>NC_137805.1:21124421-22324421 GCF_963383645.1 Muscardinus avellanarius | reverse complement strand
CAGGGGACCAGTGTATGCATGATGCGGGTGAGAAATCCAGACTCCAGACAGCAGGGGCCAGTGTGTCCGCTTCAGAGCCCCCAGCTCAGACCCCATGGAGAGCCTGAGAGTCGGCCAAGAGTTCTCAGGCAGCAGGAGAGCTCGTGCAGCAGCCTGCAAAAGCCCACTCCTCCCCAGGATGGAGGGCCAGCAGGCCGCCACCGCTGCTCAGCAAGGCCAGCGGAGGCGAGCTCGGCTGGGGCGTCCTGTGTCGGCGTGGAGCACAGTGCGGACAGTGGGTAGCCGTTTGCCTTGTAGTGAAGAGACCATGGTGGTTGTGCCGAGGGCGTCCTGACGATGTTCTGCACAGGAGGGGAGGGCGCTGCCTGTCCCCAGGACCCCGGCCGTGAGACCCCCAACCACATTGCTCCGCACACCCACAGCTCTCACCACAAATCCGTTCCTGGAGGCAGGGCGGCTCTGGGAGCTCAGCAGACCTGCCCTGCCCGCGAGCCTCTGGCCTGGCGGAATCCTGACTTTTATGTTAGACTCCAAGACCTGCACTGATGACACCCGGTGTTCAATTGACATAACACTTTAAAATAAGATGAGCATAAGTGAATATAAACAACCACTTGGTGCAGATGTTTGGGGGTTGCTAGGGACTGAACCCCAGCCTCGATGCCACCAGGCAAACGCTCTGCCTCTGAGCTACGTCCCCAGACCCTAAAGTGTGTGTGTGTGTGTGTGTGTGTGTGTGTGTGTGTGTGTGTATTACTGAGGATTGAACCCAGAGATGGTCTACTCTGAGCTAGCCTTATTTTATTTTCATTTTATTTTTTACATTGAAACAGGATCTCACTAGGTTGACAATCTCACTACCCCCTGAGGCTGGTCTTAAACCTGGGATTCTCTTGTCTCAGCCTCCCAAGTACTGGGATTGCAGGCATGGGCTACCATGCCCAGGTCCTACCTTCATTTTTAAGAAAACTCAGTGCTCAAATAAATACATTTATGAGTGGCTGTGTTGTGGTGGGGGTACTGCTCTCATTGTGCCACAGAGCCTCCCTGTTCCCAGTTATTAGGCTACCATGATAAAGTGCTGGGCTGAGTCGCTTAGACACGCAAAGTATTTCCCACAGGAGGCCAGCCCTCCCAACTCAAAGCCTGGCTTTTGTGTCGGTGGACACCATCCGTGTGTGTGCACACCATCTCTGCATGTGCACACCATCCCTGTGTGTGCCCACCATCCCTGCGTGTGCACGACATCCCTGCATGTGCACGACATCCCTGTGTGTGGGCACACCATCCCTGAGTGTGCCCACCATCCCTGTGTGTGCCCACCATCCCTGCGTATGCACGCCATCCCTGCGTGTGCACGCCATCCCGGCGTGTGCATGCCATCCCGGCGTGTGCACGCCATCCCTGCGTGTGCACGCCATCCCTGCAGGTGCCCATCATCCCTGCGTGTGCCCACCATCCCTGTATGTGCCCACCATCCCTGCGTGTGCACACCATCATTGTGTGTGCATGCCATCCCTGTGTGTGCACGCCATCCCTGCATGTGCACACCATCTCTGCATGTGCACACCATCCCTGTGTGCCCACCATCCCTGCATGTACGCACCATCCCTGTGTGTGCCCACCATCCCTGCGTGTGCCCACCATCTCTGCGTGTACCCACCATCCCTGCATGTACACACCATCCCTGTGTGTACCCACCATCCCTGCGTGTGCCCACCATCCCTGCGTGTACACACCATCTCTGCGTGTGCACACCATCCCTGTGTGGGCACACCATCCCTGTGTGCCCACCATCTCTGTGTGTGCACACCATCCCTGTGTGTGCCCACCATCCCTGCGTGTGCACGTGGTGAGAAGAGCTGAGGGAACCCCTGGAATCTGCCCTGCAGGGCACTGAGCGTGCGGGGGCAGTCGCTCACCCGCTCTGGCCCTCAGCTCGTGGTACAGCGGGCAGAGCCAGGGCCGCTGTGGTATCCTGGAGGGAGGCGGTGGCGAGGAGCCAGGCCCCAGGATCTCCGCAGCTCTGCCCCCCACCCACAGGCAGGAAGCTGAGGCAGCAGGCGCCACGCCCCACTTCTGCTCTCCTGCCCGCGTCCTGAGCCCAGCGGGCGAGCACGTGGAGAGGGGCCACGGGCTTGACTGTGGAGAGAGCTTCCTTAGCTAGTCCAGCCTGGAGCACTGTCTTAGCACAAGGGACAGTCAGCTTTCATGCTGGCTCAGAACTGCAGCCGTGACTGTTACACTGCAGAAGAGGAGCCTGGGTGTGCGTGCTCTCCCGGGCGCTGGCCAGGGTTCCTCAGTGAGCAGGGCTGGGCGAGGGGCACTTCCACCTGCGCCCACCGCCAGCCTGGGGTCCTCCCGGTGGTTAGGCCAGCACAGTGAGCATCTCCTGAGCCCACAAAGCCCTCCGCATGGCCCCTCCGCGTCACGTGGCCCCTGGTCTCCACCTGGCGGCATCGCCCTTGCACTCAGCCCTAACACAGCCAATCAGCGGGAGCAAGAACAGTTTATTCCAAACGTGCTGAGATGGCAGAGCGAGGGCGCTGGAAACATGATTTGTACCAAACCGAAAAAAGTCAGGCCAAAAGGGGCGACTTACCAGAGCAACAGGAAAACTGTAAATGCCAGAAGGGTGTGTGTTACGCCTTTACCTCCAAGTATAAGAGCGAAGGCATCGGACGTGAAAAAGGTAGGCATGCACACACACCCATGCACACCCGTGCACACGCATTACACATACACACATACCTGTTCACACATGCCCGTGCACGCCTGTATCATATACACATGCACAGCTGTGCACGTATGTACACACACATGCACATGTTGAACATATTCACACACCTGTTCGCATGTTTACATTCACACAGGTGAACATGCACAGCTGTGCACACAAACACAGAAATGTACACACACACTCACCCGCCGTCCACATTGGGGGATGTCAGAGGCCCCGAGTGTGCAGCAGGGAGGATTTTGCTGCCCAGCTGGCACCCGTTGGGAAGGTGAGGCTTGGTTTTCCAACACTGGGGAGGAGCCCCAGAATGGCGCTCTGCGGGTGCACAGAGCCCCACCCCACGGCACCACGGGCGCTGGCCGCAGGTCCTGACCCGTCCCTTGTTCCTGGAGAGGAGCTTGCTCAGGCCGTCTCGGCTCTGTGGCCAGACCAGTGGCGCACCACCCCAGGGGACAGCTAAACAGCAGCCATATCAGAAGTGCGACACCAAAGCGCGGCCCAGGGATGTGCGTGCCCGCGTGGCCACATGTCACAGCCTTGTTGGCATGCACGGCTCCTGTCCCTGCGCTGCAGGTTGGCCGGCAGAAGGCCAGGGAGCTGGAGCTGGACTGGGGGAGCATCCCAGTGAGGACCCCACTCACTGCAGGCCGTGGGCGCTAGCCACACCCACATCGCCGCCTCCCACCACCTGCAGATGCACAGGTGTGAGACAGGGCCGCCGCCACACCCACCCTTTAACTGAGCATTTCAGAAAACTAAGGGAAGACACCAAGCCTGCTCCAGATGCTAGTTCACCGCAGGCCTTCCTGAAGGAAGCAGGCGGTGGAGAGGAGGTGAGAGCTCGCAGAGGGGCCTGAGTGTGCTGCCGGGTGGAGGGGGAAGGGCCAGGCTGGGAGCCCCCCACACCTGCTCCAGCAGCACCTGCCCGTGTGGAGGACCTGCTTCACTCCACAGACGGTTCTCACTCGGCCCCGAGGGCTGGCTCCTGGTGCGGGGATAGGGGCCCAGGCCGCGGGCTGACGAGCTGGTGCTAACCCTGGTCTACAGCCCCTCCAGGCTGGGAACCCAGTTCCCCAATCTGTGATGTTGGCAGGCCAAGACCCCAGGCAGATGTCATGATGTGGGGAGTGAATGCCCCACAGACCTTCCTGCCATCCCTTTCTGAGTCTCTGTTTTGGTGAGTGTCTCATTATCCCTTTGCCCACAAGACCAGGGAAGGACAGGTATGGAGAAAGGGGCACTGGGCACAGAACTTAAAGGGGATGACAGGGGCAGATGTGGTGGGCACGCTTGTAATCCTAGCACTTGGGAGGCTGAGACAGGAGGATCGCAGTTCAAGGCCAACTTCAACTCAGTGAGACCCTATTTCAAAATAAAGAATAAAAAATAAAGCTGGGGGTACAGCTCGGAGGTAGAGTGCCCCTGGGTTCCATCCCCAATACCACAAAGTTAAAAAAAAAAAAAGGTGGTTACTGGGGCACAACCCCAGGGCTCAAGTCCAGCCCAGAGCCAACCTGTCTCTGGACACCTCGCCCCACCGCACGTCCACGTCAGAGTGCCTAGACCGTGCCTGGCTCAGTGGCTGAGCCATGGCATCTGCTGCTGGTCCCGCCATTATAGAAAAGGGCTTGCGCTGTCTTAGGGCCCAGCAGGATGTCCCTGCAGGCCGGCCTGAGTGTAGCCATCGTCACACCCTGGGTCCTTTTCACCCATTTAACCTCACCTGCTGCGGGGATTTGCACCCTTCCATGTCTGTGACCAGATCATGACCATTTAGGGTGATGGCCCCTCAGAGCTGGAGCACACCGCTCAGCTTGCAGTCCACCGAGCTCTGGCTGGAGCCCAGGGCCCAGGGGAGCGGGTCTGCAGTACCTCTGGCTGGGCTCGGCTCGGCTCGGCTCGCCAGGTCCTCACGGCCAGGAATGCAACCCCGATTCTATCCTGTCTCTTTCTTGTTTTCTTCCTGGCATCATTTTTAAGCCTTCCTCCTGTGTGCTGCTCGGTTTCATTCATCAGAGAGGTCCTGTAAGCTTCACATCCAGGCCACAACTCATATGTTTTCACAAAACTATTAATGAGAAGCGATATTAACTTTCTTGCCTGCAACGGACACGGGACCTAGGAGCCTGGCCCTCGGTTCCTTTTGCTGTCGGACTCAGCCGCTGTGTCCTGCAGGGAGAAGCAAGCAGGCGTGGCCCGGCCAGGCTGGGCTCGGGCTGGGCTCTCGCTAGCATAGTGGAGCCAGGGCTCGGGAGTGATTTCGGAAGGTTGGCTGTCTGGAGACGGCGAGGCAACTTGCAGGAAGTGCATGCGTCCAGAAGAGAAGCCACTAGCAGCTTCTGCAAGCTTGTGCTCCCAGGATATACCCAGGGTCTGGGGCTCATTGTACTTCCGGAGCCATGACACCTGGAAGGGGGTCACTTCTGCAAGGCCCTTGGTGGCCTTCCCGCCACTGAGCTGGACCTCTGCAAGGCGAAGCATCCTCATAGGGCCTCCCTGGATGCCTGAGCACCGAGCCACAGGGCAACCGGGATGCGCACCCCTGGGCTTTATCTGTAAGGCCCCTCCCTCTCCTTCAGAGTCATCCAAAAGGCTGCCCGCCCTCCTCCACCTGATCAGATTTCTCTGCCCAAGCCACTGTCCGTCTGTTCAGGCTCTGTCCTTTCTCCTCCAAAGACCTTCCCTGTAATTGCACATTTACTGCTCTCAGATCCACCAGGACACCACTGAATCTCTGTGGCGCATCTCAAGGTCTTGCCCACATGGATCCGGCCGTCGATATCCAGTTATAGAATTGTTTATCTCAGATGTGACCGACGTTTACATGCATTTATGTACGCAAGACTATGTGTGCATTACCTATGAGAGGCACAGGCAAATGCTGGCTGGCAGTCATTATCCCTCATACTAGCCGGGAAGCTTTGACAGTAAGTATTTTTATCCCTTTGAAAAAGCTTTCTGAGCACCTGCCATGGGGCTGGGGGTGCCCCCTGGTGAGGAGGCAGCCTCTGTTCTCCACCCTTAGGAAGCTGGATCTCAGCATCCCGGGGGAAGATCACCCATAGCTGGGTCTATACTGTATTTTAAAAGGTTTATTTCTATACTTAAAGGTAATAATAATAATTACAGGGTTTTAGTGCTACTAATTCGGATATAAGTAGTATTTTGTTGGTTTTTTTCTCAGTGCTAACAATTAGCTCGGTCTCTGACTACCGCAAGGTTTATTTCTCTTAGACATTAGCCAGGGTTTTAATCAACGTGTCCATACATAGATTGTCTATATAATTATGTTCTCAAATGGCCCTCGTATTTATTTCAACCTGGGGCTAACATCATACCTTGACTGAAGGAGGTTTAACTGTCGCGCAGGCTGAGGACATCGTGGTCGTAGCCGTGGGCTCTGATTCTGAGGCTCAGCTCCCAGGTGGGACAGCCACGCCTTCCTTGGCATTGCCCAACTCCAGGTCTTCAGGATCACTCACAGGCAAGCCTCCCAGAGGCACCGGCACACAGAGGGCTCCCAGGAATCCAGCTGCACCTGGCAAGGTTCCCCTTCCCTCTCTGCTGTTTCCCCAAGCCTGCCTTATAATCCAGCCCCTTATTTCAACGAGGGCCCCAGGTACAGTGAGCCCCTCTCCTGGACTCTCTATGTAAGCACACCAACCAGTGCGTGGCCCAGAACCCTGGCTCCCCACTTCAGAGCCACGCAACTTGGCAGGGGCCCCACCTCATGGGTAGACCCAGGGCCTTCTGGTCAACCCTGCAGCGGAACTCCCCACACCTTTTCTTCTCCAAATAAAAGGATTCCCAATATTTTAAAATCGATACTGCATGGTGGCGCACACCTATAATCCCAGTACTTGAGAGGCTGAGACAGGAGGATTGCAGATTTGAAGACAGCCTCAGCAAGTAGTGAGACTCTCATCAACCCAGTGAGACCTTGTTTTCAAATAAGAAATGAAATTGGGCTGGGCCTATAACACTAAGGTAGAATGCATCCCCGGTACCACAAAAAATAAATAAATAGACAATAAAATTGATGCTGATTTATTTTTCAGTGACCACGTGGTTTTAGTGGCTTTCCAAAGATCGCTTGGTCTTAAACACAATCGTAGAAGATGATAGCTCTCTCTTAATTCCACCTGGCTTTGAGAGTGTTGGCAGAGTAAGATGTCCAGAGCTGTGTGTGCCCAGGGAGGGGCCCCAGGCCTGGGGGAATGCAGCCCCTCTAATTGTCCTGCCACTGCGGCGGTGCTCCAGGGGAGGCATAAAGGTGTGGGGGGCAGGCGGGAAGCACAGGGCCCAGGGCGGGGCTTCAAGGCTCAGCCCATATATCCAAGTTTTGTTTACATTCTTAATAAGAATATTAGCCAGGCGTGGTGGCGCAGACTTGTAATCCCAACATTTAGGAGTCTGAAACAGAAGGATCGTGGTTTACAGACAGCCTCAAAATAAAGAATAAAAAATAGGGCTGGGTGTGTAGCTGGGGGTGGGGGGTAGAATGCCCCTGGGTTCCATCCCCAATACTGAACAAAAAGAATATTGCACTTATGGTCACATTAAAGCATCCGGCACATGTATGTATGTGTATATGTGTACTTGTGTGCTTAGGTGGTGTGCATTAGTATATATGCATGTACTTGTGTGTGTTCGCATAAGGAAGCAAACAGGAAAATATTAACCAGGGCCCCATTTTAATGGGGGTTCATGGGTGTCACTGTTGTGCTTTACAACTGTCTGTGATCTCCCATTCTTTTTTTTTTTTTTTCTGGTGGTACTGGGGGTGGAACCCAGAGGCTTCCTACCTTCGGGCTATACTCCCAGACCTTTTTTTTTTTTTTTAATTTGGAAACAGGGTCTCGCTAAGTAGCTGAGGCTGGCTTCGAACCTGTGCAATCCTCCTGTCTCAGCCTCCCAAGCGCAGGGATTACAAGCATGTGCCACCTCTCCCAGCCTCTCTCCCATTCTTAATATGGAGGACACGTTACTACTTTAACTAGAAAAATATATAAATATTACCATCTTTAGAAGTACACACAAACCTCTCTTGATCTGGGCTTTGGGGAGGGAGGGGACAGCTAGGCTCTCTACAGAAATGACCACTGCAGCGGGCACCCTCAGCGTCGTTGAGCACCTCTTCTGGGAGGAGAGGCTGCCGGCTGGCCTGCTGCAGGGGCAGAGGGCGTGCCCGGACGGCCCAGGCACCACACTCCTGTCTTTGGGCAGCTGCCCTGTCCTGGCTTGGGCCATGCTGAAAGCAGGGTCCTTGTAGTGGCTCATTCCACTGGCTCCTGCTGTGCTCTGCTGAGTCCTGGACCCTGTAGCGAGAGCCAACGCAGGCCCCGGTGCTCAGGGACCAGGTTATCTGGCCACCCACAGTGTCCCCAGACGCCATCAGTGCACAGCACGGCCAGCCTCGCAGGGGGTGGGGTCCGCAGCCCAGCCGGGACCGGAGGCAGCTGGCGAGTGTGGAGCGGGAAGCAGGTTCCTTGCTGACGCTCTGGGCCTCTCCGCTGCCAGGCTCCGCGTGAGTTCTGTTTATATTCTTGACCTCAGAGCATCACAGGCCTCCACGCCCCGCTTCTGAACAAAGGAATATGATCTTTCCTGCCTCCGACAGGGCGCTCCTCGGTTCTGCATAGAACGGACCCTTGAAATCTGCCCCCCCTCATCACACCCAGAGACCAGAACCATGGGTGACGCCGAAAGTCAGGGTCCATTCATCTGAGATGGATGTGGGCACAGGGCAGTAGACCATGACCTGGGGTAGACCAGCCACATGACCTTGGGTGAGCCTTTGACCGCTCACTACAAGGGGATGGCAGGAGCCATCGTGCGAGGACACCTTTGTGTGAATTGCGGCGCCGTCAGCCTCTGAAGCGCTGGCACTCCTTGTCACCCCAGAAATACCCCAGACACTGCCTAAAACCACATCTGACCACGATCTCTGAAGGGGTGTGTGTGTCGAGGGCTCCGTCCCTGCTCCAGAGCAGACAAGCACGCATCCAGTCTTGGGATATGTGGCCTGAGGGCCCCATGGCTGCCCCGGGCAGAGCAGAGGGAGCCTCTGTGCCTCCCTCCCAGGGGCTCCTGTCTTTCTCCTGAGCCCGCGTTGTGCCAGGTGCTTTTGACACCCCACCATACAAATACAGTGTGAACTAGCAGGGCAGGTTCCCCTGGCTCGCTGCGTGGCGAGGACATCCCTCTGCAGGCAGCCTCTGCCGGGAGCAGGCTCGCAGCCGTGGTTAGTTTTGAGTAGTTTCTGCCCCGTAAGGGTTAAGGAGATAAGTCCCCAAGACCGTTTCCAAAGCGACTCATCGGCGCCCTTCTTAACCTATTACCTCTGCCTCCTTTTGCTCACGAATCAAAGGCCATTAGAGGATCTCTGATGCAGCAGATACATGGCCTCTCGATTTCCCAGGCTAGAAGACAGGAAAGAGGGCTGTGTGATTCCAGGTTGGCTGCAGCAAAGGAAAAAAATATATATTGCGGGAAGAAGCGCGGGCCAGCCACATAATGCTGGGCGTGTGTGGGCGTCCAGGCTCTGTTTTGTCAATCAAGATGAAGATGTTTGCAGAATCCTTGATAATGTAAACGCACCGCTCACCTCGCAGTGAAATGTAGCACTACAGAGGATTTGTGATAGTCCAAAATCAATAGTGGTAGGGCCCCGTCGGCAAGAGGACCCGATCCTCCAGAGATGCGCTGGTGTGCAGCCTGCAGGCTGGCGGCTGGCCATGGGGGCATCATGGCCTCCAGGGGCAGGTTAGGACAGGATCGCAGAGCCGCGGCACAGCTCGCACACCTCATCCCTGTTCTCCTGCCAGGCCGTGGGCTCCCTCCCTCCCATCCACGCTGTGCCGGCCCGGACCATCATCTCTACCACCAATGAGCACCGCAGTACACATGCCCACCCCCCAACCCCAGCTGCAGCGCACGGGCCCTGCCACAACTAACTCCCCAAATCCCTGGAAATAAGTCTGTAAGAATGTTTACTTTTACAGACAGCTCTGGTGGTGTACACCTGTAATCTCTGCTAGGGAGGCTGCTGACGGGAGGATCCCAGGTTCAAGACCAGCCTCAGCAAGTTAGCAAGACTCTCAGAAACCTAGCGAGACCCTGTTTTAGGGAAAAAAAAAAATTAAAGGGGCTGGAGATGTAGCTTAGAGGCAGAACGGAATGCCCCTGAATTCAATCCCCAGCAAAACACACACACACACACACACACACACACACACACACACACTCACTCTACTTTCCAAAGAGAGAACTGAGGGACAGAGCCTGCCCCAAGGGAGGCAGCGAAGGGCTGGAGGCCACCGGGCAGTGAGCTCCTCCCAAGGAACCAGGGACACTGGGGGCGGCTGCAGGCTGAGGACGGCGGGGTGATGGGGAGGCAGGCGCTGCACCTCCAAGGTGCTGCTGTGTCTGGGGACCCGCTGTGAACCCTCTGAGCTCCTCAGAGGGCTGCCAGGGGCTGTGTGGGAGGCGCGGCTGAGCCCCTCGAGGTCTCTGAACTTTACGTCCAGGCTTTGGCTCAAACAGCCCTGCTTCCCGCCTGCCTCGCCGCCTCACTCGGCCGCTGCCTCTGTCCGGGGCCCTGTTGATTTGTTTCTTGCAAGAGCTTGACTGCAGGTTCCCTGAACACAGACAGCCCATTAGAGAATTTAAAAAAGAAAAGATAAGTCTTGAGCTGTCTTTTGTTGTTCTTCTTGGAAAAATCACTTTCTTACCCGAAAGCTTCCATCCCCAGGGTTCCCGGAGGGTCCGTGAGATCTGCCCAGCACCCAGCTGTGGGGGTGTGCCCTGCCAGGCCCCGGGGCTCCTGTGGCGGCGGCAGGAGCTCTGGGGCTCCAGGCGCTACAGGAATCAGCGTCCAGGGTGGGATCCACCGCTGAGGGTCCTGGAAAGCAAGCCCCGGGCGGGCAGAGCACGGCCCCTGGGCTGTCCTGTGCGAACGGGCAGCTCTGAAAGGCACGCTAGCAGAAGGTGGCCCCTGGCCTCTGCCTGCACCCTGCTGGGAGTGTGGAGTGAGGCCGGAAAAGAACTGCCAAGTCTGGAGGGAGAAGGAAGTTTACTAGTGAAGACGCAGCCTTGGAAAGGGCTGAAGACTGCTCCCGCAAGGCTTTGTAACTCCTCTGTCCAGGTCCCTGCGATGTCCTTGGGGCTTGGGGGCACGACCTTGAGAGCAAGAACAGCAAGTGGGCCCCTGGGGTCTGTGGTCAGAACACCCCTGCTTGGGGCTTTCTGAAACCTCCCGTGACGCCTCCCATGGTTAAGCAAGAGACCACAGGACCCTGAGCCTGGCCCCCAAAAAAACTGCCACATCTCAGAATCGGTGCTGGATAGCGGACGGTGCGGAGAGGCCCTGCAGCCCCGCACTGACCGTGTCCACTGCGCCGTCTCCCCGGGCCTGGAGCTTGCTGTGATCAGGACGGTAGCACCGCCAGTGGCCTGGGCTGTTCTGAGCCCCTGCTTCAGGGTGGGACCTGGGAGAGTTCCAAGCACGTCCCTGTGAGGAAGGCAGGGAGCAGGGGTCCGGCTCCACCCAGGCTGAGCGGTCTGGGGTCCTGGCGGGCGGCCTGAGCTCAGCGGGGGAGAAGCCCTGGGGACCCCAGAGACTGTGCGCCCCATTGCATGAGGCACATGGTACTAGGAGAGGCTTTCCAAGGCTCCTCCGTGGCTTCTGGCTACCTGGAGGACAAGCCCCAGCCTCCTCCCGGGTGACTGCGGCCTGTAGTCTCTTCCAAACAGAGGTAACTGCCTGGGGCTCTGAGCCTCTCCAGGAAATATTAACAGCAGCCACCCTCGTGATCATCTGTGACGGCATGATCGCAGCCCGCTCCTGGCCGCAGGCTCCTCTCCACCCCTGGGGGGTGAGCCCGCTGATTCACACCACCACCATGTGAGCTCCTCCAGCCCCCCACTCCACAGATGATGAAAGGGAGACACAGGGCGAAGGAACTCGCCCAGAGTCACACAGCAGAAACGCCCAGAGCAGAACGCCAGCCAGGCAGCCCGCCCGAGTGCCTGTCTTTAACCGTCCTGCTCTGGCTGGCCAGGACGCCGATGCTCACACCCGAATGGCACCTGCAACCATTTGGTCTTTGAAACCAAAGGGGGTAAATCGGCCTGGATTTGGGGATACAGGCAGCTCACAGAGACAGCAGAGGGGTCAGGACAGGGGCGGCTTTGACTTTGTTAGGTCCCTTCCCTGCCCCTGAGTCTGCTGTCTCCCTCTTGGAGAAGGAGGTCCCGTGGGCCCTGCTTAGAGGGTGGCGGATGCCTTCCTGGAAGCCTGCGTTCCAGGGTGAGGGCCAGAGGTGTGCGGTTCACGTGCGGATTGAGGATTCCTCACGCTGCGTTTATCCCATTTGATGACGGCATGACAGCCAGGGGCTGCCCAGCTCGCCCACCACGCACGCGCGGGGTCACAGAGCCTTGGATTGGTCCCTGAACTTTGAGCGTCTGCCGGCTGGCCGCCAACTGTGCGTGCAAAGTTTACACAACACTGCAGCCCAGGCCGCCAGTGCCTGTTTGCAGCAAAAGGCAACCATGAGATGCTGGCCAGCGAGGGGCAGGGGAAACAGCCGCCCAGGAGGGGCCACACGCCGGGACCCGCGGGGGATCACATGGCACACCTGCTGTCCTGCGCCATCTAACCAGCAGGCCACATGTGTTCTAAAGAACTGCACAACGCCACGTGAGGGCGCACGCTTGTAATCCCTGTACTTGGGAGGCTGAGACAGGAGGATCGAGGTTCGTGGCCAGCCCCAGCTACTGAGTGAGGCTCTCAGCAACTTAGTGAGACCCAGTTTCCAAATAAAGTATAAAATAGGTCTGGGAGTGTAGCCCAGAGGTAGAAAAGCCCCTGGGTACCACAAAAAAAATTTTTTTAAGAATTTTAAAAATAGGGTGGGGGTGTTGCTCAGAGGTAAAATGTCCCTGGGTTCTATCCCTAGTTCTGCAAAAATAAATATATAAATAAATAGCAGGGTGTGGTGGTACATGCTTGTAATCCCAGCATTTGGGAGGCTGAGATCGGAAGATTGTGTGAGAAGACAGTCTCAGCTACTACTTGGTGAGGCCCTTTGCAACTCAGTGAGACCCTGTTTTAAAATAAAGAATAAAAATAGGGCTGGGGGTGTAGCTTAGAGGTAGAATGCCCCCAGGTTCCATCCCCAGCACCAAAAAAAAAGAACTGCTTTTCCCAGGCGATGACCCACCATTGCCGCCTGTCTCTGGCTTTCTTGACCCCTCAAAAAAAAAAAAAAAAAAGATGGCTGTTTCATACGTTCACACACAGCCGCTGCTCTCCCCAGAGCTGGGGAGCTGGGGCGGGTGTTCCAGGAGGACCGTACAGGGAGCCACCCCAAGCCGGCCAAGGCCTCTCCGTTGCTGCCCTGAGCCTGCCACAGCCCCCGGCCTTTGGGGGCCATGTCCTCAGGCAGCAAGGTAAAACGTGTGGACACACAGTGGCCATGTGTGCTGGGAAGGCCCATGGAGCGCTGCAGGCAGAAGGCCAGGAGGACTAAGGACTCAGGACCCAGGTGGAGCGGCACACGTGTGTTTAGGGTGTCCATCAAGGGCAAGTGTGGGGCACCGTTAACAAGGGACAGTTGCAAGGCTGGGCTTAGAGGGAACCGGCGCTGACCACGGAGCACCCAGAGGCCACAGCAAAAGCTTGATGTTGAGTCGAAGTCCATGGGAGCCGCCAAGGGCTCCGGCGGGAGGGCACGGCGTGGATTTGATGGAAACGCGGGCAGCTGGGCTGCAGCTCCTTTTTTCAAGCACAGAGGAGTTGCGAGACTGAGAAGGGTGCCCCAGAGTCCTGTCAGCAAGTCTCTCCATGCGCTGCTCCTGCAGAGAAGCCCTTGCCTGAAATCCAGACCTGCTCTGAGCAGGGATCATTTTCCTTCGTTTTTCTTCCTCCTGCACAGCAAGGGCGTGTCCCCTCCACGCCCCTCCCCTCCCTGTCAAAAGGCTTTAATGAAATGACTTCCGGCAGCTGTGTTTGTGAGACCAACACGAGATGGAACGTGACATTTCCCTACAAATAGGACATGCGAGTCTTTGCAGGACGCGGATCCGGAACACAGCACAAACGTGGGTTCCACCCCTGAGTGGCCGCTCTGAGCCATGAAGGCAGGCTCTCCCTGGCACAGGCAGAGACACGGCTCAAAGTAGCCTAACACGGTGACTCCCGCCACAACCGGGGGATGTGGGTTTCAAGAATAGCTAGACCCAGGTGCTTGGGCGACACCATCAGGAAGCTCTGCCATGTCCCTCTGAGTTGACTCTGCCTGGGGAGGTCCCCACGCCAAGCTGGCCCACAGAGCTCCTGAATTCTTGTAGTCCAGCCTTCCTAGCATAGAGAAAGACCCTCCCCCAGAGTTCCAGGAAACTTGGGGATGAGAATCTTCAACCCAGCCTGGGTGACCTGTTCATCCCTGACCCAAGTTATGGGGGTCGAGGTAATAGGGATATCGGACCCACTGGGGCTAAAGGTAAGGCCAGCCCGCCCACCCAAACGGTCCAAGAGATGGAAAGAGGGCAGCTCGGCCACACCTTGGTGCAGCCCCGGGACCACGCTGACCTCTGCCCCCAGAGCAGAAAGACCTGGCTGGTGCTTGGTGTCCCCGGGCGTGGCGTGTGTCAGGACAACCAAGGTGCCTCGGGGGCTTCTGGGTCTTGTCACCACCGTAGCTCTGCCTCTGAGCTGCTCACCTGGAAGAAATGACAGCCCAGCGCGAGAAGCGTCTCCTTAAACATCTCTCACTGTCTCCTTCTGAAGACTCCAGAACAGCGGGCGACACATGGAGACTCTAATCTCCATCACGAGCGCGGAGAGAGTCTGCGCCCAGGTCTTTGCCTCGCGTACCTGGCAAGAAAAAAGGCCGCCAGGAAGCCTGGGTAATTTCACCGCAAATGAATGTCAACTCCGATATTCCGCGTGGGCTTCTGTATCTTTGTTAGCGCCTCATTATCTCCGGAACATGTGGCCAGGCCCGCAGGACCCTGCTCTTGAATATTTATCCATCTTTTCCAGCGCCCCGGCCGCCTCCGGGCGGGGAGGGTCTGCCCGAGAGCGCCAGCCTCATTAGTTTGATTCTACGTGTCTCAGGTTCACGGTGCTTTTCAGAGACATCATGAAATAAATTCAAAATGGGTTACGGAGATGCCCACAGAGCAAATAACACACTCTGATCCCCCCGCTGCTAAGGGAGAAATAAAAATCGCATGACTCTTCTAGACAATATGACGAAATGGGACAGGGGCTGGGAGCCATCCCAGGGTAACAGGCCTTGTGTCCCGGCTCACGAGCCCACCCTCCGTGGGCACCTGGTAAAAGAGTGCGTTTCTCAAACTTGACTTACATCTTAACAGAAACAAACAGAAATCCTCAAAAGAAGTGTCTGCGCTGGGGGCTGCCTTTCCTGGCGCGGCTGACTTCGGGGCTGTGGGGATGCTGCCTCTTTCTGGCTTCTTTCCCCAGCCCACAGTCTGTGCAGCAGACACTCGCCAGGCCACAGGGCTGGCAGCACAGGAGGCCAGAGAAGCGCGGCCCGCTCCTGAGCACAGCAGGGGCAGGAGGGCAGGTGAGGGGCGCTCAGCAGAGGGGAGGCGTGCGTGCCACCTGAGGGGTAGGAGGACTGTCTAGGAGGCTGGGATGGTGAGGCCAGAGGCTGACAGCTGGAGGGCATGTGCCAGTTCCCAGGAGCAGACACAGCCCTCTGGGACGCAGGACGGGCTCCGCAGAGCCGAGCACCCAGTGCCCTCTCCCAGCGCATGCCACCTGAACACGCCGCCTCTGTTATCTTAAATTCTCCCAGAGCCCATTAAAAAGGCAAAAAAATAAGCAGGGGCAAAACGAAGCGCACCCGTCTACTTTGTTTAACACAGTATATCCCAAATGCTATAGATTAAAACACTGGTGATGAAGGTTCTGCTGTCGCGGGCGGGGTCTCCCAGGCCCATTCAGGCGCAGCCACGTTCCAGTGGCTCCGTGGTCTCGTGTAGTCAGAGGGATGACACAGCCCTAGACCCCGCACTGAAGGATCTCCTGCCAAATCTGGCCTTTTTGTTTTGTTTTGTTTTTGTGTGTGATACTGGGAATGGAACCCAGGGCCCTTCTACCTCCAGGCTGCGCCCTCAGACCTATTTTATATTTTATTTGAAAACCGGGTCTCACTAAGTTTAGCTAAGAGCCTCACTAAGCCGCTGAGCCTGGCTCGAACGCACATTGTATTGACGCAGGGCCGCACCCGCTCATTTACACGTTGTGAATGGCTTCTTGTACACTTCGGTGGGCCTGTTGATTCATTTCGAGAGAGACCCATGGCCCACCCAGCCTAGCACAGCCACTGCACCTTTGTGGCAAGGTGTAATCTGGGATAGAAGGGGCTTCATTCTAAGGGCAGAGGAAGGGGCCACCCAAGGGTCTGGGCAGGGTGGGATGCTGCTGTCTTTGGGGCAGGAATCCCTCAGCTGCTGAGTGAACCGTGGCAGGGTGGGTGAGGGCAGGCTCAGGCAGTGTCCTGCCTCCACCTTGGGGAACCAGAACACCCATCCTAAGGGGCTGAAACTCTGGCGTGGCCAAGCTCTCCCTGCCTTTCAGATTTGGGGTCAGCACTTCCCCCCTGAGCTTTCAAAGGCCTCTGCCAATGCGCAGGGAGAGCTGCCCGTACAGGCTCCCCACCCTGCTTGACCAGACCCTGTCCCCTGTTGAGCTTCCGGGTGTAACAGTGTGTAATCGTGTAGTCTAGGAGCCGGGGCAGCAACCGAGCGAGGGGCTGGAGGTCTGAGGCTTGATTCCAGGTTGTCAGCACAGGGCTGTCCCCAATGCACGCGTGCACCGCTCTGTGATGTCACTCCCATTAACATTCTCCGGGTGTCAGGGATGCTGGGCCGTAATTGACTTAAGTCCATTTGCCAGTCACAAAGTCACCTTTGTGAAACTCACATGGAGAAATGAACCATGTGTGTGAGCACCAGGGCCCAGAAGGCGGCTGCTCTACCCCCCCCCATCTGATTCAGGTCCACGGAGCGCCCACCTTTGTCTGCAAAGGACTGCCTGGGGAAGGAGACAGGGCAGGAGGGAGAGTCCTGGGCCCCCCTCCGGGTCTGATCCCCCTTCAGAGTGGGCAGCGTGTGGACAGACATCCGTGAGCTGTCGAGCCGGCTCATCCACAGAGCCTCGTCCACACAGAGGCCCTGGGCAAGGCTGCGCATCTGGCAGGTCACAGATGTGCCTGCCCTGTTCTCTGTTCCCTGCACACCTATAACTCCACCCACCAGGAGCTTCGGGAAGTGGCCAGAGGATAAGGCTGGAAGGATACGGTGCATGTTAGAAGGTGAAATTTGCAAGGGAAAGGCATTGGGACTTGGGGTGGAGTTTGGAGGGCCAGGTGAGTTGCAGTTTTCCAAGGGGGCCTGAGGAGGCCTTGGTGGGCTGACAGCTGAGGGGCGGGTGGGGGCAGGCTGCAGAGCTCACAGCTCATGTCTGCCGGGCCCTGAGCAGGGGCTGTGCTGCAGCCAGAGCAGAGCAAGCATGGCAGCCTTTGTGAGGACTGGCGGGAGTCTGCAGGGGTCTGGCTGCGGGGCCCTCCCCTCCCTCCGCAGTCTGGGGAGGAGGGCAGAATCCTGTGTGGATGCGGTTAGAGGGAGGGGCTGGAGCCGCGCCGCGTTAGCGTGCCATTTGCACGCAGCGAATGTGCTAAGTGAGCAGTACCAGCAAAGGTGCAAGGAGAGAAACACGTCCCTCTTCATTAGGACCTTCCAGACAGGCCTCTGCCTGGCAGCGCCCCACCCCGGGCTCTGCTAATGTGTTCATGTTGGTGCTAATGTATAGACTTGGAAAATACAGCCGCCGCCTCTAAAAAACTAACAGCACTTCACACTCCTGAATCCTGGCGCTAGTTCAGACTGGCTCCTCTTCTAGAAGGCCCATCCCGGCCGGGCATCAGCGTAGGGAGGTTGGCATGAGGCCTGCCGGTGACCACCGCGCAGAGAAAAGGAGAGGGAGGAGCGTGTACTTAGAGGACAGACAGACGACGGGCACGTACCGCGTGCATGACACAAAGATGACAGATACATACAGACTACGTGATGGATAGGTATGCAGGTGATAGAGGCAGTCACACGTACATGAGAGATACACGGGTAATACATACTTACATGCATGATGGATCCAAAGATGGGTATGTAGATGGTAGTCACATTCACACATACATGACAGATACATACATACATGCATGATAGATGCAAAGATGATAAAAAGATACATGATGGACGGGTATGTAGGTGATAGAGAGCCAGATGAGCCCGCACGGTACCAACAGGAAGCCAGTGCACCAGACAAGGCCCGGGGGCTGGGGCACCCGCCGGGGCTGGGGGCAGCTCCCGCCCACCGCAGCCCAGGCCCAGCCCCTCCTGCGGGCTGACCCCAGCTCTGCGGCCCTCGCTGTCTCAAGAGCCCGACCTCGAGGAGGGCCGGTGGCCTGGCCGGGTGAGAGGAGGGCAGGGCGTGCCCTGACCTGAGCTGCAGCCGCAGCCCTGGAGCAGGAGGTTTAGATGCCGAGCCAAGGGCTGAGGACACTGAAAGGATCAGGGTCCCCAGGTCCAGCCCTCTGTAGGCAGCGTGAAGGCTGTCGAGGCTGAGGCCCCACGCAGCCTCACACCAAGTGTCCCCGGGCGCCGGGCCTAGCCAGCCCCACATGGACTGGGTCAGTCTTGTGTCCTGAGAAGTCACTTCTGCACAGGCGAGGGCTGTGAGACGCATCTCTTGAGTGTGTGGGGACAATTATAAGCAAGATGATCGATCACGAAGGGCTGCTGCGACCAACCAGTGAAGTGGGAGGCGCTCCACCGAGGCAGAAACTGTGTGCTGGGGAGGCTGAGGACAGGAATGGCTGGGAGGGAGGAACACGGTGCCCAAGAGTGGCCGTCACAGCCCTGGGGAGGGCACCCATAGCCCATTTCTAAAGAAATAGTTCCAGCCGGGCATGGTGGTGTGCGTTTGTAATCCCAGCATTTGGGAGGCCGAGACAGGAGGATCCTGGTTCAAAGACAGCCTCAGCTACTTAGTGAGGCCCTTTGCAACTCAGTTTCAAAAGTCAACCACTAAGCAGAGCAAGGGAGGGAGGGAATGGGGTGGGAATTGGGTAGGGGTTAAATCAGTGATGTGTGCGTGTCTCTACACACAAGCTTTTTACCCCAATATGATGTATGAATATAATGCACCAATAAAAAATAAATTAATTAATTAACACGTAAAAAAATAATAAAGAGTAAAAAATTAGGGTTGGGGGTATAGCTCAGAGGTAAAATGCTCCTGGGTTCCATCCCTGGTACTGCCAAAAGAAAGAAAGAAAGAAATGATTCCATGCCAGGCACCCTGGTACAACACGCCTGTAATCCCAGTGACTCAGAAGGCTGAGGCAGGAGGATCACAAATTTGAAGCCAGCCTGGGCAACTTAGTGAGATCCTAAATCAAAATAAAAGAAGTCTGGTGTAGTGGCGCACGCCTGTCATCCCAGTACTTGGGAGGCTGAGACAGGAGGATCGCAGGTTCAAGACCAGTCTCCGCTACTTAGTGAAGTCCCTCGAAAACTTAGACCCTGTTTCAAAATAAAGAATAAAATATAGGGCTGGTGGCGTAGCTCAGAGATAGAATGTCCCTGGGTTCAATCCACAGTACCGCAAAAAAAAAAAATTAAAAATTAATAAAACCCTTCTAGGTTCAAAAGAGGGTTTCAGTATTCCAAACCCAGCATTTGGGCTGTTTCTGGGGTGGTGGCAACCGGGTGTTAAGTGTTTAGGGAATTCCGTCTTACCCAGAATGTGGGACAAGCTCAGCAGAGCCCCGTGTCCTGCTCTGCCCTGAGCCCTGAAGCTCCCTCTCACCCGGCATCCTCAGAGGGGAAAGGAAATGGGGCTGCCTGTCTCCCTGCGCCCCCTGCCTGTTCCCAGAGATGCTGCACATGCCCCTAAGGGACCATGTTCTCTAGGAAGTGAGGATCCCAGAGGGCTGGGCTGCTTCCCCTGGAGGAAGAGAGGCTGAAGCCCCGGGGCTTCTCTGCTGGGGATCCGCGGTGCTGCGTGGCACAGTGTCCCTCTCCCCAGGGGAGAGTGAGGGCCCGCTGATGCTCTGGGTGCGGGAGCGATGCCCACCGCAGAGCCTAATAGCGCTTCCCCCTCTCGGCCACACAGTCAGATTCGAGGCACAATTGGATGTGAATTGCCTCCAAATTGTATACAGTACTTTGCAGCTAAGAAGCTTTTTGCAGGGCTCGGTATGAATTTTCTTCTTTGTCCAAATCCTATAAAATACTCCTTCTGAATTGTTAAGATTTTTCTGCCATGCATAAAAATGAGGCTTAAATCGCCCGAAAGGTGACTGAAGATGCGTTAGACAACCCCTGGAACTTTACAACACGGTGTGCATTTTAAGGCGTCTGTCAATCCCTGGTTCTGAGAGGACGGGAGGAGGATCGAGTCCTCCCAGAGCAAGCCCAGGTCCTCTCTGCAGAGCCCCAGAAGGAGGCCCCGGGGCTGAGAGCAGGAAGCTTCCCAGGCTTTGGCTTCTGGACGGCTCAGCTGACACCTTCTGGACTCTCTGGCAGGGAGAGGTCCAGAGGGTGTACTGTGGCATTTGAGCTTAGAGGTTGTGCGTGGGGCACGCCAGAGCAAGTGGGCTGAGTAGAAAAGGAGATGTTGGCGCCTGGGCCCTTGAACCCACATGAGCTGCCAGGGATCCTAAGGGCAGTCGGTGCAAGTGGCCCAGGGGCTTCGGCTGCAGTGGGCACTGTTGGTCCAGGGGCTTCGGCTGCAGTGGGCACTGGTGATTCTGTTGTTCTTACCAACATCTGATCACTGGGCGTCTGCCTCCATGCTGGAACCTGGAAGCTAGAAACGTCCCTGCCTTTATGGCTCTTGCCTTCAGTGGGCATAGGAAGGTGGATGGGTGGATGGAAAGATGAAAGGATGGATGGATGGATGCGTAGAAGGAAGGAAGAGAGGAAGGAAGAAAGGAAGGAGGAAGGAAGGAAGATGGAAGGATGGATGATAGATGGATAGATAGGTGGATGGATGGATGGATGGATGGATGGATGAATGGATATATGGGTAGGTGAATGGAAAATTGAAAGGAGGAAAATAAGAGATAAGCCATTAAAGATTCATTAATGATATATTATATATGTATATATATATATAATTTATCTGGAGGGAGCATGGATTTTGCCCCCCCCAGGAAAAGCGGATGTTTGGGGCTTAGAGAAAGGAACCTTGGACAATCCCAGGGGGCTCTAGTGTGCTGCGCATTGTATTACACTCAGATCCTCAGTGCACGGCATTGGTTGTGGAAACTTTTAGGGGTTCAGTCTACTGGTAAACCCTCCTGAAGACAGATGGAGCCGCTCGTCCTCCCAGCACCGCCCTTTCTTTAGAGAAACACGTCAAGCGAAGAGATGTGTCTGAACACATTGCAGACGGTTCTCTCTTGGCTCATTTAAAAAAAATAATCCAGCACCTCTTTATAAAGATGAAAATGATGGACTAGAGCCTATTAGAATAAATATAAAGTCACCGTGTCACTTGGGGCTGGCAACGGGGAATCGCTCCCTATGACTCTGACACAATATTTTCTCCCCAGAATGTGTTTAGCTGAATTTATACGCTGGGTATAAATTCACAGAGGGTGAATGAGTACACACAGCTGTATTTCCACGTCTCTGTGGCAGAGGGCATATGATAAATCCTGAGACCCATATGTTTGTCTTATAACATTCTGATCTTTGCAAGTATAAGGAGCAGACGTTGGCTGGCAGAGGGGGAGGACATGGCAGGAGCTGGAATCCGCCTCAGAGAGGCTTCTGCTGCTCACAGAGGTGTCTGGCAGGACCCGCCGCTCCGCTGCAGCCCACGTGGGCTTCCAGAGCCAGCACCGTAGGGATAGTGGCTCTCGAGCAGGATGCACACAAAACGGGAGGTTCTCGCCACGCAGAACCCTCAAAAGCACTGTGCCAAGTGGAAAAGCCAGTCACAAAAGACCGCACGCGAGAATGCCGCTTGCAGGAAGGATCCCAAACAGGAAACCCAGAGGCAGAAAGATGGAGGAGGGAGGGAGGCAATGCTGTGTGAGGACCGGCTTGTTTGTTGGGCCAAAGAAACATTCTGCAATTCACCGACAGTGATGGCTGTACTGTGCAAAGCGTACTAAGCGATGGACCGTGGTCACAGCCCTGTCCGTAGACTAAAGGCTTCTGGGCGTTTTATCTCAATGATGCTGTTAAGAAGGGACTCAACATAGTGTGTGGAGGTTCAAGCACGGTTTAGAAGCGCCACCACGTAGAGGGGTGGCTGGTGGGGGGTTGAGTAACAGAGGTGGGGGGTCAGGACGGCCGGGGCAGTGAGCTGTTGGTGCAAAAGTCCTAATATGATTGGAAGACTTTGGAGGAAATAAAACTGTCCAGGAAGACCCTACAGATTGAAAGGGTAGGCTAGAGCCTGGCATGGTGGCGCACACTTATAATCCCAGCACTCAGGAGGCTGTGACCGGAGGATCGCGGTTTGCGGACAGCCTCAGCTACTTAGTGAGGCCCTTGTAATTTAGTGAGGCCCTGCCCTGCTTCAAAATAAAGAATAAAAAATAGGGCAGGGGGTGTAGCTCGGATGTCAAATGCCCCTGGGTTACATCCCTAGATCCGCAAAAAAGAAAAAAGAATGGGGAGACTAGAGTCTAACTCCCCTTGCCCGAGAACACTGTAGCCCCCAGGGCAGAGCTGAGGGAGCCCAGCTGCAGAGTGACCTGTATGTAGTGCCCTGAGGGAAGAAGCTGGCGCAGGAGCAGCGCTCCCCGGTGCCACTGGAGGCCGCCCCCCTGGAAAGTGTCCCCTAATCCCACATCTCCCCTTGGACTGTAACGGGCTGCCCACACCAGGCCTGGCTCTTTCCTTCAAAGTCCTTGAGATGGCATGGAGTGCGATTGGAAAAGAATTTCCATGGCAAAGTATAGAGCTACAGACAGGACGTTCTAGAAAAGCAGGAAATGAACATTCAAGGGAGAACGTGGGCCACTCCAGAGCGAGGGGCACCTTTGGTTCATGGCTCCTCTTCTTCAGGAGGCTTCGGGGAGGAGTGGGCAGGAGGGGTTTGTGAGGCTGACATCAGTTTGGTAGTCACAGGTGACTCGGGGCATCTTGGTCATCCCCAGGGTCCTGAAGGGCACTGGGAGGCCGTGCGGAGCTCTGCTGTTTCATTGTAGTGGAGTGGGCTTGCATCGGGCTTGTCCGTAGGGTCCAGCGTGGCAGGGGAGCTCACTGCGTCTGAAGCTGGGGCTCCCAGAAGCCTCCCAAGGCTAAGCCAGGCACCGCGTCCTGTCCAATTATGGTACCACCTGCTTCCAGATGGACACTGAGCTCTGGCCAGGTCCTCTCCACCCTTTGGGTAGTGAGGACTGGCCTCTGAAGATGCCCACCCTCTCGCAGCCGCTGGCCCCGGTCCTCAGAGGCCCCAGTCCTCCCTCTTGTGCACCCGACCGCCTCAGAAGCCTGCAGGAGCCTCCTGCACAAACCTCCCATGGATGGTGGACGGGACAGACCAGCTGGGGACCCTGAGGTGGAGGCCCAGGCGTCCCATTGACATTGCAGATGGCACCATCTTTCCAAGCCTCCTCCCCTCCCCCAGGATTCTGGCAAATCCTGAACGCGGCAGCGCGAGCTGCCGACACCATGAGGCTGCGGGATCCTTGTCGCTCTTGTTTGCTCCAGTGGAGACCAGTGGCATCTGCACGGATCATTCCATCTGCTTTCCTGCCAAGAGCAGGAGGGTTTCGCCAGCGTTTCCTAAATGAATCAGAATCCCCACAAGGCTCCTGGAGCTCGGCAACCTGTTGGGAATCTGGTGACGGTCGGAGTCCTGGCAGAGCCAACACCTCGGCTCCGTGTAAGCCCATCTCCACCTCCGCTTGGCTGAGGAGGCCTGTGAAACAAGTGACGGAAGGTCTAGCAGAGGCGCGCGCGCGCGTGTGTGTGTGTGTGTGTGTGTGTACACATGTGTGTGAGTACATTGTGTATGTTTGCATGTGTGCTGCATGAGTGTATTGTGTGTGCATGCATGTGTATGCATGCATGTTTGAATGTATTGTGTGAGTGTACTATGTGCATGCATGTGTTTTAATGTATGCGTGTATGTGTATGTGTATGTATGGCTGCATGCATGTGTGTGCTGTGTGTATGTTTGCATGCACTTGTGTGCATGAGTGTATTGTATGCATGTGTGTTTGCATGTATGTGTGTTCATGCATGTGTTTTAGTGTATGTGTGTATGCCTGTGTGTGCATGTGTATGTGATTGCATGCATGTGTGTGCATGCATATGTGTGTGCCTGTGTGTACGTGTGTGTGTGTTTGTACCAGCAGAGGGCTGTGAACTTACCAGTGAGCCCCTCCAGCCAGATAGCACTCACTTTCAGAGCCCACCAGCGCTCTGCTCCCCTTCTAACGAGGCGCCATACAGCTTCTCCGTCTTCTCAGCCTGGAGTCCAGCCCAGGCAGCAGCTGGCTGCAAGTCACCTTGGGAAGCGGCTGATGAGCGGGCATCCCTCCCGCCTGCCCTGGCCCGTCCCATCAAATTTAACTGGCAAAATTGAGGTGCCGGGTCCAGCGCTCACGAGGGTGAGCCCACCCCTTCCTTCCGCAGAGCCCAGAGGTGACACCTCTCGCCTCCCACTCCTACTTATGACATGGGGCAGAATCACTGGACAGAACTGGACAGCTCCTCTTTTTTTACCCTTTTCCCTTGTCAAGGTGGATTTTTTTAAGAACAGTTTTCCGTGCAAAGCCCAGAGTTTCCTCGGGTGCTTGTCTCCAAGGCCACAGTGCCGGGAGGAAGGGTGGTGAGCGAGAGGGGCTTGAGGGCGCAGGTGAGCATCCTGAGACCCCCGCCCGCGGTGCCGACTCGGCAGAAGCTTAATCAGTGATTTTGTTCTAATTCTACCAAACGCGCGGGGAGCTATTTTGAGGAGCAGTTTTAAGCACAAAGAAGAACTTTATTTAAAAATAGACTTGACAATGTAAAATAGGCCAGAGCTTCCTCTCTGGCAAACAAATGCTCTTAAGATTTTTTAAATTCGCGAGTAAATGATTTGGGAATCCTTTCTCTCTCCTTTAAAGGCTAATCAAAGGGAAATCCTGACAGGTAGTATTTATCGCGGGAGCACCTGCTAGTCTCTAAGAATGCGATGAGACAAAAATTTCATTAAAAAAATAGAAATGCGATTTGTAGTTGTGATATGTCTAGAGCCACCTCAAGCCTCAGGGGCCTGGGAGACTGGGTTTTGGTTTTGGTTTTCAAATCCTCTCGTGGCAGGAAATTAATTCACATTAGTTAAGGACTGTAAGCTCCCCTAGTGTTTACTTGGGGTATTATGATTACAACTGTCCCTTAGTATTGACGAGGGGTGGCTTCCAGGTCCCTGCAAATACACCAGAAATTACGGATGTGCAAGTCCCTTCCCTAAAATAGGACAGAGACACAGGCGGGGAGACGGCGTTCCCCTGTGCCACCTGGTAACAATCCTTGGGATGCCTGCTGTCCGGGAAGCGTGTCCCCGAGCCCACACCCGCCCCGGGCTGCCCACGCTGCTCTGTCAGGGCCTGACCACCGCCATCGCGAGCACAGCGACTTGCAGAGAACTCACACGCAGCCTCCTCCATGTTTTAAATTGTCTCTAAATGACTTACAGTATTTAAAGCAATGTAAATGTATGCCTTCATTGTAGACTGTTTTGGGGGTAGAAATAATGACAGGGGAAAAATTCTGGACACGTTCAGTACAGGCATGGGTTTGTTTTTTGTTTTGTTTTGTTTTGTTTTTGCAGTGCTAAGGATTGAACCTAAGGAATTCTACATCCATGCTGCACCCCCAGCCCTATTTTTATTCTTTTTTATTGGGGAAAAGTATTGGGGATGAAACCCAGAGGCATTCTACCTCCAAGCTACACCCCCAGCCCTATTTTTTTATTCTTTACTCCTCACTAAGTTGCAGAGGGCCTCACTAAGTAGCTGAGGCTGGCCGTGAACCGTGATCCTCCTGTCTCAGCCTCCCAGATGCTGGCATTACAAGTGTGCGCCCGGCTCAGCTGTGTCTCTTGGTTGCTCTTTCTGATAAAAAAAGTAACACACATGCTGCAGAAAATGTTCAAATGCAGGTGTGTGGGGACATGCCCCTGAGATCTCGGCCCCTTGGGAGCCACCAGCAGTCAGGGGACACCCCCAGGAGGGTCCTACACGCAGTGGAAAAGCCACGTCCGTAATGCGTCTCATTCTTCCAAAACCAAGATACACTTCCATTGATGTTTTATGCGTGCATGTGAGAATACCGGCGCCAACCTCACTATCACGTACGGGGAAGAGAGGGAGTGGGGAGGGGCTGGGAGCCCGCCAGTGCCATGTGCACCTGTGTCCCTCTTGCTCCCAACTGCACGCTATGCCCATGAAGGCCCATTTAAAAAGTAAATTCAAAAGCAAACTGCACTTGTAACTTGCTTTTCTCCTCCCAGAGTGTCTCGGGAGGATGCTGGGTTTGCACACGCTTGTAATGCCAAGCTGAGACAGGAGGATTGCAGGTTTGAGAGCAGCCTCAGCAAACAGTGAGACTCTCATTAACCTTGCAAGACCCCATTTCAAAATTAAAAAGAGATAGGGCTGGAGGTGTAGCAGCCCAGAGGTAAAATGCCCTTGGTTCAATCCCCAATACCACCAAAAAAAAAAAAATCTTCTTTGTGGGCCACGGCTGATGCCCAGCCTTATCAGGGCGCTGGACGTTGGGGACAAGCATGGTCAGTTCAGCTAAATCAGGATGAGGTTGGGTAAGGAGATGGGAATGCTGGACATCGGGCCCCAGTGGGCTCGGGCCCCTGTGCGGTGGTGTTGCCCATGACCAGGGACATTAGCTAAGTGTGGTGCGTTGGAGACCATCTCTCTGGGAATATAAGCTCAGATTCAGGGTCAGCATTGTCGAGGGCAAGCACAGCCCTGGGCCGGGGAAGGCCGCCCGCCTTCCCCATTCAGTACAGGAATGCTGCCCGCACCCCTCCCAGAGCCTCCTCTCTGTGCTACGCCATCTTCCTTTAAGCCTCTTGTCTGCAGGTCCCAGAGCAACTCTACAGCCTTGGTGTAGACCTGCAGACCCAGCAGTGGGGTGGGGGTCCCTCCAGGTGCCGAGGGGTCAGACCATACACAGGCCACGCACCCCCAGGGGTGTCCAGCTGCTGCTGGACTTGCTGCGCTCGTAGGTCTGAGTTCAGACGATGGCATATGTGGCCTGAAAAAGCCAAGAAAACATGGTTGTGGCTTTTCCAGAGGCCCTGAGTTTTTAGGGGAAACTGTGTCCAAGCAGAGGCTTGGAGCAGCTCGGGCAGGGACCAGAGCCTCAGGCTCTGCAGGACCCCGGGACCGAGCCTTCCACGCTGTCTAGGGTCCAGCTCTTCTGCAGATGAGATGAACAGACCACGAGAAGCATTCTTCCAGAGAGTCCATCTCTAAGAGCTCCAGGAGGGAATGGGGCCAAAGCCCTGCTCAGGTCGCCCCTAGATTGTGTTTCCAGAAGCTTCTACACAGGTGCTTTCTACCCTGAGACCTCCAAATAACTGGAGCCCAGGACTTGGTAGTCTCAGGGTAGAAAGCACCTGTGTAGAAGCTTATCTATGTAAATTTATGTATTTACATAGATAAATTAGGCACACATGGCTGTATATGTAGAGGTGTAGGTATAGATACCAGGTAGGTGTGGGTGTACATGTACAGATACAACTATTGCGTACATAAAACTCTTCACTGTCTCAGTACAAGGAAATTTCTAGACATAAAATAAAGCCCAGTGGGAGGTGAGGGTGTTTGGGTGTGGCTTGCGTCCGTCAGTGCGTGCGTGGAGCATGTTTATATATCTGATTTCACCACATCCTCAGGTTTAATCAGTAATTTATCAGGGCAAATTTTATTTATTTCCAGAGGTATCAGGACATTTTATTTCCATTCTGGCCACATCTTCCTAAAAGGATATGTTTAAAAAAGATAGACTAACCTGAGGGGTTAACCTGAGGTGAATCCATAGGCTTAAAAGAGAAATGATACAAGGAAAGGAGCCGGGCGTGGAGGCTGAGACAGGAGGATCCGGGTTCATGGCCAGCCTCAGCTACTTAGTGAGACCCTGCTTAAAAATAAAAAGAAGCCGGGCGTGGTGGCACACGCTTGTAATCCCTGCATTTGGGAGGCTGAAACTGGAGGATCGTGGTTTGCGGACAGCCTCGGCTACTTAGTGAGGCCCTCTTCAACTTAGTGAGACCCTGTTTCAAAATATAAAATAAAAAATAGGGCAGGGGGTGTAGCTTGGAGGTAGAATGCACCTGGGTTCCATCCCTAGAACCACAAAAAATAATAAATAAATAAATAAATAAATAGAATAAAAAATAGGGCTGGGGGTGTAGCTCAGAGGTAGAATGCCCCTGTGTTCCATCCCCAGTATCACCAAGAGAAGAAAGAAAGAAAGAAAGAAAGAAAGAAAGAAAGAAAGAAAGAAAGAGGAAAAGGCTTGGAATCTCTCCAAATCTTGTGAATGTGCTACTGGGGTGTGTCTTAAGCCACGCTTCCTCATAAGAATTTATTGATTGAACAGGAAATTTCCTGAGACCTGCAATCTGTGCGCACGAACCTGCAACTGCCGTGGCCTGTGGGGCAGGGCGAATGCATCACAACCTCAGGCCGGCGCCGCGCCCGCCTGGCTCTGCGGGACTTCGTTTGCAGCCACTCGTACACATCTCTGCAGCAATTGATCAGAAAAATTGATCTGTACTCTATTTTAATGCTCTGTTTTCTACCAGCAGTGAGCGGGGTGGGAGGAGTGCAAATCTAGATAGAACCTGGATGCCCACACAGATACTGGTCAGAAGGTACCACGTTTTTCTCAGAGCCTTTGAGCTAATCATGTTCGTAGGCTTATGAAAGAAGTCAGGTTTTTTTCCTCCGGTTATCCAATTAAAATGACGCATGAGAACCGTCTCAGCGGGGAGACTTAGCAAAGGCTATTTGGGGATCTGGAAAACTCTGTTAGCCTCTCCCAGACCCACGAGCCTCTGGCAAGGACCAGAGGGACTGCTCACTTGCTGGAACAGCCAGAGCTCATCAGGACGGGCCTGCAGTGCGGGTGGTTAGAGACCGTCGTGCCTGTCCCTGGCCCGTGCCTTCTCTCAGCCATGCATCCATGCACAAATTCCATGGGCTGCCTGCCAGACTCCAGACCCACGCAGGAAACTCACAAATAATGAACTCTCTTGGCAGAAAGCTAGGCTGGAGTCTAGGTAAAGGCTCTCCACACTAGTGCCTCTGGGAGGCGGGGCTGTCATCCCTCCAGAGGACCCCGGGTGCATATGGCCAGCCGGCCGGGCTCATTCTCCCCAGAGAGGAGGGATGAGGCCAGCTCCTCAGCAGCAAGTGCTGACAGAAGCTAAAGCAAAATGTCACCATTTTAAATCTGAGGCTGCTCCGTGGAGGAGCCGGAGCCTGGGAGACCGACAGCCACACCCTTCGCTCCCCCCACACGGCGCGAAGCTGGGTGCGAAAGACAGATTTCTTCGGACAGGTGTGAAAAAATACGTGCAGCGTTTTTACTGCTCAGCTACAGAGGATCAAAACAGCCGTGTTTTCTGAGAGAGAGTGCAACACGTGGAAACCACGCCTCCACGTGGGGGCTGCTGGCACACAACTCAGACCCGCAGATAGCCCGCAGCGCGCAGGGACACAGGGGCCTTGCCAGAACAGGGGCCACCGGCAAACCCGGTGCCAGAACAGGGCCTGGGGCCTCCAGAGGCTGCTGGCCAGCAGGTGCTACAGCCACAAGTTCTGCTTTGTTCTGCTCCTGTGGGCACTGTGCTAGGGTCAGACATGCTCACATACCCAGCCTCCAAAATGGCCCTGGGGTGAGTCAGGAGAGGCCAGTCCCTCCCTGTCTGGGGTGTCCGACAAGGCCGTCATGGCGCTGCTCTGCGAACCTGACCCTGACAGAGGCACTGATGGCTCCTCTCTGGGGTGGCAACGGAGTGGTCCCAGCCCCCCAGCCAGCTGGGGCCAGGCCAGGCTAAGCATGGGGGTTATGTTGTATAAGGACCACACATGGGGATGGTGGCTTCGGACTCAGGTGCAGCTCACCTGGGAATTAAAAGCTGCAGGGAAGACACCGGGCTGCCCAGAGGCCCCGACTGGACCACGGCCGGCCTGACTCAAGCCCGGGATGTCGCTGCCTCTGAACTTGATCTGACCGTGTGGAGGCCAGTCCTTCTCCTGTCCAGTGTTTCTCTGCTGGGCTGGGATCTGACTGGAGGCCCTGGGTGCGGGCAGTGGCCCTTGGTGTGGCCCCTGCAGGCCCAGCTGGGGCTGCTCAGCACGCCTTCCTGACCCAGTTGCACACGGGCCTTGGATTTAGCACAAAGATGTATCTAAGGAGGAAGGCCAGCCAGGCCAAGCGGGGGCCGACGACCGCAGGCTGTGTGCCTCTCACACACGCGGAGCCACTGAGCAGCCGGAAGGAAGCTGAGGAAAGCTCGCACCCTAGATGAGGTCGACTGCAGTGCGGGCAGAGGCCCAGAGCCTGCCCGGCGGGCGGGTAGCAGGGCCCAGACCCCCACAGCCTGCAGCCCTGGAGGACCCTCGGCGCCTGTGGGGGGCGCCTACAGAGTGACAAGAACCGGCATGACAAGAACATGACATGACGGACCAGCGCTGCTTGAGCGCTAGCTGTGTGCAGCTGAGCTCGCCGGCCTGTGGGTCCTCCCTCCCTCCTTGGAGGAGAACGGCCTCCAGGTCGCCGCCGTGGGCTGTCACCTGGAACATGCTTACAGGGTCTAATCCAGAGAAAGATGACTCTTCTACCCTCGAGCCAGCCTGGCCGGGGAGTGATGTGTGGGAAATCCACTGCAGAAGTCGAGCTGGTGAGCAGCCATGCCGGCCCGCCCCGTGTCCCCCGATGTGACTGGCCAGTCACTTCTCCTTGGTCAAGGGGCACACTGGCCAGCATGTGGCCTACCAGATGACTTTGGAGCAGAGGGACATGCCATTGTGATTCATAGATGCACAAAAGCCCAGGGCACAGGGCTGGTGGGGCCAGCTCCCACGGGGCTTGTGGAGGGCCTGGGGTCACAGGGTCAGGAGCCATACTGCCAATCAGGATGAAGGGGCAGCCCTCCTTCCCTGGCGCTCCGAGCTGTGGCCCACTCTGGAAATTACCTCTGTTGCCAGATCTGATGTCTTATAAGTTACGGCCAGAAGTCACCCACCTCGACCTTTGTGGCGCCTGCGGCTCCTGCCGGCCCGCTGTTGTTTTTTGGAGGTCACTGTGCCGTTTGTGTTAAAATGAGAATGCAGCGGAGGATGAATTAGAGGGAAGGAGTCTGGGAGGAAAGTGGCCCGAGCCGGAGATTGCGGCCACGCAGTGAGTCTGAGCCGAAGCCAGCCTTCTCCCCAGGAGATGGTAGGACGCCCTTCCTGGCCCACGTGAGCAAACACAGGCCCAGTCTCAGGAGAGACTGAGGGCGGGGCTTTGTGGACACTGTGTCATCCTGACCAGACCCCAGACCCCAGGATGCCAGCAGCCAGGGACAGCTGGTGATTCGGTCAGATTTAGAATGTCCCCTAAAGTGCTCAGGGTGGTACACTTAAGTCACGGGGCTTGTGATCTCATCAGGAGTCAAATCCGCTGTCATAGATTTACTGGGTGGCCACCTGGGCAGGTGAGGTGTGGCGGGAGGTGGGTCCCTGGGGGCGTGGCCTTGGGTGGGGCTTTTCTTTGCTTGCCCTCTCCTGCTTCTGAGCTTCAGACTTGGGTGATGTGAGAGGGAGCTGTTCTCTCTCTCTCTCTCTCTCTCTCTCTCTCTCCCTCTCTCCCTCTCTCTCTCTCTCTCTCTCTCTCTCTCTCTCTCTCTCTCTCTTTCTCTCCTTCCTGCATCCACGCCCAGAATCTCCAAGAAACAGGGAGCAAATATCTCGCCCTTCCTCCAAGCTGTGTGGTCGGTCGTTTGGGTTGTAACAGTGAGACTGCCGTCTGAGACCACTGGAGACCCAGCAGCCGCTGCTCCACGCTGCACGAGGCCTCCACGTGGACTGAGTGAGGTGCGTCAGGCCTGCCGCCTCGCCGCCCAAGTGAGTGTGCCCTTGTGGATCACACTGCTCTTGGCCTTTAGGGCCTCGCTGTGGGTGGAGTTCTGTGGCTGAACACACAAGCCGGGGTCCCACCGCGACTCCAGGGGTGCTCAGGGCACCCCAGACCCTTTGCAGGACATTCCCACCCCTTTTTTTTTTTTTTTTTTTGCAAAACTGGAGATTGAACCCAGGGCCATTCTACCTCCAAGCTACACCCCCAGCCCTATTTTTTATTCTTTAATTTGAAACAGGGTCTCACTGAGTTGCAGAGGGCCTCACTAAATAGCTGAGGCTGGCCACAAATCTGTGATCCTCCTGTCTCTGCCTCCTAAGTACTGGGATTGCACGTGTGTGCCACGACACCCGGCTTCCCGCCCGCCCGTTAGTTCGAGCATTTGTGCATGGGACTTCTGTAGGAGGAAGACGCTGCACTGGACAGTAGAGAGCTGGACTGACTAGTCCCCACCTGCTAGGGGACAGACGGAGAAGGAGCCTGCAGACAGGCTGGCAATGGGGCAGAGGCATGGGGGAGCTCTAGGTGCAGTGGTCCCCAGAAGCCCTGGGCTGCAAGGAGCGGTGACCAGCAAGGACTGAGGCACAGACCCCGTGCCCTAGTCCGAGTGCAGAGGTCAGGCAGAGTCTCACCCATCACCAAGGCGCGGTGGGCTCTGAGTTCTCACTTGGCTTGGGTGTCTCTGTGGCTGAGTATCTTCCACTGCTGAGCACTTAGACCCCGTCCACCATGAGATGAGTTTGGAAACACTGGTGCCGCTGGGCGCTGTCCTGACCTCCAGTGATCACACAGCGTCCCCTTACCCCTTGCTCCAGCGACGGCTCTGTGGGCATCAGCTCTTGCACCGAGCCACGGCGCCATGCGGTGCAAGCCAGCCTCACACAGTAGGACGGAAAGTGGGTCAGTGATATCCCCAAACAAAGCAGGAATGAGAGCAAGCAGGCACGGGCCAGGCCTCCAACACGGTGGCTGCAGGGCTCAGCCGACCAGGCTTTAGCCTGCGCAGCACAGGGCCAGGGTCTCGGCCGCCTCATGGTAAAGATGCAAACTGGCCCTGGTAAGATTGGAACATGCAGCCGAGCCCAGGAGGGGGTGTTCTCCAGCCCAGAGAGACCTGCTGTCAAGCGCAGAGTCGGTTTTATCACAAGGGCACAGGTGTGTGCAGGCAGAACAGATGGGTGTGGAGGGGCTGTTCCTGCCCCTCCCGCCAGTGGGGGCCAAAGCGGTGAGAGGCCGGTGACCCCTCGCAGTCGGCACTGGCAAGAAGATGTCTTCTTTGGGCCCGTCTCCTCTGTTTCTTCAGCGTGGTCGGGAGGCCCTCATGCCAAGTTGGCCCAGAAGCCATGACGCGCACGGCTTTGCTGGCTTCTCACCATGCCCGGGCAGCCTTTCCATGGGAACCCTCTGGAACACTAGGTGGTGGGGTGAGGGCGGTCTGTGGGTACACACTTTGTGATCCTTGTAGGGTAGGCCGGTCAGGATGGGAACCAAGCCAAAGAGGGTGCTGTGCCCAGCGAGGCGGAACAGGAGGGGTACACGGTGGGCCAGCCTGGCTCTGGGAAGGAGCGCCCGCACTGCCCTCCACACACAGCCTGGGCAGCTGTTGGGTGCGATGCTTCTGCGCCCTGCGCGTGGTTGTCGGTCCTCGTGGGCACCTTAGTGTTGCAGTTAATTTTTCCGCAGTACATGGAAGTCGCACGCACAACCTGACTCAGAGCCGTCAAAGCTGGGCGAGGCAAAACAGCTGTACGCTACTTTCTTTATCTGTGTGTGCATCTTAAAAATCACAGAATAGCTCTGTACTTCAGTTGCAGATTCAAAAGTGCTCAGTAAATCCAATTATGAGCAATGCTGTCTGTGGAAAAGGCCCAGGGTGTTTGTGTCTAACTCGTCGTGTTATTTTTTTTTTTCCCAAAGTACTTTGAAGGGTTTTGCAATTAATCTGCTGTTCCATTTGACTGAGATGTAGAGTTCCTGATCTCTTATCTGTCACCTTCCTACAAAGCACTGGGGCCTGGCAGGGGCTTGCTATGGGAGCGGAGCCTGCTGGGAAAGAGCTCACGTGCGGCAAGCGTGTGAGACTTCCTTCCCAGCCGGCCTCTACCACGCTCACTGTGCCTCGCTCGGAGCATAAGAATGAAAGACACCCCCCACCCCATCGCTGCATTGATACTTCGATGGGCAGAGCTGCCAGGGACCACTGGGCACTATAAAGGCAGCAGAGAAGCCGGGCGTGGGCGCACGCTTGGAATCCCAGCATTTGGGAGGCTGAGACAAGAGGATCGCGATCTGCAAGCAGTCTCGACTATTTAGTGAGACCCCTTGCAACTCAGTGAGGCCCTGTTTCAAAATAAAGAATATTTTTAAATGGGGCTGGGAGTGTAGCTTAAAGGTAGAATGCCCCTGGGTTCCATCCCCAGTATCGACCAAAAAAAAAAAAAAAGCAGAGACCAGGCTGATAATGGAGTGGGGTCTCCGGGACTAGCTGGCTCCCGGGCTGTGGCCTCTCTTCTCCTTTGGATTGCGTGAGCTCAGGCCCTAACTCCTCGCTGAGGGCCGTTTTGTGTGCAGGGACCCCCGCGCTTCTGTCCCAGCATGGAGACACAGGCAGTAAGCACAAATACAGAGGCCCAGGGGAGAGCGGGAGTATCCAGAGGGAAAATGGGGCTCCGCGCGTGGAGGTGACATCAGCGTACCCCGAGGTGCACAGCTCTGGGTTTACGGAAAGGAGGGGCAGCATGGCTGGGAATGATGAATGAGCCCGCTGGACAGCAGACATCATTTACCAAGGGCGTGGTGGGAGAGGGGAGACTGCCCCGGGCCTGGGTGGGATCTGCAGTGAGAAGCTGTGTGCCGCCTCGGCCACCAGGAGAGAGCTCCCCAGAGACGCCTCCCCCATCGGGATGCTGGGCCAGGGCCCGAGCCAGCCCCGATGCCAGCTCGGCCTCCCTCCCCAACCTCGTCCTTTCCGCTTCAACTTTTAAGCACGTTGGATTTTAACAATATTTACCCAGCGCCACTCTACCTTGTATTTTTCATTTGGAAATATTAATTGTGACCTTTCAAAACTCCCAATTAAACTTTTGCAATAAAACCAAAAGTTTGAACAAGCGTGTTGGGGGTGGGGTACGCAAAGTGTGTAGCAGGGCGGCCTCTGCCACTGTTGGTGGCCAGGGAGGTGCTGGGCCCTGTCCCGCGGCTGGGAAGACCAGCCCTCCCTGGTAAGGCCAGCCGGGCTGCTCCCTCCGGCCTCTCCCCAGGCGGAAGCTGGGGTGTGCAGCAGGGCTTGGCTTCCAGGGAAGGGCCCGCTTTTCTGGGTGCCGGGCTGGTGCGTCCTCAGAGCAGCCTGCTCACCAGCGGTCAGGTCTCCGGGGTCAGCGGGAGGGAGGGCAGCAGTCGTGGTGGAACGGGGTGCCCTAAGGAACTGTGGTCACGTCCACCTCCCTGTAATGGCCGCACCCAGAGGGCTCAGGTCAACAAGCTTTTGCATTTCCAAGACAAGCTGAAAACAGGGATTTTTTTAATGTGAAAATTGCCAACATCTCATCTCCAGTCTGGACTGGGACTCCTGAGTCTAGGCTGTTGTGGATGCTGAAGGAAGTTTTGCCACGTGCCTGGCCCTTACCAGTAACGCAGCCCCAGCTGCTACAACCACAGAGGTGTCCGGCTAATCACCAGATGTCCCCCAGGGGGGCCAGGGCCTTCTGAGAGAGACAGCCCCCTGAAAGAGGCATCCTGAGAGCGCTGCTGAGCCCGGGGCGCGCGGGGCCTCCCTCGGCCAGTCGCCGCCGACTGTCCCCTTGATCTGACACTCCTTGACCTCACCGCACCCCCCAGTGCGCCTGCTCTTTAGAAAACGCTGCGCTCCTAAGGACTCAGGCACCCTGAGCCAGCCGGGCCTCAGGCCAGGCCTTCTGTAAGACCTCATGGAATGGGCAAACATCACTCAGCTTTGGGGAAGGTCACGCCCTCCAGGGACGTGTGTGGCGGCTCCCGCCTTTGTCTCTGCACCTGGGGACTCCAGTGCCTTTTGCGCACCGTGAGCCCCGCTCTGGGGTCCGAACTCACTGTGCCACGAGGGCTGTAGACAGTCCGGCCACCGTCCTCTCTGTCTTCCAGACCAGGGCTGAGGCTGTTCAGAGAGGCAGCGGCTCTGCCCTCTTCTGCCACCTTCGAGGGACCCTCCATCCAAGACCTGCCTCAGGGCCAGGCTCCAAGCCCCGCAGGCCCGGGTGGGGCCACAGGAATACGCAGAAATGTCGGGGTTGCTGGCGGCTGCGCAGGCCCGAGCTGCCTGTCTGCTTTCTCTCCCGACAGCCAGCAGCACTGTCTGAGCCCAGTGGCGCCTGAGATTTGCCAGACACCTGCAGAATAGCCGAAAGCCATTTGCAAGGGGCCGCGGGCTCCGCTGCATACATCTGTGTCAATGAAGAAAAATGACATCACTAGCAGACAAATCAAACACCCCAGTTGTGTCAAGACCCCCACGTGCGGTGCGCAGAGCTCGGGCCCTCTGGTAAATTCCGTGCCAGCTCTCTGCCTTACCGGCGCCCGCAGAGCTCCCTCTATCTACCGTGGGCTTGGCGGCCCAGTTGGAGGTCAGGATCGGCCGCCCTACTCTTCCCGGATCTGGCGTCCCACCCACAGCCCTGCCTGACTCTGGGTCCTGCTGAGGATGGGGAGACCCACTCCCTCACTCACGTGCCCCACCAGGCAAAGGTCGGCTTCCCTCTGTCATGCCCCGCTCTCCCTGAGGTGAACACGGCCTCTTAACCACTGCAGGAGGACGAGCAGGTCTAAGCAGAGGCACCGAGGACGCCAAATGCCTATGTTTGCCTGCAGACTTGGGGCCAGGCAGTCTGCCCCGAACTCCTCACTCCCCGCGGGGCTGGAGGGCTCCCCGGCGTGAGGATGGGGCTGAGGGCTGGCCTTCTCCCTGGGGAGGGCAGAGCAGCCTCTGCAGCGCCTGTGGGCCACACAGGGAGGTCTCCCTGGGGCGTCTCCACAGTGCCCACCACTGCACGGTGCTCTGCCCGGCTTCCCCGCTCTTTTACCCTGAACCCCTGGCTGCCTTCGCTCTGAGGGAATTACTGGGATAAAGCGCCGGTGCCCGGCGGGTCCCTGGCTGCTCCTTCAGCCCACATCTCTCAATGGCTAGGCGTGAAGAGCAGAGGTGACCGCCGCCCAGGGCTCCTTTACAGGAGACTCGGAGGCTAAACACGTAACGCTAAGTCCACCGAGGCTGAATAGCGGCCAGTGCCGTGTAAAGTGGACGTGGGTAACAGTTGGCTCCAGCCTTTTCCCGAGGGCTGCGCGCGTGTGGGAGATGTGCGTGCAGTGCTGTCCTCGGGGTCGGTGAAGTTCGTTCTCGCCGGAATGTCGGTAGTCGATAGATTGGCTGTGCTGTTCCCCCCAGGGGTGGCATTCACGGGCAGGAGCTGAAGTAGCTTGAATCCTGTCCAAGGGCCTGCTTGGGGGACAAGGCAGACAGTGCGTGCTGCCAGGGGCTGGCATTTGGACTCAAGTGCTGGAGATCCGAATGCGTGGATGGAGCCGACGCTCTGGCCTGTGCCCCGGCTGCCGGGGGTGGCCTGAAACATGGGAGTGAGGGAGAGGTCAGCTGGAGAACTAGCCGGGAAGATGTCCGCCTAGACGGCCGGAAGACGGGGTGAATTACACCCCAGACACCCCATGGCTGCCCGAGGGAGCAACATGCCCACTGCTCACCCCAGGAGGGCAGGCGAACTGGGCCGTGGGGCTCCGGTTCTCACCCTAACTGTGCCTTGTGTCTGCCAGGCCTGAGGCAGGACCCACGGGGATGGCCAGGCTGCTCTGCCCACCCCAGAGGCCAAGCAGGGACCAACGCTGGGCAGGTTGAGCGTGTGGAGGAGTGCCGGGGGGAGGGAGAGCAGGAAGCATGTGGAGGAGTGCTCGGGAGCACCTTGCGCAGGGAGCCCCTCCTGGCGTGGAGCGGAGCGGGCCACCTGTGCTGGGCCCCTCCTTGGGGCGGACACTCAGCTCATGGGCCATACAGTTACCACTGAGCCTCGCTCCCTGCCCCACAGTGCGCGGCCCCGGACGGGGCATGGGGTGCTCCTGGCTCCAGGACCCGCTCTCATCGCTGGCTCTGCCCTTCCACCTAGTCTGCGAGCAGAGACCGCGGTGGGCGCGCCAGGTTTGTGGCCCCTCTGTGGCAGGCTCCGCGGTCATCCCCACGCTCGGCCAGTGACGCAGCCAGCCCGTTCAGCCTGGGAGAGAGGAGGCAACGTGGCCCGTGTCCAAGGAGGCGGGGCCTGGCGCCATCTTAGCCAGCCTCCCTGGGTCAGTCAGATGGGGCACGGGCCAGGGGGTTCTGCACAGAGGAGGAGGGATCGAACCCAGGAGCACACTGAACTATATCCCCAACCCTTTTTTAGTATTTATTTTTAAAACATCTCACTAACTTTCTGAGACTGGCCTCGAACCTGAGACCCTCCCGTCTCAGCCTCCCAAGTACCGGGATCACAGGTGTGTGACACTGGGGATGGAACTCAGGAGCATTCTGCCTCCGAGCTACACCCCCAGTCCTATTTTATTTTTATTATGAAACAGGATCTCGCTAGGTTAGTGAGAGTCTCACTATTTGCTGAGGCTAAGAGTGTGAGGCTAATATTTTGGAACCTCTCATTAACTTGCTGGGACTGGCCTTGAACCTGTGAACCCCTGACTCAGCCTCTCAAGTTCGGGGATCACAGGCGGGCAACACCCCACCCAGCTGACTGGTGACTTCGTAAGGGCAGTGTTTCACCGCCTCTGATCACAAGGTGCGCAGAGGACCGGGGGGTTTTCCAAGTCAGAGAGGACAGAGGGTGCCTGCACGGGGGCGTTCCTCACTGCAGCGTTCCTCTGGAGATGTCTGTCGCCCTCCCAGAGCCCGAAATAATGGCGTGGAGTGGGCGGCAGGGCCCGTTTTTCTCTTTTCTTTTTCCCCCTCCGCAGATGGCACAAGCTAATTATTCTCATTTGCGTAGCACCTTACACCTCTGTGGACTTTTTTCAAAATGTTGGAAAACAGATGATCACGTCTGTTTTTGTAGCTGTGTGAGGATTTTTTCATTAGCGGGATCAGGCAGGGCCATCTGTGTGTTCTGGTGTGAGGTTTGCCACCAGCAGCAAGTTGGAAACGCAGAGACGATAGGTGAACGGGCGCTTTGCACTTGGTGAGCCCGGGAGGCGCAGGACAGGGGACACGCCATGGATGGATCCGAACCTAGGATCTGCACGGCCCTCGGTGCCGTCTTCCTGGTGGTGCTAACTCTGTGATTTTACCCATCCCACCTCAGTGATAACCAAGTCAGAGAACTTTCCAGAAAAATCAGTAGCCAGAAAGCACTCTACTGTGACTTGTTTGTAATCCTAGGACTTGGGAGGCTGAGACAAGAGGATCGCAGATTTGAGGACGGCCCTAGCAAGTAGAGATTTTCATCAACCTAGTGAGACCCTGTTTCAAATAGCTGTTCTGACGGGCGGGGCCCCAGACTTGTGACCTGGCAGGTGAGGGCAGAGGCTTTGGGAGCGGCTGCCGCGGGGCAGCCGGCCAGAGCCGCTCTCTCCGGCGGCCCCTCTGGCCCTGTTTTCTCATCCTGATGTTTCAGAAGAGCCTCATCTCTCCTCTCTCTGAGCAGATGTACAAAATACCAAAAAAGGGAGAAGAAAGGAAGGGGCCTGCAGTAGAGCTGCGTGTGCCAATGGACGCGCTGCCCCACGCCTGGCCCGAAGGTAGCTGGGCTTCAGGGGGTGTGTGGAGACGGATTGGGGGCCGCTGAGCCTTGCTGGGCAGGTGGCACCTCACATACTCCCAGGCCTGCTGCAGAGGCAGACTGAGCCATCTGTGACCTGGTGCCAAGCGCCGTCATGGGCCCTGAGCACTCTAGAGGAAAAGCTGCGCCCTGGCTGTCATTCTGCAGACCTTCCTGGGCAACTTTGGAATTCTTGTGCTTGTCTCCAAGGGCCCGTGACAGCCGGCTCCTGACAGAGACCCAGCCGCTCCAGCTCCCGAGCCATGGTGGGCTAGGCACACCAAACACCGAGGGCCTCCCCCCTCACTCCTGGGCAGCATCCTGTGGTCCGAATCTCTACTCCTACTCCTAGCCCTATTTTATTTTTTATTTTGAAACAAGGTCTCGTTAAATTGCAGAGGGCCTCACTAAGTAGCCGAGGCTGGCCGAGAACATGCGATCCTCCCACCTCAGCCTCCCAAGTACTGAGACTAATAGGTGTGCACCACCACGCCCAGCCGGTGCTTCCCTTTCCACAGCCCCCCCCCAGCCCAGGGTCAGCACCAAAGCCCGGCCAGCAAGGCAGCCGCCACCTTGGCAAGGGCTGAGGGGTAAAGGTGCTACTGACCTCACCCCCATGCTGGGTGTGAGCTGACCAGGCACCTCATGGTTAATCCAATTAACCATTAATGGGGCAGCTTCTCTGTGACAGCGGATATTCTTGCTGGAGCCAAAAGGCCCGCTGCAGGCTCCTGGATGCAGGCACACAGGGTGCTGGCGAGGATGCCGCCCCACCTGCCCGGCTGCCAGCATTGCGAGTTGCAAGTGGCTCCAGGTGCCCTGACCCGGTGTGCCCCTCCTGTGCTGAGAGACGGCTGGCAGAGCACCTGGCCGAGCTCAAGGTCGCCCTCAGCCACACCCTTCCCGCCTGAAGACCAGTGACCTCCTGGACTTCAGTGGGTTCTCACCAGAGGTCTCGGGTTTTCGATTCATTTTGTTTCATTTCGGTCTAGGTACTTTTCATTCAAGCCTTGTACGTCCACAAACCCCACCACTTGGCACGCACATAGGAAAGGTCCTTTCTGTGCCACGTAGACTCATTGCCGAGTCTTATCAGGTACACAGAGGCCTGTGCAGGTTTTATTCCCAGCTTTCAAAAGCACAAGCTGGTTTTTTTCCTCCCCCAGAAGAGCATGAAATGTGTGAAAACATTAGCGCTATTGCAGAAATAACTGTGGAAATATTTCACCAACCCCATTAACCTTCGTTCCCTTCTCCTTCCTCCCACCCCAGAGAGATAATTTTCCCCTTGGCTCTTTATCTCCTTCTCCTATATAATTGCTGCTTTAAATCACAGAAGCCAGCGGGGGGGGGGGGGGGGGTGCCTGTCATCCCAGTACTTGGGAGGCTGAGACGGGAGGATGGCAGGTTTGAGGACGGCCTCAGCATTGTAGAAAGACTCTCAGTGACCTAGCGAGACCCTGTTTCAAAACAAAAAAAAAAAAAAAATTGCTGGGGGTATAGCTCAGAGGTAGACTTCCCCTGGATTCAATCTCCAGTATACAACAATAAATTAAAAAAATAAACAAATCGCAGAAGCCTTTAGGGTTCAGGAGTACAAGTATACGGGGCACTGTTCACCCACAAAGCTGCTCCATCCAGCTTCTGAAAGACAAACTCTGGGGCAGTGTGGGCAAGCCGGGGTCCCTCCCCCAACTGTGTGAGCACCCCGTTACCCCTGTCTGAGGGGAAGGGACTTGTGTCTCTCTGTTGCTTCCTTTTGTTTTGTTTTGTTTTTTTCTGAAGAATAGATCATTCTTGGGACTTTTCTGTTTCACTTGTAGCTGTTCCTTAAATTAAGACGTCTTTGGGCTGTTGAGATAAAGACCGGCAGGCAGTTGGGTGGGAACGCACCTTGCTTTTGTGAAAGCAGGAAAGATAAGCTGTCTCTGTGCGCACACTACACGGCTCCCATTGCTCCCTGGTCGTGGAAGGCCGCTGTCTCTTGGCTCCCTAAGTCCCTTGTGTTTCGTAGCAACCGAAGAGGAGTGGTGGGCGAAGGGGCCTGACCGCCCTGCCCTGGCCTCCTGGGGTCTACAGGTGACCTCCCACAGGGAGGGGCATTTGCACATCAGCCAGCCCACGAGGTAAGTAGACATTTAGCCTTGGCGCTCTTGGTGCTGAAGCAGCTGTGTCCAGTGCCAGCTCTGGGGTCCCCCGTGTGACCCTGGCCTTGAGGGTCTTGGTGAACACTGGTCGTGGCTCAGCCAGGAACCGGGCAGTAATTGACTGGTGCAGTCTGCCGTTTTAAACCACATCTTCTTTCTCCCGTTACCTGCACGGTGCTTGCTGGCTTGCTCTTCTCTGGCCTGTGGTTGTGTGATCTTAGGGTTAGGGTTAGGGTTAGGGTGTGGGGAAACGCACGTTCCTTCCTACCTGGCCAGTCTCCGTGTGGCCTCTGAACATCAGGCACCATGCTAGTATGTCCCCTGGGTTCGGCCATGACAAGCTTCCAGGCAGCGGTGGCTGTTGTGCTTGGCGTGGGGAAGTGGCGGCTCGCTCAGTAGCCTCCTCCCACCACAGTGAGCCAGGCCCTGGCTCCCCCAGCCCCGTGGCCTTGGGGTCTTGTGCATGACGCTCAGAGATGCTCAGAGCTCCCAAAGCCGCACTGCGTGGCCCGATGGCGCCTTGCTCGGCGCTCTCCCGAGGCAGTATGCTGAGCCCCTTGGCCTCGTCCAGTAGTCACTGCACACAGTAGATGCTGGCCACGCCGGCTGCCGGAACTTAGCAATATGGAAGCTGTTAGAGTGAGATAGAGAACGGACCTTTGAAGAGCTCGTACACTGGTGTTTGGAGTTGACGTCACTGAGTCGTGAGGATGACGATACTGCAGTGGATAATCCAGTGGAACGGATTTATGGGTGGGGGCCTAGGCTGCAGGGTGTGGTGGGAGGAGGTGGGTCCGGCCCCTCCTCCCTTCACTCTTCCTCTTGCTCCCGGCCTCATGATTGGGAGCACAGCCCGCAAGTTTTCCCGCCACCATGCCTGAGATCACCGTCCCCTGCCTCATACAGATTAAACCTGAAACCACCCTAAGAAAATAGATCTTCTTTCCTCTACGTTACACAGTCAGTCTTTTCGCTTATAGCTGTAAGGATGCTGCCGGGAACAAGGGCCGCAGTGGGCCAATGCTCACTCACACAACTCTCTCTTCCGCTGCAGGAGGGTCCAGTCAGAAGGCCACCTTTTGTTTCTAAGGAAAGCCTGGAACCTTCTTCTACCCTCCTCCAATGTGTCCTTAACTAGAGCTGAGAGTCGCTGGGAATGCATGAAGTTAGGGCTCCGTGGGCTAGACAGTGGGCTACAGAGATGGGCTAGTCCAAAGGGTGAGAGAGATGGGCCCCCCAGAGGGGCTGCACAGGTGGGCTGGGCAGCCCTCTCAGAGAAAGAGGCCCGGTGGGCTGGAGGCTGGACGCCGTACCGTCCTTCTGCCTCCTGGTCTCCCAACTCTCAGTGTCTAAACCACCGGGAAAAAGTCATTTCTGGTCCACTGACTTTCTGCATGTTTTAATTTATACCCAGGAGTAAAACATCATATAATTTCTATGCATTTGGCTGGGCCTCTCCACCACTATCCTAAAAACAATTCTTTATCAAGATCTCACGTCCAGATTGCTCAGGGCTAATTATCTGGGGAGAGGCACTCCATTTGCATAGTGTGCAGCACACAGCAGCTCCCTTTGGGGTGGTCGTCAGCACTGTTTCCGTGGAAGGGGCCTTCAAGGACGCTTGGGACCCGGTCAAGGACACAAGGGCATATCAGTCAGCAGCAAGTTGACTTCAATGTCAGCCTTGTTGTTTTCTTTTTTCCTTTTCTTTTCTTTTTCTTTTTTTTTTTTTTTTTGTCAGTACTGGGGAGATTGAACCCAGGGGCATTCTATCTCCTAGCTACACCCCCAGCCCTATTTTATTCTTTTATTTGGAAACAGGATCTCACTAAGTTGCTGAGGCTGACTGTGCACATGAGATGCTCCTGTCCCAGCCCTCCAAGTATTGGGATTACAAGCGTGCGCCAAATCCAGTCAGCCAAGCAGAGCTTAGAGGCACCAGGATCTCCGGCAGTGTGTTCTGTGGGACCGGACCACATGCATGCCTCTTCTTCTGGCCGTGGGCATCTAGTGGTCAGCACTCTGGATTGGCTCCCTTCCAAGTGATTGGGCTAGCGAGTGTCAGCTGAGGCTCTTCCTGCTCAAGGATGGAGAAGGCAGAAACGCCCAGCCCTGCCTTCAGGCACCCTGCAGTCTAATGAGAGAAAAGGCTGCCTGGAAAGGCTTAGGGAGCTGGAAAGGAAGCGACCGCCCCCAGGCTGAGCCAGCAGACCACTGTGAGGTTCCTCAGGTGCAGGACTCGCTTTGGGGTTGTCTTTGTAACTGCCATTTTATTGGTGGTGGATGGAACCCCCAGGTGGTACCCCCAGGTGGAAGGAGCAGCCTGTCTCCCGCTGCAGTGGATGCTGTGCCAGTGGGCAGTGGATACGGCAACCCCAGCCCCCGTGGCATCCTGTCCCCAACCCAGAGCCCACGAGGCCAGCTTTTACCTCCTCGCTCCCTTGCTCTGGCCGATGAAATGGGAAGAAAGGGAGGTGCGCCCCTGCAGAGGGCTCCGGACCCCTGCTCCTGCGTTCTGACCCCACGCCTTCCCCTGAGGACAGTGCCCGCAGCCCCATAACAGACACGGGAGGTGACCTGATCTCTCTAATGACTACATTTGGAGCGCCACAGGACCGTCAATCCAGTCTTAAGCTGACGGGCAGACCCCGAGTTTCCAGTGGATAGCGAGTTTCTTCCAACAGTGAATGAAATGACAAGGGAGAGCGGGGATAATAACGCCCACGGCCCCTCCCCCAGCGGGGCTTCTAGGACCCTTCAGTGTGCAAAATTGCCAGCAAAGAGACAGGAAGTGTGTGTCTTGCCCCTCCCAGTGCCGGCTCTGGCCCACGTTCCTGGGGACATCCTGGGGCAGGGATGTGACCCACAGGTGCACTCCATCATGGCGTTCTCAGGAAGCAGGATGTGGATGGGGGCCAGCAGGCACGGGTCTCAGAACTCACTCTCTGGAATGGCCGTGAGGACGCAAAGCCGTGGTCTCCCGAGCTGGAAGCTCTGTTTTGTCACCGACATCTCTAGACATGAATCGAGCATGTGTGTCCCCGCCCCAGAGGACCACAGAGCCCAAGGAAGGAGGCCCGTTTCTCCTGAAGAACTCCAGGGCGGCCCCCACAGCAGGGTCAGGTGGCCCTGGGATGCGGGGACCGTCCCCTCCAGCCCAGGGCATCCACCTGGAGAAGTCAGAAGCTGTTCTTCCTGAGTTCTCTCTATGCGCACCTCCATCGGGACCTTCCAGAAGCCCCAGGACTAGCCAGCCCTCCTGGGCTGTCATGGCAGCTGGCTCCATGGTGTGTGAGGTGGACCCACGAGTCGGGTCAGCAGCCTGGTTTCTTAAGCGTTCTTAGCCACTCAAGATCGAGACAGGGAGAGGTCTTCCTGGGCCCCGTCTACACCTGAAGTCTCCCTCCCGGGTGTGTGGATACTCCAAGGAGCTGCTCATCCTCAGGGGTCCTTAAATACCTCAAAGCCGCCTGCGCAGTGCGTGAGACAGACAAAGGCCTGGCTAGGGAGAGCGCGAAGAGGCTCCCGGGCAGGCCCTGGGAGCCAGAGGGAGGTGATATGTTTGCATTTCCTGAGCCACTTCTTATTTACTTTTGAAAAATGGTTGGCAACCAACCCAGGCGTGTTTACAGAGGGAGCCAGGCGGGTAAAGTTCAGGTTAGTGTTTGGATTCCGCCCCAGCAAACTGAAACTGAAGACCAGCCAGATACGTGGGCTGCCTTCGCCAGCGGCTCCAGCACACACGCAGGCGGGGGCCGGCGGGCTCCCACACCCCAGGCACCTCACCGCCCTGCTTCTGGGGGGCTAGGCTGGAGCCCACAGACCTGGCACTGGCACTGTAAGCAGCTGGCCCTCCCACCTGTGTACCTGCCTGGGATGCGCGACCCCCAGAGTTAGGGCAGTGGCTCCGGCTGAGATTCCCACACAGGCCCCTCACCCCAAAGCACCCCACCCCTCACCCCTTCTCACCCCGAAGGTTCTGGAGTGTGTGAGCTGAGATTTGGGGGGCCCTGGATCCCAGCCTTGGGGTGCCCATCTACTCCTGCAGAGTGCCATTGATCTCCAGCCTCCGAGTGGGGCTTCTGAACCCAAGGCCTCCCTGACCCGAGACGCAGCAGGGGCCGAGTCAAGGGCAGGACCCCGGCCTGGGCCGCAAGGACCTGCAGCGCCGTGCACCAGGTGTGGAGGTTGAGATTTGGAGCTGTTTTTAATCTCTTGGCTGTAAATTCTCCTCCTGGCTTGTGCATCTGCATTCAAGGGCAGATGTTTATTTGTGTTTTTTGCTTATTTGTGTTGCATTTGAAGAAAGCCCTCTCGGGAGTGGGGGTCAGGGAATGACGATGCTCACTCACTGGTACCGTCCACCCCTCCAGCTCAGGGCGGCCGCTGTCCATCCACAGGCCCCGCCCTGGGAAGGGCCCTACCGGCTATATGTGTGGCCGGGCCGGGGGCTGGAGGGGCTAGTGCAAGCCCAGCCCAGGCTGCTGCCAGAGCCCCCTCGTCTTGGGCCTGCTGTTCTGTGTCAACACACAGAAGCCGCCCTCTCAACCTTCCCAGGGCCTGACTCTCCTCCCAAGTATTTGGGAGAGGGAGGAGATTAGGACAACCTCTCGAGCCTGAATGGATGGAGCCAGAGCAGGAATAAAATGCAGGAGGCAGGGAACAGCTCCAGACAGCACTTCTGGTAAGATGGAGACAGGGAAGGCCAGGCCCGGAGGCCCACAGGAGACCCTCCCCCCTGGTGGCTGCCTGTGTACAGCGAGGGGGCCTCCCAGGACCGCGGGAGCCGCCTCCCTACCTGGGCCTTAATTGCAGATGACGTCACTGCTCAGTCCTGATGTGCGAGACTTAACTAAGGAGAGAGGAGCAGCTCTAAAAATAGCCTCTGGGTCCTGTGTGTTGTGTTTGAAGGCTGCGGCCCCGGCGGGGCACCCCGGAGCCCCCGGTGTCAATTCCAGCGTCTTCCTTACCACTCCAGGTGCGCAGTGTTCAAATGTACACTCAGAGCCTTGGAGGCGGGGGCGCCCCCCACCCCCGGTCACCAAGACACAGGCCTTGCAGAGGCAGAGGCGACGAGGGCGCTGGTCTTGGAGGACATGGTGCGCGCCCTCCAGTCTTGCAGCAGCAGGCCCCTGGACGTGCCTGGGGAACAAGGCAGCGGGTGCTAGTCCTAGCACAGTGATACAGGGACAAGTCTCAGGCCCCACGCTGGGCATGGAGCTGCACCGGCACCCAGCAGGCAGGCCAGGGTGCTTCCTCCTGAGAGGGGCCGAGGGGTTTCTGTTCAGGCGCCCCTCACTCAGCTCATACATTGGGAGGCAGAGGCTAAGTGTCAGAAGTCGGGGTGCGCTGGCCAGTTTATTTCTCAGAGTGTTCATCTGCCACACAGGGACGGTGGGCCCTCCCTGAGGCATGTGGGCCCAAGGGGGGGCCTGCCTGCTGCCCTGGGTCCCGCCCAGGGACATGGTGCCTGCTGAACACACAAGAGCCGCCATCCCCATTATCAACACTCGCGTTTTCATTATCCTCCGGCACAAGCCAAGGGGATGTGTTAGCTTGCACCTGCCACCCTGCCACAGCCTGAGCCACCTCCCCACTCACCGTGGAGGAGGTCAGAGCCCAGGGCACGCTCAGCAGAGAGAACGCCACCAGTGTGAACCACCAGCGCCCGGGAGGTCCCAGGATCCTTGGGCAGCACCCTCTTTTCCCTTTAAACAATATCAGGAGAGCTGGGAGCATTTGCAGTAGGAAGCCCAGCCTCTTCAGACATTAGCGAAATCACCCACAAAACCTCGCGGCCTGGCAGGGCTGCGCCTGCGCCTGCTGCCACGCCCTGGGTGGCAGGCTAAGGATGTCGTGTGACCACAGGCCGTGAGCAGTCATCCATAAAGGCCCTCGTGGCAAGCTCTGTGGGAGCAGCAGGCCTGTGGGAGAGGTCACACCCCCACGGAAGGAGCCACGTTGTCCAAGGAAGGCTGCCATCCTGTCCTCCCGGGTCCATCCTTTGAAACCACTTGAACCATGCAAGGCAGGCTCCAGGGTTCCGTCTGGAATGAGAAGGGAGGGCTGGCTCGCGGTGGAGGACAAAGCCGGGCACCCCAGGGGAGCGCTGGCTCCGCTGGTCACTCAATGGTGTGCACCTCTGGCGGGCCTGATACCCAGGCTGACCCTCAGCACTGAGACACTGAGTTGACAGCTGACCTAGCGCCGAGTGGCTGAATGAGTGTGCCAATGGGTGGGTGCATGGGTGTGAAGTGTCGGTGTTAGTTCACAAAGTTAGCTCTTGGTAGTCAATTAAAATTCGCTTTCTAGCCAGGAGTGATGGTGCACGCTTGTAATCCCAGCATTCTGGAGGCTGAGACAGGAAGATCGCGGTTCACAGCCAGCTCAGCTACTTAGTGAGGCCCTCTGCAACTCAGTGAGACCCTGTTTCAAAATAAAGAATAAAAAATCGTGCTGGGAGTGTAGCTCAGAGGTCAAATGCCCCTGTACTCAGAGGCTTCAGCCCCAGTGCTGAAAAAAAAAAAAAAGCTTTCTTTTCTAGAGTCCTAAAATCACTGCCATTGCTCCAGAGTCAAAGGAACCTCCATTACCTTGAGTAACAAAGGCGAGTCACACAGGGCCACCCTGCCAGGCCCACAGGATTCCCCAGCTCCCCAGCTCCCCTGGCCAGCAGCAGGGCCTGTAGGAGAGCTTGTCATTGCCACCCTGAGAAAGAAGGACTGAGGTGCCCTCCTCGTGCAGGGCAGCACCGCGGCCTGCTGGGAAGGGCATGGCGCCAGCCCACCTCCCTGGCACAGGCATGACGAGCTGCCTCCCGCCGCCCGCCCTGTGCCCCTGCATGCTCACCACAGCGCTGAGGAGGGGCCACGGGCCTTCCCTGGCTGGAGATGCTGGCTGGGCTGGTCCTGGCTGGGCTGCCCGCTGCTCGCTTCCTCAATCCTTTCCGCAGGCAACTGTGGGGTTTCCTAGCACACTGATGCAGTTGCCACCACCTCTCCAGAAAACACTCTTGCCCCAAACCCTGCTTAACACGGCTGGCCACCCACTCTCCACACCTCCCATACACCTGCACCAGTTAAACAGAGGCCTACTTAATACCCAAACCTAGAAAAATCCCTCTTCCCTCTGGACTCGGGCCCCAGCAGGAGCTGCACACAGGCTCCCTCCAGTCCTCCAAAGAGCTTGTCTCGCTCCTCAGACTCCGGTGTTTGCACAGTGCCATAAATATTAAATAAAGACGCGGAGAGTTTATTAGTGCCGTATTTTCCGGGGGAGGACGCGCTGGGGAGCCCAAGTTCAATATTAGTTGCCACTTGGGCAGATTTTTCTTGAACACAACGAGGGTCCTGGTACTTTTTACCCATGAGAGATACGAAGCCAGAGAAGCCGCAGAATTGTGGTGTTGGACTCGTCCCAAAGAAAGCCCAGGGCTGCCACACCCTCTGTGCTCCCCCACGGTGACAGGCCTGGCGAGGCTCCGGGCTGGGCTTCTCGGTGGGATTTCTCACATGGCTGAGGCACTGTTTTCTCTAGCCAAGTTCATTTAAAACCAATGGAGAACATCTTCTCATGTATCTATTGGCCCTTTGTATCTCTTCTTTTGTGAAGTGTCTATTTAGTTCATTTGCCCATTTCTTGATTGGGTTGTTTGTTTTGCTAGTGTAGAGTCTTTTGAGCTCTTTGTATACTCTGGATATTAGCCCCCTATCAGAATGGTGGCTGGTAAAGATCCTTTCCCATTCTGTAGGCTTCGTCTTTAGGTTGTTGATAGTTTCCTTTGATGAGAAGAAACTTTTTAGTTTGATGTTATCCCACTTGTTTATTCTTGATTTAATTTCCTGAGCTTTGGAGGTTTTGTTGAGAAAGTTACTGCCTGTGCCAATATGTTGTAGTGTTGAACCTATGCTCTCCTCTACTAACTTCAGTCTCAGGTCTAATTTCTAAGTCTTTGATCCATCTTGAGTTGATTCCTGTGCTTGGTGAGATATAGAGGTTTAGATTCATCTTTTTATAAATGGTAATAGCCAAAATATGGAACCAACCCAGATCTCCATCAACAGATGAATGGATAGCAAAACTGTGGGAAATACACACAATGGAATTCTATTCAGCCATAAAGAAGAACAAAATTATATCATTTGCAAGAAGATGGAAAGCCCTGGAGAACATTATGTTAAGTGAGATCAGCCAAGCACAGAAGGAGAAGGTACATATGTTTCCTCTAATATGCCCAAACTAGGAAACACAGAGGATACCAGTGGGACTCCAGATAATAGAGGGGAAATACCAGCAAAGTTAGAATGGAAAGATAGGAGAGGAGGAAGGCTGATCTTGATTAATGAGGGTCTACATCTGAATATGTGTAAAATTATGAATATGACATGGTTAACCTGGACAACCATTGGTGAGAGGGGGGAAGAGAAAACGGGGATGGGGGGAGAGGGCACCAAATATAGTTTAAATGTATACCATTTATGTTCAATAAAAAATTATTTATAAAAAAATAAATATGCAAATGAAAAAAATAAAAAAATAAAACCAATGGAGTAATTAGCCAACCAGAAAACACAAGGGCTGCCCCAGGGCCGTGGGAACAGGTGGGCCCTGTCTGCTGAGGCCTGAACAGACACCACCTCCCCAGGTGGGTTTCCTCGCGGGCCCAAGGGAGCCGCACCCTGCAGGGCCTGTTCCCATATGGGCCGCGCTCTCCCCTGGTCCAGATCTGGGGCCGTGGTGTTTCTGAAAGCCGGCTGCAGGCCAGCTCCGTGGATCTGGACCTCCCCCCCACGGAGTGCATCAGGAGGCAAGGAGGGGAGGGCACAGGCACCACCCTGGGCCCTGCAGAAGAGCCCCCAGGCTGCACGGAGCAGGAGACACACAGGCGGCCTCTTGTGGCCACCTCACAGACCCAGGCGTGTGGAGGCCCGGGGTCCGCAGAGATCTGCTGCTCTGGGTTCAAATCCCACCTCTTCTCTTGCCACCTTCAAGAAGGTGTGAGGCAGCCAGGCGTAGAGGCTTGTAATCCCAGTACTTGGGGGGCTGATTCAGGAGGATCCCAGGTTCAAGACCAACCTCAGCAACTTTGCAAGACTCTCCGCGACCTAGGGAGACCCTGTTTCAAAATTTAAAAAATGGGGAAATTCTCTAATGCATATGATGTACTTTAACAAACATATCAATGTCAACCTCTAAGCCAAACATGGGGAGGAGGGAGGGGAGGGAATGGGGTGGGGATTGGGGAAGGGCTAACTGGGTGATGTGTGCATGTGTGCCTCCACCATCCTGTACCCCACTAAGATGGATGACTACAATGCACCAATAAAAAATTTAAAAAATAAAATAGGGCCTGGGGGTGTAGATCAGAGGTGGAATGCTTTGGGTTCAATCCCCAGTACCACAAAAAAAGGAGAGGGAGGAGGAAGAAGAGGAAGAGGAGGAGGAGGAGGAGGAGAGAGGAGGAGGGAGTTACCTCAGCCTCAGTTTCCCGATCTCTGTAACGGGGATGCCGCTGCCTGGTTGGAGCCCGGCAGGCCGTGCCCCCAGGGTGCCGGCGCAGGTGCAGGGACGACACTCAGGCAATGGGGACGCACCACTGAGTCCAGATCAAATGTGTGCTCTGCGCTCAAGTCAGAAGAGGAATTCCCGTGACATCTGCTGGTTTTACCTCGTGCATTGAAGGAAGAGTTTCCTGGAGCATCCCATAGGGTTTTAATTTTCTCCAAAAGACTAGGAGAGAAATTAGAAGACCAAAACCAAACACACAGAGAAGAATGTCAGCTAACATGTTAGCCCGGGCTGCTCATGGCGGTCCCGGGCGGGGGCTCTCACCTGGGATGAGGGAGGAGCCAGAGAGGGAGGCCGGTCCCATGATGGTTCTGCGCCCAGTCCACGGCCCAGCAGCTTGGAAGCGGTGCTGCCTGGAGGGCCAGGGCAGACCACACCCCCTCGCCTTGACCATGTGCCCAGCACGGCACAGCCACCAGACAGGCAGGACGCAGGACCCAGCCCTGCCCTCCACATGCCCAGCAGCCCTGGAGGACATGGGCCAGAAGGTCCAGGTGTGGAGGGGGCAGTGGTAACAAGATGGGCGCTATGAAGGAGGGGACGAGGCTTGGGGGGCCTGACTCTGAGCTAAGATCGGAGAGCCGGGCGAAGCCGCCCACCACGACCTACGGCCACCCCCCACGCCACCCCGTTCATGCAGCTCCAAGCCCCAGAACTCCTCCTTGCCCCCACCGGTCTGGAAAGATAGGCGGCATTGTCAGGCTGCAGTTCTGGGGCTGCGCCAGCATCCTTCCCAGGACCCACCTGTCCTACCTAGGAGCCTGTGGATGTGGGACAGTCCCACGGCACTCAGCCCGGGATTCAGTGGTGGCTGCGGTGAAACGAATGACCGCTGCCCTTGGGAGCGATGGAGGTGAGGGCGGCAGCCCAGCAAGCTCTGTCAGCAGCAGAGGCCTCGCCAGCTGGGGTCTTGGGCTTGGACTCCAGGCCAAGAGAGCAGCCGGGGAGCTGTGCGGGGCCTGCTCTCTGGCCCCGGGCACACATACCTATGTTCTCTTCCCTCCGCCTTCCTCAAGCACGTTCACCCTTGCAGAGAAAGATGAAGCCTCCAAAAATAGAACCGGACACAATAAGAAGGGGGCAAAGTTGGCCACCGCCTGGCTGCTGAGCGTTCCAGTAGCCACCTGCAGGGGACCCACAAGGAGGGGCGTGTCCCTGTCTTGCCCCCATTTCCCCAGCGGCCTGGCCCCACGTGCTCGCGGCATCCTGAGTGGCATTCGGGGGTTGATTCTCACAGAGGTGTCCCTTTTTTGGCCATCCCTATCCTGATGCCTGGGAACCTCTGAGGAGCAGGTGAAGGGCAGGGCTCGGAGACTCTGTCCTGGGAAGCTGGCCCTGGGTGCTCTGTGGGACCTCTGCCTTCTCCACTCTCCCGTATCCTGACCTTTTTCCCTGAGCCACGCCCTCGCCCACCGCCAAGCCGCAGCTCCTCTTCGCCGCCATCTTGCTGAGGAGGGACCTGGCAGTGGTTTTCACACCCAGGATCGCTGGGCCCATGGCTCTGTGGGAAACGGATGTTGGGGCGTCTTGTCACAAAGCCCTGAGCTCTCCGGTGACTGGACGGGGCCGCGTCTGACCTACAGCTTCCAGAATTTCAGGAGACCCCTTGAACTCCGTGAGGAGAGGCCCCCTTTATGCAGGACCGCTGCAGGCCTGATTCTCAGGGCCTCTTGCTTCTCCATCCCCCGCCAGGCCCAGCCCGGGCCCCTGTGGACAGAGGCTCCGCTGCTTCCCAAGCAGGCAGCTCAGATGCTGGGTCCTCCTCAGAGCAGCGTGGTGCTTGCTGAAGACGGCGCCACAGCCCGGAGCCCGCGTCTTCAAACGCACCGCCACCTCGTTATTTAATCCCAAGACACACAATGCCTCCCGCCGCTGTCTGATCCCATTAATTTTAGTAGACGTTTGCTTTTTTGAGAACAAAGGGGCCTCCTCGCGCATTTGGTGCTAATCTCTCAGCAATCACAGACTCTCGTTTTTATCTTGTCAGTGACAATTGGGTGTCAGAAATGATTGAGCCACTCAGATTGCCGCTGATTTTAATTTGTTTACTCTCGGGGCCAAGTGTACAATAAAAGCAGCTTCCTGTTCTCCTGTCACTTGGACAGAATGTCATTATTCCATCCTTCCTTTGGGGAGAAGTCTAGGGTGCCGCTGCGCCCCTCGCCTTGGCTCATTAGAGAAAACCCAGCCCAGGCAGCTCAGGGCCCAACGGGGCTTGCTCCCCAGCGAGAGATGCCTGGTTTCATCACAGTTAACAGCATTTTTTTTTTCCCTGCGGTACTGGGGATGGAACCCAGGGGCATTCTACCTCTGAGCTACACCCCCAGCCCAATTTTTTAATTCTTTATTTTGAAACAGGATCTCACAGAGTTGCAAAGGGCCTCACTAAGCAGTAGCTGAGGCTGTCTGCAAACCCCGATCCTCCTGTCTCAGCCTCCCGAATGCTGGAATTACAAGCGTGCCCACCACGCCCGGCCACAACATTTTTATATTAGGCCCGCAAGTGGGAGGCGCCAGCATCTGAGGAGGCATCTAGGGAACTAGCTGAGATGAAGAAACGCGCGTGTTGTTTATTACTTCAAGGCAGGCAGCGACGGAAGGTGAACCCGAGGGGAAACGCTTTATCAGACATAACAGCAAGTAGCTTTTTTTAGTTTTTAGGATAAATAGTAATTAAATCATATAAGCTATGACAGCAGAGTGGCTTTAGAAAAACCAATCCTCCCCCAGAATCGCTGAGCTACCCACATTTTTATAAATATGAGGTAACGTTCTCCGTCGCTGTTATCAGCAGAATGCGGCGCTGGCTGGCGGGGCCTCCTCACTTACCGCGGCGTCAGGTGACGGCTGAAAACGCGCACGTGTGAAAAACACACTAATGTGACCCAAATGCACACGCGGCTTTGGAGATGTCTTTTTTTCTGCAGCAGAGTTAAAAATGGCCGTGCCGCCGGAGCCGCCAGGAGGGGCAAGCAATTTGGTTGCTTAATTAATGTTTTGGAAGCAAAGCGTTGTGTGGTACCCAGCAGTGTCAGCAGACAGCCTGCCTCAGCCGTCGTCGGCAGCTAACCAAGAGCGCGCACGGCCGGCCCGGCTGCTCCCTGCCTCTCCCCGCCTGCCTGCCCCTGGCTCGCAGGTCCTCGTTCTTGCTATAAATAACAATATGAGCAGAAACTCAGCTGAGTTCGGCTCCCAGGATCCACCCGGAGCGCCAGCTTTCTCTGGCTCCTCTCTGCACTTGGTCTTGGGTGGTAAACAGACCCGCTGGGGCTTTAAGGGCAGCGGAGGCTCGCGCAGGCAAGAGCTGGGAGGCCAGGCAGGATTCCCTGGGTAGAGAACACCCCAAGAGGCTCAGGGCCTCCAGCTGGATGCTGAGGTAACAGCGGGAGCGATGGTCTGCAGAGGTGGAGAGCAGCTCGGTTAGACACCGGATGCCGCCTTTGCTTGTCCCCCTCCTTGTCCTGGGCCCGTAGCTCATTCCACGGGGGACAGGGATAAAGCATCCTATGTCCTGGGAAGGTCAAGGTGTCAGGGAGCACTATTTCCCGGGCTTCTCAGGGACCCAGAATGCTCTGCACTTTGTTGCTGTCGCCCTTTCTCCGGCCAGGCTGCCCTGACCGTCTCCTCCTCTTCTCTTACAGTCAAGTTCAGCAGCTGTTTGGGGACCAGAGGGACACAATATGAGACCAGCAGCTTGGACTTCAAGGTCGGGGCCGATGGGACGGTCTTCGCCGCCCGGGAGCTGCGCATCCCCTCCGAGCAGGTGGCTTTCACGGTGACAGCGCGGGACCGCCAGACGGCTGAGCAGTGGGACGCCGTGGTGCGGCTGCTGGTGGCCCAGACCTGGTCCTCACACTCCGGGCACAAGGTAAGGGGCGAGGGCAGGGGGAGGCCTGTGCCCAGCATCCAGGGCCTTGCTTCTCTGAAGGTCCAGGCAGACCTCTGCCCAGGCTCCCTAAGCTGAGGGCCGGCAGCTCTGTGGCTGCACCAGGCAGAGAAGCCGTGCTGTCCATGGCATCCCCAGTCCCTGAGCCATCCTGCAGCAGGGCTGCTGGCATGAGCCAGCACACAGGCCACACTCAGTTCACCAAACTATGTGGCCATCTTGATGGTCTTTGAGGCATCTGAACGAGGCCCTTGTGTTTCCACTTCAAACTGGACACTACAAATTCTGTAGCCTGCCTGCCTGGGGATCGTGCCCGTCAGCCGAGCCACACACAATATAGGGTGGTGTTCCCCTCAGGTAGGACTTCAGGAAGCAAGGGGTTAAACAGAGTTAAGCAGATTCCTTGAGGCAGGTTTGCCCGTCACGACTCAGCCTCGTTTGTTGGTAAGCCTCGGATTGTAAAGCACTGCAAGTTTCCCCAAACCTGTCTGACCTTCTTCATGGGCCAACTTGTAAGACAGGCGTGCCGAGCGACCCACTTTGGGAAAACAGGGACTTGTGTTTTGTCTTTTTTCTTAAATTAACTAGAACGGATTTCAGTTAGAGAAAGCAGGAACTCAGCAGGAAAGGATTCCACCTCAGCGATGAGCTGACCCGCCTTGGAAAGGAGGTCTTGAGTGCCCCGAACCAAGCATCGAAGCTCCTCTCTAGCAGCAGCCCCACTCCACGAGTCCACCGCGGAGGCTGAAGGCTCTGTGGCTGAGTTCTTTTGCAGAATGATGGCCTGAGGCCCGGCCTCCCAATAGGAACTGTGGGAGCTAGAAACAATGGAATGATATTTTTAAAGTGTTAAAGGAAAACAGGATTTTGATACCCAGTAAAACTGTCCTCTAGGAAGTTCAATAAAGACATTTTCAATCAACAAAAGCTGCAAGAATCTCACAAGGCATGTCCTCTAGTCGAAAGATGCATTGAGGAGAAATATCAATAAGGGAGAGAAGGAAGCGCTGGGCAGACCAAGTGGGCAGGCGTGTGGGTGGGTGGGTGGGGTCCGGCCGCTCCCTCGGGTACAGAGACCCCGGGCAGGGTAGCCGGGACCTAAGGGAGGAGAGGCGTGTTCTAGGAATGGTGGAGGTGCCCCACTGATGCAGGCTGAAAGCCCTTTGCTGTTTCCAAGATGCTTAGGACCAGAAGTGGTTCGATTCTCAGATTCTTTTCAGATTTTAGAATATCTGCATATGCATAATGAGATGTCTTGGGGATAGGACCTGAGTCTAAGCACAAAATCTGTTTATGTTTCATATATACCTGATGCACATAGCCTGAAAGTAATTCTCTACATTTTTTAACTGTGACCCGTCTCATGAGGTCAGGCACAGAATGTGCCAGCTGAGGCACCCTGTGGATGCTCAAAAAGCTTCCAGTTTTAGAGCACTTCTGATTTTGGATTTGGGGACAAAGGATGATCAACCTGTATTACACTTTGATAGGACAAAGGCACTTGTTACAAAGTCTTTGAAAAGTCACTAAAAGGCCCATAAAATTGTATAGATTCTAAGATTTGGAAGATCTAAAATAATACAAATTATTACTGCAAAATTGCCAGAAAAGAGAAAGGAATCATAGAATAAATGAACTATATAGTTCTGTTTGAGTAGGGTAGTAGATTTAAATAAATCAGTATTTCTGTATGTGTATATATGGTACTAAAGATTGAACCCAGGGTTGAACCCAGGGGAAGTCTACCTCTGAAGTAAACCCCCAGTCCCATCTTATGTTTTGTTTTATTTTGTTTTGTTTTGTTTTTTTTTTTTTTTTTTGCTTTTGCAGTACTGGGATGGAACCTAAGGGCATTCTACATCCAAGCTACACCCCCAGCCCTATTTTTTTTTATTCTTTGTTTTGAAATAGGGTCTCACTGACTTGCAAAGGGCCCCACTAAGTAGCTGAGGTTGTCTGTGAACCGTGATTCTCCTGGTGATTCTCCTATCACAGCCTCTTGTTTTCAAATAAAGAATAAAAAATAGGGCTGGGGTGTAGCTTGGAGGTAGAATGCCCCTGGGTTCAATCCCTAGTACAAAAAAAAAAAAGAAAAGAAAAAAAAAAGAATAGAAAACATCCAAAAAGCTTAAGAATTGAAAAAAGTTAAAAGGAAAAACTACCAGTCACAAGAACTCCAGTGGGGCCTCTGCTGCATCAGACAAACAGACCCGAGGAGAAGCGTGGCTGTCAAGAGACCTCTTCCTAATGGTGAGAAGCCCAATCTGCCCCAAGACAAGAATCTTGGAGTTGTCTGCACTTACATGACTTCAAAACAGTTACACCAAAGTGGACAGAAGGGGCGGGGGCAGCAAATGGTAGACAAGTATACAGTCGGTGGTAAATTTTAACAGGCCTCCATCAGTGCGTAAAGGGACAAGCAACAGACTTTGAGCAACGAAACAGAAGGTGAGGGCCACGCCAGCAGTAAGTAAGCTCGCAGGACGTGTAGAACGCAGAAACCAGCCTGCTCCAGACACACGGCCTTTCTAAGAACACACAGACCGTTTCCAAAGGCTAGCCAAGCGCGTCTCAACGTACCCCAAAGATTTAAAATCAAAACATGGTTTTTTTCTCACCTCGGAGCAATTAAGCTGGAATCAGTAACAAAGAAGATACCTAGAAAATCTCCATAGGCTTAGAAGTTAACTAAAAGCTGTCCTCTTGACCCTTGGGTAGAAAAAGAAATCATGTGAAAGTTGGAGCCTCTTCTCAACTGAGTAATAAAACTGGTGGGGTGCAGCTACAGCCCTGCCCCGCAGAGATGATGGTCCTTGTGTACGGATGAGAAGGTACAGCGCAAACGCCAGCAGTCTAAACAGTCATCCCACGAAGTTACAGAAAGAGCAGGAAGCCAAGCCAAATACAGTGGGAGAAAGAAAGTAGGAGCAGAACCCAGTGCAGCAGGAAGCCATAGGGTCCACGGTAAAGCCGGGTCTGTAGAACACGGAGCTGGTCAGACGAAGTGAGAAAACGAACAGATACTGCAACCATCCGCTTGAGGATGGAAGAGGACCACCCGGCAGGCCTGGAGAGGTCACTGGAGGGTGTTATGTATAACTGTGCCAATATATTTAAAACACACGTGGAATAGGTATGCAGTTTTCCAAAACTAACGTGAGAAGAAAGTCTACACTGTTTTATTGTTACAAAAAAATTAAAATATGTATCAGTGAGATGCATCTTATTGACTCCGAAGTCAAGTTCCACCCAAGCTTTTAGGAAACATTAAAATGAGCCCTACACGCTGGCTGTGGTGGCGCACGCTTGTGATCCCCGCGCCTGGGAGGCTGAGACAGGAGGATCGCAGGTTCGAAGCCAGCCTCAGCTACTTAGTGAGGCTCTTTGCAACTCAGTGAGACCCTGTTTCAAAATAAAAGAATAAAAGCCAGGCATGGTGGCGCACACTTGTAATCCCGCGCTTGGGAGGCTGAGACAGGAGAATCGCAGGTTTGAAGCCAGCCTCGGCTACTTAGTGAGGCTCTCAGCAACTTAGTGAGACTCTGTTTCCAAATAAAGTATAAAATAAGTCTGGGAGTATAGCCTGGAGGTAGAAAGCCCCTGGGTTCCACCCCTAGTACCACTAAAAAAAAAAAAAAAAAAAAAAAAAAAATGAGCCCTACACAAACTTTCCCAGAGAGTTATATAAGAGGAATCTATTCCCCAAAAATTTTGCTGTCATGAATCTTGATAAAGACCATGCCCCAAACCAGCAAGAAGTTAGCACAGCATGAACAAGAATTGTGACCCAATCCCAGTGTGAGTCATGTCCAAAACCAGCCAGGAACCTGTCCATGCTGACAAAAAGCCATGACCAAAACTAGCAAAAACTATGTCCAAAAACATCTAGAACCACAAAACAAAAAGAGAAAGGATGATTGTGGACCAGTCCCGCCCATAAATGGGTGCACAGTCCTAAGTAAAATATTGACAAAGTCGAGTTTAGCTATGTTTACCTAAGACGATAAGTCACGGACAAAATGGATTTGTTCCAAGAACGTAAGATAGTTGAATTAATGTAATTCATCACAGAAAAGAGGATAAAAAATGTGTGATCCTCTGGATATCCGCCGTTAAAATTTAGGCTCCCTTCAAGACGGAGAATATATAGCAGAGAGAAGAAGGGGCCTTGCTTCCCCTCACAAAGGGTGTTTACAGAAACCTACAGCACCATCTGACTCACTGACAGAGCGCTCAGAGCCTTCCCTCAAGGTCAGAGGCTCAGTGTTACACCACACGCTGGAGGGTGAAGCCGAGGGTAAGGCAAGAAAAGAAATCAAGATAAATAAAACTAAAATGACTGAATGCGGAACGTCTAAAGACCCGGTAGGTCAGCTGCTGGAATGAGTGAGGGGGTCCAGTTGGATTTCTCTACCCCAGCCCTGAACATCACAAAATGAAGTACAAACCATGTCCCTAGTAAAGTAGCATTCAAAACGATCGCCTCACTGGGAAGGCATCTAACAAAAAGTGCCCAGGCCCTTGCACGTGATGATGAAGGTGCGTCTGGAGGGACAGAGCACGCTCAGAAGGTGCGAGGTTGTGGCAATATTAATCTCCCTTAAGGCCTCCAGGAGTCAAGGCAATCCCCGTGAAAAGCCCAGCAGGGTGGTTTGCTTGTTTGCTTCCAGAAGGGTAAAGAGTGGGTTTTAAATTTATAAGTAGAAATGCAAAAAGCCCTGAACAGCCTGGAACAACAGAAACAGGAGAGGGGCCATTCCGGAGGGGCGGAGCGGGCCTCCCAGCCTCCCAGCAGGGCTGGAAGACGCGGGGCGGGCCTCCCTGCTCTGCCCCCATCCCTGGCCCCGCCCACCCCACTCAGTACCACCGCGCCCCGACTCTCTCCAGCCACTGTGAATGGACTACATCGATTAAAATGACGAGCTTTGAAAGCAAAATGGTCAGAGAGAAGTGGAACAGAACAGTGAGCCCGGAAAAAGATGTTTAATGTCCTTAAAGTCAGCTCTGTGGACATGCGTCTTTTCAGCAACACAGCCCACCCACCTCGACAGCACGCCCTGGCGGAACACGCGGGTCAGAGCGCTGCTTTCTTTTTTTTTTTTTTTTTTTGTACTAGAAATTGATTCTAGGGGCTTAAGGGCATTCTACCTCCAAGCTACACCTGAGCTCATTTTATTGTTTTATTTTGAAACGTGACCTCGCTGAGTTGCTGAGTCTGGCCTTGAGCCTGCTGTCCTCCCAACTCAGCCTCCCAAGGACTGGGATTATATGAACGCACCACAGAGCCTGGCTTGGGACCTGCTTCTTCATGAGCGGTGCCGTAGGGCCGAGGCCAGCAGGCCCACCCCAAGGAGAAGCCACTGGCCACCTGCTCTTCTGCGGCCTGCAAGCTAAGAGCGGCTTTTATTTATATATATATATATATATATATATATATATATATATATATATATATTGTGTGTGTGTGTGTGTGTGTGTGTGTGTGTGTGTGTGTGTGTGTGTGGTACTGAGGATGGAACCCAGGGGCACTCTACATCTGAGCTCCACCCCAGCCCTATTTTTTATTCTTTATTTTGAAACAGGGTCTCACTGAGTTTCAAAGGGCCTCATTAAGTAGCTGAGGCTGTCCGCAAACCGTGATCTTCCTGTCTCAGTTTCCCGAATGCTGGGATTGCAAGTGTGCACCACCACGCCTGGCTGGCTTTTCTTTTCTTTTTTTTTTCTTTTTTAATACTAGGGATGGAACCCAGGGGCTTTCTACTTCGAGGCTACACTCCCAGGCCTATTTTATATTTTATTTGGAAACAGGGTCTCACTAAGTTGCTGAGAGCCTCACTAAGTAGCTGAGGCTGGCTTCGAACCTGTGCGATCGTCCTGTCTCAGGCTCAAAAGTGTGGGGATGACAAGCGTGCACCGCCACGCCCAGCTGGCTTTTATATTTGTAAACGGTGACATTTTAAGTGGTCGTGTGAGTGCTGGTACAATGTTCTTAATCTGGCCTCTTGGCCCACATGCATAGAATACTAAATCTGGCTTTAAAAGAGTAAGTTTCCGTGCCGACTCGATCGTGGAGGAAGGCCCGTCTCTCTAGCGCATGCTCCCATGCCAACTGGGCACCCTGAGAAAGGGCAGTGGGCCCCAGTGCGCCCCAGAGGCAGTGCTGGCTGGAGGCCGGCTGTGAACACGGAGGCCAGCAGGGAGCCGGCGGCCTCGCGGTGGGAGGCGGTGCGCGCCCGGCACACAGGGCACGAGGCCACAAGAAAGGCCGATGCCTGGACTTTAGAAAAATAAGAGCCGGGCATGGTGGCGCACGCTGTGACCCAGGCCGGGCTCGGCTACTTGGTGAGGCCCTCGGCAACTTAGTGGGAGCTTGTTTCAAAACAGAGAAAGATAGGGCTGGAGTGTAGCTCGGAGGAAGAGTGCTTCTGGGTTCAACCCCAGTGCCTCACAAAAAAATGAAAAAGGAGAAGAAAAAGGATAGGGGGAGGAGGAGGAGGGGGAGGAGGAGGAGGAGGGGAAGAGGAGGGGGAGGAGGGGGAGGAGGAGAAGGGGAGGAGGGGGAGCACCCAAGAGAGCAAATTGCTCAGCCAGAGCTCGAGGTGGGGCATTTGCAGGCCCAAGTTACTGACCAAGGACAACGCCAGAGATTCAGAGAACTTTATCCGGCAGGCTCGGGAGACTTGAAGAGGCTGCTCACTAAGCAGGAGCCCCACGTGGCTGGAACTGGGAGGACGCAATGCGAGGGGCTCCTGGGGCTGGGAGCCCTGATAGATGGGGGCCTGGGCACAGTGGCAAGAGCTCTGCAGCTGGCCATGAGGCTGACCACAGGCATGTCTGGCGCTCACTGGGTGCCCGTGGGAGTGAGCGCGCAGCTCCACGGAGCCCCGAGAGCAGGCTGGCTTGTGATAGCCCAAACCTAGACACAGCCAGACACCGTCACCCTTAGAACAGTGAGGTAGAGTGTGTGGCTTTGTGCAGTGGAATAGTATATAGCGGTGAAGATGAACACACCCCAGCTAAAAATGACCAGCTGAAGGGTTTCATACTCATGACCAAGGAAGGAAAGCAGGGGGCACCGGGATGGGAGGAAGGCGTGCCACACAGTAGAATCCACAGGAAGTCTGAGCCCGAGCAACACCAGAGTCGGGGTGCCGGGGGTGGGAAGGAGCGTGCTGGGGCAGGAAGAGTAGGAGGGGGGTCTTGTGGGGAGGGGCCGGCACTATCGTTGTGCGGTAACTTACTTATCCACCGACTCGCATTGGTACACTTTTTTGCACAGTCAATAGCTCACAATGAGTACTTTAAGAAAATGCGTAAAGAGGCCTGCGTGTCCGGCGTGGAGGCACGGTCCTGCCAGCGGCAGCAGCAGCCGCCTCATTTCCTGGTTCTGGACACGCTCCGCGCGGGAGCCTCCCGGTCTGTTATTTTAGCAACTGTCTGCCACCCTCCGGAAAACTGACAGCTTTACAGTTAGACGACCGTGAAGAGCGGCGACGCCGCCTCCCTCCCTCGGCTCTCCTGCGCCATCGAAGCGGGCTTTCCAGGGTGATGTGAACAGGGCTAGAACCAGCAAGAACTTTATTTTGTGCCGCCCTGCAGGAAAGCTGATAGCGGTTCAATTAGAAAATGCAAATGCGGGCACGTTTCCCAGGGCGGGCACTGCCCTGAGGAATCCAGCCACCTCCACCTCACGGTAGATGCCGGAGGTGAAGCTCCTGGCAGCCATCGGCTGCCCTCCGTGTCGCTGGCCCCGGCACATAGAAGCGGTTGTTTATGAAGCTAATACGGGCTTTAGGCGGTCAGCTCCTACAGACAGCGAGCCGGGCGCGGCGGCCGGGCCTCGGGGCTTTTGCAGACCCGCCCGGCTGCACGGGCTGCCGTGTGGAAGCCCAGGCTCCGGACCTCAGAAGGGGGCCACTTTGGGTTTTGTGGGTGTGGTTAGTTAAGGGGTGGCCACTGGCGCGGCCTGAGTCCAGTGGCTGGCGTCCTCCCAAAAGGGAGAGTGGACGGGCTTTCACACAGAGAGCGCCGCGCGGGGACGAGGGCAGCGCCGCACGACCCTGCACACACTCAGAATGCATAGGGCCCGCACCACTCCCCGTGAGTGTGCACATCTGTGCCTGTGTGTGCCTCTGCCCGTGCACATGTGTGTGAAGGCGTGGCGGGCACATGCACACCTGTGAGAGTTGTGTGGGTGTGCACATTTGTGTGCGTGTGTATGTGACATGTATCTGCAAGTGCACATACATGTGAAATCATGTGCACACATGTGAGCTGTGTGGGTGTGTGCTGCGAGTGCACATCTATGTGTACATGTGTGATGGTGTGTGCAAGTGTGTGAGTGCACTGTGTATGGAGGCATGTGAGCACACCTGTATGAGAGTTGTGCATGTGTGTGAGTGCACGAGTGAGTGCGCCCATGTGTGTGTGAAGGTTTGTGCATACATGTGTGAGTGTATGTCTGCACATGATGTGTACATGTTTAAAGATTGTGTGGTTGTACTGTAGAAGTACACACATGTGGTCATGCACATGTATGAGTGTGTGCATGTGTGCAAATATGTGGTTGTGTGTGAGCATGTACACATGCATATGTGTGGTATTGTGCACATGTGTACATGTGTGCAGCGTCTTCATGTGTGAATATATACGTACGTGTGGAGGTGTGTTTGTGTGTGGTTGCATTGTAGGTATACACATGTGTGCATGTGTGTGGAAGTGTGTTTGTGTGTAGTTGGACATGGGTGTACACGTGTGCACATGTGTGGAGGTGTGGTTGTGTAGGTGTACACGTGTGTTTGTGCATGTGTGGTTGCATTGTGAGCCTTGTGCATCTGTGTGTGAGGGATGTGTGTGTGAGCACGTGTGTGTGCAAGTGTGTGTGTGTGAGCACTGTGAAGAGCCCCCCAGGAGAAAGGCGAGGGCCCGGCCCCCTGTAGGTGTTTAAAGCAAAAGTGGAGCCAGGATTTCTCAGACCGACTGACACGCGCTCTGTTTCTCTCCATGCTCCCATCTGATAGTTGGTTAAAAATAAAATCCTCCGTGTTTCTGGAGGATTTCGTGACAACAGTGGTGAGGTAGTTGTGGACACGTTTCTTTTTAGCCGGCAAAACGGTTCCTGACAGGACAGCCTCGTGAGTGGAAGCCCGTGGGCGCAGGCGGCACCGGCCACCCCGGGCACCTGCCCCGGCGGCGGTGACGGCGGCAGGCGTGACGGCGGCATGTTCCGGGGACCTGGCTGAAGGCCACACCTTCCCCGCTGCCGCAGCCTCCAGGTGGGACCCAGGACCCTCACGATGAGCGGATCCATCCAGGAAGAATAGCACGTTTTCCCGGAACTTGCATTTGACTTAATTTTTCTGTGGCTGAGTTTTTCTGTAAAATGAAGACTGATTCTGTGTGCTGTGTTTCCAATCTCACAGAATTTCACTCTCTGGAGCGAGCTGTTCTCGCCGGGGCATTTGCTGATGCCCGGGCCCTTGTGGGCGGCCACACACACACACGCTCGGTGCTGAGTTCTTGGTGCTGGAGCAACGCGCAGCCTCCTTCCTGGGCTTTTCGGAGCTGACGGAGCCCTCGCCATCTCCCCAAAGAGGCCGGCATGGGAGCCACCTGCTGCGTGCTGGCTAAGACCCTGTGTTTTTTGTGTCTTTGGTTCTGGGGAAGACGAGGCCAAGGGGCAGGTGGCTCTGAGATGCTCTAGAGAAATGTGGTCAGTGGTGCTGATTAGGAATGACAAAATGTGCACGCGAGAGGCCAGCCGTCGCTCAGTGTTGCTGAAAAGCCGGGGCCACGCCGTTTCTCCCACGCCTGCCGTGCTCAGGACTCCGCAGCCCGGGCTTCTGCCCCGCAAACCTCCCACATTCTGCATCCACAATCACTCTTCTGGGAACAGGGTCAGGGGGGCCGAGAGCTGGCCGGGGCCATGGTGGAGCTCGAGCCCAGCCCCGGCCTGGTACACGAGGCTCAACAGGTCCTGGGCGTCTTGGTGTCTCTTTCTACTTCCAAATGGGCCGTGAGAAGACACCCTGTCTTACTCAGGAAACCTTTCTTTGTCTTGTCTCTGGGATTTCAGAACCACGCCTCTCGTAAGAGGTCAGAAATAAGAAGTAGCTTCAGGCTCCTGGGGCAGGAGCCCAGCCCCCATCCCGTCGCTGACGGACAGAAGCCCGCTTCACAGAACAAGACTCATGCAGACGCTTGTTTGGAATGGCTCCCGCTCCCTTTGTTAGACCGCAGACATCTTAGTGTTGTTTTATTTTGTGTTTGTTAAGTACCATTTTATTCTGTCCATCCTTAGCTACCATGGAAACCGGCTGGGAGGCTGCGGAGGATGCCCTAGCTAAATATCTTAAACCTCCGTGTTTGCAGGCACACAGCGCACCCTTCTCAAAGGTACACTGAAAAGGGAATTGGAGATGAAGGAGTGGACTATCCATGTCGGTCTCGGTGTGCCGCTTTTTTTCCTTAAGAACTCTAATGAGCCACCGTTAAAGCCAGCCCCCAGTTGACACTGGGGCCCGGGGCCCGGGTCGTTCCATTACTGAAGCATGTTTAGCCTGGGCTCCGGGGATCGACGTAAGCTGGGAAACAAGGCAGAGAAACAGAGCCATAAACAGCACTTTGATGTTTGGGGGCTACATCTCCTCTTCCCCGTTCCAACATGCGTCGTACCCAGTCATAATGCAGAGATCGCATATCATTTTCCAAATGTCTGCTTGGACGCTAGATCCCTCTGCAATCAATAACGTCAGAACAGCAGCCCCTTAGACATGCTATTATTTGTAGGGCTGGCATTGGCTGTGTCTATACTGAACATTAGAGCCATCCGGGCCAGCAGGAACCAGGTCTGAGATGAGGCCTGTGCTCTGTGGGCACTGCTGCGCACGAAGCCACAGGTGCCCGGAGCTGGAGGCAAGAGACGCTGCCGCGGTGGCTGCGGCTGCTGGTGCAGGGGGGTAAAGACCTCTGCCAGGGAACAGAGACGCTTGCTTCTCTCTGTTTGTAGAAGCATGGGGCACCTGCAGCGAGTGGATCCAGCACACGCAGCCAGGGCCTTGTGGGGAGTCCGGGGCATTAGGAAGTCTGGGTTCCAGGCCAGCTTCAGCAACTTAGTGAGACCCTGTTTCAAAATTTAAAAAAAATAAAAGCTGGGCATGGTGGTGCACGCTTGTAATCCCTGTACTTGGGAGGCTAAGACAGGAGGATCGCAGGTACACAGCCAGCCTCAGCAACTTAGTGAGGCCATCTACAATTTAGTGAGACCCTGTTTCAAAATAAAAGAATAAAATAGGGCTGGAGGTGTATCTTGGAGGTAGAATATCCCTGGGTTCAGCCCCCAGTACCAAAAATAAAAATAAGAAAAATTTTTAAAAAGCACCAGGGGGTAACTCAGAGGTAGACTGCCCCTAGATTCATTTCCAATTCCCAAGAAAGAAAAGAAGAGAGGGAGGGAGGGGAAGGAGGGAGGGTTCTCTCTGATCTCAGTTCTCCGTGGTCCTCAACCTCCCATCACACCAATATCTGCATCTCTATGCAGATGCAGTTCTATTACAAGGAAATTTGGAAAATGTCGATTACTGTCTGCCTACAAGCCATTCTGTGACCACCTCAAACCAAGATGGCAGAGAAAGGACCCCACAGCCAGAGCGCCTCTCACCCAAGGCCGCCTCTTGGTTATTTACACCCCCTCTGTGGTCTTACCCGAGTGCTTTATGAGCCCATCGACTAAAAAGCCAAGACTCCTACTTGACTCTCTGAATTCAGGGCTCTTAACAGATGACTGATTGGACAATAGAAAGAGGTGATAAATTATAATTTCTGCCTGTCTATTGGGGAGGCATCTGATTATATTCTTTGCCTGATACTTTCTTTTACTTTTTTTTCTTTATCAAAAAAAAATGGTGATCATTTAAAACCTTCACCTGGCTAGCTTTGCATTATTCATCTTGCGGGTGGTGACGGCGGGAGGGGATGGCCCCGCTCCTCGCCAGCCTGCGCCGCCCTCAAGATGTCACCTGGAAAGCACAGTCGATCAAGTCATGGCTGGGCACAGAGAACACCCTCCCTGACGGGAGGCGCAGGGCGCGGGGGTGGGCAGAGCTGCCCAGAGCTTATGGGCACAAAACCATGGGACAGATAAGGGGCTGAAGCACCCCACACGCAGCATGGGGGCACGGTGCTGGGAGAAGTGCTGGGGTTTTTTTAATTCATAGACAGTGTACCCATGAATTCGGGCCTCAGCCTCCCAAATGAAAACGGAAGCCACCTTTGTGTCTGTGCCTGGGCTCCTGGAAGGTGCCCTGACCCAGGCACGGGCAGCCGCCCCTGGCTGTCAGAGCACCCGGGTCTCAAAGCGGCAAACCCCACACAAATGTGGAGAGAGGGGAGGTGTGGCGGGTCTTTAAGAAATGCTGAGTCTGCGGGCTCTGGGCAGTGGTGTAGCTGCAGCCATGGCGGGTCCTGGGGCCCAGCGGGGAGGGAGCAGGTGAGCCAGCTGAGGAAACCACGTCTGAGTGAGTGTGCGTCTGTGTAAGAGGGACGGAGCTGCTCCACTGTGCGGGGTGAGCCCAGCAACCCGAGATGGCGTGGGTGTGAGGCAGAGCCCACATCAAGTCTTGCCATGGTTCGGTGTTCTGGAACATTCTTCACACCCCTCATTCTATAAAGCCAAGAGAGACCCACCCCAGCCCCGCTAGTTACAGCGGGGCTTTGGCGAACCCCTCATGCTGCTGGGTTGCTAGTTATGAGGAAACTGTGATAGCTTACACACAAAGAGACATAAACATGCACACATGCCGCCAGGCGCAGTGGGCACGCTGGTCATCCCAGCATTTGGGAGGCTGAGACGGGAGGATCACGGTTCGTGGCCAGCCTCAGCTACTTAGTGAGGCCCTTTGCAACTCAGCGAGACCCTGTTTCAAAATAAAGAGTAAAAATAGGGTTGGCAGTATATCTCGGAGGTAGAATGCCCCTGGTTTCCATCCGCAGTACCACACACACAAAAAAAAAAACCATACACATATGCGTGAGCAACATATAATACATAAACACACACGTATTCGCAAACCTGTGCAGATATATACGCAGACAGAGTGTGCATGAATCGTGCACATATGCCTTGTATGCATGCATCTCTAAGTGTGTAGACACCTGCGTGCACATGTGTTTGCAGAGCGCATGTATCGGCATGCTGTGGACGCGCTCTAACATTCACTAAGAGAAGAGCTCGCGTTCAAATCTGAGCCCAGCGTTCAGCCACCGTTCACTCAGAAACACAGAATGACACGGATCAGCAGGTGACATCTGTTAGGAAATATTTTTGAGAGGAACTGGAAGCATTTTTTGTAATTAGTATAATTGTGCGTCGCTGTTTATATGCCATATTCTGAAAGGGCCCCCGATTATCTGTGTTCCAAAGAACATGCTTGTTGCAGCCGGGGAACCGCTCATTGTCGCTGACGGTTTTCTTCCAAAGAAGCGCATCTCCAGGCAGGAGCCTGTGCAGGTCTGGCATTGATTTGCACCAGATTTTGTTATTACATTTGTCTCACAGCTTTAAAATAGTAGCAAATATGTGCAATTTATTTAAACAACACTGGGGAAATTACCACCACATAAGCTCATCCCAAGCAAATGAAGATAAAGCAGGGTTTTAAAAATGGCTGCAGGAAAACCTTACAGAATTTCAAGCGCGAGATTCCAAGCGCCCACCCGGCGGGCAGCTGCTGGTGCAGAAGCACCTGCGGGGAGACAGCGGGGGCCTCTGCACCACCACGTGCCTGGAGGCCAGAGCCACAGAGGTGGCGCTGCCGGGATCCACCGTCTCTCCACAGATTCCTCGGTCGCTCTCCAAGTCCGGCTGGCTGCCCTCGCGCAGACATGCCCAAGAACGAAAACTAACCCAGCCCTTCCCCCAGGCAGGTGCCTGGGGCAGGTGAGCTGTTGGCGGAGACAGCTGCTTGCAGGAGGGCGTGCCTCTGCGGGGCAGCTGTCCTCCAGCCGGTGTGCCATCTGGGGGCAGATGCCAGACCAGTTCTGCACAGGGAGGCAGCTGTGCCTCTGTGCATGAAACGTGTTTCTATGGCCTTTTTTGCAAAAGGCAGAGAGCTGGTGCTGTGTCCAGAGAGCAAGGCTGAGGCTGGGATGTCTCTTCCTCCTCCTCCTCCTCCTCCTCCCCTCCCCTCCCCTCCCCTTTTCCCTCCCCCTCCCTCCTCCTCCTCTCCTCCTCCTTGCCCTCCTTCTACTACTTCTACTCCTCCCTCTCCTCCTCTTCCTCCTCCTCCTCGTCCTCTTTCTCCTCTTTTGTCTTCTGGGGATTGAACCCAGAGGCAATCTACCTCTAAGATACACCCCCAGCTCTATTTGTTTTTAGCACTGGGACTGGAACCCAGGGGCATTCTACCTCCAAGTTACATCCTCTCACCCTATTCTTTATTCTTTATTTTGAAACGGTCTCACTGAGTTGCAGAGGGACTCACTGAGTAGCTGAGGCTGTCCACAAATCACGATCCTCCTGTCTCAGCCTCCCAAATGCTGGGATTACAAGCATGGGCCACCACGCCTGGCTTTCTTTTTTTTAATTTTGAAACAGGCTCTCATGAAGTGTTGAAGGGCCTTGCTAAATTGCTGAGGCTGGCCACAAACCCACCACCCTCCTTTCTCAGCCTCCCAAGTACTGGAATTACCGGCCTGTGCCACCACAGCTGGCTAAAGCGGACCTTCCGGGGACTGAGTACCCGGGCTATGAAGGGTGCAGGGTGCACTTTTCTGTTACCAGCTACCAATACCCAGGTTTCTCCCAGTGCTTTCCCTATTACTCAGACATCCACAGTGAACAGCTTTAGACACAGATTCTGTCCCAATTTCGCCAGGAAAGATTTCCAGCTGTGGGCACAAATGGGGTCATTGTGGTGCCCTGGGTAGTCACTGGCTAGCCGGCGAGGAGCGCGCTGACCACAGGCCCGGCCGGCCAGAGCCGCAGCACGGCACACTGAGACTCGCTGCCGGTGTGCACTGGACACGTGTGCGCTGTCGTCTGACTTGATTCCAGGCGAGCCTCTGTATCCACTGCGCTTGTTAGGGAAGGGGAAGGAGGTTGGAGAGCTCCGGGGAGCTGCTCCCCGTCTGCGACCCCGGATGGAGGCGCGCCAGCCTGAGCTGCTGAACGCCATACCCCACACCTCAGCCATCGCCCCTGCCGGCTGACCCACGCACGCCCCTCCGTGCCCAGCACCAACCCTGCTCACTCTTGTCAGCTCGAGAGCTGAAGGGGATGTGTCACTGGACCTGGCGTCTTTAGGATGAAAGATGTGAACATCACGTGAATCTCTTGACCATTAGTATTTACTGTGCTATTCCTGCTGTGAAAAGAAAGATTCTATTGTTTTGTTATTGATTTGTAAGAGCTCTTTGTATAAGGACTATTATCCTTTTATCAGATTTGTTGCGACTCTCGTCTCCTAAATTTGTTATTTGATTTGGGGGTATGTTTTCATAAACACAAGTTTTGAATTAAAATGTACTAGTCCTTTGTGATTCCTTCCATTGTTTGGGAGCTCTGAGCTGGGGGTGCACTCAGTTAGTGGTAGAGTATGTGTTTAGTTAGCATGCACAAGGCACTGAGTTTAATTCCCCGCACTGAAAACTAAATCTAAAAAGTAATAAAAATCACTTTTCCACACTATTGGCTAAACAGTCAACTATATTGTCTTTTCCTTTTATGGTCCCCCCCCCATTCAATTCTGCAATCATGTGACTGTATATAGGTGAGGTCTTCCTTGATTTTTTTTTTCTTTTGTGGTACTGGAGATGGAGCCAAGGAGCATTCTACCCCAAACTACACCCCCAGCCCTCTTTTCTTTCTTTTTTTTTTTTTTTTTTTTTTTTTTTTTTTTTTTGGTGGCACTGGGATTCCTGGAAGCCCTTCTACCTCCGGGCTACACTCCCAGACCTATTTTTACATTTTTTTATTTGGAAACAGGGTCTCCTAAGCCAGCACGCGCGGCTGGCTTCGAACCTGCGCCATCCTCCTGTCTCAGCCTCCCAAGTGCAGGGATTACAAGCGTGTGCCACCATGCCCGGCCCCAGTCCTATTTTCTATTCTTTATTTTGAAACAGGGTCTCACTGAGTTGCGAGGACCTTCACTAAGTAGCTGAGGCTGGCTTTGAACCGCGATCCTCCTGTCTCAGCCTCCCAAATGCTGTGATTACAAGCGTGCGCCACCATTCCTGGCTTTTGATTTAACTTTTAACCCATGCCATTGTATATAGAAGAGGATCTCTCTTGATTTGTTTTACCACTTAACTCCTTTTCCCAACATTATCTAATTTTTTTCCATCAATCAAGAATAACATAGATTCTCTTAATAGATATCCTTTTCCTTTGGGCAGAATGTAACCAGACCTCTTTGACTCTTTTCTCTCCCTGCAAACCATGGCGCAGAAAGGAAAGAATCGAGATGTGGCCCTGGACCCCTCCCAGCCTCCGAGGGACATACTGCTGCCGTGGCCCCAGCACCAGAGCTCGGGGGGCCTGCGGCGGCAGAAGCGGGACTGGGTGATCCCCCCCATCAACGTGCCAGAGAATTCCCGCGGGCCCTTCCCGCAGCAGCTCGTGAGGGTAAGTGGGTCCCCCTGCTCCACAGGAGGGACTCGGTGGGGGCTGGTCTCCACTCCAACAGCAAGGCAGGCTCCGCATGCAGTGTCCTAGAATGTGGAGACTTGCCTGTCAGTAAGGAGGCAAGCCCCGTGCAGAGCAGAGGTCAGCCCAGGGGGAAGCTGTCCTCTCTGCAGAGGGCCCTTCTTTGTTACCTGTGGTTACTCTCCCGGTTGTTTTCAAACGGCCAGCTGGTGAGCCGGGCATGGTGGCGCGCGCTTGTCACCCCAGCATTTGGAGGCTGAGACAGAAGGATCACAGTTCGCACACAGCCTCAGCTACTTAGTGAGGCCTTTTGCAACCCAGTGAGACCCTGTTTCAAAATAAAGAATAAAAAAATTGGACTGGGGGTGTCGCTCAGAGGTAGAATGCCCCTGGGTTCTATCTCCAGTACCGAAAAAAAAAAAAAAAAAAAGGCTGGCTGGTGCATAGAAGCAGGTGGGGCAGGGGTTTGATCTGGTCTTCGCCTCTGACGCCTATTCCGTAGTCCACCTCTCTGCTTGTCTCCCCATGTGCGATGGTGGGAGCTGAGGCCTTGAAGGGGTGGCTGCCATGGCCAGCATTGCCCGTCACTTCTCTGCTGTCTGCCTGGCTCAGTGCTCTCAATAGCCAACCTGGGCCACTTTTTCTGCAGAAGAAACTTGTTCTGCAAGTTTGTGTTTCTGTAATTGAAACCATCGACTAGCATTTTTCTCTTCCCTCTGAAGAAAACTGCAACCCAATCGGAGCAGTAATTTGATGGTGAAAATTGCATCACATGATTCCTGTCTCTGTGGAGAAGCCCCATGCACCGCTAGGGGTCGACGCCTCCTTCCTGCTGATAAGCCTGCTGGTGGTTTTTTGTGCTGCACAGAATGGGGCAGTGTGTTTAGAATGCAGAGCTAGGGGCTCAGGAAGTCAGCACCCCATGCAGAGTCCCCCAATTCTATATCCCAACGTCAGCCATGAGGGCAGAAGTCAAAAATGGCTGGTTATACCTCACTGCCCCGAAGCCATCTGCAGTATGTGGCTATCTTCCTGCGACCATTCACTTACATTTTTACTCTAAGGGATTTATTTTTAATGTAAATAACTGTATTCCAAAGGCTTCCTATGTGACCGTGTCTGGCACAGTATGGGGCTTATTAGATAGGAGTTGGCCATAAAGACAGACGAAGCTGAGAAAGTCCATCCTTGGGCTGAGGCTGCCCTTGGTGCCTAACCAGGGGCACCAGGAGCATCAGGGTGTCTTAAAGACGGGCCAGGACAGTGCACCGCCACTCCCGTGTGCAGTCAGGACAGAAAGCAAGGAGACTGGGGGATGAGGTTTCCCCTCTGCTTTTCAGCATGTGCTTTCCAAACTCTGCTACTTGGAGAAAGCGTTGCTCTTACTCAAGGGCTAGCTAGCCTTTCCTGAGCTGGACCAGTCCACAGATACTTTAGCTCCTGCAGCCCTGGAGTGCAAGCAGCCTGGGCAGGGGTGACGGCTGGGTGCCTCTGCATGCCAATAAAACCGTGTTTGTGAATATAAGCAGTGGGGCAGATTGGGTCAGCCCATTCGCAGACTCTAGGAGAATCTTTCCAGTCATCCTCACAGCATGTAGGAGGTGTGTTGCTTGTTGAGTCAGTGATGGATCTGCTCACACATCAAAGAAGGTATGTTTATGAGTCCAGCCAGTATCTTAGCACTGCTGGAAAATTCTATGGCTTTGGCTTGCAACCTTTCTCAAAGTGGTCTAGGGCTGACACATGGGTCTTCCTCCCTCCCTTCCCACCTACAGACAGGCTTATAAATATCCCAAAAAAGAAGAAGGTCACTGGGTAGAGCCATATCCAAGAAGATAGCCAGGTGGTGTGGGAGCTAGTGGGCTCACTGATCCTCCCTGGTCTGTCTCCTGCTGGACCATTAAGGAAAAGATACTGGTGAGCTTTCTGCCCACCATAAAGCACCAGAGACTAAGGAAGTCAGGCTTATCGGGCTGAAAGATTGCTTCCCTCAAATTGTGCTGGGCCAGTTGTCCAGTGATGGGGAACTTTCAAGACATCACAGGAGAATTGAGCTGGCCACTGGTCTGAATGCCCTGACAGGGAATGGGCTGTCATGGTTTGAAATTATAATGTCCTCCAAGATCTCACAGAGAGTTGGCAGCCCTGTTGGAGGTGGAGCTTGGTTGAGGAGGGGTCCGTGAGGATGTGGCCTTGGGGTTATATCAGGTTCCTTTTCCCTCTGCTCCCTCTCTGCCTTCATGATGTGAGAGCAGAGCCTGTCTCTCTCTACCTCCTGCGGCCATGTCCAGAGCTCCATAGACCCAGCCTGACATGGACTGAACCTCTAAAATCTCCAGAACTGTGAGCAAATACATCTTCCTTTCTCTAAGTTGTTGTGTGGTCAGTTGTTTTAGATGACAGCAGTGAGGATGTTGAGCAAGAGAGTGGCTCTCTGATTTCAACAGCTACAGAGCAGGGAAATGTGCCCCCTCCCCAATTAAACTCGGAAAAGCAGGTCTGGAGAAACCAGTGGACGTGGGCTCCTGAGCCCCTGCCTGCCCTGCCCTGCCCTGCCACTCCTGAATCCACCATGCTCACTCTCTAAACTTGAACTGCGGGTAAAGGAATGGCAAACTGGACTCTGAGTGTCAGAGTGAGACAAGACAGAGTCCCTGGTGCTGGAAACAGTGGCCAGCAGCCATGCAGATGTAGCCGCTGCTCCTTACAGTCTGGCATTGCTGTGGTTGGAGCAGCTGCCTCACCTGTGTCAGACTTCCTGAAACGGCTGCCCTGTGGGAAGCACTGCCTCCGGGCTGGGAATGTCACTCCAAAACAGGCTACCAGTGTGTATGAGGTTTGCTCAGCTGCTAGAGGAGCATGCCCAAAATTTCAGAAACTTCACAAAAGAAAAGTTCTTTCTTGATCATCGTGGAAGGAGAAGGCCTCTGTGCTGCAGCCGTGCAGAGTCCTAGGGTGGGGGCCACAGAGCTGGCCAGGCTCTGGAGTGGCATGATTCAACTTCACCAATATCCCTTTGTCTGTGGCCCAGTCTCATGACCACACCTAGCTGCAGGGGCCACGGGAACTACAGTCCAACTGCATGGACGGAAGATGGAGACTGTCTGGTGGACGACTGGTCTCCACTGTGGTGTTCCTAGCAATGCACTTCCCTCCCCAGCGAAGGCACCCATGGGCCCGGGCAACTCGGGTGAGACATTCAGATTTAATCACCAGCACTTCCAAGCCTGCTCTCTCTCTGCCCCGCTGCCCTGCTCTGTCTCCACAGTACTCTGGTGTCTGGCCTTGTATATGCTACTCACTGGTCCCCTGGCTCAGTATCTAAAGATAGACCTCCTGACACAGAGGGGTGCCTCGTGCCCCACACCGGGAGAGGGAAATAATGGTGGGCAATCTTGGAGCTGAAGGAGTGGGGCATGGGCTCGGAGTTGAAGGAGTGAGGTGCGGTCTCAGGGCTGAAGGAACGGGGGACAGTCTCTGTGCCGACCGTGGCTGGCGGCCCTCAGCTCTCACTCCAGCCTGGCCCAGCACTGGGAAGCTGGCACGCGTTCCAGCACTGACAGGTTCCTGGGAGGGAAATGGAATGCTCCCCTCACAAACAACTGCGCTGCGCCCTCGGAGACGGGCAGCCACACAGAGCTGGATTCTGGGGTGGAGACAGAGCTGTGGCAAATAGGAGATGGAGCCTCCATCACAGCTCTGTGAAAGAGACGTTCTTTGCAAATGGACTCCCAGTCCTCCTGTGAGATGTCAGCATACAGACACACTCCACACACACACACATCAAAATCACATACACACACCCCATTTCACACACAACAAAATCATATACACAAGCAAACACCACTTCACACAAACGTAACCCACTTCCCACATGCCCCATTTTATATATACATACACACTTAACCTACTTCACACAAACACACTAAAATCATATTCCCACCCCACCAAATATTTATATACACTCACCTCCACTTAACACATCACTGCCCACCTCACACCCATACCAAAATCATATATGTATAAACACAACTCACTCACACACACACACACACTTTAAACATATACACTCACACCCACTTAACACAAACACTACCCACCTCACACACACCAAAATCATATATATATAAACACAACTCACTCACACACACCCATTCTGTACACACACACTCACACCTACTTCACACACACCTGGCGTTCTCTGTCCTGCCCCCGGCTCCACTGAATGCACAGACAGCAGTCCCGGCATGCTCCTTGAGCCCGCCCATCCACGGGAGGTGGGCAGGCTTCCTGGCAGTGTTTCGGGGTGGCCTCCTGCAAGGGCCAAATCAGAGCAGGTGGGAGCCCGCCGCGGAGGGGAGGGAGGCTCTGCGGAGCTGCTCATAGAGCATTTCATTCTGAAACAGTATGTTAAGCGAGAGGTGGGCGGGAGCAGAGGCAGACGCTCCCCCTGAACCCCGCGTAACCACAGGCTTTCCCCTAGGGAAAAGCGTGTGCCTCCTGGTGGGGAGGAGGACAGCCGGAAAGCGGCTCTCCTGGGCAGCGGCTGACGCCACAGCCCTCCTGGCGGGTCTTCCCGTGGCCCTGGGGACCACAGTCTTAGTTAAGTGACCACAGCCTCGGGAGACACCGCTCGGGGACACGACCCTGGCGATGGGTCCTGCCGTCATTCTTAGAGCGGTCCCCATTCTGCTCAGGGGCACCGTGTCTGCACAGAGGGCAGGGACTTGCCGTCTCCTGTCCCTGCTGCCCTGGCAGTCCTAAACTTCCTCTTAGAACTCCGGTGGCCAGTAACACTGCGGCCCGCCCACCCTCGGCTGCCAGGAGGAGGGCCCTCGGAAGGTGACTGTCGGAACCTGCCTTCTCAGGCTGCTTTCTTCCTCCAGGGCGGGCTCTGCCTATTATCAATTGCTCTCAAGTAACTTCAGACCATTTAAAATTCCCCTGCGGAGCAGGGCATTCTCAAGGGGCAGGAAGTAGCCAGGTCGGGGCGGTGTCCAGTGCAGAGGAAGAGCTGCACCCAGGACTTCGGGGGGTCTGAAGCTGTGTCCCCCACATGGCCAGAGCTTGGTGTGCCGAGGGGCCGAGTCAGACCACGGAGGCCCGTGTGACAAGGTTGAGAGTTAGGCCTCCCGAGGACAGAGCAGTGGGCGATTGTCTTGTCTCAGTGGATAATGACTGACAACCACGTCAATCATTCGTACATAAGCGGACATCTTTCAGGTTCCAGAAAACAGGATCTTGGATGGACCCCACACGCTAGCTGCCCAGTTACCCAGCAGGCATGTTTCAGAATCACACGAGTTAGCAGCCAGCCAGCTCCGCCACACATATTCACATTCAGAAGTGTTCCTGGGCATCTGCCATGGGCCGGATATGGGTCTCATTCCAACCCCGCACCACAGATTGCAGCGCAGACCCAGCCAAGGTGTCGATCATTCACCCGACCGGCCCCCGGGCCCACACAGGGCGGGCTACGTGTCATTGACCTCTATGTTCCCAAGGGCCGGCCCATCCTGTGGCATAGGAAAACTCTAAGTGTTTCTGGCTGGTATCAAGTAGTAGGGCACAGCTACAAAGCAGGATTTACCAAGGAGAAGAGGAGAAGAAAACTCTCCAGCTCCGTCCCTTTGGGCCTGCCGGAGTCCTCTGGCTTTAGGAGTGGATTGTAATAACCTCAGCCAGCCACCTGTCCCTGCAGCTTTGGTGAGCTCCCTGCGCAGAAACGGCCTCTGGCCTCTCCTCCAAGTGTTCGCCCTTAGACCCAGCAGTGCTGCCGCAGCTGGCCCCAGTGCTTACCCAGAGCTCCTCCGGGGCTCACCGGCAGCGGCCCCAAGACGGTGCGCATGGCGTCTTCTCAAGGATCAACTTCCAGGATTTAAGAGCCTGTCCCCACACCCCTGCTCCCTCCTCCTCATCTCGAGCCTGTTCTCGCAGCAGCCGCGGATGGCCTCTCAAGTTAGCAATTCTGGGTTTACTAGGTTCATCCGGGAAATGATCCTCTTTGCACAAGTTTGCTTTTATCCTCAGCCTGAGTCTTGCCAGAAGGCAAACTCGCAGAGTGTGTTGGAGAAGTAAGCCGCTTCCAAATCCTGCACGAGGTTCTGGGTCGGGACTATCACCAGCATTGTAGTTGTGGGGCCCAGTTCCAAGTGGGAAGCAGAAATCCAGTGGCTCGGTGGCTCCCAGAGGTCACCAGGGACCCTCTGTCCTCCCCTAGGAACCTGAGGCCTGCATAGTGCGTGGTAACAAGAGAGCCCCGAACTGGCCAAGTCGAGAGGGTGTCTATGCAAGAAGACAGAGGGACAGCTGGGCTTACCGGTCACCTGCAGCCAGGGCCCTCTCCTGCCCTGTGTGATGCCAGCCCCAGTGGGTGGTCCTGCAACACCTACAAGTGTACCTGTGATGTCCACTGTGCCGAGGCCACCAGGGATTTGTACTGTCCTTGCCGAAGCCAGAGGGATGGGGCCAGCAGTCATGTAGCGACTCGCTGCCTTGGGCCCTGCGATTTCATCAATCATGTGAAAAGCCTGTGCAGGTCCTTTGTGTTTACGGCCCCTCGTCCAGGCTGAAAATGTTCTCTGTCTTGAATTGCTTTAATGGCTGTATTTATACAGCTGAAAGTTCCTTAAGAAATGAAAGTAAAATCAAATTGCTGCAAATGCTCAGATAATTTATCGGAGAATATTCAATTAGAATACATTAATATTTTAGATTTCCATCGCCAATTTAATATTCAGGGACTGAGTGTGGTCACGGAGCTGCTGGGGCGCCCCATGGTGGGTGTTGTAGGTGACAACCTACCCCAGGGGCTCTGTGGGTATGGCAGCGAGCACAGGGCTACTCCGGGATGCCGGCAGGATCTGCCAAGACGCCAGGCAGTGGGGCAGGGCTGCAACAGGCCACTCTCAGGAAAGATGAGGATGGAGGGCGTCTTGCTGGGATGCTGAGCAGGGTGCCCTCCGTCCTGACAGTGGCCTCCCTAGGGGGATGGTGAACATGTCCTCATGTACCGCCATGGTGACGGTAGGCGGGGGTGGCCATCCCGCGTTCATTCATTCACCGAGCCTCTACGTGTTGGGCCTGCGTGCTCTCCAGGTGGAGAGGCGGGCTCTGGCTCTCGCGGAGTCTGTGTTGAAGGGGAGGGAGCGCAGATGCGTACGAGGAGCAAGTGGACGTGGAATGCGGCGCTGTGCTCTTTCAGATAAGGTGGCCGAGAAAGCCACGCCTCAGACGCCTGGTGGTGCAGAGGCAAGAACCTCTGGGCAGACAGCCAGCCAGCTCAAAGGCGTGGGCGTGAAGGAAGCCGGATAAGGGCCTGGGGCCGGCCCAGCCACGCGCGGTCTATACAGCAGAGTGAGTAGCTGGTGCCGTCTCCACTGCAGGCTGCGTTCCATGGCTCCTCTGACAACCACATGGCGGTCTTACCAACTCCAAACACAGCAGAGCTGTGTCTGTTGATGGTGTATTTGACTCGGATGGCATGGGAGGCCAATGGTGTGAGAGCGCCCCCTGCAGGGCTGCCATGGAGCTGCAGGAGGCCTTCTAGGAGAGGGGATTCCCACCACAGTGCCCACCCAGGAGGCCAGGCCCGACCTCTCTTAAAGTGCAAACAGCCTGGGAATCACAGAGTTCCCAGGAGTTCCTATTTGCCAAAACCGCTGGAAACAGGGCAGTCTCTGTGACAGGGTGGCCATCAAAGAAGTCAGAGAACATCCCAGTGAAAGGCACATGGTGGCTGCCCCACGCAGAGGCGGCCTGCCCACCACCCTGGCAGGGGGAGGACCGAGGGAGCCACGTATGGGCCACCATCTCTGTCCAGCTGCTGCGCTGACCTGCTGCGGTGAGCCTGGGAATGTAGCTGTCTTGGTGGCTGGGGGCTGGTTTCCATGCACGGAGGGCTAAAAAGTAGGGTGTGGGAGAATGCAGGATGGAGGAGAAAATAGAGCTGCTGAGCTGACTGCTTTCAGGGGCTTCTGCTAAAGTGGAAAAGCTTCCACTTCATCGAGAAATTAGTTCCATTTCACGCTGCTTTCCCGACGGTGACAAGTCGGGGGCCCACGTCAGCTCCCAGCGGGCGCCATATGGCAGCTCGCACCAACCAGAGGCAGCAGGTGCCAGCCACCCGCTCTTGGGCTCTGGGGAGGGGGCATAGCCAGACCCAAAGGCAAGGAGCCCAGCCACACTGGACAGCTGAGGCCCGGAGGCCAGGCAGGACAGACGCTGTGTGGACAGATCCCCTCCTTGCCCTGTGTACTGGAGGACACCAGCGCCATCACTAAGCCAAGAGCCACCCCATGGGGTCTCCACTGCAGGCATGGCAAAGCCAGCAAGGGGGGCACCCAGCACTGCAGCTGCCCCTCAACACAGGCCACACGCAGTTCACGTTCTCCTCCAGCCCGGGCTTTAAATCCCACGTCTGAGTCAGGCACGGTGTTGCACTCCTGCAATCCCAGTACTAGGGAGGCTGAGACAGGAGGATCACGGCTTCAAAGCCAGCCTCCCTCAGCAACTAGTGAGACCCTGTTTCCAAGTAAGGAATTAAAAGGACCTGGGGGAATAGCTTGCAGGTAGAGTGCCTCTGGCTCCAAACCCCAGAGACAAAAATTAATAATAAACATTCATTTAGGCAGAGCTGGGCTCATATCAAGACAGCACACAGCCACCTGGACAAGACCTCTGAGGCCCTACCCTACGCTGGAGCAGAGAACCCGCAGAAGAAAGGCAGGGCTCTGGGGAACCCAGGTCTCAGGGCACCCTGGAAGTCCACGGCCAGCCCCCTCTGGGTCTCCCTGTCCCCACCCCTGAGCTAGAAATGAAAAGCAGGCTCTCTTTAGTTACTCTGAGGCCTGGGACACAGGCTGGTGACTGTCCTGCCTTACAGATCAGAGTTCACACAGCCCACTCCTGAGCCCGCAGCTAGACCAATGGCAGGGCCAGATCAAGAGCTCTGCATCCGCCCCTCCACATCTCCCTTGGCAGAAGCAAAGAATGGCTGAGGGAGATGGTTGCTGGTCATGGGGCATGCCCCCTCCCTGGGCCCGGGTCTCCCTGTGGCCCCACAGGCTCCCAATGCCTCTTGTTTTAGAGAACTGGCTGCTCGGCTAGGGACTGGCCATGGACCCTCCACCTACCCGACCCACGGGCTCCTCTTCTAGCTACTTAAGATTGCAGAGAAACACCTGAGCCTGCAGTGTTCCCAACACGTGCGGCTGTCCAAGGTGCTGAATCCCACCCAAGGCCTCTGGGTGAGAAGGTAGCTTCAAAGATGTTGGGGGTGCTGTCCACGGTGCTGAACCTCACCCGAGGCCTCTGGGTGAACGGGCAGCTACACGGGATTTGAGGTGCTGTCCAAGGTCCTGACTCGCCCAAGGCTTCTGGGTGAGAAGGCAACTCTGTGGGGCGGGGTGGGGGGGTGCTGCAGCCCCGCGGGCCTTTGAGGTGCTGTCCAGGGTGCTGAATCTCACCCGGGGGGGGGGCCCCTCTGGTTGAGAAGGCAACTTTATTGCTATGGTGCTATCCAAGGTTCTGAATCTCACCAGAGGCCTCTGGGTTGAGAAGGTAAGTCCACAGATGCTGAGGGTGCAGAGCTCAGCATGGAAGCCCCCAGACACCAGACTCAATGGTGCCTTGTGGACAAACACTGCCTTGCTGGGTCCCTTGCTGAAGGGACAGCTCTCATGGGCTGTAGCATGTTGAACAGAGGGCCTAAGTGTCCCTGGGTGCCAGGGTCCCTGGACAGCCTGCCTCCTCCTTGCAGAAAAGGAGGTTGGGGCTGGCTCTCTGTGGGAGATACAGGAATAGGTGGCTCTGTCCCTAGTCCAGCCACCGCTCAGCCCTGGCCCTTTGCTCATCAACTTGCTAGGTGCTTCCTTTCAAAGCCAGCAGTCAATAAAAATTAGCCTTCACTGACCCGACCTCCCTCCACCACTGAGGGCCAGGGTGACAGCTACTTTATCCCAATCAATGTCCCCTGAGACTGCACTAAGCTTGAGGCTGTCTTAATGCAAATTTAAAAAGCTCTTAATGTATGTTAAATAAATACCAGCTACTTGTCAGATCTGTGGTTACTGAAGATTAATTTTATAGCTGCTACATTTCTGATCAACTGTTACTTATAATTAGCCCCTATAAATGTTTCTAAATAATCAGATAATATTTAAATAGCTTAAATAAACTAAATAACTGTCTTATTACAGTTATCCGGAAATTACATTTAAATAGCTGTAAATTGGGAGTTTTAAAGCAGTAGGTCCATGCATCTGACTGGTGAGCATGTTGAGGTGGTTGACACCCGGCTATTACACTCCAGAAGAAAGAAAAAAGGGGGTTAAGCATGTTTCATAATATGGAGGATTATTTTAAATATTCCTGCGAATATCCAGATATTTTGCAAGCTGCAAATGCTCCCCAGTCTAATTCTCACAAGACTTGTCTAGGGTTTACATGTCAGAAAACTTCTTCAGAGTGGCTCTGACACTGGCCCCTTTGCCCAAAGCCAGCCTGCCATTTCCAGTTATACATGTGGCCATTTTTGGTTTGGGAGATGGTGGTCTACACACATCTCAGGAGAAACACCTGCTGCTCTTATACAGGGACGCAACCTCCAGCCTGGGCACTGGGGTGTGGGTGTACACTGGCAGCCTGGCCAGAGTGTCTCTTCCAGCTCCAGCAGCTCATATATAGAGATGAGCCAGGCATACCCGAGGTCTGGGGTTCAATCTCCAGTAAGGAAAACAAAACCTCGATTTGCTGATCAGAGTGGTACATGCCTGTAATCCCAGTTCATGGGAGGCTGAGATGAGAGGAGGTACTAAGGCCAGTCTCGGCAGCTTGGCAAGACCCTGTTTCAAAATTTTAAAGGGGGAGGGTGGTTGGAGTGTCATTCAGCGGTAGAATGAGTCTGGGCTCCCTCCCTGACACCCTGCCTGGGCATGGCCCCTTCTCTGTGCCTCTGGAGCACAGAAGGGGGCTCCCGTCACTCTGCTATTGACTGCTCCATTGAATTGGCATCCTGAGCTGCTATCGCAAATTACCACACCTGGAGTGTTTCCCAACAGCCCACATTTATTCTCTTTCGGTGGTGAAGGCAAGAGGTCTAAAGTCAGTTTCAGTAGGTCAAATACAGGAGGCAGCAGGGCCGTCTCGGGGAGGAACCATTTCCCACCCATGTCCCTGGCTCCCGCCCCTCCCTCTGTCCTCACCCCAGACACAGCAACTTCCTGCTGTCTGCATGTGACTTCTCTGCTGCTGTCAAATCTCTTCTCCCTTTCCATAAGAGCCCTTGTGGAAGCTTCTAGACCCCATGGGTGGTCCAGGACAACCTCTCCCTCTCAGACCCTTAACTCAGTCACACCTGCAGACACTTTCTGCCATAGAAGATGACATTCGCAGGCCCCAGGATGAGCCTGGTGACCACATGCTGTTGGCACAAGGCCCAGGGAGAGAGCTGTGGGATTCCCACCCTATAAGTGGACAAGTGGACCTGGACCGGGTTCCAACTGGTTTTCTCCTCTTCAAGGGTGCCCTTAGCGTCCCCTTCTCTCTTATAAACAAGAGTGAATAACAGGTGCTGGGAACTGGGGCCCCTCCTCACCTGGCTCCACCTCCCGTGGCCTGGAGAAGGTGGTGCAGACTCTAACCAAGGTGCTCCGGGTGAGCCGGCAAGCTCAGAGAGGCCAGCATCTCACCCAAGGTCACTCAGCTCCAAGTACAGAAGGCACGAAACCCCAAAGGCCGGCCCAAGGAGCAGGCTCACAACCACCCTGCTGTGCAGGATGCTGGAGGAGGAGGAAGAGGAGGATCATTAGGGCAGGACAGTGAGCAGGGACCCCAGTTCTCCAAACCCAGAGGGGGACCCCCCTTATTTTTCACCAGCTATCAGTTGTAAATAAGTGATTTTTTTTTCCTGTGCATTTTACTTAGAAGGAGAACTTAAGGGAATGAAAACCAGGCTCTGCTGGAGGGGATGCAAATGGAAATCTATCCTTGCAATTTCTGCTTGCCGCTTCAGGCTAGTCAGCCAGCCGTACCCGCTCCAGGGTGGCTGCAAAGGAGGCAGCCACCGCGGGAAGGCCAGGCGGCGTGCAGAGATGCCTCCCCCAATGGCAAAGGGCTGGGACGGGACTGTGGCCCCGAGAAGGTGTCCGAGGAACCCATCTTCTCCGAGGCCCCCACAGTCTGCTAGAGGCCTTTGTCGGAGCAGGCGGCACCGTCCTCGTCCTCCCTGTTCTTGTCCTTGATGTGACAGTCTCACACTGACTCTAACGCCAAGCTCTTTCTTCCTGATGCAGCTCGTGGGCAGCTGGGGAGGAAGGGTAGTGTGTCTGTGCCATCACTGCAGCGGTCGAACTGAGCTTTCAGCCTGGATGGGCACGGAACCTTCTCCCGTCCGCATCCCTCATCCTCCTCCTTGTGCATCTGAGCATAACCACGGCTTGTCTCTGACCTGGACGGGAGCAGTCCTGTCTCTCAGCAAGCTGTGACCACTCGGTTGCTGCCGTGTGTCCACAGAGTGCCGCAGGGGACCCTGCGGCCTGGACAGCTCCGACCGCCCTTCTCCTGGATTTCAGACCACATGGCACCGGCCAGGTACTTGGCATGCTTGGAACAACCCGTCCAAGCTGGCAATTAACGGTGCCACAGAGAGACGCAGCCAGAGAGCCTGTCCAAACCAATTTCCCCGGGCTTGGTTATTTGAAAGTCTAAAAATCCCTAATACCGTGAGGCAGGCGGCATTTAAATTTAAGTTCGACTCCCAGATGAGATCTTTTAGTTCAACCGTTCAACTTTATTTGGAAATATGAAACAGTAACTTGATTACATGTTAAGGTAGCTTTGGCTAGGGGATTACAGCTGAAGTCTCTGCTCCTCTGAGTTTATCCTCCTGCAGATGGAATCCAACCAAATTAGGAGCTCGGTTCTGCGGCCATGTGCCGGAAGCCAACCAGGTGGGATGGCGGCGCTCTCGGGCTGGCACCGCTACGTCAGGTTGGGCCACCGGGGGACCATGGCGGGCCACACTGGAAGGGCTGTCTGAAAGCCACCTTCACCTGTGTATGTCCTTCCGTGAAATCGCTAGGTTATTAAACTGTCAAAAAAATTAAAGTCCCATTTGAAGAAAAACTTTCATTTCCAATGGTTCTGCTGAAGGCAGGCCCCCGGAACAGGACGCGCAGGGCCAGAGCAGCACCGCAAGCCGGGCCACGACGCTGCACCTGCCGCCCCTGTTCCCAGGCGGGGAGATGGCGGCGGGAAGGGCGTGAGCTGCCTGTGTTGTTGGCCCAGGACTCCTGCCAGGAACCTGCACACCTGTGAGAATCCCGCTCTCCACACAGGTGTGCTCCCGTAAGGGGCCAAGAGGACCGCTTCAAGTTCCGGGACCTTTTCACTTGCGGAAAACCGCAGCTTGCTGAGTGTCCAACCTGACCTAGCGAGTGTCCAGGTGGCCTAAGGGGGCTGAGGGCCGTCATGCTGCAGGCAGAGGGCGGGAGTGGAGACTGGCCCTTTGCCCTTGTGCTGGGATGTACAAAGTGCCTCCCACGTGTGGCCCATTTGTCCTGAGACAGCAGAAGGCAGGCGTCTCCGGCCACGTGGTGCAGGTAGGAAGACAGAGGACAGAGGCAGGGAGAGCAAGGTGAGGGGCAACGCACTGTCCCTGCAGGTCACTGCCCACAGCCGCGGGCCTCCCTTCGTCTCTACCCCCGCTGCCCCGAATACAGCAGAGGCGCCTGTCCCTGGAGCTCCACCGCCCAGCGGGCAGCTCCCCGCCTGGCATCCTTGCTTCTTGAGCACCAGCCCTGCCCTCGCCTCCTGGTGCACATCCTAGCCTGTGCGTCCTCCCTGCCCTCCTGGGCCACCTTGCCCCTGGTGGAGGCTGGCCGCCAGGGTGTCAGAGTGGGCTGCGAGACAGGAGAGAGTGGCTGTGGTCCCGAGGCTCCCGGGTCTCCTTGGGGTGCATTGGAATTCCCAGAGGGCGTGTCCACAGAGCTGCACACCCAGGATGGAGCATGGCGCCCACCTCCCAGCAAAACACACGAAGCTCTGTGGAAGGAAGGCGCTGGAGACCCACGCCGTGCCGTGCACCCCAGGGGTGAGACATGCTCTCCCTCCATGTGTAAGAACAGTGGGGGACAGTTTAGCACCCATTCATTCACCCACCTGAGGAATGTTCTAGGCCCTCTCTCCAGAGCAGCGCCACGTGTATGTGGACACACACGCATCAGAGCCGAGGGACAGGCGTGTGAAGGCGCCGATGTCACAGCCGCCCGCCCGTGCACCACTCAGACCTGGGGAAGCTGGTGCAGACTCCGGGGTGAGGGATACCACAGCGGTGGTCCTAGCTGTGATGGACACCGAACACACCCAGGCAGCACACGTGTGCTATCCAAGCGTGCAGATCCCCAAGGAGAAAGCAGGGGCACCCTGGCACCTGCTCCTGTCCCCAGGGGCGCTCGGAGCGGCACCGCTGCAGGCACAGGGCTAAGTGCCATTTCCTCTCTTCTGCAGAGAACAGACAAGAGCTGGTTCTAGAAACTCCAACTCCATTTTCAAGAGAGCAGGTCTTTTTTTAACCAAGAAGCCCTCTAATAACGGGTTGCTAAGAAACTGCTGCAAGTGGATGGTTTTGAAAATGTCTCGCTCCCTCCCTGATCTGCAGAGTTTGCAGGGCCCCACACGCCTCCCCGCTGCCCACCCCCTGCAGTGCTAATGGAAGGGCGAGGCCTGGGCGGATCTGTGGGGAGGAGCAGCTGTGGTGGAAATCCAGTGATGATGGAGAAGGTGGGCGCGTGAAACCCCAGACCCTGGATTCTGGAGCTGCAGGGCGGGCCCGCCTCTCCTGTCTTCCCAGGGATCTTAGGCTGACGGGGTGTCGGAGAAAATGATCTGGGCTAAGGACTTCATTCTCGGCATTTGACAACAGGTGGGCGCGATACCCAAAGACCTGACTCTGAGGCTACTGGAGTTACATCCACCGGACCCAGAAATCTCCATCTCCGTCCACCACGCCTCTTCCCAGCTGGGGAATCCGCGGCCGGTTGTCTGAGCTGTGGCTGGTCCTGCCGCATGGGAGGGAGGGCAGCTCCGGGCAGGTTCTGTGTGCTGCGATGACGCGCACGGAGCCGCCACACGGCGATGAACGGATGCACTGGGTAAAGTAAGCTCAAGAGGACACCACAAGCTGAGAAACGCAGGCGGCCGTGCGGACTCCGAGACCGCGCGAGGAAGCGAGCACTGCAAGATGTCCTGCTGGCAAGACACCCCGCTTCTGGGGGCCGTGAGACACCGGGGACAGGACAGGGCACATGAGCCCAGGGTGGCCGGGCAGGTCATCTGTCCCCTGGCAGGCTGGTGCCCGGGTGGGCAGGCAGTTTATCCAGAGCAGGAAGCAGCAAGCCTGGCCGGGATGCACGTCCAGCTGTGGGGGTGGCCAGAGAGTCAACACGGCAGCGCCCTAGACGGAAGTGAGCAGGGCCACCGAGGGCAGCCAGGCGCACCCCAGCACGGTGCCGACAGCCTGGCTGGGGACAGACTCATGGCACCATGGCCCGGCCAGGGAGTGGGAGGCGAGGTCGGGGCCACAAAGACCATCGTCCGCCAAGGCCCTGGGTCCAAGAGCACCGTGTCTTGCCTTCAGAATCCCAATTTGCTTTCCAACCCAAGGAGACAGTCTGTGTTGCCCGGCTTGTTTCCTAGATAGCAATGCCAGCTGCAGAGGATCCAGCTGAGCCTCGGTGCAAGGACAGCTTACAGTCGCTCTCCCTCTACAGAGGGACAGAGCCTCACAGGCACGGTAAGGACAAGCTCTCAATCTCCCCAGCCCTGGCCCGGCCCCTCTTAGATCTTGCCGTGTTCAGGAACATTAAGGTGGATATATGCAAAATGCACTCTTCCTTTTTTAGGTACGTTGTAATTTGACATCGTTTTGGGGTATAGAGTGTCAGACGCTCTACGTGCATGTGCAAAGCTCTTGCTGCCCTCCCCACTGGGGCCCTCCCCTCTGGCCCTCCCCTCTGGCATGTCCTTGGCTTGGGATTGGTAATGTTGTGCATGCAGCACTGTTTGCCATTACACCCCTGAGGCTCGGTCTCCCTTCCGTAAGCCCCCTCAGCCACTCCCCTGAGTTTCTCTCCATCTATCTGACTTTGCTCCTTAGTCCCCAGTGTCTTAGTAACCAGGGAGATGCAGATTGAAACTGCACTGAGTTTCCATCTTGCTCCAGTAAGAATAACAGTCATCACAGACATCATAGCCGGGCGTGGTGGCGCACGCTGGTCATCCCCACGCTTGGGAGGCTGAGACAGGAGGATCGCGCAGGTTCAAAGCCAGCCACGCTGGCTTAAGAGACCCTGTTTCCAAATAAAAATATAAAAAGTAGGTCTGGGAGTGTAGCCCGGCGGTAGAAGGGCTTCCAGGAACCCCAATACCACCAAAACAAACAAACAAACAAACAAAAGAAGACATCATAGAACCCTACTAAGCCGGGCATGGCAGCACATCCTTGTAAGCCCAGTACTTGGGAGGCTGAGACTAGAGGATCACAGTTTGTAGACAGCCTCAGCTATTTACCAGGGCCCTCCACAACTTAGTGAAACCCTGTTTCAAAATAAAGAATGAAAAATAGGCTGGGGGTGTAGGTCAGAGGTAGAATGCCCCTGGGTTCCATCCCCAGTACCACAAAAAATAGGACCCTAGTACACGTTGGAGGGACTGCAAACTAGCCCAGCCACTGCGGAGACCAGTGGGAAGGTTCTCTGTAAACCGGGAATGGAACCACAGCACGACCAGCATCCTCCCAAAGGAAGGGAAATCAGAGTGTTCTAACACTCGCATGTCCGTGCTCAGCGCAGCGCGACTTCCACTAGCCAGCCCAGGTGTCCATCCACAGACAGTGATTACAAGCCTGGTCCAGACCCACAATGGAATTGTACTCAGCCATAGAGAAGCTGGAGAGAGATTCGCAAAGTGCATTCTCGATGGCCTCGAAACTGAAGCGCCACCCACTCCGTTATCACGCCTCCCCCCTGAAGACCTAAGCCTGCCATCTGACATTGGCATGCGCGGTTCCACCTTACCCACCCTGTGGGCACAGGGCCCTCGGGCTGGAGGAGGCACCAGTTCTCACACTCAGCTCCAAGCCCCCCACCCCTGGTACTGTCGTTTAGATCAATTCACTGTTAATAAATAGGTTTCAGCCGGACGTGGTGGTGCACGCTTGTAATCCTAGTACTTGGGAGGCTGAGACAGGAGGATTGCAGGTTCATGGCCAGCTTCAGCTACTTAGTGATACCCTCTGCAACTTAGACCCTGTTTCAAAATAAAGAATAAAAAATAGGCTGAGGGTGTAGCTCGGTGGTAGAATGTCCCTGGATTTCATCCTTAATACCAAAAATGTGTTAAAATTAATAGGCTTCATAAGCCAGGTGTGGTAGGGCATACTTGTAATCCCAGTACTTGGGAGGCTGAGACAGGAGGATCACGGGTTCGCAGCCAACATCTGTCACTTAGCAAAGCTCTCTGCAACCCTGTTTCAAAATAAAGAGTAAAATAGTGCTGAGGTTATATCTCAGAGGTAGAATGCCCCTGGGCTCAATCCCTAGCAATAATAATAACAATAACAATAACAGTAATAATCAACAGCCGGGCATGGTGGTGCATGCTTATAATCCCAGTACCTGGGAGGCTGAGACAGGAGGATCCAGGTTCGCAGCCAGCCTCAGCTACTTCGTGAGGCTCTTTACAACTCAGCGAGACCCTATTTCAAAATAAAGAGTAAAAACAGGGCTGAGGGTGTAGCTCATAGGTAAAATGCCCCTGGGTTTCATCCCTGGGATCGCAAAAAAAAAAAAAATAGTATTCATTAATAAACAGGTTTCTGGTGCAGGATCCTTCATGCAACCATTGTTTAACGAAAAGCAAAACCCATCAGGAGAGGTGAGAACTCCCCAGAATAAGCAGAATTGCAGCAAAATAATGTTATTGTTTAAATTAAGTGTGTATCCATCTACCACAAAGTCACCGCAAGCCCCAGCAGGGAGCCTGCCCCACTGGGGCCAGGGCAGTGCCAGCAGTCATAGCGTGGTCAGGGCCGTGGGCTTGAGAACCTGGGTCTGGAGCTGACCTGCCTATGAGCTGGGTCCACTCGGGGCTGGCTCTCCTCCTCCTGCGACCACCGAGACGTTTCCAGGAGCCACAAGCTGTCAACCAGCCACGGGGGTTCTGCCGTGGGTGCTCCGGAATCGTGCTGATGTGTGGCAAATTGCAGCTGGCACCAGGAAGACAGGCACACTGTCATCTGCATGGTGTACATAACTCACACCAACTCCCAATTCGGGGACCCTGAACACAAGTGACACTGCGTAAAGATCCATCCAGCCCGGTGTGTGGGTGATCTAATACCATCACGGCCACGTGTGTTTAACACCAGGACACATGAGTGCCTGCCCCAGGCAGGCGGGGGAATGTGAGCCGGCAGGAAATGCAGCTACTGTCAGCTCAGAGACCTGTCTCTGCCTGGGATACAGGGTGAGGAAGGATGAAGAGGCCAAAGTCGGGATAGGAGGGTCTCAACCCATGAGGAGTTTTGGTAGAAAGCAGGGGTTTTCTAACCAGGGTGGTGTTTGCCCCTGTGCAGAAGCAGGACCTTCCACGTGTGTAAATATTACAGCCCACGAGGACCTGGACAGGGCAGGTGTCCTGGGACTGAACGGCGAGGCCAGGGCACAGCCAGGACGGGCTCTCAGCAGCACCCATGGGCTGTGGGAGGAGAGTGCGGCGGGCAAGTGGAAGGTTTGAGCCAGGGGAAGGAAGTGACCCAAGATGCGCTTTGGGAAGTTGCTGTGTTGCTGCGGGAACATGATGCATGATGCTCCCCAGCCAAACTGGTGGCCTCCGTTGGTAAACATGTGCGCTCTGGGGGCGGCACTGAGTCGGGACAGCCTCCTCTGGGAGGCTCAAGCCCAGAACTGCAGAAGTGGAGACATGGTGGGGGACAGGGCCAGCGCACTGAGGGCCCACTGACTGACTGCAGGGAGAGGGTCCATGAAGGCTGGGGCTGTGGACAGGGAGGAGGGAGTGGGCTTTGCCCAGACGCTGTGCTGCTGGGAGCCACTGGAGAGTGGCTGCTTGTTATTGTGAAATGGAGACTTGGCGGTTTTCCTTAGATTAGTTATCATGATTCCGTTCAGGAAAAACTGCCCCGGGCACCATCCTGGCCTGGTTTCTCAGACCCAGACCCGGGCCTGCACCCATCCTGCCCATTCCTCACAGCAAGGAGCAAGAGTAGGTTTGTCAGAAATCATAACAAGCAGCTCAAATCCCCACAGAGACCGTGAGAAAGCCCAGTTCTGCAGGGCCCCACTCTCCCCCCCCACACACACAACCTGGTTCTCCCAATCTCCAGCACCAAGGACCCAGGGATCCCACAGAATAAGACTGCCGGGGACTTGGCACACTGTCTCTGCAGCCCCGGAGGTGTGGCCACAGGCTGGGGCTGCTGCCAGGGCAGAGCCAAGTGGTCCCACAATCCCCAAGAACTTCCCAAGACCCCAGGTGTCTCGGGCATTTCCCCCAGGACTTCTCGAGGGAGCAAGGCCCTTGGCCCGGCCTCTCCTGACATCACCCCGATTGGCAAAGTACGCCGTGCAGTGGGATGGAGGAAGGAGCTGACGTGCCCCCCAAGACTAGCAGCCCCCCTGGCGGCTGCATAGGCCCTAGGCCCCACCACCCCGTCAGACACCCCGGCAGCACACAACAAAAGTCGCATCTTTGAGAACGCAAGCATCCCCCGAACTCTTAGGGAGGAAAAAAACTGCAGTCTCTGCTGAGGATGTGATCCAGGTGGAAGTGAAAATTTGCTGGAGGAAAGATCAGAAATAGCTCGGGCTTAAGAAATGTGCTTTTCCTGAGATGAGGCATGGCAGGCCGCCGCTGCCTAGACGGCGGATTAAATGCCTGTGGCCCAGAAGGGAGCAGGGTGACCAGTGTCCCCTGCAATGAAAGGTCAGGCTTTGGGCCATGCTAAACAGGGAGAGGCCAGCACGTGTTGAGCGTCTGTGTCTGTCTCATGGGAAAGGAGCCTCTCTGTAGAGCAGTAACCAGTGACCAGAAACGTCCACAGCCCGCAGGCCCCGAGAGCGCTGGGACACCCCAACACAGCAGAGCGGCTCCCTCCCCCAAAGCCACCTGCCACAGCCACCCTCTCTTGACACTGGCTCTGCCACCACCTGTCCTTAAGACTTCCCTGTGGGAGGCTGAGACAGGAGGATCACAGGTTCAAGAATGACCTCAGCAATTTAGGGAGCCCCTCAGACTCCATTTCCAAAGGAAAGAGAGCCGGGCCTGGTGGCGCACGCTCCTAATCCCAGCATTCAGGAGGCTGAGACCGGAGGGCAGTTCCCGGCCAGCCTCAGCTACTTAGCTTAGTGAGACCCTGTTTCAAAATAAAGAATAAAAAATAGGACAGGGGGTATAGCTTAGGGGTCAAATGCCTCTGGGTTCCATCCCCAGACCTGCAAAAGAAAGAAAGAAAGAAAGAAAGAAAGAAAGAAAGAAAGAAAGAAAGAAAGAAAGAAAGAAAGAAAGAAAGGAAAGAAAGAAAATAGGGCCTGGGGGTGTAGCTCAGAGGTAGAATGCCCCCTGGGTTCCATCCCCAGAACCACTAAATAAATAAATAAATAAATAGGGGTGTGGTTTGGAGGTAGAAACAAAAAGGTGGTGTAACTTGGAGGTAAAATGCCCCTGGGTTCAATCCCCAGTACCACAAAAATAAAATAAAATAATAAATGAAATAAAAGAAAAGATTTCCCATTGGGTCTGAATCTGGGGCCACGTGGGGTGCCCACCGCTTGCCTTAGCAGTCTCTTTTTCTCTCTGAGGACAGGACTCTTCCCTCCTGCTTCCCTAGCTCACCAGTTCCCGTGGGGGGGCCTGCCCAAGCCCCACCCAGGCTTTCTGGCAGCAGAACTGAGGCTGGGGTCTGGGGGTGCGTGTTCCTGGGATGGGCAGTGCAGAGGCTCCAGAGGCTGTATCTGCAGCCCAAGGGAGCTCAGGAGTGGGGGCTCCTCCCAGCCTTGGGGCCCCCCATAGCAGCCCTGGCTTGGGGCTGTCTGGGTGATGCGTGGGTCGGGGGTAACTTCCCGCTGAGGGGCTGCAACAGTGGGGACAGCTTTCTAAAGAAGGGCAGCGGGGAGCCATTAGCAGAACCATACGGATCATCTCACTGTGGCCAGGCGGGTCTGAGCAGGGCTCTGACTGCGTGGGCTCCGCTCTCTGACGGCCTCCATTTCAAGCCATCCCTGAAGCCACCTGGCCTTGGCATAGTTTTTGGTCACTACTGACAGCTCTTGATGGTGGTGTGGCAGGACAGGACTCACAGCAGACAAGGCCCTTTGCAGAGTGGACAGACCGTGGGGCTTGACGTGCGCATCTTGTAACCACCTCACCCGCACCCACCCCTGCCCGCTGGACCCAAGTGTGTGAGGAACATTCTGCCTCTGAGCAGCTGCCTGCTCCCCAGGCTGCGGCGGCCGAGGGCAGCTTTTCCAGGCAGGTCAGCAGAGCACTCGCAGAATTAGGTCAGGGAGATTTGCAGCCGCCTGGTAACAAGTGGTCCTGAGCACGGTGATGTAGGAGAATAGTCCCAAAGGGGGATGGCCAGTCCAGAGGCCAGTGGAGCACTGGGGCCCCCGGACTCCCAGGACTGGACGTCGCCGTGCTGCACAGAGCCCAGCTGAGGTGCACGCCTGCAGGCTTCCTCTTTACACAGAGAGCGAGGGCTTAAATTATTACTGGACAACTTCAAACAGAATTCCTAATGTCCTTGGCAAACCCCTTTAGTTCTGAGCGTTAGCAGTGTAAACAAGATCACGGGGGTGTTTAAAGTGCTCCGAGCTCCCTCCAGCTCTTGAGAGCCCCCAGCCCTCTCCCTGCAAGCTGCTAATGAGCCAGGCTCCTTGCCCAGCACCCAGCCAGCCGTGCACCCAGCCACGTGGTCTCTTGCCCCTCGTTGGCAATAACGTCAGGCCCGCTTGTCCCGCAGGTGAGTGCCAAGTGCTGGGCCCACCTCTCTTCTCCCCACCTGTCCCTGCTGGGGGCAGGGGAGGCAGGTGAAGCAAGTGTCTCCCTGGCAACTCTGGCGGGGTCTTCCCAGCGTGAGGACACTGAGCTCAGAGAGGCTGTCGCTTGCCTGTGGTCACACAGCTGGACAAGGCCTGTGACTCCGAAGCCCTGTGTGTGAGTCAGGGCTGCAGCAGCAGGGCTGGGCTCAGCACAGAGGAGCTGGTTCATGGCTGCTTCACTGCTCCGGCAGACTAGCGGGGCTGGGACGCACATTCAGGCCCCTTTCAGGCCTCCTGCTTTCTTATTTCAGCTTGCGCCCGTTTCCTTTGGTTACCACAATCCTTTGCTGTGATCTTCCCCAGTGGAGCCCAGGCCTGGCTGCTCACCTCCCTGGCTCACCCTCCCCTATATGATAGACCATCATTAGACTGGTGTCCCTGCCCCCAAGTCCCTGCCCAGGGGCGTGGCTTTGAGTGGCCCCATCATCCCAGGACCCGCTGAGGCCCTGGCCCATCTCCTCATCGGAGTCTCCCCACAGGGCACGCAGCAGGGGCTTAGTGCCCAGCAGGAGGATGGTTCTGGGCTAGCCCATTCCCAGGGGTGCAGACCAGAACTTGGCTGCAAATGAGGGGCAGGAATGCAGAACCTAGAACCTGCACAAACCCACGGAGGTCGGAAGGCAGCTGGGTCTCAGGAGGCTGCGCGCCCCGCCCCTGCACTGCCTTCCTCACAGCCCAGGAGAGCCCACCCTGAGGGTGGGAGGGGTCAGCATCAACGCAGGCCCCCAGCTCCTGACCAGGACTGGCACCCGCAGGGCCCCTGTAAAAAGGGGTAGCAACAGTCCACCCCAGACACTGTGTGAGGGTCTTGCAGGGTCACAGGAGCTGCCCAGGAGTTACCCAACAGCCACCCCAGTAGGTAGGTGACCAAAGCGGTGCACAGAGGCGAGACCCTGGCCCGGGCCACATGGCAAAGATGCAGGGACAGAGCTAGGAAGCCCTCGAGGCCCTTGGGGAGCCAGGCTTGGGGCCCACACTTGTCATTCCCAGCATGTAGGAGGCTTAGACAGGAGGATCCGGGTTCATGGCCCCGTCACCTACTCAGTGAGGCCCTTTGCAACTCGGTGAGACTCTGTTTCAAAATAAAGAATAAAAAATAGGGCTGGGGGTGTAGCTCGGAGGTAGAGTGCCCCCGGGTCCCATCTAGTTGAAGGCTCCCAGCATAACCTGCAGAGAACTTGCTCGTGGAAGGGAGACAGGGGCGGAGCTCGTGTGTGCAGGGCATGCTTTCAGCGTGCAATTAAACCCTGCCTTGCAGGGATGTGAGCAGGAGCCCACTGAAAGGATCCAGCCACTAAATAGACATTTAAGATGTTGGAGTGTCTGTAATTACCACCCTCAATGATGTCTGATCCCGCGCTGGGGCACCGAGCACCTAATAAGTCATGGTAGCTCTGGAGACCCTGGCTGCCAGGGCAGGCTGTCAGGAGTGAGTTCTATCATTTCTGTGCCCCTTTATGGTTCAAGGACTCCTGACTGGTGACAAGAATCCCACCCGCCCCTGATCCTGGGCTTTGGGAAGCGCCAGGCATGCCAGTTCCTGGGTGGGCACAGTGTAGACCTGGGGAGGAAGCACCTCCGGGGATTTCTTCCAGTCCTTCCACCCAGGATCCCCTGCCTGGTTTTACAGCAGCTCGGGGACTTCTAAACGTGTTGAATAGGACGTCAGAGAATCCTGGCCCTCCTGGTCTTAGGTTTGCTTTAATGTGTTAAGCATAGTTGATGCCCGAGGGCACTGGGGTGGAGGAGCGGGATGTGGGGTGCAAAGCTTGTAGTGGGTGACCTTGACATCCCTCCCAACGCAAACGCCGTGATGCCAGGCCTGACATACCCAGCCAGGAAAAGCAACAGCCGGGCCCGGGGTGCTGCCCTGGAGGTCACGGGGCTGTGCCTCGGAAGTGCTGGGGTCATGCAGCATTTGGCCAGGCTCAGCAATGGCCCCATGACGATTCCAGCAGCCAGCAGGGCCAGAGCGGAGCCTCTTGCTGTTTCAGTAGAAGCTCCTGACCTGGACTGGACTGGACCTGTGGTCTTGTTTATCCATAGCACTAGCACAAGCGTTAAATGCAGCCTCGCCTTCACATCTCTGGAGGATGAACCACGTGTTCTCAGGACTCCAAGGCCACTGCTAAAGGAATCCCAAACCAGAATTAAAATAAGCCAAAGGAATGCTGGTTTCCTGATTTTAAATCTTTGAAACTGTTAATCCTAGATTATCAAATGCAGAATACACTTCCACCAGAAATGAAGGGCTCACAGCCGAGGCCTGGGGCCAGGGCCTGGTTATCTGTGCTCCGTTCTCCCGCTGCCTGTGATCGCGATGCTGTACTTCTTTATTAAACCCTCCACTCCTCTCCGTTTACAAAAGAAGGTTTGAGGAAGCAATTTCACTTGGCCTCAGCATAGAGGAGCTTAAAGTCACATAAAACCGGGAAGCTCAGGCACCTCGGCTTTGCACTCAGCTCCCCTGGGGTGCCTGGTGCGCTCACGTGGCCCTCTGCTGGAGCAGATGTCCCACCGAGCAGCTGGGGAGCCCTGACTGTAAAGGTGGGTCCCGCCGGAGCTTGGGAGGGAGTTGGAACACGGGCAGAGGGGAGGGCCCTGCTGGAGTTGCTCCGCCTGGGGTCTCATTGCCAATGATGTCCTAACAATGTCCCCCAGTGTTCACCGGGACAGAAGGCACAGCAGGATCAAAGCGCTCTCCCTCCCTCTCGCAATCGCTCCCTGATTTTCTAAACAGAAAAGTTGTGATTCCAGTGGCAGCATTCCCCTGGGGAGAGTCTTAGAGAAGACTGATAGGAAATTCTCTTTTCCATTTGCTCAAAGACCAAAATTCCTTTCTCTTATGGTAGGATATGTTGATTCTTAGAGTGACAGTATCTATCTGTATATATGTGTGCTTATGTATATGCATTTAGTTTATATGTGTATATATACATATACATATATACACATACATTATTAAACTTAGCCACCTGTTATAGGTCAAACCCTTCTCCTAGCTCCTCTGACTTACTAGGGACCGCTTGAACCAGAATACACCTGTTTCCTTCTTGGGAAAAGCCCAGAAATCCATCCCGAGGCGGGTGGGACTCCGGAGGGGGTCTTGTGGGATGTAGAGGAGTCTCATGGGTAACAGGGCTGTCTCAGTGGCGACAGGGCAGAAGTCCTGGCAGACCTGTGCATCCCTGGAAGACACACCTGGGCCCAGGCCTCTGAACAGTCCACCAACCAGTCACCCAGGGATTTGGACCTGGTCGGGTTGTCACCTTCAGCCTCAAACCTGTGGCAGTTGCCCTGTCCACACACACCTTCTCATTTTGTGCATTTCACAAAGTCAAGTAGTGAAGATGGTTTGCCGAGTGCCAGGCCAGGGTTGTCCGCTCTTCACTAAGACTGACGCACCCAACCCAGCTCCGCTCCCCGGCCCTCCAGGTCCAGGGAATTGCCTCGAAGTTCCTGCATGGGCCGCGGATCCAGGACCCTGGCGAGAAGGTGTGACGCCCACTTTACCCAGGACAAAGCTGCCGCTGTCCTAATGGAGGATGCTAGTTGGCAGCGTGTTCTTCTGTTCGTGGTCCCCACCCCGGCCTCAGGGGTTGCTCAGGATAAGTGAGTCAGAGCCACTGGGGGCTGCTGTGACGCCAGCGTTATGGCACGAGCCACGTGGCTGCACCCAGGTGTCCCCAAACACCCTTGCAGACGGAGGACTCTGTGGGCCTGCAGGTTCTCTCCTGCTGTGCTGTCCCCAGCCCTGAGGTCTGGGACCTGGTGCCTGCAAGAAGTTCATCACCGTGTCCCACTCAGAAGCCCACGGACAGCATCTGGGCCTGACCTGACCATGCAGCAGAGACGCTGGAACCATCCCCTGTGAGGAGCGGGAGACCAGGACCCAGAGATGCACGCACCTCGATCTCACACTGCTGCCCGGCTTTCCAGCCCGCTGATGGCTCATCACTCCCTCCCCCAGGAACACCGCAAGTGCATTTGTATTCTGCAGCCTCCCTCGGTTCTGCGATTTATCATGTCTCCCCCAAATACATCATTAAGCTCATCATATGCATTTATGAAGGCGGCCGAGCTGGAGCCCAGCACTCCATGATGAGGCCCCCGCCCCCCGCACTGTTTTGCCATGATTTAGTACTTGTGTACATCCGCTAGGAGAAAGTATCACTTCTGATACCCGTGTGGGGTTTTCTCCCTCTGCTGCTGATTGGTATAATTTATGTGAAGGCTGCAAGCCCCCCGCCAGGCTGGGACAACTTGCGGCACACATAATTACAAGCCCTTCTTCCAGCTTTGTGTACTGCGTGGAGGAAAAGACATTTTCACAGGAGCTATTTTAGTTGTGCTGATGAGATGCATATTCATTGGGGAGGGGCATGGCTTTATAGCTGGCACTGCATGGCGGGCCTGGTTCTCCAGCATTGGACCAGCAAGGGGAGATGCAGGAAGAGAGGGCTGTGATTTGACCGTGCCAGGGAGCCGTGGGCAGATCTGCCTTTTTCAAGGCCTTGGGTTCAGCCTCTGCTTCTTTCAGGGAAAGAAGTGGCCCCAACCGACTCGGGACAGCCAGGCCAGGGCCCCCCGCCAAGAGAGAAGTTCTATCATGGTACCTTGTGTGTCCTGGTCTCCGTCCGGCTCAGAGCTGTGCCTGGACATGTCCTCCAGGTCTAGGGTATGCAGGGCATACGTACCCCTGTGAGAGACAGGCAGAGAAAGAAGGCCAGCAGACCTGGTGGCACACACCCATGATCTATACTAGGGAGATTGAGACAGGAGGATCACACTTTTGAGGCCAGCCTAAGCAACTTAATGAGGCCCTCAGCAACTTAGTAAAACCCCGTTTCAAAATAAAAAATAAAGAGCCAGGCATGGTGGCACGCACTTGTCATCCCCGTACTTGGGAGACTGAGAGAGGAGGATGGCAGATTCACAGTCAGCATTCAGCTACTTAATGAGGCTCTCGGCAACTTAGTGAGATCCTGTTTTAAAATAAAGAATAAAAAATAAGGCTGGGTGTGAAGCCTGGAGGTAAAATGCCCCTGGGTTCAATCTCTAGTACCGCAAAATAAATAATAAATACATAAAATTAAAAAGGGCTTAGAGTAGAATGCCCCTAGGTTCAATTCCCAGTAACACACACACACACACACACACACACACACACACACACACACACACGGCAAGATGCCCCAGCTCCCATCTTGCCCCTGTACCCACAGGGAGATGCCGACTCGGTTGCTGTGACCCCTCTGACCTGGCCCCGTGCTGCCTGTGTGACCCTGTGGGTGGGTCTATCTGGGGTTTTTAGAATGGTTTGATATTTTGGGAGAAGCCAAAAGGGAGGAGAAAACCCATCAGATAACATTGAGTTCCATCTTGTGAACATTTCACAGGCCCCCACATGACCTGGGCAGGAAGGTTCAGAGAGAGGCGGGGCAAACATCTCTCCAATGTGCATAAGCCCCCACCCCAAGAGTGCAGGGGGCATGGTGGGGTCACAGGCCACATGTGCCTGCCCTCGGGACCTCGCAGCCAGGCTCAATCCCATGTGCGCATGTCCGAGTTCCTTTCCCTTTGAAGGCTGGAATCATGGTCCATCCACCAACAGACTCCCCGGCCCACTCCTAGCTACCTGAATAATGCCCCTACAGGACCCCGTAGTCAAAATCATTGAGTTGGGAGCGCTCAGTGGCCACACGTGCTAATGCTGAGGCTGGGGCTAGGCTGAGGTTGATGCTGGGGCTGGGGCTTTGCTGGGGTTGTTGGAACTGATGGCGGGGCTGAACTGTTGCTGGGATCGTTGCTGACGCTGGAGTTCTGGGGTTGTGCTGGGACTGGGCTGATGCTGGGTTGTTGCTGGAGCTGGGGCTGGGGCTGGGCTGGGGTTATTGGGACTGACCATAGGGCTAGATTGTTGCTGGGGCTGATGCTGCAATGGTGCTAATGCTGGGGCTGTTGCTGGGGCTGGACCTGATGTTCAAACTATTCCTGGGGCGGTTGGAGCTGGTACTGATGCTGGGGCTGGGGCTGGAGCTGGTACTGATGCTGGGGCTGGGGCTGGAGCTGGTACTGATGCTGGAGTTGATGCTGGGGCTGGAGCTGGTACTGATGCTGGAGTTGATGCTGGGGCTGGGGCTGGAGCTGGTACTGATGCTGGAGTTGATGCTGGGGCTGGAGCTGGTACTGATGCTGGAGTTGATGCTGGGGCTGGGGCTGGAGCTGGTACTGATGCTGGAATTGATGCTGGGGCTGGGGCTGGGGCTGGGGCTGGTACTGATGCTGGAGTTGATGCTGGGGCTAGGGCTGGAGCTGGTACTGATGCTGGAGTTGATGCTGGAGCTGGGGCTGGAGCTGGTACTGATGCTGGAATTGATGCTGGGGCTGGGGCTGGGGCTGGTACTGATGCTGGAATTGATGCTGGGGCTGGAGCTGGTACTGATGCTGGAGTTGATGCTGGGGCTGGGGCTGGGGCTGGTACTGATGCTGGAGTTGATGCTGGGGCTGGGGCTGGAGCTGGTACTGATACTGGAGTTGATGCTGGGGCTGGGGCTGGAGCTGGTACTGATGCTGGAATTGATGCTGGGGCTGGGGCTGGGGCTGGAGCTGGTACTGATGCTGGAGTTGATGCTGGGGCTGGGGCTGGGGCTGGGGCTGGGGCTGGTACTGATGCTGGAGTTGATGCTGGGGCTGGGGCTGGAGCTGGTACTGATGCTGGAGTTGATGCTGGGGCTGGAGCTGGTACTGATGCTGGAGTTGATGCTGGGGCTGGAGCTGGTACTGATGCTGGAGTTGATGCTGGGGCTGGGGCTGGGGCTGGGGCTGGTACTGATGCTGGAGTTGATGCTGGGGCTGGGGCTGGAGCTGGTACTGATGCTGGAGTTGATGCTGGGGCTGGAGCTGGTACTGATGCTGGAGTTGATGCTGGGGCTGGGGCTGGAGCTGGTACTGATGCTGGGGTTGATGCTGGAGCTGGTACTGATGCTGGAGTTGATGCTGGGGCTGGGGCTGGGGCTGGTACTGATGCTGGAGTTGATGCTGGGGCTGGGGCTGGAGCTGGTACTGATGCTGGGGTTGATGCTGGAGCTGGTACTGATGCTGGAGTTGATGCTGGGGCTGGGGCTGGGGCTGGTACTGATGCTGGAGTTGATGCTGGGGCTGGGGCTGGAGCTGGTACTGATGCTGGAGTTGATGCTGGGGCTGGACCGATGCCGGGGCTGGAGCTGGGGCTCAGTTTACAGCTTCCTAGCCCCAGCTCAGATAAAGCTATCCCATCTGGGACAATTTGAGCCACCTTGCTGCTAACAGACTTGGAAATGGAGACCGGCACCCTGACCGCCCTGCCTGTTTGCTGGGCTGAGCTTCGCCTGATTGATGGAGTGCTCTGGACAGAACTAAACTTCAGCTGCCCAAGAGGTGCTGGCAGGCCCTGGCCCCGCAGAGGGGCAACAAGCAGCGGCAGATGCACTAGCTCCCCGTGCCTCTCGAGCAGGAGGCGCCTCGTGGCGAGGCGAGGTCTCTTTGAAACACATAACACTTCTTGGGTTGTAAATGCACAGAAATGAAGCGAGGAAACCGATGGCCTCTGCCCCCACTGCTGGCTTCCTTAGAGCACGCCCTGAGAATCCAGAAGACCAAAGCAACAGGACATAAAGAAACGGGAAAGGTTCCTCCCTCCTCCGCTGGCCACATCCTTTGGGGATTCCTGTCACAGAAACGTTAGCTGATGGGGATGCGCAGGTCCCTCCCCGCAGGATGGGAGTGCGGGACTGGCACGTGGGTCCCTCCCTGCTCAGCAGCGTCTGCTGCATTCTGGCCACAGCACAGCGACCACTGCATCCCCAGGGAGGGGGGCCTCCAGATGTCCCAGCAGTGGGGCCCCAGGAGAAAACCCAGCAGCGTGGCCCTTGCAGGTCCGAGGGGCTGGCATCGGGCTGCATGTGGGAGACCCCCTCACTGTTAGAGGATGCCCCCAACCGAGATAACCACCCTTCACTCCTGCTCCCGCCTAATGGAGTCCTCTTCCTCCCACGGGGGAGACCCATGGGGACCCTTGGCACTCAGAAACCATCCTGCAGTCGACCCGCCGGCCCTGGGGCTTGTGTAAGGACCACCTTTGTCCCTAAGCTGCTTTCTTTGTACGGCACAGAGGAACTGAGAGCCAGACCCCAATGGCGGACTGCTGTCTTGGTTTCACGTGGTGAGACACAGAGAGAGAGAGTGTGTGTGTGCTGGAGATGTTTCATTAGCTAGTGACGCCATCAAGGTCTAAGCCCTCCCTCCCCAACTCCTCGAGTCTTCAGGATTTCAAGAGAGCTGCCAGTGCACCTGCCGTCTCGTCCACTTCAAAGGGCGACAATGTTAGGATCTTTTTCATGCTTCTGTCAAAACCACAGAAATATCTTAGGTCTCGCCATGGAATTTCCCAGAGTATCATCACTTAGAGATTGGTCACAAGCTGCCCTGAGCGGCTAGGGAGGCAAGGGAGCCAGTGGTTGGAGTCATTCCCGCCTCTGCAGGGAAGGGGGTGCCCCGGCTCCCTCAGCAAGGGTATAGACAGGATCTTCTCCTCGCCCTAAGGGGTCAGGAGAGTATCCCATCCAGCAGTGTGGGCCTGAGCATTCTGTGAGGCTTTGATGGTTACCAGCTGTTTGTTTTTCCTTCTTTAGGGAGGAAGGTGGGGCTTTTGCTTTTAGGCATCTTCTCATTAATGACTGACTTACCAGCAGCAGCTGCATGCTCAGACTCTGGCCCGGCCGGGTGCAGGGGGATGCTGTGCTCATTCCTCCAGCACTGCACAAAGCTCCCCTTGGTCCCTGGGAGAGTCGCTCATGCACTGAGGCCCTCAGTCCGCTGGCCATTTTAACACAGTGGCCACCTATACTCACGCTGGGAGTGTGAGTGTCCACGGTGGTAGGGATCGCGTGGAGAGATTGTCTTTCTCCCAAAGTGGCGTGATTACCCTGTGGAGAGTATCAGGGTTTTTATTATGATGCTACATGACAACTGATAAGTGGGAGAAGTCGCCGATTCACCTGCAGTCCCCCGGGGTCCCTGAGGAGGGGCAGCAGCCCAGATGTGACTCGGCAATCAGCTGCCAAGGTATTCAGTGGTGCCTACTTCATGCACAGCATCTCACGGGGGCCAAGGTGCTGGATGTCTGGCAGAGGGGCTCCATCTGAATGTGCCTCTCAGAAAGAAACTAGAAGCCATGGACCCCTCTACTCCCCCACAATGGAGCACCTAGTCCTGGGCTTCTTTAGGGGAAGAAGGTCCGCTGTCCTCAAACCTGGCCCACCAAAGGCCCGGCTCTGTCCTTGCGGCCAGCCGCCCCACCCTGTCTTTTCCTCCCCGGCTGGTGGCACCGCCCATCCATGGCCTCCTCCCAGCATCTCTGGAAGTGAAATTACTAGAGAAAGCTGAAGGTCACACACAGCCGGTCCGGGCACAGCCGCCCGCGCATCTCCAGCGAGTGTGGAGAGAGGAGCGTGGCGTGGGAGCCAGGGTTCCCAGACCAAGAACCAAGGGCGTGCACGTGCAGAGGGGAGGAGACTCATGCCAGAGAGGCGCAGTGAGCGCCGGGCTCAGGCGCTCCAGCCTGGTGCCTGCGGTGAAGCAGTATCTCCTGCTTGGGGAGGGCGGGCTTTCTGCTCCCTTCAGGCTTTCGCCTACTGCAGGGAGCCACCCACACGGTGAAGGGCAGTTCACCCTACCAACCAATGGAAATGCTAAACTCGTCCCGGAGCAGCCTCAGAGAAACACCTGGAAGGATGTTTCGCCAAATGCCGGGGCCATGGCCCAGCCAAGTGACACAGAGTGTCCACACCCCGGGAGGGGATCAGAGCTCCAGGCCCCTAGCAACGAGCTGCTGCGGCCAGCTGCCAGCTACTCCTCTCACCTGTTCCAAAAAGCTCTTTCCAGATTGTCTCACTGCTTTCGCGGCACTCTTTCTGATAATGCTGGCCTCTGCCGTGTGCAGACGGGGCTGATCATCGCCAGAGACCGACCACATGAAGGTATGGCGTCCAGAGCAAAGGAGGCGAGAGCCCCTCCTGATGCGGGCCTTCCGTCCTGACAGACGCAGTGGAGACGTCCCGACAGCCCAGGGCGCTGGGAAGGGCTGGGACCGCGTGGTGAGAGAAAGCAGGACCTGCACACCAGAGGGATGCGGAGGGAGGCTCAGGTCGCGGGGCCGCTGCACCGTCTGACGGGCTGTCAGGAGGAAGGAGAACAGCGAGGGTAAAGGCCAGCGCTGTCTGCAGAGGGAAGGCCTGTCTCCAGGGGGCCCGTCCATCCCGGCCTGGACACGTCGGCAGACAGGCCTTCCCCTGTCAGGAGCACGGTCCAGGAGCGCATGTGCCGGGTGGGAGGTCAGCAGCACCTGCCAGGGACCGCCCTGCAGCCCCGCAGTGATGCTTCAACAGGGTCCCCGCCTCCCCGTCTGAGCTGGGGTCTGCCTCTGAGTCAGAACCCTCAAGGGAGAAATGCCCCGGCCATTTTTCTGAACTTGACCAGGGTTTAGACCTGAGATGCCAGGGCCTCAGAGAGCAGAGGAAAGATGGGAGCCTGGTGTGCTCGGGCAAGCTGTGCCAGTCCTCAGCTAGTTGGGCAGCTGGGACCGAGTAAGACTGAACAGGACCTGCAAAGCCAGCTTCTCTAGTGTGTATCTGGCCCCAGGAGGGTGGCAGCATGGGAGCTGAGGCCCCCAGGGCTCCATGGTGAGATTCCTGTGCCTGAGGCCAGGCTGGGTGTGATCAGTAGGGGAGAGTGGGGACTGCGGTGCGTTCAGAGCATGTGTCCTGTTTAAAGGGGACTGTGTCTTCACTCCCCTACACACTGCCTTAGGTCCAGATGGTGATGGTGATAATCATGCTAATGGTGGTGATGGTAATGGTGGTGGTGGTGGTGGTGGTGGTGGTGGTGGTGGTGATGATGGTGATGATGGTAGTGATGGTGGTGATGGTAGTGGTGATAATGGTGGTGGTGGTGGTGATGGTGGTGACAGTGGTGGTAGTAGTAATGGTGATGGTGGTGACAATGGTAGTGGTGGTGGGATGATGGTGGTGGTGATGCTGATGATGATGGTGATGGTGGTAGTGGTGGTGGTGATGATGGTGGTTATGGTGATGGTGATGATGGTAGTGATGGTGATGATGATGGTGGTGGTGATGTTAATGGTGATAATGGTGGTGGTGGTGATGGTGGTGACGATGGTTGTGGTAGTAATGGTGATGGTGACGGTGGTGATGGTGGTGGTAGTGGTGGTGATGTTGGTGGTGATGGTGATGATGATAACAATGGTGGTGACAATGGTAGTGATGGTTGGATGGTGGTGGTGGTGGTGGTGGTGGTGATGATGATGGTGATGGTGGTAGTGGTGGTGGTGATGGTGATGGTGATGGTGGTGGTGATGATGATGGTTCTGGTGATGGTGATGATGGTAGTGATGATGATGATGATGGTGGTGATGTTAATGGTGGTGGTGGTGATGGTGACGATGGTGATGGTGGTGGTAGTGGTGGTGATGGTGATGATAATGATGGTGGCGACAATGGTAGTAATGGTTGGATGATGGTGGTGGTGGTGGTGGTGGTGGTGACGATAGTGGTGATGATGATAATGATGGTGGCAACAATGGTAGTGATGGTTGGATGATGGTGGTGGTGATGGTGATGGTGATGTTAATGGTGGTGGTCGTGATGAAGGTGATGATAGTGGTGATGGTGATCATGATGATGGTGACAATGGTAGTGATGGTGGTACATGGTTTGGGATATGTCATTACAGAGTGTCAGACCTCACCAAAGAAAGCAAAATCCAGTCACTCGCCCCTGCGTCCCGGGCTGTCTGCCTGTTGAGAGAGGTTGCAATTGGCCGGGCATGGTGGTGCATGCTTGCAATCCAGTACTTGGGAGGCTGAGACAGGAGGACCGCAGGTTCGCGGCCAGCCTCAGCAACTTAGTGAGGCCCTCCACAACTAAGTAAGGCCAGTTTCAAGATGAAAAATAAAAATAAAATAGGACTGGAGGTGTAGCTCAGAGGCTGAATGTCCCTGGGTTCAATCCCCATTGCTGCAAAAGTGAGGAAAGAGGCTGCATCTGTGCCTGCTCATACTTCTAACCCAGCCCTCATTAATTTGCTTGGAATTAACCAGCAGGAAAACTGGGGGAAAAAAGAGGTCTGACAGGACCTCATAAGCTGCTGCCAAACAAGAGGCCGAAGTCAAATGTAATCCAATTGTGCCGCGACCTTGGAGGGAGGGGGCCTTTCATTTGAAGGCTTTTTATGTGCTCCCTCCCCCCTCCTTTGTCTATAAAGCAGTATTAAATCAGGTGCCATTAGCTGTTCATCAACTATGGGTGCTTTGAAGCATCACATGGAGTTTACCTTTCTTGTACTCAGGCTGGGTCACAAAGGAGAGGAGACACTGATATGCCTCTACATATTTTTAGGGCTAAACGCTTCAATTGTCTCAAATGTTGTTTCAAGGTGAAAGGACTTACTTTTCTTTACATCCTTAGTATAGGTTAGTCATTAGGACAAAGGGCAGAGAGAGAGGGTTTCCCTGCAGTGCAACAGCTGCTGCCCCTCCCTGCCTGAGTGTCTACACAACACCCAGGCGCCGACTGCTTTTTATATTTTGGAAACTCATAATGGAGCAATTTTCCAATACTGGCACATCATGTATTAGTACTGGGGGCAGTATAACAATTCCACATCACCATTTAGTGCATCGGTACTGATTCTGCCATTTGAAGAATTTCCCATCAGTGAAACTCACAGTGAAACTCCCAGTGTTCTGGGCATGCTTCAAAGTTGGGATGCCCCTTAGGCCAGTGACTTCCGGTTTCTTCAGGTATATAAAGGCAGTACCTGACCCTGAAGGAGGCAGTTTATGGGCAGGGTCTTTGTCCACCATGGAGCGCTCTTCCTCACTCCCAGCGGATTCAGCCTATCACTCCCCACCCCCTCCCACCTTGTTCAGATCTGCCTTATCTAACAAATATAAGCACCAAAAGGACAGTCCTCCCTGGACCTTTGAGTCTTCGAACTGAGGGTTCCCATGTCATGTCACAATTTGATTAAATAAATTTGTCGTGCTTTACTCTTTAAAAAATAAATAAATAAATAGATCAGGCACCAGCGCTGGACCACCCGGAAGAGCAGGCCGAGCCCGCCTGGGATTGCGCTTTGGCAGCTTGCCCGCGAGGCTGATGTTTGCGCTGGGTCCCTCCAGGGCCACCCGTCCTTGAGCTGTGGCCACAGCCCCATCGCTGGCCCCAGCTACAGTGTTGGGGCTCAGGTTGGAGGCGACTCTTCTCACGTGACCTGCAGGTGTAGGGGTGCGAGCTTCACCCTGTGATGTCAAAGCCACCTTCGCAATGACCCCTGATTCCGGATGATGGGCCGACCAGGCTGCGGCTCCACGTTTCCCACTTGCATCCTGGGAAGGGAGGCCCGTGCCCTGCAGCACTGCCTGTGGGCTCGCCGTGGGGAAGACACAAGTTTATGTGCGGAACACGCCCGGCGGCCATGCACCAGGTATATAATCCCTGGTCACTATGCTAATGCCAGGCCACCCTCACCAGCACTGTCACTGTTAGTGTGGCCGTCGTACCGACAGCCTGCTGCTGACAGCAACGAGGGTACTGATTAAGCACAGTACTTGGTCTTCATCACTGACTCAGCGCAGTACCCAGCCCTGGTGACTGGCTAAGCACAGGTACTTGGTCCTCATTACTGACTAAGCACAGTACTTGGTGTTCATCACTGACTCAGCGCAGTACCCAGCCCTGGTGACTGGCTAGGCGCAGTTCCCACACTAGACCATACGTCCCACCTTTGACCTTGCTAACTCAAGGACCGAGTTTGAAGGAGAAAGAGAGGCTGCTGGCCCAGCTGGGCTCCAGCCTGCCCGTTGGCTAGGACTGTCTCCCCAAGACCGTTCCTAACGGGAGAAGGACGACCCCCAAAAGGAAATTAGGCCACACAGCCATCCCCGCAGCCAGCAGCGCAGTCTCTGTAACCCCATACTAGAAATTAAGTCGGACGTGCTTGGTTAATTCGCCACAACCTGAAGGGCATTTTTGAGAAGCGGCTAATTCACTCCCCCCCACCCCCCGGCAAATTTCATGAGAACATGGTCCTGGCTTTCATCAGTATTCATGTGACTCGGAGGACTTTTTTTTTCACGATTTATAAAACTCCAAGTCATTGTGAAAAATGTAACGTATGATAGTGTCGGTGTCACACAGCCTGCGCCTTTTCATAGCATGATCTGGGGTTTTCCACTCATTACAAGAACCTAATTGAAAATAATTGAAGGCTGGATTTCACCATGCATGAAAAATATTTCATAAAATGCAAGAAATACAAACATCTTCAAGCCTCTTCAAGTAACGTTCGAGAATCCAGAAAGAGTTGAGAGAGGGGGTGGGGGGAGAGGAAGAATACTTACTCGGCCTTCGAGTTTGTCCCATTAAATTTACGAGAACAGTCTTAACATCGCTGAATGTTGCTGCTTACCCAGCGCAGCACACGGCAAAGGGCTTTTAAATTAAGCTTTGCAGCAGCTCCAAGCGGCTCACGTAGGACAGGGTTACAGTTTCATGATCACTTTTGAAAGCAATTACGTGGAGCCCTACCCAGGCACTGGACGGAGTCACAGTGATTGAAACGCGGGGCCGCGGCAGTCGCCCGCACCCCCGGAGCTGTATTTATAGAGCTGGCTGGAGTGAGGGAGACTGCGCCGGGGTTGGAGGCTGATAGGAAGGTCAGTGAGCCGGGGAGACTCTGAAATGGGCCCAATCTTCCCGGGCTTCTGCCGCCTTTCCGCTCAGAGACACGCCAGGAAGGTGGCGTAACCTGGGTGACGGGGCCCGGAGCTCAGCCCTGGACCCCCGGCGACGGTGCCAGCTTCAGCCTCCATCACCAGCCTCAGTGTCCACCCGCCCAGTGGGCCGGAATCGACAGCCAGGTAGTTGACACGCTGGGTTCTATTTTTTCTTTAATGATCCCTTAAGGAAGTCCAGGGCCGAGGGACGGCGATTCCTGGCCCTCTGCTCTTTGGGGTGGACCTCTGTGCGGGCATTGGAGGCAACGACCAGCCAGCTGAGGCCTGGTAAGGACGCATAAGACTGGAGTTCGTGATTTACACAAAGGATCTGAAGATAAATGAGGGAGAGCAGGAGCGGGCAGGCGGGGAAGCTCCGGTGCACACCGGCCCACACAGCATGGCGGCGGGCAGGATGGGCGCGTCCCACCAGGACACCTCCTTCCCCTCCCCTCCCCTTCCCCTTCCTCTTCCTCTTCCTCTTCCTCTTCCTCTTCCTCTTCCTCTTCCCCCTCCCTGGTCATCTCCATCCATTATCCTCATATGCCGACTGCTCAGAGAGGCTCCCAGCATCCCCGCACACCTCAGCACACTGAGCCTTGGGTTGGGGAGGCGCTGCCAGCTGGCCCACCTTCTCACCCTCCAGTCTCCAGGGGCTGATTCTCCTCCAGAAAGACCTCGTCAGGGCCGCAGCAATGGTGGTGACATGGGCCGGCTGTTTACCTGCCCACCCTGCTCTACCCGGCGCTCATGCCAGGCCTGGGAGACAGACCACCCCGTCATGTTCCCAGGGACCAGAGAGGCTTGGGGCTCACAGTCAGTGCTCAGCTCTGATGGGAAGGCGTGAGTAGGGAGCTGAGCCAGCCACGCAGAGGAGGCCCAGGCCAGGAGCCCTGGCTTCCAGCAGCTCAAGCCCCATGCTGCCAGCGGAGCCCTGAGGAGCCGCGCATGCCCTCAGGCCACACCCTCTGCTCACCTCTGTGCTCCAGTGAGAGTCAGGTTTTAGGAGCAAATAGTCTCCCAGCCACTGCAGCCAGGGCCACGTGGAAATCCTCCTGTCCGCAGCCTGACGCGTCGTGCGGGCCGGATGGGGCTCGACTGCCGAGACTCGGGCTCTTTCCTCGATGGAGAAGTGGGAGCTGCGACAGGCCACTCAGGACTCCTGACCGGTAACAAAAATGAGATTGCAGTCTGCTCCTGGGAAGACCTTAGGGTTTACCACGGCCGGAGAAGGCGCTGAAACGCTTCACAAGAAAGACATCCTGTGGAGACTCACGGATCTGAACAACATCTTTGAAACACCAGGACGGGAACCAAGGGAGGCTTTGGTAATGGCTAACCCGTGAACCAGGGCACGATCAGCTCCTGCAGGAGGCCGGTACGGAAGAGGGGAGGTTTGGTGGGGGGGGGTGTGTGCGTGTGTGCGTGTGCGTATCTTTGTTTTGTGTTTAATGTTTCTGTGAGCACACGTGCATGCATTTGTAGATACATGTATGTGCGTGTGCTTGTATGAATATATTTGTGTTTGTGTATACTTACACATGTGTGTTTGTATATATGTGTTGTGTGTTTTGGGATGCACATGTGTTAAGTTCATGTGACTCTGTGTTGTGCGTTTTGTGTGTGTGCGCATGTGTTGTGTTTGTGTGTTCTGCAAGGCTGAGGACTACTGCGGACAGCCTCCGTGGTCCCGACTCTCGTGAGCTGCTCCTTGCCCGTCTCCAGGGTGCTCAAGGACCTGGTCTGTCCCTTGATGACAGCTCAGCCCGCTGGCAGCTAGTCCACGGGACACAGCTGTGCTGTCTGAGGCCCCCAGGCCCCACGCAGGCCTGCACACTGTGTGTTCTGGGCCTGGAGGAGGCTGAGGTCCTCTCGGGTGTGGGTTTCTCCCGCCCTGATGGGTGAAGTTTCTCTTCTGGAATTCCAAGGTGGTCCCCGCCCCACAGCTTCCTCCCTCGGATGCTTTGGGAATGAGCCCCAGGTGTTCACAACTTGAAACCGCACATGCTGACTCTTCTCGGGCTTCAAGTTCATTTGAAGTCAGGTAGATGCTGCTCATCGGGAGTTTCTGAGGAAATCCTCATTCCACCCGGCCCTTCCTAAGGACGGAGCCGGCCTTGCAGGCGGAAGTCCCCGAGCGCACACCATCGCCGGCACCGTACATTATTTTAATGTAGACATCACTTTAAACTAACCTTTTACCATCTGCTGTGTCCTCCAATAACACGCTGAGGAGCCCGGTCCTCCCAGCCTCATCTGGCGGGAAGCGAGACGGAAACGGCCGTCTGAGCTTTTTATTCACGGCCCTCTCAGACGCTTCTGTGGAGCCTGACTCGTTTCCCAGGCACAAATCAGGGGGAAACTGCTCCCCCTTGCCCCGTGGATTCATTCACACAGTATGTCATGTTAACATGGTAAGCCGTGGGGGAGTCTGGAGCATCTCAGCAGCCCCCACCAAGAGCCCCGATGCTCGGCTCGCTCCGGGGTGCACTGCCCGCTGTCGGAAGGCGCCGCCGCCAATCCACCCCGAAGAATTAAGCAGGCGTGGCCCAGTGGCCAAAGTGTAATGAGATTTCTTTGCAAAAAAAAAATTATCTTTAAATGTGTGATGGGTTCTTTTCAGCAGTTCTATGATTAAATTCCCCATGAAACATGGGTGTCGGCCTGCAAGACGTAGCAGTAGCAGCACTGTAAATCAGCGGTGTCTTCCGGTACTGCCTGCTAGAGACCCACACACACTGCTGGGCTCGTTTCCTGTCCAGGAGGAATGTCCCTGGCTCCATGTGTCCCCTTGGTCCAATGCAACACAGCCAGTGTCATCCCAGGCCCTACTGGGAACTCAGACGCCCTCGTCCTGACCCTAAGTCAGAGCAAGCTTCCAATCACCAGCCCAGGGAGACCCTGGGTCCGCCCAAGGCCACCCACATCCTTCACTGGCTCCCTCCTCCCCTCTGTGGGTGATCTCCTGTCCTTCCAGCACCAAGGAGCACTCCGCACAGGCGACAGGGAGGAGGGAAGGGAGGAGGGTTTCTCCCCCTCTAAGACCCTGCCCCGTGTACTTCGATCGCCAAATCTTAGTGAAACTCCCCAGAGGTGAGGAGATACTCTCAGCCAGGGAGAACATCCTGCCTGGGCCAGGGCGGCCCTGTGGGGACCTTAACTGAAGAGTCTCCCGCAGCGCAGGGGTGTGGTCCAGACTCAGCTGAGCCTTGGCCTGCAATGCCCAGGTGGGCAGGGCACAAAGCCCAGACTGCCGTCATCACCAAGGGAGGTGGGTTGGCTTTGTCTGAGATGGACAAACCTGGCGCAGGCATCCTGCTGCCCCAGGCCAGACCTGCCCTTCCGTGGGGAGTTTTGTCCGAAGCCTTGTCCAGTCTTGCTGCTCAGGGTGGGTTGCAGAGAGCCTAACTGGTCACAGGAGAAGAAGGAGGTGACTGAGAGCCCAGAGCCCAGACATTCCTCACAGGCAGGGTGTGTACAAAGAGTGTGTCTACAAACACAGATGTGCACAGCTTCACGGTCCTGCCCACCTCCCATCCCAGCCCTTTGCAGCACACCTGCAGCCCCTAGATGTGCTGGGCCAAACAAGGCCTTGTCTCCTTCTTGCTACCAGGTAGAGGACCTCCCTTTCCCATTCGAAAGCAGGGCACCACTGTACTGCTGCCGATGACTGAGTGCTGGGCGCCACCCTCCTTCCCCTAGTGGGTTCATCCACAGACATGCTAATTCAGGAAAGATATGCAGAGGCTCCTAAGAATTTGAGGGCTTTCTGGGACATGGCTTGCATCTAGGCGTGCAAATAAAATCAGAAAGGATGCTCAGGCTTCTCCCAGCTCCCCTGAGGCTCCCACATTTGTTGCCAGTGAAGCCCCGATGTTTCTGAGCCAGACGCCACTCAGGTGTGATGAGGGGCTTCGGCGCCCCCTGCTCCTGCTCCCAGCACGTCCACCTTGCACCTGGGGTGCAGAGGTCGCAGCCATCTGACTTGTGCTTCTGCGTGAAGCCGCATGTCTCAGCTCAGGAGGGTTGCAAAACCTCGTCCACCACTCTGGGAAAGTTTCAGGCCACACCTAGGTGAGCTCGCAGTGCCTGAAGCACTACAGAGGGGACTTCATGCAGATCTGTCTCCTCAAGTCCACGCCTTCCTCGGACTGAAGATGAGATGTAAAATGTCCCCTGAAGGCTCACGTATTAATGATTAGAGCTAATATAATCAAGTCACCAGAGCTGCAGTGAATTCGCTGGGTGGTAGCATAGACAGGTAGAGTGACTGGAGGAGGTGAGCCCTGGGGTGTGGTCTCGGGGACCGTGGTGGTGTCTTTTGAATCCTTTGCTTGTTCCATTGCTTCCAGCCTTCACGATGTGAGAGGAGAACCTCGCCCTCTCCCTCCCACCACCACACCCTGAGCTCCGCAGACCCGGCCCTACCTGGACTGGACCTCTGAAATCTCCAGAACTCTGAGCAAATAAATCTCCTAAGTGGTGTGTGGTCGGGCTTTTCGGGTCACAGTACTGAGAATGTTAACCAGAACATTCCTCTTATTTTCTCAAAACAAAATCTCAACAAGATTTTTTTTAACAAATTTTTATTGAACATAAATGGTATGTATTTAAACTATACTTGGTGCCCTCTCCCCCCCCACCCTCAACAAGATTTTTAACTGTGCTAGCAGAACATAAAGAATAGGATATTAGCTGGGCATGATGGCACACACTTTTTTTTTATGGTGGTACTGGGATTCCTGGAAACCCTTCTACTTCCGGGCTACACTCTCAGGCCTATTTTATACTTTTTTTTTTTTAAATAGGGTCTCTTAAGCCAGCGCAGCTGGCTTCGAACCTGTGCGATCCTCCTGTCTCCACCTTCCAAGCACGGGGATTACAAGCGTGAGCCACCATGCCCAGCGATGGCACACACTTTTAATCTCAGTATTTGAGAGGCTAAGATGAGGATCACGGTTCACGGACAGCCTCAGCTACTTAGGCCCTTTGCAACTTAGTAAGACCCTGTTTCAAAAAAAAAAAAAAAGAGGCCAGGCATGGTGGCGCACACTTGTAATCCCCAAGCTTGGGAGACGGAGATAGGAGGATCGCGCAGGTTCAAAGCCAGGCTCTCTGGCTTAAGAGACCCTGTTTCCAAATTTAAAAATATAAAATAGGGGTCCAGAAGTGTAGCCCGGAGGTAGAGGGGTTTCCAGGAACCCCAGTACCACCAAAAATAAATAAGTAAGTAAATAAATAAATAAATAAATAAATAAATGGGGCTGGGGTGTGGTTTGGAGGTAGAACACCCCTGGGTTTCATCTCTAGCACCGCAAAAATAAAAATATATATATAGGGTATAAAAAAGTCCTATTTTTTTCCTCTTGAATTTGACAAAGACGCTCAGTTTCCTTGAGGCTGCCCCCCGGGCACGGCTCCCGAATCTTTCTGTGTGTCTGTCCTCTGTCCTCAGATCCATACTCAGCTGCGTGTGTCCTTGGGATTATTTGATGCGTCTGCTGCTCGCCAGAGAACACTCCCTGGTGTGCTCATGTTATTCGGTTTCAGTGAGGAGCACATCTGAGGGTGTGTGTTGGATTAGATGTGGACCCGGGGTTGCTATATGAATTTCATTGTTATGTTAATGAACACAATATGTATCTTTTAAATAGCTCTCCAAAAGCAGTTTGGGTTTCTATTTGACTCTGTGATTATTTCAGAACATTTTTCTTAATTTATGAAAGTTCTTTTTAAGTTTTATCGTTAAATTTTAATATTCCAATAAAAGGTCTTGGTCAGTTTGCTTTGTGGAATACTTTTTGAGATTTCTCACAGTGGTCCATTTTATTAGAAAATATTGCCATGGTCCTGTGGCCCTAGATAAATTTTAAGTTGTATTTTTGGGGAGGTACTGGGTATGGAACCAAGAGGCATTTTACCTCCAAGCTATCCCCCAGTTCTATTTTTTCTTATTCTTTATTTTGAAACAGGGTCTCACTAAGTTGCAGAGGGCCTCACTAAGTAGCTGAGGCTGGCGGTGAACCTGCGATCCTCCTGTCTCAGCCTCCCAAGTACTAGGATTACAGCATGCGTCACCACGCACAGCTAAGTTGTATTTTCTTTCTTTTTTCTTTCTTTCTTTCTTTTTTTTTTTTTTTTTTTTGGTGGTACTGGGTTTCCTGGAAACCCTTCTACTTCCGGACTACACTCCCAGACCTACTTTATATTTTCATTTGGAAACAGGGTCTCTTAAGCCAACACGGGCTTCAAACCTGCACGATCCTCCTGTCTCCGCCTTGCAAGCGTGGGGATGACAAGCGTGCGCCGCCACGCCCGGCTAAGTTGTATTTTTTCTAAAGGTGCTGCTGAAACTAAGTGCCCATCCATGGGCTCCACCCTGCGGACTGTACCTTTCCGTTCCCTGCGCCCTCCCTGCGCCTCCAGGGGAGCCTCAACTGAAGCAGCGTCCACACATCTGTCTCACCACCAGATGTTTGCTACAACTAATGAAAGACGTATGTCTTTTTTATGTCTTTCTGTTGGCGCACTGGTGCTGTCCATCACAGTGAGGTTCAGAGTGTCGCAGGCCTCCCTGCACCTGGCGTGTTTCCTCCCTTCTACCCCTCACGTCAGTGGGATTGGTAGTGAAGCCTCGTAGGGCCGTGAACTTGTTGGCACCGCTCCCATCCTCACATTTTGTTCTGCTCCTCCCCGCGTCTCTCCTTCGGTGCCCCTCTCCCTCCTGCTTTCTCCCCTCATTCGATTGAGATCCCCCTTGCTTTCCGTTTTTATTCTCACCTCCACATGGGAGAGAAAACTTACGACCTTTCACTTGCTGAGACTGGCAGGTCTCACTTAGAATGATATTCCCTGGCGCCGGGTGTGGTGGCGCACGCTTGTAATCCCTGCGCTTGGGAGGCGGAGACAGGAGGATCGCGCAGGTTCAAAGCCAGCCGCACTGGCTTAGGAGACCCTGTTTCCAAATAAAAAGCATAAAAATAGGTCTGGGAGTGTAGCCCGGAGGTAGAAGGGTTTCCAGGAACCCCAGTACCACCAAAAGTTTTAAAAATGATATTCTCTGGCTCCACCCATTTTCATACACGTGACACGATGCTGGTTTTCTACATAGAATTCCATCATGTGTCTAGATCACATGTTCAATACCCATTCACTTGTTGACAGAGACTTAGGTTGGTTTCATAACTTGGCTAATGTGAACTGCGCCGTCACAAACATGGACATTCATGTAGCTATAGTATTCTTTTTTTTTTAATGCCATACTGAGGATGGAACCCAGGGGCATTCTACCTCTGAGATTCACCCTCAGTCCTATTATTTTATCCTTTATTTTGAAGCAGGGTCTCACTGAGTTGCAGAGGACCTCACTAAGTAGCAGAGGCTGTCCTTGAACCTGCGATCCTCCCGTCTCAGCCTCCCAAGTACTGGGATCGCAAGTGTGCGCCACCCGCCCTGCCTCACTACAGACTTGTGACTTCGGTTCCTTTGGGGAGACACAGAGGAGTGAGGCAATTGTGCCGTCGCTGGTTCCATCCTGTCTCTTGAGGACCCTTCACACTGATCTGCACGGCTGTTGTACTAATTTACACCCCCGCCAACCTTGTATGAAAGTCCCGTTTCCTCGCACCCTCGCCAGCAGTTGTTACTGTTTGCATTGTTGATTGCCATCCTAACTGGAGACGATGAGCACTCGGTGTAGTTTTTATTTCCGTTTCTCTGGCCTCCTGTGTGTGTTGGCCAAATGCGCATCTTCTTTTAAGACGGGGACATGCGTCATTTTTAATTCCACAATTGTTCTTTCTGTTTCTCATGATCTGGTCGATAATAGAATTCCCTGCCTACATAAAACAGCGATTTACACTTGTCTGTCTTCTTCCAGTCTCTTCCCCAGTTCTCAGTCTTAGCTCACTTGCTGTGGATTCGGGGCCCAGATAACCATTATTAAGCTGTTTTTCAGCACTCCACTGCGTCCATTTCTGTAGTCCTGTGCACAACGATTCTTAGTGTTAAATTCCTGTTTCTAAGTACCGCTCAGCAGTCACCGTCTGCCACTGCCCACGCTTAAGGTCATTCTGTGACAAGTCACAGCTCCCAGCGCCTCTGTTAAAGGGACAGGGCAGTGGGCTGACCCCCAGGTCCGTGCAGGTCGGGAAATGCCAGGGCCCTCATACCAGTGAGCGCTGGCCGCGCCACCTCAGAACTCCACGGAGATCTCTGACCTCGCCCTGTGTGCCCGGGCCCTTCTAAACCATCACTTCTTTCTTGGCTGCATTGAGGGTCTCCAACAGGCATCCCATGCACTCATGGGGGCATTCAGTAAACCTCTAACTCCCGGCTGCCCCTCTGGTTCCAGAGTGCATGAACGGTCAGCCATGGTCCCCAGCACACCTCTCAAGCCAAGCACCTGAGGGGCGAATAACGTGCCCATCCCCACTGCAGACTGATGTCTTCCTGTCCCTCTCCTCCCCTCGCAGATCCGGTCCGACAAAGACAATGACATCCCCATCCGGTACAGCATCACCGGCGTGGGCGCCGACCAGCCGCCCATGGAGGTCTTCAGCATCGACTCCATGTCTGGCCGGATGTACGTCACACGGCCCATGGACCGGGAGGAACGGGCCTCTTACCACGTGAGTCGTGGGGATGGAAGGCAGGCGGTGGATCCCCAGCCCTGCCAGGCTCTGGCCGAGTGCCTGGGGAGGCATGCTGGCAGGATCCTGAGCCTCAGGAGGAGGACTCAGCTCAGCGCACCCCGGCTGGCCAAAGTGCCACCACCAGGGTTTCCAGTTCACTGGGCCAGGGCAGATCTGGATTTGCATTTCTGACACCTTCCTCCCTCCTACACACACACACACACACACACACACACACACACACGCACGCACGCACGCACGCACGCAGGTCTGGGGCCACGCACCCTGGGTCTGGAAGGCCTCCATCTGCAGGATCTGCAGGCAGCTCTACTGGGGCCAGGCCTCTGTGCATACTCAGTCTGGTCAGTGTGCAGCCCCCCTTCTCCGAGACACAGCCCTGTTGTCCTTTCCAGCCTCCTGCCTGGAGTCTGCAGCCTTCAGCCCTGCCACATCCGCCACTGTCTCTGTAACAGCGGTAAAGTGCCTCTGAAACAGGAAATGCTGTGCAAAGAGACAGGTACAGAAAGATAAAGGTAGTGGGACTTCTGCCCAGAGGGGCTATGCTTCATTCCCTCCTTGGCCTCCCTGGCCTGGGCGCCGCGGGGGCAGTTGCGTCCACCCCCTGGGCTGTGCTCATCACATGCAGATCAGAGCCAGCGCCACAGAGAGGCAGCAGGCGCGGGGGTCAAGCCCGGCCCCACCCCGAGCCAGTCCCCCAGCCTCTCCTGCCTCGATCCCCCAGCCCTCCATGCAGAGGTCACAGATAACGGCAGGCGCCCCGGCGCCCCATGCTCTGAGGAAGTAATAACATGCATGACCAGGGCACTCCGGGAGTCTGTGGCTAGTGTCAGGATGGTGAGTGCCCGGCTCCTCAGCTGTAATTAGGGAACAAAGATGGGCTTCTCGGCTTCTGCGCCACCATCATAGTAACTGCTCTGCCCGTGCGTGCTTCAGCCCGAGCCACAGAGTACAGCCTGACCCCACTTGCTTCAGTACAGCCTGACCCCGCTGCTTCTCGGGTCTGCTGGCCATTTATTTAGAATTCCTCCACCACCGGGAGGCTCTGGGTCACAGGGGAAGGCCAGGCTGGTCCATGCTGTGCCCCAGCCCAAGGACAGAGCCGCGCCCTGGGAATGATCACTACCCTTTTGCAGAAGGGAGGGGTTGGGAGGAGGAGGTCATCTGTCCTGTTGCTAGCGGTGTGGCCTCCCCAGCTGACACCTCATGTGCCGTGCCAAGTGGACCGGGGAACCTCCCCGCCCCAGAGGCTGGCTGCTCCCTGCAGAGCCACAGAGACTTTGCTCCCAGATGCATGGCCATGGCCCAGCGCAGCAGTTTCTAGGGCCCGTGGACTAGGAGGTCCCGCACAGCCCAGGGTCTCTGCCAGCATCCAGAGACACAGGTGCTCAGAGTCTGGCTCACACACCTGCTACTGCGCTCCACTCACGGGACCCAGACTGCCTCCACATATCCACACACAGATAGCTCACTCATGTACTCAGCCACCTGTACATCTAAATATCCATGTGTATCTCCGCCCCATTCACTCATCTACCTATCCCATCCAGCCTCTGTCCACCCTATTCATCCACCCAGCCACCACCCACCCACCCATTTATCCACCCACCCACCCACCCACCCATCTATTTATCTATTCACCCATCCACCCATCATCCATATCTATATATGCACATACATATATGTATTATGTATACATCCATACAGCCACACATCTGCTCACCATCCACCCATCCACCTGTCCCCTTAAATATCCATGTATATATCTATCCATCCACTCATCTACCCAGCTACCGTCCATCTTCCATTCGCCCTGTTCACCTCCAACCATGTATGTCCATGCATCTGCTCATCCACCCACCCACCTATTCATTTAAATGTTCACGTATATACCCATCCATCCACTCATCTACCCAGCCATCCATTCATCTGCTCATCTACCCATCTACCTACCTACCCATCCATCAGTCCACCCACTCACCCACCCACTTACCCATATACTTACCACTGATCCACCCACCTACCCATCCACCCATCCATCTATCCACCCATCCATCCGCCTACCCATGTACTTATCTATACACCCATCCATCCACTCACCTATGTACTTACTAATCCCCCACCCATCCATCCACCCATGTATCCACCATTCATCCACCCATCCATTTATCCCCCACCATCCACCCAGCCATCCTTCCATCCACCCCCCATCCCTCCACTGGGCTTTTCTCTCAGGCATTCACTATGTAACAGGCCCTGTGTCTGGTGCGGAGCAGGTACCAGTGAATGCAGTAGACACAGTCCCGCTTTGGGGCTCTCACACAGTGCTGAGAGGAGAAGGCACCGGAGCCACTGAGGAGGACCATGGTCCAGATGCTCCAGCCCCCAGGCCTGGGCTCAGGAAGAGGCAGCGCAGCGAGGAGAGGACGCCCCTGCCCCTGCCCCTGCCCCTGCCCCAGAAGGCGCGGCCTCCTGACTAGCTGTCAGCTGGCGGAGGCCAGGTCAGGGAGAGGAGGCGGGAGGAAAATGATTGTCTTGTTAGCTGGGCGGAGAAAGGTTTCCCTGCGGAGCCTGAGCACCTGAGGAAAGTCATTGTGTCCTTTGAGCAAGAGTGATGGTTTTGTTCACAGGCTGGTCTCACACACATACCTCCCTGTGAACCACCAGGCTATTTTAGTCCAAGGATCCAGGACCAAAGCCCAAGCCAAGGGTCCTCCCTCGGGAGAGGCTCCCGTCTGTGAAGCCCAGGTCACCCTCAACAAAGAGGAACGCTCTTTCTTTCCCCTAGTCTCCCCCACGGGCTTGCAGGATGCTCCCCAAGCGGCGTCCTCCTCCTCCTCCCTCCTCTTCCCTTTCCTCTCCTCTCCCCCAGCTGCCCTCGCTCTCCACAAGCACATCCTCAGGGGTGTCCACCCCAAGCAGAGAGGGGCTCAGCCAGTCTTGGGGCTTGTTGGACATTTGCTGAGTGAGCAAGAGAAGGGGGAGAGCAGGAGCAGGCCGCCCCAGTGCAGCACCCCCGGCTCCCTGCGCGGCCCAGGCTCCCGGGCTCCCCTCGCCCTCCAGCTCCTCCCTGATTGCTCACCTCAGGAGCCCCAGCCTCATCAGAGTGCTCGGCCTCCACCGGCCACGCGGGGAGGCCACTTGCTGATTAAATTCGCCTTTTCCAAGATGAGACAGATTAGTTTTTAATTATCACGGCCTCTAAAAGAGAGCTCCTCGGCTGAATGAACCCTCTCTGCTGCCCGCCTCTTCTCCCCCGGGCCTTGGCTTTAGGCCCGGGGCGCCGTTCCTTGATTTCCTGCTGGACTGTCCCACCGCACGCGTCTGGGCGGCTCCAGAACTGCTTCCCTGGCTTTGGGGAGGGGCAGCCGTCTGCAGAGCTGCCTCGAGGCCCGGTTCCTGCTGCGGGTGGCCACTGCAGCCGGGCTTCTAGGACTCTTCTGCATCCTTGAGAATCTTTCCACGGAGAGAAAGTCCACTCCATAAAACAAGGGCCCGACTCAAAACCCCCAAGCCCTCCCATGCGGCCTGCCGGCGGACCCCCTGCCCACAGTGGCAGGCGAGGCAGGAGCCTGGTCCGGCCAGCACTCAGCTCTGCTCCTAGGCGTCCAGGGTGACTACAGAATTCCAGGTCCTGGTGCAAAACAGAAGGCGAGGCTTCTCATTTGAATCATTTAGAATCTCAAAACCTGAAGTGGAGCGTTCAGTAGAAGCCCCCCACCCCACCCACAAGCTTCAAGCCCAAGCATGGCAGGACTCCTGGCCTCAGGTGTGGGTGGCCGCTGCGAACCCGTCCTCTATGCCACGCTCAGCTTCCAGGTGGCTTTAGGATGGAGTCCTTCCCCGGGGACTTGCAGGCTCTACCACTCGCTGTTGCTGAACTGGGGCTGCTTCCAGGCCTGCTGGGAAGCAGACGCCACCCACCTCCTCCTCCCAGCATCCCTCGGGCCTAGAAAGGGCCCAGGCAGCTGTCACCATGTGTCCACAGAACCAAAGGGACAGTTGCCCGACGTGCTGCCGGAAGTGGTCACCTCAGCTTGGCTGTGGCCCCAACACGGGCCACCCACACTGGCCTGGTCTCTGGGCAGCTGGGCACTCATCTGTGCTTTGCATGGGCCTCAGGTTTCAAGGTCTAACCCCACTCTGAAGATGGGAAATTGCAGCGACTCCCCCCTCTGGTGTTTTTCGGGGGCTCGTTTTCTCTTTTTTTCCCTCTTTGAGCTAAGGAGTCACAGGCCCCTACCCTGGACCACGCAAGGACACCTGACAGCAGGCTCCCGCTCCTCATCCCGCGGCGGGGGCAGCCGGCGAGTGGGAACGAGAGGACTCCAAAAGGAGATGCGAGATCCTTTGCCGGATTCCGGATTGAAGCCTCTGGTTCCCGTGCACCAAAATCTGTCCCCCAACAGAACGTGGTCGCCCTCCCAAGATGGGAGCCCTGCTGCAGGTGTAGCCCTCCTGATGGGACTCCGGCGAGACCCCGCTCGGGATTTCCACCTCGTGAGATGCCCCTTGGGGCTTTGGGAGCAGGCAGGGGCATGTCAGTTCTCCATCCTGAGTAACAGATTCACGCCAGCTCGGTGTGTAAAACAGCGCCCACCGTGAGCTCACCGGGGAGGTGAGAAGCCGGGAGGCCGTGACTGGTGTTTCTTCTTGGGGCCTCACAAGGCCAGAGTCCATGTGCCGCTGCCTGAGCTCTCCCCTGGGGCTTGGGAGACTGCTTCGTGGCGCCATCAGGAAGAGCAGGCTCCAGGTCCCTGGGGTCGCAGGACTGATGCCCGTGTTTCCTTGCTGGCGTGGGCCACTCTTGCCTCCGAAGGGCTCCTGCCTTCCTTGACACATGGTGCCACTCTGCCACCCAGCCACAGGGTGTGGGTGCCCCGCCTGCCCTGCTACTGACCGCCGGAGAAGGCGTGGCCTTCAGTGCCCCTGTGGAGTGTGGCCGAATGTCAACTGTGTCAAGGCCAACCGGGCCAGGCATGCAACCCAGTCCCAGGAGAGCTGGGCCTCATGTATTTGCTTCTGGGCCCAGCATCCGCCATTCATGGCGCCCTCTTGGAGCCCACCCATCTCTCTGAATACCTTTGAACCTCATTCTCTTCCCACCCAGCTCCTTTGGCTGGCAAGGGTGGCAAGACTCGGTGCCTGGCCTCAGAACGTGCTGGCAACTTGGAGACACCTGTCACTTAGGAATGGCCAGAAACATTCAAATGCATGCTTTGCAAGACAACAACCTACTAGGCTGTCTTGGGGATGTGAAAGGAAAATGCACTGAATCCTGCCACACGCTGCCAACTTGGGCGAGTTCCCTAACCTTCCTGAGCCTTGGTTTTCTCATTCACAAAACAGGTTCAAGGCAATTCAGTCTCACTGATTCTTGTGGAGACGGGCCAGCTCCCAGCAAGCCCGCGGTGAGCCCCGGCTGCTTGTGTTGCCAAAGCAAGTCTCCAGAGCGCGCCCGGAGTGCCTTTCAAGGCCCACGCGGACCGTCTGTGGCTCTGTGACCTAGGAGGAAACACACCCACGAGTAAGACAGGGAGAAGAGAAGGCAATCAGGAGGAAAGAGAATTAGGACCCACGTGCATGGCAAGGTGCACCTTGCAGGGACCCATGCATGTGGCACGGTCACCAACTCGCAGGCGCTCCTCCGCACTCCAGTGCAAACCCTGTAAGGCCCACGTATCAACATTTACTGGAAAAACAGCCCTTGAGAAGCACCACAGGAAACCCACTTTGCACAGGAGCTTGGCTTTGCAGGTGCAGGAGGCCTGGGCGACCTCGTGATCTTCATCTACTCTCCGCCCAGGTGATGCCACCCGAGCCACAGAGGCTGAGCCCGGCCTTGGAGACACTTTGAAGCCGCCAGGCATCACTGAAGCCCTGGGCATGGAGGACACTGGAGCGGTGGGGCTTCGGCAGCCTGTACCCTGGGCTTCTGCCCTGGGCGGCTCCGGTTGCTAAAGATAGCGCCCAAACCGCAGGGTCACTGTAGTCAGGAGATAATAACTTTAATTTTAGCTCAGAATTTCCTTGTTTCGAAGGTCCCGACCTTTGACTGTGCATGTTACTGCGGGAGTATGTCTGGCAGGATGCAGGCGTGCCGCCGGCCACGGGGGAAGCCATCTCCAGCTGGATGTGGCGCTGACTCTCCAGGACAGGGCTCTGGTGCCGGCGAGCAGAGCGGGTGGCTGAAAGCAACCCACGGCATTTCAGGATTTGTGAACAGGACACTTAAAACTGACGGGAGCAGGGCGTGGTGGCGCACGCTTGTAATCCCAGCATTCGGGAGGTTGAAACTGGAGGATCGCGGTTCGCGGACAGCCTCCGCTACTTAGTGAGCCCTCCGCAACTTAGTGAGACCCTGTTTCAAAATAAAGAATAAAAAATAGGGCAGGGGGTGTAGCTCAGAGGTCGAATGCCCCTCGGTTCCACCCCCAGACCTGCAAAAAAAAAAAAAAACTGACGGGCGCGTGTGCATACCGTCTGCAGATCCTCCTGAGGTCTCCTTAGGACAGTGAGCTCGTCTCCTCCCCACCCCAGGGGCTGCGCTGTCCTTACAAGCCCACAGATCGCTGTGCCCGTTCTCGATGTCCATCTTCCTGCTGGGGAAAAGCACCAGAGGTGGCCATGTCTCCTTTATCGCCAATTAACCTCAGGTCCACCCAGCCTGGAGCCTGGCACTCGCAGGCCCTTGACAGACAATTACTGAATGAATGAAGGAACAGATCCAGCTCTTGTGTGTGTGTGTGGGGGGGGGGGCCTGGGGATGGAACCCAGGGGCATTCGACCTCCGAGCTACACCCCCTGCCCTATTTTTTATTCTTTATTTTGAAACAGGGTCTCACTGAGTTGCAGAGGGCCTCACTAAGTAACTGAGGCTGTCCTTGAACCGCGATCCTCCAGTCTCAGCCTCCCGAATGCTGGGATGACAAGCGTGTGCCACCACGCCCGGCCAGATCCAGATCTTAAGGAGAGGGTCTGAGCGGCCTCTTTGGAGCCTCCCAAGTTCAGGGATCTTCCTTCCTACCTTGGAGAGAGCTCCCACCGAAACCCCGGGAGGCCCCTCCCCGCCCAACAGGGACTGGGCAGTCCTCCAGCCCAGCCCCTGTCCCTGACGCAGAAGCCCAGCAGTAGGATCAGCGCTGTGAGTCTGACTCACGGTGGCCCCCCAATCAGGGGTCCCCAGCCCCGCCCGGGCCTCTCCGCGTCCCTCTCCCAGGCCACAGCTCATGAGCAGGCAGCCCCCAGCCCCACGGGGCACGAAGGCCTCTTTAGCCACTGCGGGTGGCTAGAGCTCGTGAACACTGGTGTAGGGCACCTGTCCCGCCTACCCCGGGCATCTGAAAACAGTCTGAGCCGAGCCGGCAGGTCATGGGAGCCTTGGCCAGGATCACATCTACGTCCTGCTCTCCTGACCCCTTGCACAGAGGAGGGACCTGAGGCCCAGAGACGTTCTGGACTATCTAAGCGCACTCAGCCCCGGCCCGGCCGCCTCCCGGTGCTGCGGGTCCCCGGGGCGCCCGCAGGCCCGGCCGCCCGCTCTGACCTGCCTGTCCCTCTCCAGCTCCGCGCCCACGCCGTGGACATGAACGGCAACAAGGTGGAGAACCCCATCGACCTGTACATCTACGTCATCGACATGAACGACAACCGTCCCGAGTTCATCAACCAGGTCTACAACGGCTCGGTGGACGAGGGCTCCAAGCCAGGTGAGCCAGCGGCCGGGGATGGGGGTCACCTGCGCTCCCCGGGGGCTGCACAGGCTCTGCGGTCCTGGGCCGGTGGGGGGCAGGCTGCAGGGCTCACCCAGGAACAACGCACGAGCTGCACATCGGTCTGCGGCCCCCGCTCTAAGGACCTCGGGGTGCAGGGCGGTTGGACGAAAGGTGCAGTCTCATCAAGGAATTGCAGTGACCCTGGCTTGGGAGGAGACCGAGTTAAAGTAGAGGGGACGCTGCCGGCCGAGCAAGTGTATGTGGGCTGAGGCTGGAGTACAAGGAGAGGCTAGGGTCTTGGGGTCGGCTCAGGTGCCACAAGGGAACCCAGGAGAGGAAGGAGCATATGCCAAGGGCCTGGAGCAGGAGCCAAGCCAGAGACAAAGATACCACCGGAGGTCTCACGGGCTGGGACAGATTTGGTTTCAAGCACCACAGGACACAGTCTCAGGAGGTGTGCCCAGACCTCGTCGCCCCAGAGCTGACCCCACAGACCTCCATGGGCACAACTGTTGGCGACCACTTGGCCATGTGCTCGGGGCCCTCGCTGAGCATGTCCTGTCTTCTCAGCCTCTGTCAAGAGGCCGGTGCCCCCAGAGACCCAAGGCCCAGGAGGCAGAGCTGCGTATGTGGGTCGGAACCCAGCCACCGTGTCCTGGACCATGCTGGAGGCCAGAGAGACCCATGGCCAGCAGCAACGCCCCTGGAAACTCATTTCAGGTGCAGAACCCCAGGAGCCCCACGACTGCCTATTGGGGCTCCGCAGCAGGCACCTGGTCTGGGGGTCCCCTACCCCCTGCAGAGTACAAGCCCGGGGTCTTCCTTGACACCAGCATTGCCTGGCTCGGCTTGGGTGGGGTGGATGAGTCCCTCGGGAGGCCTCTGCCGGGCGTGGCCTCTCACACAGAGGACACGCAGGAGTTCACCCAGCCAGTCGCTTTTACACACGCGCCCGAGCAACTTGGCACACATGTACATTTGGGTGTAGCTCAGTCGCAAAGCGTTTGATCTCCATTTCCAAGAAGACCCAAAAAAAATACCATAAAACAAATAAGCTCAGAACAAGAAAATATATCTATTCCTTGACCTGAACTTCGAGTCTAACTGGCGTCCTACATTTTAGAGGCACAGCTGGCTCGCCGGCGAGGTCTGCGGTCACTGAGCAACCTGGCAGCCCCTCCCACACTGGAAGCAGAGCAAGGCGGGGCCTCTGGAAGCGCAGCCTGCTTAGCTGGGCCCCAGGCGGATCAGCCGCCCGCTCACTGGCTGGGGCAGGAAGGCGAATGTTTATCATCTCTCACCTCCTGTCCTCCCATCTCTGGGGCTGCTGTTTCAACAAGGCGAATTGCATTTTCCATTGATTATCTTTCAGAATGGTGCGGCGCGGGCCAGTCAGTGTCACTGGAGGGAACGGGATGGGCCCTTATTTCTGCAGAACCTGGGGCGGCTGGTCCGCAGACCCCCTTGAGGGGCAGGGGCAGGCGGTGGGTGGGCAAATTAGCTACAAGCAGCTAAGAAAAAGAATGAGGCCTCCAAGGACACCTCTTGAAGGGGCTGCAGGGAGGCGCTGCCGCAGCTGGGGCTCCTTCTCCTTAGCACAGGAGGCAGACACTGTCTCCGGGACCAGAGGCCTATTTAAAGGCAACAGGATTCTCCCAGCCTTTCTATCACAAATCAGATTTCCCACGTCTTATTTTAAAAGAAATCAATAGCGAAAGTCTTCCCAAATGTGTAGCTGGCTTTGCTCATTATGGTAACAAAGGCAGCAAATTGCCCCGTCTCCTCTCTGAAATCCCCATAAGCCCTTAAGCCTGGGTCCCGGGCAGGCGGGCGGTTCCCAGTGCTGGCCCGGCAGATCTCAAGGACTGTAAGTGAAGTGCTCTGGGCTGTCAGAGCCTGGGGGCCCCCAGGGCTTGTCTCTGGTTCCAGAAGGAGCCTGTGTCGGTGTGAGGCTGGGATGTAGCCAGAGGGTGCCGCCGGGCCCCCGGGGCCCTGCCTCCTTCTCTCACTGGGTCAAGGCGAGGAGGATGGACACGGTACCCACGAAAGCATCGCGTGTGTTCCCAGCAGCGCGGCCCCGGGACCTGGATATCATCACTACAATTTTCTTCTCTTCCATCAGGAAATTACAATAATGGAAGGGTTTTACACATGCCTTTGTGGGGTAAGGAAAAACTACTGCCAGAAATTAGTCATTATTTGCTAGAATGATGGGCTAATGAAGGGTTTGGGGTGTGCGCGCTAATGGAAACAGTGGAGAGGAGATTAAATATTGACTAAGCAGAGGGGCTCGCTCGGAACACCAGGGAGCAGCCAGGCCCCGGGCCCACGCCGAGCCTACATGCAGCCCACTCCCCAGCCTGGGCTGCCTCAATCCTCTGGCGCCCCTTTGGCACCACTGACCTAATCCTGTCAGAGGTGTGGAGCTTGGTGGCCCTGCTGGCCAAGCATCACGCACCGAGGATCCGGGCGGTCACCCCCAGAACTCTGCAGGAAGCGGGGCAGCCACCGAAGCCACCCAGTGGGCCTGCTGGCCTCCCGTGGGCCCGCTCTTATTCTGTCAGGTCATGGCCAGCACCTCTGAGGCCTGCGCTGAGAAGCAAGGCCCGGAGTTCTGGCCAAAGCAGAGGCTCCCTGCAGCTCAGCAGGTAGGAAAGGCAAAGGCTGTGTCTGCTCCTTAGAGCTTGGCCTCTTCCAGGAGAACAAAGAGTGCATTAAAAGTAGCTGCTGACAGCCGGGCGCGATGGCGCACGCTCGTAATCCCAGCATTCAGGAGGCTGAGACCGGAGGATCGCGGTTCGTGGACAGACTCAGCTACTTAGGCCCTCCGCAACTTAGTGAGACCCTGTTTCAAAATAAAGAATAAAAAATAGGGCAGGGGGTGTAGCTCAGAGGTTGAATGCCCCTGGGTTCCACCCCCAGACCTATAAAAAAAAAAAGTAGCTGCTGGTGACTCCAGACCCAGGCATGTGTCCTCCAGACAGCGCAAGCTGCCTGCTCTCCCTGAGCTCCGGCACTTTGCTGTGTGAGGGAACGCAGCCCAGGGCAGCGCAGCCCGGCTATGAGGCCTGGGTAGGTCCGATGTGTGCAGGACGAACCCCCCACCAAAGCCCCACTGCCACGGGACAAGCCACATGCCTGCCAACAAAGACGGTGCGGGCGCAGGGCCGAGGCAGAGACGCCGTGTCCCAGGCAGTCGGGAAGGGAGGAGGCTTCCTGCCTCCGGGCCAGAGTGTCCCCATCCTCCTGAAGCCAACACCTGCTTGCCTTCGGGCCCCACTTCTGCAGAGCCTCTCCGTGACCTGGGGACACTGTACCCTGGCCTTCCCCTTCCCCACACATCCCTGCAGGGATGGGCTTCAGTGTTGGGCCGCCCAGCCCCGTGGGCAGCTGGAGTTAGTAAGACGCAGCAGATGGCCCCAGTGCTGGCTCCTGCAGATCGGAGTACTCAGGGAGCAGGGCTGGAGGTGCAGGGCCCTCCCGGATGGCCACACAGGTCAGAGCCAGGTGGAGGCCGCCAGGGCTGCAGGTCAGGCCCGGGCCACTGGCTCCTGACCGGGCCCAGCACCTGCTCCTCTTGCCGGGCACTCAGGGGCCTGGACTCACCTGTCGCACCAGCCATGCTGTCCGCACCTTCCTGCAGCGCCTCCAGTGGAAGCCAGCGTTCCCGCCGCGTCCCACTGCCCGGGGACGTCCAGGGTGGCCTCCGAGCATGTCCCCAAGCTGCCTGAGAGCCACACCTCCATGACACCTGCTTTAACTGCAAGGACCCTGATTGGAATTCGCTCAGCTCCCTACCCCTCGTCATAGCACGCAGGCCCACATTATCCATTTCAAAGTGGATGTCGTTTTAAAATATTAAATAGCGGAGAAATCTACGTGCTGCAAATGAAGGCAGAGGCGTTCGTCTGCACAAGACGGAGTTTGGGTTAAATAGTTATTCTATTAGGGGCCCCGTGTATTTATTTATTTTATTTCTGTGCCGGCGAAGGTCCCCCTGAGATTAATACCACGCACTAATGCGCAGATGGCACCAGATACTTGAAAGTCATCTGAATATTAAGAATTCAAATCTTTAGCCTCAGTGATTTGAGCAGAAAGCCAATTATGGGGCTGAATTAGTTTTCAAATTAAACTGCAATTTAAGGCTTGTGAAATTAATCCTTTAAGGCGCGTGGCAGCGTTGTACATGAATTCCGAGGCAGAGCCGGGCTGGGAGTTGTCTGCCTTCTCCCCCTACCTGCCAGCACCATTAATAAAGAGATGTCCTGCCTCCTCCAGGTGAGAGGCAGGCGCACCTCCCCAGGAGCCGCGAGGAAAGGCAGTCCCAGCTCGCTGCTCTGTTTGTTAGGGAAAACCCAAGTCTTTCAAGGGAGGGTGGGCCTGGCGGAGGCCTCCAGAGAAAGCCCTAAAAAGATGGCTTCCATCTCGCTCTCCACGGAGCCCTGTGGGTTAGCACAGGAGCCGCTAACGTGGGCGCTCCCCAGCGGGCATGGTGAGGTCCTGCCAGCCACGTCTTTCTGCCAGTGGCCTGGCTTCCGCAGACTTCTAAACCCTGAGAACAGGGGTACCTGGGAGCTCCCAGTGGGGTGCAGTCTCATATCTTGCTGGGCGGGAGGAGCAAGGGGTAAGGAGGGGATCCTGGGCACCAGGTTCCCACTTTCCCAGACACTTGGGACCGGCCCCAGGAGCAGGATGGAGAGGAGGCTAGAGCGCCCCGCCGCAGTGTGAGGGGCGGGCAGCCAGGCACAGGAAGAGAGGGGCTCAATTAAGGGCTGGAGTAAAGGGTTCAGCCCTCAAATGTAAGATGTAACCTGAGATTCAGGCTCACAGAGTGAGCAGCAGTAGGATGCTTCCCTCAGGCCAGCAGACATCCTAGGTGCCCCTGCGTGGACAGCGCAAGAATCAGCCGGGTCTAGACTATCCCCCGACACACGACAGAGGCTGCCCCCCTGGGGGAGCTACCCAGGCTCCCTGCTCCCCTCTCTCCACGTACCTCTTAGGAAGAAATCTAGAACTGTTGTGTGTGCCCTTGCTCTGGTGCGGGGCTGGGAAGGCTCTGGTCCACTGCAGCTCGTTCCCATGGCAACCCATCCTCTGGTGCCTCCTTTTGGCTTCAAGGGCTCAAGCCTGGAGCATCCTTGCCTGATCCTGAGGGCTGGCCAGGTTTCCACAATCTCTCTTCTTTGAAAGAAACAATCTGTGGTTGAGCTTTAAAAAAAAAAAAAAAAAACCTTCCCTTTTCCTTCCTGCACCCCGCCCTCTTCTCTCTTTTGACATTTCATTTTCTGCTGCCCCGGTGGCATCCCTCTTGGAAGGAAACTTGGGAGATACAGAAACTTCCGAGGGCAGTACAAACTCTTAGGGTGCCACATCCCGCCACTCCGAGGGGCGGCTGAGCGCGCTGCTTGTCTTTCTGGTCTTTCTTTTTATCTGCACGAGCGCATTTTTATTACAAAGACTGGGGTCATGCTGAACACCGTTTAGAAACCTAATTTTCCATTTTGCCACGTACCCTGGAAATTTCAAGTGTCATAAAATATTCGATAACATTTGAATGCACTAAGCCGTTTTCCGGTGGGAAGGTGCCTGCTTGTTCAGCAGCACCCATGTGCCCACCCCTCACTTGTGGTTATGGCCGTGCTCCGCCCCCAAGCCTGAGCTTTGGGTTGCTGATAGGATTGTACTCCTTGACTTCAGGGTTGAGTTCCCAATAAGCCGGGCCCAGCAGGCAGGGGACAAGTGCTGCAGAGTGCTGGACATTTGCTCCAAAACCCTGCACTGGGCCGGTGCCTTGCCAGAATGCTCCCCCCAGCTCATGTGTGGGCACCCGAGGTGTGGCCTCCCCCTCCAGCTGGCTCCTTGCTCCTTCCTTGAGGAGGGACAGAATCCACCCGGCTGGTTTGTGGGGTGCTCCCGGGGACGGTGACCAGCATGCCCCACCGTGGGGCCTACTCAGGGCCACTGTTTGGCAAGAAGAAGTGTCTCTAAGTATCTGGCTAATTACAAAGACATGCTGAATTTAAACACCCACTCATTTTGGTAGGCCCAGGAATCTATGTTTTAAAACCAAATGACATACTTTCGATAATTCATTTCTGATTGCAAGAATGAAACACATTCAGACTAACTGCTCACAGTCACTGGAAAATGTCCAAGGTAGCAGAGCAGGCCCGGACTGGCTCCGCCGCAGTCATCACCTCTGGGTACCATCTTTATTTCATTTCATTTCATTATTTCATTTCATTGTGGCACTAGGAATTGAATCCAAGGGCATTCTACCTCTGAGCTATACCTCCAGCCCTATTTTTCATTCTTTATTTGGAAAAAAGGTCTCATTAGGTGGATGAGTCTCACTGCCTGCTAAGGCTGTCCTCAAACCTGTGCGCGAGCGCGGGCTGCAGCCTCCGGCCCAGGGCCCCTGCGGTCAGTGTTTGTTTTTAGCCACAGGCTCCCTCTTTGCTTCTCTTCCTTCTTTTTTTTTTTTTTTTAAAAAGCAACTTCATTATCGACCAAAGAGATGAAACGAGGATGTTCGTGCTTCTCACATGAGCAAAAGCCATTCTAAAGTAACGATGGTATAGCTGGGCGTGGCGGCACACGCTGGTAATCTCAGCGCTTCGGAGGCTGAGACCGGGAGTGAAGGCTTGGGAAAACGGAAGGGGCTTCTCCCCGTGGCTTTCTGACAGACCGAGCCGATCCTGACGCCCCAGACTTTCCCAGCTCTGCCTCCTATAGCCGAGGGCAGTTTGGAATAGTGCCTGGTGCACAGCCGTGGCTGCCCTTAAGAAGGGTAGAGAGCAACCATAAAGCCTCGCCTGGCATGGAACTCACCTTGTGAATGAAATTCTGCAAGGCTACGTCGGTCGGTCGGTTGCTTGGTTTTGGTAAGCAGCATTAAAACTCCACTGGGCAAAATTGTTTTTGTCTTGTACAATTCATATTCTTTAGATGTTTCCCTACACTCATCCTTACATAAACGTTTACGAGTGTGAGTGGCCAGCTCCTCGTGCCTTTCTGCACCTCTGAGCCGTCTGCTTCTGCCTGAAAAACACCCTTGGTAGCCGGACATGGTGGTACACACCTGTAATCCCAATACTTGGGAGGCTAAACAGGAGGATTGCAGGTTCCAGGCCAACCTCAGCAGCTTAGCCCCGTTCAGAACAAAAAATGCAAAAGGGCTGGGGATGTAGTTCAGAGGCAGAATGTCCCCTGGGTTCAATTCCTAGCAAAACACACATACGCACACACAAACTAAAAAAGCTTACTATTGCTCCAGGTAACAAATTCCTGGGTGATAAATTGTCTCCCTTTTTTCCTCATAGTCTATTTCTACTTCATTATCATGTTATACAGTTGGGGGATTATTTTCTTTTTCTGCTGAATGATCTCAAGGAACATAGCTCAGTGGCAGAGTGCGTGCCGGTCGTGTGCCTGGGTTCAGTCGGCAGAGTGCGTGCCGGTCGTGTGCCTGGGTTCGGTCGCCAGGACTGAAAGAAAGAATCTGAAGCTGTTTGTTACCGTCCTTCATAACTTTCATTCAATCTGCCGTTTTCTTGCTTCTGTTATTTCTATTGAGAAATCAGATTTAAGTCTTATTATTGTTCCAAGAAAGGTTTTATGCCTTTTTTTAAAAAATCTCTACTTGTTTTAAAAATTTTTATCTTTGGCTTCCAGTCATTCACAGTGATGTGCCTGTGATTTTCTTTTATATATCCTGCTTAGGATTTGTAGCGCTTCTTAAATCTGTGGCTTGATTTTTTTTTAATTGATTTTAGGGATCTTTCGGCCATTATCTCCTCTGACATTGCTCAGGCCCCTGTCTTTCTCTTTAATCCACTGGACTCCAATTACACAGTTTAGTTGTCTCCTATATACTTTTCTGTGTTGTTTTAATCTAAATATCTTCTTTCTATACGTTCTCCAATTCATTAACTCTCTCTTTAGTTGAATTGAATCTACCATTGAAACCCACTTCAGTTCTTGATTTCAATTGTTTTTCAAATACAGTTTTTCTATTTTCTAGTTTTTTAAATAATTTCTAGTTTTCTGGCAAATCTTTCACTTATTCTTTTAATTCCCTGAACAAAACATGCTGCTTCTGTTCTTTAAGTCTACGTCTGCTCTTCCCCATTATCTGAATCTCCATGGAAATTATCTAGTGTTTGCTTTTCAATTTGTTTTCAACCAGGTTTTGTCTTCTTGTATGCCTAGTTATTAAATGCTGTAAGGCATGAAGAGTTGTAGATATAATTTGAGGCTATGTGTGTTGCTGCCTTTCTCCATGGAGGGTTATTCTTGAGCTAATAACTTCAGATCACCTTCACTAGAGCTTTGCTGCTGTCTTCTAGGAGCCCTCTCTCCTAGGATGCTGCATCTCAAAGTCCAATGTAAAGACTAGAGGGATCACCAGGGCCCCTCTCTTTGGCAACACTGGAGTTCAATTTTTACTTATTTTTTTTTAATTTTTAATTTTTTTTCTGTACTAGGGATGGAACACAGGGGCATTCTATCTCTGAGCTACGCCCCCAGCCTATTTTGTTTTTATTTCTTATTTTGAAAAAGGGTCTCACTAAGTAGCTGAGGCTGTCCACGAACCGCAATCCTCTTGTCTCAGCCTCCTGAATGCTGGGATTACAAGCGTGCGCCACCACGCCCGGCTCTGGGGTTTAATATTTGACTCCCATTCCCATGAGTCTGTTGAAGTCCTGTGCAGCTCTTCAGCTTGTCCATAGCCAATTTGGGAATCATCCAGTGCCTTGAGAGGTGAGAGGGCCACAAATATGGCTTTCCTTTCGTAACCATGCCACAAATTCTTGCCACTTGGTAGCTCTCTAGGGCCTTTAAACAAGTATCTTTAGCTTTCCTAGTTTTCCTCAGAAGAAAGATTGGTCTAAAACAACATAATCTACCTTAGCTAAAAACAGGACCTTCTGAATTTCTTTTAAATACCCGTTATTGCCAGGCATGGTGGCGCACGCTTGTAATCCCCGCTCTTGGGAGGCGGAGACAGGAGGATTGCATAGGTTCGGAGCCAGCCTCACTGGCTTAAGAGACCCTGTTTCCAAATTTTAAAAATATATAAAATAGGTCTGGGAATGTAGCCCAGAGGTAGAAGGGCTTCCAAGAACCCCAGTACCACCACAAATAAATAAATAAATAAATAAATAAATAAATAAATAAATACCAGTTATCTCTGGGATAATTGTATTGATAATTAAATTAATAATAATTGGGATTACACACAACTCCTTGCATGAAGCAGGACAGGTCTATTTGAAGGTGTTTTAACAGGGCTTCAAAGCACACAAGTTCCCTATTTTTTCCTCGAAGGTGCTTAAAAGAAGCATTGTATGAATGAACAGATGTCCTCGTGTATGCGTCCTGGTTGCAATGTTTTGATGATTACAGCCATTTTTTTATGCTCAGGGAGTGAACGCGCCTTTTCACTATCCACACTCCTCCCCTACCTCTGACTATGTGTGCCATGAGACATCTAGATCACATCACCCCCTGATGAGCATGCAAGGCCAGCTCTCCTGTGATCTTAGGATAAAGTGCAGAGAGGCTGAGACAGGAGGGTCACGGGTTCAAGGACAGCCTCAGCAAGTAGTGAGACTCTCATCAACGTAGTGAGACTCTGTTTCAAAATAAAAATAAAATAGGGCTGGGAGTATAGCTTGGAGGTAGAATGCCCCTGGGCTCAATCCCCTGTACCACACACATAATAATAATAATAATAATAATAATAATAATAATAATAATAAATAATAATAATGATGATGTACAGAAGCCTCACCAGAGGTCAAGCTCATCCACAAGCCCCTTCCTCACCTCTATCCCTTTCACATGCAGAACTCTTCCCTGCTCCAGGGCCTCTGTCCCTCTGCACAACACTGTCCAGTAGTGCCTTGGCTTTGTGGCTCAGAACAAGGCCCTGGGTGGGGTGGAAAGCCAGGACCCCAGGCCTTATCTGTTTAAGAATCTGGACCCTTAGAGAAGTATCTCCTTCTACAAGGCCTGCAATTTATTAACTCTCTTTTTAATTATATTGAATCTACTGTTAAAAGCCATTCTCACTCTGGATTTCAGTTGTTTTTAAAGTATAATCTCCCTATTCTATTTTTTTTAATAATTTCTAGTTCTCTGGTAAATTTTTCTCTCTCCTTTCAACTCCCTGAACAGAGTAAGCTGCTTCTTGTTTTTAAGTTTTCATCTGATTTCCCCATGACCTGAATCTCCTCTGGAGCTATTTAATGTGTTTTTCTCTTTGTTTTCATTCTGGTTGTGTCTTCTTGTATGCCTAGTTATTTCTCCTAGTTGAACAAGGAAGATGTCAAAGCAACACTTCAAGGGGCCCTGAGCTCAGAGGAACCCTCCCATGACTCTGTGGGGTGGGGTCCCACGGTTCCGCCATTGGTGCCACCTTGGACCCCGCAGGCATCCAGCCCATAATGCCTGACCTGGTTGCCTCCAGAGGCCTTGTGGTGTGCGACCGGGCAGCCTGTGTGCCGGTCCTTCCCTTCTGAGCTCATCTCCCCCACACCCCAGGCACCTACGTGATGACGGTCACCGCCAATGATGCTGACGATGTCACCACGGCCAATGGGATGGTGCGCTACCGGATCCTGACGCAGACACCTCAGAGCCCGTCCCAGAACATGTTCACCATCAACAGCGAGACTGGCGACATCGTGACAGTGGCAGCGGGCCTGGACCGTGAGGTGAGATGGGAAGTGCCTGGGACACCCAGGACGTGGGCGCCGGACAGGAGCGTCCCAGGGTGGGCAGTTGGGAAGCGACAGGAGGCGGCCCGGGCCCTTCTCCTGCACTGGCTGGAGGGGGGAAGGCTTAGCAGGTGCTCGGCTCCCGCTGCTGTGGGCTCATCACAGAGACGGCATCGCATGGGGTCCCTCAGCAGGCCCTGGTGTGTGCGGCAGAGGCGGCGGGGCTTCAGAAAGCAGGAGCGGACCCCGGCGTTTTCAGGGGTCAGCCACCACAGAGCTCCAGGTTTGAGCGTTGTTTGAACACCTTGGGATCTGAACACAGGCCAGCCTAGAACACCCAGTCCTTTGCACGTGTAGTGGGCTGGCCCACAGAGTGACCTGCATGCTTCTGTGGCATCGTGGGCAAGGAAGGGGCAGCACTGAGAAGATTGGTCACTCATCTGGACAGGTTCTATGCCCCTCCCCACCTTCCCATGGCCCAGGAGGCTGTTGGCCTGCCCCCACTAGTGTGTGGGCTCTACTGCCCCCCTCCAGAGCCAGACCCCAGCAGAAGGTACCAACAAATAAATGAGAGGGGGCGGAGCCCACCAGGAGCTGACCACCTGTATCTGGACATGTCCTCCAGCCTTGGGAGAGTCCAGGCCAGCCCCAGGCTCACAGCCCCCAGCCAGGGTGTGGGGCCTGTGGGCACCTGCCCCCTCTGCTCCAACCTCGCTGTCTGGCCTCCCTCTGGCCCAAGACCAGAGAGGCCAGCCTCATGGCAGACTGGATCTGCTCACTAAAGCAGCTGGCTTAGGGATCTGGAGGGGTCACGGCCTCCACGTTGAGCTCAAAGCTTGGTGGCCCACACTGGCCCCTCTGAGTGGGCTGTCTCTGAGTGAACAGCAGCCTCACCCTCCGGGTCGCAGGGTCCCCCACTGGGCTGCCCAGCCGTAACTGGACTCATGCCAGCATTGCGCAGAGCCGTGGAGGGCAAAAGAGGCAGTTTCTTCTCCAGAAGTCCCCGCAGCCAGGGAGCCTGGCAGGTTTCCGAGCCCTGGAAACTAAGGCATCCCCCACCATGTGTGGACACCTCCGCCCTCTGACCTATGCCCATGGCAGCCTGGGAAGCCCACCCATCCTGTCCTCAGAAGGACACAAAGAACCTTTCTTGGAAACTGTGACTGGGTCGCGCACCAGCAGTACCTGAGGAAGGTAACTCTGCAGCCGTGTGGCTGGGGGAGCGAGGTGGCCCCCGGATCGGCAGAGACTTGGTGGGGCTCAGACAGCTGAGGCTGGCCCTCACCAGCTGTGGCCTCAGGCGTGTGGGGGGCATGGGGACCAGCGTCGGGGCTCTGAGGGTGGCGGGAGCGAGGCTGCACAGATGGCACCACGGGGGCTTTTGCTGCCAAGTTGAAGTTTTGCCAGGATGCCATGGGTGGAATTGTGCAATGGGGAGGTGGGCCAGAGCGCCCAGGGCTTGGGATATGCTATGGCCACTCAGCCCCAGCACCTTCGTGAAATAACTAGGGATCCGTCAACCTCCCCCATGACCAAGAATGAGTACCTGCTTGGCCTGGAGGAAGCCCTGGGTCGAAGCTGGCCCCGGCGCTGGCTCCTTGGTCCCGCAGGCTATTAAAGCAGCTCTTTGGGTGAGAGGGGACATGAGCCCACCCAAGCCAGACACCACGCCCATCCCTCCCCAGTGGGGCTCCACCTGCCCTCGGGCCAGGCCAGGTACCCAACCTCTCGGCCACCCGAGCAGCCAGCAGCAGAATTTATCTCTCAGGCTGGTCTCTGGCCAGGAGTGTTTCTATACCTGTTGGTGCTGGTAGCAATGTGGCATGACTCGTGTGTGTGTGCGTGTGTGTAATAGGAGTGTCTGAGCATACACACACACACACACACACACACGCACACACGCACACACACACACACACACACGGCATTTCAGAGGTTCTGAGGGTAGGGCTGGGTTCCAGAAGAGCGGGAGAGCAGAGCAGAGGGAGCAGCCCCGGGAGCACCCTCGAGGGGAGCTTGATCTGGAGTCCTCCAGCCGACTGCTGCTGCTCTGCATGCCGGGTCCCAGAGGGGGAACGAGAGCTAGGGATGCTGGGAGGTGCAGGGCCAGAGCCCATGCAGGGGTGGCCTGCGACCCCAGCCATGTGTGGACCACACCAGCCCTCAGCTGATGGGAGTGTAAAGCAGGTCCCTCTCTGCAGATGCTCCCAAGCAAGCCCAGAGTCCAGGCTGGACTTTCAGACAGACCCTGCACTGGGGCGAATGCTCATTTTCTGTTTGGTGGTGTGGACAGAGGCGCTGGGCCGTGCACGGGGACGGGAGCTAGACAGACAGCTGTGTGCTGAGCAGCAGAGCTGCCTCCTCCACGACAGGGGTTACAGGCTGCCGGGAGTCCCTGTGGGGGGTGAGCCGGCCTGCCCTTGGTCACAGAGCAGGCCCGCAGGTCCAGGGCCCTCCAGGGCTGACTGGAGACTCGGGCTCTCAGGAAGGACTAGGGCTGCCGAGCCTCTGCAGTCAAGCGCTCACACCACAGGGCAGAGCGCTCTGTCTCAGAAACGTGGGGTCTGTGCCGTTGACGGTGCTCAGCCCTGCACGGCCTCTTCCTGCGTAGTCAGGCTGAGCCTATCAGGGAGGACTCCGGGGTCCTAGGCGACGGTCTAAAGGGGACCAGAGCCGGCTGACCTGACCCACTCTGGCACAAAGAAGCGCAGGGCACTGCCCTCCTGGTCCGTGACCTGTGACCTGTGGCCATTGCCGAGGATAGGCTGGCTCACTGGGAGGGAAGTCTGGGTGGTTTTAGTTTATATTTAAGAAAGTGATGTTTTCTGGACAAAGACTTCAGTAGGTGACATCTGTGGACTTCCCTTCAGAGCTAAAAACACTAAAAGCCCCAATGCAAACAGAGGGGCTGCGGCTCCGGGCGTCAGGCCCCGGGCTGGAACCAGAGAGCCAGCATCACGGGGTCCTTGGGCACTGCCCGCTGGCCTGGCCCTCACAGTGGGTCCCCGGGAAGTTGTCCCTGTTCCCGCTGGCCACACAGACACCTACCCACTGGACAGGACCCCTGAGGTGGGCCCCGCTGCTGGACCAGCCGCCCAGGCAGAGACCTGAAGGGAGGCTGAGCCGGCCATGCTCCCCAGCTCCAAGCCCCGCAGCCCCAGGCGGGGTCCCACCTCCACCGCTGTCACACTGCTTGAGTGTCGCCTGAAAAATGTTCCCAACAAAAGTGCCCATTTAAAAGCCATTAGGGGTGTGGTTAATGGGCAGAAATTGATGGTGGTCGAGGGCCATTAGGTGCACGAGGCACGGCCCCTCCACGGCGTCCTGAGCAGCGGCCCAGCGGGAGGAGCGAGCGGTCCTCTGCGCTTCCCCGCCGTGGTTGGCGTTCTTCTGTTTGCTGGATGGCTTTGGCAGCTAGTGTTCAACCCAGGGGCAATCCGGCTTCTCCTCACTGCTTCTGTCTCCTGCTCAAGAGAAGGGACCTGGCTGATGGACAGGCAGCCAGGACCCCAAGCAAACGGGCACTGCGTCGGAGTAAACAGTGGAGTCCGGTCACGGACTGTTAGGTTCCCGGGCGCATAGTGTGACCGTGCGATTACGGCTGGGACCACCCGGGTCTTCTCAGACTCAGAGGGGCAGCTATAGGGAATCACAGAGGTCCACCTCGGACTCTCAGGCGGGGGCTAGAGAGGAAGGCCCCGCGGACACACAGGCGGCATGGCCGCTCCGGAGCGGATGGTGGCCGACCACGTGAGCGGCCAGGGCCTGTCAGTGGCCGCCAGCACCTCTTTACCCTCCTGTTAACTCAGATAAAGCCAGGAAACTGAGCACAGCCCCCTAACCTGTCACACAGCTTCCCACAGAGCGAGTGCTGGGTGGGCTCAGGGTGTGAAGAGGGGCTCAGCTCTGACCCCCGTGGGTCCTCCTGCTCCTCCTCCCCCTCCACCTGATCCTTCTCCCTCTCCTCCCTTCCCCTGCTTCTCCTCTCCATCCTCCTCCCCCTCTTCCCCATTCCTTCTTCCTCCTCCCCTCCCCCTGCTCCTCCTCCCTCCTCCTCTCCCTCCTCCCCCTTTTCCCTGCTCCTCCCCTGCCCATTTGCCAGTGGCCTAGACGCTCTCCCTGCAGTCTCTCTTTGCCTGGGGTAGAGGGAAGGGCAGGTGCTGGGGCCATGGGGCGGCGGGGCCTTGCCTGAGCACTTTATGTTTCAACCCACCCCACTCTTCCCCACAGGCCTCCTGGGGAAAATCTGAATAATGGCAGGCCGGGCATGGTGGTGCACACTTGTAATCCCCGCGCTTGGGAGGCTGAGACAGGAGGATCACACAGGTTCAAAGCCAGCCTCAGCTACTTAGTGAGGCTCTCAGCAACTTAGTGAGACCCTGTTTCCAAATAAAATATAAAATGGGTCTGGGAGTATAGCCCGGAAGTAGAAAGCCTCTGGGTTCCACCCCCAGTACCACCAAAAAAAAAAAAAAAAAATGAATAATGGCTCCTGGTTAACCACCTCTGGAGCAGCAACAGGCCTTGGATGGACACTCTGGCAGGGGAAATTCAATGGCAAACAATAAAGCAACCGTGGCTTTAAGATAACCCGGCTCCAGGCACACCTGCAGAGGACCTCCACGATGGTGTGTCCACGGCCTGCAGGCTCCTCCCCACTCAGGCCCACTGGACCCAAGAAGCCAAGGGAGTCAGAGCTGGGCGTGGTGGCTCAGGCTTGTCACCCCAGTACTCAGGAGGCAGAAACGGGAGGATCGCAAGTTCAAAGCCAGCCTCAGCTACTTATTTAGGCCCTCCACAACTTAGTGAGACCCCGTTTCAAAATAAAGAATAAAAATAGGGCTGGGGGTGCAGCTCAGAGGTAGAATGCCCCTGGGTTCCATCCCCAGTTCCACAAAAATATAAATAGAGTCGGTCCCCTGCTACACCCAGCTCACCTTGCGTGGCAGGACAAGCAAAACCAAGTTAAAATGAGCACAGAGCACAGAGACAGACACCGGCTTTCTTTTTCCTTTTAAAAGCACGCACACGCCCCCACAGAACAGCAGTCTTCCAGGAGAGCCCAGGGTCCCCTCGGACCCAGGAGAGCGACCGTTCCTGGGTTGAGCTGTCTTCAGGAGGGAAAAAACCACAAACACGGCTGTGTCTAATTAGGAGACTCTGTAAAAGGAGCGTTTCTACATGATTAAATGCCAGGCAAGACTCGATAAGGCTCCGCGTTCAAGAGCCTCTCCTGGACCCGACGGACACTGCCCACTTGCTAATCCCAGTCATCTTGTGGCGCTGCTAATTAGAGTATTCATGGCCTGATGAGAGGTGAGCCGGTGCTCTGCTCCGTTCGGAGGTGAGAGGGGACTGCGAGCCGGCTGCGCCCTATGTCTATGGCTGGGTAAAGTGATCACATCTGCACTGCCCCGAAAGAAGCCCACCCAGGCCTGCCCCCTGCAGGGTGACTGCCACCCGTGCCAACTTCAAGCTTCTTCCCCAGCGTGGGGGCCAGGTTACTTATCCCGGGGTTCGAAAAGAGCCTTAGAAGAGCAAAACCGTCAGCTTTCTCGGTTTTTGGTTTGGGGTTTTGGTTTTAGGTTTGGGTTGGTTTTTTGTTTGTTTTGTTTTTTTGTACTGAGTATTGAACCAGGGGCACTCTACCACTGAGCTACACACCCAGCCGTATTTTGTTGTGGTTGTTGTTGTTGTTGTTGTTGTGACTGTGGATGGAACCCAGGAGCCTTCTACCTCCGGGCTACACTCCCAGACCTATTTTATATTTTTTATTTGGAAACAGGGTCTCTTAAGCCAGCCTCAGCTGGCTTCGAAGCTGCGCGATCCTCCTGTCTCCGCCTCCCAAGCGCGGGGATTACAAGCGTGCGTCACCAGGCCCGGCCCTATTTTTTAATTCTTTATTTTGAAACAAGGTCTCACTAAGTTGTGAAAAGGGCCTCACTAAGTAGCTGAGGCTGGCCATGAACCTGCACAATCCTCCTCTCTCCGTCTCCCAAATTCTGGGATTACAAGCGTGCGCCACCACGCCCTGGCTCCTCCTTTTTTCTACACTGTCCAGCCGGCGCGGCCATCCTATGAGAGGTCTTTGTGGCCGGGGTCAGAGCGTTTCCTTCCCAGCCGAGGAAGGTCCCGCCGCCAGGCAAGCAGTGTAGGAGCATCTCCCCTCGCGGGGCAAGGGCAGGCGCTGTGTACACACGTGTGCGTGACATGTGGGGCATGTGGACCTCCTGCGTGCACTGCACTTCTGCGAACACACCTGTTTACCAGAGGTGAGCAGGCAGGAAGCCAGCAGTGCCAGGACTGGCTCTTCCCACGCTGGACAACCGGTCTCAGCGAGGCTCTGCTTTGATTTGCAGGGAACTCTGCAGACTGCGTGGGAACCTGGGGGCGGAGTCTGGAAAGGGCCCCAGAGTGGTCCAGAGAGTGAAGGGGCTGCTGTGAGGGCTGGGGTGGGGGGGCAGGAGGCGTGCCTCCCATGGAGCCCGGGGACCAATGGGCAGCCTCCCTAGGGACCAAGCGCCCCGCCGCGATCGCCTGGTCAGACCCCCAGGAAACCACCCCAGAGTGGGGCTGCAAATTGCCACCTCCAGCCAGATCCAGAGCTGAGCCAACGTTTTAAGGTCTTGAGTAGTCGGGGAGTCAGGCCAAAAGTGAGCCACGTGGGGCCCTTATCCTTCCACCTGCACACTGGCAGTCACCCTCAGCTCCTTTCAGCCAGGGCAGGAGTGAGCCGGCCTGCTGTGCAGAGTGGGCTGTGCTACCCCGTGGGCCTCCCGCGGGGTATGGGGAGCTCTGGCCCTGGGCAAGGGCGCAGCAGGCGTGTGCACGCAGCCGGCCACGGGGAGACACAGGGCAGGATGCCCCGTGCTGGGAGGTGCTGGCGCTGCCGGAGCCTCTGATGTTGAGGTTCTGCTTCCCTGCAAAAGGTGCATAGGTTTGTAGAAAAAAATAGATGAGCTTCTCTCTGAATGTTTTTCAGGGAGAGCGCTTTAGTCACTGAGAGGCTCTGCAAGGAAACAGCTCAGGGGGAGCAGAAAGTGCAGGGTGCTGCGTAGACATTCAGGGCAGGCTGCGCGAAGGGTCCAGGGCAGGGATGCCACCACCCAGGAAAGCTCCTCAAATATCTAGACACTTCCGGAAATGGCCAGAAGTCTTCAGGCATGTCCAAAAACCCAGGAACATGCAGACATGTCCAGAAACATCCAGGCATATCCCCAAATGTCTATAAATCCCTGGACATGTCCAGAAACATCCAGAAGTATCTAGAAATGTGTGATATGTCCTTGGCCCACAGGGATGTCTGCTTCGGGACTCCTAGGCCATCTGGTCTTTGTTTCCAGGGCTTTGCGGGTACCTCACAGCAAGAAGAAATGAGCCCGAGAGAAAGTAGCACACGGCACTTTCCTTCTGAAAGAAGATGAAAAATAAAAATAAAAGGCCCTGTCTCCATTCTTCCCAGTTCATTCCCGGGACAGAGCCACCAAGCGACCCAGGGGGAGAGGACACCCAGCATTAGCAGGAACCAGAGCCAGAGCCAGCAGCTGCCTCTGCTTCTCACCTGCTGGAGCCCACGGAGGCCGGTTCCCACCACGCCCTGAGGTCCTGCTGGGCTGGGCTTTGCATCCACTGGAGCATCAGGGTGGGCAGGCCAGGCTCCGAGGGCGCCGCTGCCCAGGCCAGGCTGCAGGAGGACCCTGGAGACTGGGGCGGCAGGCAGGGGCCCTGGGAGCAGCTGGAGGTGGCCTGCTGGGACGCCGAGACAGGGGTCCGCTCCTTGGGTGTGAGTCCTGGCAGGACCACCCAGGCTTCTGCCTTCCCACCTCATAGCGCCTGCCTTCTGCCTCCAAGCCTGCCCTCCTCTGAACACGCTTTCTAGGGCAGGCTGGCGGCTGCACTGGTGATGGCTGTTCTGCAAATCTGCATGCTGTGCCGTGGGAGGTGAGTCAAAGCCCCAGGGCCATTGTGGTTTTCTCCCGGCTCTCAAGCTTGAAAATGGTCAACTCGCCTCTTAGTGAATTCACCGCGGCACCACTTCCCGCATCGTGGCCGGCTCCGGCCCTGTGCTGTTCGCTCACCCAAGTGGACCAGGAGAGCCATGGCGCTGGACCGCAGGCTGGGCTGGCCACCAGGGAGCCCAGGACACTGCCCAATTCAGACCCACGGGCCCGGGAACCTGGGCACTGGACTGCGGTGTCCTGGCCAGCCCCCAGCCTTCCGGGGCTCAGTTGCTCATGGGTGAAGTGGGGGGAGCACTGCCACCTGCCCCCCACGGGCTGGGCCAATATCACTCAAGAACTCAAATCAGGCTCATCTCTTGGGGCACAGGAGGTGCAGAGCACCCCACAGCCCAGGTCCTGCCCTCCCCTTCACTCGGGGTCCCCACCCATCTCATGGGCAGGATGAAACACTCTTTGGGACCAGCTTGGGCTTCTTCAGCTAAACACATCGATCACACACACACACACACACACACACACACACACACACTCAATGCAGGTGAGGCTCATCTGCGGGCCGCTGCACTCCGGGAGGCCCGTGGCACACCTCTGGGCCTGCGCAGGGGCCCCACCACTCTGGAAGGGAAAGGGTGGCCCTGAATGGGTCTGGGAAGTGCCCTCCTCAGACACCGCTGACCCTGAGGCCACAGTGACCTTGCCGGAGGTCAGAGACCCCAACCTGGGAAGGCCACTGGCTTCTCCGGGTTCCCTGCAGGCTTTGTCTTCTGCCTTCTGAATTAGCTTTCTGAGGCTTTCTACTCACCCTTTCAGGGAGCCACCCAGTCCTGCCTCCCAGGAGCAGGCCCAGCTAGCCCTCTAGTGGTAGTCAGCTGCACGCACATGAATACTTAAATACCTGCATATACCTAATATATACACACAAACGCACACATACATTCATACACGCGCATACAGGAGTGCACACACATGCACTAACACATACAGTGCAACCACGTGAACATACATGGGCACACATTTGTAAACACATAGGCATACACATGCACTGTGCACGCACACAAGCGTGTAAACATACATGGGCACACATTCATTAGCACATGCAACCTTTGTGCCATCATTAGCACATGTGTGTACATGGATTTATAAACAAAGGCACTCGCATATGTGTGCAGATGCAGTGTACACACACAGGCAACCGCATAAACCTACATGTGCATGCATTTACAGACACTTTTGTACGTATGGGCTGTGTGCACACACGTGCATATTCTGGATACACATACATGTGTGCCTGTGTCTCTCAAATGTATCTTTCCAGTGTCCTCTGAGCACGGTAGCCAGGGTGGGTCTGTGTACAGGCCGTGACAATGACCAAAGAAATAGCAAGCTGGAGAGTCAGGTGACTTGAGTACGAGCCCCTCTCGGGCTTCTCCTCCTCTCTGATCCTCCCTCCCTTGGCCTCCTTCCTGAGCTTGGCAGCCGGGCCCCTTCCAAAAGGGCTGCACTGCCGTGGAGTCACCACAGCCCCAGGCAGACAGGGCGCAGCATGCCCTGCAGGGTGAGGCCCGGGACAGAGCGGGGCTGCCCCCCACCAGACAGCGGGGCCAAGAAGTGCCACAGGGTGCACCTGCCTGCTTGTGGGACACTAAGCTGAGATGCTCCGAATTTCCAAATTAGTTCCTGGAGGGAGAAAAAAAAAGTAGACAAACGTGGATAAATTGAAGAAAGTTTCCCAACAGAGGCGCCTGCTGCCTTCACAGAAAGCCTGGTCTGTCTCCTCGGGAGCGGAGGACCGCTGGGTGGGTGGCGCAGGTGTAGCACGGCACCCCTGGCCGAGCTTGCCTGTATAGCCGGCATTTGGGTCCACGATGCCGCCCCGTCTGCCGGTGCTGACCCATTCTTGTCTGCAACGTCCCTGCTGCCTCCTGTCCCTCCTGCCCCTGGGCGTGAGACCACTGGCCCCAGCAAAGGCAGGGGCTCGGGGCTGTGCGATGAGGGAAGCCGGCACCCCACAGCGGGGCCTCCGCGTGGCAGCTCGTGAGGCCCGAGCCACAGCCCAGGGCGCATCTGAACGTGCATGTGCACGGCCTAGAAGGCAGAGGCTGAGCGCGCTGTGGCCAGCAGCAGCCGGCCAGGTGGCACAGGCTGGGCCCTTGGAGACTGTCCACCCCGTTCAGGGGAGACCTTGTGCTCCTGGTCAATGCTGCTGTGGACACCACTGGGCCCTCGTGTCTCCTCCAGAGCGAGGTCCTGAAACAGACTCCAGCGGGCCTGGCCAGTGCCTTGCCTGCCCCAGGGGCCCCACACCGCCTGGGCCCTGGGGACTCCGGCTCCCACCAGTACAATGGGAAGGACCATGCATCCTGCCACGAATGAGTGGAGAGGCTTAGGGTTTCTCTGCCCATTCCTGCCCCCCCCCCCGTGCCTCGCTCAGCCTCAAGCCGCAGCTCTGTCCTCTGCGCCATGGGGCTCACACGGGCCTGGCCCTGCTGAGTGAGTGGAAGCCCCCACACCCTGCAGAGCCGGGTCCAGTGGCTGCCCTGTGGCCCCAAAAAGCCAATTACAATACATGCTTTATTGACCAAGAAAATGCTCTATTTACAACAGTTTATTTTCCAAAAATATGCTTTATCTACAATAAAAGCTTTATTTACAAAAGCTTTATGTACAATAAAATGGTGGTGGTAGCAGATTTCCCCCTACACACACACACACACACACACACACCATAGCTGGCCAACCTGTTTGCTGACCTGCTGTAAGCTGGACTTTGACCCCAGAGAGCCCCCTGCTGACGCCTAGCTGCCCACGGCATGTCCGGGCGCCTCACCGGGCCCCTGGCTCCTCTGTGGACTGGCCGGTCAGACATCTCTGCTGTCTGCAGTCAGTCACTTGTGACAGGTTCCCAGGCGCCTGCTGTGGGTGGGGCACCACATCCGACTTGGCGACATGGTGGTAAATAAGACAGCGTGGCCTCCAGAAAGCTCTGCTTGGTGGGGGACAGATGAGGGCCAGGACACAGCAGTGAGAACCTGCACCGGGGATTCCAGCGGTGGGTGGCGAGCACAAGATGGGCTCGTCCTCAGGCCAGGAGAGACCGCCATTCCAAGTGCAGGGCCATCCCAGACCAGGCCGCAGGGGCACTCCGAGCCCGACCACACAGAGCCTCGAGGGCACAGCGAGGGCTCGGAACGTATCAGTAAGCTCCTGCGACGTAACAAAAGCTCCCAGGACTCAGCAGCCTGAGGCAACCGTTGGATTCCATTTCTTGTGCTCACAAGTCCACAGCTGGCTTAGCTGGGAAACCCCCCCGGCTTTGGCTGGGCGCGTGCAAGTATCTATCATTAGCTGACAGTCTGGCCTGGGAGGGAGGAAAGGGGGAGAGAGGGAGAAGGTGGGCGGTTGAGCGCAGGAAGGGAGGGGAGAGATGGAGGGAGGGGAGGGGAGAGAGGAAGGGAGGGCCGGTAGATGGGTGAAGGACGGAAAGTCTGGCGGCCATCTGTGTCTGTGACCTGATGGGGCCCAAGTGACACAGCTCACTTCGCTGAGTCGCAGGGCTGGGGACTGGTCTTTTCCTTTCACCTCTTAGAAGAGCAAGAGGCAGGGCCGCAGGGCATCTCGAGGCCCCTTCTGCTTCGGTCTTCAGAGTCCCTCCTCCCCAGCGGTGCCAGTGGGAGGCAGAAGGCTGCCACTGGCCGGCGCTCAGCTGTCCTGTCCAGCGTGTGGCTCTGGTCAGGAAGGGGCTTGCGAAGGCCACCGAGGCCGACTCAGGATCTGGGCACTGGAGACGCCGGTGAGGGTCGGGGCCAGAGAAGGCCGCGAGGCTCCTTCAGGGCCTCCTGAGCGCACGGGTTCTAGCAGCAGCACTGCCTGGCAAGCCACACCTGCACTGATGCCAGCTACCGCTGCAGGCTGTACTCCTGGACCGAGCGCTGCCGCACCTGCACCTGTGCAAAGGTGTGACCTGTGGTTGCGCTGGACTCCGCCCTCCCTCGCCTTCCCCTCACTTTGCAAACGGCCTCCTCTGCTCCTCCACACCGGGGAGACGCCTGTGCTCTCTGGCTCTGCTCTCTATCTCGGCCCCAAAGGCCACCTGTTCCTGTCTGAGGCCCGGAGTCCAAGACAGAGCTGCCCGCTTCCTGGCCCCGGTCACTGCGGCAAGAGGAGGGGAGGGTTCCACAGGCAGCCTCGGAGGTCAGAGAAGCTCAGCCTCCGCCCCGCACACAGCTCAGCACAGGGAGCCGGCCCAGCCAAGCCCGCTCTGTGGAAGGCATGCAGGCCCTAGCCACCGGCCAGACTGACCCGCCTTCCTCCCGCATCTCTCCCCTTCAGAAAGTCCAGCAGTACACGGTCATCATCCAGGCCACAGACATGGAAGGGAATCTGAACTACGGCCTCTCCAACACGGCCACGGCTATCATCACAGTGACGGACGTGAATGACAACCCGCCAGAGTTCACCACGAGCACGGTGAGTAGCTCGCCTTCCCCAGGCCGCCCCGCGGCTCCCGGAGGCTGGAATCCGCCTTCCCCGGTCTGGCTGCGTCTCCCTCGCTGTTGCCCTGTCTGATGGGAGGAGCGGATGGGTCACAGAGAAGAGAGGCCAGAGGGTCCACGGAGGGCAGCCCTAGCAGGGAGGAGCTCCTGGTGCCCGTTCAGCACAGGCCGCCCTGAGATGCAGCGGTGGTTGGCACTGGAAGGCATCTTCGTGTAGTCCAGAGGAAATGGCCACCTGCTTCAAGCTGACACCACAGTGTATGTATGTGTGTGGCTGTGTGTGTCCTGGACATCTGCTGGGGGCTGCCCAAATGGGGCCGGGGCACAGTCACAGAGGGACAAACCTCGCCCTTCCAGAGGGAGCATCGTCCTTGAGACTGTAAAGTTCAGGGCTCCTGGTTTCCCTGGATCCCCACGCAGCAGCCACACCACAGGCAGGCTCCTTCCCATGAGACCCTCAGGGTCTCTCAGTGCCACGGGCACCCACCCGGCGCCACCTGTCGGTCTGCGGGCTCTGGCCGACACCCTTTGCCAGGACCTGCAGCCTTGGTCAGAGTCACAACCCCACGCTGCCTTCAGGCCTGCATAGGGGCAGGGGTGTGCAGGCAGGGGGCCCACCAGAGACACGGGCTGCAGGTGCCCGCCAGAGAGACGGAGCCAGGGCGCCCTCCAGAGAGGTGTGGGCTGCAGGTGCCAGCAACATACAGAGGAGAGGGCCACCGAGGGCTCCCAGCATGCCCCTGGGCTCCCAGAATGCCCCGGGCTCCTCCCTCCACAACCACATGTGTCCCTCCCCACACTGACCTCTGGAGAGACTGGGGCCTAGTCAGGATGGACGTGTGCCAGGAGCACTGCCCAGGATAGCCACAGCACCAGCCGCAGCATGGGACCCTCTCAGCAACACCCCGACCCACCCCACGCCGCCAAGCCTGTGAGGGGCCAGACCCGGTACCAATCCAGGCGGCTCACGAGGTGGGGGGCAGACCCCAGAAGCCTTGCCGCCACAGGAGGCAGAAGGGTGGTAGGGACAGAGAGGAGGCAGCTCCTTCCCTTCGGGCTGATCGGCTTGCTGTGGAGACTTCTGGAAGGTCAGAGCCCCTCGCCACAAGCATGTCCCTTCCTATCTCCACATCCCAAGCTCCCTACCTGGAGTGGACCACGAGTACACAGCGCCACCTGGTGGTCAGATGGCAGGCGGCCGCACGGAGGGAACGCTCGCCCCTGTAGACTGGGCGGGGCAACCAGGAGTCCGGGCCTCAGACTGCTTGCTGCCCTGAGCCCTGCCTGGGAAGACTGGCCAGGAGCCGGTCCAGTGGCCAGAAAGGGCTCTGGTTTCCCTCCTCCTCCTCCTCTTCCTCCTCTTCGTCTTTTCCTTTTGGGGAGAGGGGTGCTAAGGATTGAACCCAATTAAACCCAAGGGCAGTGTGTGTGTGTGTGTGTGTGTGTGTGTGTGTGTGTGTGTGTCAGTCACTGCAGATTGAACCCAGGGACATTCTATCTCCAAGCTACACCCCCAGCCCAGCCATATTTTTTTTTTATTCTTTATTTTGAAACAGTCTCACTAAATTGTGGAAGGCCTCACTAAGTAGCTGAGGCTGTCCAGGAACCCAGATCCTCCTGTCTCAGCCTCCCAAGTACTGGAATTATAAGCATGATCACCATGCCCGGCTCCTTTTTATTTTTTATTTTGAAACAGGGTCTCGCTAAGTTGCTAAGGCTGGCCTCACACCCGCAAGCCTATCTCAGCCTCCAGAGCACTAGGGTCACTGGTGTGCGACACCACGCCCCACTGGGGCTGCAGTCGCTATCCTCCTCTCCCCCAACCCCACCCGTGGGCAGTGGCACAGGGTCCCGGGCAGCGGAAGCAGCTGTTGCCCGTGGACCATCAAGACCAATGCAGACTCTGGACACAGGCAGGACCCAGAGACCAGCTGCCCTTCCTCCCAGGTTCCGGAAGGAGAAGCTCCTAGCAGGCTCGGTAAACAGAGCCCCAGGGAGGAGCACAGGCCGGGAGCTGAGGACGCCAGGGCGAGTGTCAGAGGGGAGCCCCACCTTGGCTACAAGGGAGAAAGGAGACCCTGGGGTCTTGAGGGACAGGAAGACACAGGGACACTCCATGGTACTGGCTGCTTGTGTCAGGCTGTGCTGGGCGCTCCCCTCAACATGGTGATCTCAAGAGGGTACCACCTATCTCTCTCTGCAGAACAGGAAACTACCTAGTGGTAACCTCCTAGCAAGGAGCCCGGCCAGAGCCAAATGCGCTCCCAGGCCAGGCAGGGCGTCCGCAGCGCTCACACCCCGAGATCAGGCCCCCGCTGCTCCAGGCAGGTGCTCTGGCAGGAAGAGCACGCCCCTAGGCCTTCCCAGCACCAGCCTGCTGGCATCCAGGCACTGGGGTGCTGCAACCACGGGGCTCTCCACTGCCGGGGCCCCACCTCCCTTAGGAAACAGCTTCAGCGTGTGTGGTCACCATGGAAACCAGGGCAGAAGGAAGCCGGGAGAGTCCGGCTTTGGGCTGGTCCCCAGCAGAGGGGATGACGAACCCGGGCAGGCGCCCAAGGGTTTGGGAGGAGTATTCCTGTAGCAGAAAGCCCTGCGGGCAGACGGGATCCGCAGGAGCCCTCGGAGGCTGGCCTGAGATGCTCAGAGCCTAGCCTGCCTTCCGGTCCTGGTCCAAGCCTCAGTCTCCCCATCTGAAAATGGGGTTCCTGCTACCCCACCTACCCTGATGTGCTCTGGAAGAGGCCCTGCTGACCCAGCAGGGAAGGTGACCCACCCCACATGCACCCAGGCCGCGGGGATAGACAGAGAGCCCACAGGCCCGGCCTCATCTCCTGTCCACAGACTCCTCCTCCATAAATACATGCTGCCCTCCCCACACTGACCTCTCGAGACTATGGGGCCTGGTAAGGGTGGACGTGTGCCAAGAGCATTGCCCAGGATAACCACAGCCGGAAGTGACTTCTGGCTTTACGTCCAAGAGAACCATGGGAGTTCTGACTTGCTGGGATCCAGAGTAGGCAGCTGAAGTTGCTGTAGACTGCTGGGCACACGCCGGGCCCCTCTGACCCGAGGCGTCCAGGTGCAGAGCACCCACACGCGGCACCCGAATGGGTGTGGAGCGCTCAGCCCGCCCGCGCCGCTTCCTCCACCTCGTGGATGCCGAGGACGCGTCCTGGTAATGCCGGCACCAATGATGTTCTTCCCCACGCCCTCGCTGTCCTCCCGTTGCCAGCTGAGATCGATAACTTCCATGAGCAGAATCCCACTGAATCAATCACTGCCATTAATCAGTTTCTCTTCTTTAAAAATCAATTGGAAGCCAGGCGTGAGGGCGCACGCTTGTAATCCCAGTACTCAGGAGGCTGAGACCGGAGGATCGCCGTTCACGGCCAGCCTCAGCTACTTAGTGAGGCCCTCCTCAATTTAGACCCTGTTTTAAAATAAAGAATAAAAAATAGGGCTGGGGGTTTAGCTTAGAGGTAGAATACCCCTGGGTTCTATCCCCAGTACAGGAAAAAAAAAAAATCAACTTGAAGCCAGGTGTGGTGACGCACGCTTGTAATCCCAGCATTGGGAGGCTGAGACTGGAGGATCCCAGCTCCAGCAACTTAGTGAGGCCCTCTACAACTTAGACCTTGTTTCAAAATAAAAAATAAAATAAGGTTGAGGGTATAGGCCAGAGGTAGAATGTCCCTGGATTCCATCCTCAGTGCCACAATAAATAAATAATAAATAAATTTGGAAGCCAGTTGTGATGTACGCCTACACTCCCAATATCCCAATACTTATGAGGCTGAGACAAGAGGATCACAGTTTTGAGGCCAGCCTCAGCAATTTAATGAGAATGTCTACAACTAAGTAAAACCCTGTTTTTCAAAAGCTAAAAAGGGCTGGGAGTGTAGCTCAGAGCTAGAATTGCTCCTGAGAGCAATCCCCAGCACAAAATAAAAATCAATTAGGTGCCTTATACACGTGGTGCCACGGTTTACAGGTGTTAATGGCTCACCTCCAAAGGGCCTGCTCCCTCAACCCGCTGTCCCCCAGGATTCCTCAGCGAGGCCTGGTGGATGCTGATGGCGCCCTCATTCTTAGAGCAGGGGACACGCTGGCCTCCTACCCTGCTTTATCACTCCGAACTTTGGGGTTTGTTGTTACTTGCACACACACACACACACACACACACACACACACACGTGTGCCCTCATGCTATATTTGGAGGCCTTCCCATGTCGATAGGCTGTAGACTGCCTTAGAAATTTAAATGTGTTTTCAGAGGTAATTTGGAGCCCACTCGCTCCCCAGAAGCCTGGCAGCTTCTGCCTCGTAACCTCGGCGGCCTCCAGAGAGACACAGTGCAGTTCCTGCGCGCCTCTGCGGTGGCGGACCCCAGAGCGAACCCCAGGCCCGCCGCCCCCCAAGGTCACAGTGTGGGATGTGGTTGGACCAGGTCCCGTTCCCTGCCCCGACGGGCCGCACTCGTGTCCCTGTTGGCCGGTGGCTCTTCCCTTCCTTGCCTGCCCGTTTTCAGCACCCAGCCTCCTGTGCAGCTCCAGGGGAGCCCCAGGTTGCCCACACCTGAGGTCTGCAGGCGGGCCGCCCTGCCGCTGGACTGGTTCTGAGCACAGCCCGGTGCACGGTCCACCTGCCTCTCCTGGCCTGAGCCCGGACTGAACGCCATCTTCCCTCATCGCGCCGGCCACGCTGGCCCCGGAGAGTCCTGGGATGGCTGGCCATCGGCGATGGGCAGATGGGGGAGGACACTGTGTGGACTGAGTGTCCGGCCTTCTTCATGCTGGGACAGGGCAAAATCCTGCAGGATGGCCCTCATCTGCAAACGCCTCTGAAAAGCAGGCACCAGACAATTACTGACACAGGTCAGAGTTTGGCAATTGGCCCAAGAAGGTGACAGGGAGCATTCTCCAGGGAGAATTCCCAGCTCTGTGCACCCCAGGACTGGACGGTGGAGACGCCTGGTCTCCTGGGGCAGCAGGCAGGGCAGGCCCCGGGGACTGTGGTCCTGGTCCAATGAATGGGAAATCCCTGCCTGCACTGGGAGCCTGCGCCTCACCTCCAGTGAGGCCACCGGCCCTCCGTAAACACCGCGTTCTAGGTGGTCCCCGCGAGGTGGGCCCGGCAGGACCCAGGACGCCGCCTTCGCTTCCCGGTGCAGTGGGTGGGGCTGGCTGGCCACACTGCCGCAGACACAGCGGAGCTATTTTTATCGAGCTTAATCAAGAACAATCAAGCAGAAGCCACAGAGGTGAGGGGATCCGCACGATCCCGTTCCTGTTCTTAACCGCTAATTAAAAGTTATTTTCTCTCCAGCCCGACTGCCACTGTGCTGCCCCCTGAAGGGCACAGCCCGGTCCACTGACATCCTTCCAGGATGGAGCAGTGTCTGCTAAGCCCATGCCCAGGGGTTTCCTGCTTGCCACACTCTGGCCCGTCACAAGGCAGCACATCGTGGCAGGGTCCTTTAACAGAGCAGAGCTGCTCTCCTCCTGCTAGCCAGGAAACAGAGAGAGGGGAGGGCGGGCCCCTCAGGGACATGCCCCCAGTGACCTCACTTCCTCCACGGGCCCACCACCTCCAGGAGCAGGGTGAGCTGGGGACTTCAGCAAGGTCCAAACCATAGCCCGCGGCTAGGGCTTCCTCAGAGGTTAAAAGCAGCCCTGCTGGAGTCAGGGATTAACTGGACCTGCACAGCCGTGGCCTCCCTGATCATCATTTGGAGGTTCTCCTGGGGCCATCTGCCCCCAAGCAGCCTGGACACCACACGGGCAGTGCTAGCCTCTGGAGCATCTTGCCTGGCTGGGTGGAGGTTAGACCGTGGGCTAGTCTTGGCGCCTCCCTGGTGCTGGCGAATGACCACCCCGGTCCCTCAAACCGAGTGTCCTCCCCAACCTCCCGGCTTTTCAATTAAAGGCACAAACCCAGGAGAAGAAATTTTGATTCAGCACGATTTTCCAAGAATAAGAATTTGGCATCTTGAAATTGGAATGGACTTAGTGCCCTTAATTATGCTGGGGCGAGCAGTGCAACCCTCAGCCGTAAATTATTAATTGGAGCCGGCCCTTCTGAGCTCTGGGTGGCGGCCGCAGGGCCAGGGCCAAAGGCACCCAAGGTCACCTCCACCTCCCTGGCCCTCTCACCAGGCCAGAGTCCACTCCTCAGGGCCAGCTGGGCCCCCAGGGCTTCTGAAAGACCCCTATGGGCAGGGCCCACGGCAGGGATGACGTGGACGCAGGCCCCGACCCTCAGCCTGGCACTCAGGACATCAGGGCCCCAGCTGCTGGCTCTCCTTGACCTCTCTGGGCCCCACCTGCCAAGCTGCACGGGAAGGTGGGAGACAGGGCCAGAGAGAGGGTGCCAGAGCAGAGCCCCAGCCTCAAACTGGCTCCCCTACTGAGGGGATGCTGACCTGGGCGGGTCCCAGAACCTCGCGTGCCTGGACTGCCTCACCTGCCCTACCGAGGGTCGCGTGAGGACCCCACACGGTCCTAGATGAGGCCGCCTGGCTCGCAGTAACCTCAGAGAACCAAGCGGCAGTGGTAGCGTGGCGGGCTGTTTTGTTGGTGATGGTTGATAGCCATACCACTGTGCACCCGGCCAAGCAAGCTGGCGCGGTGACAGTTACCTGCCGAGCAGCGGTCTGTAGCCAGAAGGCCAGGGGAAAGGGTTTGCCAGCAGCGTTTCCACTACAGCTGCCCTCTTCCCTAGAGCAGGCACAGCGGCGGCGGCTGCCCCCGGATGCAGTCAGCCCTCACACTGCGCTGCGAGGTGAGTCCCGACCCTTGGCTCCGGGCCTGCAAGGATCCTGGTAGAAGAGGAAAGAATCTAGGCTCCAGGACCTTCTGGAGGAACCCAACAGAAACCATCATTGTTTTCCTGGAGAGAAAACTAAGCCTTAAAAATTAAGAGCATCCTGTACTTTTTTTTTTTCTCGGTGCTAAGGATGGAACCCAGGGGCATTCTACCTCCGAGCGATACCCCCAGCCCTGTTTTTTATTCCTTATTTTGAAACAGGGTCTCACTGAGTTGCAAAGGGCCCCACTAAGTAGCTGAGGCTGCCCTCAAACCATGATCCTACTGTCTCAGCCTCCTGAATTCTAGGATTATAAGCATGCACCACTACACCCGGCTCCTGTACATTTTTTAACAGAAGCAAACACAGAAGGGAGGGCCAGAGAGGCTGGAACCGGCACCTGCTGTGTTGATTAAGGGACCACACACACACCCCAAGCTCCTCTGGGCAGGAGGACCCCCCCCCCAACAAGAGGGGCCTTCCTCTCAATTATCTGCCCCCTTGTATGGGCTCCAAGTCAGAGACAGACTCCTAATTGCCCTTAAACGGCGTGTGTGCAGAGGGAGAGGCCGGGAGACAGAGGCCCTCATTAGAGCCAGCTGGACGCTTGGAGTAGACGGACAGTAACAAGAGGCTCGCTCAATGTGGGGGTGGCGGCAGCGGGGAAAGCTCTATTTCTGCTCCTGTATCCCTGCTCCCCGGCAAGGAAGAGTTAAAACGAGGCCATAAGCCTTCCAGGGAGACAAAGCCGGTCTTCCCAGCCACGCAACTCATTGGATGCGAAAGCAGATCCCACAGCAGGCACAGCTCATCTTAGAAGAGATGGAATCGCCACACGGCTGCAGAGAACCGGAAACTGGGAGGCATCGAATTTACCTACGCAGGAGCAGAGCTTGTCGGGAAGGTGCCCGCCCAAGGAGCTGCCCGGAGCTCAGGCAGACACTGTGCCCGCAGCCCGTGGACTCGCCACACACTCAGCCCTCTGCGCCCCGCCCTGTGAGCGCTGCCCACCCGCACCAGCCTGGTATCCCTGCAGAGGACACACTGCCACCCATTCTGTCCCCACGGGGCCAGGCCAGTGCTGGGAACAGGGGACCTTCACTAGGGGCTGCCTGGAGGGGGCCAGAGGGAATTATGGGGTTGTCCTTCACCTTGGAGGCAGCGCCCCACCTCTGCCAGGACAAGCAATACCAAGTCTGGTCAGGGCCTCGCTGGCTCTGGCCAGGAGCAGAGGAGGGCACCTGAGCTCAAGGCCCAGCTCTGCTGCAGGCAGCCGTGCAACCCGGGCACTCACTCGCCCCCCTCTGTCTCCAGGCACAGTAACTGGGTGAGACCTGGGCCAAGTGTTTGGGCCCAGTACTCCCTAGCTGGAAGGTGAGGCCAGGTGCAGGTCAGAGCCTGGGATTCAGGTTCAAATCCCACAGCAGCCACCATCCAGGCAGGCAACTTAGTGGCCTCAGCCTCAGCCAGCTAGGCTCAGGTAGACCAGAAGAGTGTGCCCAGGGTGACAGCCCAGGATAGGGCAGGCAGGAGCCATGCGCAGCCACAGAGCCCCAGAGCTGGCCTGCACCGGCCCCTCCCGCCTCTGACAAGCTGCTTCCGGGTGGTGCCACGCGGGGCTTCTCTGGGGCATTGCCGGGGCGGCCCATGTTCTATCTGGGGGGCCCCAGTCCTCTGCAGTATGACCTGCTCGCTGGTTGACTGAGCAAGTACCTTCCCCTCCCTGAGCCTGCTGCCCCTTCCCCAAAGGCCCAGCATTCTGAGTTGCAGTGAGGAGTCGGGCCGGATTCTTTCATGCCCAGCTCTAACCACGGGCGCTGATTATCCCGTGTGCCCACCGGGCTGCTCCCTGGGGGTGGGTACCATCGCGCTCTCCAGTGTCCTGCGTGTCGTGGACACCTTGGAGGCCCAGGGGTCTTGCCAGACGCTGTGCGCACAGGTCTGTGATTACGTGCTGACAGTCCGGCTGGCAGAATGCTGAGCAGGTCACCTGAACCCTGCTGGGCTTCACTGTCCCGCTCAACCCTAAGCCCCCATCTGCTAAGTGGGCTCCCCTCCCCAGAGCCTGCCCGCCAGGCCTGGTGTGTGCTGGAGGCCTGCGCTCAGGCCGGGTGCCTTTGGCTTCTGCATGGTGTTGAGGCAGGAGACGCCGTTCCTCCGCTCTGAAGAGCCCTCTTTCCCGCACACCCGCCTCCGCGTCCCATGACAGAAAGGGTCTCCCTGCGCCTGCAAGTCAGAAGAATCAAATTAAAAAGTCATTATGGCTAGGGAAGGTGACTGAGGAGAGCCTAAGCCAGACTGATCGCCGAGGCCCTCCTTCACCCGCCGTTATTAGATGTGCAGAAATTTAAACAGACTCTGGATAAACCGCACCCAAGAGTCTGGAAGCCACGCAGGAGCAGAGCAGACAGGCAACTCAGCCAGCAGCCCCAGAGCCCACTTCATCAAGGGGGGCAACCACGGGGTGGGGCCAGGAGCCCGCCTACCCGCCCCCGAGCACGAGGTCCCCCTGCCTCTCATCTGAAGCAGTAATGCAGGTGCAGGTGTTTCTGCCTGGCAGGACCCAGGTGCCCCGGCCGTTGTGCCTACACAGCAGGCTAGGAGAGCAGGCTAGGAGAGTTTCTGGAGAAGCAGGGAAGAGTGCAGAGGGCGCTGGACAGCCAGCCCAGTGCTTATGCACTCCCTGGCAATTGAACCAAGGAGGGAGTCCTAGGAAGTGCAGCTGCAGGCATGGCTGCATCCAGGCTCCGACAGTCGCTAGGATGCTCCCCAGATGTGCCTCTTGGGCCACGTTTGTTCTCCAGGGTTGCAGGGCAGCCCCACCGCACGCCTTCTGGCTCCGGTGGGTACAAGGTGCAGGCCAAGGCAGGGGTGCCAGGCTGAGCCCTGATCGGCAGCCGTAGGCCAGGCACCCATTTCTGAGCCCTTGTTGAGGCGGGTGCCACAAGAGTCTAGAACAGAGATCTGCTGCCATCCTCCACAGAGGGGCAGATGGTGGCCATACTGTCTGTCCTACTACTCAGCTACAAGTCATACTGGAAAAAGACATGGATAAGTATGTGCTGGCCCTGGCTGTATGCCAATAAAACTTTATTTACACAACTAGCGTGCAAGCTGAACTTGACCCTGTAGTTTGTCAGCCCCTATGACAGACGAAACCGACCATAGCCCCTTAGGGAACTTGGGGTGACTGTCACCAGAGCCCCCTGAGTCCCCCGGCCCCCAGGTGACCCACTTTTACCACCTGCTCAGCCCTCCCAGAACTTATCCACAGGTCTCAGCAAAGTCCCCCCAGAACGCCTCCATCCCTGTGGTCCTCTGCCCGAGGCTGGCGGCCCAGAACTCCACTGGCCCTTGGGTTATTGTTTGTGTCTGGAATGTTTCTCCCAAAAGCTCCTGTGCTGAGGGCTGGTCTCCAGTGCACAAGGTTCAGAGGCAGGCATGGCTGTGGCTTCGGCCCTGGCTGCTGCCTCTCTCCCCAATCCCCTCTCCTCTCTCCTCTCCCCTCTCTCCTCTCCTCTCCCCTCTCCCCTCTCCCCTCTCCTCTCCCCTCTCCCCTCTCCCCTCTCCTCTCTCCTCTCCTCTCCCCTCTCCTCTCTCCTCTCTCCTCTCTCCTCTCTCCTCTCTCCTCTCCCCTCTCCCCTCTCCCCTCTCCTCTCTCCTCTCCTCTCCCCTCTCCTCTCTCCTCTCTCCCCTCTCCTCTCCTCTCCCCTCTCCTCTCCCCTCTCCTCTCCTCTCCTCTCTCCTCTCCTCTCTCCTCTCCCCCCTCCTCTCTCCTCTCCCCTCTCCTCTCTCCTCTCTCCCCTCTCCTCTCCTCTCCCCTCTCCTCTCCCCTCTCCCCTCCTCTCCCCTCTCCTCTCCTCTCCTCTCTCCTCTCCTCTCTCCTCTCCCCCCTCCTCTCTCCTCTCCCCTCTCCTCTCTCCTCTCTCCTCTCCCCCCTCCTCTCTCCTCTCCCCTCTCCTCTCCCCTCTCCTCTCTCCTCTCTCCTCTCCCCCCTCCTCTCTCCTCTCCCCTCTCTCTCCTCTCCCCTCTCCTCTCTCCTCTCCCCTCTCCTCTCCCCTCTCCTCTCCCCTCTCCTCCCCCCTCTCCCCTCTCCTCTCTCCTCCCCCCTCTCCCCTCTCCTCTCTCCTCTCCCCTCCCTCCTCCCTCCTCCCTCCTCTCCTCTCTCTCTCCTCCCTCCTCCCTCCTCCCTCCTCTCTCCTTTCAGTCTGCAGGGGTTAGGGGCAACTTACCGTGGTCATAAACACACAGGGAGCAACATTCTGCAAAGTACACAGAAAGATGATTAGGGATGGAACCAGAGCCACACAGACGAAGATGAGAACCAGGAGCCCACAGGTGCCGGGAGCCTGGGGAGGAGGGAGGCCAACCTCCAGCCCACAGAGAGGCACAGTGGGTGGCGATGGGAGGCCGCAGTGGCTGTGAGACTCTTGCAGGGCCCTGCCCTCTCACCGGACCTGCGTCACACCAGGACCGAGAGGCAGCCCAGGCCAGCTCGCTCGAGACCATGCTCCTGAGCACTATGTGATCTGGCCTCTTTACGATGCTCAGGGGAGCCGGGCATGGTGGTGCACACATGTAATCCCCGCGCTTGGGAGGCTGAGACAGGAGGATTGCGCAGGTTCAAAGCCAGCCTCTGCTGGCTTAAGAGACCCTGTTTCCAAATAAAAAATAAAAAATAGGTCTGGGATTGTAGCCCAGAGGTTGAAAGCCCCTGGGTTCCATCCCCAGTACCACAAAAAAAAAAAAAAAAAAAAAAAGATGCTCAGGGGATCCAGGCATGGCGGCGCACACTTGTCATCCCAGCATTTGGGAGGCTGAGACAGGAGGATCATGGTTCGCAGACAGCCTCAGCTACTTAGGCCATTTGCAACTCAGTGAGACCCTGTTTCAAAATAAAGAATAAAAAATGGGGCTGGGGGTGAAGCTCAGAGGTAGAATGGCCCTGGGTTCCATCCCCAGTACCACAAAATAAAAATAAATAAATAAATAAATAAATAAATAAATAAATAAATAAATAAAATAAAGACACTCAGGGCTGGCTGAGGGCAGACACAGCGCAGACCTCCCCAGTCCAGCTGTGTAGCGCTCCAGCACCCCTGGCCCTCAGAGTTCACAGCTCTGGCTGCACCCTGGGGCCCAAGGTCTCTTGGCCACTGTTTTTTTTATCTCCCCATCAGTGGGCTAGTGACAGGGACGGGCCTCCCACCCGGCCCTGCCGCCGTGTGCACAACCCGAGACCCCCAGGGTTTGTCCCAGCTCACCTCCACGTCCACATGTGGCCCCAGCTCCCCGCGCGGCGACACACCAGCCACAGTCTATAAGGGCCCTTCTCCGATGGTCAGTGTGAGCCGGGCGCGGCAGCGCAGGCCTGTGACCCCGGTGACCCCAGGGGCAGGTTTCAAGGAGAGTTCTAAGTTCCAGTCCAGCCTGGGCAACCTAACAAGACCCTGTTTCAAAGTAAAAAACATAAAAATAAAAAGGGTTGGGGATGTAGCTCAGGGTAGGACGCTTGCCTGGCACGGGCAAGCCCTGGGTTCCATCCCCAGGAATTTCAAGATGGCAGAGCCTCCGCCAAGCTCGGGCCCTCCTGAGGCCGGCCCAGGAAGCCCGCCGGAGCAGCAGTTTCCCACAGTGGGAGGTGCTCAGATTTCTATCACCAGCACGGGCGCACACACACACACGTGCACGTCACACACACACACGCACACGCATGCACACACAGTCTCTCCCTGCCCTGCAGCCCTCTCTGTGGCCCCCCGGGCTCGGTCACCTGTGTCTCAGTGGCCGACCCAAGCCCAAGCCTGTGACGGGGCCCGAGGGGCAGAGCCCGTCGTGGTGCTGCGGAGGCCTCTCGCTGCCCCGCTGTACCGCTGCAGGTTCCTGTCCTTGGAGCACATCTTGTGCTCACACATGTGCCCCAGCTATTCACACCAGTCCTCCATGCACACGGGAGGCCTGGCATGTGTGCGTGCGTGCATGCATGCGTGTATGTGTGTGTGCGTGTGTGCCTGTGCCGGCAAGGCTTGCTTTCGGTGGGTTTGTGCTGGTGGGACCCTTGGGCGTTGCCGGACTCAGCTGGAGGAACCACAGCTGTCTCTCAGAACCCCCCGATGTCCCTGTGGGCTTGAATGTGCCCTCGGAGTCACCCAAACTCTGGGGCAGTGGCCCCGGCCTCTCCCAGGGAGCCCTGACCCTCCCGGCTCCACACAGGCTTGTCACTCTCTTTTCTGCCCTTTTGCAGTTTGCAGGGGAGGTCCCCGAAAACCGGGTGGAGACAGTGGTCGCCAACCTCACCGTGATGGACCGAGATCAGCCCCACTCGCCCAACTGGAACGCCGTCTACCGCATCATTAGCGGAGACCCCTCGGGGCACTTCAGTGTTCGCACGGACCCCGTCACCAACGAGGGCATGGTCACCGTGGTGAAGGTGGGTGACTGCCGGCCGTGTCCTAGGACCAGTCACACAGAAATGAGCTCAGCTGCTGGGCGTGGTGGTGCACATTTGTAATCCCCGCGCTTGGGAGGCAGAGACAAGAGGATCACACAAGTTCGAAGCCAGCCCGCTGGCTTAAGAGACCCTGTTTCCAAATAAAAATATAAAATAGGTCTGGGAGTGTAGCCCAGAGACAGAAGGGCTTCCAGGAACCCCAGTACCACCAAATAAAAGAAAAAAGAAATTAGCTCAGCCGATGGGCATGCCTCTCCCGCGACAGGCAGAGCTGCACCCCACCTGCAGGAGGCAGAGCCAGCCTCTGCGAGGCCCTGTCACCAACCTCAGGGGCTCGGCTCACCCCCAGAACATCACCCTGCGTCCTTGCCCCAGTGTCCCCTAACCTCACAATGGGTGGATCTCCTGAGGAGACCTGATACTGAGCCAGCCTGGTTTTCCTGCAGGGAGCCCGGGTCGGGATGCAGGATCTTTTCTCCGCTGCAGGACCTCCTGCTAATACCAGAAGTTTTCATGTGTTTTCCTGCATGATTGAGGCCTTTATTTCTGCTCTTCCTAGTGTTCTCTGGGTTTTAGTGCCCAGGCTATAGACTAACAATAAAAGACACATGCAGCCGGGTGTGGTGGCGCACGCTTGAAATGCCAGTACTTGGGAGACTGAGACAGGAGGATCTCAGGTTAGAGGCCAGCCTCAGCAACTTACTGAGACCTGTTTCCAAAGTATAAATAAAAAAGGTCAGGCCTAGTGCCACACACTTGTAATCCAGTATTTGGCACTTGGGAGGCTGAGACAGGAGGATCCCAGGTTCGTGGGCAGCCTCGGCTACTTAGTGAGGCTCTCTACAACTTAGTGAGAACCTGTTTCAAAATAAAGAATTAGCGCCGGGCGTGGTGGCGCACGCTTGTAATCCCCGCGCTTGGGAGGCAGAGACAGGAGGATCGCTCAGGTTCGAAGCCAGCCGCGCACGCTGGCTTAGGAGACCCTGTTTCCAAATAAAAATGTAAAAATAGGTCTGGAAGTGTAGCCCGGAGATAGAAGGGCTTCCAGGAACCCCAGTACCACCAAAAAAAAATAAATAAATAAAAATAAAAAAAATAAAGAATTAGCCGGGCGTGGTGGCGCACGCTTGTAATCCCTGCTCTTGGGAGGCAGAGACAGGAGGATCGCGCAGGTTCGAAGCCAGCCACGTGCGCTGGCTTAGGAGACCCTGTTTCCAAATAAAAATGTAAAAATAGGTCTGGGAGTGTAGCCCGGAGGTAGAAGGGCTTCCAGGAACCCCAGAACCACCGACAAAGGGGGGCTAGGAATGTGGCTTAGTGATAGAGTGCCTGAATTCAATCCCCAGTAACACACACACGTGCGCGCACGCAACACATGCACACTCGCACACAGGACTGTTCCTCCCGCCCCTGCTCCCGGGGCCCTGCGGGCTGGCCCGGGTCTGTCCCAGTAGTGCCCGCGGGACGCACGGCCACACGGCTGGTGGGGAGCGGGTCAGACCCTTGTTTGCCTGTGCTTGCTTTTATCTTAGAGCGGGGTGGATTTGTAACGACTGGTCCAACTTCTCGAGTGGTTCTGCCAGATCAGCTTTCCTCGACAGTTTTCCCCCAACCTCAGTTTTCGAATCGGCGTCTAGACCGGCCTGCCGCTGCGGAGCAGTGACTCCACCCTCACCCCGGTCTGGGCTTCCACCGGCGCCTTGTGATCGCAGTGGCGGTGCGCCACGGTGAGGCTGCAGCGGCGTTCACACATGAGCACAACGCTGTGCATTCACGGTCACGCTGCCTGCTGGGCTCCCTGCCCCACACCCGCCCTCCCCGGGCTCCCCCTGGGCTCAGGCTCCTTCTCACGAAGCGCTGAGGGCCCTGAGCGTGATCTGTAGAGCTACGGAGGCTCCCGAGGCAGGAGGAGGGACAGCAGGTCAGGCCCGTCGGTACCCTCTATCCTCCCAGAGCTGAGCCCTGGCCTCCTCCAGGGAGCAAGTGGGGTGCCCTGGGCCTCCCCGGCCTGAGCCTGGGCCATTTCTGCAGGGTGCGCCCAGCCCCCCACTTTGAGCAGAGGGCCGCAGCGCACGGGGAGGCAGCCAGGCCACGCAGCGAGTACATCCAGCCACCCTAATTGAAACTGCTGGGGCAAATTACCTATTGATTTCTCCATTACAAATGTGCTTTATTCTACCCTCCTGTGGACTTTTATTGGCCGTAATAGTCCTTTCGAAGGCCTACTCGCTCAGACTGTGACATAATTTTTAACGCACGACGAGGAACATTATTCCATGTCCCCCGGGGACACGGACCAATAAATCCAGGAGAGGAGTCTTCCCTCCATGCCCTTCACTCACGGCACCCCTGGGTCTGCGGAGCAGTGTGCCCCAGCCTGGTCCTGGGGAGGCGTGAGCAGCTGGTGGGTTCTGCACATGGGGCCTGGCCACTGTGTGGTACTGGGGGGTGCTGGGTGCCTAGAGGCACCTGGAGTCAGGAGCAGAGGAGCCAAGAGCACCCTGGGGAGGCCCAGGGATTCGGGCAGAAACTCATGGGGACGGGCAAGGCCACCAGGTCCTTCTGCACTGGGCACCCTGGCAGACATCCAGTAGTCAGCCTGGCCATCTGGGGTCCTGCCAGGCGCCCTGCAGGTGCAAGGCCCCGACACACAGCCGGTGAGCACCCAGCATGGAGCAGCACTGGAGAAGGCAGGGGGGAGAGACGTCAGCCACCCCCACACCCACAGCTGACCCACGGGCACTGTGCCACCCACGGGGCAGAGGTGCCAGGGGCGGCCCCGCCAGGGACAAGACATGCCACTCCGTCATGGCCATCCCCTTCAAATGACGAGGAGACAGGGCCTGGGAGGATGGGGCCACTGGGGTCACCAGGGACAGCGGCGAGGCCGAGGGGAGCTGGCACGCGGCCTTCTCCATCTCCCTGTAGAGGGAGCCGCTGCAGCCGGTTTCACCTAATTGTTAAATTCTTTTTGCGTTTAGATACTTTATTCAGTAGCCAAGCGTCCTGACTTTGCCGCACCCGGTGTACTATTTTAATGCGGGTGAAAACCAAATGCCCGGCAGCTGGGTCGGTGCGGTCAGTGCCAGCACTGCGAGGCTGCCCGGTGAGGGGCCAGGTTTGGACTAAGGGAGGGCCCCGCAAACGGGACCCCCGCTAGCTCCAGCTCCACAGGAGGCCGGGAAGGCTGGCCCCCAAAAGCAGGCCCTGTCCAAGGAGATCTGAGCGAGAGGATTTCCATACACAACAGAAAAGAGCACAGTAATCCAGGGAACTGTGGTCACTGCAGTCCACCTCCGACGTACACTCACTCTCAGCCCTATTTTATTTCACACCGAGTAGCTCCTTCTGCGTGTGTGTGTGTGTGTCTGTGTCTGTGTGGATCTTGGTTACCGGCATCCTACCTCCAAGTTATACTCACTCCCAGCCCTATTTTATTTTTATTTTGAAACAGGGTCTCTCTAGGTTGACGAGAGTCTCACTACTTGCTGAGGCTGTCCTCGATTCGAACCTGTGATCCTTCTGTCTCAGCCTCCTATGTACTGGGATTACAGGCATGTGTCACAACACACAGATTTTTTTTTTTTTGAAGATTTAAAGAAGTTTATTAGAAAGATAGAAATACAGAAAATAGAAATACAGAAAATAGTTCCAGCCCCATGCCAGAATGGCATGTGCAGTGGGCAGGTTAGGGACAGACGTCCTGGCGGCTGTGCGCACGCCCCAGGCCAGGATCCCCACTTTCCCGGCACCTCGGGGCTGTGGATCCACACCCACTTGACGGCTTGCTGCATGAAGCGGTCGGGGTCCGCGGCGGAGAAGGTGGTGAGGAGAAGGTGAAGGGAGGGTGGCCCGGGCCAACTCACCACTCCCCTTTTTTTTTTTTTTTTTTTTTACTTTTGAAACAGTCCTACTAAATTGCTGAGGTTGGCCTCTAACCTGCAATCCTCCTGTCTCAGCTTCCCAAGCGCTGGGATTACAGGCGTGCGCCCCCACACCCGGCTTCTGGCTTTCTTTTATAAGGAATGATCTCACCTGGTGATCTTGAACTTAATTCCACCTGCAAAGACCCCACCTCCAAATGAGGGTCCACTCACAGGCTCCAGGTGGACATACCTTTGGGGGCAGCCATATGACCCATTTTCCCCTGCAAGGCATCTCTGGACAAGCAACACCAGGAACTTCATGCTAAATTTGAGGGGACGGGGTATGGGCACAGCGGTCCCAGTGCCAGGCGAGAGCTTGCTGTGGAGAAGGAATCGCCTGGCAGGGGCTGTCGCCCCAAGAGCCAGGCTCCCGCTCTCCGGGCACAGGGCAGGCTTCAGGTATTCACCCCACCCCCTCTCTCCTCCCACTGGTCAAACCCCTCAAGTTAAAGACACCTAGGAGATGAACCAGGATCAGAGCAGGACCAGCGGGTAGAGGGACCGCCTGGCCTGGGCGCCAGGCGCGGCCCTGCTGCTCACCACCCTCCTCCCCCCAGGCCGTCGACTACGAGCTAAACAGGGCCTTCATGCTGACCGTGATGGTGTCCAACCAGGCGCCCCTGGCCAGTGGGATCCAGATGTCCTTCCAGTCCACGGCGGGGGTGACCATCTCGGTCACCGACATCAACGAGGCTCCCTACTTCCCCTCCAACCACAAGCTCGTCCGCCTGGAGGAGGGCGTGCCCGCCGGCACCGCACTCACCACCTTCTCCGCCGTGGACCCCGACCGCTTCATGCAGCAAGCCGTCAGGTGGGTGTGGATCCACAGCCCCGAGGTCCCGGGAAAGTGGGGGTCCTGGCCTGGGGCGTGTGCATAGCCGCCAGGACGTCTGTCCCTAACCTGCCCACTGCACAGTGGGGCGATGAGTGCCCTGCCTCCTGAGGGGGCAGGGAATGGGCACAGCGGTCCAGTGCCAGGCCAGAGCGGGCTGTGGAGAAGGAATCGCACAGAAAGCCCTCACCTCTCCGGGCGCCCCTCCCCTGCAGGTACTCGAAACTGTCGGACCCGGCCAACTGGCTGCACATCAACGCCACCAACGGGCAGATCACCACGGCCGCCGTCCTGGACCGCGAGTCCCTCTACACCAGAAGCAACGTCTATGAGGCCACCTTCCTGGCAGCCGACAACGGTGCGCCCGTCCCCTCCCGGGAGGCCCGGGGGTGGGCAGGACGTCCACGGGCGGCGCAGGCCTCACCATCTGTGCCCTCTGCTCACGCCTGAGTCCTTTCACACCTGCCCGCTGCTCACCCTTGTGCCCAGCACGGAGCCTGCTGCGCCCACACCACCCACTCGGGCAGCCAGGGGCAGGGGCGCCCAGCCTGGCCTGCCCTCCATGCCTGAGCAGCTCCTCTGCTTCCTCACCGGCGACCTGAAGCCCTGGAACCCCATCTGCAGTGGTTTTTTGTTTTGTTTTGTTGCAGTACTGGGGGTTAAACCCAGGAGCATTCTACCTCGAAGCTACACCCCCAGCCCTATTTCTTATTCTTTAATTTGAAACAGGGTCTCATTAAGTTGCAGAGGGCCTCACTAAGTAGCTAAGGCTGGCCACGAACCTGCAATCTTTCTGTCTCAGCCTCCCAAGTACAGGGATTACAAGTGTATGCTGCCATGCCTGGCTAGATCTGCAGTTTTCTAAAATGTTTAGCCCTGGCTGAGTCAACCAGTAAAGGCAGGAAGCTGGGCCCATCACATGGGAGCCCCGGCATGCCAGCCTCCACCCCTGCCGGCCATGGCGGGGACCCTTGGGCCCTCGGTGTGAGCAGGGCCACTGGTGTGAACTCTGGGAGCCGGGGGAGGGTGTGGTCGGTCCTCCCCACCCCTGCAGGCATCACCACAGAGGACCCTGGGGCCTGGGGCAGGTGGTCAGGGAGGCAGGCAGAGTATGGCTGGTGGTTGGTCCCTGGGGGTGCGGCCTTGGGGATTATGTATGTACCTGCTCCCACCCTTCCCTCTCTCTCTCTCTCTCTCTCACACACACACACACACACACACACACACACACACACACACACGCACACACACATTGCCTGGCCTCTAAGGCCTTCCTTTGAAATCTAGAGGAAGGCCTCCGTGTCGCCTTCACTCCAGCAAAGCCACCCTCACACGAGCACCAAGGTGGACCACCAGCACAAATTGTGGTTGTGCCTTCTTCAGTCATGGCCGCTGGGCTCTCTTCAGTCATGGCTGCCATTGCGCCCACTTCAATCATGGCAGCTGGGATAGAATCTGAGTCCCTTTTTTTTTTTTTTTTTTTTTTTAATGGCCGTCTTTGAATGGGTTCCATACTTTTTTGCACTTGGGCCTTAACTACCCAGACCATATTCCTTCTGTTTTTATGCAGAACATTCTATCTTCCTTCAGCCATCTTAATTTCCTCCACAACACCATCTCTTTGGGCCCCAATTTCACACATGCCCCTCTGGCCCAAATGAAAATCTCTAAGGTTTCTCTGCTGTCTACTCCTGACACAGGCTGTACACAGACATTAACATCCATGATGCAGTTTGGATACTTTGATGTTTTGAGATTTTTCTGTACCAGGTTGATCATTGTCTTTAACTATGTCCTCAGGCAGAGTTTCAGGACACGGGCAAAAATGCCGATAAGTTCTCTGCCGGAATGTAACACATGTGGCCCCTATTCTGTCTCCTCTTTGGCCTCTGGAATCTCCTAAACACAGTCTTTACCATCCACCTTTCTGTCCTATCCTGACCCTTCCAGCTTCCTCTCAAAAACTAGTGCCAAACATTTACAATCCACACGGTCAGGTTTAGAAACAGAAGTAGTCATGGTGTGAGGCAGTGACCCCACTCCTGGTTCCAATTTCTGTTGCCATCAGCATTCTCACTCCTGTGACCCAAAATACCTGACAACCACAACTTAGAGAAAAGATTTATTTGCTCACAGTTCTGGAGATTTCAGTCCGGGTTATATCTGTGGAACTCAGGGAGGAAAAGAGCAATGGGGGGGCCACAACACACATAACCAGGCCAGACCCCCAGGGGCCTGCTTCCTCTGGACACACCCTGCCTGCCTTACCACCCAGGAATCCATCTACTAATCCATCTACTAATCCATCTACCCATGAGACTAGGCCCTTCATTATTATCTCACTCAGAACATTTTTTTTTATCATTTTTTGTGTGGGTCTAAGGATGGAACCCAGGGGCATTTGACCCCTGAGATTCACTCCCTGCCCTATTTTTTATTCCTTAATTTGAAACAGGGTCTCACTGAGTTGCGGAGGGCCTCACTAAGTAGCTGAGGCTGGCTGCAAACCGTGATCCTCTAGTCTCAGCCTCCCGAACGCTGGGATGACAAGCGGGTGCCCCTACGCCCGGCCACCTCAGAACATTTTTTAATGACGAGTACATGAGCTTTTCCAGAGGACACTCTGTATCTAAACCATAATAGCAAGCAAAAGCCAGAGTGCGGTGACCACCCTGCCTACCTCCCCACTGGCCCCCGGAGTCGGAGAAGCTGGCCGTGCAGTCGTGATGAGCACCCAGCCCTGGTGGGAGTCTCCCTGGGTTCTCCCTGCCACAGCTCCGTCTCTGAGGCTAGGTCAGAGAGGGCTGGAGCTCAGAGCCCCAGGAACCCCAGGTGGGAAGTGCATGGGGCCACGGTGAGGCAGGCGGGCAGGCCGAGACTGGAACAGGAGCCCCCAGGTGACGGACTCCACCCTCACCTGTCCAGTGTGCCATGTCATCTGCCTTCAGGACAGTCTCAAAGGCAACTCAAATGTGTCGCCTTGAATGTGTCTCGGTGCATTTTCCAGAAGAGTAAAGAGTTGTCCTGCAGGACGCTCTGCCTGCCTCGGCCAGGTACACAGTTGCAGTGTAGAGTCCGGAGCGGGGGGCCCAGGCTGGAGTACTGCCACGCCTGCAATCCCACGGCACCTCTCAGCTCCACCCGGACGGGTGGGGCCAGGCTGGCCTTCGAGCTCTGCAGAGAGGCTCTGTTTAGCTGAGGCCCAGGCAGGCAAGGGTCTCCATAGAGACCATCTCGCCCAGACCCGAGAGCCCCCAGCCTCAGGGACAGCTCGAGCCGTTCTTCCTCGTCACTGTGGGTCTAAGCTCAGAGTTCCCGGCCCCTAGGAACCCTGTTGGGCTGGAGAAAATTCAGGAAGGTGGGGAAGAGACCAGTCCTAGGCCTTGGGGTCCTGCAGAACCCCACCCTGGGCCCAAGAGGGGTGGGATCCTTGGTGCAGCGCTGGGGCTGGGACAGCTCTGAACTTACTGAGGCCACCCATGTGGCTGCATGTCAGGAGGCTGTGCTGTGCGGCTCCGTGTGAACGCTGTACACACTGTATATGTGTGAATACTCGTGTGTGTGTGTGTGTGTGTGTGTGTGTGTGTGTGCAGCTGTGTGAGCGCTGTGTACACTGTGTGTATGCATGTGGCTCCGTGTGAATCCTCTGTCATGTGTGTGCAGCTGTGTGAGCGCTGTGCACACTGCGTGTGCCGTGTGGGTCTGTGTGGCTGAGTCTGCATGTTGAATGCAGCTGAGCGCACCCTGCAGCGCTCAGGTTGGGGGCCGGGGCTGGGGTCAACACGCAGCTGTGTATCAGCCTGGTTGTGGGATGACCCGCAGTGGTAGGCGCATTGTGCGCCTGCGCGTCCTGCGTGGGGCTGTGGGCTGGTCCCACGCGTGCCGCCCTTGGCTGTGGCTGTGTGCTCACCCGCGTATGTCCTTCAGGGATCCCCCCGGCCAGCGGCACCGGGACCCTGCAGATCTATCTCATCGACATCAATGATAACGCCCCCGAGCTGCTGCCCAAGGAGGCGCAGATCTGCGAGAAGCCAGGCCTGAACGCCATCAACATCACGGCAGCCGACGCCGACATGGACCCCAACATCGGCCCCTATGTCTTTGAGCTGCCCTTCGTCCCGGCCTCCGTGCGGAAGAACTGGACCATCACCCGCCTAAATGGTGAGCCCCTCAGCAGGATCCCTCTGGTGGCACTGCCACAGGAGAACGGAGTCTGGGGGAGGCCCAGACCCCTGCCCATGAGACCCAGGCAGCACAGCTGGGGACGGACCCCAGAGGATACCCAGCCCTCCCTCCAGGCGGACCCCTAACAAGGCTGGCGAACCCCATCCACTCTGCCCCTATGGCCATCAGGCTCCTCCCAAGTCCTCACTGGCTCCAGGAGTGACGGGACCGCTGAGTCCTCTGACCGCTGTGCCCCCCACCCCCCGGGCTGGCCATCCTTGGAAGGCTCCCCTAGAAGTGCGCTGCTCTGTACGAGCGAGTCCAAATTCTGAAGGACAGACAGGGCCGTGAACGCGCTGTAGAAACACTGCAGCAGAGCGCTTCCGCCAGAGACCCCTTCCCCAGCTCTCGCCTTGCCAGCCGTGTGGCCCACGCCGCTGGTCTCCTGGCTACTGGTGGAGATGTTTTCACGTGTCTTGTTGGCTTTGTTCTGTGGTTTGATTGTTCAACACCTTTGCCTATTTTTCTGTAAGGAGATTTTTTCCCTAATTGATTTGATGTATTGATCTGATAAAACTATACGTTCAGGGACCGCTTCTCCACCCTGCACGCTGCAGGTGCCTTCTGCTTGCACTGCCAATTGTGTGCGTGATCTGGTATTGGGATCGAACCCAAGGGTGCTCTACCTCTGAGCTTACCCCCTCCCCCGGATTCTTTTTATTTATTTGTGTGTGGGGGGGGTCTGGATCTGGGGATGGAACCCAGGGGCATTCGACCTCTGAGCTACACCCCCTGCCCTATTTTTTTTATTCTTTATTTTGAAACAGGGTCTCACTGAATTTCAGAGGGCCTCACTAAGTAGCTGAGGCTGGCCGTGAACCGCGATCCTCTGGTCTCAGCCTCCCGAAGGCTGGGATTACAAGCGTGCGCCACCACACCCCGCTCCCCCAGCCTTATTTATTTTATTTATTATTTATTTATTTATTTATTTATTTATTTATTTATTTGTGGTACTGGGGATGAAACTCAGGGGCATTCTACCTCCAAGCTACACCCCCAGCCCTATTTTTCATTCTTTATTTTGAAACAGGGTCTCACTAAGTTGCAGAGGGCCTCACTAAGCAGCTGAGGCTGGCCACGAACCTGCAATCCACCTGTCTCAGCCTCCCAAGTACTAGGATTGCAAGCATGCGCTACCATGCCCAGCTTTATTTTTATTTTGAAACAGGATCCTGCTAAGTTGCTGAGGCTGGCCGTGAACCGCGATCCTTCTCTCTTAGCCTCCCAAGTACCAATATTACAGGCGACCACCACCACACCTGGCTGCATTGCCGAAGCCTTTAACCTGGGGTGGGGTGTAGTGTGCGTGTGTGTGTGTGTGTGTGTGTGTGTGTGTGTGTGTGTGTGTAACCAGATGGACGTCCCAGCTTCCCTGCCAGGTGACATGGTCTCCCTGAGTCTTGCATGGAAAGGAGCCCGGCCTTCTGTTAAGTGTCCGTTTCTCCGTCCCAGGTGACTACGCCCAGCTCAGCCTGCGCATCCTGTACCTGGAGGCCGGAGTGTACGACGTCCCCATCATTGTCACGGACTCTGGGAACCCTCCCCTGTCCAACGCGTCCATCATCAAGGTCAAGGTGTGCCCGTGTGACGAGAACGGCGACTGCAGTGCTGTGGGCGCGGTGGCGGCAGCCGGGCTGGGCACAGGCGCCATTGTGGCCATTCTTATCTGCATCGTCATCCTGCTGAGTGAGTGTGGCAGAGGGCCGGGGCTCTGTGGGGAGGAGAAGGCTGCTCTGCCCCAGGAGGGCGGGGAGGGCCGGGAGGGCCGGGGGAAGCTGCAGCTTGGCCTATCAGCCAGCCCCACCTGGGCGCCGGGGGCCTTCCGGGAACCCATCCACCGAGCTGGTCTAGATGATAAAGGACATTGGGGCCTCCTGTTCCTGTGCAGTGGGTTGAGGGCCAGCCAGGGCCAGCAGCTCAGGCATCTCCAGGTGATCCCCTTCCCATCTCCTGCTCTGCCCCCAGAGCCCCTGCACCTACAGCCAACTCCCTGGTGGGCCTAAGATGCCTGCGGGAAGCTCTGCGTGGATTCTGGGTGACAGAGGACCCTGCCTAGCATTAGCCCATCCACAGTTCCAGGACTCTTTCTGATTGGACTGGCTTGGGTCACGTGCACACATTGGAGCCAATCACCCACCAGGGAATAGAATGTGCTCACTGGCTCCACCCAAGTCTTATGCTCCAGTAGTTTCTAGCATTTCCCAGAAGCACAGGAGGGCTGTGGGGACAGAGGAAGGATGCTTAGAAATGAACCCAAATGTTCCATCCTTCCACCAGGCCAGTTGCCCTGAGCTAGTGATAGAGGACAGGTGGGCAAGCAGAGGGCTTGGCTGCCCTTGTCCACATTGGCCCAAGCCAGAGAGTCCCTGCTACGTGCTGGAATGGGCCGAGCCAGGCTTCAGGCCACACTGGCCTCCTGCACCCAAGGACTGGAGAACGCAAGGACTGCTGAGGCCGCCCCTCCACTTCCGGATCCATGTCCCCGGAGCGTTCTCGGAATGCTGGCCTTCTTGTCCAAGGCTTACCTGGGTAGCCTCTGTCGATATGATGGACATCTTTATGTGGGGAGCTGAAACAGCCCCATGAGGGAGCACAGCTGGTCCTCTGTATTCACGAGTTCCCATCTGTGGATTCCGACAACCACAGATTTTGAATATTCAGGAAAGTATTTGTGTCTCTGCTGAACATTTATGGCCTATTATTTTCTTGACATTAGGCCCTGGACAATACCATGTAAAAACTACTTGGCTAGCATTTACATTGTATCAGGTATTATAAATCGTTTAGAGATTATTTAAAAACGCGCAGGAGGATATGTGTAGGACCTAAACATTGTGTATAGGGGTTGAGCATCCATGGATTCTGGTACCCAGGGGGAGAGCCAAACCCTAGACACCGAGGGGCCCCTGGAGATAAATGTCTTCGGACTCTAGTCCCTGGGCAGTGAGTGGGATATGGAGGGGCTGAGCTGGCCAAGGTCTGACTGGGAAAGTGCGCACACACACACATACCCACACACACACACACGGGCCCAGGCACACATGCACACCTACATGTGCCAACACACACACCTGTGTGTGCACATTGCACACATGTAAGCACGCATGCACAAATGCATGTGTTTGCTCATGCCAACACCTAAACACATGAGCATGCACAGACATACATGAGGCAAGACACAGGCCACAGAGACGTGTGCAGACACGTGAGCCTGGGTACACACGTGCACACACGAGGGCATATACCATGGCCATGCACCAGTCTGCATGTTTAAATGCTGGTGTGCATATATACACGTGCACAGGCAGGCTTAGATGCGTGCGTCCAGTCACACGTGCTTACGAGCCGCCCACGTGCACCGGCACACACAGGCACGCACACGCCCGCTCACGGAGCGCCCCCCACAGCCATGGTCCTGCTCTTTGTCGCGTGGATGAAGCGGCGGGAGAAGGAGCGGCACACGAAGCAGTTGCTCATCGACCCCGAGGACGACGTACGTGACAACATCCTCAAGTACGACGAGGAAGGCGGCGGCGAGGAGGACCAGGTGACGCCGGCCTCTCCCCTAGTGTGGAGGCGCACAGAGACCCGCCCGCCCTGCCCGTCAGCCTGGGCGGGCAGCGCACCTGCACCCGTGTCCTCCCCGTCCTCTCCCTCCTTCCCTCCAGCCTCCAGCCCCAGCCCAGTGCTGCCCTGCGCTCTGGATGGGAGGCTGCTGGGACATGACGCCCCTGCCTGACACTCCCAGTGGCCGCCGTGGCCCAGGGCGGGTGGACTACAGGATGACTACAGCCCAGCCCTCCCACTGCGAGCTCCCAGGGCCCACAGGGTGTGCTTGGTGGTCGAGCAGCGCAGCAGGGGCCCACTGGGGTGCCAGGCAGCAAGGCACTGCGCACGGCCCCAATCGGGAGACCAGGCAGCAGCAGGGCACGGAGCGGCACAGCTCGTGGGCACGGGGCAGGCGACGGCCCGACGCGGGTGCGATCGGGGGTCCTCCGTGCCGGTCTGGTGCCTCCACCCGTAAGTACGGTCTCCCTGACTCTCTTGGCCCCCACCCCCAGGACTACGACCTCAGCCAGCTGCAGCAGCCCGAAGCCATGGAGCACGTCCTGAGCAAGGCCCCTGGGGTGCGGCGGGTGGATGAGCGGCCGGTGGGCGCCGAGCCCCAGTACCCAGTCAGGCCCGTGGTGCCCCACCCAGGCGACATCGGGGACTTCATCAACGAGGTGGGTGCCTCTGGCAGTGGGAGGGCCCCCAGCATGGTGACGCCTCTAAAAACAAAACCCTCTGAATACACGCAATCAGGAGTTGTGCAGGGTGAGGAGGCCTGTGGCCTGGGTTGGAGGCCGGCCTGGCCTCCCGCTGTGGGGCCCTGCAGACCAGCTGCCTTAGCCTCTTGCAGGCGCAGCAGTAAGAACCGTTCTCCGTAGGGGGCTGGAGGGGGCCGAGGCTCTGCGCACAGTGGCCCCTCAAGCCCTAATCTCAGCCCCAGCCTAGGCTGCTGGCCACAGCCTTCCCGGCCTCTGAGGGAACCCTGATGCCCAATGGGCAGTACGTCCGCCAGCCTCGTCAGGAGCAGCGGGTGGGCAGCAAGGCGGGGCCCAGGCCCATAGCCCGTTGGCCCCACGAGGGTGCTGGGGTGTGCCTGGTGGCCCCACTATCATTGCAAACTCCAGTTTCTCCTGGGTAGGCAGGCGAAGATCCACGGGTGTCTCCCCAGGGTGTCCAGAGCTCTCCTTGGACTTAGTTTCCAGTCTTTGGGCTTCCCAAAGACAGACTCGGACACCACTGGAAGCAGGTGGTGCCCACGGAGCGCTGGGACAGTGGGGAGGAGAGGAGCGGAGAGCCCACCGCAGACGCCAGGCTCCCTCCCACGGAACAGCGTGGGCAAGGGTGCTGGGTGGCGTCCACCCGGTGGTCGCTGGCGATCATGGCCACCATGGAGAAGCCCAAGGAGCGTTAAAGTAACGGCGTCACCTCCGACACCTGCGGGGGCCAAGTTTTGTTCATGGGGTATCTAGTTCAGCCCCTTTCAATTTCTGGCTTCAGGGGCCACCCTGAACCATGTCCCCTTAAGGCCAGGTCAGCGGAGGTGGAGAAGACAGTCCCCTCGGAGGGCCGCCCTCTAGCCGCAGGCCCCACCCAGCCCTCCCGCCTCCTGCTCGTTGGTGTGGCCTCGGCTGGTATCTGAGTTTGCCACCGTCAACTCCTCCGCATCCCCTTCTTATAAAGAGACTTCCCTGCGTGGATCTTAACGCCCCCAGGTAAATGCAGGGGGCACTTATTAGACGTCCACTGAATGCAAGGTCCTGGAGCTCCACCCTCCTGCCGCCACCTCCTTTTCTGGGGATCCTTGGGTTAATCAGGCCCCGGGTGTGACAACACAGCCCTCCGCCCTAACCCCAGGGTCTGTGTTACCCCAGGGACTTCGGGCAGCTGACAACGACCCCACGGCGCCCCCCTACGACTCCCTGCTGGTCTTTGACTACGAGGGGAGCGGGTCCACGGCAGGCTCCGTCAGCTCCCTGAACTCGACCAGCTCCGGGGACCAGGACTACGACTATCTGAACGACTGGGGACCCCGGTTCAAGAAACTGGCGGACATGTACGGGGGCGGCGAGGAGGACTAGCCTGGCCCCCCGTCCTCGGACTGAAACCAGAGAACAGCGCTCGGAGCCGAGCCGGGAGCTCTGGCGTCCGCCCTTCCCTGCCCCGCCCTCCCTGCGTGGGGCTGTCTAGCATGAACACTGGCCACCAGACGCCCACCTCCTCAGTCGCCACCCACCGCGGAGGGAGAGCGGAGGCACTGTCCCAACCCGAATCCCCGAGAACAGAGCACTGTTTAAAAACAAAAACAAAAAACGAAAGTGCCTTTTGGTACAAGTGTCAGATCCCCTAAACTCAGGAGTGACTGAAGCAGGGACGGCCCAAGTCCCCTCCCCAGCCCCGGCGCCCAGCCAGCCCCGCTGCTTTTGGTCTTTTATTAAGAAAAAGAAAGTACCCATTTGGGAAGTGCTTGGGGTCCAAATCCCAGCAGCCTCTGCTGTACTCAGCCAGGGCTCCTGGGCCCCCGGGGGCTTCTCGTGGCCAGCGGTGAGGCCGGGGCTTTGGGCAGCAGAAGCCCCAGGATGGGCAAGCCTTGACTGCCAATGCCAGGCGCGTGGCTCTGGCCTTAACCTGCATCCGCGGCGGCCCCGCCTCTCCCAGATGCTGTAAATAGCTGGGACAGCGGGCATCCCGGGGACCGTCCACGATGCTCCCCCTCTCTGCCCCTGGCCATCCTAACAACCCCCAGTCCACGAGAAGGGCTCCCTCTGGGCCAGCTGTCACCCCCAACGCCAGTGAGGTTCCTTCGCCCTCCGTCCCGGACAGGACACACGCAAGAAGCCACAGTGTCCTGCAGGACCCTGCACGATGTCCCCACCCCTGAGGGCAGGACGCCAAGGGCCCAGTTGAAGGCCCAGTGAACAGGCCTCAGCCTGAGCCCCCAAATACTCCTGACACCGGCCACCCTGGGGCCTCGCAGATGGCAGAGAGACGCAAGCCCCTGCAGCTGGAGACTGGCTGCCCTTTGGCGATAGGGCACGCCGTGTGCCCCAGCAGCCCCTGGCCTCCACGGCCTGCTGACTGAGCTCCTGCCTGACACCTGTGAACTCCTGTGGATGGCGAGGACCTGCTCAAGTGGGCAGCGGTCTCGCTGTACTCGTCTGCCCACAGACACCTCTGCCTACACACGCCCGAAACCAGACAGTCCCTTCCTTCAGCCCACGTCTGTGCTGCGTGGCTACTGTCCCTCCAGAGCTGGGGTTACTCTCTCCGTGGGTAGCCAGACTCCGGCCAGACTGGATGGGGTGGTCAGTTCTATAGGACACCAAAAAGGTCATGCTGTAAGCGCCCCCCGGGTGGGGAACACAGCTGCCCTTTAACAGGAAGAGGAAACAGTCGTGGGCATCTCTATCTGGGTGCAGGGACTTCTGGGCCGGGGCAGCAGGCAGGCCCTCGAGGGCGGCCCGGGCGTGGCCAGCCGTCTTGTGCTCCCCAGGAGGAGGGTGAGGGCAACAGAAGTGGGGAGGACGCGGGGTGGGGGCAGCCCTTGGGGAGAGACGGTCGGTCCTGGTACTGACAAGACCTCATGGAATCCCAGCCCACAGGTCCAGAGGGGCTTGAAAGGGGGGCTGGGAGTGCCAGGGACAGCGTATTGGACACCCAAGGCCTCGGGTCTCTCCCTGGTCTCTCCCTATCATTACAGTAATCCCCTTCTAAACAGCTTGGCCTCAGAGACACAACCCGAGCGGACTCCTTGGGCCCAAGCCATGGGCGTGTCCCATTGGACGTCAGGGTTTTCTCTTCTGGAGCCAAACTCTTCCCCACCTCAGCCTCCTCAGAGTTGAGCTGGGCTAGAAGCTGTTCTGTCTGTTCTGCCCTCCCATGCTGCCTGGGGAAGGCTGGACGGCCACACGTCCTTCTCAGAGCCCCCTCGCCCTCAGCCGGTCCAGGGTGTGGGCCCGCAGGTGAGGTGTTCCCAAGCCCTAGCTGTGCTATGCAAATTGCCCTGGGCCCACAACCAATGAGGATGGTCCTGAGTGTGTGGGGCGGGGCCACTGGAGAGATGGCTGTGGGTCAGGCCTGGGGGGCCTGAGGGCTGGAATTTTCTGGTTTTGTTTCTTGGACAGGTCGCCCTTCGATGGAAGTTCTGAGCCCAGGAACGCAATGTGGATTTTGAAGTCTGCATGTGGCTGGGAGCCTGGGCAGCCAGGAACTCTTTTCCCTAAGTCCCCAGGCCTCCTGGAGTCCCGGACAGATCCTGCTGGCTTCCAGGCAGCGTGGCGCCTCACCCTCCTCTCCCCAGCCTCTCGCTCCCTCTTACTGCCAGGGCTTTTGCGTTTTCCCCTAACTCCTACAGGCTGAGGCCATGGCACCAGCTGGAGGGGTGTCCATGGGGGCTTCTCGTGACAGCTGGACAGCTTTGCCCTTTAATCCCACACTCCAGTTAGCCCCAGGGGACAGAGAAAAGTGGGGTTCCCACACCGGCTCCATCTCGGAACTGCATCCTGAGGCCAACGCGTTAGCATTAGCAAGCGTACAAACAGTGTCAAACGTCTCTCTTCTGTAGTTTGTAGATACAACGTGTCTGTGGTCAGGGGCTCGGCCGGCGGAGGCCCGAGGGTGTCTGTGGTCAGGGGCTCGACCGGCAGAGGCCCGAGGGTGTCTGTGGTCAGGGCTCGGCCGGCGGAGGCCCGAGGGTGGTGCTGGCAGCGTGCAGGGCTATGGTTTGGTTTCTTTAGGGAGTTTCCCTTCTGCAAACAAGAGACAGCCACGGTGCAGGACGGGATCGAGAACACCCCGGCCTTGGCCGGCTTCGGCACCCCATCTACTAAGCAGCAGGCTTTCTCTTTCCTGTCATTCGGCACATCCAAAATGTCAGGCCTCCCGCCACCGAAGCCTCAGATGTGGCCCGCCAGCAGGTCCTCGGAAAGGCCTGTCTCCCTAGCGTGATTACGTGGTCCACTGAGATGACAACTCTGTTCTCTCCAAGGTAAAAAGTTGGGGGAAGGGAGTCTCCATTTCCACTGATGGTAAAAGGAAAAACACCAAATATCAAACCAGAATCTCCCGTGCACAGAGCACCTGTGGCTGGCTCACGGCAACGTGCACACGCTGGCACTGCTCCACACCGCCGGGCCGGGGACCACCTCTGTGTATACTCGGAACGCATTCTACCTTTGCTTTCTCTCCCTGTTTTCATTCTATTTTCGTTTTGCATGTTTCTTTCTGAAAAAAACGGACAAAATGTGTAGCAGCCCGCATGACCGTGGTTGTTTCAGGAAAGATACTGAAGTATGATGTCCCCACACTGCAACTCTGAGCGCTGCGCGGTTAGACAAACGTTCCAACTTTTTTTGTAATCGTCAACAGCACAACTATTTTGTATTGTTGTTTGTATCATTTTGTACCGAAAAAAAAAAAAGGAAAAAAAAAAGGGAAGAGAGTCAATGTTTTCAGTGTGTTTTTAGTGCCAGACGGTCTTGGTTCTGAGCGGAATAGCAGCTTTGCAGACTTGTCGCGTGCTGGAGTGGAGTCGGGCGTCGGCACGCAGCTCCACAGGAGTGAATAAAGTCCCCTTTTGAGAAGTCGGCCTCAGCCTGCCTTGTTTTTCTTCCACGTGCCCGGGGAGCTGATGGTGTTCGGGCAGCTGGCAATGAGCAGGGGAAACTGCTGTCAGCAGTGGGATCCAACACGCAAACGCCAGGTTAATCCCAGGCACTGTCCAGGTTCTGGGAAGACAGGGATGGGTGAAGTCGGGCCCACAGGTCCTCTGTGCAATTGTTTGGAAGTTTTCAGACCAAGCCAGGCGTGGTGAGTGCCGTGAGCCAGCCACAGGTGCTCTGTGCACAGGAGACTCTGGTTTGATATTCGATATTTTTCCTTTTAGCATCAATGGAAATGGAGACTCCCTTCCCCCAACTTTTTACCTTGGAGAGAACAGAGTTGTCATCCCAGTACTTGGGAGGCTAAGAAAGGAGGATCGTGGGTTCAAAGCCAGCCTCAGCAACTTAACAAGGCCCTCTGAAGCTTATTGAAGAAAAGAAATAATAACAACAATAATAATAAGCCAGGCGTGGTGGCACTCACTTGTAGTCCCAGTACTTGGGAGGCTGAGACAGAAGGATCCCAGGTTTGCAGGCAGCCTCAGAAATTTAGTGAGGCCTTTTATAACTTTGACCATGTTTCCAAATAAATAAATAAATAAATAAAATAGGTCTAGGACTGTAGCTCAGAGGTAGAATGTCCCTGGATTCAATACCCCAGTAGCACCAAAAAAAAAAAAAGATCTGGGCGTGGTGGCACACACTGAGGCCCTCTGCAACTTAGTGAGACCCTGTTTCAAAATAAAGAATTAAAAAAAATAGGGCCAGGGGTATAGCTTGGAAGTAGAATATCCCTGGGTTCAATCCTCAGTACCACAAAATAAAATATTTTCAGAAATTATAAACCAAGCTAAAAATTAAACAAAATAGCCTCCCCCCCTTATACTTTGGCAGTAAGTCAGCCTCTGTGCACCATGGAAAGCTGGGTCTTTCTCACACTTCTTGAAGCCGGTATCTGGCAGCAAAGAAGGATCCCGGCGCAGACCCACAGCGGGCTGTCTCCCTTCCGTCCCTCTACCAGCTCTGCCCCACAGTGCCCAGCACCTGCGGGCCCGCACACCCCGGGCCCGGCTTCGCTTCCACCTACACTACCGCAGCATCCCTCGGGTCTTCAGATGGACCCACCTCGTAAAACCTTATCTCCAGCAGGGTATGGCGACCGGGGAGGCTGAGACAGGAGGATCCTAAGTCCAAGGCAAACCGGGGCAACTGGGAGAAACCCTATCAAAACAAAATCAAAAGGCTGGCTCAGTGGTACTGTGAGTGGTACTGAGCACCTCCAATCCCCAGTAATGGCGGGGGGGGGGACCAACCCATGCCACTGCAGGCCTGGGAAGGGCCGGAGGCAGACCGTGGTCCGAAGGGGTGCGCACACAGCCCCTGGGGCACCGTAGATCCCTCCTCCCTGGGAGCACAGCCCAGCAAGGCTCCAGAGGCACACACACACAGCTCGTGCCTCTGGCCAGGGCCGCTCCTCAGTGCAAACCCTCCCCGGCCAGAGCTGGCATCAGCAGGTAACAGTCAAACCCAGAGCCGGTCCGCCGGGGCCAGGGCCATGTGTGTCCCACCCCTGCGCCCCCCAGCCCATGGGGCAGCTCCGCCCACTCTGAGGTGCCTCAAGGCCCGCTTCCTGCCTTCTCCCCTCTCCCAGGCAGGACACATGGCACCTCCTGGGATACTCAGCAGGACACTGGCCACCATGGCCTCAGCATCGTCCAGGGGCACGTCACCTCGGTGACCCCGTGTCGATTCAGCCTGAGCAGGTGGAGTGGCCTGGCCCTCTCCCACCCACAGCTCACGTCACCTGGGCCTCCAAAGCGAGGCGTCACCACTGATACCCAGAGGGCAGAGAAGAGGCTGCGTCTCGACCTTGTCCTACCCAGGGAAGGGGACGCAGTCCATGGTCCCCCAGTATGATGCCCTGAGGGCAGCGCTTCCCACACAGGAAGCAGGGCCTTGCTACTTGCTGAGGCTGGCCTTGAACCTTAATCCTCCTGTCTCAGCCCCCCAAGTGCTGGCATTACAGGCATGCACCACTATGCTCAGCTTTAACTTAACTATTATTTTATTTATTTATTTTTAGTTTTGCGTGAGTGGTTCTGGGGTTGAGCCCAAGGCCTTCTCCCTCTGAACTACACCCCAGCCCTCTCTACTCTTTGTCTTGAAGGAGGGTCTAAGCTGCTGAGCGTCTTGCTCATTTCTAAGGTTGGCCTCAAACCTGCGTCTTCCCTCAGCCTCCCAAGTACTGGGATTATAGGCATGTGCTGCCATGCCCAGCAACTTCCTTGATAAATAACCCAGTATCAGGTATCTTGTTACAGTATCACAGCCACACAATAGGCCAGGAAGCCAACCCATAACCTGCACTAACCAGTATGTCATCACACTAACCAACCCATCATCACACTAACCAACAGGTCATCCACACTAACCAACCCATCACTACACTAACCAATAGATCATCTACACTAACCAACCCATCACTACACTAACCAGTATGTCATCAGCACTAACCAACCCATCATCACACTAACCAATAGGTCATCCACACTAACCAACCCATCACTACACTAACCAATAGGTCATCCACACTAACCAACCCATCACTACACTAACCAGTATGTCATCCACACTAACCAACCCATCACTACACTAACCAGTATGTCATCAACACTAACCAACCCATCACTACACTAACCAATAGGTCATCCACACTAACCGACCCATCATCTGTACCGAAAGCACATCACCCACACTACCCAGCCCACCATCTACACTAACCAGCCCATAACTACACTAACCAATAGGTCATCCACACTAACGGCCCACTATCCCCACTAACCAGCCCACCATCCCCACTAACCGGCCCACCAGCCACACTTCCTGTCTTAGGCTCCCAAGCCCTGGGATTATAGATGCTGTCCACACTACCCAGTCCTCGGCCAGGTCATTCCTGTCTGCCTCAGATTCGGAAGCTGGGCCGCTGTTGTAGCCTCGGGCCGCAGGCTGGTCAATGGCGCAGTGACCAGTGGCCCAAGCAGCCAGGACGTGCGTGCGCTGGCAGCTTCCTTCCTGCACCTTCCTCCTCCGGACGGCCAGGGGGCGGATGCCCTAAGCCCCGAGGGCCAGCACCAGTAGTGGGCCAGCCCCCACCCCTACCTAAATGGGAAACTGGGGAGGGGAGGGCGAGAGGGCAGCCCCTGCCCCCAGCTGCCCCCACCCCGGGCACCCCAGCCCAGTCCTCCCAGCCACCTCTCTCCCCGTGGCACCTGGACCTGGCTCAGCACTCATCTCAGTTGGCCTGCGGGCGAGCCTGCCCCAGCCAGAGCCCCACCACAGCCCCCAGAGCAAGGACCCACCCTCCACCCCTTTTCTTAGGCACAAATCTGCAGCCACGATAACTTGCATAACAAAAAGTCACTCACTTGGTTAATTACGGGTGCAGCTGATAATTGCAAGCACAATTAGCCACTTGCTAATTTTGAGGGTGCTGAGCAGCTAATTACATTCACAATTAGGCACCTGGTGTGGCCAGGACAGGCAGTGAGGGAGGGTGCTCCTGAATCAGCCTCCTGGGATGAGGCCTCCTGGGGCAAGGCTCAGAGGGGCTGGGCATGAGGTGCTCCTGTAAGGCCCGTTGCCCCAGCTCTGGGGCAGAAGGCTGACTGGCCTGGAGGCAGGGACCCTTTTAGGTCCCTTCAGTGAACAGAGTGCTGTCCTCTGTCCCAGGGACACAAGGCAGACCAGCTGCCCATGGCCGTAGCTGCCCAGCCAGACACCAACACTCACCTGCAAGGAGAGTGAAGGGGGCTGGGTGGAGTCAGTTGAGAAGGAGCACAGGCCTGCCCACACCCAGACACACACCAGGCCCTCCTGGCCAGCCTGAGCTCCGGGAGCTGTCCAAGGTGCTGACTTCCTGGCACTAGTGTCCCTTACTAAGTGAACCAGTGTATTTCGGGCCAAGAACTTAAGAGAAAGCAAAGTATTAGTCATGGCTAGAAAGTGTGGGCATGGCCTAATAGACCAACTGACCTAGATACAGCCACGAGCAGGAAGACCGGAAACTGCCCGCTACGATTCCTGCTCTTGCTAAACTGGGCCTCGTCTCTCCCGCTGCCCAGTGCACGGTGCTATGGGCTGAACTGTGCCCCTCTCACAAGTTATGACGGAACCCTGACCCCAGGACCTCAAAACGTGACTGCACTTTTGACAGGCCTCTACAGAGATGGTCAAACTACATGAGGTCATTCGGCTGAGCCAAGTATGACTGGCGTCCTGGCCAAAAGGGGGGCTCCGGTGGCGCACCAGGTGGGGTGCGGGCAGACAGGGCACTGCTTCTACATGCCAGGAACAGAGCAGGGGCCAGCAGCCTCAGAAGCCCGCCTTGCCACAGCTGGACCTCAGGCCTCTGGCCTCCAGGACTGGAGGCTGAGGGCTGTTCCCAGGCTCCTGGCTGGGACCCTTGTCACCACAGCCTCAGAGACCACGACAACGGGAGGAGACAGCGCTGCTTCCAAAGTGGCTGGCACAGGCCGCCATGCCGGGCACAGTGGCAGTCCCACTTGGGGACGCACCACAGTCAGAGGACCACTGGTGCTTCGATGGACACGGGAGAGCCCCCCCTGTGCCACCAGGACTAGGATCCCAGGACCAACCTGTGAACCAAGTGACAGAGCCCCTCACACTGGGCTGCTCCAGGGCCGGGCTTCTGTGTGGGCGCTGCCCAGGTGAGGCCCAGCAGGGGAGCCCCAGCCGCTGAGATGGGTGAAGCTTGGCTCCGGCCCACCGGGCGGCCGGAACCTGTGTCCTCAGAAAACTATTTCCACTGGATTCACTGGACCTGGGGCTCAGACACCCAAGGAGCAGGACCAGAGCTGAGTGTCCATCAGTGTCATCAAAAACTAGGAAGCCAAAGAACAGGCAAAACAGATACAGATAGATTTGTTTTTAATAAAGGAGTTAATTTTCTTTCAATCCTATATAAAACAATAGCAATTAAAAACTTCATTTTTGAAAGTAAAATATTTACATATGAACAAGTAACTGTGCAAAATTTACATGAAAAAATGGAAAGACAGGGATTTTCTAAAAGATAAAATAAAAGGTGTAACAGTTCTCAGGTGTTGATAAAAAATACTGATCAGCGTTCAGTTCACACGCGCGAATTAAAATCTAACGTGAGAATTCACACGGAGAAGCCAAAGTATTTACAATCATAAAAGTACTATCAATAGACAATTTAATACAATAACCTCTGAAAATATAAAGAACCAATTAGTATATTTGTAATAAAAAAATAGGTACAAAGAAGGGGCTTTGCTCTGGGCGTCTGTAAGTTGCCCACAGCCTGCATACAGTCTTAGCAAAATAATTGTAGTTTACATAGCCATTTTATGTTATGTGCCAAAAATTATGTACAATTACTGACAAAATACACCAACCATTTTTCAACACTTGATTCACACTGAGAAACAGTCTTTTTGATGATTCTTCTCAACTTTGATTTTATTTAATCTAAGTTTTCACTTTGAGCTAAAAAACACAGTGCAAGTAAAATATATTTATGCTGAAAAGGGTCTCATTTCTCCTTAACTTTACAGCTTCACAAACTGTAGCAATCAAACGCGCTGTACAGATGCTGAGCGCGCGCTCGGGCCGCGGCGGGCGCCTGCCTCTGCTCCTGTGTGAACTGTGATCGCCTCCGCGCCACACGCACGGCTGCGTGCTCCTGGAGGGGCGCGCGGGGAGGGGGAGATAAATAGTCTAAAAATCAGTTTGCTTAGCCAACTGACTTACAAAAATAAAACAGGTGAAATGAGGTCATCGGCTGTAGACATACACCTACAGAGGAAGTTAGTTGAACTAAACTGAAATTCACAAATAATGTGGAAACTGCTACAAGTTGACAGAGGGCAGTAGTTATTTGCTAACCGGTTCCGTCAGTCTTTATATATGGCTTGTTTGGCAAGAAGGCCACACGATCAAGGATGAGTCTGGGCTCAGTCGTCCCCTACGAGTATCCACAGGCCTTTGTGTCCTCTCTGCTACTGAAACGGGTGTTCTTCCACACTGAGAGCTGATTTAGAAACAGGAATATAAAACTGTCCATCGTAAAGAGGTGGCTGTTTTGAACAATATCCCATTGGCTTGTTACAAAAAGGCGTCGTCTGCAAACATAGAAAAGCGGGGCGGCGGCGCGGCGTCACTTGAGGAGTGCTTTGTAGAGCAGCAGTGAATGGCTTGTCTCGCGCTCGTTTTCTAAGCAAAATATGAGGTCCCTGAGGTTGACCCGCGTGATTCGCTGCCGCGTGAACTGCCGGGGGGCTCCCACGCCGGAGCTTCCGGGGACTGCCGCGCCGGGGCCCGAGCCCTGGTGACAAGAAAGAAGCTGCGTTAGTGGCGCTCAAAGGCTGCCGCGCGCGGGAGGGGAGGGCGCCCTGGGCACCCGCCAGGCACAGGCTCCTCCCCGCGGGCCTGCGGCTGGAGCTCGACTGCGGTCCCCAACGGGGTGGCAGGCGAAGACGAGAGGCCGCTCCAAGGCACACGCTCGGCTCACCACCATCTGGGTAAGCGCAGATGCCCAGGACTCACTTGGCCTGGGCGGGAGGGAGGGCAGAGACCACCTGCGCACGTGGCTGAGTAGTGGGGCCTCGGTCCATACCCCACGCCACCCAGGGCCGCACCATCCCAGCCGGCTGCAGAGGCACGAGGTCTGAACTCCCAGGGCCACCGGTGGGCTCAGCAGGCCGACTGTCAGTGGCCAGGTTCCCCCGCTGCCTGGCTGATACGACCCCGCTCGCTCTCCCAAGAGCTGACGCTGGTGGGTTTCTGCAATGCACCGTGTCACCACTGAGTGGCAGCGTCCAGCAGCTTGATCACAGCACAGCCTCTGTCTGCTGCCCCGCCAGGTACCAAGGGTAGGACCCAGCACAGCGCTCCCCTCTCCTGCTGTGCAGGGCATCTGTGTCCTGCAGTTACGCTGTCTGTGAGCATTCCAGGGCACGCACTGCGGTGAGGTCGCTGAGCCCACAGGACTAGAGGCAAGGAGCTCTGCCCGCCACCAGCATCCCGGGAGCCGCGGCGAGGAGGTGGCCGGCAGGCTGCGTCCACCATTCTCCCTGCCCGCGCACCTCGCACAGCGGGGGCACGGTGTGTCTGAAGGCACGGCTGGCTGTAGTTTCGTTTTGTGCATGGCAGTCCAAGTGGGGAAGGTGTGCTCTCTCGTCAGCCCGGCCTCCATGCCATGGTGGGCTCACTTCCTCCAGGTGAAGAAAGTCCTCATGCTTTCCTGGAGCTGTCCCCTCGTCCCCACAGCAGCCTCCAGGAGTTTTGTGTACACAGCAGAGCCCTTTAAAGGGCTGGTGCAAAATCAAGCAGAAAGAACGAGGAAGCCGGGCATGGCGGGGCACATCTGTCACCCCAGTACTAGGAGGCTGAGGTGGGAGGATCGCAGATTCAAGACCAGCCTCAGCAACTTAGCAAGACTCTCAGAAACCTAGCAAGACCCTGTTTCAAAACAAAAGGGGAGGTATGGCTGGGATAGATCACCTCTGGGTTTAATACTTACTACCACAAAAAAGGAAAATGAGAGTGAACAAGTCAACAGTCTGTCTGAAGGCGCTGTGGCGGCAAGCCGGCAGCAGGAGCGCGGCTTCTCGGGAAGGGCCTGAAGCTACAGGCCAAGCAAGGAAGAGGCCCAGCGAGCGCCTCCCAGGGGGCCCAGGACCCCGCCAGGCTGGCGGGCTGGGCTGGGTCTTTGTCTCCGTTCACAGGCGGGTTTCCACGCCCACCACCTGGCCATCAACGGCTCTGCCTGACCACAGATGTGAGCCCGGGCAGTGCCGTGCCGGGTCCCCCTGGCAGCACCAGGCAGCCAGCGTGTCCATCTGTACTTTCGGGTTCAACAGTCAAAACCAGGGCTGGGAGAGGCAAGGTGCTCATTTCAGCAGCAAAACCAAAGTGCTAAGTCAAGTCAAGGTAAATAACACCAAAACCGGTGCCGGAGCCTGGCTGAGTGGGCGCCGGCACCAACCAAGGGTGGCCCTCCGCTGGCACACGGGGCTGGCGCGCGGGGCCCTGGCAGGAGAACGCCATGACTCACCATATGCCAGGCTCCAACGCGGAGCAGCGTGGCGGTGAGCGAGAAACTACAGTCCTGGCGGGTCCGGGGCTTTTACAGGCAGCTGGATCCTTCTTAGGTAGTAGAAAAGGACACGCGTGCTCGGGACACCCACCTGGCGGGCAAGCTCCCACCCCACGGGCTGACTGCCGCTTCTCCCGAAGGAGGGCCACTCCATGTCCTGACCGCCCAGCCCTGTGGCTGCTCCGTCCTCAGCCAGGGGAACCTAACCCCAGCCGCATGATGGGCCGGCTGACCCACTCCCTGACACGCAAGTGTGCGGGACCCGCGGGGCGCAGCAGCTCCTCTCGCTAGGCTTGTCAAAACCCCTCCGGACTGTGGGTGCTGGGCCAGGTGTCCAGCAAACTAGCCCGGCCACTGCAGAGACCAGTGGGAAGGTTCTCTGTAAACCGGGAATGGAACCATAGCACGACCAGCATCCTCCCAAAGGAAGGGAAATCAGAGTGTTCTAACACTCGCATGTCCGTGCTCAGCGCAGCGCGACTTCCACTAGCCAGCCCAGGTGTCCATCCACAGACAGTGATTACAAGCCTAGTCCAGACCACAATGGAATTGTACTCAGCCATAGAGAAGCTGGAGAGAGATTCGCAAAGTGCATTCTCGATGGCCTCGAAACTGAAGCGCCACCCACTCCGTTATCACGCCTCCCCCCTGAAGACCTAAGCCTGCCATCTGACATTGGCATGCGCGGTTCCACCTTACCCACCCTGTGGGCACAGGGCCCTCGGGCTGGAGGAGGCACCAGTTCTCGCACTGCCAGGTGCCCCGCCCTGTGGGAGCTCAGAGCCCCCGGAGAGGCGTGGCAGGGAGCACAGAAGGGGCACAGGCGGCAAGCACAGCAACCTTGCCGCTGCTCCGTGAGCCCTGGCCGCCTCGGTGCCAGCAACCCTGCTGCCAGCAGAGGGTGCCATCGCACCACCAATCCCTCAGAGCAGGCGCACACAGGTGAGTCCATGTGCTCAGAGCCCTGCGCTCAGAGGATGGCAGACACCCCAGAGAGGCGTACCACCAAAAGTCAGATAAAACCCAAAAATCAGTCGACTGAGAAAAGTTAACCCAAGAAGAAGTACAAGGGACAAGATTTCCCCAGAAGGGCATGAACTAAGGGCCAAGGGAGACCAGGCAGGAATGGGCACTAGCCAGGAGCTCTGGGGAGAGATGGCACACCAGGGAGCAGGGATGAAGGCGACTGGACAACGGGGCACAGCTGGAAGGCAGCTCCCAGCTCTGCCCAGGACAGTGCTAAGGGCAGGAGCGACACCAGACAAGGTTGGAGGCCGGCCCGAGCCGAGGAGACCGAGCTGCGGCCAGGGAATGCCTCGGCCTCCTGCGCTGCCAGCAGGACACCACTCGTGGAGGCGCAGTGAGCCCAGGGTCGCGCAGAGCAAGCAGATGAAGCAGGCTGGCCACACGCAATGGTTGGTGGGAGAGCAGGGGCTGCTGCACGTGGCCACGGGGCCGTCCTGGGTCAGCGAGGCAGAGCGGGAGCAAGGTGTCCTGTGCACCGGCCGCAGGCTGCAGGCCTCAGGGCCCACCCTGGAGCCTCCCAGGCCAGAAGCCTACTGAGTGAGGCGTCCAGCAAAACAGGACCCAGAGCATCCAAAGGCTTATGCCCAAAAGACCACAAGAACACGAGCAGACCTTCCTGGAAAGCCAAAGAACCAAAGGCAGCTCACAGAAGGGACACGGGGAAGCAGTACAAGTGCATACAGGCCGGGCGTGGCGGCACGCGTGCGATCCCAGCACTCGGCAGGCTGAGACCGGAGGACTGTGGTGCGCGGACAGCCTCAGCTACTTAGCGAGGCCCTTGTAACTTAATGAGACCCTGTTTCAAAATGAAGAATAATAAACAGGGCAGGGGGTGTAGCTTGGAAGTCGAATGCCCCTGGGTTCCATCCCCAGACCCACAAAAAAAGAAAACAACAATAAAACCCGCCCGGGCCTGACTCAGGGGCAGCTGCCTCGCCTCTCAGCCGACTCCACTCCCATCTAGTGCCTCCTGCTGGTCTGGGCACCGAGAGCCAGGCCAGGGGGAGCCGAGGACTGGACGGGGCTGAGGTGTCCGTATGGACTCCCAGGACCCTCGCCACGCAGAAAGGGCCAGCATGCCGCACACCCTAGTACATGCGCAGATGCTCCCGAGCTCTGCCTGCGCAGGAGCCCCAGCAGCCCAGGCAGAAACAGGTCAACACCAGGACGTCCATCGCAAGGCAAGCCAGACACTCAAGGAAATGAGAGAACCGTGCAAGAACCACGCAAACCGGAATCCTGAGAACTGAGAACCGAGGTGACTAAATCAGGAGAAATTAATAAAACGTCCCCAGTGAAGTGAAGGCTGAAAAGAGCACAAGAGCAGTGAACACAAGAAGACGGGTTTGCAGAGAGAGCTGCGAGGACTCAGAAGAAGGCACAGCCCACCAGGACCTGCTGGGCTCGGGTGGGCCCGGAGGACCCTCGGTGGCTACAGAACGGCACACAGGAAAGGGCGAGCGTGGGGCAGCCCGCAGGCCCTGCGCTGCGCTGGAGGAGCAGGGCCCGCCCAGGACCCACCAGAGCCTGACCCCAGACCCACTCAGAACTGCACAGGAGCCGAGCGCCGATCCCGGCAAAGGAAGGGGGCAGAATGCAAGTCTATGCACGTGGTCCACGACGGCCAACGTCTGAACCACATCAACAGCTACGCAGACAAAACCATGATCCGCAGGCACGGGGAAAATAGAAAGCAGTCGATAGAAACTGAACATGAGATGGCCCAGGCCCTGGCCTTAACGAACCTTTACTCAGCCTCGGTGAACAGGCTCAGTGACAGCAGAGAGCCAGGTCTTGGGAGGGGCGCAGACGGGCTCTCAGCAGGCTTCGCGACCAGCGCAGAGAGTGCCAAACATGCAAAACACGCTCACGGGCAAGAACTGCGCTGGAGCTTAGCCAACCAGGGAGAGCGGAGCCCATCTCCCCGTCTTCTAGAGAGCTTGAAGACAGCACTAGAGATCATCCGTTCTGAAGAACAGATTGGAAAATAGGAAGTCAGTGAGCACGCTCCAGAGACCTACGGCAACACCAAGGTCCAACATATGTGGAACCGGAGACCAAGCAGCCGTAGGACGGGAACGGAAAAGACATTTGAAGGAAGAATGACCACAACGTCCAGATGCTCTGACCTGCAGATCTGAGAAGCTCGGAAAACCTAAAGCAGGCCGAGTCCCCAAAGACCCACACCTAAACGCAAACCAGACTTCTACAGAGCGAAGACCAAAGTTCCAAAGCAGCCAGAGAAGGGAGAGATTCTGTGCAGGGCACAAAGGATACAAATCAGAGTATGACCCAGAGGACGACTGTGAGCAACGTCCGAAAAGTTCTGCAAAAAAGAAAAACTGTCAACTCAGAATTTTATAAGCACTGAAATATTCCTCGAAAATGAGGAGGAACGATGACTATTCTACAGTACACCAATGCAGACACTGTGGCTGCACTCCACAGCCACACAGGGACGGGGGTGGGCAGAAGGAGGCGGAGCCTGCAAGAGGGGCGAGAGCACCGCAAAGGCGGGCAGGTAGGGACAGCGAAGAGCATTGGCTTCCCTCCTACAAGCTACCTTGTTTATTTATTTACTTGTTTGTTTTTGAGGTACTGAGGGTGGAACCCAAGGGCTTTTCTACCTCCAGGCTATACTCCCAGACTTATTTCCTACTTTATTTGGAGACAGGGTCTCATTAAGTTGCTGAGAGCCTCACTAAGTAGCTGAGGCTGGCTTCGAACCTGCGTGATCCTCCTGTCTCAGTCTCCCAAGCGCGGGGATTACAAGTGTGCGCCACCACGCCCGGCTCCCTAGAAGTTACTTTAAAGCACGATCGACAGTGTAGAGTAGATGACAGCACGTTAAGCTCAGGTCTCCATGTAAACACTGAGAGAGATGACAAGGGACGCCTGGCCCAGGAGGCGGGCAGCCCTTCCCATGCCCTGCTCCCGCTCCTGCTGCAGCGAGGTCCCCGAGCTGACTTACAATTCCCAGTTCTAGCCCAGTCCCCCGAACCCTCATCACAGCAAACCGCAGGGATCACCCTCCGATGCAGAGACAGGCTGACTGCCTGCAAGTCTCTAAGGCAACGCTCCAGGGAAGGCGGGGCAGCATATCAGGGCAGCGCTCGCGCTCTCAGGCTCTCTGGGCCCTTGCAGACCCAGCCCCCCCACGCTGCCTTACCTCTGCTCCCGACCCTGGCCCGGCACAGTCCACTTTCCGCTTCTTCCTGGGCCCAATGGCCGCCAGCGCCGTGAGGTTGGCGTCCCGCTGCCGCATCTGCGCCAGCTCCTGCTGCTGCATCTTTGAGGTGGGAGGGAAACAAGGAGTACTGTTTAGCGCTCTTACTCACTACGGAACCAACAGGCGGCATCAGGGGGCATCTGAAACTGTCTACGCTTTGACTTCTTTAATGTTCTTTTTTCTTTTTTGTATGTGGTACTAGGGATTGGACTCAGGAGTAGTCTATACCCAAGCCACATTCCCAGTCCTATTTATATTTTTGAATTTGAAACAGGGTCTCATTAAGTTCTGGAGGGTCTCACTAAGTAGCTGAGGCTGTCTGCAAACCTGTGATCTTCCTGTTTCAGCCTCGCAAGTACTGGGATTACAAGCATGGCTCAACACATCCAGCTTAGGGTTTACTTTGAAACAGTCTCACTAGATTGATGAGCTCACTACTTGCTGACCCTCAAACCTATGAACCTCCCGTCTCAGCCTCACAAGTACGAGGATTGCAAGCATATGCCATCATGGCAAGAGAAAAATAGGTATTTTTTAAAGCAATAGATGCTCACCCTAAAATCCTCAGAGAAGAACAGGTTTAACTATAGAGACTAAATCCCACACAAAGAGAGGTCACTGTTAAATCTAAAGGCAGGCATATATTATCTGTGCGATAAAGTACTTCTGCCTGGTTATTTTTTAAACTTTGCAACATTTTAAATAGCCACATAAACATCCACACTCAGAAATGCACAGTGCTAGCAGGGCATGGGGCGCACACTTGTAATCCCAGCATTCAGGAGGCTGAGACCGGAGGATCATGATTCATGGACAGCCTCAGCTACTTAGCGAGGCCCTGTTTCAGAATAAAGAATAAAAAAATAGGGCTGGGGTGTAGCTCGGAGGTAGAATGCCCCTGGGTTCCATCCCCAGACCAAAAAAAAAAAAAAAGGCAGGGTCTTCCCACGCTGTCACTCCTGCGGGAGACCAGGGCGCACTGGGCGCCAAGCGCTCACCTCTTTTGCCTTCTGCTTCAGCCTTAATTGTTCTGGGTCTTCTTGTCTGGATCGGGACTAAAGAAGAAAAAAAAGAAAATAAGTTATGATCTGAATGTGTATCATCTAGGAAACATGCTACCTTAATTCATTTTGCAACAGCTCTAGGTGACATTAAGTTTTTAAATGCTTACAGCCAAAGGATGAAAATTCAGATCCCACATTAGGGAGAAAGCAATTACTTTTAAGAAAATCAAACCACTCAGGCATGAAAAGTCTTAGATAAAGTATCTCTGCCATGAGGCCTCTGATTCAAGGAGACACGAAGGGAGCCAGGCCACGGCCTCTCGGCCGCAGCTCAGGGTCAGGCCCTGCCCCAGGGCAACAGAGAGGGCTAGTCCGAGGGGGGTGAGGTGTCCGGAATCAAGAGAAGTTCCAGGTTTCGGCGTGTGTCCTCGTGTGGTCAGCCCACGGAGACCAAGGCTCCTCTCTGAGGCTCCACCACAACTGCACGCATCGCCTCTTCCGGACCAGCCCCAAACACTGCTCTGCCACCGGGAAGCCCTGAGTGAAGGCACGTCAGGCACGGCGGGCACTTGCCTTTGCTGCCCGCATCAAGATTTCCCTCTCCTGCTCATCTTTCCTCTGCTTTTCGATCTGATCAAGTTGTTCAAAGAATTTGAGCTGAGCCCGGACATCACTCGCCTGCTCGTATCTGTCGTCATCCTACAAAGTAAGTCAAAGTGCCGCCTGTCACAAACTGGGAAGCCACAAGCAAAGCCCTGCTGGGTCCAGCCGGGCAGCCTGCGCGAGCCCTCCCCGGCCCAGCCCCGCTGCCGGCACCCGGGCCCCGCTCCTCTCACAGGGTCACCAGGCTTAGGTCTCGAGAAGTTATTTTGGGCCCTCACAGGACAGGTGCTGTTCTTGTTTTTGAGTAAGGTTTCTGTTTTTCTGTAGCAACACAACTATCAGAGCACAGTGGCTACCTGTGCCACTCGGGCAGGCAGACAGGCGGGGCGCCCTCAAGGCCCCAGGCTGCAGGGAGCCTGGAGTGAGCGCCCAGGAGTGAGCAGCTCTGCCTGCGCGGCTCTGCCCTTCGCTCCTAGAGCTCTTCACAGCCATGTGGGTGGGGCGACCGCCAAAGAAGGAGGCAGAGTCTGCCTTGAAAAGCTGCCTCATTGAGCCGGGCGTGGTGGGCAGGCTTGCAATCCCAGTACTTCTTACGAAGCTGAGACAGGAGGATCCCAGGTTCTCAGCCAGCCTCAACTACTTAGTGAGGCCCTTGTAACTTACTAAGACCCTGTTTCAACATAAAGAATAAAAAACAGGCTGGCGTAGCTCAGAGGTAGAATGCTCCCAGCTTCAATCCCCAGAACCGCAAAAAAAAAAAAAAAAAAGGCTGCCTCCTGACAATAGGGCCACCTCGGGGTGCGCAGGGTGGACGCAAGGCCAGGGCCAGGAACCTGGAGCCCAGGCTGCACTAACACAGAAGGCTCCACGGGCCCCAAAGCTGAGCTACCGTACAAGGAACCACCCCTTGGAAGCATCCTCGCAGGCCAGGCCGTCTTCCCAGCCAGGTCTACAGAGCACCTGAGACTCGTGTGGCCACGAGGACACGTTCAAGAGGCACGGGCACTGGGACACGGCCACCCGCTGCTGGTGTGGACACAGCTTCCACACAGCCCGGACGGCAGGGGCGACAACAGAAAGACATTCTCCTCGGGAAAACGGCCCCATTACCTTATAAGAGAAGTTTTTTTGCTGAGCCGTTTCAGATATTTTTTCTACAAGATTCTGTAGCCTTTGCTGTGTGGCATGGGATACATAACTTACTACATCTGGATGTAATTCCGTTATGCCGTGCTTTTTACCTACAGGTCGGGCAAAAAAGAGGGTGTTAAACCCTTTCCCTCCACGCTGCTGCCCCCCGCGGCCATCTCTACACATCGTGAGGCAGTCACGGGAGCGACCTAGCACGGGCACCACCTGGAGTCCCCGTGTAGGCAGGCCCCATGGCGCGGCGGGCGGCTTCCCTGCAGAGGAGTAGCCGCGGCCGCAGGCCAGGGAACCCCGAAGGCCACCCAGGAGCCCGGGGTGGGTTCTAGGCGTGCGCTCACCTATTTCCAATATCCTTCTCTGCAGAGGCGCGGGGAGGAGGAAGGTATCGTCTTTACAGGACCGCGTCAGCGTGCCCACCAGCTCAGAGTTTGTGGCCAGTATTCTCGCACTTTCTTCCGACAGGTTGACTCCGGCCATCGAGGCGACATCGTTAATGTCGTCGTCGTCCCTGGGGGGAAGGCCTCTGGCTTACGGGAGCTGCTCAAGAGCAGCAGTGGGTGTGGCAAGCCGGCGGCAAGAGCAGGCGAGAAGCGCTGCGGGGACAGGTGCTCCGTCCTGGCCCTCGGCAAGGGCCTTGCTTCTCATTTGAAAACTGACCTGCTCTTATTTTTTTTTTTTTTTTTTTTTTTGCGGGTCTGGAGATGGAACCCAGGGATATCTGACCTCCGAGCTACACCCCCTGCCCAATTCTTTTTTTATTCTTTATTTTGAAACCGGGTCTCACTGAGTTGCAGAGGGCCTCACAGATTAGCTGAGGCTGGCTGTGAACCGCCATCCTCCGGTCTCAGCCTCCCAAATGCTGGGATTACAAGCGTGCCCACCACGCCCAGCATAACCTGCTCTTTTAAAGGAAGGACTGTAAACCGGAGCCTATACACAGCTATGTACAGGAGGCTGGGAAACGGCCCACCGCATCCAAAGGAGCCCAAGAACACCATACACACGCCTCGAGGGCTCTGTGCCACGTGAAACCATTAAGAAAGTGCTGGGCGCCATGGGGCACGCCTGTAACCCCAGTACTTGGGAGGCCAAGACACGAGGACTGCAGGTTCAAGGCCTGCCTCAACAACTTAGCAGAATCCTCAGTAACTTACTGAAAGGCTATTTCAAAATAAAAAAGGCTGGGGTGTAGCTTGGAGGTAGACTGAACTGGAGGTTCAGTCCCCAGTACCCCCTTCCCCAAAAAAGGAACAGAAAGAAAAGGAAAATCACTGCCAGCACTGATTCTTAACCGAGCACTAAGTCTCAGGAGAGGCAGAGGGAGTCCCAGGAACTCTCCAACACCGGGACCATCCTACACCTACAAAAAAGACCTGCACAGCCAGTCCCTCCTCGGAGCACCATGTGGCCACTGTCCCAGGGGCGTCCTTCAAGCAGGAGGGCCGCGTCCGGGTCATGCGCCTCCGCAATCTCCTTTGCTGGAGCTTCCTCAGCCTCCCTCGCCCCTCGTGTCCCTGACGTTTGTGAATTGCAGGCCAGCTGTCCCTAGAACGCCTGTGTCCCAGCCTCTGCGGCTGACCCGCCGCCTAACCCTGCCACCCGCCTCCAGCTCTTCTGCCTCTGTGTACAGCTGCCCAGGCTCTTCCACCTGCGCCATTCCTCGGCACCCTCCCGCCCCACTCAAGAGACAGTCTGCTGCGCTCTAGCCAGCCACCGTGGCCCCCACCCCGCCCGGTGGCTTTAGGGATGGAGTGTCTGGAAGCTTCCCCCAGTGTGCACAGCACATCAGAGGTCACAGGTAGCCCACAGCCTCTCAGTCCCTCTTGGGGTGACCCTCGGACTGGCTCCTGCCAGACACCTTGCAGCACGCCCTGGCGAGGCTGCGAGTGAGTGGCCGGCATGTGGAGGCTCCTCCAGGTGGTGACGGGCCCCGGGTACCACCTGCTGCACCCTGCCGGCTCACAGAAAGCAGAGGCGGCAGCAGGCCCGAGGCTACCAGGCCCCACGGGCAGCACCACGGCAGGGGGTGGGGTGGCGAGCGCGGCTCAGTCCTTACCGGAACGAGCCTCCCCCAGGCTCCTTCAGCTTGCTTCTCTGCGCAGCAGCTGCTTGTGCTGAGATGGTAGAAAGGGCTTTGGTTCCAGGTACCACGGTGGGCTTCACCACGGGGACTGCAAGGTGGAAGACACGGGCAGGGAGGCCGTCAGCAGAGGACGGCCTGCGGCCCTGCCACTGGCCTCTACACAGCCTGCAAAGCCGTGGCTCTGACAGCCAGGAGCCAGGCGTCGTGTCACACGCTTGTGATCCCAGTGCCTGGGAGGGTGAGGCAGGATTGCAGGTTCATGGCCAGCCTCAGCTACTTACCCACAACCCAGAGAGACCCTATTTCGAATAAAGAATAAAAAAATAGGACTGGGGGTGTAGCTTGGAGGCAAAATGCCCCTAAGTTCCAAACCCAGTACCACACACACACACACAAAAAAAAAAGACAGTGAAGTCTACGTGGCCTCCTCCCTCAAGGGCTGTTTCCCACACTTCCCCAAACTCTCTTAAGTACAGGAAGGACTGCTGATAAAAGCCCGTGTTGAGCTGGAGCTGTGGCCTGTGCTCTGGAGTCCTGCTACGTGGAGGCTGAGACTGAGGCTGAGGCGGGAGGATCCCCGGAGCCCCGGAGTCCTAGGGTAGCCTGGGCTACACAGTGCGCCCTGGCTCAAAATGAAACCGACAACCATAAACGTTCGAGTGATTTTTAAGTCATACTGATGGTGGTGACAGATGCACATTACAGCTGTGCCTCCAGGTACAATCAAAGGTGTTTAGCCTGCGAGTCTTCTGTCACACACACTTTGCCACAACAGCACAGCCAAGCGGCGTGCAGCCTGGGCTGGGCAGCGCCGGGCCTCACCTGGCTGCAGCTGGTTCAGCTGGATCTGCTGCGGCGTGGTGAGCATGATCCGATTGTGAGGCTGCCGCAATGCGACCATGGGCGTCTGCGTCAAGGTCACCTGCGGGGGCCGGATCAGGGTTCCGGGCTTCGGGGGCTGCTGGATCACCTGCAGCAGAGCCGGCCCAGCACATCAGGACCCCCTTCTCCTGCCCGCACCCACCCCTCCAACTAGAAGCTCAGAAGACCCCGTAGCCCATGGCCGCCGAGAGGCAGTGAGGTCCCCATCACAGCATGCACACCAGGCACATGCACAGTTCAGGAGCTGCATGGGAGGCCCAGGCCAGTCCTGGGCTGAGCTTAGACCCTAGGAGCCCCACAGACCTCTCTCCTCACCTTAGCAGACTGACCTGTCACCCAGGGGCACAGGTCAACTGTTGTGCTTCTAAGCTTTCTTAAGGGGCCGCACAACTCCCATAGAGGAACAAGGACGGAGTTCCAAGGTCTGGCCAGAGCACAGCCAGGCCGCCCGGCACAGCCCGCTCACCTCTCGCCACCCTGAGCCGTGCTCAGGCAGGTGCTCCTGGGGCTGAGCCCCCAGGGCTTGCCCAGCTCTGCTGCCCTGCCTGTCAGCCCTCCTGACCACTCCTGTGTTGGACCCCACCCCAGAAAGAGGCCCAGAGACACGATCCCTGCCCACAGCCAACATCTCAGGGCCTGGGCGCTTTGGAGTTCAATGTCTAGCTTTCATAAAGGCACCCCTGGAGGCCCACCATGTTACAGGGATACTTGTGGGGGCAGGTTAGGCTGCACTGGAACCAAGGAAACGAGGGGACCCACCCAGGCAGCAGGAGCCCCAACCCACTCTGGGGGCTTCTGCCACTGCACAGCCTGCTACAGGCTCAGGAAGGCCCCCTGCTCCACCGCCTCAGGCCCTGGAGTGCAGAGAGGATCACCCCACAGACCCGCTAAGCGGGGTCCAGGGGCACACGAGGCAGGGCGCTGCTGCTCAATAGCATGTGTGCAAAACAAAGCTCGTGATGCCACTAAGCGCTAAGCACCAGCGCAGCCCGGCAAGAGCGCTGCAGGCGCCCCTTCAATGGCACCTTTGGGAACCAACCGCCGCCCACCCAAAGGACGGCTCTGTCCTTACACCTAGCAAAGCAGAGCTGTCAGATGCAGGAAGGCCACCTCAGCAGTCCTCGGCTGCCCACAGCCCTGCCTCGTCCACACCTCACACAGCCCTCAGCCCGCCCTCCAGCCTTCTCTGTGTGCCACCACCGACAGCTCACAGACACAAGGCTACCCCGTGCCCAGCATCCACGCCACCACCGACGGCTCACAGACACAAGGCTACCCCTTGCCCAGTGTCCATGCCACCACCGATGGCTCACAGACACAAGGCTACCCCATGCCCAGCGTCCACGCCACCACCGACGGCTCACAGACACAAGGCTACCCCGTGCCCAGCGTCCACGCCACCACTGACGGCTGGCAGACACTAGGCTAGCACGTGGTGGGCAAGTGCCCAGTGGCATCCAGCCAGCCCTGGTCCAAGAGACACCGTCTGGCTCACCGCTGGCATTGCTCACTGTGAGTGGCCAGGATTGAACGCCCTTCACCTCTTCCTTATAAGCTACTTTTAGGGGAACTGGATCTGGCGTTTTTAACCCGGCTCCGTTCTGCTGAGCTTATTCTGCCTCCAGCAGGGCACAGCCAGAACTCGGCTCTCAGCAAAGCAGCCCAAGACTGACGCTGAGAGCGCCAGCTCGGCCCCGCGGCAAGAGACAGCACGCACACCACACCATGCCGCCGGCCGGCCCTGCGTCACTCTGGGTCGATAGCACTGAGTCCCCCTCCTCACCCGAGAGAGCCGCCTAAGAATCCCACTAGAACACGCCTGGCAGAGCCAGCAACGTGCCCGGGGCAATAAGCTTATTTCATCTCATTGAGAAATGAAGTACCAAAGTGCAGGGCCGTACTGCTAATTTACAGTCACCACTCAGGATAACACCTAAGCCTCTTCCTAGCAAGCCCCTCCCGCCTGCTCACAAAAGGGCTCTGAGCCTTAGCCGGGCATTTGGGAGGCCGTGGGCACTGGCCCGCCTGCTTGCCCACCTGTGTGGGCTGCGTGAGGCTGATGACGGGGGGCTGCAAGGCGCTGGTCACGGAGGCGGCCGTCTTGCCGGCCGTGCGCTGCACCGAGCTGCTCAGCACCACAGCCGTGAGCGCCGTGGTGGCCTGCGAGGCAGGCGGCTGCTGCTGCTGGCTCTGCTGGATGAAGGCCGCGGAGTCGGGGGTCAGCTGTCTCAAGGCAGGTAAGCTCCTCTGGTGGAGACAGACACAGGGGGTCAGGGCAGCTCAAGGACCAGTGTCCCTTCTCTTTTTTAGTGTGGCTCTGGGGATTGAACCCAGATGCATTCTACCTTCAAGCAACACCCCCAGCCCGATTTTATTTCTTATTTGAAAAGAGGGTCGCCAGGTTGATGAGAGTTTCACTACTTGCTGAGGCTGTCCTCAAACCTGCAATCCCCCCTTCTCGGCTTCCCAAGTACAGGGATTACAGCCTCGTGCCACCACACACAGTATGTTCCTTTCTTAAAAATTCAAAACAGTACCAGGCGTTGGTGGCGCACACTTGTAATACTAGCATTCGGGAGGCTGAGACTGGAGGATCATGGTTCGTGGACAGCCTCAGCTACTTAACAAGGCCCTTCACAACTCAGTGAGACCCTGTTTCAAATATAAAAATAAAAAATAGGGCTGGGTGTTACTCAGAGGTAGAATGCCCCTCGGTTCCATCCCTGATACTGCTAAAAAAAATCTATTAAAAACATCCCCCAGTTAAATAAAACAAACTGCAGACCCTTGAAGAAGTATCTGTGGGTGTTAGGTGTCGACACCACCTGCTAGCGATCCCTCCTGCTGCCACCATGAGAGGCCATTCCTGGCAAGAACTGGCTAAAGTTTGTTTAAAAAACAAACCAAAAGGCTGGATGTGGTGGCGCACGCTTGTAATCTCAGTACTTGGGAGGCTGAGACAAGAAGATCTCAGGTTTGGAGCCAGCCTCAGAAACTTAGTGAGACCCCGTTTCAAAATGAAAAATCAAAAGGGCTAGGGGTGTAGCTCAGAAGTAGAACACCCCTGGGTTCAATTCCCAGTACCACAAAACAAAAAAACTTCAAGTCAAAAATAAACAGTAGCGTCAGGCGTGGTGGCACACGCTTGTAATCCCCGCACTTGGGAAGCGGAGACAGGAGGATTGCGCTGGTGCGGAGCCAGCCTTGCTGGCTTAAGAGACCCTGTTTCCACATAAAAAGTAAAAAAATAGGTCTGGGAGTGTAGCCCGTGGGAGTGTATCCCGGAGGTAGAAGGGCTTCCAGGAACCCCAGTACCACCAAAAAAATAAAAAATAAAAAATAAACGGTAGTTTTTTAGAGTCTTGAAAAGGCAATGGTAGGTGGCAGGCTGAGCAGACACGGGAGGCAGCCCACACTGCAGGAGGCAGGCAGCCTCTCACCGAGTAATCAGAGCCTCGAGGCAGGCTGGGGCTCAGCCTTGCACAGGCCCCTTCAGGACAGGCTGACACTGCCCTGGGCACCCAAGGCTTCCCACCCAGCCAGGAGGAGCTGTGCACACAGGCATCTGGGACCCCAGGGAGTGTCCCAGGACTCGCCGCAGGCACCATGGGCTTCACATTACCTTCAGGAAAGGCACAAGGTAAGGTTGAGGTGAAGAATTGAGCTCCCGGTATAGCCTGCTAGTGAAGTCTTCTGCTTCGATCTTCCCGTCCTTAAAGACAAAACCCAGTGACGCTGCAGTGAGCACAGCACTATGCACTGCTGGCTGGAAGCACAAGGAGGCGGCACACACACGTCTGGCCGTTCAGCCTGGGCAGCGGCTGGTGACCGCATCTCCATGGCCGGGCTCCTCAGCTACACGCCCGCCACAGTTTCTCCTCAGTCTCACCGGGCACCTCACTAGGGGATGACGATCCCGAGAAGGACCTCACTGTGGGCCAGGGCTGTGGGCACAGGATGCATGCCCGTGCACACAGCATGGGCCCCGACGCGGAGGAGCCCAGCATGCCTGGTTACACCTGCGGGTGCTGGGGGACACCAGTGCCCAGAAGAGAGACGGGCACAGGTCTGTTCTGGACATGTACACGGGTGTGGTGCCAAGGGCGGGAAGCTGGTAAGGGGACAGGAACTAGGTGCTGACACCCCTTTCTGCTGTGTGATGAGTGGTGTGGCCTGGAGCCCGAGCAGTGGACAGAAGAGCCAGGGAGATGCCACGCAGGCCTACAGTACCTATGCAGGATGGGGGCCTGGCTACACAGCAGCAGCGGGCTGTCGAGTGTAGGGTTGGTAGAAATCTGGGGCCTGAGACTCGGGCTTAAAGGGAGGAGGAGGCTGCCAGGGGTCTTCCTGAAGAGGCCAAGACTGGGAAGGGGGCTCCTGGTGGAGGGTGCTGGCTGTACTGCAGAGCGCAAGAGGGAGAAAGAGCCTCTCCCCACTGAGGGGGCCATGGCCAGCAGCCCAGCCCAGCCTGAGGCAGAAGGGTCCAGGGCTACGCAAAGGTCATACTCTCGAGAGGAGGCCAGGGAGGGCTGGGGGCCTGTGGGCGTAGCCGAGGCATGGAGGGCAGCCGCACTGGGGGAGGAGAGAGGGAGAGGAGGATGGCCTCTCCCGAGGCACCCGCGGGCCTCCTCAAGGCCCCGCCAGCCCTGTATGCCCCTCTGGGGGAGGCTCGGGAGTCCAGCCTTGGGCTCCTGAGTTGGGCAGACAAGCCACCAGCAGAAAGACAAGACGCGCACGACTCTCAAGTCCAGGAGACACTCAGTGCCCAGTTTCCTCGACAAGTCAAAAGGTAAGGGTCACTCGGCGCCAAGGGACGGTGTCCACGGCACACACAGGCCCAGCCTGAATTCCACCGAGCGCACTGCTGAGATGCCAGAGGACGCCACTGCAAGGCACTGGCAGACGCACTCGGCAGGGGCCCGGAGACAGCCAACTACCCTCACTTGTTTTAAGCCTTCTGTTTAAGAGCCGGGCATGGTGGTGCACACCTGTAATCCCAGTACTTGGAAGGCTAAAACAGGAGGAACTCAGTTCTTAGTCAGCCTCTGCAACTTAGTGAAACCCTGTTTCAAAGCAAAAATAATAAAATAAGGCTGAGGGTGTAGCTCAAAGGTAGAATGCCCCTGGGTTCACTCCCCAGTACCATACAAAAGAGAAAAAAAAAAAAAAACAAGAGCTGGGTGTGGTGGTATACACTTGTAATTCCAGTACTTGGGAGGCATACTTAGTGGCCAGCCTCAGCAACTTAGTGAGATCCTATTTCCAAAATATAATAATATAAAATCAGGGGTGTGGCTTGGAGGTAGAAGGTCCTTGGGTGCAACCCCCACCATCAAAATAGAGAGAAAATGGGGAAAAGGAGGGGAAAATACAGAAAAATTAAAGGGCTGGAGTTGAGCCCAGTGCAATGGTGTACGCCTAGAATTCCAGACAGAAGGATCACAGGTTACTTAGTGAGGCTCTCTGCAACTTAGTGACACCCTGTTTCGAAATAGAATAAAATAGGGCTGAAGGTGTAGCTTGGAGGTAGAATGACCCTCCAAGGAAAACACTTCTTCATGTTTTCCATGGTTTCCTGGATTAAAGTAAAAAGATGTAAGAGAAAAAGTCATAAAATGTTTTCGTTTCCCCAGTACCATAAAAAATAAATAAATAGATAACTCTCCATTTAAAAACAAGTAAAATCCTCAGGGGCTTAGTTACAACGGCAGAAAGCTGACCAAGCTGACCGACAGAGGGTTACCTGGATGGTAACATCTTGTTTACTTTATATAGACTTTTGGATCAGATGGTGAACCCTGAGTCAGAATGAACCATAAAAAGTAAACTCTAAATAAATAAATAAATAAATACAAGTAAAAGAGCCGGGCGTGGTGGTCCATGCTTGTAATCACAATACTTGAGAGACTGCAATAAGAAGGTCACAGGTTCACGGCCAGCCTCAGCTAGTGAGGCCATCCACAATTAGTGAGATGCTGTTTTCAAAAATGGCAAATAGAGCTGGACATGGTGGTGCACGCTTGAAATCCCAGCATTCTAGAGGCTGAGACTGGAGGATCGCAGTTCGCGGACAGCCTCAGCTACTTAGTGAGGCCCTCCGCAAGGTAGGGGGTATAGCTCTGAGGTCAAATGCTCCCGGGTTCCATTCCCAGACCCACCAAAAAAAAAAAAAAAGCAAATAAAGGGCCAGGCATGGTGGTGCACGCTTGAAATCCCAGCATTTGGGAGGCAGAGAACTGGAGGATGGCAGTTCGCAGACAGCCTCAGCTACTTGGCGAGGCCCTCCACAACTCAGTGAGACCCTGTTTCAAAAAACATAAAGACTAAGCCGGGTGTGGTGGCGCACGCTTGTAATCCCCACGCTTGGGAGGCTGAGACAGGAGGATCGCTAGGGTTCGAATCCAGCCTCAGCTACTTAGTGAGACCCTGTTTCCAAATAAAATATAAAAAAGGTCTGGGAGTATAGCCCGGAGGTAGAAAGCCTCTGGTTCCCACCCCCAGTACCAAAATAAATAAATAAATAAATAAATAAATAAATAAATACTAAAGAAATAGGGCCAGGGGTGTAGCTCGGAGGTAGAATGCCCCTGGGTTCCATTCCCAGTACCACCCAAATAAATAAATAAGATAAATAAAAAATAGGGCTGGGGGTATAGCTCAAAGGTGAATGAACGACCCTGGGTTCCATCCTCAGTACTTCATAAATAAATAAACAAACAGGCAAGCAAGCTTGGTGCTGTGTTGCATGCTTGTAATCCTAGTACTTGGGAGGCTGAGGCAGGAGGATCGCAAGTTCAAGGACAGCCTCAGCAAGTAGCAAGACTCATCAACCTAATGAGACCCTGTTTCAAAATAAAAATAAAAATCAGGGTTGGGGGTAGCTTGGAAGTAAAATGTCTCTGATTTCATTTCCCAGGACCAAAAAAAAAAAAAGCAAAACTAACGGAGAAGGGAGACAGTACCAATAAACATCACCCACCAGCCGCGCCGTGCCAGCGTCTGCCCAGATCCTACCAGGAGGCGGCGGCTTCCCGTGAGCGCTCCGCAGAGCAGGCGGGGCCGCAGGAGGAAGGCGGGCTCGTGCCTCCCACGGCTCTCCTGATGCACAAGCTCCTCCTGACCCCGGCCAGGAACGTGCCGGTGTCCAGCACGCCCCGCGCGTGGGCAAAGGGGACTTCGCGCACGAGTCCTTACCAGTAAGTTTTGCACCAATTCTTTCACGTTAGCCGCTGTCTCTGTGGACTGTTTACCAGATGAAGCCAGTTTTATCAACGTAGACAAAAAGTTCTTACACTTCTTCACATTTTCCATGGTTTCCTGGATTAAAGTAAAGAGATGCAAACGGGTAAGTCATAAAAGGTTTTCATCATCGCTTCTGGTTACACGAAATGTGTACGGGCAGCAGAAACGTGCAAATGTGGCCTTTAAACGTCTTTGAAATCAACCTCTCAGCCCTGCACCCGCCACCTCTGCGGGCCCGCCACCGCCACCAGGGCCACACAGGCTCCGGCTCGCGCAGCCCAGCGGCCCTCCCTAGGAAGGAGCCGGGGTGCAAGATTCACCCAGAGGGGTTCACCTGATCCCGCGTCAAGACGACAAACGCAAACTGAGTCACAGCGCAGCTACTAAAAATGACAAAAACGACACAGCACGCTGTAAAGGTGCTGGCTTGCCTGCAGATTTACAATTCTCCGGGGAAAGCCCTGTAGGCCCGCTGGCTACACACCGCCGGCCTATGTCTCACTCGGGCGTCTGCATGCTCTGCAGCCTCCAGTGTGAAACTGGGCGCTTTCCTGCCCCACTCCTGCCTCTCGCACACCTGCACACTGGTGCCCTCCGTGCCGGCCAACACTCCAGTTGGCAGGAACTGGACCCGTGGCCCCACGCTGTTCACAGCCCCTTAGCACAGCAGTGCTCAGAGGACCCGGGGTGACCGGAGCTCTGCCCTCTGGCGCCGTCCCAGGACACTAGGGGAGAAGCGGCTCTTACCGTGGCGGCTGTGGAGGTGGTGGCTGTCCCTGGGACTGTTCGCTGAGGTGCCCCCGTCTGAACAGCCGTCGCTGTGCCAAGTGAGGCGGTCTGGGCAGAGCCACCCAATACAAGCTGAGGCTGCAAGGAACCAAAACACAAGGTAACACATCTCACGCCACCAGCAAGCCACCAGGCACAAGGCCAGCGAAAGGCAGACATGGGGAAGCCGAGCAGCTTCGGCCGGCCACTCTGCGTGGCCACTGGAGCCACTCAAGGTGGCCAGGCACTTACGCCAACCAGCCCAAGCACAGGGTCCCACGCCTGGGAGTCATGGTGCACACCTGCACTTGGAACTCAGTGACCAACCCAGAAAGAAGCCAACAGCACAAGTCACACAGTGACGACCTTTTCCATCTCTCAGAATTAAGGAGAATGGGAGAGAAAGAGCCACCCCTGAAACCCTCAACCCATCAGAGCACTGACTGCAGGAACTGCCAGGACCGGCAAGCTCAAGGCCCCTCCTGCAGGGGCCACACAAGACCAAGGCAGGTGAGGGTCCCCAAATCCCCCGCCACCACCCACACCACTCCTTTGCTCTCCAGAGTGAGTCAGCTCAAAACACGTGGGAAATGGGGGATAAGGAATCAGGACGAGGTCAGCGCCAGTCCGAGCAGCAGCGGGGGGTGTGGCTTGTCAAGGGGACCTTGGTGAAGCAGGTAGGCAGCTGGGCTTCCAGCAGCTCTGTCCCCCAAGCCACTGGCTCTGTCAATTTCCTAAGGTCTCTATTTTACACCAACAACCATGATGCAAATGTTTACTGATTTTAAATTAATGCTTTTCCAGTTTATAAATCTGGCTGTCAACTGTTTTCAACACTGCTTTCACCCACTCCTGAAGGCAGAGGGCAGTATGGCGCCCAGTAGAGCTCCCCGAGCAGCGCGGCCGCCCACCCCGCACACTCTCCGCCTCACAGGCTCCTCTAGGGCCTCCCCAACTAGCCCACAGCACAGCGTGGACTGTGTAGGCTCCGAGGCAGCAGTAAGCAGACACTACTGCATTACTGGAAACCGCCAAACAAAAACTCCAAATGGAGAAATGCAGGAGCAGCAGCCGAGCAGCCGGTGAGGGCCAGGAGCAGTGAGGACGCCCGTCCTCTCAACCTTGGGTTTCTTTCACCCCAAAGGCTAGCCTCAGTGCACTGCTGGCATGCCTCCCTGAACCCCTGTGCCCCACCACAGGCCTCTGCTTCCTCCTCGGTAAGAGAGGAGCCCTGTCCCGGGCCTGGCAGGCAAGGCTGTGCAATCAGGAGCTTCCAAGTGCACCAGGTGGCGGCACCTGCAGAACTCTCTCCTCCCACAGCTCAAGACACTGTTTTAAAAACATCCCAGCTGGACGTGGTGGCGCACACTTGTAATCCCAGCATTCGGGAGGCTGAGACCGGAGAGGATCATGGTTCGCGGACAGCCTCAGCTACTTAGTGAGGCCCTCTGCAACTCAGTGACACTCGGTTTCAAAATAAGGAATAAAAAATAGGGCAGGGGCTGTAGCTCAGAGGTCAAATGCCCCTGGGTTCCATCCCCGACCCACAAAACAAACAAACAAACAAACAAACAAACAAACATCCCACCAGACTGGAGCTACAGGTTTCAGAAGTGCGCTGTCAGTCACGGGGAGACAGTGCGGCTGGCGTGGGCCCTGGCCAGGAGACTGGGACATTCCTGACGCTCCTGCAAGCTCACTGGCAAGTGCCTCGGCAGTCAGATGAGGAGAACACCAGGCCCCGGAGGGTGTGGTGAGACCCCAGCGCTGCAGACTGCAGAGTGCAGGCAGCAGGCCCAGGGCCACAGGCACAGACCCTAACCGCCCTCGCCACGACTCCTGCTTCAGAGATGCCTGGTGGGCACATTAGTAAGGTGTGTTTTAAATTATACTTCTGGCATCAGGGGAAGCTTTTAAAGTACTGCTGATACTAAATTCTGTATGGCTTTAAAGAAAAAAGAGCCCTGACCTATACTGTGTCAGCTGTCAGAAAAAACTCACTTTCTTCTCGGACAGCCTTCCTCCTCAAAATTCACCTTGGCATCCAACATAAAAACGCATCAAGCCTGGTCTTCACATCTCAGCAAAGCCATGCTTCACCCGTGAGCCCAGCAGATGCACGACCGCTGTCTTACCTGCACCCCCGGGGAGCGCTGCAGGGTTGTAGTGGGCTGTACCGTCGTCTGAGCCTGAGACACTTGTTTAATTATGGTGGTGGGAGTCACCTGCCGTGCAATAATAGGTGTCCCAGGAGCCTGAAAATAAGGCAAGAGTTGTCTAAAACAAGCTACAAACAAAAGCTGTTCTGCACCCACCCCACTGCACACAAAAATTGTCCTTAAATATGTCACTAGTACACTCAAGTGGGTCCCAGCTGAGCCACAACCGAAGTACAAGTGTATAATCAGCATCTTCTCATAGACTATCCTAAAAATACCAGTAGGCTTCTTTATCAAAGTCTGCAAAATACCATCTGTAAAGAAAAGCAGGTAATAGCTGGGCGTGGTGGTGCACCCCTGTGATCCCAGTACTTGGGAGGCTGAGGCAGGAGGATCACTGGTTCAAGGACAGCCTCAGCAAGAACTGACACTCTTGTTAACCTAGTGAAAACCTTTTTCAAGCCGGGCGTGGTGGCGCACGCTTGTAATCCCAGCATTTGGGAGGCTGAGACCGGAGGATCGTAGTTCGCAGACAGCCTCAGCTACGTAGTGAGGCCCTCTGCAACTCAGTGAGACCCGGTTTCAAAATAAAGAATAAAAAATAGGGCAGGGGGTATAGCTCGGAGGTAGAATGCCCCTGAGTTCCATCCCCAGACCCGCAAAAAAAAAAAAAAGAAAACCTTTTTCAAAATAAAAATAAAATAGGGCTGAGGGTATAGCTCAGAGGGACAATGCCCCTGGATTTAATCTCAAATAAATAAATAAATAAATAAATCAGGTATCTGAAAAACCAGTTGTAGCGCTGCTGTCTAGGTGCCATTAAGCCACTCAAGTCTTGAGCTGGCTAGGGGGGTGGTGTGAAAAAGAGACCAGGGCACAGACAGTGAGCATGGCCCACCGCCAGAACGAGCCTCTTCCCTGGACAGCCCTGCGGACCCTGCGGAGCACGCTACACTATCAGGTCTTCATCTCAGCATGGATACACCCTGTCCCCTGGTCAGAGGCGCAGGTGCAGAGGAAGCACAGCCAAGTCACAGGACAGCCAGGCCATAGGGTGGCTCTCGCCTGCGTCAGCCCCCAGCCTGCCACCAGAAACAGGCCGGCACAGGGAGCAGAACAGTAGCTGTGCTGGTGCGGGCCGCTGGACAGGTCAGCAGAGGCTGGGAGGCGAGGGCGGGGAGCCGGTCCTCTCCTCTCCTCCACTCCTGGCTTCTGCTCCAGGAGGCAGGGGCGGGTGTGCCTGGCTTCGCTCGCCCCGCCTCTTCGTCGAGTATGGCCCTGTACTCATACAGCCCCAAGCGCTATCCCAGTGTGGTCTCCACTTAGCAGAGCCTCCGCTTGGCCCCGCCTTACGCCTGGCCCCGCCTTACACCGCATCCCCACAGTGGCTGGCCACATGTGCACTCACCTGCACAGTGGAGATCTGGACAGGAGGAGCACTTGTGGGGGTTGCAGGGCGGGGCGCCATGGTGGTCTGAGGCTGGGCCTGGGCATGGGCCTGAGCTTGCATCTGGGCCAGGGCCTGCTGAGGGATCATTAACAACTGCCCATTCTCGCTCCGCACGAGGACCATTCCTGGGGACAGAGGAGACCTGGCATCAGGGAATGCCTCACCCAGGGCAGCCACGGTCCCTGGCCAGAGGCTTGGGAGGAACAGACAGGAGTCCCCAAGCACAGGCGCTCGCCAGTGAGGACCGCATCAGAGAAAGGCGAGAAGCTGTTGGAGACCCAGGACCCAGCAGCGGCAGAGCCTCTCCTCCCCAGGTGAGCCAGGCAGCAGGGCGAGGGGACAAGCAGCCAGCCACTGCGCTGCCCCACAAGCCCAACCGGAAGCCAGGGCCGCGCTGCACCAGGCGGGCGCGTGTGAGCGGGCCAGAGCCAGGCCATCTCTGCCAGGCCCTCCAGCCTGCGCCTCCCGACCACCTGCAGGGGAAGAATGCCTGGTGCGGGGGTCCTGCCTCTGCAAGTTTGCACATAGGACTCCACCCTCTCTACAGCCTGGACACTGAGCTCCCCGACCTCACGTCCTAGACACTCAGCCCTAACAGAAGAGAGCGCGGAGGCGTGGGCAGTACTGCCCACGATGAACCCTAACCCACAACGCACCCCAGATAGCATGCACACCCTGCCCACCAAGGACCCTGAGCTAGACCTCAAGACAAATCCTACCAGTCGGGTTTGGCATCCTGACACCTTCAAAAACAGCAACTGATTATATCACAGATCCCATTAAGAGTAACACAACTGTCTAACTTTGAAATTCAATTTCCTGGGACAGGACAGCACTGAGGCTGTGAACGCTGACAGACATCCTCCTGGACGGCCCAGCCCCACAACACAGCTCAGCTGAAAAGGAAAACCGCTGAGAGTGCCGCCTTCCTCCTGCAGGGCGCCTTCCTCCTGCAGGGCACGGTACAGTTCTGGAAAAGCTGGGTGCAAGCTCCTCCCAGGGCTCCCCACTGACACAGGCGCAGCACGCCCAGCTCCTGCCCCGCTCTAGAGTCCAGCAATCGCAAGAGTGCCAGAAGAGTCTTTGACACTACCCAGCTCTTTTGAAGCCCACCTCGCTTTTTTTTTTTAGTGGTACTGGGGGTGGAACCCAGGGGCTTTCTACCTCCGGGCTATACTCCCAGACCTATTTTATATTTTATTTGGAAACAGGGTCTCACTAAGTTGCTGAGAGCCTCACTCAGTAGCTGAGGCTGGCTTCGAACCTGTGTGATCCTCCTGTCTCAGCCTCCCAAGCACGGGGATTATAAGCGAGCACCACCATGCCTGGCTTACATTTAGATTCTTGACCCAGTGCCACCCTTAGTGCTATTAAGACTGTCCCAGAGCCGGGCAGGAGGCACACACTTGTTATCCCAGTACTTGGGAGGCTGAGACAGGTGTATAGCACAGGTTAGAAGCCAGACTCAGCTACTTAGTTGAGGCCCTCCACAACTTAGTAAAACTCTGTTACAAAATGAAGAATAAAAAATAGGACTGGCAGTACAATTCAAAGATAGAATGCCCCTGGGTTCAATCTCCAGTGCCTCAAAAAAAAAAAAAAAAAAAAAAAAAAGGTGTCCTAGCCAGTCATGGTGGCACACCTGCCCACATATCCTAGTATTGGGGAGTCTGAGGCTGGAGGATTGCAGGTTCATGGCCAACCTGAGCAACGTAGTGAGGCCCTCTGCAACTTCGTAAGACCCTGGTTAAAAATAAAAAAACAAAATAGGGCTGGAGTTTAACTCAGAGACAGAGTTCCCCTGGGTTCAATCCCCAGTTCTACACATAAGAAGGAAAAGAAAGACGGAGGGAAGGAGAGGAAAGGAGAGTGTCCCTCCAAGCGTCCCTCACAATAAGCTGAAATCAGGCAGGCAGACCCAAACCCACTACAGAAAACAGCCCCACTGAGGCCCAGAATGGGCTGTAAAGGGAGGCCTGGAAGGTGCGGGCGGGGCCCGACGCCATCGTAGCCATACCACGGCCCAGCAGGTCCCCAGCCCAGGACCTCAGACAGGGGAGTTCTGGTCTCCATGGCCACTAGAGCTGTGCAGGAGCCACAGAGACCAGCCCAACACATGGCGGGGCAGCTGGGACCCCAGGAGCAGAGTCCTGTGGACACCTCTGGGTACCACCTTGGAACCCACCAACTGCTGGCTGCACCTGTCCACCTGTCCAAGACGTTCTGCTCACCTCGCTCACAAAGTACACACAGTATCCAGCAGCAAGGCGGCAGGGGGAAGAGTGCCGTCATGAGCCATGGCCAGAACCCCAGAGAACTGGCTAGCTGGGCAGGTAATGCAGACTTCAAGTACCAGAAACCTCTGTCCTAAAAAACTACATCCACAGACACTAAAGAAAGTTTGTCTGCTTGGTGGTATTAGGGATTAAACCCAGAGGCATTCTACCTCTGCGCTACACCCATAGCCCTATTGTTTATTCTTTATTTGGAAATAGGGTCTCACTAAGTTGCGAAGGGCCTCACCAAGTAGCTAAGGCTGGACACAAACCTGTGATCCTCCTGTCTCAGCCTCTCAAGTACTGGGATTACAAGCATGTGTCACCATGCCCTGCTAAGAAATGTTTTAAAGTACTTGTGAAGAAGCAATGTAGTTTAAATTCTAACAGAGTAAAAGTGGGATTTTGGATGTCCCAAAAAGTATAAGAAAACAGACTGCGGCTATGAAATAGGGCCATGAACAGGTCCAGAGTATCTAAGGATGGGTGCAAAATGCCTAGAGTACGGCCAGCCAAGTCCTGCCAAGAGTGATCATATGATTTTAAGCAAGTACCTTAACCTGTCCTAGACATTAAAAATCCCTTCAACTGGGTCCTAAACACATAAGCAAGGAAAGCAACCGATGAAACTGGACGGGAAAGCAATGTTCACGCTCTACAGCCACAGCTGACCTCCGAAGGACATGGCTTCTCCCGGCGCCCGGCACCCGACGCAGATCGGAGTTTGCTTCCTGGGCTGTGTGCCCTGGTTATGGTGCAGAGTCAAGAGTTCCAACAAGACAGCAGGCGCGCCCGAGCGTGTGGGGCCGACAGCCAGTCGAGTGCTGTGGCCCCAGGACCACTCACGCTCTGGGCCTGTGGGCTTGCTCTAACTAGGCTCACTCCCAACAGACTGCCCAGGAGGCATCTGCACACACTAAGGCAAACAAACCCCGACAGCGAGGCAGAGGAGCCCCAGGGAAGAGTGCTGGACAGTCCTCTCAGCAGGTGCGGCTGGCCCCACACCTTACACCACATGCGGAACCTCTTGGCAAAACTAAGACTGGAACTTCTAGGAGAGGAAAGGCAGGAGGACCTCTGGCCTGGGTCAGGCAGAGCTCACCATGGGACACGGCCATGTCGGGCTGGGTCAAGCTCAGCACAGCCGAGAGGCAAGCCGCGACCTTGGGGAGCCTGCACCCACCAGAGGTGCACATCAAGAGCGCAGGATTCCCAACACTCGCTGAGAAAACAGCCAAACAGCACTAGGCAAGCTCGTGTCCCATAGAGACAAGCCGCCCGCCAGCAACAGATCAAACCACTCTGAAAATCCATTAGGAGTTGGTGAGTCGAGAAAGGAGTGCTAGCCTTTCCTTCAAGTTTGAAATTTTCAAAATAAAAATAAAAAGGTGCTGCTTTCCCAAGGTGAAATGAGCGAGGCTGGGGCTGCGGGGCGGGGAGCAGCAGGCGCCCTGCTGGGGGCCCTAACCACCCGCCCATCCCTGCCATCTCGGAAGCCTCTAATCAACATTTTAAGTTAAGAAATTTTTTAACAAAATTTTAGCCAAAAACTTGAGTAAGTTGCCAGTAATCATAGTTGTCTACTTTAAAAACATGCTAAACAAATACAGGTGAGTTACAGAGCAACCTAGGGCCAAAGGGGACAATGCTCAATCTCACAGTAGGAAAACAAATGAAAATGGGCTGGCAGTCTTATGGAGCAGGCTGGCTAACGCTGACTGATTCCCATTGCCCATCAGGCGCACCAGTCAGCGCAGGGCGCTCGCTGGGGAGGCTCCTGCGGTCTGCCTAGCGGCCGCGCATCCCCACTGCAGCCTGCTCTCTTCCAGCAGACACGGAGCATGGCCAGCTGATGGGAAGGAGCACGCGAGCAGGCTGAGCGTCACTTAACGCATCCAGATGAGCGCCGTCCAAGGACAGCTCACTCCTCGCAGGCCGATGGCAGCCAAGCGGCTCACACTCTGGACTCTACTTGTTTACGTACTGTTTACAGATCTTTGAGTCAGCAGTAACATCCTTTCATAATGGGAAGGAAATAATTAGTGGAAAACAGTGTCAAGTGAGAGGGAAAATGGGCTGTGAGCTGCTCGCCCTCCTCTCCAGATCCCACCAACTAGGCGGCCTCTCACAGGCCCGCTCCCCACCCACGAGCCCACACTGCCCTGCTGTCTGCACACCCTCCTGTGGCTCACACCCACACCCACAGCGCCTCCAATCCACCTGCCACAGGAGCACACCGCCTGCCCGCAAGTGCCCTGAGTAGATCTCAGTGTCCCAGGTGCCTGCGGGGCTCTGCACAGACAGGCACGTTAGTGGCAGCAGAGGGACGGACCAGCGCCTTGCCCACCCACCAGAGTGTGCACACCACAGAGCTGGCAGAGTGTCTGCTGCTACGGCCCCGGGCACTGGGCTCCCCGTCCTCTCTCAGTGTTCAAGTGGCTTGCCAGTTTCACCTGCACCTGCTGCAGTGACCTTGCCCCTTGGAGTTGGGCTGGGGCGGCACAGGTCTCGCACTGCAGGTGAAATGCTCCTGCTGGAAGCACCTCGGCCGGGCGCCACTTCCTGCCGTCCTCAGCTCTCATCAGCCAACCCTGGCTTCCAAGTTCCTCTCCTCTCCAAGACACTGAAACGCAGGGTGTCCTGCAGCAGCCAGCATGCCCTGGGGCGCTGGATCCCAGGCCCTGGTGGGCAGAGCACCCAGCCTGGGTGCCCAACTCTCACACTCTCCAGCACCGCCGCTCCTGGCCTGGAATCTGCACGGTGGGCTGTGCCCAAGGTCCGGCCTCTCAGCTTTCCTCTCAGCTTTTACCGTGAACAATGCTATTTTATATTTTACTTGGACACTGGATCTCACTTAGTTGCAGATGGATTTGCTAAGTTGCTGAGACCAGCCACGAACCTGTGATCCCCTCCTGTCTCAGCCTCCCAAGTACTGGGAGTACAGGTGTGCACCACCACACACTGGTGAGAGAGGCCACTCTGGGGCATCACAGGTATGCAAAGGATCCTTTTTGCTCATAGCACACACAAGCCCAGCTCCAGGAGGATGCAAGGCTAATACAGAAGCAAACGCTAAGAAGTTAGAAGAAATAGAGAAGACCATTCCTACAACTTGGCATTAGTGAGAACTTAAAGGTGACTCAAAAGGTGTTTTACCACCAGGCATGGTGGCGCAGGCTTGTAATCCCAGTGTTTGGGAGGCTGAGACAGGAGGACCGCACAGGTTCAAAGCCTGCCTCAGCTAATTAGTGAGGCTCTCAGCTACTTAGTGAGACCCTGTTTCCAAATAAAGTATAAAATAGGTCTGGGAGTGTAGACCCGAGTTAGAAAAGCCCCTAGGTTTCACCCTCAATAACACACACACACACACACACACACACACACACAGGAAAAGAGAGATTCAGCTGCACTGAAATCAGGAACACCTTCTCGTTGGAGAAACATCACGGGAGCGGAGGACAGCCATAAACCAGACGAGGTGCTGGCAACACACGGGCCCGAAGGAAGCAGAACCCAGACAATGGAATCCCCACACAGGCCAGAAAGAAGCCATGCAGAGGACACACAGGCAGCAAGACGGACCCACGGCAGAAGGCACCTGCAAGCCGCACTGGCTTAAAGACGCCATCAGTTTCCGCAACGCCACGGGAGAAGCTGCCGGCCATGGACACGAGCTGGAGAGCCCGGCGCCGCCCAGCGTGCGCACGGCCTCTGCGTGGACAGGAGGACTGCCCAGCACCACTCCCCGGACGCCGGGAGGAGGGAAGCAGAAACCAGCATCCCTGGAGAAGGATAAAGTCTTGTCTGTCAAACAGTAGCCAGACAGCAGCCGTTTTGGCTCATAGAACCTGTGGTTGACTAGAATCTTCCAGAATGGTAAAGCTTTGTTTCAAAACTCCCGCTGTAGTAGAGAGAAGCCAACCACTGCGAGTTGTACTTTGATACTGAAGCACTACCTACTGCTGAAGGAGGTGAGGTGCCTAGAGTTGTACTTTAAACTTTGTTTCTTTGCCAAACGTTTTTATCAGAATTTCCGCCTGTCTTAGAAAGGGGCCGGTCATGCAGAGTCGTGAATCCATGCCCCACCAATCGGGGCAAGGAGGAGCATGGCGTCAGGGACAAAGCGAGCGCTGCGGGAAGTGTGCCTCCCACTAGACCTGGCCAGCCGCACGCTCGGCTTTGCCTTGCTGCCACCTCTCTCGCATTTGCAAGCCATCGTCCCGACCTACACTGAGGCAGGAAACAGGACGCATCATGGCCGGAGTGTGTCCTAGAAGCGCATCTTGGCTAAACGTCCAAAACAAAATCAATACAATCAAGTCACCATGAAACAAGCTAGAAATGAAAGCCACACTGGCAAAACTAAGCATTCACTCCCGACAAGATTCCCATCAAACTAGAACAAAAGTGCTACAGGCTGAAGGCGGCAGGTGGGATACCGCTCTGTGGGAGCGCGCCCCAGGGGGCGGGAGGGCAGAGGCTGGCTAGGAGTGGTGAGCAGGTTTGAGGGTGCAGCCTCCCTGGAGTGGACCAAAAGCTCCCTCGGCTCCGCCCTTCTGCCTACCCCGTTGAGGACACAGAGCCAGCCCTCCACAGACACCAAATCTGCCAGTCCCTTGATCTCAGACTGCCAGCCTGCAGGACCACCAGCCAGTGGTCTCGTGTCAGAGCAGACCCCAAGGGACTATGGAAATGGGGAATTCTCCAACCTAATAAAGGGCATCTATGAAAAACCTATAGCTAACGTCACACACCTGATAAAAAGACTAGGCTTCTCCAAGATCAAAAAATAAGGCAAAAACGTCCCTTCCCATGGCTACACAACGGCAGGTGTCCTGGAGCTCTGGCCAGTGCGTGAAGCCGGAACAAGAAATAACAGGCATAGAGAATGGGAAAGAGAAAGCAAGCCTCCTTACTGCTAGCAGTGTGCTTGCCCTTGGAGAAGACCCTAAGAAATCCACAAAAGAATACTGTAAGATCTAAGAAGCGAGCTAATGGGCACAGGAAAGGGACATGAGGTCAAGATGTTAAAAAGCAATTGTAGCCGGGCGTGGTGGCGCACACTTGTAATCCCCGCACTTGGGAGGGAACCCCAGTACCACCAAAAATAAATAAATAATAAATAAATAAATAAAAAGCAATTGTATTTCTGGAGCCAGACGTGGTCGTGCATGCCTGTGACCCCAGCACTTGGGAGGCTGAGACAAGAGGATCTCAGGCTCACGGCCAGCCTCAACTACTAAACAAGACCCAGTTTCAAAATTAAAATAACCCAGGTGTAGTGGCACGTGCTTGTAATTCCAATACGTGGGAGGCCGAGACAAAAGGATTCCAAGTTTGTGGCTGGCCTCAGCTACTGAGATCCTGTTTCGATATAAACAGAGCAGGGCATGGTGGCACACACTTGTAATCCCAGTACTTGGGAGGCTGAGAATAGAGGGTCACAGGTTCAAGGACAGCATCAGCAAGTAGTGAGACTCTCATCAGCCAAGCGACACTTTCAAAAAATAGAAAAAAAAAGAGCTGCAGGTGTAGCTCAGAAGTAGAATGCCCCTGGGTTCAATCTAAAGTACCAAAAAGATGCCAGCACTTGGGAGGCTGAGACAGAAAGATCGCACAGGTTCAAAGTCAGCCTCAGCTACTTAGTGAGGCTCTCAGGAACTTAGTGAGACCCTGTTTCCAAATAAAATAGGTCTGGGAGTATAGCCCGGAGATAGAAAAGCCCCTGGCTTCCACCCCCAGTACCACCAAAATATAAATAAATAAAGTACCAAAAAGAAAAAAATAAAGAATAAAAAATAAGGCTAGACTTGTAGCTTGGAGGTAGAACACCCTGGATTCAATCCCTAGTACCACAAAATAAGTAAAAAGTAACTATTTCTAAATACTAGAAACAAATTATTAGAAATTTAAAATTTACATTTTTTTATTTTTATTTTTTGCAGTACTGGGGACGGAACCCAGAGGCATTCTACCTCTAAGCTACACCCCCAGCCCTATTTTTAGTCTTTTTTTTATTTTGTGAAACTGGGGATGCAACCCAGGGGCATTCTACCTCTTAGTCACACCCCCAGCCCTAATTTTTTTTATCCTTTATATCTAAACAGGGTCTCACTGAGTTGCAAAGGGCTTCACTAGGTAGCTGAGGCTGTCTGCGAACCCGGATCTCAGCCTCCCGAATGGTGGGATGACAAGTATGCGCCACCACACCCGGCCTAAACCTTATAAAGTACCATCCACATCACATAAAATATGAATGCTAAAGGACAGATTTAACAAAATCTATTAAGAACATAAACAACTGAAAACTACAAATCAATATGATAGAATTTTCAAAAGACTAAAACAAATGAAGACAGCCTGTTTGTGGATCGCAAGGTTCAATGCTGTTAAAAAAATATATCAAGCCAGGCATGATGGTGCGCGCTTTTAATCCCAGCATTTGGGAGGCTGAGACAGGAGGATCGCAGTTCAAGGACAGCCTTGGTTACTTAGTGAGACCCTGTTTCAAACTAAAGAATAAAAATAGGGTTGGGGGTGTTGCTCAGAGGTGTAATGCCCCTGGGTTCCATCCCCAGTACTGCAAAAAAAAAAAAAATCATAAAACATTTTTGCAGAAGACATTTTTGCAGAAACTGACGAGCTGATTTCAAAGCTTCCACTAAAGTAGAGGACCCGACTTGCTGCAGAGATCGGGATGCGTGAACCGGCAGCTTCAAGGCGAGTCCAGACATACATGTGGATGGGACAGGACCAGGCCAGAAACAGTCCTCACTAGATTTCTCAGTAGAAAAGGAAGGGCTCTTCAACACATGGGGCTTAGACAACTGGATATCCTATTTAAAAAAGGACAATTCCAACGTCTACCTTACAACTCCCCCAAGATTAACTCACACCAGATTCAGTAAGAACAAAAATCATAAACATTCTAGAAGAAAACAAAGAAGAAAATCTTTGTGCTTGGGTTTTGCACAAACTTTTTTTGGTTTTTTTTTTTTTTTGGGGGGGGGGGTTTGGTGGTACTGGGTTTCCTGGAAACCCTTCTACCGCCGGGCTACACTTCCAGACCTATTTATACTTTTTTGTTTGGAAGCAGGGTCGATCCTGTGATCGAACCTACGCGATCCTCCTGTCTCCGCCTCTCAAGCGCAGGGATTACAAGCGTGGCCACCATGCCCGGCATTGCACAAACGTTTTTGATAAGACCTGACATAAACTCTAAAAGAAATTAATAACTGGACCTCATTAAAACTGCCAACTTGCGCGCTGAGACACATGAGTGAGTGAAAAGCAAACTCAGACTAAGAAAATATTTATAAGGCAATTCTATCTGATGAAGCACTGTATCTGGGATATATTCTGAAAGCTCCTACTAAATCGATAACAGAAAGAATGATCCAGTTCTTAAAACAGAGGCCAAAGTTTTGAACAGACACCAGGAAAGATGCAAACGACACCTGAGCACATGAAAAGAGCGCTGCACGTCAGTCAACGGGAGCCCATGAAAACCACAAGCACGCACACCCGCTAACCACAGAAGGTAAGAAGGCCAGCCGGCCTCCCCTTCCGTGCCGTGATGGGACTGCGTAGCATGGCCGCCCTGAAGGGGCAGCTAGCCGCCCACTCACGGGCGCAGCCCCGCCAGGTGGCCACCAGAGAGAGGAAGGCAGGCCCCTAAGGGGATCTAGCCCCAGGGCCCTAGCAGCGAAGCCTAGGAACAGCCCAAATACCCGCTGGCTGGGAGCAGAGGCTGCTGGAGAGCGTGGCCTGGCCCTAACACTCACAACCAAAGGCCTGAGCCCGAGTGTTCTGCTACGCCACAGGCCACAGGCCAGATCCAGGGAGAGGCGGCTGCCTGCCGCAGCACAGGGAAGAGTTCTGAAGCCACGGAGTGAGCCCATATCTTGGCCGTAGTGGAGCAGAAGTATCTATGTTCATGAAAGCTCACAGAACCAAACAGTAAAAGCAGTTAGTGTTTCTGTTTGTAAACCGCCTCAGTAAACGGACCTTAAAAGCGAGGCGCCCTGCACAGCCCTGACGCACTGGAGTCAGGAAGCACGCTGCACTTGGTGTTGGTGTGGGCATGGCGCACAGGTCTCTGGCACTGCTGCAGACCAGGGGCGCCCTGGGGGGCGGCTGGCCGGCAGGCTCTGTCCACGTGGCTCACCAGCCTCTCTTTAGGGAGGAAGCGCCCTTCTTAAGAGCCAAAGCTGAAACCAGCCGAGGGTCCACTCGGCCCTGAGCACAGGAGCCACCGTGCAACATCAGAGGGCGGCCACCTGCGCAGGCGCACGGCGCACACCAGCCTCGGAGCCAGGCTGCCCAAGGCAAAGCCACGTTGACGGTGGCTGTCTGGCGCCAGGGTGCATCTCTGGGCGGCAGAGGGGCTGTGCACTGGGTGGACGGCTCTGCCCTGGCTGTGCTAGCAAGACGCGGCACTCTTCTCAAAACCAGCTGCACCCTTACATGGAGACACGTTGGTATATGTAAAATATCCCCAAATTTACATACCGATACCTGCATTTATGGGAGCCAGCCCCTCGCTACCATGCACTCGGCTTACATGGGATTCCAGGAGTTGGTCATCTGCCTGCAAGGTCCACAGCCAGATGGACAGGAAGGCAGAAGGAAGGGACCGCCCATGGCCTTCCCAACGGCCACTCCAGCTCCACCAGCACTCCCAGGCAGGGCTAACTCTTGCGTGCTTTTTACCTTGGCAGGAAAAGTGTGCTGTATTCTTGAACTATTTCCTCCCAAAATTATGTTCTGAGTTTTAGTGCTTGAATTATGCAGAAAGGTGTAACTATCAAAGTAATTTCTTCTCTGTATACCAGATATGAAGTTTTGCAATTAAAATAAAATGCCACCAGATGATCTCCACACTATATTGTTAATTAAAAACATCATGGTAAAAATCAGTATATATGGTACCTTTGGATAAGAGAGGAGAAAAAACACATATGTATACGCATGGATATGTGCGTGTGTAGTGTATTTGCTTATTTTTTCCAAAAGCAACACTAATGGGATGGCCTAGAAACTAACAAAAATAAAAATAGAAAACCATCTCTAGGGAGGAGGGGGGAGGGAATCAATAGAAAAAGCTCCTCAAAAACTCTGCTCTGGCCGGGTGTGGTGGCGTGCACTTGCAATCCCAGCATTCAGGAGGCGGAGACCGGAGGATGGCGGTTCATGGACAGCCTCAGCTACTTAGCAAAACCCTTCGCAACTCAATGAGACCCTGTTAAAAAATAAATAAATAAAAAGACTAAAAAACAGGATTGGGGGTGTAACTCAGAGAATGTCCCTGGGTTCCATCCCCAGTACCAAAAAAAAAAAAACCTCTGCTCTGAAACTTGTGTTTATATATTTGAAATATAAAGATTGAAACAAAAATAGAAACTGAAATTAAAAGCAAACCAAAAGAAATAAAGCTAAATTGTGCATCAAATTGGTAACATAATCACACAGACGAAAGGATCACTCCCAGGCGCTTTGAGCACAGCAGTCTGATTAGCATCCTCATGGGACAGGCTGAAGATACAGAACGGCAAAGAAACCTTAAACTTGAGCATTTTGAATTTATTTTCAAGTATATGGTAGAATACACCAAGCAAGTACGTATGTTGATGTTATTACGGCCCAGGACTTTCTATACAAGGGAAAATCCAAATACAATTCCAAAATGCCCTCTGGGGAGCCTGCCATGTTGGGAATCTGAGCAGACATGGCCTGCGCTCCACGGGTCAGAGCGCCCCGCCCATCACTACAACATCCAGGCACCTGTGCAGGGACCAGCACCCCCCACCCCCTGGCCAAGACTCCTCCTTCTGTGCCGCGGTGAGAGAGGCAGCCCCCAGCGGGCAAAGGCGGGAGGCCCTCCGAGGCAGACAGGCACACAGCTGCAGGTGCTCGGGAGCGCCCAGATGTGCAGAGCCACCTGGCCAGGCCACAAGTAGGCAAGGAGAGGAAGCTGAGGGACTGCAGACAGCAAAGCTGAGAGACTGCGACTGTCAGACAGATGTGGCCACCATCGAGGCAGCCCTGGTGAGGACAGCGCCAACCAACCGGCAGCAAAGGGACGGCTAAAGCCAGGCCCAGCAGGAGCTGCCTGCAGGCGTGCTGCGTGGACCGCTCCTCTCGACCCTGACCTGAGGCCAGCTAGTCACGGCCACTGCACCGTTTCTGGCTGAGCTCCAGGGCCGGCACCTCCTCTGATCCAGGGCACGCTGGCGCTGTGCTGAAGGACCAGGTGCTCGCAGGGCTACACGCCACACACCGTGCTCCACAGAGCCAGCAAGAGCGCAGCTGCCGGTCTGCATGCCTCTGGACGGCAGGGAATGACTGGCAGCACGCCTCTTCACCTTCAACTTGACCAAACTTCTAGAATGAGCAAGTGTTGGGTACTTATTACGAAAACAACTTAAAAACCAGACCTTCCTTTCACGGTCTGCAAGTAGAGGCTACCTACGACGGGAGAGCCTTGGCCACCGCTGGGAGGAGAGAGCCCACCGTGGGCTCAGCCCTGGCTTCCACTGGGAAAAAGATGGACCTGACCCAGAGGCGCACACAGGCCTTCCCTCGCCCGACTCTCCAAACAGCTAGTAAGTTCCCCTCCCATTCCGCGCACTTCCCAAGGCTCTGATCTCATCTTACAAGTAAAGTTGTGTGACCAGCACCAGACCCAAAAGGCAGCGGGCGAAGCTGTTTCACCCAAGGCCAGGAAAGCAGCCACCCAGTGGTCCAGCTGCCCCGATTTCAGAGCAGCATACCCTGGGGGTTGTAGGCGAACCAAGGAGACACAAAGCATAACTCTCCCTCCCTCCTCCAGAAACACGCTGCACAGAGCCAGGAAGGGAAGCCAGGCCTGTGACTCCACAACGCAGGAGGCTAATACAGGAAGACAACAGGTTTGAGGCCAGCCTCAGCAACTTAGCAAGACCCTCGGTAAACTTAGCAAGACCCCGTTTCAAATTTAAAAATAAAAAGGTGCAGGGTGTAACTCAGAGGTAGGATGCCCGAGTTCAATCTCTAGTAACACACACATTCACACACATGTGCATGCACACACACACAAAAAAAAAAAAGACAAGAGGAAGAATGGGCAATGCAAACTTTTTTGTAGAACTTTACTAAAGTACAGCTTACAGAAAATAAAATTCACTATCTAAAATGCAGTCTGCTAGGCAGGCATGGGGGCGCATGCTTGTAATCCCAACATTTGGGAGGCTGAGACAGGAGGATCACGGTTTGTGGCCAGCCTCAGCTACTTAGTGAGGCCTTTGCCACTCAGTGAGACCCTTTTTCAAAATAAAAAATAAAAAATACGGCTGGGGAGCCGGGCATGGCGGTGCACGCTTGTAATCCCCACACTTGAGAGGCTTATATGAGAGGATCGCACAGTTCGAAGCCAGCCTCAGCAACTTAGTGAGACCCTGTAGTCTCACTAAGGTCTGGGAGTATAGCCCGGAGGTAGAAAGTCTCTGGGTTCCACCCCCAGTACCACACACACACACACACACACACACACACACTCACACACTAGGGCTGAGGATGCCGCTCAGAGGTAAAATGTCCTGGGTTCCACCGCCAGCACCACAAAAACAAGTTAATAAATGAAGTGCACAGTGTGGTGACCAGGCAAGTACGTAGCTGTGGAGCCTCGATTCGTGATGAAGCATTTCCGCTCACTCAGGTCTCCTGAGCTGGACACGGTGACACCTAGAATCCCAGTATCTGGGAGGCCAAGGCAGGAGCATCGGAGGTTCAAGGATGCAACAGAGTGAGGTGCTCAGCAACCTAGCAAGACCCTGCCTGTTTCAGAATTAAAAAGCATAAAGGGCTGGGCGCAGCGTGGAGGCAGAATGCCCCTGGGTTGCACCCCTGGTACAAGGGAAGGAGGGAGGCGGGCAGTCGCACTCCTGAAGCCTCGCTGCCCCACTCGGCCTAGGCGAGCCCGCTGCCACTGCTCAGCTTCCCTGGATCTCATGCACACAGAACGGCGCGGGCCTGGCCCGCCCAGCGAGGTGTTTCAACCATGGGTTCTGTCCGTCAGGGCCGGCCCCTTGTGCCGAGTACTCTGCGCCGCACAACAGCACTCACACCGCCGCGTGCTAGGCGGCCAGGCTTCTTCCAGTGTGGGGTCATTATAAAGCAAGCTGCCGTGACGTCCCCACCAGGCTCACAGGGATGCAAGTTTTCATCTCTTGGGAGGGTAAATAAACATTTAATCGGCGCTTACTTTCTTAGCTGTCTGCACATGCGCGGTCAAATGGTTTTAACTCTAGCTGCTGCAGTGGGTGTGCGATCGGCAGGGCGCCCACTGGGCTTGCACCACAATGAACGTAATTTCATACACTCACTAGCCATCTCTTTTTTTTTTTTTTTCCCAGTACTGGGGATTGAACCCAGGGGATATTCTACCTACAATCTATATCCCCAGCCCTATTTTTTATTCTTTTTTATTTGGGGGGAGGTCCTAGGGATGGAACCCAGGGGCATTCGACCTCTGAGCTACACCTCCTTCACTATTTTTTTATTCTTATTTTGAAATTTTGAAACAGGGTCTCACTAAGTTGCGGAGGGCCTCACTAAGTAGCTGAAGCTGTCTACGAACCAGATCATCCAGTTTCAGCCTCCCAACCCCGATCCTCCAGTCTCAGCCTCCCAAATGCTGGGATTACAAGTGTGTACCGCCATGCCGGGCTTATTCTTTTTTTTCTTTCTTTTTTTTTTTTGTTTTTTTTTTTTTTTGTGTGTGTGTGTGTGGTACTGGGGTAGAACCCAGGGACTTTTCTACCTCCAGGCTATCCTCCCAGACCTATTTTATACTTTATTTGGAAACAGGGTCTCACTAAATTGCTGAGAACCTCACTAAGTAGCTGAGGCTGGCTTTGAACCTGTGTGATCCTCCTGTCTCAGCACCCAGCACTGGGATTACACAGGCTTGCACCCATCCGGCTATTCTTTATTTTTGAAACAGTGTCTCACTAAGTTGCTGAGAGCCTCACTAAGTAGCTGAGGATGGCCACAAACCTGCCATCCTCCTGTCTCATTCTTCCAAGTATAGGATTATAAGCATGTGCCACCACGCTGGGCTTTACAGGCCATTTCTATATCCTCTTTTGTGTCTATTCAAACCTTGGGCACGTCTCTTTTTAGTTCTGATGATTGGCCAGGGGCACTCTAGCTCTGAATCATGCCCCTAGGCCTTTTTAGCTTTTTATTTTTGAAACAGGGTCTCACTAAGTTGCAGAGGGTGGCCTTAGGCCCGCGATCTTCCTGTCTCAGCCTCCCAAGTACTGGGAGGACAGGCATGCGCCCACCTACCCGGCCAGGGCCTATTTTTTGTTTGTTTGTTTGTTTGGTTTTTGGTGGTGGTGCTGGAGTTCCTGGAAGCCCTTCTACCTCTGGGCTACACTCCCAGACCTATTTTATATTTTTTATTTATTTGGAAACAGGGTCTCTTAAGCCAGTGAAGCTGACTATGAACCTGCGCAATCCTGTCTCTGCCTCCCAAGAGCAGGGATTACAAGTGTGCGCCACCACACCCGGCAGGGCCCATTTTTAACAGGTGCCGTCCTCACCAAGTTGAGAGTCCTTTCGTGCTCTGGATGCAAGTTCCTTGTTAGGTGCAAGATGACCTCGCTTCCCTCCTCACCTTTGGGCTTCTCAAGTCCAGCCCGCCGTGCCCTCTCCTGCGCCAGGTGGTCCTGTCCTGGCAGGCCCACCCTGCCTGCCCACCCTCATGAAGACGGACAGCTCCACCAGCAGGCTTCTCCACAAGAACTCCTCTAAGATTGCCAACTTGACATTGCTGAGCATGGGGCACCACATACTGCAGCTCTGGGGTCAGAGCTGCGATCCCAGCCCCCCTGCCTCCCCACCCAGCCCTTCTGGAAACATCCTCCTCCTCTGGGAGGGCCAGGGAGGCCGGCCTGGGCTGCGCTCCCTCCTCCAGCAAGGCCCGCGGTGTCCGCTTCACTGCAGTCCTCCAGCACAGAGGGCGCGGGGAAGGACCACCTCAGAGGCCAAGCCGACAGTCCACAGAGGCCACAGTGGCCATGCAGGACGGCACCGCCGTGGACAGCGGGCATGGCCCCGGCAGGAGGACGCCAAGAGGGTGACAGGCGGCCCTTCGCTCTCCTGCACAGCGCGCCAGCCACAGCCAGGGTGCACCAACTGGCTTCAGGACAAGGCAGGCTTCGCCTCAGAAAAGTCACCCATGAGGTCGCAGCCAAGATGGCATCACCTCACGCCGCAGCCGACCACAGCGGCATCACCGCGGACGCCAGCTGCCTACTGGTGTAGCACCTAGAGGCTTCCCCAGGGCACGCAGACAGAGGCTGCCGGGATGGGCTCGGCGACAGGAGGGAGCCCCTCGCTGAGGGCTGCCCGTCCCTGCCCTGCTCTCCACCACACCCCAGCTCCCACCAAGAGCTGCAGCTTGTGGGTCACTCTAACGCCAGCCCTGTGTGGTGATAAGCAAGGCCCGACCCCACCCCTGAAGCCTGAGCTCCAACCACACGCCCCTCCAATGCCCACACAGGATCCAAGCTGAGGTGCTCCGAGGGTTCCGGGGCCTGCCGAAGAGCTGGTCAAGAGACACCAGGGCCGGCGCCAGTGGGCACCATGATCAGCCTCGGCTGGCCTGCCAGTGACCTGCCTGGCGCCCAGCCCTTCCATCAGAAACCACACCCAGAACGGCCGCCAGGCCACCTCATCCTTCTGACCCACGATGCCCTGGCTCCCCGCTGCCTGTGGTCCAAAGCCATTGTGCAGTGCTTCAGAACCTACTCTCGGGCGCAGACAAGAGCCTGGCCATCCAGAGACACTGGGCGCACCCCGTCCCGCACCCTCATCTTTGCAGTGTGCCTGCCATGGCATTCAGGATGGCATGGCATTCAGGATGGCAGGGTACACCAGGGAGGCCTGTACCCACCCACCACCACTCCACCCTGATGCCCAAACGCTGCTGGCCACTCGGTGAGTGACAGACGCAGATGCCTACGCCCGTGCAAGTCTAGGCTGCACAGTGATGGACCACACAAGCAGCCCGGGAGGAAGGCAGGGAGAGGAAGCCACGCGTGCCCAACGAGTGGCGGGCACGCCATCGGGCGCCATCGGGCAGCCAGCTCTTTGGTGCGGAAGGAGGCCATGCCCGTGCCGCCGGGAGCTGTCCGTGGTCCTCTCCTCGGCCTCCTGCCCTATCTTTTGCCCATCCCCGTGGGCAGCCCAGCCCTCACCCTGTGTCCCACCAGCCTGGACTTCTCAGGCTTCCTGCCTCGGTCCTGCCTCCATCAACCTACCTGGGGGCAGCTCTGCCAACTCTTCCCCAAATACCATGACACCTGCCTGTGATGCCACTTGGAGGTCCCAGAGAGGCGCCCCTCAGTCCCCTGATAACAGCCCTGGGCAGTGCTGATGACAACACCAGCTCCCCTCCTCCACCCCACCCACAACCCCAGGAGAGTAAAGGGAGCAAATGGTCAACACCCACAGTCAGACTACAGGGCCTGAGGTCCTGGGCTCCGCACAGTGAAGGCAAGCTCGCAGCGTGTGCTGAGGCTAGAGCCCTTCCTAAAGAATGGGCATCCGGGCCAAGGAGCGCAGTGCAGCAAGCCTATGCCTGGGCGACACACTCCGACGGGCCGCCTGCCTGTACAGAGCTGGGTGGGGAGGACCCAGGTGCCCCCCACCTCGCCCACGCGCCTCCTTCCACGGCCCTGCACCCTCCAGAGGGCTTCCCAAGCACGCCTCCCCTCTGCTGTGCTATCAGTGCCCCTCTGCCTGACCATGGGCGCCCAGCCTGTGGCCACCGAACTCGCGAAAGCAGGGTCCAGGCGCAGCCGGTAAGTGCGGGGCATTCTCATTCTGGGAGGCTCAAGTGCTGGCCCCAACGCCCTGAGCCTGAACTCACGTGGACTATACCGCTGAAGTCGGTCTGCCATTTCCTGGTACACTGTCATGTGCTACTAGAAACTGTCAATTCACAAGAGACCCGTGTTCTATTTCTACTGGGAACAGCGCCCAAAACCTTCCCTCCTTAAAACAAAGTGAAAAACACCAAAGGAAACTGTCCTTTGACACCACCACCACCCCCAGCCTTGGTGGCCGGCTCGCCCACACCCCTGCTGAGACACCCAGGCACGGGCCGCCTTGCACTAGGACTTAGACTCCAGATGCAGCCTCCGTCCGAGGCTCGCTGCACCCGCCTAAGAGCGCCCACCCCCTACACACGCTCCTGGCACCTGCCGCCCCTGCTCCCCACCCTCCAGGTACAGAGCACCCCAGAACCAGCCTCCAGATGCCCTGCCCTGCCTCTGCACGCCAGGGAGTACACACTGTCACCCGTCTTCAGGGAACCCGGACTGCAGCCATAACACACTGGGTATTTGGCAAGCGGCCCAATGTGTACACCAGAATCAAGGGGTTTGAGGTGGGTTTTGTTTGCTGTTCTTTTGTGGTACTGAGGGCTGAACCTAGGTAGGGGCATTCTACCTCCAAGCTACACCCCAAGCCCTATTTTACTTTTTATTTTGAAACAGGGTCTTGCTAAGTAGTCAAGGCTGGCCTTGAACCTGCAATCCTCCAGTCTTCACCTCCCAGATACTGGGGTTACAGGTGTCCGCCACAGTACCCAGCTTAGAATCATGTTCTTGAGTTTCATCTCAGACTCCCTGCATGCTGGACAGCGACAGCTGGGTGCCTGGAGACCACGTCTCGGGGATTCCAAGGCACCACGCCACGCCCAGCTCTCCTGCCCCACACAACAAGAGGCCTGAAGGGTCACTAGAATGCTTCTCAGAGCAAACAGCCTGGCCACCCACAGGGAAGGGCCACCAGGTCCTCAGAGGGGGTGTTGGGTGGGGCAGAGGGAAGCCGCTAGCAGGGACAAGCCGGAAGGAAGCCTCTGGCGACAGACAGACGCACGGCACTGTTCTGAGCAGTTGTGACAGTGCAGCGGGCTCGCAGATGCCGCGTGAGGCCAGGTATGTATGCCGAGGGGGTGCATGGGAGGACTGCGTGAGCAGGGGCCGGGCGGGCAGGGGCGCGGGCACCGCCCAGCTCTTCTCCAGAGCATGTGCAGGTGCTTATTAAGGTGTGGAAATGGCCCTGTAAAGGAAAGCAGGCCACGCTGGGGCCAGGACCATGACTAGCCCTGCCACACATCTGAGACGCAAAAGCACACACTGTCCCCCGCAGCGTCCCAGCCCTTCACTCGCACTGGGGGACTCCCTGACTCAGGCCCCGGGCATCCCAGGCACGCCAAGCCCCACACCAACGCAGAAGGAACGAAGCTGAGCAGGTGTCCAGCAGCTCAGCCCCTGGGCGAGCAAGGCCACACAGCACAGTGCCCCAGAGGCCTCCCTGCCAGACAGCCACACTATCCAGGCAGCGACCCGGAGCACCGAGTTCTGCGGGCAGGTGGGGCCCGCACCATGATGAGAGCACGCCCTGAGAACAGAGTGGTGGGGCTACACTGAGACCGCGAGGGGTGAGGGGTGAGGGGTGGGCACGAGCCCTCGGGCTGGCGCAAGCATCAGGCCGCAGCCCTCTGGGCTCTCAGGCCAGGAGCGGCGAGGCCCCCAGAGCCCCTCAGCGCCCCAGGGCAGCAGACGCCAGCAGTGTCCACAGCCTCCTGGAGGCAGGGAGAGCAGCAGAGGCCAGCCCACCAGCAGGAACCAGGAGCCACGGGACACCCAGCAGCTGAACCTGCAAGGAGCTACACAACCACCTGCCAGTGACCACACAGTGGTGGTAGCAGCCACTCCAGGTCTGCACGCAGCGCCACGTACACGTGCAACGCCCCTCTCCACGCACACACACGCTCTCGCCACCCCACCTCCCCACAGGCCTCCCCGACTCCAGGTCCACACAGTGCCACACTGGCGTGCAACCCCACTCCAGGCCCACACACGACCTGCCATGCCAGGTCTACACAGTGCCATGTCCACATGGCTCCAATCCACGTGCAACACCCCTACTCCACATCACACCGCTCCACGTCCACACAACCCCACCACGCCCACAACACACCGCTCCACATCCATCCAAACCCCGCTGCTTTACATATACACACCGCTCCACATCCACAGACCCACTGCTTTACATATACACGCCAATCCACATCCACACAACCCCAATGCTTTACATATACACACCAATCCACATCCACACAACCAGAAGCTCTGCGTAGACACACTACTCCACGTCCATACAACCCCGCTGTTTTACATATACACACCACTCCACGTCCACACAACCCCGCTGCTTCACATATACACACCGTTCCCCGTCCACACAACCTCAATACTTTACATATACACACCGCTCCCCGTCCACACAACCCCACCACACCCACAACACACTGCTCCACGTCCACACAACCCCAATGCTTTACATATACACACCACTACACGTCCACACAACCAGATGCTCTGCGTAGACACACCACTCCATGTCCACACAACCAGATGCTTTGCGTAGACACACCGCTCCACGTCCACACAACCCCACTGCTTTATGTATACACATTGCTCCACGTCCACACAACCCTGCTGTTTTACGTATATACACCACTCCACATCCACACAACCCTAATGCTTTATGTATACACACCGCTCCACGTTCACACAACCCCGAGGCTTTACGTATACACACCACTCCACGTCCACACAACCCCACTGCTTTATGCATACACACTGTTCCATGTCCACACAACCCTAATGCTTTATGTATATACGTCGTCCCACGTCCACACAACCCTAATGCTTTATGTATACACACCTCTCCACATCCACACAACCCCACTGCTTTATGTATACACACACTGTTCCACGTCCACACAACCCTAATGCTTTATGTATACACACCTCTTCATGTCCACACAACCCCAATGCTTTATGTATACACACCTCTCCACGTCCACACAACCCCAATGCTTTATGTATACACTGTTCCATGTCCACACAACCCTAATGCTTTATGTATACACACTGTTCCACGTCCACACAACCCTAATGCTTTATGTATACACACCACTCCACATCCACACAACCCCAATGCTTTACGTATACACACTGTTCCACGTCCACACAACCCTAATGCTTTATGTATATACACCGCTCCACGTCCACACAACCCCACTGCTTTATGTATACACACCACTCCACGTCCACACAACCCCACTACTTTATGTATACACACTGTTCCATGTCCACACAACCCTAATGCTTTATGTATATACGTCGTCCCACGTCCACACAACCCTAATGCTTTATGTATACACACCTCTCCACGTCCACACAACCCCACTGCTTTATGTATACACACTGTTCCACGTCCACACAACCCTAATGCTTTATGTATACACACCTCTCCACGTCCACACAACCCCAATGCTTTATGTATACACACTATTCCACGTCCACACAACCCCAATGCTTTATGTATACACACCTCTCCACGTCCACACAACCCTAATGCTTTATGTATACACACTGTTCCACGTCCACACAACCCTAATGCTTTATGTATACACACCTCTCCACGTCCACACAACCCCACTGCTTTATGTATACACACTGTTCCACGTCCACACAACCCTAATGCTTTATGTATACACACCTCTCCACGTCCACACAACCCCAATGCTTTATGTATACACACCTCTCCATGTCCACACAACCCTAATGCTTTATGTATACACACTGTTCCACGTCCACACAACCCTAATGCTTTATGTATACACACCGCTCCACGTCCACACAATCCCAATGCTTTACGTATACACACTGTTCCACGTCCACACAACCCCAATGCTTTATGTATACACACTGTTCCACGTCCACACAACCCCAATGCTTTACGTATACACACTGTTCCACGTCCACACAACCCCAATGCTTTATGTATACACACTGTTCCACGTCCACACAACCCCAATGCTTTATGTATACACACTGTTCCACGTCCACACAACCCCAATACTTTATGTATACACACCACTCCGCGTCCATACAACCCCTAGCAGTCCACATTCATGCATCAACCACCACCCCATGTCCAAACGCACTGCCCACGGGCTCACTACGCCTATGGGGCCCGTCCACCCCACAGGAGGTGGAGTCTCCTCCTTTCTCAACCTAGAATCTGGAGTTTTCTCCCGGAGCCACGGAAAGAGCAGGTGGCAGCCCCAAAACACTACAACTCTGGCAGCCAGGCCCTGGGGTTCTTGAGGCTGGATTCCTGCGACTGAGCAGCCTCTCTCTATGGGCTACGGGGACTCTCCCCAGGCCCAGCCTCAGGCCCCAGCAGAGCACCCCTGGTGGAAGAGAAGTCCGGCACCAGTTCTGAAGCAGGCCCTCAGACAGCACCAGCCAGTAGCCCAGGACTTCTCGGCCACTGTGCCCCGAGAGTCAGGGAAGAGTCAGGGAAGGCATGTCTCGTCCCAGAGCCCGTTGGAGCTCTGCAGGCCACCGAGCTGGCCACGACAGGGCTGCCACCCCGGGGCTACGCGAGGATATGCCAAGGTCTGGGCCCTCCCACCACTCTGCAGCCACCAGCATCTGAACCCTAGAAGGTCCAGAAAGCCTGTGAGCCAGGAGCCGCCATGGCTAAATGGACCCCAAGCCACCACAGCAGGCGCCTGGCACTCCCCTGTCAGCCCAGGTCCTGGAGGCTAAGGCAGGAAGACTGCAGACTCGAGGACAACCTCAGCAATCTGGTGAGGTCCTGAGCAACTAAGTGAGACCCAGTTCCAAAATAAAAACTAAAATGGGGCTAAAGCCGGGCGTGGTGGCGCACACTTGTAATCCCTGTGCTTGGGAGGCTGAGACAGAAGGATCGCACAGGTTCAAAACCAGACTCAGCTACTTAATGAGGCTCTCGGCAACTTAATGAGACCCTGTTTCCAAATAAAGTATAAAACAGGTCTGGGAGTATAGCCCAGAGGTAGAAAGCCCCTGGGTTCCACCCCAGTACCACAAAAATAAATAAATAAATAAATAAATAAATAAATAAATAGAATGGGGCAGAAAGCATAGCTCAGAGGTAGAATGCCCCTGGGTTCAATCCTCCTAAGTACTACCAAAAAAAAAAAAAATTACTCCACTAATCAGAAACTACAGGCAACGGGCAGAGTGGTGCCCACACCGCACAGCCACCCAGCACCTGGCCAGCCCTCCAGCTACAGATCCGTACGTGCCAGCAGATGCCTGGCTCCCAGCACTGCCCTCGCCGACTCCTGATACTCACTCTCCTTGACCATCCCACTCAGAACCAGCACCTCAGACCAACACCCAGAGCCCCACCCCTCTGCAAATTCGGCCATCCGCCGACTTTCCCAATGAGGCCCTGACCATCAGCAAACCCACGAGTGTGTCCACGCCACACCACCAGCCCACCTTGCCCAACTGCTGAGTACACCACCATTCCCAGACACAAGAGTGACTCGAAATGGATTCTGCCACCACCTTGCGTGAATCCTCCATGGCTCCCTGTTGCAATCAACTCAAACTCCCCGCACTCCGCAGCCCACATTCTCACCGCCTAGGACACTCCCTGCCTCACACTCAGGCCTGAGCTGCAGTGTGGCCCCGCCCCTTCCCACAGCCCCTGAGGAGCACAGCCCTGCCCACCTACCCTGCAGCTGGGCCAAGGGCACCGCCCTCGCCCTCATGGACACCTGCTGGCGTCTCCTCTTGGCGGCTCAGGATTCCCTCAGGATTCCCGGGACCAGGACCTAAGGCAATCATGCTTGTTGGTAAGTACATCCTTAGACGCACTAAAGCAAGTGGCCCACAGCATCTGCTGGGAATAAATAGACAACCCACATGGACATGGTCTAATCTTGGTCAAAGAAACATAACTTTAAACTAGACAGAGCTAACTTAGTACTTGGGAGGCTGAGACAGGAAGATCACAGGTTCGAAGCCAGCCTCAATAACCTGGTAAGGCCCTCAGCAATTTAGTGAGACCCTGTTTCAAAATGAAAAATAAAATAGAGCTGGGGCTATGCTCAAGAGGTAGAACGTCCTTGGTTCCATCTTCAATCCAAAAAAGATTACCAGATACAACTGTCTCCTAGAGAATAGTATTCATTTCTTAAAAGTTATATTTTGGCAATGTTTTTTTAAAAATGTAGCCAGGCGTGGTGGGGCACGCTTATAATCCCAGCATTCAGGAGGCAGAGACCAGAGGATCGCAGTTTGACAACAGCCTCAGCTACTTACAGAGGTCCTTCACAACTGGGTGAGATCCCATTTCAAAATAAAGAATAAAAAATAGGTCTGGGGTGAAGCTTGAGGTAGAATGCGCCTGGGTTGCATCCCCAGTACTGCCAAAAAAAAATAAGTAAAATGACCCAGTCTCTGCGAGGCGATGTGTAAGAAGGCCTTGAAAAGGCTCAAGCCACCACACATGCCGCGCGTGCAGAGCTGTCCATCCAGGTGGGGCACTCAGGCGGGGCCTCAGCACAGCATCCGCAGGCCGGGGAAGCAGAGCCTCAAAGTCCAAGAGACAGAGGACGAGGCACGCAGCGGCGGAGGGCCAGCTCTCACCCCCTAAAACTCAGGGGCAGGGAAGATGGCAAAGCTGGCCGCAGTGGAGCGCGTGGAAAGGTGAGCCGGGGCTGCGAGGACTCCGCTCCCTTCCTCCAGGTTCTCCTCACTCTCCACACTTCCTGTGGAGACTGGAAGGTAACTTCATCAGCAGAAGAAAGAGTGGGAAAAGAAGTCCTTGCCAACTAATAGTTTTTTGACAAAGTTATGTGTAAAAGCCAGTCAGGAATGCATACCTTTTTCACTCTTCAAACAATTATCCTGACACTCTAACACCAGCGTTCTGTAGTGGCTGAACAAGGCTCCACCCGGCCCCAGGAGGAGGCTGGCCCATCACAGGACAGACCCAAGGGCAAGCCCTCCATGCTTCCCATCCCAGGCCACCGTCCCTGACTTACAAGGAAGCTGGAACCTCAAAGGCCATCTCCCTCCTCCCTGCCACCCGCCCCTCTGCAAAGCACTCGCCACAGGCCAGCAGCCCCGCGGGCTCCCCGTTCTGTGGAGCCAGAGAGAGCCTATTGCCCTCGGTCTAAAACCTGACGTCCAACATGCTGTCGCCAAGAACTCCCAGGAGCTCCTAAGCCCTGAGTACACGTGGAAGCAATCCCTCCAGGATCCAAGTCCCAGCACCTCCACCCAACAGGCCCCACTGGCTGGACGCCTCTCACAAGTCTGGGGACCAGAGACCAGCGTGCACCCACCCCCGGGCACATCTTCATGCCAAGCCTGCAGACAGGACAGGTGCACCAACACTCCCACCTCAGGGGGAAGGGCCAAGGCCCGGCAGTGGGGTCAGGCCTGGCCAGCTTCTCCCATCCCAATGCCACTGACAGCAGCAGCCGGTGCTGTGGCGAAGAAGCCCAGGCCAGTTTAGGGTAAACAAATGGGACAGGGGTCTGAAAGCAGAGCCAGAGGCCTAACTGGACAGTCGCATCTGTGTGCAGTTTTGTTTTGTTTTTAGTTTTAGTCCCTTGGTGGAAATATTCAGAAGAATGTTGTTGTTGTTTTTTGTGGTACTGGGGATGGAACCAAGGGGCCTTCTACCTCTGGGCTATACCTCGACCTATTTTATATTTTATTTGGAAACAGGGTCTCACTAAGTTGCTCAGAGCCTCACCAAGTAGCTGAGGCTGGATTCGAACCTGCGCAATCCTCCTGTCTCAGCCTCCCAAGTGCGAGGATTACAAGCGTGCGCCACCACGCCCGGCTCGAAATATTCAGAAGTATGTAAAAATCAAAAGTTAATTCAAAACTTCATGGCTCCCCCATAGAAAGATAAAGCTCCCAACTCCCAAACAGCTCTACTCATCAGGGGTTACAGAACACCACTTCACTTCTGAACAAGTTTTGCAATCACAAAGCCCGCACCAAGGTGCCCCGGGTGCGGGCTGCAGGCAGGGGAGCCCAGGAGGCCACCAGTGCACAGCACCCAGTCAGAAGTCCTGCAGCAATCGGCCCCCTCCTACTTTTTAAACTTTATTTAACTGTTTTATTATCATCAAAGGTCCAACTAAAAGGCTGCCAACCCACAACCTAAGACACAGATGAGAGTCCACAACAGCAACATCTGCTAGGGAGTAAATGAGAGGTTCCAGCTTATCATCCGCACAAAGAAAAGTAAGAGTGCTTCTGAGAACATGCAAATTTCCCCCAAATCTCAGGCAAGTTTCTCCAGAGCCCTTTTCTATCTCAGCTTCAAGATCCTCAAAAACAGAGGTTAATTATGCTGTGATCAACTCACAGAGAACCTATTTACAGAAAGTGGCCAGAGGAAAGTTGGCATTGATCTGCCACAGCAGGGACCACCTTGCCTGGGTCGTGACTGCGAGGCCAAGACGCAGGCCCTGCCGGCCTGCAAGCTGCTGCAGGTCCAGGACAGAGCTGGACGGCACCTGGGACGCCTACCTGTGCGGATGTGTAAGGGGCTCAACGGAGAGTCAGAAGCTCCCTTCTCTCTCAGCTTCCCAAACAGAGCGCAAAGCACGGAGGCTGCCGGGACGGTGCTCCCCCACAGCGGGCACAGGCCCTGCTCCGGCCCCGCCCCAACGCCCCGGAGGCTGTCCGCCCTGAAGGCGAAGGTGACCCCACAGGACAAGCACAGTGCCCTCTGGCCCGAGGGCGCCTCCGCGGCCAGTGATGTGGCAAAGAACACAACTTTCTACTGGCAGCGCTCGCCAGCCCCACCACTCATCCGCTCTGGGCACTCATCTGACTGAACAAAGGCATCCGTAAGAGGGTCTGCTGCTTCTGCAGCCTGCAGCAGCATCGTGTTTCAAGGAGTGAAGCTACAGCCGGACTGGGAGGCTGAAGGAACGAATGCTACTTGACAGCTACGCTCTGCCTCGTCCTCCCGGAACTTCACTCTAGCCAGGGAAACTGAGGCCGCATGAAAGACATACTCAGTGGCAGAGCAAACAACAGCGGTGTCTCAAGTTATAATATCTAAGCTTCTAAGAACATCCCTGAGCTACCAACGGTGGCCACCAAAATCCCAGTTCCCATAACTTGGGTGGCAGTCCTCCACCCCTGCAGCCTGGCTTAAGGGCCAACATCTCCCAGGCTCAACCAGCCCATGGGACACACCGGACAACGTTCCCCTTCCCCACCAACAACTGATGCAACCCACAAGGGGTGGCAACCCGCGCCCCAGACACCTATCATCGCAGAGAGCGACCTCATGAGCATCGCCGTGTGTGTGAGTGTGAGTGTGTATGCATGTGTGTGAGTGTGTGTGTGCGTGTGTGCGTGTGTGTGTGCGTGTGTGTGTGTGTGTTACTGGGGATGGAACCCAGGGGCTTTTCTACCTCCGGGCTATGCTCCCAGACCTATTTTATATTTTATTTGGAAATAGGGCCTAAGTTGCTGAGAACTCAATAAGTAGCTGAGACTGGCTTCAAATCTGCAATCCTCCCGTCTCAGCCTCCCAAGTATTGGGATTACAAGTGTGAGCCACCACACCAGCCTAGCAACATCTTTTGTCTGTTTGCTTGCTTGCTTGCTTGCTTGTCTGCAGGTCTGGGGATGGAACCCAGGGGCATTTGACCTCTGAGCTACACCCACTGCCCTACTTTTTTATTCTTTATTTTGAAACATGGTCTCACTGAGTTGCAGAGGGCCTCACTAAATAGCTGAGGTGGTCCATAAACCGCGATCCTCCAGACTCAGCCTCCTGAATGCTGGGATGACAAGTGTGCCCACCGCGCCCGGCTTAGCGACATCTTTAAGAAGGCAGCACATGGACGTCCCCAGACCAAGGCAGGTTAGGCAGAGAGTAATGGCATGGCTTTCTGTCCCGAACAGCGACCTACACTTTGGCCAAATCCTAAGGCAACAGAAAAATAAATTCCACGTGAAGGCAGAGTAAACAGGCACACCAAAGTAAAAGCAAATCCACTACACCAAAAGACAGCCTTTAGAAATGAGCAGCTTCAGCAGGCATGGGCGCACGCTTGTCATCCCAGCACTCGGGAGGCCGAGACAGGAGGATCGCGGTTCATGGCCTGCCTCAGCTACTCAGTGAGGCCCTTTGCAACTCAGTGAGACCCTGTTTTAAAGTAAAAAATAAAAAATAGGCCTGGGTGTGTAGCTCAAAGGTGGAATGCCCCTGGGTTCCATTCCCAGTACCACAAAAGAAAAAAAGAAAGAAAGAAAGAAAGAAAGATCTTCAGCAGGGCATGGTAGCACATATCTGTAATCTCAGTACTGAGGAGGCTGAGACAGGAGAATCACAGGTTCAAGACCAGACTCAGCAACCTAGCAAGACCCTACTTCAAAATAAAGAAATAAATGAATAAAGGCTGGGTGTATAGCCTAGAGGTAGAAATTCATGGTTTCAAAACCCAGCACCACCAAACAAACAAACAAAAAAAACAGCATGGTGGTACATGCCTGGAATCCCAGTACTTGGGAGAACGAGGGGATCACAGGTTCAAGATCAGCCCCAGCAATGTAGCAAGACCCAACGACCTAGCTAGACCCTGTTTAAAACAAAAGCTAAAACTAGGCTTAGAAGTAGAATGCCCCTTGGTTCAATCCCCAATTACTCTACCAGAAAAAAGTTCATCTGGGGCGGGGGTGAAACTTAAGGCCAAAGGCTGGGCCTCAAAGGCCTCGGGTAAAGCCGTCCCTCCTCTCTCCCACCATGACCTCGGCCAAGGGAGAGCCTGGGAGGGCACAGCACCCGCTTACGCGCAGCTCCCTGCAAAGGACCCCACTTGACCCCTGTGCGGAGCTGAGACCCAGCCTGCCCTGACGCCTCCTTTGTATGGCTGAACTGAAACGAGGGGTTACTAGCCAAGCAGCAAAAGTTTGGCTAGAAGTTACTTCCACCTTCCTTCTGTACGTTAGGCAAGATGTCAATGAAAAAGAAACGTCACCAAAAGAGTAATATTTTCCAATCCATCAATTACAGAATATTGCCAGAATATTTATAACCTGTCACTGTGGTTCACAAAATTAAACTGTCCTTTTTAAAAGCGAGTGCTTTGGCTTGGAACATGGTTCTTCCAACTGTTCCAAACTTTGACTATTATTAAAATCAGATAACATGAGCAGGTATGGCGGTGCACACCTGTAATCCCAGTACTTGGGGGCTGAGAAAGAAGGATCGCAGGTCCCAGGCCTGTCTTGGCAACTTGGCAAGACCCTGTTTCAAAATTTAAAAAAATTTTTAAAAAGGAGTGGGTGTGTAGCTGAGAGACAGAACACTCCTGAGTTCAATCCCCAGTACCAAAAAGATAAACAAATAAGTAGCATAGTTAGCCAGTGTTTCCATTAGAAGAGCTGACAGTGGGTAAGGAGCGGGATGTAAGCCTTTCCTTTGAGGCTGCTCTTGGTGAGCATTTACAGTCCATACACACACAGGAGCTGCTCTCACACATGGAAGAGCAGACACAGAGGCAAGAGGACCAGTGCCAAACACCCCAAAACCGACCTCAAACAGAAGGCCAAAGGCTGGACTTCAAAGGCCTCAGGAGAGCCCAGGGCAGGACAGCAGGAACGCCCTTTCTGAATCATCTTCCTTCTCCTCCCAGAGAGAAAAAGAGAGAGGTGGGATTTACCTGGAACAGGCCCAGGGAGGATCTGAGGCCAAGCCCACAGGACTGCCAAAGGGATGCCATGGGTCCGGCCTTACCAGCCGACACAGCGGTGGTAAGGGCAGCACTAGGGGTCCCTGCTGTGAGGCAGGCCACTGAAGGGGGCTCTTAGAAGCTGACACAAAGTACTAGGAAATATGACAAGCTACAACCACTACAGCCTTTCTAAAGCCTAAGAGAACATCAGCCATATTTCCCACCAAAAGGTCAAAAGACACACAATAAGCAAGACAGAGCCTCCCATCTCGCTCCCTGCTCTCCCACCTCAGGCCTGCTGCCCCCAGGGGCAGCTCTGTCTCCCTACTCCAGCCCCAGCGAGGCAGATCCGCCTGGATTCCAGGGCGCTTGCTCCTGAGCCGGTGGCTCTTTAAAGTGACCGGCTCCGTCAGCGAGCAGGAGGGACCCAGTGACAGCAGCCCGGTGCGCTATCCTCTACTACGCCGCCGCATCCCCTGCTGCCACAACTGCTCACGTCATGCGTACGCACGCGCCGCCGGCACTCCGAGCTCAGCACTCCAGCCCAGGTTCGGTGGGAGCACCCCGTCTGAGGACACCCAAAGCAAACAGCCTAGCGTGCCGGGCTGGGCAAACTTGAGCCCCAAGGAGCTGCGGGGGTGGGGGGGCAGAGAGCAGGCAGGGGCCGCAGGCGCTGAAGCAGCTTGTGCACCCGAGGCACCTGTCACAGGAGCAAGGGCTCCCCACCTCCCACCCCCCCAGCTCCCAGGCCCTGCCTGAGGAGCATCCCGCTGACCTCCGAGAGGACAAGCAAAGTACCCGGCATCCCGAGAAGCACTGACAGGGCGCTGGAGCCGCTAAGGGCTGAGCACCCTGCTCTTCCTGCTGGCGGCGGGGAAGCCCAAGCCACCCCGACTTCCCAGCCCTGGGGCTGGGGGGCACCCGCCGAACCTCACCTACACAAGGGGGTCGCTGGGGCCTCCACCGCAGCCCTGGGCAACTAACTTAACAATGGGGCAGCGGAGTTCAGGGAGAAGTGGCGGCACAGAAGACAAAGTCCCCCTGAACTCCAGCACGGGGGTGCCCTCACATGTGCGGCATGTCCCCACACACCCCCCAGGCCGGCCCTCCTCGAGGGCGGCGCGGGGGCAGCCCCACGGGGACCCTCCGCGAGGAAGCCAGACAGAACTCCGAAGCGCAGACACAGAGCCAGAGAGAGAAGCAGCGGAAACCAGCCGGGGCCAGGGGTGGTCCCGCGGCCGCCGCACCTGGCAGGGAGGCCCGCGGCGGCGCCGCGCGGGGACAGCTCGGCGGCCTCCGAACGCAGCCCGGACTTCCCGGATCGGCAGCGGCCGCTCGCCTCGCCCCGCCCGCCCGCCCGCCCCGCGCGTCCACTCACCTGGGGGCAGCTGGAAGTTCTGGATGTTGGTCGGGTTCTGCGGCGGCTGCGGCAGGCGGGGGGCCAGCACGGTGGGCGTCAGGGTGGCCCGGATCCCGCCGGGGGCGGCCGAGGGCGTCCGCGGCAGGCTGGGGGCGGCCGCGCCCGCCGCTCCTTTGGGCAGCCCGGCGGGGGCGCCGGGGGCAGGCGCGGGGCCGCCCGCCGGCCCGGGCAGCGCCCCCTGCATCGCGGGCCCCAGCAGCACGCCGGCCGCCGCGCCCGCCGCCCCGGCCGCCGCCGGCCCCGCCGCCTTGGGCGGCTCGGCCTTGGCCCCCGGCTGGCCGCTGAGCCCCGCGGCGCCCCCGGCGGCCGGGGCGGGCGCGGGGGCGGGGGCGGCCCCGTTCTGCGCGGCGGCGGCGGCGGCGGCGGCGGCGGCGGGCGCGGGGGGCGCGGGCGCGGCGGGCAGGCCGGGCGGCCGGGCGGGCGCGGGGGGCGCGGGCGGCGGGGGCGCGGCGGGCGCGGGCGCGGCGGGCGGCGAGGGCGCGGCGGGCGCGGGGGCCGCCTGGATGACGGAGCCGGCGGCGGGCGGCGGCGCGGGCCCGTTGTTGACCGGGCTGACAGCAGGTGCGGCGTGCGGCGCGGTGGGCGGCGCGGCGCTCCCATTCAAAGTTTGCGCGGCGCCGGGGCCGGGCGGGCCGTGCGGGCCGGGCTTGGCGGCGCCGGGGCCGGGGCCGGCGGGCGGGGCGGCGGCGGGCTCGGGCCCCGCGGCGGCGGCGGCGGCGGCGGCGGCGGCGGCGGCGGCGGCGGCCGGGCAGGGCCCCGCGCTGGCCTCGGGCGGCGGCCTCAGCTTGGCGGGCGCCGGCGCGGGCCCTGCGGGGACAAGCGGGCGGCGCGGTGAGCCGGGGCCCGGGCGCCGCGGCCCCCCGCCCGCCGGCCGCGCTCTACCTGCGGGGGGCGGCTCCGGCGCCGCTGCGGGCGCGCCCTCGGCGGGGGCGGCCGGCCCTGCGCCCGCGGCTCCGGCCGGGCTGCCGCTCACAACATGGTTCCCGAGCGCGCCGGCGGCCGCGGCCCGCAGCTCGGGCGCGCGCGGCGCGAGGTGGTGGTGGTGGGCCGCGCTGGCCGCCAGCTGCGACTCGAGCGAGCCCACCAGGTCGCTCACCACTTTCTCGTCCACCTCGCTGTTGAAGAAGACCTCGTCCAGCAGATCCGAGCCCGCCGCCATCTTTCCTCCTCGCCGCCGCCGCCGCCGCCGCTCGGCCGAGCGCGCCTGGGCAGGAGGAGGTTCCAGCGGGGCGCGGGGCGGGCGGGGGGCGGCGCGCGGGGCGGGCGGGGGCGCGGCGGCGGGCGGGGGGCGGCGCGCTGCGCAGGCGCGGAGGCGCGCGCGCCGCCCCCGCCCGCGCCGCGGCGCCGCTGATTGGCTGGGGCGCGCGCTTAAAAGGCGCGGCCCCTGGCTGCGAGCGCCAGAGGCCGGCGCGGGGTGCGGGCGCGGGGCGCGGGCCCGGGCGTGGCTGCGGGCGCGGGGCGCGGAGCCCGGGGTGCGGGCGCGGGCGGCGGTCGGGGCCCGGCGGTCCGGGCGCGGGCGGCGGGGCTCGCTCTTTGTCTCCGCCACTCCAAAATGGCTGCGGCCGGGGCGGGCGGGCGGGCGGAGCGCGGCGGTGTCTGTGCTCGGGCGCGGCGGCGCGTTCCGGGCCGGCTGGGACGCGGCCCGGCCTCGGGAGAGCTGCGCCCGGGCCCGCCCGGCCTCGGTGCGTGGAGGACGCGGCGGCAGGACGTGGGCTCCTGCCCCGGACGGTAAGGGCCGCGCCCGGGAGGGAGGCCGCGCGGCCGGAAGCCGGTCCTCGCCGCGATGGTTTGGGGGGAGAGGGAGGGTGACGAATGACCTAAACCTACCTGTGCCCGCACCTCCGCTGTAGAAGCGTTGCGGGCAACGCTCCCTTCCCTGCTCTCTGGGTGGCGTTTTTAAACCAAGAGATGGTTTTACTGCACAGGACGGTGTTCTTTTCTCTCTCCCCACCCCCGGAAAAGCCCAGAAACGGTTTGCAGAGATAAAATGCCCCCGGCCCGGGACCGCACCACGCTGGAGAGCCAGGTGCGTCCTCTGCCGGAGCCCGCCGACCGCCATGGTGCGCGCGAGCCAGCGCACGGTGAGGCTGGTGAAATACCAAATGGTCGTGTGGGTGGGTTGTTTTTTTTTTTTTTTTTTTTAAGCTGCCTTAAAGGGAACTGCTTGCTCAAAAGCAGAGCGTGACTGGGCCTGTTCGAGATCCTATCGCAGCCTTTCAAACCAATAAGGTAACTGTTGTACACGACCCTATCCCTCTGTTCTCTTAACACCCGGGAGTTCGTAATAAGTAGAGCAAATTGGAGCCTTCCTCAAAAAATGAGGGAAATCCCGTAAGGTATAAGGGGAATCTTATCGTAGAACTTTAACCCCCATGAGCAGGAAATAAAATGAAAGCATGGGATGAAAGCATGGGGGGGGGTGCCCCTACTTCAAGGGCACCTCAAGTTCAGTGTGAGTATAGCCTGAGATTTCCCAACCAGAACAGGAATTTGGTGTTGCATATAAAATCTCAGATTTTCTTATTTTTGCTTTCGCAGTGCTGAAGATGGAACCCAGGGTCTCCCACGGTAGGTAATCACTTTGCCCGGCCGCAAATCTCAGATATTTAGATGGTGACAACTAGGTTTTAAAGTAGTTCAAGCCATCAGCAGGCTGCCCTCAGGACCCTCTTGGGGTTGGGGGTAGTGGCACCTGTATCCTCCACACGCCACCTCCCGTGGTTCCCAGCCCCTTCAGCTGGTCTCAGCTCCCCCGGTACCCATGTTCCAGAGCCCCCTGGAGCTCCCCAGCTGGAGCCACGGGAAGCATGACTGAGAGCCAGTGCCCACCCATCTGTACTCCTTGCAGGAGGACCTGAAAGGATTGGGGATCTGGGAGCCAGGGCCCAGGCAGCCTGCGCCCCTGGTGCTTGCAGGAGCGCTCTCCACCTTGATTTGAAGGGAGGGGTGAGGGAGGGCAATGGCTCCTCCCTCCTCTTATGGTGTGCTCCTGTGGACAGTCTTGCTGTGTGGTTTGACCTGTTGCCACAGCAGTTCGGATTTGTGAAGTTTAAACATGGGGGGTGTTTGGCATGAGTTTGAGCGGCGGGCCCCCATCTTGCTGCCTTCCATGCTGCGGTGAGCCAGGCTCAGCACAGGGCAGCTCCCCAGGCAAGTAGTTCGGTGAGCCTTTTAAATTTATTAAGCAGCATGTTTTTCTCCCAATAAAAGCAGAGCTTCAGACGCAGTCACTTACACGTAAGACTAAACATGACTCCAGTCAGTGAGCCCGTACTGCTCCAGATGTGAGCAGTATGCAGCACTGGTTTTATCACCTGTGCTTTTGTTGTCTGCCTGGAGTCCTTCCCCTTAGGACAGTTTAAGAAAGCGACGCGGCTGGATGGCAGCTGGAGGCCGGGCTGACTCCCAGATTCCCACTTCCTGGGTCACCTTGACAGCTCCTCTGGCCGCCTTCATGAGCTGTGCAGATTCAGAGGGACGGGTCCGTGATCAAAATGCACCCATGAGCTCATAACTGCTATGTAGACACATATACATGTAATTCTTAGATTCATGCATTCCGTTAACAATTTATCATAAACCCATACTGTGTGTGTGTGTGTGTGTGTGTGTGTGTGTGTGTGTGTGTGTTACTTGAAACAGGGTCGCACTGAGTTGCAAAGGGACTTACTAAGTAGCTAAGGCTGGCTTCAAACCTGTGCAATTCTCCTGTCTCAGCCTCCCACAAGCTGGGATTACAAGCCTGGGCCATCGTGCCTGGCTCAAACTCTGGTACTCTTAAAACACCAGAAACTAAGCTGGGTGTGGTGGCATACCCTTGTAATCCCTTGACTGCAGATTCAAGGCAGCCTCAGTAACTCAGTGAGACCCTGTGTCAATAATAAAAACTGAAAAGGGGTGCAGGTGCAGCTCAAAGTTGAATGTCCCTGGGTTCAATCCCAGTACCAAAAGATACAGTTTAAAAAAAAAATTTCTTTGGGAGGCGAAGACAGGAGGATCCAGGTTCACGGCCAGCCTCTGCTATTTAGTGAGGCCCTTTGCAACTCAGTGAGACCCTGTTTCCAAATAAAGAATTAAAAATAGGACTGGAGTGTAGCTCGGAGGTAGAGTGCCCCTGGGTTTCAGTTTTGCAGTACTGGGGAAGCCAGTACTGCAAAAAAAAAAAAAATTATACTTGTAGAAGTCTGAGTCAAGGTATGGGGAGGGTCCTGTGCCTTTTGAAACTGTAGAGAGGGGTCCTTCCTGCCTCCAGGTTCTGATGACTCCTGGGGGGTAAGGAGACCTGTCTGGGACAGCACCCCATAGTCTTGGCTTCTTCCCTCGCCTCCCTTCCCCCTTGAGACAGGATCTTGCTGTTGTCCGGCTGGCTTTAAAGTCTGGAGCTCAAGGGATCCTCCTATCTCAGCCTCCGTAGCTGGCACCTCTCTCCTTTAAGGACACCAGTCCTTGAATTTGGGACCTAAATCCAGAATGATTTCATTTAGGGATTTTTAACTCACAACATCTTCAAAGACTCCACCTCCAAGTAAGGTAGTTTCCGTGTGTGCTGGGTGGGTGTGAGTTGGAGGGGTCCCTGTCCAACCGTACGTACCAGTCGTCCAGCTTGTCCACTTACAGGGAGGAGCTCCGAGAGTCTGTCCAGCTCTCAGCAAGGGCACCGAGGGACCGGGGAGAGCATCCTGTTCAAGGCCAGCTGCAGACACTGGCGGGCTCTACAGCAGAGTTCCGCTGGGGGTCCTCTCAGTCTCAGTCACTCCGGCTTCCTGACTGGTGTGCTCATGAAACCACAGGGACGGCCCTACTTGCAAGTGAGGAGTTGGTGGCATGGCGCCCTCCCCGCCAAGGGCAGGGCTGCCGGCTTCCCTTCCTCAGTTCCCTTACTTCCCAAAGTAACTTTCCCTCTTTTAGTGATAAGCTCAATTGATAAAAGCCAAAGTCCAACACCTGAAAACCGGGGTGATTATCTGTGGAATGTCCCCCAAAGCCCTTGTGATGAAGTCGTGGTCCCAGTGTCGTCAGCGTTAGGTCCTTCTAAGCGCCCCTCCCAGAGGACTCCCGGAGCCCCCCATCCTGTCCTCACGCTTCCTGGCCAGGAGGTAAGTGGACTTTCCTGTGCTGTGCTGCGCTGCTGCCTCGCCGCCGGACAAAGCCACAGGACCAAGCAGTCACAGGCTGACACCTCCAAACAGCAGAAATAAACTGTCTCCTCAGAAGCTCATACTGTCGGGTTTTTATTACAGTGATGAGAAGCCCAAGACCTTGAGGTTCACTTGCAGGCACTTAGGGAGGTGCACAAGAAGAGTCAACATTAGTTTAGTGAGCTTTAACTGCTAGGATGGGATATGTAAACTATTAAGCGCTGACTACTAAATGTCAGCTTAAATTAGAAGAAAAAAAAAATTGGTGAAATTTTAGCCAGGCGTGGTGGTGCACACTTGTAATCCCAGCATTCAGGAGACTGAGACGAGGATCACGGTTCATGGGCAACCTCACCTACTGAGGCCCTCCACAACTCAGTGAGACCCTGTTTCAAAAAAAAGAATAAAAATAGGTCCAGGGAGCTGGGCATGGTGGCCCACGCTTGTAATCCCAGTTGGGAGGCTGAGACCGGAAGATCGCAGTTCACGGACAGCCTCAGCTACTTAGGCCCTTTGAACTCAGTGAGACCCTGTTTCAAAAATAAAGAATAAAAAATTGGCTGGGCCTGGTGGCGCATGCTTGTGATCCCAGCATTCAGGAGGCTGAGACTGGAGGATCGCAGTTCTGGGACAGCCTCAGCTACTTAGTGAGACCCTCTGCAACTCAGTGAGACCCGGTTTCAAAATAAAGAATAAAAAATGGTCAGGGGCTGTAGCTCAGAGGTTGAATGCCCCTGGGTTCCAGACCCTCAAAAAAATAAATAAAAAACTGGGCAGGGGGTGTAACTCGGAGGCCAAATGCCTCTGGGTTCTATGCCCAGACCCGCAAAAAAAAAAAAATTGGTCCAAAGGTGTACATTAGAGGTAGAATGCCCCTGGGTACCATCCCCAGCACTACAAAAAAATCTATAGATAGGATGAAAAATGATTTTTTCCAGTATTGGAAATCAAACCCAGGACTTCACACATGCTAGGCTATATCCTCAGCCCCCACCTTTTTTTTTTTTTTTTTTTTTTTTTTAACGCCTTTGGTACTAAGGATTGAACCCAGGGGCATTCTACCTCAGAGCTATACCCCCAGCCTATTTTTTTTTTAAAACGGTCTTACTAAGTAGCTGAGGCTGGCAGCAAACCTGTGATTCTCTTGTCTCAGCCTCCTAAGTACTGGGATTACAAGTGTGCACCACCACGCCTGGCATCCCCAACCCTTTTTCTATTTTTATTTTGTGACAGGGTTTTGCCGCGTTGCCCGCTCTGGCTGTGACCTTGCACTCCCCTGCCTCAGCTTCCCACATGCTGGGATCATAACCCCATGAGCCCAGCTATAAAGTGGACGTGTGTGGTACTGGGAATTGAAACCAGCGGCATTTCCTCAGCCCCGCCCTGTTTTATTTTGAACCGGTCTCACTAGGTTAATGAGACTCTCTACTTGCTGAGGGTGTCCTCAGAGCTGCAACCCTCCTGTCTCAGCTTCCCAAGTACTGGAATTACAGGCGTGCGCCACCACGTCTAGCTTGACAAATGGATTTTTAAGCCGGGCATGGTGATGCACACTTGTAATCCGAGCATTTGGGAGGCTGACAGGTTCATGGACAACCTCAGCTACTTAGGCCCTCCGCAACTCAGACCCTGTTTCAAAATAAAGAATAAACAATAGGGCAGGGGGTGTAGCTCAGAGCTCAAATGCCCCTGGGTTCCATCCCCTGACACACACACACCAAAAAAAAAAAAAAAATGGATTTTTTAAGTCTGAGCTAGGTTTTGTCCGTGGAAGTCGACAGGCTGAGCTTCTGTCTTTAGTATGGTGGACTATTGAACTAAGCCCGCTGAGGCAGCACCTTAAATTGAACAGGATACAAACAGCGCCAAACCTGAGGGTCCCGGAGTGAACAGGCAGGCTCCGGAGAGGCGCGGCACCCCGGAGGTGGGGAGAGCTGCCAGGCGTGGTGGGCACTCGTCATCACAGCCTCCGGGAGGCAGAGACCGAGGACCGCGGCCAGCCTTAGCCACGGAGCGAGGCCCTTTGCAACTTGATGAGACCCTGTTTCAAAAAGTAAAAAGAAGCCGGGTATGGTGGGCACACTTGTAATCCCAGCGTTTAGGAGGCTGAGACAAGGATCACACAGCTTCCACGCCAGCCTCGGCTACTTAATGAGGTTCTCAGCAACTTAGTGAGATCCTGTTTCCAAATAAAATATAAAACAGGTCTGGGAGTGTAGCCTGGCGGTAGGAAAGCCCCTGGGTCCCACCCCCAGTATCGCCAAAAAAAGTTTTGGGAGTATAGCCCGGAGGTAGAAAAGCCCCTGGATTCCACCCCAAGTACCACAAAAAATAGATAAATGAAAATAGTAAAAAAAAAAAAAAAAACTAAAAAATAGGGCTGGGAGTATAGCTCACAGGTAGAATGCCCCTGGGTTCCACCCTCAATACTGCAAAAAATAAAATAAAAATAAAAAGATAAGCCAGGTGTGGTGGCGCACGCTTGTAATCCAGCATCTGTGAGGCTGAGACAGGAGGATTGGGTTTGTGGACGGCCTCAGCTACTACTTAGGCCCTTTGCAATTCAGTGAGACCCTATTTCAAAATAAAGAATAAAAAAATAGGAAGCCGGGCATGGTGGCGCATGCTTGTAATCCCAGCATTTGGGAGGCTGAGACAGGAGGATCACGGTTCATGGACAGCCTCAGCTTCTTAGGCTCTTTGCAACTCAGACTCTGTTTCAAAATAAAGAATAAAAACTAGGACTGAGAGTGTAGCTTGGAGGTAGAATGCCCCTGGGTTCTATCCTCAGTACCACAAAAAAAAAAAAAAAAAAATAGGACTGGGGATGTAGCTCAGAGGTAGAATGCTCTGGGTCCCCACCCCAGTACTGCAAAGAATGCAAAAATAAAAATACCAAAAAGTAGGGCTGGGAGTGTAGCTCAGAGGTTAGAATGCCACTGGGTTCCATCCCTAGTACTGGGGGGGAAAAAAAAGGGGGTGCACCCAGTGTCTCCAGATCCACAGCCGCTAGGCCAACACCGGGACACAGTGGAGACCACAGAGCAGAAGCAGCTTCAGCAAAACCCTGGCCTGAAAAGCCAGAAGATGGTGTTGGGCAGTGGCACCCTCAGAGCGAACACATCCCAGAGAGAAGGCTGGACAGAGCCAGCAAGCCCACAAATGGCCGGCATCTCCAGTCAGCCTCTGAACACGTGTGTGAGGCAGACCCCAGCAGCCCGGCTAAGGAGCAGACAGCCAAAGTGAGGTCTGAGCCGCTGCCCAGGGGATGGGGTCACACCAAGACCCATCATGCCAGCTGCCAACGAAAAAGTCAACACTGTTGGCTGGCCACCACGGTGTATACCTCCCTATGCTTGGGAACACTTGGTGTACACGCAGTACCTGGGAGGCTGAAACGGAAGGATCAAAGGTTTGAGGCCAGCCTCAGCAATTTAGCAAGAACCTGTTTCAAAATAAAAATAAAGCCCGGTGTGGTGGCACACGCTTATAATCCCAGCATTCGGGAGGCTGAAACTGGAGGATCACGGATCACGGACAGCCTCAGCTACTTAGCGAGGCCCTTCAAAACTCAGTGAGGGTCTGGGAGTGTAGCCCGGAGGTAGAAGGGCTTCCAGAAACCCCAGTACCACCAAAAAAAAAACAAAAAACAAAAAACTCAGTGAGACCCTGTTTCAAAAAATAAAAAGAAGCCGGGCGTCGTGGCGCACGCTTGTAATCCCAGCATTTGGGAGGCTGAAACCGGAGGATCATGGTTCATGGACAGCCTCAGCTACTCAGTGAGGCCCTCCGCAACTTACTGATACCCTGTTTCAAAATAAAGAATAAAAAACAGGGCAGGGGGTGTAGCTCAGAGGTCAAATGCCCCTGGGTTCCATCCCCAGACCTGCAAATAAATTTTTTAAATGAATAAAAATTAAAAATAAAAAGACTAGAAATAGGGCTGGGGTGTAGTTCAGAGGTACAATGCCCCGGGTTCCATCTCCAGTACGACAAAAAAATAAAAATAAAACAGGAGGGTGTGTGGCTTAGAGGTTGAATGTCCCTGAGTTCAACCCCCAGTGCCACATGCATAAAAAAAAAAAAAAGACATTCTATGACTCCAAACCAGGATAAACTCAAAGAAAACCATGTGTGGGTGTATCAGAGTCAAGTTGCTGGAAAATAAACATGACAACTCTTGAAAATAGCCACAGAGGCACAGCCCAGAGCATGCGGGGGCAGTGACTCAAAACTGCTGACTTCTGGTCAGAAACCATGGGAACCAGAAGAGTAGAAGTGTCTCCAGGGTGTGAAAGAAAGCTCGTCCATTCACAAAATGCCAAACTATCTTTCAAGACTGAGGGCAAATAGAGGCATCTTTATATAACTGGAAATTAAGAGTATTCCACACCAGCAGACCTGCGATGCGAGAAATACTAAAACAGGAAGCTGTGGAGGCCGGGGCGGCCCTCCCGGGTCTGCACCCTCTGTGGGAGCTCGGGTGTCCTCCCTTCCAGGCTCAAAATAAATTTCATAGTCTCACACTCAAAAAATTAAAAAGCCAGGTGTTGCGGCACATGCTTGTAATCCCAGCACTTGGTAGGTTGAGACAGGAGAGTTGCAGGTTCACAGTCAGCCGTAACAACTTAGGGAAGTTCTCAGCAACTTAGAACCTGTTTCCAAATAAAAAAATTAAAATAGATCTGGGGGATGTAGCCCAGAGGTAGAAGGTGCCTGGGTTTAATCCTCAGTAGCATTAAAAAGGGGGGGGTCAGAGTGGGCTCAGAGATATAATGTCCCTGGGTTTAATCCCCAGGACCACACATGCACACAAAATTTAATAGGATAGCCGGGCGTGGTGGCGCACGCTTGTAATCCCCGCACTTGGGAGGCAGAGACAGGAGGATCGCGCAGGTTCGAAGCCAGCCACGTGCGCTGGCTTAGGAGACTCTGTTTCCAAATAAAAAGGTAAAAATAGGTCTGGGAGTGTAGCCCAGAGGTAGAAGGGCTTCCAGGAACCCCAGAACAAAAAAAAAAAAAATTTAATAGGAAACTGTTTAGGCTGAAAGAAAATGATACCAGATAGAAGTTTGATCATTGAAAAAGAATAAAGAGCATCAGAGATTAAAACCCCAGTATCAAAACAAAAGTCTCAGGAGGAATAAAGCATCAGAGATGGTAAATATTGCCGTGCGTGGTGGCGCACGCCTGTGATTCCAGCATTCGGGAGGTTCAAGGACAGCCTCAGCTAATACTTAGGCCCTTTGAAACTCAATGAGACCCTGTTTAAAAATAAAAAATAAAAAATAGGGCTGGGGGTATAGCTCAGAGGTAGAATGTTTCTGGGTTCAATTCCCAGTACTGAAAAAAAAAAAATTTTTTTTTTAAAGAAACAGGGTCTAAGTTATAGAAGGCCTCTCTAAGTAGCTGAAGCTGTCCACAAACCCATATTTTCCTGTCTCAGCCTCCCAAGTATTGGGATTACAAGCATGCACCACCATGTCTGGCTGGTGTATGTTTTATTTTTTTATTTTTTATTTAATTATTTATTTATTTTGTGGTACTGGGGTTTCTGGAAGCCCTTCTACCTCCGGGCTACACTCCCAGACCTATTTTTTTATATTTTTATTTGGAAACAGGGTCTCTTAAGCCAGCAAGGCTGGCTTCGAACCTGCGCGATCCTCCTGTCTCCGTCTCCCAAGCGCGGGTATTACAAGCGTGCCCACCACGCCCGGCAGGTATGTGTTTCTGAGCACCTCTTTTGCCAGTTGGTTATGGTGGTGCATCCTGAATCCCAGTACTTGAGAGGGTGAAACAGAAGGACCAGCTGTGATCATTTAATGAGACCCCAAAAAATGGTAAATATCAAAATACAAGAGACCATTTCTCCTCTCAAGTTTTGTCCACAAACCGCGATCCTCCAGTCTCCACCTCCCAAATGCTGGGTAGACCCTGTTTCAAAAATAAAGAATAAGCCGAGAGTGGTGGCGCACGCTTGTAATCCCCGCGCTTGGGAGGCAGAGACAGGAGGATCCAGCAGGTTCGAAGCCAGCCTCGCTGGCTTAAGAGACCCTGTTTTCATATAAAAATAATATAAAATAGGTCTGGGAGTGTAGCCTGGAGGTAGAAGGGTTTCCAGGTACCCCAGTACCACCAAATAAATAAATAATTGGGCTGGGGGTATAGCTTGGAGGTAGATTGCCCCTGGGTTCCATCCCCAGCATCACAAAAAAGCAAAAGAAAAGAAAAGAAAGAAAAAAGCTATCCACCGTGTGGACAGTAGGCCCGGAGGCCAGGCAGGTGCGCAGTGTTAAGTGGATTTGAAGTCAAACAGCACTGTCAGATCTGGACAATGACTAAAACGGTTGCCCCCCAGGAAGACCAATCATAAATTGGTATGTTCCTCAAAACAGTCGAAATGTGTGAAACACTGACATAATTAAAAAGAGAAATAGAAAATGTCACTATTGTCAGGAGTGGTGGCCCCGTCTTTCCGGGAGGAAGGACGTGGGAGGCAGAGACGGGAGGATTGTAGCTTCCAGACCTTTCTCAACAATGCAGCAAGACTGTGTCTGAAAATAAAAAGAGCCGGGCATGCTGGCACACGCCTGTGATCCCCGGACCTGGGAAACGGAGACAGGGGGATCACAGGTGTGAAGGCAGCCTCGGCCACCTAGCAAGACTCAGTTTCAAACAAAACAAAAAAAACAAAGGTCTAGGGGTGTAGATCAGAAGAATGCCCAGGGTTCAATCCGCAGTACCACAAAATGAATAATGGCCATTACCGCGGGAGGATTTTGACATCCTCCCCTCCCTCCGTAGCAGCTGGAACAGAGAGAACCCCCAGGAGGACCTGAGAGACCTCGGCGCCACGCACTTTTTTAAACATTTTTTTATTGTTTTGCGGTATTGGGACTGGAACCCAGGGGCATTCTACCTCTGAGCTACCCCCCAGCACTATTTTTTATTCTCTATTTTGAAACAGGGTCTCACTGAGTTGCAGAGGGCCTCACTAAGCAGCTGAAGCTGGTTGCAACCCCAGATCCTCCTGTCTCATTCCCCCAAGTACTGGGATTACAGCGTGCATCGCCATGCCTGGCTCCCCTGCGCTGTCTTGACGAGGTGACAGTCACCAAGCACTGTGCTCAGCACATTCTTTTCTATTGTACAGGGTATTCATCGGGATAAACCACTGCAGGACCACAGCACAAGTCTCAATAGGTTTGAAAAGACCAACATCATACAGAATACGCCCTCTGTGCCGGACGTGGTGGTGCACACTTACAATCCCCCCCACCCCCCCCACCCCCCGCTTGGGAGGCGGAGACAGGAGGACCACGCAGGTTTGAAGCCAGCCTTGCTGGCTTAAGAGACCCTGTTTGGTGTCTGGGAGTGTAGCTCAGAGGTAGAAGGGTTTCCAGGAACCCCAGTACCGCCAAAAAAAAAAAAAAAAAAAAAAAAAAGAATATGTCCTCTGATTATGCAGAAATTAAAATCAACAATAACAAGGTAACTAGGAAATTCTCAACTTATTTGGAATATTAAGTAATCTGTGGATCAAAGTGGTCACAAGGAAAACAGAAAAATTGAATTTAATGAAAATAATGTATCGAAATTGGGGAGATGCAGTCAGGCATGGTGGGGCATGCCCGTCATTCCAGCACCTAGGAGGCTCAGACAGGAGGATCAGATGTTCAAAGACAGCCTCAGCAAGAGAGTGAGACTCAGCAACCTAGCGAGACTCTATTTCTTTTTTCTGGGGGGGAACGGGGTCTGGGGATGGAACCCAGAGGCATTTGGCCTCCAAGCTACATCCCCTGCCCAATTTTTTATTCTTTATTTTGAAACAGGGTCTCACTGAGTTGCAGAGGGCCTCACTAAGTAGCTGACATTGTCCGTGAACCACCATCCTCCAGTCTCAGCCTCCCAAATGCTGGGATTACAAGCACATGCCACCACCCCTGGCTGATACTCTATTACAAGACAAAAAAATAAAAAGGGCTGGGAGGCCAGGCATGGTGGCCCATGCCTGTAATCTCAGTACTGGGGAGGCTAAGGCAGGAAGATTACATGTTTGAGGATAGCCTCATCAACTTAGCGAGGTTCTGTGCAATATAGTGTGACCCTGTTTCAAAATAAAAACAAGAGCCGGGCGTGGTGGCGCATGCTTGTAATCCCAGCATTTGAGAGGCTGAGGCAGGAGGATCAGGGTTTGCAGACAGCCTCAGCTACTTAGGCCCTTTGCAACTCAGGGAGACCCTGTTTCAAATAATAAAATATAGGGCTAGGGGTGTAGTTCGGAGGTAGAATGCCCCTGAGTTCCATCCCCAGTAGCTCAAAAAAATTAAAAATAAAAACAAAAATAAAATAGGATTGGGGATGTAACTAGAAGTAGAATGTCCCTGGGTTCAGTCCCTAGTCACACACACACACACACACACACACACACACACACACACATTTACATGCTATAAAAAGGACTGTGCATATGGTTTGGAGATAGAATGCCCTCTGGGTTCAATCCCCAGTGCCATAAATAAATAAATAAATAAATCTGCCCCCCCTTTTTTTTTGCGGGTCTGGAGATAGAACCCAGGGGCATTTGACCTCCAAGATACACCCCTTGCCCTATTTTTTATTTTTTTATTTTGAAACCAGGTTTCACTGAATTGCAGAGGGCTGTCCACCAACCGCGATTCTCCGGTCTCAGCCTCCCAAATGCTGGGATTACAAGCGTGCGCCACCATACCCAGCTTAAATCTGCCCATTCTAAAACTCACCTGGGACTGCAAAGGGTCCAACATAGCCAAGGTCATCCTGAACAAAGACATCACCAGGCATGATGATGGAGACAGCGGTCCAGGCGGTGTGGTGCAGCATAGGTCAGGCACAGGCAGCAGATGGAAGGAAGGGAGCACAGTCCAGGAGAGCATGGCGCCGGCCGGCCGGCAGGTCTGTGATGGACTTCCAGTGCCCATGGCGAGGACAGACTGACGGCCTCTTCAGCCACTCACGCTGGGTTAAAGGGCTACTTAGAAGAGATAGAAGACCAATCTGGACCAAATCTCACAAAACAGGGAAAATCAATTCTGGCTGAAGTGAAGGTCTAAATGTAAAGGTAATAAGACTTGCCAGGCAGGCGTGGTGGCACGCACCTGTCATCTCAATACCAGGGAGGCTGAGGCGGGAGGATCGCAGTTCCAAGCCAGCCTCAACAACTTTAGACCCTGTTTAAAAAAAGAAAAAGGCCGGGCGTGGTGGCACACACTTGTAATACCCGTGCTTGGGAGGCTGAGACAGGTGGATTGCACAGGATTGAAGCCAGGCTCAGCTACTTAGTGAGGCTCTCAGCAACTCAGTGAGACCCTGTTTCCAAATAAAATATAAAATAAGTCTGGAAGTGTGGCCCAGAGGTAGAAAAGCCCCTGGGTTCCACCCTCGCCACAATAGATAGATAGATAGATGATAGATATTTTTATTTATTTTTTATTTTTTATTTATTTATTTATTTATTTATTTTTGGTGGTACTGGGGTTCCTGGAAGCCCTCCTTCCTCCGGGCTACACTCCCAGACCTATTTTATATTTTTGAAACAGGGTCTCTTACGCCAGCACGGCTGGCTTCGAACCTGCGCGATCCTCCTGTCTCCGCCTCCCAAGCGCGGGGATTACAAGCGTGCGCCACCACGCCCGGCGTGATATTTTTATTTATTTTTTAAAATTTATTTATTTGGTGGTACTGGGGGTGGAACCCAGAGGCTTTCTACCTCTGGGCTATACTCCCAGACCCATTTTACATTTTATTTGGAAACAGGGTCTCACTAAGTTGCTGAGAGCCTCACTAAGTAGCTGAGGCTGGCTTCGAACCTGCACGATCCTCCTGTCTCAGCCTCCCAAACGAGGGGATTACAAGTGTGCGCCACCACACCTGGCTTGATAGATAGATAGATAGGGCTGGAGGTATAGCTGCAGAGGTAGAATACCCTTCCATTCAATCCTGAGTACATTGTAATTATAATATAAATATTTCTAATTCCTTGTTACTTGTGAAAGCAACTGTATTTAGAAATAGGATCTTTTAGCCAGGCCTGATGGTACATGCTTGTAATTCCAGTACTTGGGAGGCTGAGACAGGAGGATTTGGGTTCGCAGCCAGCCTCCACTACTTAGTGAGGCCCTCCACAGCTTAGTGAACCCCTGTTTCAAAATAAAGAATAAAAAATAGGGCTGGGGTTTAGCTGGGCATGGTGACATATGCTTTATTTATTTTTATTTTTTTAATTTTTTATTTGGCAGGTCTGGGGATGGAACCCAGGGGCATTTTACCTCTGAGCTACAGGCCCTGCCCTATTCTTTATTCTTTATTCTTTATTTTGAAACCGGGTCTCACTGAGTTGCAGAGGGCCTCACTAAGTAGCTGAGGCTGTCCACGAACCACGATCCTCCGGTCTCAGCCTCCCGAATGCTGGGATTACAAGCATGCGCCACCACGCCCGGCTGTGGCATATGCTTTAATACTAGTATTTGGGAGGCTGAGAGAGAAGGATCACAGGTTGGCAGCCAGCTTCAGTTACTTAGTGAGGCCCTCCACAATTTAGTAAGACCCTGTTTCAAAATAAAGAATTAACCCAGGTGTGGTGGCGCATGCTCGAAATCCCAGGACTTAGATGGCTGAGAAAAGAGGATTGCACGTTTGAAACCAGCCTCAGCTACTTAGTGAGGCTTTCAGCAACTTAGTGAGACCCTGTTTCCAAATATAAATATAAAACAGGTCTGGGGGTGTACCTTGGATATAGAAGGCCCTGGTTTTCATTCCCAGCACCACAATAAAATAAAATAAAAAATTAAAATTAGGGTTGGGGAAGTAGCTCAGAGGTGGTACTGGGTTCAATCCCCAGTACCACAAAACAAACAAACAAACAAACAAGGTCTTTGCAGATGTATTAAGAATTCAAGCCAGGCATGGTGGTGCACGCTTGTATCCATCATTTGGGAGGCTGAGACAGGAGGAATGTGGTTTGCAGCCAGCCTCAGCTACTCAGTGAGGCCCTGTTTCCAAATAAAGAATAAAAAATAGGGCAGGGGGTGTAGCTCAGAGGTCGAATGCCCCTGGGTTCCATCCCCAAAACCGCAAAAAAAAAAAAAAATAATAATAATAATGACAAATAGAGCTGGGGGTGTAGCTCAGAGGTAGAATGCCCAGGTTCAATTCTCAGTACCACAAAAAAAAAAAAAAAAAAAAAAAAAAAAGCTGGGCATGGTCACGGCTGAGACCAGAGGATCACAGGTTCACAGCCAGCCTCAGCTACTTAGTGAGGACCTTTGCAACTCAGTTGAAACCTTGTTTCGAATAAAGAATAAAAATAGGGCAGGGGGTGTAGCTCGGAGGTGGAATGCCCCCTAGTTCCACCCCCAGTACCACAAAAAAAAGAAAGAAAACAAGAAGAAGAAGAAAGAAATTGTATTAGTAAACATGTAAGAACTGTAAGTGCATACACGTGTACACTTGCTAGTACTCGAAATACATACAAGTATAAACAGACATGTAAGTAATGCATCCCTGTATCTAGTGTAGCTATATACTATCTACATTCAAGTAAATGGAGAGCATGTAAGCACTGGACATACCTGTATCTTTGTAGCATCTGTAGTATAAACCCATGCACGTGTATAGAGCACACAAGTGCTGTAAATACATACTAGCAGAACATGGAAGTCCCGAAAGTCCCTGCAGCGTTTGGAGGACACGTGAATGCAGACTGTGGGCCGCACGCCTGTGCTGCCCCTCGGTTCCCAAGCACACCTCCAGCCCGGCTGCTGCGGCCCTGTGCCTTTCCCTGGGATTCCTGCCCTCCCAACCCAGTTCCTGCCCCACGCATGGCCAGAGCCTTGGCCCTTGGAAACTGGGAGCCCTGAGTGGCTGGCACGCAGACTCCCCGGCCAGCTCACGCCGTGGCTCACGCAGTCCCAGCCACCTGACCAGCGGCCGGCCGAGTCGTCCTGTGTGCGGGCTCCCTTCTGCCCGTCTCCCTCTGCCATTCATTAGCTAGCTCTGTTTCCTGGGAGCCCAGGCTGATACAAGGCCATAGAAAATGGCCATAAGGACTGACTCACGGGGGTGAGGGCCCAGGAGCCAGCCAGGTCTACGATTTTTTTTTTAAGGTACTGGGGGTGGAACCCAGGGGCTTTCTACCTCTGGGCTACACTCCCAGACCTATTTTATACTTTATTTAGAAACAGGCTCTAAGTTGCTGAGAACCCCACTAAGTAGCTGAGGCTGGCTTCGAACCTGTGCAATACTCTTGTCTCAGCCTCCCAAGCGCGGGGATTACAAGTGTGCGCCATGAAGCCCAGCTTTTTTTTTTTTTTTTACACCCCCTGCCCTATTTATTTTCTTTATTTTGAAACAGGGTCTCACTGAGTTGCAAAGGACCTCACTAAGCAGCTGAGGCTGGTGGCAAACCACGATCCTTCTGTTTCAGTCTCCCAAATGCTGGGATTATAAGAGTGCACCACTACACTACACCCCAGCTGTGGTCCATGATATTTTCTTTCTTTCTTTCTTTCTTTCTTTTTTTTTTTTTTTTTTTTTTTTTTTTTTTGCGAGGCTGGGGCTGGAACCCAGGAGCATTCGACCTCTGAGCTACACCCCCTGTCCTATTTTTTATTTTGAAACCGGGTCTCACTGAGCTGCAAGGGGCCTCACTAAGTTGCCGAGGCTGTCCGTGAACCGCAATCCTCCTGTCTCAGCCTTCCAAATGCTGGGATTATAAGCGTGTGCCACCACGCCCGACTGGCCCACGATGTTTCTAATCGAACACATGCAGTCAGTGTATTAGCTGGGGTTCTTCAGAGAAACCGAGCAGACAGGAGACATGCGCAGTGGTGTACCACTTACCAGCGGGGTGTGTTGGGAGAAAAGCATCCTTGGGGGATTTCACCACCGTGTGGAGACCATGGTGGGCTTATGCAGACCCTGCTGGTCTAGCCAGGCACAGCCAGGATACATCAGATCTGCATATGTGATATATATAATCTACATAGGGTGTGTGTGTGTGTGTGTGTGTGCACGTGCACATGAGGTAGCCCGTTGGTCCTCGGGCCATGATGAGCACGAGTTTAAAGAAAGCACAAGACAAATGAGCCGGTCCCGAGACGTGACGAGGCCTGGGCGGCTGCAGCACCCTGCCGTGCACTTACAGTGAGCTTTTCTGTTTTTCTTTTTGCAGAACTGGGGATAGAACCCAGGAGCAGTCTACCTCCAAACTATACCCCCAGCCCTATTTTTCATGGGCGTTCTACCTCAGAGCTACACCCCCAGCCCTATTTTTTTTTCTTTAGAAACAGGGAGGGTCTCACTGAGTTGCAAAGGGGCTCACTTAGTAGCTGAGGCTGGCCACAAACCGCGATCCCCCTGTCTCAACCTCCCAAATGCTGGGATTACAAGCATGCGCCACCATGCCCAGCTCTCGTTTTTATTTTGAAACAGGGTCTCACTAAATTGCGGAGGGCCTAAGTAGCTGAGGCTGTCCGCGAATCTGCGATCCTCCTGTTTCAGCTTCCCAATTACGGGGATTACAAGCGCGCACCATCATGCCCAGCTCTATTACTATTATTATACTACCACTACTACTACTGGTGCTGGGGATGGAACCCAGGGGCAGTCGACCTCCAAGCTACACCCCAGTCCTATTTTTATTCTTTATTTTGAAATAGGGTCTCACTGAGTTGCAAAGGGCCCACTAAGTAGCTGAGGCTGTCCTTGAACCGTGATCCTCCAGTCTCAGCCTCCCAAATGCTGGGATGACAAGTGTGCGCCACCACGCCAGGCCCCGTAAGCCCCTTGAGCATGCACCTTCTTAAGCTCCTTAATGGCTCATGAATGTGGACCAGGACCACACGCGGCTGGGTTTGGATGGCCAGACTGCCGCCTGAGGTCTTTGTGGGCGAGGCAGGGGCAGGCCTCCCTCCCAGCCTCTCTCTACAGCTGTGAAGCCCTGCGCAGGGGAAGCCCACATCTTCTCGCGGCAGCCGCCAGGACCAGGGAGCTACGCTTGAGCCAATGATTGTGACTCGTTCATCCTGGGAGTAGGAAGGGGTGGATTCTGCCACCTCCCCAAGGGCGCCCAGTGGGCTCTCAGACCTCCTGGATACTGAAGTTTACAGGGTCTACAACCAAATTCCCCAGTCTAGGACAAGACAGCCAACCTGAACAGAAAGCCGGCCTTCCCTGTGTAGATCTAGGCTCTCCGTCTGGGGGCACAGACAGCTCCCCAGGCCCCCTCCAGTGGGCAGTTAGCAAGGAGCCAACATGCCATTTGAAGACCACCGGAGGCCAAGAGCTGCCCACCAGCAGGTCTGTGGACATGGCATCGCAACGCCCCTCCCTCCTCTGCTCCTTGCAGGCGGCCCCAACTGCCTGCCTGGCCTTTGGTGGCTCCTCTGCGCCCTCACAGGTGCCAGGTGGCCCTGCACCGCCCTATTCTTCCTGTGAGAGCTCACCGCATTGGGCTCAGTCCCCAAAGCCCCAGATCCAAATCCCCAGGCAAGAGCTGGCTGGCCCCTCCTAGCGAGTAGTCCAAGGGGTAGTCCTGGTCAGATGACCATCCTGTCCAATCAGCAGAGGCCATGGAGCCAACCCAAGGGAGCGCCTTTCACAGAGCACTCTGCCCACTTCCCAGAGGGGTCCTGCACTCCACAAGTGCTACCTCGTGACCCACCGTGAAGGAGGGACACCCCCGAATACTGACCCTCTCCACGACAGATGCAGAGGGGGGCCGATCAGGTGCCCTCCAAGACAGGGCTGTGGCCCAGCTGCGAGGAGTGAAGCGAGCTCGGCTTCCAGCTGCCCCGTGCTCTTCTCAGGGGGCCTTGGCCAGGGCAGCTCCTTCTGCCCACGGTGGCCCCTGTCACGGGCAACCTGTGCACCAGGACGTCCCACCCGGCTGGCTCAGACCTCACAGGTCAGTGTCACAGAACACAGTTCCCCTGCCCGGTACTGCTTCCTCTCTTTCTCTCCCCAAAAGGGGGGCTTCCCGCTGGGCATGGGGGCACACTGCACGCTTGGAATCCCAGTACTTGGGAGGCTGAGACAGGAGGATCTCGGGTTTGTGGCCAGCCTCAGCAACTTAGTAAGGCCCTGTTTCGAAATAAAAAATGAAATAGGGCTAGAAGTGGAGCTCACTCAGAGGTAGAATAACCCTGGGTTCCATCTCCAGTAACACACACACACACACACACACACACACACACACACACACACAGGAAGTGTGGCCAGAAACCTTTGGCCACCTCTGCATCTGCTTCCTGGAGAGCCCAGCAAGTCCAGATGAAGCTGGAGTCCCCCAAGAGAGCAGCAGCAAAGATGGCGGGCAAACGGCGCGCTCACCGCCCTTCAGAGCCCTGGACATGGCCCCGCCCGCGGCTGGTAATGCTTCCCCGGCGGTACCCTGGGAGGTCAAGCTGGAGCAGAGGAGGGGCCAGCAGAGGGGACCAGACAGCGCTGCCAGCTGGGCATCATGAGTCAGGTTGGCTCAGCTGCTTAAAACATGCAGCGGGCTGGGGGGACGGCGTTGAGGGCTGCCAATGAAACAGCCTTAGAGCCGATGACGGCCAGGTGAGGCAGCTAACAATAACTCAGTGCCAAGCCGGGCGCGGTGGCGCACGCTTGTAGTCCCAGCATTAATCCCAGCATTTGGGAGGCTGAGACAGGATCGTGGTTCACGGACAGCCTCAGCTACTTAGTGAGGTCCTTTGCAACTCAATGAGATCCTGTTTCAAAATAAAGAATAAAAATAGGGCAGGGGGTGTAGCTCAGAGATCGAATGCTCCTGGGTTCCATTCCCAGACCTGCAAAAAAAGAATAAAAAATAGAGCTGGGGGTATACTTCAGAGGTAGAATACTCCTCGGTTCCATCCCCAGTACTGAATAAAAAACAAAAACACAGTGCCAGCTGGGCATCATGGCGCGCCTGTAATCCCAGTGCTTGGGTGTCTGAGACAGGAGGACTGCGGGTTCGAGGACAGCCTGAGCAATGTAGTGAGCCTCTCAGCAATCTAGTGAGACCCCGTTTCAAGATAAAAATATAAAAAGAGTTGGGGGGTGTAGCTTGAAGGCAGAAGGCCCTTGGGTTCAATTCCCACTACCAAACACATGCACGCACACAAAAAACTCACTGTCCAGCTGTGGCGGAGCCTTAGCCAGCAGAGCCCCTGCAGCTGTTAGAGTCTCAGGGCAAGCCTCAGGTTTTGCTGGGACAGCCCCTTCCAAGGGTGGTTCCAGCCACAGGCGGCCCAGGAGGTAGTACAAGGACCCGGCCATTTCCACCAGAACGAGGGTGTGAACTGCGCCCCACCTCTGAGGCCCCCGCTGGGCATGGCCTGCACGGACCTGTCAGGTCTCACCTGTCAGGGAGCGTGGAAATGGCTTCCTCAACCTTCCCCTCGCGTGGCCACTTGGGGCCTGAGCTGCATCCAGCAAGTGTCTGTGCCCAGAAGCCAGCTTGAGCCCTGTCCGCGGGTGCTGCGTGACGACACTGGCAGTTCAGGGAGGGCGCCTCTGTTCACCCAGCAAGTACACGCGGAGGGTGGGTAATGTTGTGCTTAAGACTGTAAATTCCTGACCCTGGGTTTACAACCAGCTCTGCTGGCTTCGATGGTAGGCATATTGTTACTTGTGTGTTTGTGAGTATGGGAGTGTGTGTGTGTGTGTGTGTGTGTGTGTGTGTTACTGGGGATGGAACCCAGGGGCCTTGTATCTCCAGGCTACACCCTAGACCTCTATTATATTTATTTATTTATTTATTTATTTATTTTTGCAGGTCTGGGGATGGAACCCAGAGGCATTTGACCTCTGAGCTACAGACCCTGCTCTATTTTTTATTTTGAAACAGGGTCTCAGTAAGTTGCAGAGGGCCTCACTAAGTAGCTGAGGCTGGCCGTGAACCGATATCCTCCAGTCTCAGCCTCCTGAATGCTGGGATTACAAGCGTGCACCACCACGCCTGGCTATATTTTATTTCAAAGCAGGGTCTCACTAAGTTGCTGAGGCAGGCTTTGTTTTTTTGGTTTTTTTTTTTTTTTTTTTTTTTTGGTGGTACTGGGGTTCCTGGAAGCCCTTCTACCTCCGGGGTACACTCCCACAGGCTACACTCCCAGACCTATTTTTTAACTTTATATGGAAACAGGGTCTCTTAAGCCAGTGAGGCTGGCTCCGAACCAGCACGATCCTCCTGTCTGTGCCTCCCAAGCGCGGGGATTACACGCGTGCGCCACCACGCCCGGCTATATTTTATTTCAAAGCAGGGTCTCACTAAGTTGCTGAGGCTGGCTTTGAATGTGCGATCCACCTGTCTCATTTTCCCAAGTGCTGGGATTACAAGCATGCACCACCGTGCCCGGCTAAGCTTGTTACTCAAACTCTCTGCCCCTCAGCCCCGTCTGTAGAACAGGGACAATCACTGGGCCTGGGATGAGTGTTGCTTTGAAGGTCAGACAGGGAAACTGCTTAGCACAGCCCCCAGCATACACGGGGCATCGGCTATGAAGTTCTGAGTACTCGTTTTGAGGTTTGGGTTAGAGAATGTAATAATACTCCAAATGCTGTCAGACAAATAAATGAATAAAACATGAGTTCAGGTCCAGCCTGGCATGGAAGGAGATCAGACTCCAAGCCCTGGCCCAAGGATCCCGCTGCTGGAGGGTCACAGCTTCAAGGACAGCCTTGACAAACTTGGAAGACTCTCAGCAAACTAGTGAAACCCTGCTTCAAAACAAACAAAAAGAGCCGCGCGTGGTGGTGCACGCTTGTAATCCCAGCATTCAGGAGGCTGAGACAGGAGGATCATGGTTCGCACACAGCCTCAGCTATTTAGTGAGGCCCTTTGCAATTGAGACGCTGTTTCAAAATAAAGAATAAAAAATAGGGCTGGGGGTTTAGCTCAGAGGTAGAATGCCCTGAGTTCAATTCCCAGTGGGGGGGGGGGAAGTAGGGCTGGGCATATACTCAGAGGTAGAATGCTCCTGTGTTCGATCCCCAGTACCAGAAAATAAATAAAATAAATAAATAAAAGCTCTGAACCAACAGGATTCCAAGCAAGAGGGTTTATGTTTTGGTGCTTAGGAAAGAGAAATGTATCGGTGACTATTTAACAAAATAAGACACCAGGAATGTGTCTGAGGTGCCAGCCCCTTGCCCATCTAGTGCCAGCTAACCCTTGAAATAGAGCAAAGAAGCCCAGGGCTTGGACACTGTCTCCCTCCATGTGCCGGCTCTCCACCTGCCTCCCACCCATCCTTGTTGGGCATCTCAGCCGTGCCCGCCTCTGTGGGTGCACATGGGCACCCATGCCCTTGCCACCGGAGCCCTAATCCAGTCTTTGTTCTCAGAGCGGTTAGGACAGAGACAGAAGGGGAAGGATTATGGTATTAACAAGTCAGACCTGCCCGTGAGTAAAAATAGCCAGCACTATGACAGACTACTTCCTGTTCCTGCATGCTGGCCTCGGATGGGCAGTGACATAGTCTCAGGACAGGGCCTACGTCCTCAGTTGGCTCAGAGGACAGGCTCTAGGAGTCCTGGACTAGCTCCGATTTACACGGCCTCACTCTTGGATGATGGCTGTGCCCAGCAGGCACTCATGAGGCAGGCACAAAGAGAAGTGCCCAGCCTGGCTGGGATGCTCCCAGGTAGGCTTCTGGGTTACCATGGCAACTCTCTAGGATGCATCCTGCATGTGGAATCGAGAGAGGATAAAATGCCAGAGAAGGCACCCTTGGAGAAGTGACGGATTCCTTCCCCCAAGCCCTGTTCCAGCCTCCGAGCAGCCTCCCTCTGGGTCTGCAGGGTTTATACATACACCCACAGTGCACAAGTCACCTCTGGTCTCTGTCCCCTGGGGTGAGGACCGCAAGGAAGGATGCACAGAGGCTGAAAACCAAGGGTCAGCAGCTGGCCGACTCTGCTCAGAATGACCACCTGCCACTCGCTGCCTGTGGGACCCTGGCTTCATCACCAGAGGTGATCTCTGCAGATGCAGTAACAATCATGCCTCAGAGAGCTTGGGGAGGAAGCCCCCCGGCAGGCCGGGCACCAGGTCTGGCACAGGTCACGGCTCTGCAGACATTGGCTGTTGTGGTGGACACCTAGTGAGTGCATGCAGACTGGCTGGGGGCCCTTACTGTTTACCTTCAATCCAAGTAGAACCAAGGTTCCTGGAATGTGCCTCCCCCACGCCGCCCCAGCTGTTCTTGCTATCTTATGGTATTTCCTTCCTCCCTTCCTTCTGTATTGGGGATTGATCTCAGGGGCATTCTGTCTCTGAGCTACACCCGAAGCCCCATTTTATTTATTTATTTATTTATTTATTTATTTATTTATTTATTTATGTTGTGGTGTATTGGGGATGGAACCCAGGGGTATTCTACCTCCGAGCTACACCCCCAACTCAATTTTTTATTCTTTATTTTTGAAACAGGGCCTCACTGGGTTGCAAATGGCCTAAGTAGCCGAAGCTGTCCGCGAACTGGATCCTCCTGTCTTAGCCTCCCAAATGCTGGGATTATAAGCGTGTGCCACCACCCGACTCTTATTTTTATTTTTTGAAACAGAGTCTTGGTAAGTTAGTGCAAACTGGCCTCAAACTTTTGATCCCCCTATTTAAGACTCCCAAGTACTGGGATCGCAGGTGTGCGCCACCTCACATTCCCTATTTCTGTATTTCATTTTCTTTCTTCCTTCCTTCCTCTTTCTGTCTGTCTGTCTTCTTTTTGGTGCTGGGGATGGAACCCAGCAGCATTCTTCCTCTGAGCTACATCCCCAGCCCTATTTAATTTTTATTTTCAAATAGGGTCTCACTGAGTTGTGATAGGCCTAAGCTGCCGAGGCTGGCTGCGAACCTGTGATTATTTGTCTACTGCAGCCTCTCCGAGGCTGGGATTACAGGTACGTGCCACCACGCCCGGCCATCTCTGAATTTCTAGGGTAGCAGCTCTGGGGCTGACCCCATCAGAATTTGACATTTAGGGATCCCATTTCTGAGTCTGCCGGCAATCCCGTCAGCTCTGGCCCTGGACCCATCTAGCTGCACCTGGGAAGGCTGCTTAATTAGGTGTGGTGCTTAAAGAGTTCTGTTCAGCTTCCCCAGTCCCCCCTCATCCCTGCTCAGCTCCGCATCCGGAAGGCTTGGCTGTCCGCATGGGCTGGGGATGAAGGAGAGGTGGACAGAGACAGGCAGGGAAGAGGAGGCCAGCAGGAGAGGAGAGGGGCCTGAGGACACAGGCTCTCGTGCCGCTGGTGCTCACACCGGGAAAGCAGCCCTGCAGAGCCCGTGCAGAGGAAATGCGTTTCAGCTGGATACATGGAGGAAGCTGAGTCCTGGGGATTTCTAGTTGTGCAGGGTCAACTCTGCCCTCCTGCCCAACCAAACATGTGTCCATGTGCTCTGAATGCAACCTCCCAGGGCCTCCCAGCCTCTTGCCTCTGGTGGCAGAAGGTTCTGGATGAACATCCGCAGCCCCCACCCCCCGTGCTGGACCCTGAATGAGTGGTCCCTCCCTATCTAGCCGGCCAGTGAGGTCCTCGCTCTGCGGACCACCTCTCCCGGGTTCTCTCCAAAACAGCTCTCGGTTTGTGTCTCTCTCGCTAAGCAACGGAACTGTGAGACAGAGGGTGTGCTGGTCACTCTTAATGTATCTGAGTCACAGCGTCAACAGGTGGCGCAGGGGACCCACCTCCTCGCCTTCCACCTGTCCACACGAGGGTCGGGTCACGCCCCCCCGTACACACAGTAGATGCTTTTACCTGGTGGCTTACCTGGGCAGTGCAGAGTGGCCCCCCACCCAGCTTCCCCACACCCAAGCCTTTCCTGTCACCAGAGTCTGTCAGCGAGATGGGCGGGGCTGCTACCATTGCTACAATCTCTGTTTGGCAAATGGAGACACTGAAGCTGGGAGTCTGAACAGTCCAGGGTTTCCCAGAAGCCCCAGCTCTTTTTCTTTTTCTTTTTTTTTTTTTTTTTTTGTGTGTGTGTGTGCCAGGGACTGAACCTAGGGGCATTGTACCTCTGAGCCACATCCCCGGCCCTGTTTTGTTGCTTTTTATTTATTTAATTTTTTTTTTTTACGGTACTGGGGATGGAACCCCAGACATTCTACCTTGGAGCTACACCCCCCCAGCCCGATTTTTTTATTCTTTATTTTGAAACAGGGTCTGAGTTGCAGAGGGCCTCACTAGGTAGCTGAGGCTGTCCGTGAACCTTGACCCTCCTGTCTCAGCCTCCCAAATGCTGTAATTACAAGCGTGCACTGCCACGCCCGGCTCCTGTTTTTTATTTTGAAACAGGGTCTCACTGAGTTGCTGAGGCTGGCAGTGAAACCGCGATCCTGCAGCCTCAGCCTCTGTACTGGGATGACAGGGGTGTGCACCAATGCCTGGCTGCCAGCTGACTTCCCTACATCTTGGGTCTCAATGGACTGAGGCCTGGTGGTTCCCAAGTGAGCACCTCAGACCTGCATTCCCTGGGGAGGTGGCCTATGGTAGGCACTGAGGAAGCCACCAGGACAATGGGGTCCTGGGTGAGGTTCCATTCGGCACAGCTGCCCTCCCTCCCTGGACTTTCCCAAGCACCCTCCGCGCCTGGAGCTGGGCAGGACACCAGGAGTGAATGGCCGGCCCGCATTCCTGGACGGGGCACTGTCTATATTTTTAGCCCCTGCCCTGTGAGTGCATCCACACGGACTGGTGTCCTCAGAGAACAACCCAGCAGTGTACCCAGGAGCCTGGTGGGCCCTCGGGGAGCTCTAGGAGCTGCACCCACACTTGGATAAACTTGAGGTTCTGGGGTTCAGGACCCAGCTCCCTTGGGCAAGACAGAATAAGGTCCTGATAGTGAAGAATGCATCCCACCTTGGACAGAGCCTGACCGCTAGAAACTGGGCCTGGAGGGGCAGACACTGTGAAGTCGTATGCCTAAGCTGGAAAGCAGAGGAGGGACCTCAGTCCCTCAGAGAGACTACCAGTCAGAAGGGCTCACAGACCTACTCCAGCAGGGACCCCCTTGGGTGCCCAGCTGGGCAAGGCTCCGCTGTGCGCAGAGAAGCCAAATGCCCAGGTACCCCAGACCTCTCTTCCCCAGGCCGGGCTAAGTCCGTGCTTCACTGTCGCAGTTCTCCTGAGTGCAATTTTCCAGGAGTCAAGAAGCAACCCTGGAATATACAGGTGAATCATGGCAGGTAAAACTGGGAGCCCGGCATGTTGGTGGACATTTTAATTCCAGTACTAGGGAGGCTGAGATGGATCACAGTTCCCCATCAGCCTCAGCTACTTAGTGAGACCCTTTCCAACCTAGTGAGTGAGACCACATTTCAAGATAAAAGAGCTGGGTTGGTGGCGCACGCTTGTAATCCCAGCATTTGGGAGGCTGAGACAGAAGGACTGGTGTTCGCAAACAGCCTCAGCTACTTAGTGAGGCCCTTTGCAGCTCAGTGAGACCCTGTTTCAAAAAATAAAAAATACATAATAGGGCTGGGGGTGTAGCTTGGAGGTAGAAAGTCCCTGGGCTTCATCCTCAGTACCGCAAAAAAAAAAAAAAAGTATATATAAATGTATATAGATAAGCCGGGCATGGTGGCGCACGCTTGTAATCCCAGCATTCAGGAGGCCGAGACCTGGAGGATCGCGGTTCGCGGACAGCCTCAGCTACTTAGTGAGGCCCTCTGCAACTCAGTGAGACCCGGTTTCAAAATAAAAAATAAAAATAGGAGGTCAAATGCCCCTGGGTTCCATCCCCAGACCCGCAAAAATAAATAAATAAATAAATAAATAAATAAATAAATAAATAAACGTATATAGATATATCTCTGGGTGTAGTGGCACACTCTTGTAATCCTGGCTAAGACAGGACGGTCAAGGTTCACGGACAGCCTCGGTTACTTAGTGAGGTCCTTTGCAACTCAGTGACACCCTGTTTCAAAATAAAGAATAAAAAATCGGGCTGGGGATGTAGCTTGGAGGTAGAATGCCCCTGGGTTCCATCCCCAGTGCTGAAAAAAAAAAAAAAAAAGAATAAAAATTAGGCCTGGAGTGTAGCTCAGAGGTAGAATGCCCCTGGGTTCAACCCCCACCACCTAAAATAAATAAATAAATAAATAAATGATAAGAAAATAAAACCAATAAAACTGGAAGACTTTTCTACCTTCTCCTTCGCTTCCTGTTCTTTCGCCTGTCTAGAGCTGGACGCTGCGGAGGATCTGGAGGCTTATCAGAGGGCAGGAGACCGTGCGGGTATGGGTGCAGGGTGCCCGGTAGGCCGGGTTAAAAGCCCATTCCCAGAATTCCCAGGTCTACCTGCGCAGGGCTCGGTGTCCTCCATAAACTAGGGAGTCACGGCTCCTCTGTGGCACGATGGTTTAGTTGTTCTCAACGCAGTACGAAATTCATTTCATTCCCTGACCGAGCCCGCATGTGACGTGAGTTGTCTTCCCTCGGCGGGACGCTCCGCAAGTTCTGAGGGCTTTCCATCTGTCTAAAGTGCTGGTCACGACCCATTAAATGTTTCCCAGGACCCAATATTGGACAATGAGCTGATGATACTTAAGCAAAAAACTCAAGCCCACAAGCGGGGCACACACGTGTGCAGTGGCTAATCGTGCTACAGCGGGGGGAAGAGCCGGAGGCCGAGGAGCCGTCTCTCCCGCGGCAGGGCCCGCCAGGAAGGCCGGCGGACCCAGGCCGGGGCCGGGGCAGTGGCCCAGGGGCCAGCCAGGGCTTATTTGGAGGGCCGGGCCGCGTCCCAGGCAGGGGTGCTCCCCGCGTCCGGAGCCTCCTCCTTCCCCCGCCCCGAGCACCCGCAGGAGAGGGCCGAGTCGCACCCAGGCCGGGCCCCAGTTCCGCAGGAAGGGAAACTGAGGCCGGGAGGCAAAGCCCGAGGGGAGCTGGCGGCGCCCCAGGCCCGGGCGGGCCGGCACGCGCGGCGGGCGGGGCTTGGCACCCCGCCAGGCCCGCCCCCGACTTTGCCCACAGCAGCCGCCCGCCCTCCCGCGCACACGCGCTCCGCCCGGCCCGCCCCGCCCGCGCAGCGGCGTCCAGGCGCGCCCGGGGCTCGACGGGAGCCGGCGGAGGGGCGGGGCGCCAGCGAGGCCCGCCCCCAGCCGGCTGCGCCCTACCGCGCAGGCGCAGCACGCGAGCCCGCCCCCTCCGCCCGCGGGCGGCGCGGCCATATTTAAAGGGCGGCGGGCGCGGCGAGCCAATGAGCGGCGAGCGTGCGGGGGCGGCGCGGGGCCCCGGATGTGGCTGCGGCGCCGCTCCTCCCCCGCTCCCCTGCCGGCGTCCGCGCGCCGCGCTCCGCTCGCTCCCTCGCTCGCGGCCCGCCAGCCCCTCGGCGCAGCGGACGGCGCCCGGCGGCCCGGAGCGGCAGGAGCGGGCGGCCCGGCGACCGCGCGGCGGCGGAGCGGGCGGGCCCGGCGCTCGTCCCCCGCGCCCGGCGCGCCCCGGCCGCCGCCATGAGCGGCTCCTCGGGCACCCCGTATCTGGGCAGCAAGATCAGCCTCATCTCCAAGGCGCAGATCCGCTACGAGGGCATCCTCTACACCATCGACACCGACAACTCCACCGTGGCGCTCGCCAAAGGTAGCGGCCCGCGCCGCGCGCCCAACCGCCGCCAACAGCCCGGCCGGCCCGCCGCCCCGCACGCCCCACCCGCCGGGACGCCGGGGCTCGCCGGCGCCGCCGCACAATGGCCTCCCGCTCCCCGCGCGGCGCCGCCCCTCCGCCGGGCTGCCCCTCCGCAGGTGCTGGGGCGGCGCCGAAACCCCGCGCCCCGGGCTCCGGGAAGGCCGGCTGCGGCGGAGGCGAGGAGCGCTCGCCCCGCGCCCTCCTGGAGCTCGTTAGCTCGCCGCGGTCCGGGCGGCCGGGGAGCCTCCCGCCCCGGCAGAGCGTCGGTTGGCGTCGTGGGTGCCCGGGCTGAGCTGCTTCGCCGCGACACCTATTCGGGGCGGGGATGCCTTTTAACGACAGAGCCTCAGAGGGCTGGCTGGTTTCAAGGGGCTTGTTTGTGGCTAGAGCAGTCCGGAATCGGTGAGCAGCGCAGGCAGCGCGAGCCAGACCCTCTTTGTCTTCGCCCGCCAGGGAAGATGGGGAGTGGATTCCCCAGCCGCCCAGAGGGAAGCGCAGTGCGGCCCGCTCTGCAGCAGCCTGGGCGCGTGCCGGGCCTGGCACTGGGCAGGTGCGGAGGCAGGGCCGAACCTCGCCTAGTCGAGGGAGTCCCGGGCTGCAGTTGTCCAAACCCTGGGACAATGAGTTCTCGATGCTCACGCAGGCAGGCTGTAGTGATGCGGGAGGAGGCTCACTACTCCAAGGCTCTGTGTTCAACTCTTGGTACTGAGCTTTCCTTGACTCTAGTTGAAACAGTCCTCCGTAGGGTCTGTGCCCTTAATAGATGGAGCCTGCTGTCAGGCCCAGCCTGACCCTGCAGCCAGACTGAGGAGAGGTGTAGGGCTCCTGGACCCCTTGCCTGTTGGGGATTTATAGCCCAAGGAGGTCCCTGAGGCTCAGGATTTCCGTCTAGACAAAGAAGTGTCAGAGGTTCAAATTTTGGGACCCAAGTCGGGAGTGATGGCGCACATCTATGATAGCAGTACTTGGGAGGCTGAGACAGGAGGATTGCAGGTTCGAGGACAGTCTCAGCAAGTACTGAGACTCATCAACTAGCAAGACCCCATTGCAGAAACAAAAATAAAATAGGGCTGGGGCTGTAACTCAAATAGAATGCCCTGGGTTCAACCCCCTTGTAGAAAAAAAGTCTTGGGACCTCACTCTCCTTTGCTATTTCTGTGACATTTATCAAGGTTAGTTGTGTGTAGAAGAGCAAAGGTAACTCTCAACTTGCTGGGTTTTCACGTGAGAAAACGGCTTCCCTCGCTGAGGAGGGGGTGAGGCTCTCGGTTTCATATGTACAGCTGGGCGAGGCTGGGGTGTACGCACTCTTGCTGTGTTCACCCTGGAGAACGTGGACCTTCATGGCCATGGAGCGTTCCTGGTCATTTTCGTGACCTACAGTCTCGGAGCTTCATCCACTGGTGCCTTGTGGGTGCCGTCCGCTGAAGACCAGGGAGTTGAGTTGTAAGCTTGGGTGCTTTGCTGGCCACCGTGCTTAGGGCAGGGCCTGGCCTTCTGGAAGACTTGGGAACTGTAGAGTGGGGGGATCAAGAGGATCGATGGGATGAACTTGGCAAAGGGCGATGACTTAATTCTTCTTTTTTCGACTCAAGTGAGGTCCTTTGGTACTGAAGACCGTCCCACAGATAGGCCTGCTCCCCCAAGAGAGGAGATCTATGAGTACATCATTTTCCGGGGAAGTGACATCAAGGACATCACTGTGTGTGAACCACCGAAAGCTCAGCACACGCTCCCTCAGGATCCTGCCATTGTCCAGGTAAGTGTGGCGCTGTTTCTGAGAGCTGGCGTCCATGTGGACCCTGCTGTCCTCCGTTTGGCCAGATGCTCAACTTGAGGAATGACTTTCTAACAAGAAGTGGCCTGTTTGTGTCTAGGCTGGTGTGGTACGGAAGAGTAAGTGCAGCACATAAGGAAGGCAGTGTGTTCTGTGTCTGTATGGCAGGCCCTGGGCAAGGACTGCAGCTCTGAGAGTGGTGTGAAGGGGCGTGGCTCCTGAGACCTTGCCTGGCTGCTTGGGCGTAGAGTGTGGAGAAGCAGAGTCCTGAGTGGTGTGGTGTGAGCAACATGAGATGCTTTAGGGACCACCAGCCATAGCGTCCAGCTGCTGCTGCTACATTCCAATGCAGGGTACACTCCGTTGAGTCAAAAGCCATGTGCCTGCCTGCTAGGAATACAGCCCAGGATTACCAGGGGCCCAAACTAAGATTTTGTCCCCCTGTAAATATATATCTGGGGTTCAGACTATGGCAGGTTCTGCGGGGGGCACCTGGAAAGTGGGAGCAGGCGGGGCTTTGGGAGCACGCGGGCCGAGGCTGACTTCAGACAGCTTGGAGGGAGGCTCCTCAAGTGAGCCGGCTTGAGGGACCGTGCAGAGTAGCCAGCTGGAGGAGGTGGTCCTCACAGGAGGAGCCGTCCTCCCAGAGGTTTGGGGACTGGAGAGGAGACAGGCGGATGTTGAGGAGTGGATTTAGTTCCTTGGCTGCGCCTCTGAAGGGGGTGCGTCTGGCAGGAGGAGGAGCTACTGGAGGATCTTGACTAGATCGGGAGGAATTGGTGCCGGGATTACCTGGACAGGGCGTTTGGGCACGCAGTGCCGGGGAGGCAGCTGTGGCCGTCCTGGGACCGCCCGTGCGTTGTGTGGGCAGTGGAGGTGGCTGGGTGGCCTGCACCACTCACCCTCGTGTCTCGCTGTCCAGTCTTCCCTGGGCTCCGCCTCCGCCTCGCCCTTCCAGCCGCACGTGCCTTACAGCCCCTTCAGAGGGATGCCGCCCTACGGCCCGCTGGCAGCCGGCTCCCTGCTCAGCCAGCAGTATGCTGCTTCCCTGGGTCTCGGTGAGTAACTCGTGCTGCTCGATCCCGCTCCCGCCCACCGCCCGAGACCGCGGACCACAGGTGTGCTCGGTAAGTGCCCCGGAGCAGCGCCGGCTCACTTGTGCCCAGTCGCCGTCAGCTGAGTTTTGGACTAGGTGAACCTCAAAGTGCCAGCCTGGGTCTGGGGGAAGCCTGGCACACCTGCCTGGAAGAGGAATGGTGGTCTTGGCTTCTGGAAGGGTCCTGGCTGTGCGCACTTAGAGCTCTGAATGAGGTCCCCGTTGTCCTTTCATGTACTGTTTTTATTCTACTCTCAACTGCCTTGCTCAGAAGCGGTTCAGCCAAGGGGGATGGAGGCCCAGAACCAGAGCATGTTGTCTGTGCGGTGAGCCTGGCTTCAGGCCTCAGCTCCTCAGCTGCGCTCGGGCGCGAGGTGGCGTGCGGCCCTCCACCGCTCCGCCCTGAGCCCACACCAGGTCTGCGTCGCCTTTTGCCTTGGTCGCTGTCCTAGAGCGACGGGCGGCCTTTTCACCACGCCATTGTAGAAAGCGTTCGTGTCGCTAGTGTCCGACGAGAGGTGTGGGCTCTTTCCAGGCTTGCTGACCCAAGACAAGGAAGTCCTGACTGACTCGTGTGCTCTCTCTGCTCTTCTCTCCTCGTCCTTTAGAGAAGTTGGTAAGCCCTCCAGCCTCAGCCGCTGCTTCCAGCCCTAGCTCTTCTCCATCTCCACAGCCCGTCTCAGACCTTGACCTGTCCTCAGAGCCAGCTCAGCTCACTCCCAAGGGTAACAGCAGTTTGGAGAACTACCTGCATGCTGTGTTGCAGACTGCTCTGAGGGGCGGGGTCAATGAGGCCCAGGATGCCCGGAGCATGGGCCGTTCGTTGTCCAGGCCCGGGGTCAGGGACACCGCTTCTGGTTCCGCACAGAGCCCATGGTCATCTACTGTTTTGTTGGTTCTGGGGATTGAACCCAGTGACATTCTGCCTCCGCCCTGCCCCCCCCCCCCCGGGCCTTTGTATTATTTGATTTTTGAAGTAGTTTCGCTAGGTTCTTGAGCCCTGTGGTCCTCCATCTCAGCTTCCCAAGTACTGGGATTACAGGTGTGTGCCACCAAGCTTAGCTCACTGCTGTGGTTTTAAAGAGTCAGTAGAGCGTTTTGTTTGCTTGCTGGGTCAAGGGTCTGTTTTGACCTGTCCCTGACCACACGGGAAACCTGGCTTTGGACGCAGCTGTTTCTGGGGTTCCTGGGCCCTAACCCTGTTCCTTGGGCTGCTCAGGTCCTTGTGCAGAGCCTTCAGTACCAGGCAGGAGCCTGAGTGAGCGCCTCCTGCTGGTGCCCACCTGTGTGCTGAGACAGCGCACCTGTGGGGTTTCTGGCTCCTTGGGCTGACGATTGTCCCGCACGTCAGTTTGGCACACGGCGCTGTGCTTTTCGCCACAGCTGTGGCCCTCGCCTTCCCAGTGCCAGCTCAGATGGGAGGCCGCCTGGGCTCCCGTTGCCCCGTGAGGACTGTCAGCCTTTGAGGCTGCCTTCCCAGGCCTGCGTGGCCGTGAGTGAGCTAGAGCCTTCATGACAGTTTTCCCGCTTAGCCACACTGATACTCTGATTGTCCTTAGGACCATTGACCTCGGTGTCCCCAGGGCAAGGTTGTCATAGCTGGTTTGGTTCTGTGAGAAACAGACACAGCGGGTACTGCCTCCATCGCTGTGATTGCAGGGCAGAGCGGCTTCACACCTCTGGTGGCCGTGCCCACTGAGCTGACAGGCCAGAGCAGGAGGTTCCTTGGTTCCCGTCAGAGCGGCCTCTGGGTGTTTGCCCAGCGTGTGCTGCTTGATCCGCTCAGGGAGTTGCCCAGCAGTTCCTCTCCTTGCCCTTGGGTGCAGAGCCAGGCGATCCCGCTCCTCATCTGTGTGGCTGCCTCTGACAGTAGTCACCCTACGATCAGGTCTCTGTTCTGTCTCCTCTCCTTCATCTCCGCCCAGGTCCCAAGTGCCTTTTAACAGTCACCATGGATCGGGGCAGTGGGTGCGCGAGGCCTCTGTGCTCAGCAGGCTCAGCTGACCACGCCCTGTGCTGGGATGGCCGCCCAGCTGGACTTCAGGGTCGTGCCTCGCACAGCGGTAGCCCCTTAGTAAGGCCTCCCGGAGCCCTTCCTCACGGAGAGGTGCATGTGATCTTCAGGGGCTGCAGGCTGTCCCCTCAACCAGTGTCTCCTTCATACTGTTGGCTTGGCATGGTGTGAGCAAAAGCGGCAGTGTTGTAGACTGAGCTTTGAAGTCCAGTGGGTCCCAGGCCGTTTCTAGTCAGTGCAGGCTAGAGTGGGATGGACTCCTGGACCCGTGTCCAGCAGCACGTCGAGGCTGCGGAGCCCTTGAGGAGTGAGAGCTTGTGTGGTTCCTCACCCTGGGGGACGCCTGTGTGCAGGCATGGCGCTTTCTCCCTCGCGAGTTTCCCGGAGCCCAGAGAGGAGCTGGCCTTGGTGCTGGCTGGCCTTGGCCTTCTTTTGCTGCTGGGCCAGCCTCTGGGGGAGTGTGGCCGGGTTAGGCCCTTTCTGGGCAGACCCGCCGGCCAGAGGCACACACCTGTGTTGCTTCTAACCTGCTTTCCTTCTCCACTCAGGCACGGGCTTTCCATCTGCCCCGGTCGGCAAGAGCCCCATGGTGGAGCAGGCGGTGCAGACGGGTTCTGTTGATAACCTGAATGCCAAGAAGCTGTTGGTCAGCAAGGGTGCGTCCGGGACGCAGCTCAGCGGTCGTCAGGCCCAGCCAAGCAGCAAGACTGGCAGCGGTACTTGACCACTCCTCCCGTGGTGTGCTCCATATCCTGAAAGTGGCTCCTACTGACTGGGTTGTTTCTTAAAAACAGTCAGAAGCACTCCTGTCCTAAGCGCCACCAGCCTTTGGATGGCCCATGCAGCCGCCTCTTCCGCGGGCCCCAGGCAGTGACGGTGCCCGCTTCGGTGTCGGGTTCTGCTTCTGCGGAGCTTCGCCTCACCCTTCCCTTTGCACCTTAGATGTGGTCCAGCCGGCAGCGGTGCACACCCCGGGCCAGGTGAACGATGAGAACCGAAGGCCTCAGAGGCGGCGGCCAGGTAATCCTGCCGCGCCGAGGTGACCCTGCCGCGCTGCTGCCCCGCTCCGTATCTGCCTGTGGGGCCGAGGCTGCGCTGGCCCGCTCACTCGCTCTCTCGCTCTCACTGCCGTGTGCCTGCTTGTGCTTCCCAAGCCCCACTGGAAGGTCAGCCGTCGCTGTCCTTTGTCCTCACAGGTAACCGGCGAACGAGGAATCGCTCCAGAGGGCAGAGCCGCCCAGCCACCGTCAAGGAAAACACCATCAAATTTGAAGGCGACTTTGATTTTGAGAGTGCAAATGCCCAGTTCAACCGGGAGGAGTTGGACAAAGAATTCAAGAAGAAACTGAATTTTAAAGGTCTGACGTGTATGAAAGTTGCCATCTCTGGGCTGTCCTTAGAGTGCTAAGCAAAGATGACGGGTGGTGTGGTCTGGAGACTGGACTCAGATGAGGAGCCAGTGAGCCGCGGAGCGAAGGGTGCACGTGTGGAGCGTCCTGCCCCGCAGCGGCAGTGACAGGAGGCCTGGAGCCGGGTGGCTGCTGAGGGCCTCCTGGGAGTGTTTGCTTCTGCACCTCCTGTGTTCTGCTTTTCTTTGCAGAGGACAGAGTTGAGAAGGGGGAGGAGAAGGACCCAGCCGTGGTGAGCCAGAGTGACGAAGCTCCGGCGGAGGAAGACCTCCTGGGGCCCAACTGCTACTACGATAAGTCCAAGTCGTTCTTCGACAACATCTCTTCTGAGCTCAAGACCAGGTGAGGCCTCGCGCTTGGCAGGAAGGCTGGTTCTGCGCCTCCTTGGCCTGAAGCCCTGACGCGGACCCTCAGGCTCAGGCCTGCGCCTCGGGAGCTTACGCTGCAGTGTAGGGGTGTAGGAAGCCTGCCTGCCTGCGGGTCCCACTGGCCCAGCTGGTGTCCTGACTGCAGCATGGGCTTTAGTTCCAGGCGGACCACATGGGCCGAGGAGAGGAAGCTCAACACGGAGACCTTCGGGGTGTCGGGGAGGTTCCTGCGAGGCCGCAGTTCCCGCGGTGGATTCCGAGGAGGCAGGGGCAACGGGGCAGCCCGACGCAACCCGACCTCGCACAGAGCTGGGACTGGCAGGGTGTGAGGTGCAGCCCGAGTGAGTGGACCTTCTGGGTGCTCCAATGGGAGGTGTCGGGACAGGTGCAGAAAGGCCATGGGGGGCGAGGGCAGGTTGGCTGAATTCCCCATTGACCTGAGGTGTCCGCAATGAACCCAGGTTTCTCCTGGGAGCCGGGAACCTGGGCCTCAGTGGGACCCAGGCCCCTGCCTCAGCTGAGTGGGTTCCACGTGGGCTGTGCACCTGCTGGTGTGGGACCTCCTGCCAGCCCCCTCCCCCCCCGCCAGTGGGGGAAGGGCTCTGGCCGGTCCAAGCAGCGGGGTGTGCTCACCTCCCGCTCTCTCTTGCAGGCTCCTGCCACTGAGGCACATTAGTGGCGCTCTGCACACGGACACGGGAGACGCTGTGCCTACTAGGGAGAAGCAGGTCCTGTTGTTTACTGTACTTATGTTTTGGACTTACCTGGACTTGGACGTGGTCTGAGTTAGAACCACGTGTGTTTTGGAAGTATTCCTGGGTAACCTCTTTGAGGTATCTTGATCTTTTCCTTTTTGGTTGTGCACAGCCTCATTCTAATGTTTTGGTATTTTGCAAGAAGGTTTCTAAGGCAAAGGCTTGATTCTCACTTTGTGACGGTTTCTTTTTATGACAGCTTTGACTTTTAAGTGGAACCAAATCTCATTTGGCACAGTGCGGCCAAGTGCGTCTCTAACCCATGTGCCCAGGTGCTGCTGCCTGGCACCCCATGGCCCAGGATGGGGTCTCGGGAGCTGGGCAGGGCCAGCACAGGGCGGGCGGGCATGCAGGGCGGGTGGGCCAAGGGCAGGGAAAGGGGGTGTCCCATGGATCATGTTGTGTAAGGAACCAGTGATGTTGCCAGTTGGGGGCTGGCGAGGGCGGCTAGACAGAGTGGTGGGAAGGGCCCCGATCGCCACTCAGGCACAGAGGCAGGGCAGAGGCCTGGGCATGCTCCCTGGCCGCCCCCGGCCCTCCTGTCCTGTCCTCACCAGCTCTGACCTGGGCGGGTCAGTCAGTGTCGGACTCTGGCCGGACACTTTAGTGTTCTCGTCCACTTGGAAATGAGCCAGTCTTTTTTTGCAAGGTCATTTGACCTTTTTCCTCTGATTGTAAATAGTTCTTGTGCATTTTTGTTTTAAAGGTGGGAAGAGGGAGGGTAGGGAATATAAATTTGTTGCATGAGTCAAATGGGTCAGGCCCCAGTATAGCATGCGTCCTTCGGATTGACAGGGCATTTCGTTGAGAATAAGCACCTTGGTAACTAAAGCCCTTTAAGTAGCTATTTTAGTTCTGTATTGATTAAGTTACTGTAAAAGCTTGGGTTTATTTTTGTAGGATTTCATGGCTGAGAATTAGAAGGCAGCATTGGCACTGCTCTGTTGGGGAGAAGTAAATGTAACTAAATAAACATGCAAACCTTTAAACCTTTGTTCTCTGCTCTATGACCACATTTGCGTTCTGTTCTGTCCAGGGGCCCCGGGCCTGAGGCATCCTGGGCCCGTAGGGCTGGGGGGCGGGGTATGGAACTCCAGGAAGGAGTGGCCCTGACTAGGGTACGGGTGAAGTGGCGGGCTGCTCTTCTGGGATGACTGGGAGTCTGGACACAAAAGGCTAAGGCTTAAGGCAGCAGCTTACTTTGCTGCAGGGTGTTTGCCATGCCCTGAGCGTTCCTTGGCGTGCAGGGAGCCACAGCCCTGGCTCCAGGGGACTCAGCCAGTGAGCTAAGCAGGTACTAGAGGATCTAGACAGGCCAGCTAACAAAGCTGTGAGGAGCCTTGCCGTTAACGTATCACTCGTGAGCCCGAGTGAGCCGGGCGTGGTGGTGCACACTTGTAATCCCAGCCTTCAGGAGGATCGTGGTTTGTGGTGGACAGCCTCAGCTACTTAGTGAGGCCCTCTGCAACTCAGTGAGACCCGGTTTCAAAATAAAGAATAAAAAAAAAAAGGGCAGGGGGTGTAGCTCGGAGGTCAGATGCCCTGGGTTCCATCCCCAGACCCGCAAAACAAAACAAAACAAAACAAAAAAAACACATGTCCATGCCAGATCTGTGCTTGGGACAGGAGGCGGGGGTGGGGGAAGAACAGCTGGGCAGGCAGCAGGCCCCAGGCTGCCTAGAAGCAGGAGCCCGCCCTTCCTGGCCATGGAGGGGAGGGGAGCAAGACAGTGTCAAGGTGCAGTCTACTGAAACAAGACTCAGAGCCACCTGGGCCCCGAACCCACTGCCCTGGAGACCTCCTTGCGGATCCCCAGCGCTCCGCTTGGACTAGGGGCCTGCAGCATAGGCTTAAAAGGAAACTGCCGGGCCCTCCAGAGGAGGACCTGGGGTCGCTGGGCGACAGGCCTGCAGAGGCCCAACTCGCAACTGCTGGGAAGGCAGGCACATGGCAGAGCCAGCCGGCACTCGGCACAAAGCAGGAGGGAAGGGACTCCCCCACACAACTGCTGCCGCGCACAAGGACTCGCTCACCAGAGAAGGCTACAAAACACACCTTTAATGGATCCTCGGACGGGACAGACAGGCCCTCGCCTGAGCTTGTCCACGACAGACTTAAACTGCCCAGCAAGGGTCTTCTTCAGAGGGGTCTTCATCACGACGCTTTCTTTTGTTTCTTCTTTTCATTTTCCTCTTTTTCTTTTTCAATTTCAGCAACATACTTTTCGATCTCTTCAGGATTTAGAATCTACAGGAAAAAGATTTTTTTTTTTGGCGGTAGGTGGAACCCAGAGCCTTTTTTTTTTACCTCCGGGCTATCCTCCCAGACCTATTTTATACTTTATTTGGAAACAGGGTCTCACTAAGTTGCTGAGAGCCTCGCTCAGTAGTTGGGGCTGGCTTTCAACCTGTGCGATCCTCCGGTCTCAGCCTCCTGAGCGCGGGGATTACAGGCGGGGATCAGGCACGCCGGCTAACTGGCTAACTGGCTGCTGCACAAGGTACGAGGCACTGGCGCCGCCTGCTGGGCAGCCTGGACCTGCTGCGAGCACCTGCAACCCTGCAGCCTGCCAGGGGCCGGATGCAGGCAGAGCCGCAGATGGCAGTGTTGGGTGAAAATGCATTCTGACCTCCGCACCTTGGACGTGCATAGTGGCCCTACAAAGGATCTTCCCTTCAGAGGGCACCACCACAGGGCCACTTGGCTAGGACCTTAACCCTGGGGGACCTTCCCCAGGCACCCCACAGATGTGGCCCAGGCCTGATTAGTAGAAAGCAGACCAATTGGTGATTACCTTGAGGGGCTGATCTCGCCTCATGACAGCAAGTTCAATGTTTTTGCCACCTGACTGGACCACCTTAAAGGGAAGACGGGAGCGTTAGACACCTCCACCCTTGAGACCAAAGCTGCTCTTGTGTGGACCTTAAATAGGGTGTGCACTCAAACCTGGCACTCCAGAGGGGAGGCTCAGTACCCAAAGCCTTAGTCCAAACACTGTGTGAGGTCAGGTCATGACACCTGCATGCCCTCCCGGCCGCTCAGAGCAGCTGTCCTGGCGGCCTCCTTGGACAGGCAGCAGTGGCCCCTGGGGGCGGGGGCCAGGCTCCGCTCCTGCTGGCTGCACTCTGGACTCACCTGTGGGCCCCTTCAAGGTCTCGATGGACTCAGAGCTCACGCCCACTAGCCCAGGCCTCTCAATTCCCTGACCTAGCAGCAGCCACGACTCCTGAAGGCTGAAGGAAATGGGCCGGCCACAGAGGCAGCCTGCGACTGTTCCTCCCTCTGCGCCCTGGGCGAGCCTCACCCAGCCTGCCGTGCAGGACCGCAGGCACCCGCTCCCCGCAGCAGCAGGCACTGCTGCCGCAGCCCTGCCCCGCTGGCCACCCTGTGGGCCAGGGCCACGATGTGGCCCTGCACGCACTTCCAGTAGCGCCTTGATGACCAGCTTGATGGTTAGGTCGTCTGTCTCGATGGCTTCGTCGGCATAGTTCTTCTCCAGGAACTCGCGCACTGACTTGGCGCCCCGGCCTATGGCGTTGGCCTGGAAAAGACACGTGTGCTCCTGTGGTGCAGGCTGCCTCGGCCCGCCGCCCACTCTAGCAGCATGTGGTGCGGCCACTGCACAGGCGGCTCAGCCGGTGCCGTCTGTGCTTATTCTTTTGGCACTGGGGATCGGACCCAGGTGTGCTCTACCTCTGCACTATGCCCGCAGCCCTTTTTACTTTTATTTTATTTTATTTATTTTCTTTCTTGGTGATACTGGGGGTGGAACCCAGAGGCTTTCTACCTCCAGACCCTTTTTATTTTTTAATATATTTTATTTGGAAACAGGGTCTCACTAAGTTGCTGAGAGCCTCACTAAGTAGCTGAGGCTGGCTTCGAACCTGTGTGATCCTCCTGTCTCAGCCTCCCAAGCGCGGGGATTACAAGTGTGCACCACCAGGCATGGGCCACCATGCCCGGCTCCTTTTTACTTTATTTTTAAAGAAGGTCAGCTGGGTGTGGTGGCACACTTGTAATCCCAGTACTTGGGAGGCGGAGGGTGGAGACAGGAGAATCGCAGGTTTGTGGCCAGCTTCAGCAACTTGTGAGGCACTCCACAACTCAGTGAGACCCCATTTCAAAATGAATAAATAGTCGGGGGGGCGGGGGGAGTAGAGCTTGGATGTAGAATGCCAAAGTTCAATCCCAAGTACACACATGCACAAAACAATTCTAAGTTGCTGACACTGCCCCTAACCTACAATCCTGCCTCAGCCTCCTAAGTACTGGAATCATAGGTATGTGTCGCTGTGCTACTAGTTGGTGCTAAGTTTTACTATGAATGGAATTATACTTCCATTTGGTTGAAGCTGGAGATTAGCTGGGGGTGGTGGAGCACACTTGTAATCCTAGTACTTGCAAGGCTGAAAGGGGAGAACTGCGGTTTGCAGCCAGCCTTAGCCATCTAGGCCTTCTGCAACTTAGTAAGACTGTTTTCAACTAAAAACTAAAAAACAGCCGGGGTAGCTGGAGGTAGAATGCCCTAGTACCATCAAAAGTCAAAAAGCACTGGAGATTTAACCTTCACCAGACAGACTTTTTCTGTTGTCTTTTCACTTTCCAAAGAGCAGCGCTGAGTGAATTTTTTGCTCTCCTATCTGTAACAGGATCATGGAGCAAATAGACCGCGGGTAGGACTGAGCCGACTCGCGCTGTCCCCGGCTCCCTGATGCAGGCCCTGGAGGGCCGGCCCTCCTCCCTCGCCTGCTCTGGACTCACCTTCCAGGCGTGGTAGGTGCCCGAGGGATCGGTCTGATAAAGCCTGGGCGTGCCATCGAAGTCGAAGCCCACGATGAGGGCAGAGATGCCGAACGGCCTGCGCCCGTTGCTCTGTGTGTAACGCTGGCGGGAAGAGCAGTTGTCAAAGGCAAGGAAGTCTGACTTCCTCACAGGTGTGCTTAGTGTGGGTGAGACGTCTCCACTGCCAGGCAAGCCCCAGGTTACCTGCAGCTCACGCAGGAAGTAAAACCAAGCCTCGCTCTCCACGGCCCTCCTTTCCTTCCTGCACCTCGATGTCTAGCACACTCGCCCTGGACGGGAATTATTCCCGGCATGTAAGTGAGGCTACTGGGGCTGACTGACAGGCGGACATGCATGCTGGATGTCCGCTGCTCTTAGAGATCAACCGCATCGAGGCGGGGTGCGCTTTCAGCCTCCTCCCAACTCCTTAGCGACCGGTGGTTCAGAATGGCAAAATGACAAGGGTCATTTCCCTCTAGACACTTGCCCCACGTCAATGACAGAGCAGTGCGCTCCACATGTCCAAGGAAAGCCTGCGATGAGGCAACAGACTAACTGGACGCCCACATGGAGTCGTGCCACGGGCCACCCATGGCAGCAGGCCCGCACCACCGCGAGGGGGCGGGCACCCACCTGCTTCAGACTGGCGATGTAGCGGGTGATGTACTCCACAGTGACCGGGTCCTCCACGGTGAGCCGGTGGCTCTGGCACTCTACCCGCGCCCTGTTGATGACTATCCGCGCATCGGCGGTGAGGCCTGCAGCGAGAGAGATTCTGTTACTCCTCCCGGGAGCTCCAACCAAGGACAAGAGCCACACAAGGGGGACGGCATTCAGCCTTTGGCGATTCCAGAACCGGTCCTGGGAAACCCAGCACCAATAGCATTCTCAGATTCCAACAGTGGACCCAATCAGCCTCCAGAACCTCGCTGAGAAGAGACCGCAGAGCTGGCCGTGGTGGCGCGCACCTCTAATCCCAGTACTTGGGAGGTTGAGAGTGAGACTCAGCAACCCAGTGAAAGCGCATTCCAAAAGTGAAATGAAAACATAAAGGGCTGGGGAGGTGGCTCGGAGGTAGAATGCTCCGGGCTCCATCCCCAGTATTGCAAAAATAAGTAAATAAAAACTAAACAAAAAGGGCTGGGGATGTGGCTCAGAAGGTAGAATGCCCGGGCTCCATCCCCAGCACCCCCAAGGACCATATGAAAATTGTGTATCAGACCCAACTTAAAACATACTAGCTGAGGCTCCCAAGTGAAGCCAATCCCGAGTTCACGTGAATTCAGATCATCCTAGACTGGGTCAGCTGAGGGTCCATGGAGACTGTGGTGACCCGACGCGCAGCCTTCTGCAAATGCTGCTCCTCCACACCGCAGGGGCAGGGCCAGCTCGAGATGGCCACTGGCCACGAAGAGTAACCGTGGAGTAGCCACTCCAGGGAGGCCAAGGAGACCGGCCACCCCGTTCCCTCTGTCCAAATCCACTTCAGGAGCAGACGGTTTACAGACCTCAAAGCTGCTATCCACCCATCTAATCCAAGCACTGTGTCTCCCCAGAAAGAGTCGGGCGGGCCCAGCCATACCCGCGAAGGCCATGCAGACGTTGTCATCCAGGGCACAGATCTTCCGCACTGTCCTCTCATCCTGGAGCTTGGCCACTGACTTCTTTTCCACACCAAGAACAACTATGTCCCTTCCTCGAACACCAACCTTTAATAAAAACCCACAAGCCACGTGAGAATGACATGCACCACCAGGCACACACAGCACACGAGGGCAGACGTTGGCATGGTCCTGGGCAGACTGGCACAGCAGCTTCAGTGGGGAGCCAGTGTGCCCCTCACACCCCCACTGCTGGTGGAGCCAATTTCACTGTACTGGCCGGAGGGTAAGCACTGTGCAGTAGTTGTGCTCCCTTCAACCCAAGGGGTACCCCTCTGGGCGTCCTGCAGCCAGCTTCTGCAGCTGTGGAGTCTGCTGAGGCCCTCCCCACCCTCCAGCACTGCCCGACATCAGGAGGAGGCAAAGGCCTGGTTCATGCCAGAACACAGCCACCCACGTAAACGCCCTTTTATGGCTGACAGCACGGGAGAAGGCTGTGCCCACTGTTAAAACATGGAAAGCTGGCTGGGCGTGGTGGCACACACTTGTAATCCCCCGCGCTCGGAGGCGGAGACAGGAGGACTGCACAGGTTCGAAGCCAGCCTCAGCTATTTAGTAAGGCTCTCGGCACCTTAGTGAGACCCTATTTCCAAATAAAGTATAAAATAGATCTGGGAGTGAAGCCTGGAGGTAGAAAAGTCCCTGGGTTCCACCCCAGTACCACACGCACACGCACACGCACACACACACACACACACACACACACACACACACAAGATGGAAAGCCACTGACAATCCGCGTCTGGGGACAAGCAGAGACTTGAGTGGGACCGTTCACCGGAGCCAGTGTGCCGGTCAGAGGGCGCTGGGGCGGGCGGGCCGGCCGCTAACGCCGCCGGGCTGTCCTGCGGGCCGCGAGGAGGAGCAGCACCCCGGGCACCTCCGCAAGGCCTTGGGAGACCCGGCAGCTCCAGGCCGCTCCCGCTGCCTGCCGGCTGTCCCCGGCACCATCGCGTGGCCGCCAACCCACCGGGAGCCGGAGAAGCTGGCTGGGCGCCGCTGATGGCCGCGCGGGCGCGCAGCAGCGGTCTCCCCTTCCCCGCCCTTTGAGCCGAGTTCGGCGGACAGTCTGGGGCTGTGGTTTCAAAATGGCCAAAGCCCAGGGAGAGGAAACCCTTCAACACGCAGCCCGTGAGCGCCCCCCCGCCCCCCGCGCCTGGGAGCGCGGGCGGCGCAGGGGGAGCCCGCCCGGGCCGCCGGGGTGCTCACCGCGGTCGAGCCCTTCTTGACGGCCTCCTGCGCGTACTCCACTTGGAAGAGGTGGCCGTCGGGCGAGAAGACGGTGATGGCGCGGTCGTAGCTCATGCCGCCGGCCCAGCTCGCCGTGCCCGAAAGCGCACACTCACCCCGCGCCGCCCCGCGCGGTGACGTCAGCGCGCCGGCCGCGTGCGTGCGCGTGCGCGCGTGCGTGCGTGCGTGCGTGCGCCGGCGGGCGGGCGGGCGGGGCGCGGGCGGAACCCCGGCGCGGGCGGGGCGGGCGGGCGGGGCGCAGGAGGAGCCACGGCGGCGCCCCCGGCCGGCGGCGGGGATGGGCCCCTCGGGCCGCCGCGCGCCGCGGGAGGACAGCCCCCGGTGAGCCGCCGCCGCCGCCATGTCCGTGGCCTTCGCGTCCGCGCGGCCGCGAGGCAAAGGCGAGGTCACGCAGCAGACCATCCAGAAGGTGGGCGGCGGCGCGGGCGGACAAAGCGGGCGGCGGGCCGGGCGGCGGGCCGGGCGGCCTGGGCGCAGCCGCCCCTGCGGGAGGGGGCGCGGGGCGACGGCGCGGCCCCGGGGCCGGGCGCCCGCACAAAGGATGCGCGCGGGGCGGGGGCCCAGGACCGGGCGCCCTCGGCCCGCCGCCTGGCCCCTGATTTTCTAGAGATCGTTGACGTGGGCCTGGGGCCGCCCGCACGGAACCTGTTTTGACGTGGACACTACTACCGGTTTTCCTAGAGGACAGGACCAGAGAAAAGCCGCTGTGGAGGCGCTCCGGGCTGCGTTTTCTCGGCAGGTGTCTGACGCCGCAGTGGCCGTGGGCTTGGAGGTCGCCCGGTGCGCCGGCCCTCCCGGCCTGCCTCTCTGGTGGGAGCATCTTCGGTCCACACCCTCTCGAGGCCACTCGTGCTAGTGCAGTCTTGAGAAACGTAATCACCCTAACAAGGCTGGAGCCTGGGGAGCCCCAGGCAGGGGAGGGACCGTGCAGCCCCGAGCATTTACCAAGGCCCCAGCACCCCAGAGCGCGCTCATCAGTGTAGTTCTTCAGAGTTACTGTCACCCTTGCCTCCTAGCACAGGAGGCAGAGTGCATGGTGGGGCTGGGCTCCAGGGCCGCCCCCTGGCACTTGGTTGGGTCTTTGGCTCCGCGGCACATCTCAGCATCCCAAGGGTCTCCTGGAACCAGTCTCTGCCCCTGAGACCCTCTGTGGCCTCAACATCTATTCAGGAATTTGTACTTCATACCTCCTTAAACCATAGAGGCTTTTCCAGAACACCAGTTCAGAGGGAGGAGACCCTGCTGACCCTCGGGAGTGGGCCTGCACTTTAGGATGCCAGCTGACTTACCCTGCCAGGCCAGCCAGCCTGCTTACTGGTCGTGGCATCTTGACAAGGAATATGTAGACACAGAGGTCTTTACTGAAGGCCCGAGGAAGGGCTGAGAGGTGTGTGCATACTCCACTTAAGTTGTACGCCGTGTCCATAGTGTGTGCTGATAGGTGCACGCCCAGTGCTGGGCAAAGCCGGGGACGTGGCTTGCTGTGAACACAAAGGGAAGTACCCAGTTCGTCCTGGGAGCCGTCTGTGGGTAGGCAGACTCCTACCCAACCTTCAAGGCTCCACTCAGATGTCCCCTCCCACCGGTTCCCTTGGCAGTGGTGTCCAGGTCGGCTTGGTTTTTGCCGATCCTCGCTGGCCTGAGGCCCAGGTGCAGCTGGAGTGCAGTCCATCCTGTAGCCTCTGGCCCAGCTGCCTGGTGAGTACAGGTGTGTTGGCGTGCTGTGACCGCCACCTTAGTTCCCGAGGGCCGGCTTGGTTCCTTCTGGGCTTCCCTGTGTCACTCCTGGCTTCTGGTGGCTGCCGGAGCAGCCTTCCGGGATCTTTGGCTTGCAGTCGCCCCGTTCCATTCTCTTCTGCCTCTGCGTGAGGCAGAGTGTTTGCCTGTGTTTCTGTGTCTAGATTTTCCTTCTACACTGATCCAGGTTACTTGTTGTAACCTGGTTATAGCCGTTTCCAAGATTAGTCCGCAGCAGTGGAGTGTGGGGATTCGAGAGGACAGCCCCGGGCAGGAGGGAGATTAGGAAGCCGAGGGATGGTGCCACGCACGGCCTGCGAGGACAGGTGCAGGGACCCGGTGCGAGCTGGCCTGGGGCACTCGGCTGGCGACCGTGCAGGGTGCGTGGGACGCGCCAGTCGCAGCGGGGCCGTGACTGGCCTGGGACCCTGAGGTGCGGTGGGCCGGGGCCCAGGACGAGGTCGCCCTGTTCTCCACTGACGGGGAGCATGACGTCCCCAGTGTCCAGCACCGAGGCCTGACACTGCCCGCAGGGCTGGGTGGACTCATTGGCTGCACACTCAGGCTGTGCATGTGCCATTATCTTTTTTAAATTTTATGATTCTTTTGTTCTGCTTCCTAGGACTGTTTCTCAACTTTGGTGGTGCTGGGGATTGGAGCCAGGGCTGTTGTATCTCCTAGCTACACCCTGGCCCTACTTTTTAATTTTTTATTTGGAAACAAGGTCTCACTAAATTGCTGAGAGCCTCCTTAAGTTGCTGAGACTGGCTTCAACCTGCAGTCCTCCTGTCTCGGCCTCCCGAGTACTGCGATTTCAGGCGTGTGCCACCACACCTGGCTTCAATTTTATATTCTGATCCTCCTGTGGAGTTTCCTGTTTCTGCCAATATGTTTTTGGTTTCCAAGAACTCTTTTTTATTCCTTGTGATTTTAAAGTAGCATTCTATTCTTTTTCATGGAAGCAGTTACTTACTATTCTACTATGGATATTGTGTGGGTGGGTCCTGGAGATTGAACCCAGGGGCAGTCTTCCTCCAAGCTACACCCCAGTCCCATTTTATTTTTATCTTGAAATAGGATCTCACTGGTTTGATGAGCGTCTCACTCCTTGCTGAGGCTGCCCTCGAATGTGCCATCCTCCTCTCTCAGCCTCCCAAGTACAGGGCTTAAAGCGCGCGCCACCACGCCCTGCTGTATGATGCTTTCGGTTTGCTTGTGTTCTTCCCCATAATCTTGGTGTCTAGGCCCTACCGAAGCTCTGGCGCTCCCTGGACAGGCTTTCCCATCGGCTGTGTTCCCTCCATCCTCGTTGCTCCTGGAGCAGGGGTGAGGTGTGGCTGTGGTGCAGGTGTCAGGAGTGCAGAGGCTTTCCACTGGAAGGCCTGAGGCCCGTGGCTTCAGGACCTGCCAGGCCCTTCTACCTGTCATGTTTTTAACAGGGAGCTACACTGTTGCTTTTTAGAAAGACATGATCACAGCATCTCCTTGCCAGGTACTGGCTACAGGGTATTTCAGTGGCTGGGTAACACCTTCCAGTGGGTACGCCTGCCTTGCTGTAGTAATCCCAGTGATTGGCTGTAGGTACTGGCTACGGGGCATTTCAGTGGCTGGGTAACACCGTCCGGTGGGTACGCCTGCCTTGCTGTAGTAATCCCAGTGATTGGCTGTAATAATGCAGCGCACACGCAAGCCACTGTAATAATCCTGTGTGCTGAGCGTCCCCCGCTTTGCCAGCGAGCGGTATGAAGGGACATCCTGTGCACACAGTGTTTACTGTGTGGTTGGGGGGAATCTGCCAGGAAAGAGAAGTGGAGGAGTGGGATGCTGGGGGGGGGGGCTCACCATTGTTTTCGTTTACCTAGTCGGGGGAAGGAGCCTTTCCCAGTGTTTAGCTGCATCACTGGCTCACTGGCCCACTCTCTGGCAGTGCCTGGGCAGCAGCGCCCCCTCGTGGTTCCCTGCCACCATTATCTGAACAGACTTTCCTGGAGCTGAGGTCTTTGAGCACGGGGCGTCCTGTGACTAGGGAGTCAGACTGTAAAGAGTGGAGAGGAGGGCATTGCAGCCTACAGAGAGCAGGGTCGAGAGACCTCCCTGAGGGCCGGCGCAGGAGGCTGCAGCCCTGGGCTCAGCCCTGCCAGGTGCGGCCAGGCGCTTGGCAGGAGCCTCAGGGCAGATGTCGGCAGTGGGGTTAGGGCACAGGGGGGCAGGTGGCTTGCTGCCGGGGCTCCACCTGCTGCTCAGTGGTCGCTTCCTGGGGCTGGGGGCTGCTGTGGCTTGGCAGAGGAAAGGCACCAGCCCTTCCACCCTGACCTACCCCCAGCCCTTTTCATTTCGCACTGGGGGACAGAGCCTTGCCAAGTTGCTGAGGGCCTCAGTCTTCAACCCTGTGATCCTCCTGTCTCAGCCTCCCAAGTATAAGCATTGGAGGCTTACCTCCATACCCGGCAGCCCTTCCTTCTTGAGGGTGCCAGAGCAAAGGCCCCCGGCTGGCAGTAGTAGCAGGTGTTGTGGCTCGGTCCCGTGGAGTAGCCACGCCGGGTGAGGGGGGGCTTGCGTGCCTGCCTCTCCTGGGCCCCCTGGCCTGCACAGGTTGGTCTCTAACCCCCTTCCGTCCTCTGCGTACCCACCCCACATACAGGCCATCCTAGTGCTGCCCCAGGGCCGACCTGGCTCCCTGCGGGGTGTGGTCCTGCGCAGCCTGGGTTCCCTTGCTGCCCCCACCCACTGGGCCCAGCATGCGCCGGGTGCAGCAGCCCCGGTCCTTGGACAGCTGGGTTGGGGAAGTGTTCCAGAACCCTGAGACTCGAGCACACTAAGGCCTCGGGAAGTGACCAGTGTGACTGAGGCCAGCCCAGTGTGTCCTTGTCCCTGCTGGGCACAGAGCCACCTGGGCAGGGGCAGGACAGGCCCTGGATCTGCATCTCTGACCAGCCCCAGCAGCGCTGACGCTGCTGAGCGTGGAGCCTTTCTGAAGAGGCATAGGCCTGGTGTTCTTCCTGGAAACACGCAGTGGCCCCCGGGCCTGGGCTGGCTGGAGGGTGCCCACACCAGGCCATTCGTTTGGGTCACTCGGGGAGATTGGTCTGGCATCTGGGTTTCAGATCATGAACCGGCAAACACCCCTACCTCTGTTGAGTGCAAAATGGGCAGGTTCCCAAGGCGGTGCTGGCCCCTCCACGGAGCGCAGGCCGGCCCTTCTACCCCTCGTATCCTGTGGAGCTCTTGTGAGGCGGCCTGGGCCGCACACAGCTCCTCAGCCCCTCTGGGCCGCTACCCCAGGCCTGGCCTGCAGCTTGCTCCCGCTGCGGTGCAAGCCCTGCTGCCTGTGGGCCTGTGGGGTCTTCCTGCCCTCCACCACCCCCTTCGGCAGAGCTCCGGGACCCGGCCTGAGGAACTGGGTCCCTGAGTCCATGCCGCCAGCTTGCCCACTCTGGCTGGACAGATATGCTGCGGGCCATGGTGCTCATGCTCCTCTCCTTCAGATGCTGGACGAGAACCACCACCTGATCCAGTGTATCCTGGACTACCAGAGCAAGGGCAAGACGGCTGAGTGCACCCAGTAAGTCCGCGCTCCTCGCTGGGTTAGGGGGGGGGCGGCCAGCCCGCAGTGGCCTGCTCCTGACCTGCCGGGCTAGTCAGGACATGGCGGTGGGTCTGGGACCTGGCTCTGCTGCTCTCTTCAGGCCTCCTGGTAGCCTTTCCCCAGTCCCATTCTCCCAGTAGACCCAGAGCCAACCCCTATTGGCCCCTTCAGGGCCCTTCAGGTGTCCGTCACAAGAGGGGCTGCATCCGCCCATGCCTGGCAGGGCACCTGGCCTGGGTGTCCTGTGCTAGACTGGGTCCCGAGGGGCTCTGGCTGGGGCAGGGCTATCTGGCTGAGCCTTGTCTCTGCCTCAGTGTGCCTGTGGACCCTGCGCTCTTCTCTCTCCTCATGCTGTGTCCCTTGCCCTCAGGTACCAGCAGGTCCTGCACCGGAACCTGGTCTACCTGGCCACCATAGCGGACTCCAATCAGAACATGCAGTCCCTGCTTCCCGCCGTGAGTGTCCATGAGCTCAGGGCGAGGGCCTCATGTCACGCGCTGAGCCAGGAGGCAGGGATCAGGGCGGGGTGGCACTGTGAGAGCAGCCTTGAGGTGGGTGGGCTCTGATTAGGGCTCCAGCCTCCTTGGCCTGGAGGCGCCCAGCCCCATGGCAGCTGTGCGTGGAGAGTCTGCTGCCTCGGCAGCCAGCGGGCTTGGGGGGGGGGGCTTCCACTGGTCCTCGTAAACCCTTCTGGTTTTTTCTTATGGTGCTGGAGATTGAACCCAGGGCTTTGCACGCTGTAAACCTTTCTGAATGTGCAAGCAGTCGCAGCCTGAGTGTGCACTGCTGTGAGCAGAGACGGCCTATCAGGAGCCTCCCAGCACAGTGTGTTCTGGGTGTCACTACCGGTGCTTTGTTTTCCTTGGTCTTTTATCTTAGTGCATTTTCCCCCAAAGTCAGCTTTTACTGAGAAGCAAGACCCCATGGCTGCTGCTATGGCCTCCCCCATGCGGAGCGGTACTCACGGAAGGGTGCGCCAGGTTGCTGGGGCTGGCAGCGAGGTGCCCAGGGAATGGCTCACCCCTCCCTTCTGCCCTGGCTTCTCTGGAAAGTGGTGGTGTTGGTACAGAAGGTTAAAGGAGCCTCGGGCCTGTGGATGGGCTCTTCTCCCTGAGATGCCAGCAGATAATGGCGATTCTTTCATGGCCAGGCGTAGACAGTGTCTGCGTGCAGACCTGTGGAGCCCTTGCCTGCTGTGGACTTGGGCGTGAGGGCCAGGGTCACCATGTACCCTAGCTCCCTTCTGCATGTTCTGATCAGAGGCGGGCCTAGGGTGGCAAGTGAGTGGGGAGGGGCACAGGCAGTGGACAGTTTGTGGGAGCCCGGAGGACTTGAAGGGGCGAGGGTGCACTGTGGGCCAGCAGAGGCGTCCCTGCCACCCCAGCAGTGGGACCAGCGTTGCACTTCCAGTGGCACTCATGTACATTCTGAATGTGGTTGTCTCCAGCTTGGCCTGAGGGTTCGGGCCAGGTAACCATACCATCGCTGAGTGTGACAGTGGCTGTGCTTTGGGGACCGTCGCTAAGTGTGACAGTGGCTGTGCTTTGGGGACGGTCGGCAGTGGCTGCAAGTGGGGTCAAAGCCTTTGGGAGCCGTGGTTGTTCTCCAGTCAGCCGTCCTTCCTAACTCTGCTGTCCCCCGCAGCCGCCAACCCAGAACATGAACCTGGGCCCTGGAGCGCTGAGCCAGAGCGGGTCCAGCCAGGGCCTGCACCCCCAGGGCAGCCTCAGCGACGCCATCAGCACAGGCCTGCCGCCTGCCTCCCTCATGCAGGGCCAGATTGGCAACGGTGAGCGGGCGGGACGGTTCCCAGGCCAGGGCCACTGGGCGGCGGGGACGCCAGCTGCATGGTGGGCATCTCACGGTGGGGTGAGCCTGGAGGGGGGACAGCTGTTTAGTCTGGGGCTTGAATCCGGGGCATTCTGCCTCTGAGCTCCACTCCAGCCCTTTTCTTTTGAAATGGGGTCTCACTAAATTGCAAAGGACCCAAGTTGGTTGAGGCTGGCCATGAATCTGTGACCCTCCTGTCTCGGCCTCCTAAATACTAGAATTATACGCTTGTGCTGCCACGCCTGGCCCTTTTTTAGTGTTTGAAACAGCGTCTCAGTAAGTTACTAAGGCTGGTCTCAAATCTGTGATCCTCCCGTCTCGGCTTCCCAAGTATTGGGATTACGGGTGTATACCCTTGGCATCTAGTGAAACCCGGTTTCAAAATAAAAAATAGAAGGGTTGGAGGTGTAGAACACCCCGGGTTCGATTCCCAGTATCACAAACTCGGGTGAAGTGCTGTTGCGCTGTTGCCTTTGACAGTGGCACTGTTCGTAAATGTGTGGCTTTTTTTTTTTTTTTTTTTTTTTTTTTGGTGGTACTGGGGTTCCTGGAAGCCCTTCTACCTCCAGGCTACACTCCCAGATTTTTTTTTTTAATATTTTTATTTGGAAACAGGGTCTCTTAAGCCAGTGAGACTGGCTTGGAACCTGCGGGCTCCTCCTCTCTCCACCTCCCAAGCGCGGGGATGACAAGCGTGCCCACTGCGCCGGGCTCCAGTGCGTGGCTTTTTAAGTCATTTAGTCACTTCATCCATGGTGTCGGCCTTGAGCTCTCGCCCTCTGGGTGTCTTCACCTTTAGAAGTGGTGCCCTGGCCCCAGCCCGTGACATCCCATTCCTCCTGGCAGGTCCAAATCATGTGTCCATGCAGCAGACGGCGCAGAGCACCCTGCCCACGACCTCCATGAGCATGTCGGGCAGTGGCCACGGCACCGGGCCTGGCTATAGCCACTCGGGACCTGCCTCGCAGAGCGTCCCCATGCAGGGCCAGGGCGCCATCAGCAACTACGTGTCGCGGACCAACATCAACATGCAGTCCAACCCAGGTACCGCCCTCTGCCCCGCTGGGACGTGGGCCTGGCTCCAGACCCTCGGGTCCCCACGGGGCTGCCTTCCCGAGCCCCCCGGGGCGGGCTGTTTCTTAGAGGCTTCAGGGAAGGCCCCGTAGAGGCAGCACAGGCTCCGCGGGCGGGCGGGCGGGCGGGCGGGCGGGCAGGCGGGCTGCCCCACGTGGGGCCTGAGCTGTGGGTACCGGCGGAGGAGCTGGCCTTGGACAGGAGTGCCCTCCAGCCGGGCTGCCCCACGGTGGCCACTGGCCACGGGGACCTCTGGGCGCTTGGGAAACCGCAGCTTCCAATTTGGATGTTCTCTGAGTAATGAGGCACCAGATCTTAGAGGCTTATTACCAAAAAGGACGCAAACTGTTCCCTTAGTATTTTTACAGTAATTACGTGCTGAAATCTAGTTTGGAAGTATTGACTCCAGTAAAACAAGTTATTAAAATTGATCTCACCTCTTTCTTTTAAATTTTTCAATATAGTTGCTAGGAACTTTAAAACCTGTGGCTTCTGTCCTATTTGCAGGGAGTTCAGAGCAAGTGACAAGCAGACAGACCATCAGGCGGGAAGGGCCCAGCCCAGCTACGAGGGCCGTTGTCGGGGTTCAGGGTGGCAGGTGCTAGGGCCAAGGAAGGGCAGGGCTCGAGTTCCCCTGGGCCAGAGCTGGTGGGAGCTGTGGCCGCAGGGAGCTTCTGTCTGTGTGGGCGCCCCTGCTGTCCTGTCCCGTCCCGCAGCCCTGTCTGACGTCAGCTGGCCCTCTGCCCATTGAAAGCAGTGGGCCGTGTGCTAGAGCGTGGGTACAGCTCACCTGTTGGGGGTGAGTGGGGCTGAGGGTGACGCTCTTGGGACCCGCAGGAAATGACACAGGGCCAGCTGAGAAGAGAGCGGGGCTAGGACCACGCCTGGCACTTTCCTCGGGTAAAGTTGGGGTCTCTTCTATCACAGTGTCCATGATGCACCAGCAGGCGGCCACATCCCACTACAACTCAGCCCAGGGTGGGAGCCAGCACTACCAGGGCCAGTCGTCCATCGCCATGATGGGCCAGGGGGGCCAGGGGAGCAGCATGATGGGGCAGCGGCCCATGGCGCCCTACCGGCCCTCCCAGCAAGGTAAGGCCATGCCCCATCCCCCCGCAGGGAAGGACCGCTGCTCACGCGTCTGCATGTGGAGCTGGGGACTATGACATTTGAACTGTGTGTGCCAAGGTGCTGGGGGTCTGCTGCTCACGGCTGGGGGCTGGGCTGAGTTGGCCGTCCCTAGGCGATGGTGCTGGGCAGGGGATACTGCTGGCTGCTCTGGGCACAGGGTCCGGGCTGCCAGGAACGGAGGTAGTGCTCGGGCGTCCTGTCCCCCTGCTGGGCGTCTGTGTGGGTGAGGTAGTGGGACACTGGGCTGGGCGGTCCCATCTGAGAGGACCTGCGCACTGGTCCTGAGCGTCTGTCCACCCACAGGCTCTTCACAGCAGTACCTGGGCCAAGAGGAATACTACAGCGAGCAGTACAGCCACGGCCAGGGCGCCTCGGAGCCCATGAGCCAGCAGTACTACCCTGACGGTGAGGCCCCGGCCCAGGCGTCGGGCGGGGAGGCGTTCTCTGCAGAGAAGGCTCAGCACTGCGCCCCTGGCTGCCTCGCCCCCTCCCCAGGAGGCTCCGAGACGGGAGGGCGCCCTCTAGCTGGAGGGGTGTCTTCAGGAGGCCCGCCCTCCCCACGCTCACGGTCACCCCAGCTTGTCCTGTCGCAGGCCTTGCACAGGTGGTATTTACAGTGGTCTTGGAGGGGGGATTTTGAGGACAGCCGAGCAGGTGTGAGGCAGCTGTGTACCTGGGCGAGGAAAGGGTGTTACCAGCCCCAGGGCAGGCCCTGCCCCCTGCCCAGGAATACCCCGGAGCCCCCGGGACGGGACACGGGAGCAGCTGGTGCCCTCTGCCATCTCGTGGCCGGCTGTGAGTGGACTTTATCATCTCTGTGAACTCACAGCCTCACGGTAACCTCACGGAGCAGGAAACCCTGCCTGAGTTTTGAGGTGAGGAAGCCGAGGCTCGGAGGGACAGGACACGGCCATCTGGGGAAATGGCATCTGTCCGGCTCCCCTGGTCTGCAGGCTGACCTCGTGCTATCTCGGTGTCTGTCCTGGGATGCCGCAGCGAAGGCCCCAGCCAACAGTCACTGTCTCTTGCAGGCCACGGCGAGTATGCTTACCAGCAGTCGTCCTACTCTGAGCAGGGCTACGACCGCTCGTTCGAGGAGTCCACGCAGCACTACTACGAGGGGGGTAAGGCGAGGGCGGGACGGGCTCCCAAGCATCCTGCGGCCTCGCCGATCATGTGGACATGGACACAGCCTGACAAACTGGGTTTCCTCTGGAAGGTGGAGCCGCCGGGCGGTGCCCCTGGGCCCCACCCACCTAGTGCGCGTTTTAGAGACGAGAGCAGCTTGGTTGTGTTGGGGGCACAGACTCTGCTGCCTGGACCAGCTGTCCAGCCTGGGGCCGGGGAGCTGCCCTCGGCCTTCTCAGTCAGAGCCTCCAGGCGTGGTGTTCAGCGAGGAAGGCCCCAACCCAGGCAGGGGATGCGTTGCGTGGTGCGCCTCAGTGCCGCCCGTGGGTGGGGAGCTGGCCTCCCGAGCAGGAAGCCCTGACTGGGAACTGCTGATGGGATGCCTGAGTGTGGGCTTGGGAAGAGAGCCGCAGTCGGGATCCAATGAGCAGGTGTCTCCAGCTGCAGTCCCCACCGTGAGGGCAGTCCCAGGTAGAGGGTCCACTGCAGAACTGCATGGCCCCGCTGCCTCACGCTTCTGGCCTGGACAGCAGTTGGGGGAGGCAGAGGGCCCACCAGGGAGGAAGCAAATAGTGACTCCGGAGGCAGAGACGTGCGCATTTGGGTGCTTTAAAAAGAACTTACTTGTGAGCTGGCCTGGTGGCACACACCTGTAATCCCAGTACTTGGGAGGCTAAGACAGGAGGATTGCAGATTCACGGCCGGCCTCAGCAAGACCCTCTATGACTTAGACCTTGTTTCAAAATGAAAAAGTAAGACCGGGAGTGTAGCTCAGAGGTAGAATGCCCCAAGGCACTTTATCCCCAGAACCACAAAAATAAATTTTTATCGTGTTTAAAAAAGCCCATATAAGCCGGACGTGGTGGCACACACTTGTAATCCCAGCATTCGGGAGGCTGAGACCAGAGGATCATGGTTCGCGGACAGCCTCAGCTACTTAGGCCCTCTGCAATTCAGTGAGACCCTGTTTCAAAATAAAAAATTGGGCCGGGGGTGTAGCTTGGATGTCAAATGCCCCTGGGTTCCATCCCCAGACCCGCCAAAAAAAAAAAAAAGGCCCATATGACCAAACTTGCCATTGTAGCCAAGCGCTTTGGAGTGGACGGCCTGGTGGCATGAAGCGTATTCACTTGCTGTGTGACCGTCCAGCCTTCACAGCTGAAGCCCCGTCCCCAGGAGACACTGCCTCCTGGCCCGGTGCCCGCTCTGCCTCCGCCTCTGGGTTGGCTCTGGGGATCCCAGGGTGGACTCAGGAGCCCACCTGTGGCTAGCTAGCTTCTCAGCATAACCTGGAGCCATCAGGCTGCGTCAGGCATCAGCAGCACCCAGCTGGCGCATGTTTTAGCTGCCATGATAATGTTGCACAAATGTGTTTGAGGGTACCTTCCTGTTTGCACGCTCAGATCTGGGATCATGCCAGAAGTGAGAATGCGGGGTTGTGTAAATTATTTCGGCTCTTTGAGAACTGCCATACTGTTTCCCACAAGCAAAAATGGTTTGTAACAGAAAAGTTGGAAGTAGAGGGAAAGCCCAGAGCTGCTCCTCACACCTCCCACCGTAGCTCACACACCTCCCCTGCTCAGACCAGTGCTCCTGCAGCTGGCACCTGTGCCTGAGACGGGAGGATGGGCATGGAGACTTAGCAAGGTCTTACTTCAAAGTAAAATGTACAGTAGGGCTGGGGGTATAGCTCAGAGGTTGGTCCTTGATTGGCTCCCTAGGGCCACATGCACAAAAGCGGGGCTGGGCTGGCAGCTGAGCTCAGTGGTAGAGCGCTTCCCACCACGCCCCTGCCCCAGTGCAGTACTGGAGAGAGGAGCGCGACGGTGCTTATGTAAGGCGTGCTCTCCAGCGCTGGGAATTGAGACGCAGGCAGAGCTGCGAGCGCAGCCTCCCCTCCTCCTCTCCGGGGCAGGGCTCAGCTCCACTAGGAGGCTCCCAACACGGTCACCCACACACGGCGGGCACGCCTTCGGTGTGATGGTGCAGCCAGGAAATACTTTTTGCCCTTGTTCTGGGTCTGTATTTTTGCCTTTTGTAATTGTTGTGTTTGCTGAAGAGCTTTGACAAGAGCAGAAGGCGTGGTTTCCTCCTGATTTGGAGGCATTTTGTTCTGCCATCATGTTCATTAGACTCCAGTGTGGATACACGTGAGGGGAACAGCATCAGGAGATAGGTGTGGTGAGAGGCCTGGAGGTCTGGCCGTGTTCTCTAAGGGCCCGTGGCCGCGCAGATTGCTGAGAGGCCTTGGAAGTGGTAGGCTGGAAAAGCTTTCCAGAGTTTGTCCATGAGGAGGTACCTGGTGGGCCACGGGCAGCCGGCCCTGGCACTGTTCACTGGAGGGGCATCTGTTAGGAACCCGGCGGGCCCCCATAAAGTGAAGGCATGCTGACCACGGGGGCCCTGAAGCGTGAGCCTGGTGGGCTGCAGGCAGTCAGGAGTGCGGCCATGCAGCGGGTGGGCCGGAGGGACGCTCAGGTGCAGTGCGGCTCACGGTAGCGCAGCTGTGGGAGAACAGAGTCCTTGGCCACAGTGGCCGCAGGCTCTGCGTGTGCAGAGCAGGGTGGCGATGCACCTTCTGTGTGAAAGCAAGGGGGAGTAAGGACGCACTTGCAGTCACGTGTACCCACACACCATGGACAGGCTGGATAAAATCCAGGAAGCCCAAAAGGGGGTTTCCACGGGCATGGGGCCGGCAGTGCTGGGCAGGCTTGGGAGTGGCCTCTGTCCCTCTTGAAGTTTGGTGTTTCATTTTTGAATCAAGAATGCATTTGCCTGTTCAGAAGCAAAAGTTGAAAGTCCTAAATATCAGGAGGCTGGGACACGTGTTGCAAAGAGCAGCCTGGTGAGGTGGAGCACATGCGTGGAGTCGTCGAGGTGCTTGGGGGGCTGAGACCCCAGGATCGAGGCCAGCAAAGACCTGCAGTAACTCAGGGACACCCTTTAAAAAGCACAGCCTTCGTGTGTGTGCGTGCTCCCGGTCCCAGCGCGGACTGTGTCCAGGTGCCCTGCCCCAGCCTGTGCTCCTGGAACCCAGGGAGGAGACACCATCCTTGGTTGGACCCCACCGAAACTCGGAGACAGGTGGCTGGAGGGGAATGAAATGAGGTTTATCCAAAGGTGGCTTTGAGGAAGATGGAACAGACCTTCTTTCCCAAGTCTCCATCCGAGGGCACTGAGGTGTGTGGAAAGCTTTTATGGGGCGCAGACAGTGGTAGATTCATCTAGCCACGTCAGTGAAGAGCGTGTTGCCATCTGTCCCCTGGCGCCCACTAGGACGGGAACAGGCCGGCCGCCTCCATTCTCGGTATGAGAACGTTCCGAGTGAAAACAGTTTGGGGCTTTAATTTCAAAGGGGTCTGTCTCACTCCCTCCTGAGCCTGGGATGGAGCCAGCTGTGCAGGTGCAAGGCCCACACGGGTGAGCCGCACGCACATCGCCGGACCCCACGGCACAGCCTGTTCAGATGATGGGACTGGATGTAAGCCGACGGGGTGCAGAGGCTTTGAGCCCTGTGGGAATGTACCTGCCTGGGAGTGGGTGCCCTCGGCCTGCCAGGAAGGCCTCGGGAGTGCGGCCAGCCCTCCTAGGCGCTGCTCTCTGGGTGGCGTGCCTCCGGCTTGCCTCAGTGGCATGGCTCCAAAGTGAGGCTTTCAGCATGGGTGCTGGCTAGCTGCTAGGTCTCTGGAAATAAGAAAGCATTTTCTCAGAAAAAGAAGAAAAGCCCTCTTGCCCACCTGCTGGCAGCGTCTCTGCCATTCCTCACCTCTGGCACGAGTTTCCTGGGGCCTGGTATTTGCCAGTAAAAGCGCACCCCAGATGCTGTGGGTGGACTCAGGCTGCGGGAGCACCGACTAGAGGGCAGTGGCTAGCGGCGGCCTGCTGTGTACCTGTGGCTCCTCTTTGTCCTCGGGGGGAGGGCAGTGGCCGGCGGCAGATACACACACAGGTCCACTCCTGGCCAGGAGGCTGTCATGGCTTGCTGCCCACGAGGGGCGAGAGGTTTGTGTCTGCGAGGCAGGCTCTTCCCCGCAGGCACCACGCCTGTGCCGCCTGTGCCTCGGGCTCCCGCAGCCTCGCCTCGTGAGGGCGCCGGTCTGAGGCTTGGAGGACTCATCCTGGCTGCATCTGCAAAGAGCCTGTTTTCTCGTGGCCACAGTCACAGTTCAGGGTCCCGTGCGTCTCTGGGAAGGGCACTGTCCAACCCAAGTGCTGTGTCGGCCCTTCTCTCCATCCTTGTGGAAACCACATCCTTTTTGTTTTCCCTTTGTATTTTTATAAAATTAAGAGAAAATGTAGTGTTTAAATTGTGGAAAAGAAAACATGAAGCAATAGCCTTGGCCTAAGGGCCTGGTGGGTAGGACGAGCTGCCTGCACGGCCGGCCCTGAGCTGCTGTCTCTTCTCTCTGCAGGGAACTCCCAGTACAGCCAACAGCAGGCAGGCTACCAGCAGGGCACAGCCCAGCAGCAGACGTACTCCCAGCAGCAGTACCCCAACCAGCAGAGCTACCCCGGGCAGCAGCAAGGCTACGGTAGGAGCGGGACCCTAGCGCCCACCCGTGCCGCACACGGGGACACGGCATTTGGGTGGGGGCTTCATCAACTACTACTGGAATCGTTGTAGATGTCCAGGACAGTGCGAGGGTGTGCAGAGCGCTCTTTTTTTTTGTGGTACTGGGGTGGAACCCAGGGGCTTTTCTACCTCCGAGCTATACTCCCAGACCTATTTTTTACTTTATTTGGAGACAGGGTCTTACGAAGCTGCTGAGAGCCTCACTAAGTAGCTGAGGCTGGCTTTGTTTTTTTGTTTGTTTGTTTTTGTTTTTGGTGGTACTGGGAATGGAACCCAGGGGTCTTCTACCTCCAGGCTACACGCCCAGACCTATTTTATATTTTATTTGGAAACAGGGTCTCTTAAACCAGCTGAGGCTGGCTTCGAACCTGCGTGATCCTCCTGTCTCAGCCTCCCAAGCGCTGGGATTACAAGTGTGCGCCACCACGCCGGCTTGAGGCTGGCTTTGAACCTGCGCGATCCTCCTGCCTCAGCCTCCCAAATGCTGAGATTACAAGCGTGCGCCCCCAGGCCCGGCTTGAGGCTGGCTTTGAACCTGCGCGATTCTCCTGCCTCAGCCTCCCAAGCGCGGGGATTACAAGCGTGCCCACCACGCCCAGCGTGGCGTGTGTCTCTGCATTCGAGCTTCTTCACGTGTACCTGCTGTAGTTCAGAGGGTCTGTCTGGCAGAAGGGCCAGTAGCGCCTGCTGTTCCTGAGCTGCCTGAGGGGGGCCCATGTGAGACCTGGTGGGCGAGTCTGCCAGGGCCCAGGGAGCCTTCCCTGCTTCAGCAGGAGCCGAGGCAGAATCCTGCTCCCTGACGTCCAGCTCACTGCCACAGAGTCCTGCCGCTGGTCTCTGCTGGGGTCAGGTTCCAAAAGGACCCTTAGCCTGTGGCTGCACCTTGAGCCTGAGCCACAGGGAGCTCCCCAGCGATTGCTCCACAGTGCTCCCCAAACCCAGGAGCCTGGCGAGCGCGCTCTGCTCTGGGCTCAGAGAAGGGCCACTTTCTCACGTAGCCACATATGACACCTCTCAGCCGCCAGCTCATAAGATGCACAGTGAAGGTCACCCTTTCCCATGGGCCAGAGTGGGTCCAGCCGGGTGTGGTGGGGCACGCCTGTAATCCCAGTACTGGGAGGCTGAGACAAGGATCACAGGTTCGAAGCCAGCCTCAGCAACTTAGTGAGGCTCTTGGCAACATAGTGAGACCCTGCTTTCAAATAAAAACTAAAGTAGGTCTGGTGGTGTATGCCTGGAGAAAGAAGGCCTATGGATTCCATACCCAGTATGTAAGTAAATAAGTAAATAAATGATAGGGCTGGGGGTGTAGCTCAGAGGTAGAATGCCCCTGGGCTCCCTAGCACCAAAAAAAGTGGGTTCTAACCAGGCACCTGCAGTGGAATGTATTTATGGTGCTGAGGAAGGGCCTCTCCAGTGCCGAGCATGCATGCTACTGGGGTGCACGACTGGCCTGAGCCTGTGTATTTGTTAGCACAGTAGCTGGCCAGGGCCCTCCTGGTGTGCTGGGCTTCACTGGCCCCGTAAACCTCGGGCCCGGCGCCTTGCTCCCGTGCCAGCTGCTGCCCTGAGGAAGGAAGTCTGGTGTGCGGGCCTTGGCCCTCCAGCACCCGGACTCTCTGCGGTGCCTTCTGAGGGCCAGCTAGAGCGTTGGGTATCTTGGCCTCGGGTGGGCCCCACCTTCTCAGGAGCTTGCCAGCAGGTCTGCCCAGGGAGGGCGGATCACAGGTGAGGACTGGTCGCTGCGGGACCTGACCAGGGTCGAGGGTGTGGCTCAGTGCACAGGGGCTGCCCAGCCTGTGCAAGGCCTGGCTTTTACAAATTCTTTCAAGGCCCTTGTCTGAGCTTTTAGGGGAACACTGGCGGGTTTTCCCATCTCCTGTGATATTTAAGGTCCCAGTTGACCTTGGTGACACCACCAAAGGAACACCAGCTGGTTTGGGGCTCCCCACTCCCACCCCAAGCTCAGTCCCATCCTGGCAGAGGAGGCACAGACACTGCTGAGAGTCCACAGGTGCGAGCCCAGCGGGCTGTTCTGGTGGTTCTCACGGGCCATGTCTCCCCAGGGCCTGCCCAGGGAGCCCCCTCGCAGTACTCGAGCTACCAGCAAGGACAAGGCCAGCAGTATGGGAGCTACAGGGCGTCGCAGACGGGACCCACCGCCCAGCAGCAGCGGCCATACGGCTACGAACAGGCAAGCTTTCTGGGTGATTCCAGATGTGCCCAGCTACTGCGTCTGTCAAGACATAGCGATGATCCCCCCCCCCCATACAGTCACGAGGAGTGAGGAGATGGAGCTAGGGCTTCCCGGGGTCCTTTCAGACTGTTAATTCTCATTCTGTAAGGATTTAAAAGTTCCCTCTGCGCCTGCACTCTCCTCAGGCCGACAGCTGTTTCTCGTACCCTAAATGTGCCATTAGGCTTGCATGTGCAGTTCTCGCAGTTGTCGCTTCTCCTGCAGATATGAGCCGTGTATCCAGCACCTGAGGGTCTGTGCTAGGTGCTTGGAATGGCGGTGTTTGGTGCTGGCATCTTGCTCGAGAGGCGGCCACTCGTCCGATGCAGCCGGAGGTGGTTCTAGGAGCAGGGCCTGAGCAGCGGTGCCCAGTTGAGAGCCTAGCCTCAGTGGGGAAGAGAGCAGCGGGCAGCAAGGCCTTCTGTACTAGTGGTTCTAGAAGAAGATACAGCGGCCGTCAGGTCAGGTGCGGGGAGTCCATCTCCAAGGTGGCAGGCCAGCGGGCTCCAGGAGGACTGAGGGAGGCTCGTTCGTGGTGGGCAGGAAAGCGAGGGGCCTGTGGCCAGAGTAGGAAGTGGCTGGACGGGCGGCGGGGCCAATGGGCCTCGCCAGCGCACCTGTGGCTCTGGGCGGGCCGGGGCTCCAGCCTCTGCTTGCGGACACTGCCTCAAACAAAGCTGAGGAATGAAAAGGCAGGGTCTGGGAGAGAAGCGTCTCAGGCATTCGTTGGGAGCCTCCTTTGAAGAGTCCAGAGCAAGAGGTGACTGTTGAGTAGAAGGCATTAGTGCTGCCTAGAGAGCAGTGAGAGTGTGTGTGTGTGTGTGTGTGTGTGTGTGTGTGTGTGTTCATGCACGTGCGCGCTGTGCTGGGGACTGAACCCAGGGGCACTCTACTTCTGAGCTACACCCCCAGCCCTATTTTTATTTTTATTTGAAACAGGGTCTCACTAGGTTGAGAGTCTCACTACTTGATGAGGCTGTCCTTGAACCTATGACCCTCTGTCTCAGCCTCCCAAGAACTGGGATTCCAGGCATTTGCCACTGTGGCTAGACAGTAAAAATTAAAGCACTGCATTGATCCTGGTTGCTGAGTAGGTAGGAGGGCGTTTTATTTTCCAAAGGCTTGTTTCAGTTCGCTTTGTCATCACAGACCAAAACACCTTCCAGGCACAGCTTAGAGGAGGAAGGGCTCTTTGGCTCAGCTCTATGGGGTTCACCTGCCTCTGGCCGGTGCTACAGAGGCTGGCATGGCAGAGGGGCACGGTCGCAGCTCATGGCAGCAAGAAGTGGGCAGGGGCGGAAACACAGGGTCCCCAAGGCCGTGCCTCGCAGCCACCTCCTCTAGCCATGTCTCACCTCCAGACTGGCTGCTCTGCCCACCACCTGAGCGTTCCTGGGGACAGTCTATGGCTAAGCCATACAGTGCTGCTTTTCCTGCTCCCAAGAGGGTAAATCAGAAGCCTGAGTCAGTTACGACGTAGTGGGAAGCCAACCCATGGCCGGGCAGAGGAAGGCAGTTCAGGAGTTCCCCATGCGTGCACAGGACCCCGTCTGCCCTCCCAGGAGCAGCGTGTCGAATCCGGGAGGGCCACGGTCCACAGCTGACACCGAGCGAGGAGGCCAGGGTGATTTTGACGAGACCAGCGCCGCCTCTGATGTCCTTAGAATGATAAAGTGACAGTGCGTGTTCTGAATTCTGGACTGAACTGGAGGACGGAGCTTTATCCCTGCCTCAAGAAAAGAGGCACAGCAGTGGAATCCTAGGGGAGCAGGTGCTTACATGGCCTTCCACAGGTGCGGGTCAGCGTGGGTGGTGGGACGCTATGTGTGTTGTGGGTGTTTTGCAGCTCCCCTGCTTCTGCCCGTGGATACCAAGAGCACAGGCCACCCCAGCTCTGGCAAGAAAGCGTGTCTCCATATGCCACCAAGTGTCCCCTTGGGGGCAAAGAGGTTCCGCCCGAGCAGCACTGGGCTAGCGCTGCCCGCCTGTTTGGGTGGGCTCCAGGCTGGAACCTGCAGCTGGGAAGCCTCAAGCAGGCTTTCTGTTTTACTGTTGAGTGCAGCAAAAAGACCCATCCAAGCTTCTGCTAGCTGGGCTGAACATCTGCCCCGAGAGCCAGGCCAGCCCTGGTAGCTCTGGTCCTCTAGTCCTGGTCACCACCTGACTTGGGGGGTGGGTGCATGGAAGATGGGTCGGCTTAGTGAGTGCCCACCTTATCTCCAGCAGGCTCTGGAGCGAGCTTCCCAGTCAGGAGGTCTACACAGCTTCCTGGGGGCAGGCAGCCAGACGCAGGCTCCAGTTCACCCTTCTTTGGGTTCTGTATCGACTAATCCTGTTACCCTGGTTACTCCTGCGCCCCATTTCCTACTTGAGCGTGCTGGGGAGTGGCCGGCATTTGCATCAGTGCTGGGGAGCCTGCCTTCATGGCAGGGCCAGCCTGAGGTCTGGGCAGGCAGCTGGCCAGGCCCAGAGCGCAGGACCCTAGCGCGTGACTGATGTAGACCACGGATACGTGGGTGGCGGTTCTGGGATGGGTGCCTCACCTTCTAGGCTGCAGCAGACACTGTTTGCCCACTGGCCTCTGTCTCTCTTTCCGTCTGACCCTGGGTGTTGGCTGGGGCTGGCGTCTGTTGTACCTTTGGACTGTGGAAGTGTAATTTACGTCTTGATCTTTTTTAGGGCCAGTATGGAAATTACCAGCAATAAGGGACAAGCGTTGGAGCCCTCGCAGTTGCGTGTCCATCGGGGCCGGCTGGGCCCATGGCGGTGCGGATGAATTGTGACATGCAGGTTTCCCTTCGCCTGGTGCCGCATCTGCATGTGAAGCGTGCTCGTGTCAAGCTGGGTATGACGCCGAGCGGGCACCGCTGGTGCGAGGCAGCGCTGTGCTGGTGCAACACATTGGTGCTGCGAATAATACTGTATGTCAATAGGATGGGGAGGCTGTACCATCTTGTCCTCACCCCTCGCTGTTGCTAGCTAGCTCCGGGGGTCAGTTTGTCATCAGAGAGTTCTGTGCCCTGTGACGGGGCATATCTAACGATGCCGTGGTCCACACGTTCGCATAAACAGACCTGGGTCTGCCTCCCTGGCCTCGTGCAGTTGTCCATATGTGGGCTGCGAATGTCTCTTGACCCAGCTGCATCACAGCTAGACACCCTTCAGCCTGGGTGCCGCCTCTGCCGAGCCTCGGCGGGCTGGGGGTCCTCCTGTGCTCTGGGCCAGTCTGTTCCAAGACAAGGATGAGCAGGCCTCACCTGGGGAGGCCGTGAGCCATCGTTCCGAGCCTCGGCGGGCTGGGGGTCCTCCTGTGCTCTGGGCCAGTCTGTTCCAAGACAAGGATGAGCAGGCCTCACCTGGGGACCTGGGGAGGCCGTGAGCCATCGTTCCAGAGCTTGCCCACTGTGTCTCTCACCAGTGCTGTTCTTCCAATACGATACACATCTTTGTATTCAAAAGTGAAGAGGGATCAGTGACGATATTCTGAATAAATATGAGCCTGTGAGGGCAGCGTGCGACCAGTCTAACCCAGAGGGAACAGTGTTTTCCAAGAGTAAGGCCAACCAGGCCATCGGAAACAACTTTGGCTTTTGCCCTTTTTATCTGATGCTTATCTATTCTAGGATTTGAATATTTAATATGCCCAATCCTAAACTTAATTTCAAGTATTGATACCAATTTTCCCACTAGTTGGCAAGTTGTTTATTTTATATTATTTCTTCCAGGACCTTCTTGTTCGGATCTCCAAGCAAGCGTTCCTTTTCTTTTAGGGATATCTGAAATCCACATCCTGTTTTTAAAAAGAACCCCAATAATCCTACTGTGCTCTTCTGAAAGAAAAGTAAAGGTTTTATATAGTAAAGTTTGAGTGACTCTTACATCTTTAGGACATTCAGTCCCGCTTAAGTACCTGTACAAACACGAGTTCACTTGGAAAACTGTGGTCAGAGGAAGAATCTTACATTTGGTCAGCCTTTACTTGGATGATCATCTTTTTCATTAAAAAAAACTTCTGATGTATTTCCAAGAATGACCAAGAAAACACAAAAATTACATACCAGGCCTATTAAATATGGTAGTATTTTCCTTTGATTGTTTTAAAAAATTAAAGTAATTCATTTTACCTTTTTTTTTTTTTTTTTTTTTTGGCAGCGCCAGGAATTGAGCCCAGGTACAGCCCACTGAGCTATGCCCCAGAGCTTTGTTTTCTTTAATGTATTTTGAGGCAGGGTCTAAGTTGCCCAGGCTGGCTTGAGCTTGAGATCCTCCCCCTCAGACTCCCTTGTAGCTGAGATCACAGGTACCATCACAGTGCAGAGTCCTTGCTTAGCCAGAGTTTAGTGCTTTGGGATTAACGAGACACTTGTGTTTTTGCTTCAGTTAATCCTAACAGCCCGTGCTGGGAAATACACAGCAGGTGCTGTCCCCAGTTACAGATGAAGAACCAAGGCTCAATTGAAGGACTTGCTTGTGTTGACTACTATTCTAGGACATTTTCCCTTCTTCTATGAGAACATGGACAAATAGACATTTATTTTGTAGGCATTGGGTTTTTAAAACCCTAACACTGGTAAGGGCTCAAAAATTTATGTGTCCATTATTAAATTATAGAAATGTGAGTTCTTAATTGCTAAATGACAGAGTACTAGTTCATTTAGAGTCCGCTTTTTTTATTTTGTTCTTTTCTGGCAGTTTTTATAGAACTAATTTGCAAACTCAACTAGGAACTAAATTTTCCAATTGAAAATGTTAAACATTATAGATAACTGTGAAAATAGTTTTTATTCCTTGCCAGTCTGGGAATATGCCACGTGTGTGTGTGCGTATGTGTGTGTGTGTGTTTTAAGTGCTGTTTTTTTTTTTTTTTTTAAAGAAAAGAACACTTATTACCCCCAAATTTCAATCTGGAATGTCTTACTAATGTAAAGAATTTCTTGAATGTTGTGTATATATTTTAAGAGGCACTTTGTGAAATAGTTTGTACATTTATTTCCTAATTTATACATGATTTTTGGTGTTAATATATTTAATGATTAATAATGTTTATTTAATGTTTGTCCACTTTTATGTAATACTGTCGGGGGAAGTGATGCTGGCGATTGTTTCATTGGCTGTATCATATCTTCTCTTCTGTACTGTGTTTGAAAACGCTTAGGCTGAAATGAATTGTTCGTGCAGTGTGGTTACCTGTGCTGCTGTTGTGGTTTTTTTTTTTTTTTTTTTTTTTTTATTCCTACGAAGGCCAAAACAGATGCAAAGGACGATTTGGGGTCCACTGCTGTCCCCCGCCGTCCAGCCCGCAGGACCTGGACCGAGGAGTGGGCTGCTTGCAGCCCCGCGGAGGCCTCGCCCAGTGGGTCGGCGGCCCGCCGCGTCCAGGGTGCTGCGTGCGGCGGGGAAGACGCCCTTCGACTGTAAAAAGACTTAGTTTCCACTTAGGTAGTTTACCCGTCGCCTCATTTCTGTCCCTGAGCAGGGCAGATCCTCTTGTCACCGTGAGTACGTTATAAGAAACCGTCGCGTTGGTTCATTTTCTCGGGTTCGGGATGGAAACCGTCTGCCCGGGTGTACGCTAACAAATAGGTCTTCGAGAGTCGCCTGCGCGGTGAGCCGCGGGGCGGGGCTGCGCATGCGCGTCCGGGTCGCGACCCGGAAGCAGTCGGCTGCCCCGGAAGTGCGGCGCCTGGGAGCTGGTGGGTGCGGGCGCTGGGGTTGCACGGGGGGTTGGCGGGTGCTCGCGGGAGCCGGCGCGTTCGAGGCCCGTCGTGGCTGGGGGGGGGGGTGGCGTTGCGGGCGGGGCTGCAGGGTCTTTTGTGAGTGATGTCGCCGGGGAGTACGGGGTCTCCGAAGGGAGGACCCCGAATAAAGTGCGTGGGTCTACCGGTGTGGAGGCGCACGCTGTAATCCCAGCATTGGGAGGCTGAAACAGGAGGGGCGCGGTTCGCGGACAGCCTCAGCTACTTAGTCCCTCTGCAGCTCAGTGAGACCCTGTTTTAAAATTTAAAAAATAGGGCTGGGAGTGTAGCTCAGAGGCAGAATGCCCCTGGTTTACACCCCCGAACCAAAAATAAAACAAAAAAAACTCAGGTCTGTTTCCAGCGAACACATCAGAGTTGGGTGGTGGAGTGCCATGGTCTTCGTTTCTTTGGAAAGTGTGCGTGCACCCCTCGGTGTGAGCCTGTAAGATGCGGACTCCAGAGGACATTGTGTGACTGGGCAAGTGACTTCCCCTGAACCAACCTCTGATGCTTTATAGGGGCGTTTAAAAAGTGGAAGGGAGCCAGCATAGTGCGCACGCTTGTAATTACAGCACTGGGGAGGCCAGACCGAGGATCGCGGTTCGTGACAAGCCTCGGCTACTTAGTGAGGCCCTCTGCAACTTAGTGAGACCCTGTTTCAAAATAAAGAATAAAAAATAGGGCAGGGGGTTTAGCTCGGAGGTCGAATGCCCCTGGGTTCCATCCCCAGACCTGCCAAAAAATAAAAAATAAAAAGTGGGAAGGTGAGCCGGGTGCAGAGGCACAGGCCCCCAAACCTTAGTACTTAAGAAGCTGAGACAGATGGATTGAAGGTTTCGGGGTAGTGGATGGGAATTTTGCCAGGCCCTGTTTCAAAATAGAAAATTAGGGCCAAGGGTATCGTTCAGAGGTAGACCATCCCTGGATTCATTCCCCAGTCACACCATATGCGAACACACACACGCGCGATGGAGAAACAGGACACCCTGACTGCCGAGTAGCACAGCTGGCGCTGGGTTAGTGCAGTAGTGTGTGCCCTGGATCCCAAGGGTTAGGGGAGGAGCGGTCACCAGGAACAGAAGAGGCCTGGGTGGAGAGCATCCCTGGCTGAGCGTGTGGCTCGAGGGCCGACTGCTTGCCTTCCTCTGCACAGTGCAGGGTCCCTGTGGCCTTTAAATGGGGCAGGTTCCCGCAGCCGAGTTGAGAGGAACACATTTAGAAGTCTGTATAGAGCCAAGTGGTATAGAGCCAAGTGGCAGTGCACCACCAAGATAGGATTGCAAGTTCAAGGACAGCCTTGGCAAGTAGTAAGACTGAGACCTATTGAGACCTTGTTTTAAAATAAAAATAAGCCGGGCGTGGTGGCGCACACTTGTAATCTCAGCATTTGGGAGGCTGAGACCAGAGGATCGCAGTTTGTGGCCAGCCTCAGCTACTTACACCCTTTGCAACTCAGACTTTGTTTCAAAATAAAGACAAAAATAGGGCTGGGGGTGTAGCTCAGAGGTAGAATGCCCCTGGGTTCCATCCCCAGTGCTGCAAAAATAAATAAATAAATGCTGGTTCTGTATTAGACAGTACAAGAATAGCGTCATTAAAAGGAATATAAGGACCCACGAACAGTTCGGAACTGAATTTGTTCCCCTGGTGAGAGAGAGCCGCCTCATCCAGTGGGTCTCCACACAAAGTGAAAGGACAAAAGGGAGGCCGTGCGCAAGTGCAGGTGATCCGGAGCCCAGAACTTTGGTGTCTTGTGGTTGAGCCGCCCATGCCGGGAGGCCTGCTTCCCAGCAGGTCGGGTGACTTGAGTTTCCGGGCATGCTTGTGTCAGTGAGTTGTGAGCCCCTTAACCCGTTTCACACTCGCCCCAGCCCCTCTTGTCTCGTAGGTCTGGACCCTGGTGAGTCACCTCACTGCCCTATCTAGTCTCCTATCTGAAAAGCGGAGATAGAAAAGACGCCTCCTTCACAGAGGAAAGCCTTTTTTTTTTTTTTTTTTTTTGCTTTTTTTTTTTTTTGCTGACTGGGGCTGGAACCCAGAGGCATTCTACCTCCAAGCTACTCTGCCAACCCTATTTTTTTTTTTTACTTGAAACAAGGTCTCACTAAATTGCAGAGGGCCATACCAAGTAGCTGAGGCTGGCTGTGAACCTGCGATCCTCCTGGCTCAGCCTCCCAAGTACTGGGATTACAAACGTGTGCCACCCTGCCTGGCCTTCCCAGTTTTTATGAGGGCTAAATGAATTAACCCGTGAGAAATGCTTAAAACGGAATCTTGCAGGTACTGAGGTGAAGAGCCCAAATATTTATTGTTAAAACAATTTACCTCTAAGTGCTGTGTGTTTTGGACACGCCTAAGAATTCCTTTCTCAATTTTAATTTCTTTTGTTTTTGCTGCCAATGCACAAGAAGACAGTTGCTTTTTAAATTTAACCTGTAACCTGCAACCTTGCTTAGTTTTTTTTGTTGATTTTTTTTCTGGGGGGTAGTATTGAGGATTGAGCCCAAGGGCATTCTATCCCAGCTACATTCCCAGCCCCATTTTATTTTTGTTTTGAAACAGGATCTCACTAGGTAGATGAAAGTTTTACTACTTTCTGAGGCTGTTCTTGAATCTGCAGTTCTCCTGTCTCAGCCTCTCAAGTACTGGGATTGCGAGAGCGCCACCACGCCCAGCTTAAACATGCTTTTCCTGTAAAGATAATGAGAGGAGGGCTTGGTTACTGTGGGCAAATAAATAAAGTGGGGAGAGGGAGAATGGAGGCCTGGGTTCTTCCATCAGAATGGCTTTGCAAAGCTGAGGACGTTAGCGGAGCCCGTGCTGTTAGCATGAGCCTGGGTACAGCGGGGTGAAGTCATGGTTTTCAGTAGATACTGATGTCTGTGAATGTAGGTAGAGATGCGGACCTGATTAAAAGTGTGTGTGCGCGCCTGTGTAGGCGCGGATCGCATGTGTCCCCCAGCTCTGCCCACCGGGAGCTCTGGGGCACCGCTCCCCACTCTGAGGAGTAAGATAGCACCAGACTTAGGTTCTACATACTGTTCTCCACTGAGAGTAGCCACGGCTCCAGGGATGCACGGCAGATACTTCAAGTAAAAAAATAAAATAGGGCTGGGGTGTAGCTCAGAGGCAGAACGCCCCAGGGTTCAGTCCCCAGTACCAAAAACAAAGCAAAGCCCACTTCCTCCTGGGAGGAGTGAGGTGAAGTGGCAGGACGCAGGACACGCCAGCGGGGCCTTCTCAACAGCACACAGACACTTACATCCCCACACTTGGGGGGAACCTTACGGGTTCCCCGTGTAGCGCAGGAAGGGGGCGTCTGGGAGGGTGAAGGCAGGGTTGTCCTGCAAGGGGGCAGGCCAGGCCACCTCACCAGGCAGCGAGGAGCAGCTGGCTAAGTGCCCGCCCACCATTCAGTTCACTGTGACGCCTTGCGTGGGGTCTACACAGCACGTGCCTCTCCAGTAATCCACGAACACCATCTGTGTGTGCAAGTCGATCCTGATGCCGTGCCACTGAGGACCTCACAGGCCAAGGACGTGTGGTCACAAAACTGCTCCTGCCTCAGATGCCAGGGAACCCACACTTCCTGCGATTTGGTTACAACTTGGGGGCGCCTCCATCCCCTCCCCAGGCTCATGAGATGCACAAGAGCTCTTTTTTTTTTTTTTTTTTTTTTTTTTTTTTTTTTTTCTTCTCGGTACTCAGGATGGAACCCAGGGGCCTTTTACCTCCGAGCTACACCCCAGCCCTATTTTTTATTCTTTATTTTGAAACAGGGTCTCACAGAGTTGCAAAGGGCCTTGCTAAGTAGCTGAGGCTGTTTGCCTACCCGATCCTCCTGTCTCAGCCTCCCAAATACTGGGATTATAAGCATGTGCCACCACGCCCGGCTACCTGAACTCTTGATGTTGACTTGTTTGTTAAAAAGTTATTGCATGGCTGGGCGTGGTGGCACACGCTTGTAATCCCCGCGCTTGGGAGGCGGAGACAGGAGGATAGCGCAGGTTCGAAGCCAGCCACGCTGGCCTAAGAGACCCTGTTTCCAAATAAAAAGTATAAAATTTAGTTCTGAGAATGTAGCCCAGAGGTAGAAGGGTTTCTAGGAACCCCAGAACCACACACACACACACACACACACACAAAAAGGTGTTTGTGTGCTGGGCATGATGGCCCACACATGTAATCCTAGTACCTGGGAGGCTGAGACGGGAGGACCGCCGATTTGAGGCTAGCTCTAGCTCCTTAGTGAGGCAACTTAGCGAGACCCTGTTTCAGAATAAAGAATAAAAAATAGGACCGGGGTGTATCTTGGAAGTAGAATGCCTCTGGATTCAATCCCCAGTACCACAAAAATAAAGGTGTTTCTGAAGGTTCATCACACTGGCATGATTGGCCGCTGGCTCAGTCTCTAGCCCCTTCCTCCCTCCCCTGGAATACAGGGATGAGGAGGAAATTCCGAGCCTTGATCCAGGCCTGCTCCTTCTGGTGGCTAGCGTGGCCGGCAGGCTGCGTCCTTAAGTAGAAGTCTCCTGTCGTTCAGGAAATGCCAGGAGTCTAGTGGCTCTGGGTTGCACGCTCCTGTCTCTCCCATCGCTCAGGAAATTACAAGGGTCTGGGAGTTCTGTCAGGAACGGGGCAGAAACCAAACAGATACTGCTGGTCGCCACGCGGTGGGCCAGCCACTGTGCCATGCGGGTCCTCGCAGCTGGCCCAGCCCGGACCCCGGCCCTGTCCGCTCCCAGGTAAGAGGAGGCGGGCAGCGGGCGGCGGGTGCATGGCCTTCCCTGGGTCACGCCGAGGTAGAGTCTGTTTCCAGAGCCGGGGCTCGGTTTTGAATACTCTGCTTTCCAGCTTGATGACTTTAAGCTGGGCATGGTGAAGGTGTCCAGTAATGTCTGAGGTGCTTTTATTCTGAAGCAATGCCGACTTGCGCTTTAGATGGGCTTTCCATATTTTCATTAGGAGGGACTTGAGCTCCCTGAGGGAGGTTGAGTCGAGTGTTGTGGGAGGCTCAATGAATCAACTCCTACACCCGCAGATTCCCCTCCACCTCACAGGCTGGGCAGCAGAGGGCACTGCCTGCCCGGGGCGAAGGAGCCCGGCGTCTGTCTCAGGCACATCCAGGTTTGCTGTGTGCGCGGCGCGGCGCGTCAGTTTTGTGTTCAGGTGTAAATCAGGTATCTTATTCTGCCTGCTTGTCTTTTTTTAGGAGGCCATGACAGCTATGGGCCTTTTCTTCGCAAGATCACGGACCGTGTTGGAGGGCCTGGCATGGCGGGCTCCGTCCACGTGCGCTGGCCTCCAGCCCGGCCGGCCCTGCCCACAGCAGGCTTCCCCCAGGTGGCTCTCAGCAGGCTGTGTGGACCACGCCCGGCATCGGGCGCCCCCTGGAAAGAAGCCTCTCTCTGAGAAAAACCTGGTGAGATTCCCAGCTGGGAGCAGCCACCGCGGGCTCTCGGAAGGCGGCAGTCATGGTTTTGAGCTTTTTTTTTTTTTGCCTTCATTTATCCTGATTATGTTACTGAAAGGACAGGTAGAGCTTCTTGAAAGGAGCCATGTGGCTGGGCGTGGTGGCGCACGCTTGTAACCCCAGTACTTGGGAGGCGGAGGCAGGAGGATTGCAGGTTCATGGCCAGCCTCGGCTACTTAGTGACACCCTGTTTCAAATAAAGAATAGAGCTGGGTGCCACCACACCTGTCAATACCAAAACTATTAAAAACATGAATGGTCAGCTGGGAGTGGTGGCACACACCTGTAATCCCAGTACTCGGGAGGCTGAGACAGGAGGAACGCAGGTTCGAGACCAGCCTCAGCAACTTAAGGAGCCCCTATTTCAACATAACATAAAAAGGGCTGGAGGTGTAGCCCAGAGGTAGACTGTCCCTGGGTTCAATCCTCACTGCAAATAACAACAACAAACCACAGTATTGATCTAGTTAGTGTTCTGATGCTTTAGGCAGGTTTTTCCTACCTTGGGGCCTCAGAAGGGCTCTGGTGTACATTTTGCAGATAAGCCCCAGTGGCCAGGTGACAGCAGACCCTCCCTGCAGGCTGGACTTGGCGGTCGTCCAGGAGGAGCTCTGCCTCGCTGCTGCTGCGCCCTGCGGAGCTAGAGCTCTCCCAGTCGTGGCGGCCTCCCGCTTCAGTGATGAAAGAAGCTAGCAAGACATTTTGTTCAAGGAATGTTTCTTAAACAGGCTGTGTTCCCTCTGGGTTAGAAATGCTCAGTTCCTTTTGAAAGTGATGGCCGCACTTTGTGTCTGCCTGGGTCCACATCAGCCTGCAAATCCTAGTGACTTAGGGGAACTAGTTTTTCTCTTTGGATTTTAGGAGAGATTAATAATGTTAACACCAAGCCGGGAGCGGTGGCGCACGCTTGTCATCCCAGCGTTTGGGAGGCTGAGACGGGAGGATCGTGGTTCGCGGACAGCCTCGGCTACTTAGTGAGGCTCTTGTAACTCAGTGAGACCGTGTTTCAAAATAAGAATAGGGCTGGGAATGTCACTTGGAGGTAGAATGCCCCTGGGTTCCATCGCCAGTACCAAAATAATAATAATAATAATGATAATGTTAACACCAAGGCCAGGCGTGGTGGCGAACACTTGTCATCCCAGTGTTTGGGAGGCTGAGACAGAAGGATCGCAGGTTACAGCCAGCCTCAGCTATTTAGGTCCTCTGCAACTCAGTGAGACCCTGTTTCAAAATAAAGAATAAAAAATAGGGCTGAGGGTGTAGAGAGGAGGTAGAATGCCCCTGGGTTCAATTCCCAGTACCGGAAAATAAGTAAATAATGTGAACACCATTCATTTCTAATATTAATAACAAAAATGACATTTCAAATGGGTGCTTCTCTTGGATATTGGAGTGTTTTTAACATAAAGATGCTCTGTGCTTTCTGTAGAAAAAACACTTTGTGGACCATCGGAGAGTGCTTGTTCGCGGAGGAGATGGAGGTTCTGGCATGAGCTGCTTCCACAGCGAGCCCCGCAAGGAGTTCGGGGGCCCGGATGGCGGAGATGGCGGCCACGGCGGCCACGTCATCCTGAGAGGCAGGTGCCCTGGCGCAGCTGGGAGGGCGAGGCCTCGCTTCTGCAGACGGAGTCCCACCTCCCATCTTAGGTGGCTTTTGCAGTCACAGTGGATGTGGAGACATCATGTTTACGGATTACATGGGTGTCCGTAAACGGTAGACTTAAAGCTGGGCACAGTGGGACATACCTGTAGTCCCGGCTGCTTGAGAGGCTGAGCCAGAAACACTTTCGAGGCCAGCCTCAGCAGCTTGACAAGACCCTGTTTCAAAATAAAAAAGGAGCCAGGCATGGTGGCACTCGCTTGTAATCCCAGCATTCGGGAGGTAGAGACCGGAGGATCGCATTTCGCAGACAGCCTCAGCTACTTAGTGAGGCCTTCACAACTCAGTGAGACCCTGTTTCAAAAATAAAAAGAAAGCTGGGCTTGGTGATGCACGCTTGTAATCCCAGCACTTGGGAGTCTGAGACAGGAGGATCGCACAGGTTCAAAGCCAGTCTCAGCTACTGAGTGAGGCTTTCAGCAACTTAGTGAGACCCTGTTTCCAAATAAAAAATAAAATAGGTCTGGGAGTATAGCCCGGAGGTAGAAAAGACCCTGGGTTCCACCTCTCTAATACCACAAAAAAGAAAGGAAGGCAGGCAGGCAGGCAGGCAGGCAGGCGAATAAATAGGGCTGAGAGTGGAGCTTGGAGGTACAATGCCCCTGGGTTTAATCCCCAGTGCCACAAAAAAAGGAGGAGCTGAGCTGGGCGTGGTGCACACACTTGTAATCCCCGCGCTTGGGAGGCTGAGACAGGAGAACTGCACAGGTTCGAAGCCAGCCTCAGCTACTTAGTGAGGCTCTCAGCAATTTAGTGAGACCCTGTTTCCAAATAAAATAGGTCTGGGAGTATAGCCCAGAGGTAGAAAGTCCCTGGGTTCCACCCCCAGTACCACACACACAAAAAAAAAATTATAAAAAGGAGGTGCTAGGGATAGGGCTCAGTGGTGGAGTTTGGTGGTCAGCCTCCAGGCCCAAGGCTCTGGGCTTAATCCCCAGTACTCAAAACAAACAAACAAAAGGAACGTGCACTAAAGCAACTCTACGTGTGTTCTTCCTTTTTAAATTCCAGGAGCAGTTGGCTCTTGGGACTCTGCCATGAGGTGGTGCTCATCACAGGACAGAGCGTGTGTGACTGTCTAGCCAGTGCAGAGGGCTGATCATATCCAGCACACACCCAGCATAAAGGCCGGGCAGCGGGAAGCAGACACAGTCACAGTGGTCAAACGGAGCTGCTCTGTTTCTAGGGCGAGGGTGGGACCCAGGGGCTTCCTACCCCCAGCCCTATGTTTTGCTCTTTATTCTGACACAGGGTCTCACTAAGTTGCAACGGGCCTAAGTAGCTGAGGCTGGCTGCGAACCTGCGATCCTTTTGTCCTGGCCTCCCAAGTCCTGGGATGACAGCGTGCGCCACCACGCCTGTGGCTCAAATACAGCTATTTTTAATCGATGGCATTATGAGTAACTTCATAATTTTTTTTCAGAAATGGCTTTGTTTTTTGAAGGAATATAAGAACTTAGCCTTTTTAAAATTCGCGTTGCTAGTGAGTAACCTCTGCTGCTGTGTGAAAGCCCCTAGAGTGGGTAGAGAACATTAGTCACGGGCCGGTCCTGGACACCAAGCCCTGAAGGCTCTTGCTCCACCTCTAGCTGACCAGCAGGTCAAGTCCCTGTCCTCAGTTCTGGCCCAGTATCAGGGTTTCAACGGAGAAGACGGCGGCAGGAAAAACTGCTTTGGCAAAGGTGGCGCCATCCTCTACGTGCGGGTAAGCCGGAGTGCTGAGTGGGTGCTGTTCCCGTGGGGCATCGTCGGGTCGGGCAGGCACGAGGCGGGTGGGGGCGTGGGCTTAGCAGCCTCCACACGGGCTGTGCCATGGCCGCCAGCTGACGGCCTTGAACAGGAGCCCCGGCGCTCCCTCCTCCTGTGGAGCCAAAGCCGAGGCGAAGCCCTCGGACGGGCAGCTGTCCTGTGCTCATTTGACCCTGATGTTTTGGAGACTGGAAACCTGCAGTCTGAAAGGCACGCGGCCGGCCCCATAAAGCCCTCCCGGAGCCCTATCTTTCCCTCTGCGTGGGCTCTGGGGGCCGAGGCTCAGCGGGCCCGCGCCTCCCCTGGCCGCGGTGGACTGTAACCGCGACCCTGTGCTGCTTCAGGTTCCTGTGGGCACCCTGGTGAAGGAGGGCGGCGAGACTGTGGCCGACCTGGCCCTCCCAGGTGACGAGTACATCGCTGCGCTGGGCGGGGCCGGAGGCAAAGGCAACCGATTCTTCCTGGCCAACGACAACCGCGCCCCCGTGACTTGCACCCCCGGAGAGCCAGGCCAGGAGCGCGTTCTCCACCTGGAGCTCAAGACGGTGGCCCACGCTGGCATGGTGGGTCCCCGGCGGACTGGCTTCTGCCCTGGAGGAGTAACCGCTTCAGGCTCACCTGGCCCGTGGCGTGCTGCTCCTCACCGTGTGCCCGGCAGCCCCGTCCCAGCGGGACCTCACGGGGCCTCACAGGTCGCCTCTGCTCTGTCTTCCAGGTTGGGTTTCCCAATGCTGGGAAGTCTTCACTCCTCCGAGCCATTTCCAACGCGAAGCCCGCAGTGGCTGCCTACCCGTTTACTACCCTGAAGCCCCACGTGGGCATCGTCCACTACGCCGGCCACCAGCAAGTAGCAGGTAGTGTCCGGAGCCCTGCCTGGGCGGGTTTAGGTGGTCCGAGCCACTCCGGAGATAATTATGACTCCTAAATTGAACTTCCTGTCCTCATTGAGACAGTGTTAAGGAGCCTGTTCTCTGTCAAGATTAGGAGGCCCCGCCCCTCCCGGGAATCCCTGGGTTCCAGGCCTGGGAGGGGTGGCCTCTCCCTGCTCCGCTCCTTCTTCCAGGGATTTGCATGCTAGTCGTGTATGCGTGCGCTCTAAAGAGCTTTCCCTGTGCCGTTTTGAGGGAAGGAAACTTTTTTCTAGTAGATAATGTACCCATTAAAAATAGTAAGCCTGCTGCTAGGGTTATTTGTATCGCACGTTATATTTGCAAAGTACTCTATAATGGTTTCTATCAGTAATCAAATTATTGATAGAGCACAGGAAGCCGGTTTTCCTTTTTGAACCCTGCTTCTAGTCAGAAGTACAGGCATGCGTTGAGACTCCTCGTCGACGGCTCAGCCGTTGTGCCCGCAGCTCCGCGCACCTCGCAGATGTGAGGCTGGTGCCTCGCCGTGCCCGGCCGCTGAGCCCCTGGGGTAAAGGAAGGGCCTCCGTTTTGAGGAGTTCCTTGAAGGGAAGTGTTGGCAGCAGGGATTCCGGCGAGGCGCCCATGTGGCCTCCCGTGATGGCCTGCCTGTCTCCTGCAGTGGCTGACATCCCAGGGATCATCCGAGGCGCCCACCGCAACAAGGGCTTGGGGCTGAGCTTTCTGCGGCACGTCGAGCGCTGCCACTTCCTCCTCTTCGTCCTGGACCTCTCCCTCCCAGAGCCGTGGACTCAGGTGGACGATTTACGGTACGAGCTGGAGAAGTACGAGGAAGGCCTCTCGCAGAGACCCCACGTGATCGTTGCAAATAAGATCGACCTCCCCCAGGCCAGAGCCAACCTGCCCCAGCTGCGGGCGCGCCTGGGCCCTGAGCTCATCGCTCTGTCGGCGGTGACCGGGGAGAACCTGGAGCAGCTGCTCCTGCACCTGAAGGTGCTGCATGACGCCTACCTGGAGGCTGAGCTGCGGCAGGGCCACAGGCCCCTCCGGTGGTAGCGAGTGGTGTGCAGCGGCACTGTGCCCAGGGCAGGGGCTGCACGGGTGGTGGGCGATCCTGGGCAGGGGCGCGGGCACACCAGACTGTAAACTGTGGGTGGCTTTGAATGCACAAGAGAAGTGCTTGTAAACACTTGTGTGGCAGTGCATCTGTCTTCCCGCCACCCCGGGCTCTCCAGCGAAGGCACCCCCTCTGGCCCGGGACTCCTGCAGGTGCCAGAACATTGGTGCCGCCCGACACCAGCCTGTTCCCCGGTGCCTGGCTTGCCCGTCAGCCTCTCTGACTGATTTGCCAAAGTTGACTCATTTGTGCTAATTAATACCCCTAATTAGGAGGAGGGCCACGCTGCCGGCTGGTGTTGGCGGTGCCGCCGCCGTGCACGGCGCTGCAGGACTCGCAGCCAGACCCCGGCGCGGTGGTGGAGGCGGCCCTCCACTACACGCCCTGGCGGATGCGACTGAGTGCACCCAATATCCGGCACCGTCCTTGCGCCGGCTCCTGGTCTGTGCGTGTGCACAGGCGCGCTCTCAGCTGAAGGCGAAGTCAGCTGCAAAGTGCCAGTATTGTTCCCCGGGAGCGGGAGCGGCCGGCAGGAGACACATCCCAGGGACCGGCTGACCGGCTGAAGCGTAGCTCTGCTCTTGGGAGTTTGAAGGGAGCCTTGGCACGGTCAGTCCCTCCTCTAGCTCTGCGCTCTAGGAGGCAGCGTCTTTGCCCCAGGCGCCTGGCTGAGCACAGGTGGGCACAGAATAAGGACCACCACGCCGCGCAGTGTCCGGAGCCCCCAGCAATGACAGGGAACAGAGCCCCCAGACGCAGCTGCGGTGAGGTTGGCCACCGGGCCCAGGGGAGCCGTGCTGAGGGAACTTGAGTAATAGGCCTGAGCTCGGTTTTCAGGAGAATTCAGTTTTGATCTCACATCAAATCTGCAGCCAGAACACGAGGTCCTTTTCCCCAAGCTTCATCTTAATGTCCTGTAATTTCAAAGGCCCTCGTGCTCTGGAAGCCAGGGACGGGTCTTGCATCTATTTGCCTTCCCTTTCAGGCCACCACAAAGGCTTTGGTAGAGTCAGGCCAGGCCTAAGAGCCTGATTACCATGGCTTTCATCTTTGCAGGGCCCTGCGCCCCTGGGGGAGGCCTTGGTCTGCCGGGCTCCCCGGCCCTGGGGGAGGCCTTGGTCCTGGGGGAGGCCTTGGTCGGTCTGGGGGAGGCCTGGGTAGGCGGGCTCCCCTGTGGGGATGTCCCCGCCCTGGGGGAGGCTTTGGTCTGGGGGAGGCCTTGGTCGGCGGGCGGCTCCCTGTGGGGCTGTGTCCCCAGGACTCCTTTGTTGAGATTCCAGTGCTGTTGGAGTTGCCCATCCTCCTGCTCAGGGAGCCCCAAACTCCCGCCCACAGTCGCCGCCGCCTCTGCGAGGCTGGAGCTGGGCTCCCCACCACTTACCTGGGTCCCATCTTTGGTTTTATAGACAGTTTGTATATTTTTTAAGTTTTTTTGTACTGGGGATTGAACCCAGGGTCATTCTACTTCCAGGCTACTCCCCACCCAGCTTGATTTTATTTCTTATTTGGAAACAGGGTGTCTAGGTTGCTGAGAGCCCTGCCAAGCTGGTGAGGCTGGCTTTGAACGTAAGCTGCAGGCGTGACCTCATGCAGCTGCCCGGCGGTGGTCTCAGGCATGTACCCCAAGGGCACTGGGCACAGGAGCCCTGTGCTCGGTCTGGAACGCACGCACATGTGCTGTGTTGCTCCCCAGGTTCTGCTGGCCTCTGGGTGTTTTCGTCTTCCAACATCTGTCCCCGCCGACTGGTGACATTTCTCAGAGGCTCCAGCGAGCCGCTCCCTTCTGATCCTGGAGGCTTCCTGCCGGCGTCTGGGCTGGCTGCCTCAGGTGGCCAGGCATTCCGCCACAGCACATTGCAGTCTACGGGGTCTTGCTTGCCCATGCCGAGTCTCCCTGCCTCTGGCTTAGGTACCCGCCCCTGTTGATAGCCACCCCCAGTGGTTCTGTGTGGGTATGGACCACAGGCCACAGCTTGGCTGCTCCCTGACCTTTCTGGAAGCAGGTCTGAAGATGGGGACCCAAGCTTCAGAATGCAAAATGTCCCTAAGTTTGCCAGCCTTTAGCCTGTGCCCCACCCACGGGCCTGCCCCCCTCAAGTCCAGAGCAACCCATTTGCTGGCCACGGAGGCCAAACCTCCACCCTTGCCCTGCGGGCATTAGGGCGCTCAGGGGAGGGGCTCGGGCTTCAGCTTGAGCTCCTAGCCACTGCTAGGTCCCTCCGACCTTTGTGGTGGTCCCTGGTCTGCTCTCCTTGTCTTCGTGCATAGAGGTCCCCGCCTACCACACACCGGTAGTGAAATAGAGGCAGGCAGTGGGCGCGGTGGGCGCGCTGGTCATCCCAGCATCCAGGAGGCTGAGGCAGGAGGATCGCAGTTGGCAGACAGCCTCAGCTACTACTTAGTGAGGCCCTCTGCAACTCGGTGAAACCCGTTTCAAAATAAAGAATAAAAAATAGGGCTGGGGGTGTGCTTGGAGGTAGAATGCCCCTGGGTCCCATCCCCAGTACTGCAAAAAACAGAAAAAGAAAAAAAAATAGAGCAAGCAGACACTGGTATTTTCAGGGAAACCTAGGGGCTGGTGGGCTCCCCAGCTCGACCAGGACCTACCTTACAAACAGGTCCCCAACTTGACAGAGAAGCTGAGCCTCCTTGACTGCTCCTGGTTAAGGGGTCCCTCTCCCGCCCTTCTGTCTAGGCTGCCCCCAGCCGGCCCTGACCGACAGGGTGGCACCAAGCAGGCTGTAAGGGCCTTACGCTGCTGCGCTGCTCTGGGCCCCTGGGAACAGCAACTGGCTGTCACTGGCCTGGGGAGGGGCCCCGCAGGGCTGTGCCTGAGATTCCCGCAAAGCAGGGGCCAGCTCTGAACAGCGGCGCTAGTTGCCTGGGGTCCTCAGTGTCCTTAGCCTGTGGCTGCCTCAGTCCTCTGCCTCTGCAGCCGTGGCATTTTCCAGTGGGTCCCTCCATCCTCCTCTCCTTGAGTCTTTGGGTTTAAGGCCACCCCGAGTCCCCCCAGCACCTTCCCTGAGGTCCTTGGTGCCGCATGCACAGGCAGGGCGGTGCCCTGAAGTTCTGGGTGCCTGCACAACACTCCTTCCCTTTTTTTTCTTTCTTTTTTTTTTTTTTTTTGCAGTATTAGGAATGGAACCCAGGGGCATTCTACCTCTGAGCTACACCCCCAGCCCTATTTTCTATTCTTTATTTTGAAACCGGGTCTCACTGAATTGCAAAGGGCCGCACTAAATAGCTGAGGCTGTCCATGAACCGTGATCCTCCTGTCTCAGCCTCCCGAATGCTGGACTTACAAGCGTGCCCACCGCACCCGGCATCAGCCCTTCCCATTTTGAGTATGTGCTTAAAAGGGGCACTGTGTGCTGCCTTGGGCATGGCGAGGAGCCCTTACTTCTCCCTCTGTTATCTACGTCAAGCCTTGGCTCCGCCTTGACCCACAGCCTGGCCCTCCCCAGGTCATCACGGCAGTCACTTAGCAGTACCCAGGCTCTTCCTCTTCCCGCAGGTGGCTGCAGGACCGTGCGCGTCACAAAGCCCCTGCCCTCTGTGGGACAGGGCTCCCCCATGCTGCTCCGGCCACGCTGGAGACACAACCTGGACTGCACACTCTTGTCGCCCTCTGGCTGGCACTGCCCTTCCCAGAGCCCCGTGGCTCGTCCTCAGGAGGAAATCAGGACACCTTGCCCACCTCCACACGGCCCGCCTCTCCCGTAGCCCCTGAACAAGGCCTCTTAGTGCTGGGCCCAACACCTGGCGCCTGAAGGCTGTGCATGCTGAGGCTACATGCAGGTGTTGACGCATGCCGTGGTGTTTACCAGAGCTGGAACCCCAGAGGGGGCGCCGGGCAGCAGGAAGAGCCAGCAAGCTCTGCGTCCATGCTGCCAGGGAGCCCGCCCGTGGAAAGTCTGGCCACAGGGCTTGTAGAGCGCTCTCCAGCTGGCGGGGCCCGGTGGGCAGGGAGGAGCTGCGGCCAGGCAAGGGCAGCGGGAGGTGTGGGGAGCCTTAGAACTTAGCGCGGAGCTGGGGCACGGCTCAGAGGCAGGGCACTGGCTTAGCATGTGCTCAAGGCCCCGGTTCACCCCAGTGCCAAAAATAGACCATGCTGTGTCATGGGCACATTTTGGTGGGAAGGCAGACATTTTTCGGTGATCAGTGGCGGTGACAGGTGCTTAGTGAGCATGTGCGATGCCCCTCAACTGTGGCGGAAATGTGGCTAAGTTTATGCCAGGTGTGGTGCCGCACACTGGTAACCCCAGCATTCGGGAGGCTGAGACCAGAGGATCGTGGTTCACGGACAGCCTCAGCTACTTAGTGAGGCCCTCTGCAACTTAGTGAGACCCTGTTTCAAAATAAAGAATAAAAAATAGGGCTGGGGGTGTAGCTTGGATATAGAATGCCCCTGAATTCCATCCCCAGTACCACAAAAAAATAAAATAAAATAGGGCTAAGGGTGTATCTCAGAAGTAGTGAAGCCCTGGCTTCCATCTCAGTACCAAAAAAGAGCAGCTCAGTGAGATGGCACACACATGTTAACCCCAGTGCTCAGGAGACTGAGATGGAGGATCAGATTGGTGTCCAGCCTCAGCACCTTGGGAGGCCCTCTGCCACTTAGGCCATGTTTCAAAATTTGAAAAATAAGGCTGAGAGTATAGCTCAGAGGTAGAATGCCCAGTAACACACACATGGATGATCCCGCCAACGGCCACCTGCTCCTCAAGCCTGGACTTGCCCTGTGCCCACCTAGCCGGCAGCCCACAGGGACCAGCGTGGGGGCTGGAGCTTGTGTTCAAAGGGACATCCTGAAGGGCCCAGAACTGGTCCCAGGAAACATCTGTGTGGCCCACAGGTTCACAAGGCCCTGTGGCCCGCTCAGCTGCTGGCCCACCATGGAGTCAGTCCAGGCGCCCAGACCAAGGGGCTCTTAGCGCCTGCTGGACAGTGGTGTGATCCTTGGGCCGGCCAGTGCCTGGCACAGGGCTGGGCACACAAACAGCTGGAGGAAGCTTGCAGGCCCTGCCTCCCTCCCCCAGGTGTGCGTTCCTGTCTGGAATGCCTGCAGTCAGAAGCGACTCATCCGTAAAGATCGCCTGGTCACAAGGCAGACCTCCGCCTGGTAATGAGTCCAGGACATGCCGTGTGGATTAGCAGTTTGGAGGGAAGGCAACAGGGTCAAGACCGCTGCTGCTGGGAGCGGTCACAGGCCAGAGGAGGCCCGAGCTGATGAAGCCCGCGGGCTTGAGGGGCCACTGAGCAAATGGCCCAGAGCCTGGGCTTCTGCCAAGGGGAGCAGCCAGGCCAGGGCAGGCGCTCCCCTCGACCTAGCGGCCGCACTCCCACTGCGCTGTGAGCCAGGCTTGCTGGCCTGTCAGGACGGCCCCCGAGGCAGCGACCAGGGACTGGGTGGCCCTAGGCGGCTCATCCAGTGGGGTCCTCCCATGACACTTTGTGCCCTCACCTTCAGACACACCTCTTCCCCGTCTCCCCTCTTTTTTTTTTAATCTGTTGGAGGGTGTTTCAGCCCCTGGGGGCCCCTTGTGCCTTCCCTCTGATGTGCCCAGGTTGCAGTGCCCCCTGCCGACATGTTGCTCTCCTCGAGGCTGGGGGCTGGGGGCATCAGGCCACCCGGTTAATGGACAACAGACCAGGCAGCCGTGGCCTGCCTGGTCTAGGTCCCCTCGAGCAGCCTGTTTGGGAGTGATATCTTGCTGCCCCAGAGCCCGGCGCCCACAAGGATCACTTCCTATCAGCCTTATTTCACACAGCTAGTCACAAGTCATTAGATAATTGGCTCCTCACCTTTATTAATCAAAGAAACAGAATGACCATAGGGTAGGCTGGTCTGCCTCCATGCCAAGATGCCAGGAGAGCGGCCTGGGCCAGCTCTCTGGGCGGGATCTTCCCCATCAATGACAGACACGCACCTGGGTCCCCCTGTGGACTGTGGGTCCCCTCTGTCCCAAGGCTACCGCAGTAAAGCAGTAAGATGTGTCAGCCTAAGAAGGGATTCTCACCACTCTAGACAGACGCTGTGTCCCAAGTTGGGCGCCAAATCTGTTAGAAATAACTTCATGGCATCAAAAAAGCACTTGTTCAAAAATTGGTAGGCTAAAACTGGGTGTGGTGGTGCACACTTGTAATCCCAGCTGAGATAGGAGGACTGCGGTTCGTGGACAGCCTCAGCTACTTAGTGAGGCCTTCCACAACTTAGACCTGTTTCAAAGTAAAGAATAAAAAATAGGGCTGGAGGTGTAGCTCAGAGGTAGAATGCCCCTTGGTTCCATCCCCAATACCAAAAAAAATAAAAAATAAAAAAAAATTGTTTCGCAAGTTGATTTTATTTTTGTGCAAAAAAGAGAGTCCCCAGGTATGCGAGGGCACACCTGACAAAGAACCCAGCGGCCTATGTCCCTGAAGTGACACTCCTGACCGCCATCTGACTGCTGGGAGTTACAGCTGCACACACTTCCCAGGCAGCCACAGGGACTACGGGGAGGGGTTGGTACTGGCACTTTATTTTTTGGGGTAGGGGAGGACTGATGATTGAACTCAGGGAAATTCTACCTCTGAGTTACCCCTCCAGCCCTATTTTATTTTTATTTTGAAACCAGATCTCACTAAGGTTGATGAGAGTCTCAGTACTTACTGAGGCTGTCCTCGAACCTGCAATCTTCTGTCGCAGCCTCCCAAGCACTAGTATTACAGATGTGCGTCCCCATGCCCAGCTGCAATTTCTTTTTTTCTTTTCTTTTTTTTTTTTCCTTTTTTTTTTTTTTTTGTGGGTCTGGAGATGGAACCCAGGGGCATTCTACCTCGAGCTACACCCCAGCCCTATTTTTTATTCTTTATTTTGAAACAGGGTCTCACTGAGTTGCAAAGGGCCTCACTAAGTAGCTGAGGCTGGCCATGAACCACAATCCTTCTGTGGCAGCCTCCCAAATGCTGGGATTATAAGGGTGTGCCACCACGCCCGGCTTCCATTTCTTTTTTTCTTTTCTTTTCTTTTCTTCTTTTTGGTGGTACTGGCATTCCTGAAAGCCCTTCTACCTCCGGGCTACACTCCCAGACTTTATATATATATATGTGTGTGTGTGTATATGTATATGTATACGTATACATATATATGTATATGTATATGTATATATATAATTTTTTTTTTTTTTGGAAACAGGGTCTCTTAAGCCAGCGAGGCTGGCTCCGAACCAGCGCGATCCTCCTGTCTCTGCCTCCCAAGCACTGGGATTACAAGGGTGCACCACCACACCCGGGTAGCTACCATTTCTTAAAAATGCTAATTTTACAAAGGAGTGTCTTTACAAGGTTACAAAATGGCAGTTTTAGTTACAAAATGAAGTTTAAGTATAAACTGTTTCTTTGACAGAAAAGATCCGATTAAATTCTCAGGATGACCTGAGACACCTAAATCACCTGGGCTTGCTTCGCAAAGCTGCATCCAGGTGCTCAGACAGTAACTTCAGGGAACTGGCTCCCGCTGCCCTGCCGGCTCTCAGTGGCTCCCTCCGAGTGTGGCCTCAGCCAAGATGGCTGCCAGGCCAGCAACTGTAGCTGGAGAAGCCCATCCTTCCCAGAGCTGCAGCCAAATCCCCAGCGCTGCCGCGGCCAGGCCATGCCTGGGACCCCCACCCATCCCAGAGGTGGACCCGCCTGAGCCCAAGCCTCAGCTGGCCAGAGCGAGGAAAAAATGGTTCCAAATGAAAAGTGTGTCTGTTCCAGCGCGTCCAGGCTGGGCCTGGGGATGGAAGGGGCCCGAGAGCTGAGGGTGCTGGGAGTGCCCCCCAGGGGGAAGCCAGCTCCCACTCTGCCTTTGCTCTCAGTGTGATGCCAGGTCACTTAACCACCTGGTGCCTCACTTTCCCCCTCTGTAAACGGGAAATGGAGCCCACTCTACTGAGCACCAGCAGAGGCGAAGAGGACTCAGGTGGTGCTGGTGGCACGGCGCTTGGCATTGCTATGGGCTGAGCAGGGCCACCTTCCCAGGTGGGCACCGGCGAGGGGCCCTCAGCCTCAGCCCTGCCCTGCCTGGCCCTGCACGTCCTCAGGAGGAAGCTCTGGAGCTGACCGCCTCTGGGATGGCCCAGCCAGTCACGGGACTTAGCACGCAGCCAGTCCTGCGGCACGACAGCCCCTGTCCTCGCCGTCGCCTGTGAGGAGGGGCTGCTGGGTCCCAGGAACTAGGGGCCTGGCTGACCTCCTGTCCAGTGCCTCCAGATCCAGGCTTGCTGGGGAAGGTGACCCCAGGGCCGTTCCCAGCCCCTCCAGTCCTGTAGCCTGCCGCCTGCGGGTGCTTAATGACAGGTTAGCGCGAGGCTGTGCTGTCGATGGCCATCCGCTGTCCGCTGGCAGCAGGTGCAGGCCCCACCAACAATGAAGCAATTTCCGTAATGACAGGGAGGAGCCGCTTCCTGCCGGCCCACAGGCCAGGCCCTGCTGCGCTGCAGCCATTCTGCAGAGGAAGAAGCTGAGGCCCAGCTTTGCCTGGCCCAGGCTGCCGGGCAGAGAAGGCTAAAGGCCGCGTCCCCTTGGGAGCCTGGATTTCACTTCCAGCCTCAACAGAGGCCTGCTGGCTGGGCTTGAACCATCCCACCTCAGGCCTCAGTTTCCCTTCCAAGCACTCTCCTACGACCTGGGAAGCCGAGCCTTGGGGTCTGCAGCCGCCGGCTGCTCCTCCCCTCTCTGCCCCTACACTCCTGGCTCCGAAGACAGGGGCTGCTTCTCCGCTCCTTCCTGGGCCCGGCACAATGGAGGTCATACAGCGAGTGCCAAATAAGTGCTTGTGTTTCACTCAACAAAGCTGCGGTTTGGTTCCGAGGCTCCCAGGGTCCCTCTCAGATGCCTCGCCCCGCTGCCCACCCTGGAGACACTCTGCCTGCCCCCTGCACGCAAGTGATGGGGCTTGGGCCCTGTCCTCCAGAAGGGACCAGCCCACACTCACCACCCTGTGGTACCCAGCACACAGTAGGTGCTCAGGGAGACCGTGACGGATGGAAAGAGCCGCAGAGCCAGGCCTGGCTTCAGATGCTGGTGCCCGCTGACCTGGAGAGAGGCCCTGTCTTCCACCTGTCCCTCTCATCAGCAGAAAGCAAAGCACCTCGCCCTCGGGCGGCCGAGGATGCACCCAGGAGGAGCACCAAGAGCTACTAGCTGTGGTGTCCTGTACCCTTGATGCTGGGGTGGGAGGGGCACAGAGAAGTGGCGGCTGTAGTCACACCGCTCCCCACAGGCCCCAGTCACCCCTCTTCAAGGCCCCCCCAGTAACTCAGCCTTTGCAGGAGGGAAGGATTGCCTGCTGGGCCTGCTATGTGCTGGAGTCTCCATCCCAGGCCCTGAACCTCTCCCTTAGGGACACCCAGGTCCAGCACCAGGACAAGTGCAGTGGCCCCCGCTGGCCCTGCACTTCCTGCCTTGGGGAGCCTCGGCTGGATGGCCGTCCTGCTCCTGCTCCAGGAGGCTCCTGGCCAGCGGCCAGGCTGACCTTGTGCACCATAACAGCAGCCTCCACAGCAGGGGCTCACCGCGTGGGTCGTCTGTCGCCTCCCCACAGCTCAGGGACCAGTGTGTCCCTCAGGGCCTGGTACACAGTAGGTGCTCAGTAAACACCAGCTGGAGGCTGGGCCCTGGGCCCTGGGCCCAGGACTTGGTCTCCTCCGGCAGCTTGGATTGCAGCGAAGGCCCCTGGCTTGTTTGCTTCAGACACGGACCCAATAGGCTCCGAGTCTTTCTTCTCTCCTCCTCCGTCCCTGCACAGGAGCTCCAGGAGCGGCAGTTTCCAGAGATTGAAGGCAAAATTGCTTGAAAGCCTGTGCTTTTATCCTCCAATTTGTAGCCATTTAGCAGGGCCGGGCGGAGGGGCGGCCAGGGCTCTGGCTGCGCTGTCTCGCAGAAGCGCCCCTGGCAGAGCAGGGCAGGTCTTTCTTTGTCTTTTCCCGGACAGCCCTAGGACTCAGGACAGACACCTGCTGGGGCAGGGCCAGGCAACGAGGGGGAGGGAGGCCACGCCTCACCTGCTGCTCAGGGCAGGGGCTCCCTGAGCACGGAGGTGGCATCCGCCCTTGCCCTCGCTGCTCCCAAGGGCTGCGGAGGCCCGGCGTGGGGACAGAAGGCCGGCTGGGACAAGCTTTGTGGAGGAAGTCCCAGTGCCCCACGCCCGCCTCCCCGGCACTGAGGAGGGCCTGGATGTTTTCCACCAGGAACCAGAGGGTGGCAGGATTGGGATCCCAGAGAAGGAGCTGTGAAGGGGCAGGGGCTGAGCTTAGGGGCAGGGGTAAGTTTTCAGGGGAGTTTGGAGGTTTGGGTAGATTGGTCCCTTAGCAGTGTGGAGAATCCCAGCTACCCGGAAGCCATGTTTGGACGGGTGGGCGCACCTCACTGTGGGCTGAACCCCCTGAGCCTGGTGGTGAGGCGAGGCCAGAGACAGTGGCTGTGACATGGCGGATTCTCTCCCTGCCCCAGAAAGGGAAGAGAAGGGGGAAGAACCAGGACCAGGACCGGAGGGCCAGGCCTTGCAGGTGCCCGTGCACCAAGTGGCTCTGGGTACCTGGGGAGGGCTGGACCTTAGGACCCTTTGCTCACTGAAGAGAGCGCCCTCCACCCGCCACCCAGTCCTCCCACTGCCCCCATCCTGCGCCCACAGCCCCCAGAATGAAGCCTCCACCAAAGAGGCCCTCCCTCCCTCCCTCTCCTGAGCTCAGCTCCAGCCCCGACACCCCAGGAGCCCTCCTTGGCCACTGCAGCCCCTGCTGTCCCTCTCTGTCCTCCTCCCCATGCCCAGGCGTGGTCAAGAGCCTCCCTGGGCTCTGAGAATGCCCAAGTGGGAAGTCGTGGCCATGGGACGCACAGATCCCGCCAAGAAGGCGGCGAGCGCCCATCAGGGAGGGACACTGGTGGATCTTCGTCCCCCAGGCTCGCACGCGCCCCTCCCAGCCACCCTCCTGCACAGGTGTGTTAGCTGGGTCCCGTCGCCTGCCAGGTGCTGAGGTGCGGGGTGTGCGGTGGGGCACTGCGGGAGAACCAGCCCGTCCCCGGGACTGACCCCTGGATGGCAGGTCCCTCTTCTCTCCTGCCAAGCCTCCATCCAGAAGGCTGATCCCTGAGCCTCGTGCCTCCCCCGGAATCTTTTTCCCTGAGGCATGACTGGACAGAGGCTTTGACCACCCTGCAAAGTCCTCGGGACTCAGCACCAATAAAAAAATACACTTTATTGTGACTCCACGCGACAGGGCAGAGCGTGCAGAGTGCCGGGGCGTGCATGGCAGGAAGCAAAGTGACCCCTCCCTGGGCACCCTGGGCCTGGCCTGCAGGTTGCCCCGGCCAGCCTCGGGACCCCAGGCGCAGCCAGCCCTCACCCAGCAGCTTCTCCAAAGATCGGCTGAGCAGATGGATGGGCGGCCGGGCTCTGGGCCTGGAGCAGGTGCCAGGGTGCTGGCCCCTCTCAGAGCCCCCAGTTGAGCCAGGGGCGGGGCGGGCAGAAGCAGCTGGCGCAGCTCAGCCGGAAGCCACAGCAGAGGGAGGAGGGCGTGGGAGCCCACACCTGCCAATCCAGCCCAGCTCCTCGGCAATTTCATCTCTCTTGATTAAACATCCACGGAACATCAAGTTCACAGACGTGTTTTCTTCTTCTTCTTCATCTTCCCGAAAACACCCAGAATGGAGCAGCAGAGAAGGGCGTCCAGGTTCCCGGGGCACTTGACACTTGGTGGGGTAGAGAGTTGGAGAAAGGAGCAGCGGAAGGAGCCAGGCTCTGGGCTTCAGCAAGACACAGACAGCAGCAAGAGGCAGCGTCCCCAGCTCGTCCGGGCTGCGGGGTCAGAGCGGGCTGCGGGGTCAGGAGGCCGAGCGTGTGCTTGGGGGAGAAGGTGGAAGTGGACGCCACCGGCCACTGCGCTGCCCCCGGGCAGGTGGACGGCGGGCCAGGACTCTCTTGGAGTAAGGAAGATGTGGGCAGCAGGGCCGGTCACCCACGCTCCAGTTCAGCCAGCAAGGGCCCCCACCGGCCCACTGCTGGGCAGTCGGTCTAAGAGAGGTCGCCAGGTGTTTAGGGGGCCCACACCTAAAGGGGGAGCGGGTGGGGCGCGGCCCGGGGAACTGGCCACGGGTCCTGGCTGGCTGGCTCACTTCCAGCACTGCTCCAGGGAGCCGTGGGGCTGGACCTTGAGCCTCTGGGGGCAGAGCAGCTTGGTGAAGGCCCGGCGGAAGCTGTAGTGGCACAGCGGGTAGAGGACGGGGTTGACGGCCGAGTTGGCCCACAGAAGCCAGAAGGACGTCTCGTACCAGTAGTCAGGGATGCAGTGGCCGTGGCAGGCAGCTCGGATGATCATCAGGAGTGTGTAGGGGGCCCAGCAGAGCCCAAAGATGCTCACGATGACGGCCAAAGACTTGGCCACCTTCTTGTCCCGGGACAGCCGGAAGCGCTGGGTGATGCTCTGAGATACCATCTTCATGCGTTTCTCCAGCGACGCCGAGGACGCGGACGGCTTGGAGCCCCGCTTGAGCGAGCGCGGCCTCTCGTTGCCCCTCGAGGAGCTGCCAGAGCTAGAGGTGGGTGAGGCTGCAGCTCCTCCGCCATTGCCCGCCTCCCCAGCCTCCAGGCCGGGGCCGGCCTCGCCCACCCCGTACCTGTGCAGTGGCACAGCCTCCCCGCGGCGCCCCCGGGGCCAGCAGCCCCAGCAGCCGGCAGGCGGCGGCGGGGAGGACTGGGCCTCCGGCAGGGCCTCTGGGCCGCCCTCGCGGGCCCCGTCCAGCCGGAGGCGGGTGCGCCTCTGGATGTTCAGATAGATGCTGAGGTTGAAGAAGGTCACGCTGAGGAAGGGCGTGAAGAACTCCAGCGTGGAGGCTGTGATGAGGAAGTACCAGTTGTGGAAGAACTCGGCGTAGCAGTGGCCCTCGGGGATGGAGCTGCCCCCCGACAGGTACTCCCAGCTCAGGATGGCCGGCCCGTACAGCAGGAAGGCCAGCACCCACACCAGCACCATCTTCTGCACCGCCCGCCGAGTGTCGCCCTGCTGGGCCCGGTAGGAGACCTGCAGCAGGAACATGGGTAGGTCAGAGGCGGGGCGGCAGCCAGCGTGGACTGGAACTGGCCAGCCTCTGGGCCTCTGTCTTGCAGGGATGCTTCCCCCTTCTCTGCCCCCACCCCCACCAGCTGTGCGCTCCCCAGTGGCTGTCAAAGGCCCCCGGATGCCCACATCGGCCACCACCAGGGGCCACACACACTAGCTTGGTTTTGATCTTGCACAGCCTCAGCCATCTTCAGAGGCTCAGTTCAGAGTGGGATGTCCCCCCTGCCTTGCTCAGGAGCTCCACCCCTGGGAGCTGTGGGCACAGGGATGAGGCCATGTGCTGGCCCGCTGCTAAAAGCCCCCCCCCCAGTAACGGAGCACCCCTGACCACATCAGGACCTCTGGAGGGAGAACAAGTAGAGAGGGTGGGGCCAGCAAGCCACCCCCAGAAAGAGCATCGTGGGCCTCCAGGTGCCAGGGCAGTGTGACAGGAGGGGCCGAAGGCGGGACAGCCCCAGGAGCAGCTGACGCTCTCCAGCCCCACGGCTTGGGGACGCCTGGAGTGGTGCCCAGATCTAATGCCAGGTTCTTGCCGGGCACCCTTTGTATGTCTTGCGGACTAACTGCGCGACAGGGTGGGGGCCACGTGGGCGGCTCGGGAGGACCCGCGCGTGCGCACTTGGGCCCTCTAGGCTCTAAGGAGCCTGCTCCCCCCAGCAGAGGGCCCCAACAGCCTGAGGTGGGTGAGCCCCAAGGAGGTAAGGGGTGAGGGAGACTGTGGAGCCCACGCCCACACCGGGTCGGGGTTAGGTCCGACCCTGACCCAGCATCCCAGGTGGGGCCAGAGCTAACTGATGGTGGCCACTCATGCCAGCGGCCTGGGACTAACTCATGATAGCTGCTCGCACAAAGCGGGCATGCAGCCAGGAGCCACGGCCTGCCTTCCTGGGGCTGAGGGTGAACATACTCAGGTGCATGCAGGTGAGAAGAATACAGTCTCCCTCCACTCCAGGGACGTGGGGCCCGCCCCAGGACAGAGACTGGACAATGACCTCTGCCCTTCCTGGGGAAGATCTGAACCGAGACCAGTCCTGCTTTGGCCAGGGTCACCGAGTGGGCACCTGGCCAGCGTGGCCCCCATGTCAGGTTCCAGCCGACCAGTGGGGACCCAGCCCACCAGGCGCCTGCCTGCACCTCTGGGCCCCCCCAGGGGTGAACCTCGGACCCACGTGGCGGGACTCACGGCTCTGGTGACCGACAGGAAGCGGTCATAGCTGATAAGTACGATGTTGAAGACAGAAGAGGTGCACAGGAGGTAGTCCACCACCAGCCACAGCTTGCAGAGGCCCCGGCCGAAGGCCCAGCGGCCAGTCAGCACGTAGGGCACGTACAGCGGGATGCAGAAGGCGCCTGTGGGGAGGACATCCGCAGCTGGGCCAGGGCGTGGGGCGTGGGCTCAGAGCCACCCGTGCACGGGGCAGGGCCTGGGTCGCCGGGAGGCCACTTTCGGGGGCCAGCAATCGTGGCTTCCTCCAAACAAACTCCCTGCGGCAGCAAGCCTTCAGTCCCTCCCCGGGCCCTGGCGTCCCCTGTCCTCCAGAATGGGAGCCCCTGGGACCAACAGGACCCAGAGCCTGGGTTTCTGCGAGTCTTCTCTGCCCCAGGGGGAGGAAGGAAGAGCCCTTTCCCCTGCCTGGCCTCCACACGTTGCTGCCTCTACCCCTGGCTGTGGGATCGCCTCCCTCCTCCGCTCAGAACCCGAGAAAGCCTTTCTCTCGGCTTAAAGGGCGCTTGGCTGCAGCCCCGCCAGCCGCTCCCACAGCCAAGCCGCTTCCAGCGTCTAGGAGACGCATCTCCCAGCCCCAACAGGTGTCTGGCGCTCCGGCCCCCTCCGCGCCCCGCCCCCAGCCGGCAGCAGAGCCGGGACACGTGAGCGCTCCGCGAGCACCTCCCCACCCTTCCCCCGCCTTCCCCACGGCCCCTTCCCCAGCACGGCTCCAAAATCCCCTTCCACGCCCCTCCCCCAGGCCTCCCTGCAGCCCTCCGCGCGTCCAGAGTCCCCGGCAGCCTTTGTTTGGCGGCGGCGCCGGAGCCAGGGCTGCACCTGCGCTCCGCAGAGCGCCCGCGGGCTCGGCCCCTTCCCGGCGGAGCCCGGCCCCAGACCCCCTCCCGCCGCCGGGAGGCCCGCGCCCACCGCCCCACAGTCCGGGGCGCCCCTCCCCAGACCGGCCCCCACAGCAGCGCGCGCCGGTGGGGCTGCCCGGATGGCGCTCCGGGCGCGGCCGGAGGGCGCGGGGGCTTTACCCACGAGGAAGTCGCTGATGGCGAGGTTGAGCAGAAAGAAGTTGTTCTGGGTGCGGAGGCTGGAGTCGGCCACGAAGGCGAGCATGACCAGCGCGTTGCCCAGCACCGTGGCCACGATGAGGAGCGCCATGAGCGCGGCCAGCACGGCGGTCCAGGCGGCCGAGAAGCCGCGCGCCGCGCCCGCCGCCGCCTCGCCCGCCAGCGCCCCCGACGCGTTCAGCAGCCCGTCGGGCGGCGCGCGCTCCATGCCCGCGGCTCGCGCGGCGCCGGGGCGGCGGGGGGCGCCGGGTCCTCGCGGGCTCCCCCCGGGGGCGCCCGGGGCATGGTCCGCGGGGCCGGACCGCGCGGCCGGAGCGGCGGTGGCAGCCCAGCCCCGGCGCCGCGCGCAGCCGAGTGCCCCGCGCCCGGCCCGCCGCCCCCCGCGCCCGGCGCAGAGCCCCCGCCATTGGCTGGCGCCCTCGCCCCGCCCCCGCCCCGCCCCCGCCCCGCCCGGCGCGGGCAGCACCACGGACAGCGCCGCGTGCCCGGCCGGCCGGCGGGAGCCCCAGCCCGTGCGCACGCGGCGGGGCCGGGGGCGGGGGCGAGTCCCTGGGCCTCTCGGCCTCCTCGGTGCCCTCTGCCCCGGCGCCCCCTGCCCGGCCCTCGTCGGGATCTGGGGCGCCTGTGCGGACCCGGGCGAGGGGGGGGGTGGGGAACCCTGCCCTCGGCTCGGGGAACTTGCTCCACCGGCACCTCCTCGCTCCATGCATTCGGCAAACGGGTTTCTGGGGCAGAAACACCCGGCGGAGAAGGGGCGGGCAAGGGGTCTCCGAGAGCTGTGCCCTGCCCAGGGGGTCGCTCCAGCACCCCTAGGCACGGGACCCTGGCTCTCAGTCTCCCTGTGGGCAGGGCCCAGAGCAGGGTCCACGGTGACCTGCAAGGCGCGCACAGATGTGGAGTTACATAAGGGAAGATGAGCCTGAACGGACCCAGCCAGGAGCCGAGCACGCCCATCCAGAACTCAGGAGACGCCCAGGTGGGGAGAGAAGCGGCCGGGGCTCGGAGCGGGCCCGGGTCCCCGGCGGACAGCGGGCGGGCCGGCCACAGCTGCAGCGGACAGGCGAGGTCACTGCGCTCCGCGCGCAGCCGGCGGCGGCTAGCCGCGTTAGTGCCCGCGGGAGGGGCGGCGCGGGAGAGCCCCGGCAGCGCCCCGCACCCACACACGTGCTCGGATGCTCGGGTCAAGGACGGAGACAGACAGACGCGCCCACGCTCAGACACACAGACACCACAGCCGGGGACGCAGCGCCCAGCGCGGGGCTGGGACCCGCGAGCAGGCAGACATCAGACAGCAGACGAACAGTGCCCGAGGGAGAGAGGAGCGGTGACAGCGGCGCCGCTCACCGGCGGTGCCTCAGAGAAGCCAGTCTGTGTGGGGCCGGGAGGCTGCAGAGCCCCCGGGTGCTGCAAGGCACCCCCGCACCGCCACTGGCTCCTGGGCCGTGCAGGGAACGCTCCTCCCCCGCCCCCAGAGGCCTTCTGAAACTTTGAGGAGGGGGCCAAGGACCCCTCTGCTCCCCCTGGGCTGGTTGTGAGGAGGAGCCCCCAGCCCCAGGCCCCAGCCCACCCAGCCTCAGTTGGCTTCCCCGGGCTTTCTCCAGGGTAGGGCTCGTTCCAGCTCATCCTGTTTCCAGAAGCCAGATCTGTTCTGCTCCCAGGCTTCCTCAGTTTCCCCTCACCCCACTCCCACTGGCCCAGTGGGCAGGACTTGTGCCAGGACCAGGCAGCTGCCTAGTGGACAAGGTGGGACGTCCTCCCCGGGCATGTGCTGCTGCGGGGCTCACTGCCTCTGCCCCTAGTCCCTACCAGGCCCTCACCCAAGGCTGGCTCCAGCCAGGCTGGCCAGTGGACCCTGAGGCCTCAAGGTTGGTAGGGGGCCAAGGGTGGGCTGGCTCTCTCACAGACTGGAGCCTCGTGTCCCCATCTTGGCAGAGGGAATGTAAATGGCTGGCCATCCAGGGTTGACAGGCAGGGTCAAGGAGACAGTGTAAATCCTCAGTCAGCCCTGGTGAATGCCCTCGTTCCGGGCACTGCAGGGGTATACCCAAGCCTGGAAGTGACACCTGGAGGGTGGTACCCCACGCAGAACCAAGGACCGGGGATGTGGAGACCCACCTGCTGTCTCCTCCTCCTCCGCCTTTCACAGCTGCCAGAGGCCTCCCTGCCCGCTGCCCATCCCCAGGGTGCCACCTGGATTAGGCCACCGGGTGGACCACTAGGGCTTCCCTGGTGGCCCCTCAGCCACCGCAGCTGGGGGGCAATTGAGCCCCACTTCTCCGCAGATGTTCCGGGGGGAATGTCCATCACACCTCAAGGGCAGGCTGTGTCCACGCCTTGCAGGCCGTCCCACTGAGAAGGAAGTCAAGCCAGGTACATGCCTGGGTCGGGGATGGCCTCATGTCAGTCCCTGGAGCTGAGGGTCATGTGACCTCAGGGTAAGTTACCACATTTTTCTCAAGCCTGGAATCTTCTGCAAATGGAGACCAGCAGGAATGGGTCGGGCTGGGCCGGCCCCAGGGTTTGGTTGACAGCAACAGGCAACAGTGAGCGCTCCATCAGCCAGACTCCTTACGGGTACTTACATGCATGACCTCAGCGGTCTCCAGAGGCCTAAAGGTGGCCCAGGTCCCGGCCGGCAGGTCAGGGGTCCAGGAGGATAAGGCCTGGAGAGGGAGCCACATGGCTGCCGTGTGACTGTGGTACCAGCATGGTGCTTTCTGTGTCCTAGGCAATCACCCACCAGGGTTCACCCGCCACTAAGGGGTAACTGGAGAGGGTGCAGTCAGCCACCCCAGTCCCGCGTGATAGCCCAGATATGGTAGCCACAGTGGAGGCTGCACCAGGGCCGGAGCTCGGACGCCCACCTGCTGAGGAGGTCGCTGCTGCTACCTCTGAATGTCTGCTGCCAGTGACGGCCCGCACTGAGCTCGCAAGGCCATGATCCTGCAGATCACCTGGCGAGCTGACAGCACTGGCCGCCACTCTCCTGGTCCTCCTCGGACACGGCTGCTCACCTGCTCCACTGTGGGTTTGCCACTCTGCAGGGCTTATGGGGTCCACAGGCAAAGGAACCTGCAGAACACAGTCCAGCCTGGGGCCGCTTCTCAGCGAGGGATGGGCAGGCGTGTCCCAGGAATGGGGACCCAGGCTGCAATGTCCTGGAGTAGCTGGCCTCCTAGGATGCAGAAACAGCTTCCTGCGGGGACACAGTTTCGGGACAATGAGGTGTGAGGATGGGTACCATCCTGCAGGGTGCAGGGATGCAGATCATGGACGTGTGTGTGTGTGTGTGTGTGTGTGTGTGTGTGTGTGTGTGTCACTAGGGATGGAACCCGGGGGCATTCCACCTCTGAGCTACACCCCCAGCCCTAATTTTTGTTATTTTGAAACAGGGTCTCACTGAGTTGCAAAGGGCCTCACTAAGTAGCTTGGGGCTGTCTGCGAACCACGATCCTCCTGTCTCAGCCTCCCGAGTGCTGGAATTACAAGCGAGTGCCACCATGCCCAACTTAACTTTTTATTTTGAAACAGGTCTCACTAGGTTGATGAGAATCTCGCTAAGAGGCTGTCCTTGAAGCTGGGATCCTGCTGTCTCAGCCTCCCAAGTACTGGGATCATAAGCATGTGCCACCACGCCTGGCTGATCATGGGCCTTTCTGTGGCCCCGAGTCTCCAGCAGGAAGGGCACAGGTGTCGGGAGCAGGAGTGTCAGCAGGAGAACCCACCCCGCATCCTTCTCAGTGGCCCACTGGGGCACCCGCTGTCCTGAAACTCGAGGCCGTTTTGGGTTAGAGGTCCTTGTCCGCGGTGGGAGTGTACTCCCACCACAGGGGCATGGGAAGGACCTCCTTGCGGGCATCTTGAGCGCCTCAGGCCCAGGGACCAGCAGAGGAGATGGCGAGGGGTAAGCGGCTCTCCATCCGGCAAGAGGAGGCAAGCAGGGAGGGGTGGGTGTAGAGCCTGGGCTCTCCTGGCCACCATGGCACTCCCTTGCCTGGCTGTGTCTGTGAATGGTCACACGCAGCTTGCCCCAGCCCGTGGGGGGATGGTGTCCAGGGCTCGGCACCTCTGGCAGAAAGGTAACTCCCCAGGACCTACCTGCAGCGGTGACAGCAGCAGGGGCAGGGACTGGAGAGTGCGGGGACTCGGGGTGAGGCCTGAGGCCAGCGGCTGCCCCCCCCCGCCCCGCCCATTAGTACCCACCGTCCTCCAGCCCTATCTTGCATCTGCCTCAGAGAGATAGCCCTGCGTTAGCTGGGCGTGGTGCACACACTTGACATCCCAGCATTCGGGAGGCTGAGACAGGAGGATCGCGGTTCTCAGTCAGCCTCAGCTACTTAGTGAGGCCCTCTGCAACTCAGTGAAGAAAAAAAAAAGATAGCCGTGTTGACCCAGGCTGGGTCCTGAGTTTTAAAGGATGGAGAAAGAGGCACTGGGCAGACACCTAGAGAAGGGAGGCGGGAGCAGGTACGAGCACCTGGCATGTTCTGGAGCAGCAAGGAAGCCGGTGTGGCTGGACTGGAGAGCGAGCGGGGGAGGGGGAGGCTTGAGAGGGCGGTCCCCACGGCACCCTGTGCTCTGGGCAGGGTGACAGCTCCTCAAGGTGGACCAGTGGCCCCAGGAGGGTTTGAGGGGCATTTAAACTGGGCCTCTGGCCGGGCGTGGTGGGCGCGCTCGTCATCCCAGCAGTCAGGAGGCTGAGGCAGGAGGATCACAGATCATGACCAGTCTCAGCTACTTAGCGAGGCCCTTTGTAACTCAGGGAGACCCTATTTCAAAATAAAGAATAAAAAACAGGGCTGGGAGTGTTGCTTGGAGGTAGAATGCCCCTGGGTTCCATCCCCAGTAGCAATAAATAAATAAACAAACAAACTGGACCTCTGGCTGCAGTGGGGACCACGTGGGGAGGCCAAGGGTGGCCCCAGCGGGAGACCTGCCAGGCTCCGCTGTTCTGAGGCCCACGCGGCCCCTCCTGGTTCCGCAGCTCTGGACGCCGACATTGCAGGGTTGTAGGCACAAAGGCGCGGAGCAGGTCTGGGGTGATGGGGCGCCCTTTGGGTGCATGGAGACTGAACGGTAATCAGGCATTTGAGAGGGAAGGTCTAGTGGGCGATTGCAGTCAGGTGGAGAGGCCCGACCAGGTGCTGTCCCTCGGTGGCCGCTCTGTCTCCAGCTTCTGCGCCAGAAAAGATTTCCTCCCTGAACCGAGGGCAAGCCCAGGGCTGTGGCCTGCAGCGCTCGGCCCGCTGCGCAGGGACAAGGCTGGCTAATGAAAAATGATGCGGGGCAGAGGCCGCGAGGGCCGCCGCCCTGACCAGGCCGCCGGGCTCTGCCCGCGCCGCCTCTGCAGGAGCAGCCCTGCTCTGCTGCGGGAGCTCATTTGAATGTGGGGATGCAGATTCTTTCTTTTTTTGTTCTTTACCCCCCCTCCCGTGACATTCTGAGCCAGCTCTGGGTGCATCCTGATGAGCTCAGGGCCCGGGTGTGATAAAAATGGTGTCTGAGGCCACTGATTTGGAACCAAAAGCTGGGTCTGATTCTCCTTGTCTTGAAGGACCAAGCAGAATCAGACCCAAGGCCCAGGTGTCCGGAAGGAGAGAGAGGACAGGGAATCAGAGATACAGTTGCTGTCCTTCCACTGAAAGTCACAAAACCCAACTCAAGGAAGCCCTGAAAGCGGGGTGTGTTGGGCATGCTTGTAATCCCAGCACTGGGAGGCTGAGACAGGAGGACCGTGGTTGGAGGACAGCCTCAGCTGCTTAGTGAGGCCCTTTGCAACTCAGCGAGACTCTGTTTCAAAATAAAGAACAAAAAATAGGGCTGAGGGTGTAGCTCGGAGGCAGAATGCCCCTGGGCTCCATCCTCAGTACCGAAAAAAAGAAAAGAAAAGAGAAGAAAATCCTGAAGACAGTGCCTGTACTGTCCTCCGGGCTGAGGAGCCCAGGGGTGACGGGCTTCAGACACAGCTGCATCCAGGTGCTCAAAGAACACCTGCCTCCCAGTTCATCCTTCCCTTCTCTCGCAGTGTGTCCCTAAAATCCCTCCCTGGAGCTCCAGGCTGCTCTCCATTTCCTCCTACCTCCAGGAGGGGGATGAGACTGCCAACAGAACCAAGCACCCTGCACAGCGGCTGGGACGCCCGGGGTGGGGGCTGACCACGGCGGAGGAGCGTGGACAGCAGGAGTGGTCCAGAAGCGGAGGTCCTCCTGCAGCCGCTGGGCCCCTCCTCCTTTGCTGACGGCATCCGAGGAGCGCTCGGCCGTGGTAGGGTCCCTGGGGGTAGTGGCGATGCAGAACTGGCCTTCTCTCTGGGCGTGCACTCCACTGCCCAGCTGTTTTGAGCACAGGGCAGAGTGAGGCCCGAGGGTGAGGAGGAGCCAGCAAGGGAGGAGAGGGAGAGGGAGAGCCGAGCTCTTGCCGAAGCCAGGCAGGAGGTCTGCGAGGCCGGACTGTCCCACGAGGGAAGTCTGCAGCATGCTCAGAATCGGTCCCTGCTTGCCCTGAGCCGCTGTGCCAGCCCAAAAGGCAGGGTTAGCGCTGTCCTCGGCCTCGTCCTGGGGCCAAATTACTAATCAAGGAAGGACAGGCGGAGGACAGCGCTGCAGAGGCCGGAGGACGCCCCGTGTGTGGAGGAGGGTTGCAGTGGTCTAGACTCTGGTGAAGCCAGCTCCACAGCCCCGCAGCATGGGGCTGAGCCCAGCCCAGGAGCCTTCACTCTCCCAGGGGTTGGTGGGCCTCCCCTGGCTGTGACAAGGGATAAGGCTGCATGCCAGCCATCCTTGGGAGACCCAGAGCCAAACCCACACCAGTGTCCCACTCCCGAGCCCCTGGGATGGTGGCATGCGCCACGTAGCCGGTGTCCCCTGGCCTCCTGGATTCCTGCCCTCCTTACCCTGACCTTTTGGGACGGTGCTGGCGGCAACATGGCAGGGTGGGCTGGGCATGGTGACCCTGGTCTCTTCTGCAGACCCTAGGCTACGGTGAGGCTGGGTGGGTCAGGCTGCCCCTTGCCCGGGCAGTGCCCTCCCTGTGGGCACCTGAGGTCGGGCAGGCCAGTCCAGAGGGTGGGGTGGTGTCTGGGCCTGCGGTGGCTGCCCTGAGGGGTCCGACTTCTGGGCAGGCAGCTCTGTGATCACTCTGCCGCCTGGTGGCTCTGGGGTGAGGCTGGGGGACCAGCAGCCCCACCTGGACCTAGAACCTGAAGCCTGATGGGGTGGCAGGTGCCCACCTGCGTCCAACTGGGCCCCTACTCCATATCCCTGTCCCACGGGAGACATGCCTGTTGGGGAGGCCTGGGGTTTCTCTGGGCTGTCCTGTCTCACCTGTGCCCTTCTCAGAGTGCCGGGGGCTGGGCAGTGCAAGAGAGAGAGAGAGAGACAGACAGACAGACACTGTGCTTGTCCATCCCCAGCCTCCTGGGCAAATGTGACCCCTCAGGGACCCTGTCCCCAGCCTCCAGGGGAGCAGAGAGGGCCAGAGGAGGGTGAGCAGAGGTCAGCTTGGAGCTGCCTCCTTGGGGAGGGGGCAGCGGTCCCCAGGGGGAGGTGGCCCTCTGTTTACTCCCAGGGTCCCCTGGGAGTCAGGGTAGCTCCTTGGGGAACCGGCACTTGTCAGGAAAATAGCTGATGAGCCCAAGTGGGCTCTGCGCCGGACGCGCCCACCGTTAATGAGCAGAGGCCTGTGGGTGCTCGAGAGGAAGGAAGGGGTCGGGACTCCCCAGGAGCAGGCAGGGTATATGCACACGGCGCGGCCTGGGTGTGTGTGCATGTGTGTCTGCGTGCGACAGTGTCGGAGTGGGAGGGCGCCAAGAGGAACGTGATACTGACCCCTGCCCTAGGAGGACAGGTCCCCTCTCTCTACCTGTTCAAAAGATTGCTGCCCGCAGAGGCTGGACTGGAGTTGTACGCCCTCCCTCTCCCTGGATACACACTTGCTTACACAGCCAACTCACACGTGTGCACTCCGTCACATACCCAGAGATAAGCTGTCCCCAAGGCCACCCGGACGTGTCCCGGGTACTGGGGCAGAGGCAGCGCTGGCAGTGCTCAGTACAAGGCCCCTATCATCCTCCATCGCTGCCTCAGAGCGGCCCCAGCTGGCTGGCCCGGTCTGTCACGTGCCTGGAGGGGTGGAGGCACCGCCCACTGCCTGCGGCTCCGGAATGGCAGTGCCAGGGGTCTGCTCCCGGCACCGCGCCCTCTGTCCATAGCCGCCCCAGCCTTCAGCGGGCCACTGGGGGAACGCCAGCCCTGTCTAGGGTGTGGAAGAATTTCTAATTTTTTTCTTTTGCAGTACCAGGGATTGAACCCAGAAACATTCTATTGCCACGCTACACCCCCCAGCTCTGTTTTTTAATTCTTTATTTTGAAACAGGGTCTCACTGAGTTGCTAGGTCCTCACTCAGTAGCTGAGGCTGGCTGTGAACTGCAATCTTCCTGTCTCGGCTTCCCAAGTACTGGGATTATAAGAGTGCACCACCACGCCCGGCTGGAAGGATTTTGAAACGGCAGCAGAGTAGTCAGGGAGCTCAGGCCCTGAGGCTCCCAGCGGAGGTATGGCCGCTCAAGGGGTCACCTCACCCCTGTCCCCTGCGATCCACAGAGCAGGGGAGGGTGCCTGCCCTCTGCCGTGGCACAGGCTGGCACACTATTCCCGGGCCGGCTGTCTCCTCTTCCCCCCGATCTCCTCCAGGACAGAGTTGGGGAGCACATCCTTGCTTAGAAGGACCCCCAAGTGGCTGGCTCTCTCTACCCGCGGGCCCCAGCTCCACCAGATGGAGCAGATGTGCTGGGACGAGGAACAGGAATAAGGTGCCTGCCACCAGCTGCTCTCTGCTGGCCAGGAAGAGTGATAAAGGGCTGCCCTTTGTCCTGGACCCCACCTTGGCTTGCTGGTGGCATATTTAACTTTGTCCCTCCCACCCCGGTGTCACGGCTTTCCTGACACCCGGGCCCAGCAGCGGCTCTGGCAAGCTAAGTCTAACCCAGCCCAGCTGCTTCTCCAGCTGCTGCTCCCACACACACGATGAACATACGCCCTTCCTGCCCCACGTGGCCCCCAGGAAGGTGCGGAGAGGAGGCCAGTGCCTGGACGATCGCACTGCCCAGCGTCCCCAGAGACTGGGGACAGGAGCAGGGCCAGCATGCAATGGTGCTGTGAATGGGCTTGGCTGGGAAGAGGGACAGCACGGGCTCCCTGGCCCAGCACCTGCCAGGGCACGCACAGGGCTGGGAGCCGGGAGCCCGGCCTTGTGTCCAGCGTGCCTGGCCGTGCTGGCCGCTCACCCGCACTTCCAGATCTGAGGCCACCTGGGGCCGCAGGCAGGCCTGTCCGTTCACGAGCTCCTCTGGGCCCATGTTTTATGTAGCCTGCAATGCACTCAGCCAAAATGCTGTGTTCTTATCAAAAATGGCAGAGTGAAGCTCTGGACTATACGATGGAGGTAAGCAAGCTTGCTATGTTTTCCAGGCAGAGCCTCAAGGAGAGCTGACTCATCTGTGCTTACTCTTTTCCTTCCTCCTTCCTGGTCAGATATGGGTGTGATGGCTAGAGTATCAGCAGCTAATTTGGGCCATGAGGTGGCCCCGAGGGCAGAGACCAGCCCCCGGGAGAGCGATGCTGTAAGACTCTAGCTCTTTTTCTGGTGATGTGTAGCATCTTGCCAGCCCAGACAGCGTGGGCCCGTGTCACAGGAGAGAGAAGAACATGTGTATTTTATCGGAGCCTCTGTTATTCTGGGCTTTCTCAGAAACAGAGTTTTAATCCTGAAGGGCCAGCAGACTGTGCTCAAATGCTCCATCCAGCAATGCAAGTGGCCGCCCCAGTGTCCAGCAAACACTTTATGGAAAATAGGCTCCCAGTTGCAATACATTCTGGTCCTGCGTCCTGGCGCCTCCACAGCAGCAGAGCAGTCGGGGCTCTGGAAAGCCTCCCAGTGGGGAGACACCTGTTAGCTCAGGGTAAACAGGTGTCCCCAGCTCCCCAGACCACAGAGCCCTTTCCTCTGGAAATACCAGATGGCAGCCAGCGGGGCCTGGGCGTCCGCGGCACTGACCCCTCCACACCTCTTTATCTGTGCGTGTGGTAGTGGGGATTAAACTCAGGGGTGTTCTACCTCTGAGTTATACCCCCAGCCCTTTCTAATTTTTATTTTTGGTGGGGATTGAATCTAAGGGCATTTTATCTCTGAGCTACAACACAGCTCTACTGTCACAAGGCCTCACTAAGGTTGATAGGAGTCTTACTACTTGGAGCGGCTGTCTCGAACTCACACTCCTTCTGTCTCAGCCTCCCAGGTACTAGGATTACAAGAGTGCACCACCATGTTTGACTCACCCCAGCCCTTTTTATTTATTTTATTTATTTATTTATTTTTTGCGGGTCTGGGGATGGAACCCAGGGGCATTTGACCTCTGAGCCACACCCCTACCCTATTTTTTATCCTTTATTTTGAAACAGGGTCTTACTAAGTTGCAGAGGGCCTCACTAAGTAGCTGAGGCTGTCTTTGAACCGCGATCCTCCAGTCTCAGCCTCCTAAATGCTGGGATTACAAGCATGCGCCACCACTCCAGGCTCTTATTTTTTTGTTTTGAAACAAGGTTTCACTAGGGAGTTGAGAGTCTATGTTTCTGAAGCTGACCTCAAACCTGCAAACCTCTTTTCTCAGCCTCCCAAATACTGGGATTACAGGTGTGTGCCACCATGCCCAGCCTTGTTTTATTTTCTTTTTTCTGGTACTGGGGAATGAGCCCAGGGGCATTCTACTTCCAAGCTATACCCCAGCCCTTTTTTGTGGTATTTAGGATTGAACCCAGGGCCATTCTACCTTCCTACACCCCTGGCCCTATTTTTTATTCTTTATTTTTGAAACAGGTTCTCACTAAGTTGCAGAGGGCCTCACTAAGTAGCTGAGGCTGGCCGAGAACCTTCGATCCTCCTGTCTCAGCCTCCCAAGTACTGGGATTACAAGTATGCGCCACCACGCCTGGCTTCCCCAGCCCTTTTTAAAAGTTTTGTTTGGAAACGGTCTAGACGGGTTGCTGGGAGCTGGCTACCAGGCCAGCTCAGTATCTCTTCACGGGTGATTAAACATATAGCGGAAGCGGCCTTTCACACACCGTGAGTCCTCAACAAACGCAAAGGGCCACCATGCAGCGCAGGAGAGGACCCAGGCCCGCTGGGTGACGCAGAAGCCGGGGCCTCTGGCCCCACAGCCCCTTGTCCCGGCTGCCCCTGAACCACACCCTCGCTCTTCTGGGATGGATGGCATCCCAGGGCAGATCGACCTCAATATTCTCCTGCAGGGGAGGGAGCGTGGGGTCACCCCAGGAAGAGCTGGCTCTCAAAGCCGGAAGCCAGGAAGCTGCGGGGTAAAAAGTTTATAAGAGGAATACCACTTTTTCCATTTTTTTTTCTTTTGGCAGAATTTAATGGGTGCAGATTGTTCAGGTCCCAGAGACATGGGAAAAAAAAAAAAAAAAGAACAAGAAAAAGCCCTTTGCTGCTGCTATTGATAACTTGTCTCTTCACGAGGCGGGTTCAAACCTAAAAATACCCACCTCCCGACAACAGGGAAGCCGAGCGCTGTCACGTTGCAGACTTGAAAGTTGGGTGGGAGGGATCGGCCTGAGCCACGTGAGGCCGGCTGGGGCCAGGCTGTCCTCTGGCCCAGTACACAGAGCCGACTCCATGGCCTGGCCCAGAAGGGCGTGGGGGAAGTGTGCGCGGAGGTCTGGGTGCGGCAGGGCGGAGGGAGCCTCAGGCCCAGCCCCCCGCGGCCGCCTGGCCAGGTGGGGCAGCGTTTGGAGGCACGGGGCGTCGGATGCCAAGCCCCGCTGGCCTAACAGGGCAGCTCTGGGCACGGGCGCCAGTGAAGAGGTAAATCCAGGCCCAGATATCTGTAAGGAGGTAAGAGCACGGCGGGGCGCAGGGCAGAGGGCGTGGGCAGGACTGGCACTGCTGTCCCAACCCTGGCAAGCCGCTTCTGCCCTCAGAGCCTCTGGCTCCCCATCCAGGTCAGGACCATAAGAGGCGGGAAGGAGGACCACCGGCGTGGCTGCCCGCCGGGCCAGTTGGCGACTGAGGGCAGGCGCGGGTCATGATGTCCGCTGAGGGCCTGCCCGGTGGGGGAGAGGGATCGTTGCCCCCTTCCTTTACCAAGAGGACAAAAGGATGATTCTGGAAGTTTGGCCAGGGAGCCCCCCACCTCCAGCCTGAGGGCTCAGGCCTGGTTGGCGCCAGAATCCTCGCAAGACCCTAGCTATCCCTCCAAACTCAGGGAGGTGCTAATTGCTGGGGTGGGGCGTCGCAGACAGACCTCACCGTAGGGTCTACGCCTGGGCAGTTCTGGTGGGAGGACATCTCAAAGTAGTCCTCTAGATGAGCGCACGCCCCCATGATCCATCTGCCCAGCACTGTCCAGCCCCCGACAGTCATGGCCATGGCTGGGAGCAGGCCTCCGGGGTGAGGCACATGGGAACACCTGGGCCTCTTGTTCCCGTGCAGACCCTGCTCTGAGTTCTGTGCAGGGCTCTCCTCTCCAACAGTCTGGGCACGGGGCTGGGACGGTGTGTTGCGGGAGCTGGGGCGCCTCCTGGATGTCGGGCCTGGGCCCGCTCAGCATGGTTGGGTCTCAATCTGCTCCTCTGGGAGGTGGAGCTGATGGCGAGGGTCTGCTTGACTGGTGGTTTCAAAGAAGCAGATGAGGAGTGGCGACCTTGTCCATGGTCACTAACACCCTCCTCCTGTTGTGGCCTGGCCCCAAGTCATTTGGGCTTTCTCCACCCCCATGCTGCCCTTCCCTGGGAAATTCTGCCCTGGAATTGGCCGTGCATCACTGCTGGGGGTGCCCCCATTAGCTGCCCACCTGCCCCTCCCAGCAACTGGAGAAGGCAGCAGCCGGTCCTTGGGGTTCAGTTACCACATCTGTCAAGGGGGTAAGACCCCATCCCGGCCCCAGGCTCACCAGAGATCGGAGCCCATGCACCCCATGGCAAGGGATGTGGAGGCCATGCTTGGCCTGGGCGGTCCCCTGGCAGATGGCAGGGCCATTCATTCTGCTGCACCTCTGGCCACTGGAGCACATGGGTGAGGGGTGGGCAGTGGGCCGAGCCCCTCAGGAGCACGTCCCCTGCACAGGGGTCAGCCTTAGAGACAGAGCAGGGGCAGGGAGGGCTGGGGACCTGGGCTAGAGCAAGCACAAGCCCGGCCAGCCGGCCATCTCCGTGGCAACCAGCTTGTCATCCTTGTCCTGGCTTGGGGGCTGCAGACGCACCCTTCCCTCTGCCGGCTGCAGCGCTCTCTTCAGGGGTAGCCATGGCAACGCCTTTGTTTCGGAAGCCCTCCCGCCTCTCTCCTTGGGAGCTTGCAGGGGCTCCTTCCCAGTCCCTGCACGTCTCCTGCACCCGGGCTGACAGTGAGCCCACCAGCGCTGGGGCAGCCCTGGGATGGGGGAGCTAGAGAGGCAGCCTGGGCCACCCCGCCTTGGCACACCCGCATTCTTTCACTCACAGGAGCAGGACTGGCTGCCCAGGGGCCACAGAGGCAGCGGAGACCACTCTGCCTCAAGACACCCTTGTCCTGCAAGGGCTGCCTGCCCGTGAGCCATCCCCTTGCTGGGCTGGGAGACATGGAAGGAAGGAGTGCTGGCCCTGGGGCTGGCTCTGTGGAAGAGGCACACTGAAAGGGGCCCTCCAAACACATGATGGCTTGTGGGAAACTGGCCAGTGGTCTCCGGAGCCGGGCCCTCCCCTGTCGGTTCTACCTCAGCCCAGCTTAAGAAGAAAACGCAGTTGTTCAGGGAATGAAGAGTGTAGACTATCTTAGCCCACACCTGTAATCCCAGTACTTGAGAGGCCGAGAAAGGAGGATTGCAGGTTCAAGGCCAGCCTTGGCATCTTAGCAAGACCCTGTTTCAAAATTAAAAAAGGGCCGGGAGTGTAGCTCCCCGGTCGCTTGGAGGCCGAATGCCCTGGATTGTTTTGTTTTTGTAGAGTAGAGCTGTGAGCTCAGGAGCAGCTGGTCCCAGGTGACCTCGTGGTGTAGGCGCTTGCTTCCTCCAGCTCCCAGAATGGCCAGGCCTTTCTCCTCACGTCACACGGCCCCTATCCATAGCCCCAGACTTTCCAGTCTTTCACCCGGGCAGTTCTGGGGAGGCTTGGAGGCCGAGGAGTCGCTCAGCTTAGGTCCCCTTCCTTCTCTGCGGCTGCGGGGAGTCCCAGGGCCGGGCCTGCAGGTCACTCCACACCTGCACTGGTCGCCTGGAGTCTGCTTAGCCAGCCTGGCTCACACCACTCTTCTGCAACCAGAACCACGACTCAAATGGGATGAGGGTAGGGAAGCCCGGGTTGCAAGGGAAACGCTGGGTGCTGACAGGCTCAGAGAGGATCACTCGCCACGGTCCAACCGCTGACCAGGCTCCAGGGGAGGCTAGCCCCGTGCCTGTGCAGACCACTGGGAGCCTGGAGGGTTTTAAGGGAGCGAGACGGCCAGAGATGCCGCTGGAGGGGTATATGGACGCCAGATCTGGATGATTAAGGGACGGTGTAACATATTAGGCAGTTTCCGGGTCCCAGGTGTCAGAGGGAAACCTCGCCAGCGTCTGCAGCCTCTGGCGGGCCTCGCCCACGCTGGGGCCCACCTGACCCCTCCCGCGGCCACGCCCTTTTCTTCTCTCCGGCCTCCACGGCTCAGTATCTGCATAACCCCGCCTCTTCCCTGCGGCTATTGGCGGGAGAAACCGTCAGTCTCCAGGGTGGGCGGGACTTCTAGGGGCGGAGGGAGAGGTCGCCCCGGCGACGTGATCAGCATAGTCCCGCCCCCTGTGCGGCCTCGGGCCTGGTGCTGATTGGGCAGCGGCGGCCGACGCGGCGGCGCCGGGCGCGGCGAGTGGCGGAGCGCGCTGTCTGTCGGCGAGGCGGCGGGCCGCACTTCCGCCTCGGTGTCAGCGGGCCGGGCGGGGGCGGGGCGGCGGCGCGGCTGGCAGCGACGGCGTCGCGGTGAGTGGGCCGCGGCCCAGGCCGATCTGGGGACACGGTGGGCGGCAGGCAGGGAGCGACGGGGCTCGATCGGCCGCTCGGGCCGGGCCTGGGCCCAGCGGCGCAGGGGGATGGCGGCATGCACGGCGGCCTCGGCCGGTGTGGCGTTCCCGGCCTCCGAGGGCGCCTGGCAGCCGGGTCCGCCCTCCGGGCCAGGTGGACCAGGGCGCGGGCCGGGCCGCGTGGACGCGGCTGGGGTGCGGGTGCGGCCCCGCGCCCCCCGAGGGGCCTCCGTGCTTGCATCTCCGCAGCCCCCGCGGGCCTCTGCTGCCCAGCTGGCCAATCTCGGCGGACTGTGCAGACCGTGCGAACTTTCCACGGCGCGTGCTCTGCAGCCGGCTCCGAGGTCCCTCCCTCCTGTCCAGCTGAGTTGGGCTGTCAGGGATGCGTCTGGAGGAGCCCGGGCCAGGCCCGGCAGGTGGCCCCGTCGCCCTCCCAGCTCAGGTGGGCCAGCAGGCAGGTGGCGCCTACAGGCGCGCCCTTGTCCTCGGGGTTTGTCCGGAGCCCTGGAGGGCAAGCGCCGGGCTGGGGACCAGCAGCTTTGGGGTTCCCCGGGGCCACCTCCGCACGTCTGGAGAAGTGGTCCCCTTTCGTGGGGTTTGAGAGATACTTCCGGGATGCCTGGCCGCCACCTGCCACGTGACCCGCCAACCCCCCTGGAGTCGTGTGGGGTGCCCTGAGGCTGTTGCAGTACCTAGGTGTCGGGAACCGAGGGTTCTCACTGCTCGCTGCTGCCTGGGCAAGGAGGAGGGCGTTTCCCTTCTCCCACCTCACAGTTCGCGTCTGTGGCATGTGACATCTACTCCCTGGTGAGAGGGAAGCGGCCAGCAGCAGTCTCGGACATCCTAATTCGCTCCCTCCTCCTTGGGGACGGAGACCTGAGAGTGCCACTTCCTCCCTTGCAGCACGGCCTGCCAGGAGGTTCAGGATCTCCGGGTGGAGTTTACCTTCTGGGCCCACAGATCCTTCTGTTAATAGCAGCTGTTATCTGAAGGGACCAGACAGTATTGCAGAACAGTGACTGCCCCGGATTGTCGGGAGCTCTTTACAGGAGACTGACTCATGCCAACACCACAGCAGTCGACTAGACAGGCACCTGTTTCCTTGCCTGGGAACCCAGAGGTTAAGTAGCTTACTGGAGCTCAGGGAAGGTCTGAGAAGTTAAGTATCCTGCTCCATAGCAGGAAACCATAGGGCAGGGATTTGAACCCACACAGCGCGGCTCTGGAGTGTTCTTCCTTTTGTGTTAAGGACAGAAGCCAGGGCCTTGTGCAAGCCGGGCAAGCCCTCTGTCTCTGAGCTATGACTCCCAAACCTGGACTTCACATTCTTTGTGTGTGTATGTGTGTGTGTGTGTGTGTGTGCGCGCGCGTGCACGTGCATGTACACATGTATGACCAGGAATGGAACCCAGAAGGCATGCTACCTCTAAACTACATCACCAGCCCTATTTATTATTTTGAAACAAAGTCTCACTCTATTGTTGAGGGCCTCATTAAAGTAGCTGAGGCTGGCAGGGCAAGGTGGTGGCACAGCTTATAATCCCCAAGCTTGGGAGGCGGAGACAGGAGGATCGCGCAGGTTTGAAGCCAGCCTTGCTGGTTTAAGAGCCCCTGTTTCCAAATAAAAATATAAAATAGGTCTGGGAGTGTAGCCCCGAGGTAGAAGGGTTTCCAAGAACCCCCAGTACCACCAAAAAAAAAAAAAAGTAGCCGAGGCTGGCCTCCATCCTCCTATCTCAGCTTCCCAAGTACTGGGATTACAAACTTGCGTCTCCACATCTGGCTTGGAGTTACACTCTTCACACCCCATCTTGCCTTTTCAAAATGAGATTTTCATTTGACAGTTTTTATTTGCTGGTGTGTGTATGGTATTGGGGGTTGAACCCAGGGGCATCCTATCACTGAGCTATACTCCTTGCCCTATTTTATTTTTTATTTTGAAATAGGGTTTCACTAAGTTGCTGAGGGCCTTGGTAATTTGCTGAGGCTGGCTACAAACCTGCGATCCTCCTGTCTGTTTTCCAAGCACTGGGATTACAGACATGAACAACCATGTCCTGCCTCATTTAACAGTTTTGTTGCCGGGCGTGGTGGCACGTGCTTGTAATCCCAGTGCTTGGGAAACTGAGCCAGGAGGATCACAGGTGTGTGGGCAGCGTGAGTAATTTGTGAGGCCCTCCACCACTGAGTGAGGCCCCATTTCAAAATAAAGAAAAAATAGGGCTGGGGGTACAGATAGGCGGTAGAATGCCCTTAGGTTCTATCTCCAGTACCACCAAAAATAATAAAAATAACAATTTTGTTAAAGCATTCTTTCTTTGTGTATGTGTGTGGGGTACAAAGGATTTTGAACCCAAAGGCATTCTACTTCTGAGCTAAACCTGCAGCCCAATTTTTTTTTTTTTTTTTTTGGTGGTACTGGGTTTCTAGAAACCTTTCTACCTCCGGGCAACACTCCCAGACCTATTTTATACTTTTTTATTTGGAAACAGGGTCTCTTAAGCCAGCGCGGCTGGCTTCAAACCTGCATGATCCTCCTGTCTCCGCCTCCCAAGGGCGGGGATTACAAGAGTGCACCACCACGGCTGGCTGCAGCTCGGTTTTTAAGTTTTTATTTGGAAACGGGGTCTCGCAAGGTGGATGAGTCTCACTGCTGCTGAGGCTGTCCTCAAGCCTGACACTCTCCTGTCTAAGCCTCCCAGGTACTGGGGTCACAGGCCTGAGCCACCGCACCTGCTAAAGACATCCTAATTGTGTTGAGTTGCTGTGTTAGAACTTTGTTTCTTTCAGTACATGTGGCAGATTTTCCTGTTTTCTGAGACTTTATAAAACCGTTTTGTTTTTTTATAAAAGGAAGTCCTCCAACTGGCTTACTGAGATTTTGCTGATACACCCCACCTGCCGCCAGCGTCTTTGTCACTAGATAAGGTTATTGACCGGAAGCCGAGCTGGAGGCAGATGTGGAGGCAGCGTAACGTGCGAGGTTCCCGTGAGCGTGCGCAGGTAGTCAGTGTTCAAGTGCACTCCCGGGACTCTTTCTTCCCTCCACACTGCTGTGTCTCCTGCTTAGTAAGCGGTGTTTTCATGCATGTTCTCCCCACCTTCTTTCTCTCTGCCTCCGTCTCCGTCTCGTTCTCTCAGTTTTTGTTGTACTAGGGATTGAACCCAGGGACATTATACCTCTGAGTTATACCCCCAGCCCTACTTTGTTTTTTAATTTTGAAACAGGGGCTTACCAAGTAGCTGAGGCTGACCACAATCCTATGATCGTCCACTCTCAGCCTCTCTAGTACTAGGGTTACAGGGGTGCACCACCATACCCAGCTACTTTTTTTTTTAAATGAGGATTTTTGATGCATTTTATGTTATGTACTGTCTGCAAACAGGGCATTTACAGCTATTTTTTTTTTTTTTTTGGTGTTAATAATTGAACCCAGAGGTTCTAACTCTGAGCTATACCCCCAGCTCTATTTTATTTATTTATTCTATTTATTTATTTATTTATTTATTTTTGTGGCACTGGGGATTGAACCTGGAAGAACATTCTATCTCCCCAGCTATACCCCCAGCCCTACTTTTTTTTTTTTTTTTTTCAGTACTGGGGATGGAACCAGGGGCATTGTACCTTCGACCTATACCTCCAGCCCTGTTTTTTAGTTTATTTATTTATTTTATTTGGTACTGGGGGTGGAACCCAGGGGCTTTTCTACGTCTGGGCTATACTCCCAGATCTATTTTATATTTTATTTGGAAACAGGGTCTCACTAAGTAGCTGAGCACCTCACTCAGTAGCTGAGGCTGGCTTTGAACCTGTTCAATCCTCCTGTCTCAGGCTCAAGCGCGGGGATTACAAGCGTGCGCCACCACACCTGGTTAGTCTCTTTATTTTTGAAACAGGGTCTCACTGAGTTGTGAAGGATCTCGCCAAGTAGCAATCCTCCAGTCTCCAAAATGTTTTTGTTAGTAAACTTTGTCTGTTGTCTCAGCCTTATCACACTGCTGGTTTGGGTTCAAATCCTGAGGGGGGAGCGTCTCCTATGGGTCCACACCTGCCCCTCCTGTTAAACACGATGAGAGCTGAGATGGTGGCGCACGCTGGTGATCCCAGTACTTGGGAGGCTGAGACAGGAGGACCGCAGGCTTGAAGCCAGCCTCAGCAAATTTAGGAAGGCCCTCAGCAACTTAGTGAGAACTTGTAAGATAGGGCTGGGGGTGTAGCAGAAGGAGGATGCCCCTGGTTTCAGTCTTCAGCCACTAAATCAGTAGATAAACAACAACTAACCAAACAAACCACGGGTGATTGGTTCCCTGGGATTTTCCATGAAGTGCCTGACACTTCTGCTTCCTGCTGGACTCACAAAAGAGTCCAGGGCCACTTGGCAGAATCCGAGCACCCGCCTCTTCCAGCCAGAGTGTATGGTAGGACCTCTGCCACCATCCCTGAGCCGCGCGTGTGCAGATGGTCTTTCAGAAAGCACTGTTTGAGGCCGGGCGTGGGGACACACGCTGGTCATCCCAGCATTCGGAAGGCTGAGACAGGAGGATTGCGGTTCCTGGACAGCCTCAGCTACTTAGTGAGGCCCTCTGCAACTCAGTGAGACCCTGTTTCAAAATCAAGAATAAAAAATAGGGTTGGAGCTGTAGCTCAGAGGTAGAATGCCCCTGGGTTCCATCCTCAGTGCTGGAAAAAAGCAAGCGAAGGAAGGAAGGAAGGAAGGAAGGAAGGAAGGAAGGAAGGGAGGGAAAGAGAAAAAAAGAAAGCCCTGGACTGTTGTGGCATGCCCCCCTTGCCGGCTTCTTTTCAGTGCCACCTGCTGGGTTAATTTTGAGATGCACTCTGGCTCTGCGGCCTGTGCCCAGGGAACGCCGCAGGGGCAGGAAGCGTGCCTGCCTGTTGGGGCCAACACTGCCTGGCCCGCCTGGGCACCAGGCCTGGGGGCTCTGCTCCTGCCGCCAGGGCCCTCGGGGTGGGCAGGGTCCCGGTGGCTCTTGGCTGGTCTCTGGGCACCACCAGGCCTGAGTCCTGACCTTCTTGAAGGCCTGGGACTGCGGGCCTGGAAAGATGTCCGGCGAGCACGTGTTCCAGGCTGGTGCGGGGAACTTTTGGGGGCCACGGCATGGAGGGCAAGGATCTGTAGGGAGGCTGTGGGATCTGGGTTCTAGATCATACGGGGGGCAGGCAGGGACGGGGAGGCCCGGAAGCATGGCAGGTGCACAGCTGTGCCTTTTACGGGGTGAAGGGAATGCTGGCTGGAAGTGATGCCATCACGGCCCGGAACCCAAGGTGAACGTGGGATCCAGCGCTGGCCAGGACACCGTGGAGGGAGGGGGGCTGCGCCCGACGGCAGCAGCGTGACAGGCCTGTGGGCCATCCCTGTGGCGCCCTCGCCCTGCTCTGCACCTGTCTTTCCCAGTGGGTTGTGGCAAAGGCGGTGGTTTTAGTAGGGAGAAGGCTGCCCCTGCAGCTCTGCCTCAGTGCTCCCGGGCGGGCCATGGACCCCCAACTATGGAGGCTTGTCAGCTGCCTGGCTCCTGGGTCAGCGAGGAAGGCCTTCCAAACCTGGCTTCTCAGAAGACTGTAAAACACAGAGGTTCCCGGGCAGCCTGACCCGCGAGCCCTGGCTGCCAGCAGTGACGTGGCCGTGGCTGGCTAAAGAAACCCTGAGCAATGCAGGAACTTGCTGTTGGGCCAGAACCTGTTTTTAGATCAAGGCCCCTTTGATAGCTTTATGAACAGTCTCGGTCATTTTTTTGGGGTGAAAAATGAGCACAAACGGAATCCAGCGGTTTTTCCTTTCTCATGTCTTTTTTTGGTAGGAGGCCGGTGGTGGGTGCTGGAGACTAGGGGTTTCCCTGACCTTTGTTTGAACACCCACCCTCTAACGTGATCGGGAAGCGCAGTGGGGCGTGGCTGGGGCAGCTCTGATGTTCTGCTGATAGATAAATGTCTCACTTTGTCAAACCGGTTAGTGGCCTGCAGAGGACCTGGGAGGAGGCCAGGCCTGGGAGAGGGGCCAGCAGGGGTGTGAGGCTCATCAGAAGAGGCCAGGTGGCCGGGACATGCCAGGGCACGGGGAGCGTGGCCTCTCACCTGCAGGGCTCCCTCCCTGCCCCGTCGCAGGGTCTTTGAGTTCTCAGTGACTGCTCCCCCTGCTCTGTGCGGCCCAGGGCCATTGGTGTGTGTGTGTGTGTGTGTGTGTGTGTGTGTGTGTGTGTGTGTGTGTGTGTCTAGGGAATGAACCCAGAGACGGTCTGTCTCTGAGCTACATCCCCAGCCCCATTTTATTTAATTAATTAATTAATTAATTAATTTTGGTGGTACTGGGGATGGATGGAACCCAAGGGCCTTCTACCTCCAGGCTATGCTCCCAGACCTATTTTATATTTTATTTGGAAACAGGGTCTCTTAAGCCAGCTGAGGCTAGCTTCAAACCTGCGTGATCCTCCTGTCTCGGCCTCCCAAGCGCAGGGATTACAAGCCTGTGCCACCATGCCCAGCTTTATTTTTCTTTTGGGTACTGGGGATTGAACCCAGAAGCATTCTACCTCCAAGCTACACCCCGTAGCCCTATTTTTTATTCTTTATTTTGAAACAGGATCTCACTACATTGCAGAGAGCCTGTGATCCTCCTGTCTCAGCCTCCCAAGTACTGGGATTACAATCGCATGCCATCACGCCTGGCTTTTATTTTATTTTTTCAGACAGGGCCTCGCTAGTTTGCTGAGGCCCCCTAGGGGTCCTCTGAGGTTCTAGGTCCTGGTTGGACGCATGTCCCATGACAGGGTCACAGGCTGCAGGTGGCAGCAGAGTCCTGATCAGCTCAGTGTGTCTTCACTGTGTCTCATGCAAAGTCTAATTTTTATATATATATAATTTTTTTTTTGGTGGTACTGGGGTGGAACCCAGGGTCTTTTCTACCTCCGGGCTACACTCCCAGACCTCTTTTATACTTTATTTGGAGACAGGTTCTCAGTAAGTTGCTGAGAGCCTCACTAAGTAGCTGAGGGTGGCTTTGAATCTGTGCGATCCTCCGGTCTCGCCTCCCAAGCGCGGGGATTACAAGCGCGCGCCACCACACCCGGCTCAGTTTTTATATTTCCAACACAACTAAATGTAGGACTCTCCTTGTTTGCAGAAAAAGTTCAAGTTGAGGGGCAAGAGTGGCTGTTGCTTTAGCATCTTGCCATGTCTGGAATGCTGCTCTGCGGGATGGGAGAGACTCACGAGCATGGGTTCCAAACACAGCTCAAAGGTTTCTGGGGAAATTTAAGTCACATCCGTTTATCCTAACTTATATAACCATTTTTATGATCTGAGATAGAAAACCGGTTCCAGGCTGGCGGTGCAACTCAGTGATCTGGGGCACAAGACCCTGGGTTTGCTGCCCGGCAGTATAAAACAAAAAAGGTTTCAAGTAAGCGTGAGACTTTTTTTTATTTTTTACAGTACGGGGGACTGAACCCAGGGACGTTCTCTCCTTCAAGCTATACCCTCAGCCTTATTTTATTTTTTATTTTGAAACACGATCTCACAGCTGGGCGTGGTGGCGCATGCTTTAATCCCCGCGCTTGGGAGGCTGAGACAGGAGGATCACACAGGTTCGAAGCCAGCCTCAGCTACTTAGTGAGGCTCTCAGCAACTTAGTGAGACCCTGTTTCCAAATAAAATAAAATATAAAATAGGTCTGGGAGTATAGCCTGGAGGTAGAAAGCCTCTGGTAGAAAGACCCAGAGCCACCAAAAAAAAAAAAAAGAAACATGATCTCACTAAGTTGCAGAGGGCCTCACTAAGTAGCTGAGGCTGTCTGCAAATCCGCGATCCTCCTTTCTCAGCCTCCCAAGTACTGGGATTACAAGCGTACGCCACCACGCACGGCTTGCTTGCATCTTTCTTTCTTTCTTTCTTTCTTTCTTTCTTTCTTTCTTTCTTTCTTTCTTTCTTTCGTGGAACTGGGGATGGAACCCAGGGGATTTATACCCCCAGGCTACACTCCCAGACCAGTTTTCTATTTTATTTGGAGACAGGGTCTCACTAAGTTGCTGAGGGCCTCACTCAGTAGCTGAAGCTGGCTTAGAAACTGTGCGATCCTCCTGTCTCAGCCTCCCATGCGCGGGGATTACAAGTGTGCACCACCACGCCCAGCTTTAAAACAAATATTTTGACATAGCTTCCCACTTTTCTCTAACCTCTTGTTCTGGCTTCTGATGACTCTAGGAAAGCGTCCTGCCGTGTGCTGGAGCCGAGGTGAGCCAGAGTCTCACCGAGCCTGATGGGCCCCCATACACCCACGTGTCTTCTCCCAAGTCCATGTCTGCTTCTTTTCCTACATTATGGCACTTTCTAAGTGTAAGGCTCAAAACAGCGACCCGTGTCGATGTGTTGCTCACCGGCCGGCCGCCTTGTACCGTGGCCCCTCGTTGATGCTGTTCGTGAAGTCGTGTATTTGTTCTGAGATGATTCAGTCTGTTTCTTTGCTTAGTTATAATCCAGATCATTTTCAAGGATGCTGACTAGATTTTTAAAGACTGCTTCTAAACCACATGCTTTCTGGAAGCCAAGATGCCAAAATGTTTCTCCCCTTGGGTCTCCAGCGCCTACTGGATTCTCACCAAGAATTTCCTAGAGGGAACTTTGGCTGTGGAGGGAGATACAATGACCCAGTGGTAGTCCCAGTGGAAGCCCAGGCAGCAGCGGAGCCTGGCCTGAAGGATGAGTGGGGAGGAAGAGTTCTTTGATGCCGTCACAGGTGAGCTGCAGGAGAACATGACCAGAGATCCCAGTGTGTGTGGGCCCGGGGCCGAAAGGGTGGGCGTGGCCTTTGGCTGTGGTCTGGTTCAGCAAAGCCAGGCCTGACTCAGCTTTTAGGAAGAATGTGAGCTGAGTGTGGTGGGCACGCTTGTTATCCCAGTACTTGGGAAGCTTAGACAGGAGGTAGCAGGTTCGCAGCCAGCCTCAGCAGCTTATTGAGGCCCTCTGCAACTTAGTGAGACCCTGTTTCCAAATAAAAAATAAAATAGGGCCGGAGGTGTGGCTCAGAGGTAGAATGCCTCTGGGTTCCATCCCTAGTACCACACACATGCAGAAAAAGAACGCGATATCCTGTTTCAAATGGAGGGACCTTCACTTTGGGTGTCAGGAAATAGTACAAAAAGGTTATAGTGTTCAAAGTCTTTATTTCTTTTAAATTTTATTTATTTATTTATTTATTTATTTATTTATTTATTTATTGGTACTGGGGATGGAACCCTTCTACCTCTGAGCTACACTCCCAGACCTATTTTATATTTTTTATTTGGAAACAGGGTCTTTTAAGCTTCGAACCTGTGTGATCCTCCTGTCTCCGCCTCCCAAGCGCGGCGATTACAAGCCTGCACTACCAAGCCTGGCTCTGTGTTCAAAGTCTTTAAAAGAGTTTCTTGGGCACAGATAGTTTTTTTTTTTTTATTAGTTTCTGTGTTTTTGTGGTTCTTTTTTTGTAGTACTGAGGATTGAACCTCTGAGTTACACCCCCAGACCTATTTTATATTTGTTTTTGAAACAGGGTCTTACTAGATTAATGAGAATCTCACTACTTGCTGAGGCTGTCCTCGAACCTGCGATTCTCCTATCTCAGCCTCCCAAGTACTGGGATTACAGGTGTGTGCCACCACACCTGGCTATAACTAGTGATCTTTGTGTCTCAAGTGCGACGTCAGTGTTCCTGTGTTCTTTACCTAATGATAAGAGGGTGGCCTCACGGCTGCCCCACTGTGTGCTGCTCGGAGTCACCATGGCGCTGTCGACCTGCTTTTCGTGTACCTGTGGCACTGCGCGTTGAACCCGGGCCTTCCGCCTCTGAGCCATATCCCAGCTCTTCTTTTCAAATGTTTTGAAGCAGGCTCTTGCTAGGTTGCTGAGAGTTTTGCTAACTCTCTGAGGCTGATCTTTTTCTTTTCTTTTCTTTTTCTTTTTTTCTCTCTTTTTTTTTTTTTTTTTTGTGGTACTGGGGTGGAACCCAGGGGTATTCTACTTCTGAGCTACATCCTCAGCCCTATTTTATTTTATTTTACTTTTTGCGAGTCTGGGGATGGAACCCAAGGACATTCGACCTTTGAGCTACACCCCCAGCCCTATTTTTTATTCTTTATTTTGAAACAGGGTCTCACTGAGTTGTGAAGGGCCTCACTAAGTAGCCGAGGTTGCCTTCAAATCCAGGTCCTCTTGTCTCAGCCTCCCAAATGCTAGGATTATAAGCGTGCGCCCCCACGCCCGCTTCTCTGAGGCTGATCTTGAACCTGCGATCCTCCTGTCTCAGCCTCCTGAGTCCTGGGACTACAGGTGTGTGCTGCCATGCTTAGAGCTGGGTGTGGAGGCCTGGGCCTAGCTCAAGGTGTGCTCATGTCCTTAGTTCTCTGGCTCTGCCCTCAGGCTCAGCATGGCCATCACTTTGTCCTTTCTGTGAAGGAGCCGCTGGTGGGAAGGGCTTCAGGACTTATCCTGGGCCATTTCCTTGGCCTTAGCTGCAGGAGCCCCAGCAGAGCAACTCTGAGCGCCTGTGGGCTAGGTTTTGGTGACCGTCTTAGGAGGCTCTGTGGTGACTGTCTGCAGGGTCTTTCCTGGTGGCGGGCTGCCCCCACGCCTTGCCGGGCCTGCGGCGGCACACTTGTCTGCTTCTGTGGGCCCTGGCAGGCCGCCCCTCACTGTTATTCTCTGGTCCCAGGGATGCTCTAGCACTAAGCTAGACCCCCAACCCTTTTGGTTTTGGTTTTGGTGGTACTAGGGAATGAACCCAGAGCCATCCCATCTCTGAGCTACAACCTGAGCCCTATTTTATGTTTTTGTTTTGAAACAGGATCTCACTAAGTTGGTGAGGCTGGCCTTGAACCTGCCATCTTCCTGGCTCAGCCTCCCAAGTACTAGGATTACAGGCACGCACCACTGTGCCTGGCTCCAGGGGCGTTGTATCTCTGAGCTATGCCCCCAGCCCTTTTTATTTCTGACTTGGAAATAGGGTCTCAGTTGCTGAGGGCTCACTAAACTGCTGGGGACCTGTAACCGCGGTCCTCCCGGCTCAGCTTCCCAAGTGCTGGGATGGCAGGCGTGAGCCACCACGCCCGGCAGGCCCACTTTTACTTACTCTTATTCGAAAGCCCAGGAGGAGTCACTGAGGACTGATGGTGAGTGACATGACTGAGGAATCACTCACCATCTTCCAGGGGAAGTCGCAGTCGCCCTGGAGTCTGTGGACCTGCGCAGCCCCCAGCCCCCCTGCCAGGTGGACGCCATCCCCGTGAAGGGGCCACAGCAGTCATCCCCAGTCAGCCGGCCCTTTCCTGGGAGGCCGTGCCCGTGAGAGGGTCCAGCCTCAGTGTCCTCGCCCACACGCCTCTAACAGAAGGCTTGTGGAGCAGTGGGCAGGTAGCTCACACAGCAGAACCTTGGAGGTAGGCTCTTAACGTCTTCCAGGCCCAGCGAGAAATGACTATTGTGCTTGTCTCATGCAGGCTTTGATTCTGATAACTCTTCTGGGGAATTTTCAGAGGCAAATCAGAAGGTCCCTGGAATGATTGATGTGGACACCAGCAAAAATTCCAGGAGTGGGAAAAGTGGGGAGAGGCCCCCGCAGGAGAACGGAATCCAGAAGCACAGGTATGCCGTCTCCATGCCCCTGGATCTTCCAGAGCACGTCTATAATCACCCCAGAACAGCTCTGGCCCTCAGGTGTCAGGAGTGCCAGCCGGCGGGAGCCGCCCACCAGGCTCCGGGCGCCTCAGGCCGGCCGGCACCTGGCCAGCCAGTGTCCTCAGAGACTCCCCTCTCCGTGGTCCTGGAGGCCCATGGACAGCGGTGTGCTATTTTGTTTTTGTTTGCGGTACTGGGGATTGAACTTTGGAGAATTCTGCCTCTGAGCTATACTCCCAGCCCTATTTTTTATTCTTTATTTTGAAACAAGGTCTCACTAAGTCCCAGAGGGCCTCTCTAAGTTGCTGAGTCTGTCCTTGAACCGCAGGCCTCCTGTCTCAGCCTCCTAAGTCCTGGGATTGCAAGCGTGCGCCCCCCCACCCCGCCCGGCTGACAGCAGTGTTTTGACCAGTGACTCCCCACCCATGAAGTGGCGACTCTGGCCTCGCTGCTCAGCACAGGTGGCTGTGAGTCAAGTCCTGCTGGTTCCCGATGCAGCCACCTGCCCCCCTGTAGATGCCAAGCCCACCCCTGGTCTCTCTGTGGCCCCACGGGGACAGGTGCTGCTCTGTGCCGTGGCAGGGCCCATTCCGCTTTCTTCCACCTGCGGGTTCACTTCCACAGTGGAGGTGCGTGGGCTCCCGGCTCTGCAGGAGGAACAGGGACGTGGCCGGACAGCTGTCCCATGGGGCAGTGGGTGGGCTAAGGTGTGTTTGGGCCTGGGGGCCCTGGCGTGGCCTTGCCTCTCCTAGGTGTGGCCCTCGCCTGCATGGTGGGCCGCTCCGTGGCCAGCCTCTCCAGGGCGTGGCCCCTCCATGGCCAGCCGCTCCTGGGCGCAGCCCCTCGCCTGCGTGGCGGCCCCTCCATGGCGCGGCCTCTCCTGGGCACGGCCCCTCACCTGCGTGGTGGGCCTTCCTTGGCCTGGCCTCTCCTGGGCGTGGCCCCTCGCCTGTGTGGCGGGCCCACTCTGGCCTGGGCTCCTCACCGGTGCTTGTTCTTCATTTGCGTGCTCAGCAATCCCTCAGTGCTCCGCCATTGTGCTGCCGGGGTCTAAGGCAGCTCACGCCGGCCTCTCCCTGGGCCTCCGTTCCCCTCAGTGCCCGGAGCCCTGCGACAGTCATGTGGACGGCTACATGGCCGGCCTCATATCACAGACTGGGGTAGCTCTGGACGGCGCCCTTGCTCACGGCTGCATCCAGCCTTGGACACTGAACTCTAAGGTGCCCTCCTCTTAGGATGAGGGCCAGTATCTCCCCCACCTCTCGGCCCTGGCACTGCCCTGAGCGCTCCTGCAGCTGTACCCCCCAGCGCCGTGGGGGCCTGCTCTCGCCCGTCCCACCCACTGCTCCCTTGGCCTGAGGCGTCGCCCTTCACGGCTTCTCCCTATCCCCCTCGCCACACCAGGGCTGCCTCCTGGAGCTGCGCCCCCTCCCGGCAGCACCCTTCACGGTTGCTGGCTCGTGGCTGCTGGGTGGGTTTGTGGGGTGCACACTGAAGGGTGGCGGGTGGAGCTGTGAGTGTCCCAGTGTCTGGCACTGTGGCTCAGTACACGCTGGCTTCCTTGTGCACGTTGCCTCACGGCTGCACACCTTCTCCTCCACCCCTGAGTAACAGCGGGCCCTGAAGCTGCCGCCCTGCTGGGCCCCCAGGTCCGCATCGCATCCACACCGGCAGGCCCCGCTTTCCTTGTTCCAAGGGCCGGAGCTCAGTCCAGAGCAGCTTCTGGAGGCAGGCGTTCCACCGCAGAACACCGGGGACCTCTGGGATTAAGAGCATCAGATGGGGTGGGGGCTGGCTCTGGCTCCTCAGCACTCCCCCCCCACCCCTGGCCTGTGGCTCCCTGACAGCAGCACTCAGGTCCAGCCTGGCTCCCCAGGATTCAAGTTCTGCTCTCCACTCAGGCCCCCACAGGGGAGACAGGGCTCCGTGCAGGGCATGCTCCAGAGGGGAAGGGCTTGGTGCTTTGAGGTCACACCTAACTGCCGGGGTTCCTGTCACTTCTGGGAGGCTGCTGGAAAAGGGAGGCGCCTTGGGGAAGACGACCGTGCCTTGAGGGCTGTGCACTGGCGTTCTGAACAGACTTCCTTTTCTTTTTTTCCTTTGTAGTACTGGGATCAAACCCGAGGGTGTCCTACCTCTGAGCTGCACCCCCCAGCCCTTTTCCATTTTTATTTTTGAAACAGGGTCTCACTACGTTGCAGGGAGCCTCACCCCTAAGTTACCGAGCCCGGCCACGCACCTGCAGTCCTCCTGCCGGCCTCCCAAGCATTGGGAGTGCCAGCCCACCACAGCCCAGCTCTCTGGATGGGCTTTCTAGTTCTCGTCCATGCTGGATGGCCTTTGTCTATTGACCTGCAGCTGCCCATGCTGCCCCCCTTGGGACAGGCCAGAGGCTCTGGGTGGAGAGGGCGCCCCCACCCCGTTGTTGCCCTGCCGCCAGCCCTGGAGAGAAGTTGCAGCCCACCACTGCAGGCCAGTGGAGCCTTTCCCAGAATGCCTCTGGGAAGCTGCAGGGCCCTCCCCCAGGCTCCGCCGTGGCCCGAGGGCTGCGAGGAGGCCAGCCACGGGGCAGGCATCTGTGGGGCTGCTCACGCCTGTGGTTCTTGTGCTTCTCCCAGGACGGCGCTGCCCGCCCCCATGTTCACCAGAAGCGACTTCAGTGTGTGGAGTATCCTGAAAAAGTGCATTGGCCTGGTGAGTGGGGCTCCCTGGTGAGTGGGGCTCCCTGGTGAGTCGGGGGCTCCCTGGTGAGTCGGGGGCTCCCTGGTGAGTGGGGCTCCCTGGTGAGTCGGGGGCTCCCTGGTGAGTGGGGGGCTCCCTGGTGAGTGGGGCTCCCTGGTGAGTCGGGCCCCTCAAAATCGCCTAGACGCTTGGGTTCTATGGCAGCCACGCTGCTAGTAGCTTAGAAAATACATTCTGTGTATCTGTAAACAGCATGCAATTGAGGCAGTAAAATAGGACAAATAAGGGAAACGGAAGGGAGGGGCCGCAGAGGGCAGCACTCAGCTGACGGCGCCACGCAGCCCCTTCCGTGCTGTGCTGCGATGGCCGGCCTGCCGTCTGTGGGACTCCCTGCCCGGCTGCAGGCGGCTTTTGTCAGGAGTCACTGTAGAGAAGCTGATGGGTGGGCTGTGCAGAAGCCATGGGCTTCCCATTGTGACCTCTGCCGTCTCTGGAAGTCTGCGCCTGCGCGGACTCCGGCGTCCTCCTTCCCAGGCCCACGCTTGGTGACTGGAAGGAAACTCAAGTCCTTCAGTTTAGAAATACATTTCACAGCTGGGCGTGGTGGCACATACGTGAAATATCAGTACTTGGGAGACGGAGACAGGAAAATTGAAGCTACTCAGTGAGCCTTCCATAACTTAGTGAGACCCTGTTTCAAAATAAGAAGCCGGGCGTGGTGGTGTGCGCTTATAATCCCAGCATTCGGGAGGCTGAGACAGGAGGATCGGGGTTTGCAGACAGCCTCAGCTACTACTTAGTGAGGCCCTCTGCAACTCAGTGAGACCCTGTTTCAAAAGAAAGAATAAAATATAGGGCTGGGGGTATAGCTCGGAGGTAGAATGCCCCTGGGTTCCATCCCCAGGAATGTGATAAATAAATAAATAAATAAATAAATAAAGCATAAAGCCGGACATGGTGGCACACCTGTAAGGGCGGCTGCGATAGGAGGATCATAGGCCTGAGGACAGCCGCAGCAACGTGGCAAGCCCTCAGCAGCCTAGCGAGACCCTGTTTCCAAACATAGAAAAAATAGAAAGGGCTGGGGTGTAGCTCGGAGGTAGAATGCCCCTGGGTTCAATCCCCACTATCACACATGCACACGCGCTCACGCACACACACACTCACACTCGTGCCCAGGCAGGAGGCTGCCCTCGCGGGATCTCAGGGCAACCTGAGGCTGACCGCAGTGCCCCTGCCCAGGCAGGAACTCAGGGCAACCTGAGGCCGACCGCAGTGCCCCTGCCCTTGCAGGAGGCTACCCTCGTGGGATCTCAGGGCAACCTGAGGCCGACTGCAGTGTCCCTGCCCTTGCAGGAGCTGTCCAAGATCACGATGCCCATCGCCTTCAATGAGCCCCTGAGTTTCCTGCAGAGGATCACGGAGTACATGGAACACGTGTACCTCATCCACAGAGCCTCCTGCCAGCCCCGGCCCCTGGAGAGGATGCAGGTGGGCGGCTCGTGGGTGCCTGCCCCAGGGCCTGGGAGCCAGCTGCCCGCCGCCGGGAGGCCTGTGAGGTGGCCCCAGCATCCGCCCCACGCTCCCTGTGCCAGCTCCTGCCAGAGTCGGGCCTCGCCAAGCTGGCCGTTCTTGGTCCCTTTAGCACTCTGCCCCACGTGCGTGTGCGTGTGAGTGTGGGTGTGTGCGTGTGTACATGTGTGCGTCTGTGTGAGTGAGCGCATCGTGTGAGTCAGGCAGACTTCGCCATGGCGTCTGCGAGGGGCGCCGTGGGGGTGGAGAGCGGCTCATTCCTTCTTTCTGTGGCTTTGAGGAAATGGTGGGTGACGATGCGATTCCCGGGGAGTTCTGTAGTCCTAAAACACGTCACGCGTGGGGGCTGAGGCTGGGCCGCGACACCCTGCGCGGCCTCACCCGTCCACCGCTCGTTTGCAGATCGTAGCTGCTTTTGCCGTCTCGGCTGTGGCTTCCCAGTGGGAGAGGACCGGCAAGCCCTTCAACCCACTCCTGGGAGAGACGTACGAGCTGGTCAGGTGAGGGCAGTGTCTTCGGGGGGTTCTGGGGCGGCGGTGAGCCCGATTCCCTCACCAGCACGGTCTCGGCTCTGTGGGGAGACGCTTTGCGTTCGAGCTACTGAGGTATCGGATGCCACCAGCAAGAAGGTGGTGCATGCACACAGAATGTCGGGTGAACGGTGGGACAAAGCCCTGCTGATGTAAGACAAGGCTAAAATAGAATGTGCAGCCCAGGGCGTTAGGAGTGGAGACGGCTCCTCAGACACGGATGCGCACGCAGGGCCAGAGGAAAGGTGGAGGAGTGCTAGCTTCCGACCAAAATAGAGCTCGGCTCTGATACGCAAAACCAGACCATTTACAGCAAAACTGGAGGGCCGTTGAGAGACTCAGGCTGGGTGTGGACACACATTCCTGTGTTCCCAGCTACTCAGGAGCCTGAGGCAGGAGGATTGCAAGTTTGAGGTCAACCTGGACAGCTTAGTGAGGACCTGTCTCAAAAATTTAAAAGGGGCTGGGCGTGGTGGTGCACGCTTGTAATCCCCGCGCTTGGGAGGCTGAGACAGGAGGATCACATGGGTTCGAAGCCAGCCTCGGCTGCTTGTGAGGCTCTCAGCAACTTAGTGAGACCCTGTTTCCAAATAAAATACAAAAAAGGTCTGGGAGTATAGCCTGGAGGTAGAAAGCCTCTGGGTTCCACCCCCAGTACCACCAAAAAAATTTTTTTAATTAAAATTAAAAAGGGCTGGGCTATAGCTCAGGTGGAGTGCCCTTGGGTTCAATCCCTAGTACTACAAGAAAAGGAGAGAGAGAAGCCGGGCGTGGTGGCGCATGCTTGTAATCCCCGCGCTTAGGAGGCAGAGACAGGAGGATCGCGCAGGTTCGAAGCCAGCCGCGCTGGCGTTAGAGACCCTGTTTCAAAAATATAAAATAGGTCTGGGAGTGTAGCCCGGAGGTAGAAGGGCTTCCAGGAACCCCAGTACCACTAAAAAAAAAAAAAAAAAAAAGGAGAGAGAGAGAGAGTCCAAAGAGAGGAGTAACCTAAGAGACCGTTGTGTCCCCGCCGCGCCCCTTTCTCGCCACCTGCCCCGATGGATCTTGGGTGGTTAAGTTGTCCTGGCAGTGAAGCCAGCCAGACCAACCTGGTCTTTAGCCACGATGAGTTCTTTCCCGTGGAGCCCCTCTGGGCAGCAGTGCTGCAGGCGGCCCCCCTTCCATCTGTGTCCTGTGCCCAGCACGAGGTCAGAGACTGGACCTCGGCCCCTAGCTCTGTCTGGAGTCTAGCCGGGCGCAGGTCGCGTGCTCATCGCTGGCCTTCTGTGGCCCCCTCACCTCGCCACCTCAGGGCTGCTGCAGTTATGCAGAAACTGTCCTGGAGACTCCTCCTGTGAGGACGCGCTGACCAGGGTGCCTCCCGACGGGCGTCCGTCGGCCTGGCTGGGCGCAGGGGCTATACTCTGAGTGTGTGCAACGCCCCCAGGGGTCAGTGCTGGCCAGGGTCCTCCTCAGTCTTCCACCCGTGGATCTCATGGTCCTCAGTGGCGGTGTGAGTGGGGTGCTGAGGAGGGCGGCCCAGCTGCATCCCTAGAGGCCCCCCCCTCCCCTGACGCCAGCCAAGCCACCTGGCGCGCGGGGCGGGGGCTCTGGTGCTGTCCTTAGCCGCGCAGTGTCACGGGCTGCGGGTGTCCCTGCCTGAGCCAGAGCACAGGGGAGGGTGGCGCCCGCCAGCCTTCATTACTCTATTCCATAGAAAGGGGCGCTCTGCCAAAACAATTAGCTTCTTATTTGGAGTCTGAGCTAATTGATAATCTGTTGTGGTATTTTATTAAAATTAAGCTTTTTTTAAAAACTATAAGAATGTGTTCTTTTATTTTAAATTTGATACGGGGGATTGAGCCTAGGGGTATTTTACCTCCAACTCCACCCCAGTCCTATTTTTTTGGGGGGGGGTATTAGGGATTGAATCCAGAAGTATTCTAAGCTAGACCCCCCAACCCAATTATTATTATTATTATTATTATTATTATTATTATTATTATTATTTGGTGTTACTGGAGGTGGAACTCAGGGTTTTCTACCTCCGGGCTATACTCCCAGACCTATTTTATATTTTATTTGGAAACAGGGTCTCACTAAGTTGCTGAGAGCCTCACTAAGTAGCTGAGGCTGGCTTTGAACCTGTGCAATCCTCCTGTCTCAGCCTTCCAAGCACGGGGATTACAAGCATTCGCCACCACACCTGGCTCCCAACCCAGTTTTTAAAAAATACATATGAGCCGGGCGTGGTGGCGCACGCTTGTAATCCCCGCGCTTGGGAGGCAGAGACAGGAGGATCGTGCAGGTTCGAAGCCAGCCACGTGCACTGGCTTTAGGAGACCCTGTTTCCAAATAAAAATGTAAAAATAGGTCTGGGAGTATAGCCCGGAGGTAGAAGGGCTTCCAGGAACCCCAGGACCACCAAAAATAAAGAAAGAAAGAAAGAAAAATAAAGAAAAAATAGGGCAGGGGATGTAGTTTGGAAGTTGAATGCCCCTGGGTTCCATCCCCAGACCTGCAAAAAAATAAAATAAAATAAAAATAAAAAAATAAAATATACATACGTATGTATCTTATATGAAAACAGGGTGTCAACTAGGCTGCCAAGAGCCTCACTAAGTAGCCAAAGCTGGCTTTAAACCTGCAATCCTCCTTTCTCAGTCCCCAAGTACTGGGGTTACAAGCGTGCACCACCATGCCTGGCTTAAGAGCATGTTCTTTATAGAACATGTGCAACTTTAAAAAAGTAAAAAACATAAACGGAACCCTGTAAAAGACAATCATTGCCAACTTCTTGGTAGACCTCTTTTTGAGTGTGAGGGTTTACTGGTCTTGAAGCCATTAGAGGAAGATCGTCTCTGTCAACACAGACCCTCCAAGCGTCTGCTGAGAGGCCATGACCACATTGTTGAAGCAATAACACGCCCACATTTCAGGTTCTCCGCTCCTCCAGCCTCTCCCCAGAGGAGCGGCGCTGGTTCTTCCCGGCTCTGCCACTGGGAGCTGTCAGAAGCTCTTAGTTTGATTCGGATGTTGGCCGACCCTAGCGGCTGAGCACCTGCTCCTCTGAGACGCTGGGACGGTCGTGATGGCAGAGGCCCTGCAGCCAGCTGGGCTGGGGAGTGTGCTGGCCACTGCCCTGCTTCCTCAGTGCAGGGAGGGAAGATTGAGGCCGGCGAGCGAAGGGCGCGGAGCCTCCTCCCTCGCCAGGCACTCCCTCGCACAGGTGCTGTTGCTGGCTGCCTGCGTGGCCCACCGCCTGCCAAGTGCCAGCGTTCCAGGCGCTGACTAACCTGGTTGTTGGGAAAGTATTGAACTATTTTGAAAAAGATAAGCCAGAACAGGGGAAGAGTTCCAGACAAATAGATTACATGGATAGAAGAAAAGTGGCAGCGGAGACGGAGTGGGCTCCATGCAGCACTGCTGGCCTGCCCCTGCGCTCCAGGGCTGAACTGGGTGGCACAGGCAGAAAGGAAGCAGTGACCCTCCGGCCTGTGCGCTGGGGCCTCCGCATCCTCGTCCTCCACACCCGGCCTCCCGGCTCCAAGCGCCCCGCTCCCAGTGGCTGCAGACCCCATCCCTCTCCAGAGCCATGCATCCCTTCAGAGCCTGCAAATCTAAAAATATACTTTCTTTTCTTAGACAAGTATTCATGTTGTAAATTACAGACCTGGGTAGGCAACCTTTTAAAACCAAAATTTTCACCTTTCCTTCCTCTGTAATGATTGGGAATTCTGATTCCAGCTAAGTTAGTAATTATGTGGTTTAGCTTTTATAATTTTTAATGACTACAACTGTAGGTGTATTCACAGTTCCGGAACAATTAAAAGCTGACATTTTTATTGAATAAGAAAGTCGCTGAGCGTCCTGTTTCCTGGCCAGGAGTGTCTCGGGATGTAAGACATTCCATCACAGAAGCTTTGGAGCTTTTATAAAAAGCTGGACAGGAGGCCCTTGGGGGACCGGTGGGCCTGTGGGCAGTGGGCAGCCCAAGGCCTGGGGAGAGCCGGGGCCAGGGAGCCACCTGCACACGCTCTCTGTCAGGCAAGCGGGCGTGCCCTCGGGAGACGCCAGCCGAGTGTTTCTGCCACTGTTGCAGCCTGGGTCTCCGGCCGCGTCTCCGGTGGCTGTGTGTGGGGCTCCGCGGAGCCTGCCCGGCGAGCCGCCGCCTCACTTTGTGTCACTAATTGGCCCTTCCACTTTCCTGTCCCTCCTCTCCTCGCTCTTCTGATTTTTGGACCTAGGGAAGATTTAGGATTCAGGTTTATATCCGAGCAGGTCAGCCACCACCCGCCCGTCAGCGCGTTTTATTCCGAAGGCCTCAGCCAGGACTTCGTGTTCCACGGCTCCATCTACCCAAAGCTCAAGTTCTGGGGCAAGAGCGTGGAGGCGGAGCCCCGGGGGACCATCACGCTGGAGCTCCTCAAGTGAGTGCCCAGCCAGGCTGTCGCGCCCGGCTGCCTGCATGCTGCCCTGTGGTAGGAGCCCGCTGCCCGGCCAAAGCACGCAGAACTGAAAATCCCAGAGCTTTCTGGTGAACGTGTTTGGGTTCCACTGGGCATCTGCGGGGTCCCCAGCTCCGTTGCGAGCCGTCCCTGTTCTGAGCCGAGCTGGCTCAGCCCTGGCCCCTGATGTGGCCTCCCGAAGGCCTGGCTCTGGCCGGCCGTCCACAGCTCATAGGGCACTGCGAGGAAGAAGAGCGAGGGAGGCGTGTGGGTGTCTGCACGAGCTGCCCTCCGCCCCTCCCCGCGCGCCCTCCTCCCCGAGCCCCCACTCGCAGGGATGGCCTCGGACCGTGCCCACTGCGCTGCTGGCAAGATGGCTTTCCTTTTGACAACTTCATAGGAAAGTCATTTCTCTGTCTCCATCTTCTTTGATTGCTTATTCACTTGTCTTGACATTTAAGTAGAAAGCTTTGTTGATGCTACAAAGGAAAGGAGACATCCATTTCAAACGCTAAGTAAACAGCCGAGGAGAACTTCAAAGCAGCACCCTCCTCCCGCGGGTCACTGGCTGGCTGGCCCGGCCTGACCTGCTTGTTCTCGGCCTTCGCAGACATAACGAAGCCTACACCTGGACCAACCCCACCTGCTGTGTGCACAACGTGATCATCGGGAAGCTGTGGATTGAGCAGTATGGGACAATGGAGATTCTTAACCACAGGTACGGGACGGCGGAGACCCTCGACCATGGGTAAGGTGCCTCCTGTCGGAGCCAGCACTGCCCACCGCGGGCCCTGGGGGCTGGGCGGATTCGGTTCTGGCCAGCGTGGAGGTGGCATATGTGCCCTTGGTGACTGTTTGCCTTTTAGTCACAGCAGCTAATTTGCTTGAAAATTTAAACGACAATAAAAAGTGGTGTCGTTGCTGGTGAAAACAGGCCCAGGGCCGCACGTCACTGCTGTCCACACTGTAACACCGTATTCCTGAAAGTAGGTGACTCACCGGCTTTGTTTGCCAGCACCACTAGTGAGGTATAATTAATGTCAAAAAATCACCCCGCTTGAACGAGCTCTTCAGCGATATTTTAGTAAATCACCGAGTTGCACAGCCACCCCAGGCCAGTTGGAGAGCCGCTCCGCTCCGGGAGGGGCCCCGCCTGGCCGTCCTTCCGCACCCTGCCTGGCCGGCCTGGCCACTTTCTCCCTCCGTGGCTCTGCTTCTTGTGGACGCCTGTGTTGTTTTTTCCTGCAGAACCGGAGACAAGTGTATACTTCACTTCAAACCCTGTGGACTGTTTGGAAAAGAACTTCACAGAGTGGAAGGGTACATCCAAGACAAAAAGTAGGTCCTGGCCGCTGCTGGGGTGGGTGCGGCGTGCGGCGCACGCTGCAGCCCGTGTGGTGACGCGCTGGCACCTGTTCAAGCTGGAAACCGCTATGGCTTCTTTTTGTTTGTGACAGATCTTAATTTGTTAAGGCAAATCTTAATTTGTTTCTATTCTGGGGATTGAACCCAGGGGCGTTTTTCCTCTGAGCTACAGCCCCAGCCCTTTTTAATTTTTATTTAGAAACAGGGTCTCGCTAAATTGCTGAGCTGGCTTTGAACCTACCCTCCTCCTGTCTCAGCCTCCCAAGTACTAGGATCAGAGGCGAGCACCACTGACTGGCTGAGAACCAGCGTCTGGTGGTGGGCGTGGAGCCTGCCCTGCTGGGGGGAGGGTCAGGCTGACCTGAGAAGCTGCCTGAGCGTGGCGGCCGTGGCTTCACAAGCAGACCTGGGGCTCCTAATGCGGCCTGCGCCCCCTCTCCCTGCTGGTGTGCGCTGCCGGTCCCCAGGACAAGCACAGTGTTTTCATAGAGTGGCTCATCTTACCTTGTAAACCAGAGATTTTTTTTTTCTTGTACTGGGGATGGAACCCAGGGGCATTCTACCTCCGAGCTACACATCAGCCCTATTTTTATTCTTTATTTTAAAACAGGATTTCATTGAGTTGCAAAGGGCCTCACTAAGTAGCTGAGACTGTCTGAGAACCACAATCCTCCGGTCTCAGCCTCCCAAATGCTGGGATTAGAAGCGTGTGCCACCACGCCTGGCTAAATCAGAGATTTTTATGAGTTTTTGTGAGCAGAGAAATCATCAGTAGTATTTTTTGTGTGTGGTACTGGTTTTTTTTTTTCTTCTTCTTTATTTTGAAGCAGGTTTCTTTCACTTAGTTGCATAGGGCCTCACTAAGTAGCTGAGACTGGCCGTGAACTGCGACCCTCCTGTCTCAGCCTCCCAGTACTGAGATTACAAGTGTGCACCATCACACCTGGCTGTCATCAGTATTTTAACAATCAGGTTTTTCATGTTTTTAAGAAAATCGTTTAGTTTTTGCCCACTCTGGGTTAATAACTTTATGTCGAGGGTATGATATTTCTGCTTTTTCAGTTAGAGATTCAGGCCATTTAATGTCAAGAGATCTCTGCCAGCTCCTAACCCCCGGCTTCTAACATGGCGCATTGCTCTGCCCACCTTCGTGTGGCTATCAGCGCTCACCTGCTCACACTGCCTGCTAGGTGTGTCAGGCTTGGGGACGACCACTCCTCACAGGAGCCGTGTCAGGACCAGTGTGTGGACCGCAAAGGGCAGTGTTCTGACAGTGGCTGTGGCGGGGTCGCCCTGAAGGGGCCTGACTGTTGGCCGACGTGGGCTGCGGGGTCCAAAGCTGAGGCTCCAGGAGCCCAGGAGCCGGTGCACTGCCTTGGTCTTGAGTTGTCTGTCTATGTTAGTAAACTTCACACCTCTGAGCCAGGCGTGGTGGCGCATGCTGGTAATCCCAGCATTCGGGAGGCTGAGACAGGAGGATTTTGGTTTCTGATGGCCTTAGCTACTTAGGCCCTTTGCAACTCAGTGAGATCCTGTCTCAAAATAAAGAATAAAAAATAGGGCAGGGGGTGTTGCTCAGAGGTAGAATGCCCCTGGGTTCCATCCCCAGTACCAAAAAATAAATAATAAATAAATAAGATGGGCGTGGTGGCACACACTTGTAATCCCAGCATTCAGGAGGCTGAGACAGGAGGATCGTGGTTCACGGACATCCTCAGCTACTTAATGAGTCCCTCCACAACTTAGTGAGACCCTGTTTCAAAAAATATCAAGAATAGAAGCCAGGCATGGTGGCACACGCTTATAATCCCAGCATTTGGGAGGCTGAGACCGGAGGATCGCGGTTCACAGACAGCCTCAGCTACTTAGTGAGGCCCTCTGCAACTGAATGAGACCCAGTTTTTTTAAAAAAAAAAAAAAGAATAAAAAAAATAGGGCAGGAGGTATAGCTCAGAGATCAAATGCCTCTGGGTTTCATCCCCAGACCCGGGGGGGGATATATATATATATATATATATATATATATATATATATATATATATATATATATTAAAAAACAGGACAGGGAGTGTAGCTTGAAGGTGAATGCCTCTGGGTTCAATCCCCAGACCCACAGATAAGTAAATAAATAAATAAATAAATAATCTCAATACTTGGGAGGCTGAGACAGGAAGATTGTGCAGGTTCAAAGCCAGCCTCAGCTACTTAGTGAGGCTCTCAGCAACTTAGTGAGTCCCTGTTTCCAAATAAAATATAAAATAGTTCTGGGGTTGTAGCCTGGAGGTAGAAAGCCCCTGTGTTCCAACCCTAGTACCACAAAAAAAAAAAAAAAAAAAAGAAAGAAAAAAGAGAAAGAAAGAGAAAGAAATAAAGACAAGAGAGAGAGAAAGGAGGGAGAGAGACGGGACTAGCGCAGCCTCCCAGGGCCTGCCCCTCTGAGCGCCCCAGCTCCCTCCACCCTGGAGGTCTCCCCAGCCCCAGTCAACACACAAGCCATGAGCTGTCTCTGGAGTCATCTGTGGAGGAGGCGCGGTGCTCATTTCTGATCACCCCCCAAGACCTCACCTCAGAGCTGCTGCTGCCTGGGGACCAAGCCTTCAGCACTGGAGCTTTGGGGGACATTTCAGATTCCAGACCTTAGCATTGCCCCAGTTCTAGTGTGTCCCAGACCCTGGCCTGCTGCCTTTGCTGATGAGGTTGGCGGTCCTGGCTCCCTCCTGTGAGCCCCCATGTACCTGCTCTGCAGGCGCCACCAGCCTGTCAGTGCCCCTCCCCCTAGCCCCTCCCCCGCGGACGTGCCTGTCAGAGCTGCGCTTCCAGGAGGGCTTGGCCGCGTGTGCCCTTCCCAGGCAGAGGAAGAAAGGGCCCTGCTGTAGGGGCGCCACCCCTTGGCCTGGGCAGCGAGCTCGGTGGCCCTCGCTCGGTGAGAGGGCGGGCGGTGGAGGAGAGGAGATGCCGTCAGCTGAAGATGGGAGGGTTGTCATGCAACTGAGGGGCACATGGCACATAAAAATCCAGTGCAAACCGGTGCAGTGTCACCGGATGCTTGGGAGGCCGAGGCAGGAGGAGCGCCAGTGTGAGATCACCCTCAGAAACGCAGTGAGACTCAAATAAAAAGGGGGGGTGTGGCTCAGGGGTTGAACTCCTCTGGGACTAAAATATGGGCTAGGGCTATAGCTTGCCTGGCCACCTGGGGCCCTGGTTTCCATCCCCAGCATCAGAAAGTGGAATGCAGAGGCGCCAGGGGCTCTAGATTGAGGGGATGCCCGCGCCCTCCGTCCTCCTCTCCGCGCCGCCCGGCCTGCAGTGCTCGGGTGTCTGTGCCTTCGCACCTCCTGGTTTGGAAGTCAGGGCTCGGAGCTGTTCTCAGCTCCTGCCATGGGGTCTTTATCTGTGCACCATCTCCCAGCGACATCCCGAGATGTAGGAGACATGCCAGAGGGGCGTGTTCTCCACGGAGAGAGTTACGGGGCTGCGTGTTCAGATGAGTGGCTGGTAATTGCATTTAACTGGATTTTAAATGCTCTTCACAGCAAAAAGAAGCTCTTTATGCTCTACGGCAAGTGGACAGAGTGCTTGTGGGGCATCGAGCCTGGCTTGTACGAGTCCTTCAAGAAGCAGGAGAGACGAGGCGGGCACCCCAAGAAGGTCCAGCCGGTGAGCCCTGCCGCGGGCGGCCTCTGGGGTCTCGGCCCTGCCTTCCACCCGCTGGAGGGGAGCCTGTGCCTTCGCAGCCCAGCAGGGGAGAAGGGCGTGGCGTCTGTCAAGACAAGACTGCCTGTCTGCCTGGGCTGTGCTGTCGGAGGTGGGATTGTTCTGTGTGCCGATTGCATTGTGGCTGCGCTCGTGAATGTGGGCACATGTTTTCCTCCCGCTCCAGAAGCTCTGGGGTCTGGGTCCCTCTTAGTAAATCTCCCTCTTCCTTTATCATAGTTAGCCTAGATTTACTTAAAAAGTTAAATGAATTTCAGATCTGTTTTTCAGTTCTGAGTATTAGGTAATATATTCAGCAGTCAGGAAGTATTGGCAAAGGTTTTTCCCCCAGAGCTTTAGAATACTGATGATCTTAAGACAGGTTATTTTTGAGTTTAAAACTAAAAGTGGTAGTTCAAAAAAGTGTCATTCCCAATACTTGGGAGGCTGAGACAGGAAGATATCAGCTTCACAGCCAGCCTCAGCAACTTAGTGAGACCTTGTTTCAAAATAAAATAATAAAATAGGGCTAGGGGTATTGCTCAGAGATAGAATGCCTCTGGGTTCAATCCCTGGTACCACACACACACAAAGTTGTCATACTCTCTAGATATAAATTGGAACATACCAAACCCGAGATGTGCCATATATACTTAACAAAAATGTCCAGCCTCCTTTCGGAGTGTTTTTTATTGATATTTCCTGTGTGCTGTTAGATATCTTTTCTATAAGACAGGCGTGGTGGCGCATGCTTGTAATCCCCGCGCTTGGGAGGCTGAGACAGGAGGATCACGCAGGTTCAAAGCCAGCCTCAGCTACTTAGTGAGGCTCTCAGCAACTTAGTGAGACCCTGTTTCCAAAAAAAAATAGGTCTGGGAGGATAGCCCGGAAGTAGAAAAGCTCCTGGGTTCCACCCTCAGCAACACACACACACACACACACACACACACAGAAAAAAAACAGATATCTTTTCTAATAATTCTCATTCTTCTTTTTTTTTTTTTTTGGGTGGTACTGGAGTTCCTGGAAGCCCTTCTACCTCCAGGCTACACTCCCAGACCTATTTTATTTTTGGAAACGGGGTCTCTTAAGTCAGCGCGGCTGGCTTCGAACCTGTGCGATCCTCCTGTCTCTGCCTCCCAAGCGCGGGGATGACAAGCGTGCCCACCACGCCCGGCATAATAATTCTCATTCTAAAAAAGGAAAAGTCCGCTGGAAGCCTGGACAGACTTAGCGTCTCGTCTCCAGTGGTGTGCGGTAACGCTCTTCCTGCACAGCCCCTTTGAGGGCCTGAGAAATGACGGCCTTAGGTGAGGGAGCCTGAGCGCTCGCCCTGGCTGTGGGCATCAGGAGGAAGGCCCAAGCCTCTGTCCACGTGCTGACCCTTCTCCCTCCATGGCCAAGGGATGGACGGCCAGGCTGCGTCTCAAAATTCCAAGCTACCCGAGCTCGGCCCGAGGGAGCCGCTTCTTGGCTGGGGGCAGCGGTGTGGTCGGGGCACCTCGGCGTGGCACTGGGCGGCCCCCTGGGCCTGGCCCTTGCTCAGCAGAGAGCAGCACTGTTGCCACCTCGCTGCCTGCCTTGTCTTCTCTCTAGGAAGAAAAAGCCAGCCCGGCCCTGCCCTGCAGGGAGCCAGGCCTCCTGGCAGCAGGCACGAGTCCTTTCCACAGACCAGGGACAGATGGCACCCACCCCGGGGGAGTTTCTTCTTCTCGTTGGCGTGGGAACAAGTCTCAGGATGCTCTGAGAACAGGTGCCCCTGGCCGGCACCGCCCTGCGGGAGGCTGAGTATCCTCTGTTTCAGGACGATGGCCCTGATAAAGCCGACAGCAACGAGGCTGGAGAGCTGGCTGACGACGTGCCTATGACTCAGGAGACTGTGCAGGTCATTCCCGGCAGCAAGCTGCTCTGGAGGATCAACAGCCGTCCCCCCAACTCCGCCCAGGTCTGTGCCTCTCATACCCACACCCCTGCGCTGGCCAGGCCTGTCCGCTGCCAGCTCAGAGCCCGCCCGGCCCAGCCCGGCCGGGTGCTTCAGCTTCTCCGCCTGGCCTGCATTCCTGCCCGCAGCCTCGGCTGCCGAGCCACAGGGGCTGCTTACCTCCTGTAGCCTGCTTCTGCAGCCGCGCCCCCCAGGGCCTTTGCTGGCCTGGGCTTGCTGGGCAGGTGAGAGCTGGGAGCTGGTGCCGCCACCTCTGTGGCATTGATGTCTCTGCTTGGCCACGTCTGTGCACGCCGCGGCATGGAACACCCGCCACACACAGGCGGGTCCTCCCACCAGCACCGGCAGGCAGGCTTCCCAAGGCTGCCCGTCCGCCTCCCGTTCAGAGGACTCCAGGCCTTTTGGGAGAGGCTGCTTCTGATCTGTCTGCACCTACCCAGGGGTCTGAATTGGAGACTGTGTCTCGCTGAGTTGTCCAGGCCGGTCTTGAGCTCCTGCGCTCAGGCCATTCTTCCACCTCAGTCTCTGCGTAGCTGGGATGCTGGGCCTGTGGGCCTGTGTCCTGCACGACGATCTCTGTGCACAAGTGCCTGTGGCAGCACTTCTGGGACGTGCGCTTTAAGTCTCTTTCACATGTGGGCCACGTCTGTTACATGGCATTTAATAACACGTCGCGTGCTCTCTGACAAGCATCTCAGCGGTCTATCGCAACACACCGCGTTTTTAACACGCATGAGAAGTACTTGGTGTAGTGAGTATATTCAGCTTGGAGATTTTTTTTGGTGGTACTAGGGATGGAACCCTTCTATCTCCGGGCTACACACCCAGACCTATTTTATATTTTTATTTGGAAACCGGGTCCCTTCAGCCAGTGAGGGGCTTCGAACCTGTGCGATCCTCCTGTCTCTGCCTCTCAAGCGTGGGGATGACAAGCGTGGCCACCACACCTGGCAGCTTGCGGGTTTTTACTGTGCTGTGTGGCCCTACACAGGAGGCATGTTGAAAGCAAGGGAAGGGCCGGCCAGGGCCGCAGCTCTGCGGGGGTTCTTCCCTGCTGCACGCGGCCCTGGGCATAATCCCCGCACTGCAGAAGAATCACAAGAGCCAGGCATGGTGCCGCATACCTGTAATCCTAGTACTTGGGAGGCTGAGACAGGAGGATGCAGGTTCGAGGACATACTCAGCAATGAGGCAAAACTCTCAGCAACCTAGTGAGATTCTGTTTCAAAACAAAAAATAAAGAGGGCTCTGAGGTAGATGCTCCTGTGTTCAATCCCCAGTAAAACACACACACACACACACACACACACACACACACCTGTGGAGAGCTGAGTATGGTGGTGCACACATGTAATCCCAGTACTTGGGAATCTGAGACAGGAAGATCGCAGGTTTGCAGCCAGCCTCAGCAACTTAGTGAGGCCTTGTTTCAAACTAAAAAATAAAAAATAAAAAATAAAGGGCTGGGTGTAGTTCAGTGGTACTGTTCCTCTGTTCAGTCTCCAATACCACAAAGAGTTGTGCCGCAGATAGGGGTCCAGGTTGGAAGTTGAGGTGGGTCTGGAGGAGCAAAGCCCGGGCTTCCTGGGTGCACAGGGCACCTCATGCCCGAATATATCGAGGGTGCCGGAGCTGGACCTCGCAGGGTACCACAGGTGGAGAGGAGCTCGTGGGGGGCTTGGCCAGTGGGAAGCCGACCGGGCCCAGGAGCCTCTCTTGGCGAGCTTGTAGCACACGGCGGTTGCCACAGGCCTGGAGCTGTTGGCCATGAATCCTGCGCACACAGGCTGTTCACCCATGCTCCTCTGCGTCTCCCACAGATGTACAATTTCACCAGCTTCACTGTGAGTCTCAATGAGCTGGAATCAGGCATGGAGAAGACCCTGCCGCCCACGGATTGCCGCCTGCGCCCCGACATTCGTGGCATGGAGAACGGCAACATGGGTGGGTGCTGGCTGGCTCTCCGCAACGTGTGGGAGGGGGCTCCCCAGAGAAAGGGCCCCAGACCCTTCCCGAGCAGCAAGACCTCCAGGAACAGTGCTGGTCCATCAGCTGTGCAAAGATCTCAGTGCGCTCCAGCCTGTCAGATAAAATACTAGACAATGAACTGAGCTGGGCATGGTGGCGCGCTTGTGATCCCAGTGTGCAGGAGGCCCTCTGCACCTCGGTGAGACTCCTTCAAAGTAAAAGAAAATAGGAAGCCGGGCGTGGTGGGCACGCTTGTCATCCCAGCATTCGGGAGGCTGAGTCTGGAGGATCACGGTTCTTGGGCTGCCTCAGCTACTTAGTGAGGCCCTTTGCAACTCAGTGAGACCCTGTTTCAAAATAAAGAATAAAAAATAGGACTGGGGGTGCAGCTCGGAGGTAAAAGGCCCCTGGGTTCCATCCCCAGACCTGCAAAAAAAAGAATAAAAAAATAGGGCAAGGGGTGTAGCTCGGAGGTCGAATGCCCCTGGGTTCCATCCCCAGTACTGCAAATAAATAAATAAATAAATAAAATAAAATAGAGCTGGAATGAAGCTCAGAGATAGTATGCTCCTGGGTTCCTTTCCCAGTACCACAAACAGAAAAAAAAATATTAGACAATGAGCAAAACAGTATGTACAAACTATAAGTTCTTAATTCTTTTTGGGGGCGTTCTAGAAATTAAACCCAGGGCATTCTACCTCTGAGCTACACTCCTAGCCCTATTTTAGTTTTTATTTTGAAACAGGGTCTCACTAAGTTACAGAGGGCCTCACTAAGTTGCTGAGGCTGGTCGCAAACCTGGCATCCTCCTGTCTCAGCCTCCCAAATACTGGAATTACAGGCGTGTACCCCCACACCTGGCTTCTTAATTCTTCATTATAAAAAAAATTTTTTTTTGCAGTACTGGGGATTGAATCCAGGGACATTCTACCTCTGAATTACATCCCAGCCCTATTTTTTATTCTTTATTTTGAACAGAGTCTCACTAAGTTGCAGAGGACCTCACTAAATAGCTGAGGCTGGCCGTGAACCTGCGGTTCCGGTCTCAGCCTCCCAGGTACTGGGATTACGGGCGTGCGCTACCACGCCCGGCACAGTGCTCAGGGCTTTAACATGGCAGTGAGTGTAGATGGCGCGACAGTGGCACCTCCGCCAGGAGGCCTGTCGCAGTGATCCAGGGCAGCTTTGCTGTAACCACACTGTGGTAGAGAAGCCACCTCACAAGGGGAGGAAACAGCATCGTCCGCAGCCTCTGGAGGCCACCTGCCTCCTCATCCAGGATGGGCAGGCAGTGCTCCGCTCAGATCCTGCTCGGGGTCCTCCCTGGGACCCAGCTTGTCCTTGATGGAGACTGCGTCTGGGCGTGTGCTTCAGGTGCTGGTGCTCCCTGCCCAGCTGCCTCCCGGTATGGTGGCCCCCTCTCTGCCTGCGTGTCCTGCGGGAGTTCCCGGTGGAGCAGGCAGCCCAGCCTCAGCCTGGGGCCCGGGTCCTGGCATCTCTGGCGGAAATGGCAGCTTCGGGGCAGCCTGGCCCTCACCCAGGCCATTTGCTTGCACCTAGATCTGGCCAGCCAGGAGAAGGAGCGGCTGGAGGAGAAGCAGAGGGAGGCCCGCAGGGAGCGCGCCAAAGAAGAGGCCGAGTGGAGGACCAGGTGAGGCCTGTGAGGAGGCCGCTGGCTGGCACAGGCGTGGGCTTCGGGACTGGCGGGCTTGCAGGGAGCCGGCTGGCCTCGGGCCGGGCGCGCACTCCTGCCCCCCTGCGTTTTCACCTGTCAAATTTGCCCAATTTAAAGACGAAGTGTGTCCTGAGCCGGCCACTCACTCAAGGCAAGCCCAGTGTGGGTGGCCCTAAGACGCGCCCAGGGCACCAGCCAGGCTGCAGCCCAGGCCCTCCCTCCCGAGAGCCAGGCGGGCACCGGGTGGGCCCCGTGATTCATGGGCGGCGCCGGCTTCCGTGGAACTCATGTCCCGCAGGGCCGTGCCTTGTTTGCGCCTTAGCAGTCACGCTACAAACATGGACCGAGTGATGCGGACCCCGTCAGCCAGGTGCTACAGGAAGGGAGGTGTGCCTCAGAGTTTAGCCAGCTGCAAGGCCCCGGGTGTGCTCTGAGCGCTTCAGTTCTATCAGGCCTTTTTGTCTGAGTCGGGCTCAGTGTATCTGTGGCCCAGTCTTGAACTCCGGGGCTCTAACGAGTCTCCCGCCGCAGACGCTGAGCAGCTGGACTGCAGCAGATGCCTCAGCTCCTGGGGTACACTGCCACTGAGCTACGTCATCGGCTCTTTGATCGTTTTGTGGGGATTCTTCCCTAAGCTGTACCTCCTGCCTGATTTTATTTCTTGTTTGGAAACAGGGTCTCACTAGGCTCTGAGAGCCTCACTAAGTAGCTGAGGCTTTGAAGCTGCAATCCCCAGCTCAGCCTCCTAAGTACTGAGATTACAGGTGTGCACCACCATGCCTGGCTCCTTTTTCTTTCTTTCTTTCTTTCTTTCTTTCTTTCTTTCTTTCTTTCTTTTTTTTTTTTTTTTTTTTTTTTGTGTGTGGTACTGGGGGTGGAACTCAAGGACCTTCTACGTTTCAAAAAAAAATTTTTTTTTTGGTGGTACTGGGGTTCCTGGAAGCCCTTCTACCTCCAGGCTTCACTCCCAGACCTATTTTTACATTTTTATTTGGAAACAGGGTCTCCTAAGCCAGCGCACGCGGCTGGCTTTGAACCTGCGCGATCCTCCTGTCTCTGCCTCCCAAGCGCGGGAATTACAAGCGTGTGCCACCACGCCCGGCTACGTTTCAAAATAAAGAATAAAAAAATAGGGCAGAGGGTGTAGCTCAGAACTAGAATGCCCCCTGGGTTCTATCCCCAGACCCGCAAAAAAAAAAAAAAAAAAAAAAAAAAAAAAAAGTTGCCAAGGCTGACCACAAACCTGCAATCCTCCTGTCTCTACCTCCCAAGTACTGGGATTACAAGCGTGCACCACCATGCCTGGTAATATTATGCTTTTAATGGTTTTAAATTTTTTGGGGAAATTGTCTTTGTTCCAGAGAAAAACAGTTAAAAATGACTTCCCTTCAGTGATTTTTTTAGGTATTAAGAGTATAAAAATGATTTGTTTTGTGAAAATAATGACATGTGTCCTTAGAAGATACTCGAGCTCCCCTGAGCGCTTCAGAGCCCTGCAAGCTCCCTGGCTGCTCCAGCATCGTGGGGCAGGGCTGGGGCAGCGCTGCTGGCAGACGAGGGTGGCCGTGGGGAGCGGCTGGAGCTGCTGGCCTGGGATCCAGGCCACCTTCTCTGCACGAGAGGGCTCTCTGAGAGGGCTCTGATGACGGCGTCTCTGAGCCTCCTTCTGTCCTGCAGGTGGTTCTACCCGGGCAGTAACCCCTACACGGGGACTCCTGACTGGTTGTATGCGGGGGATTACTTTGAGCGGAATTTCTCGGACTGCCCTGACATCTACTAGGGCCTGGACTCCCCGAGGGGCTCCCGCCTCCAGCCTCGGTGCTGGACGTGGCACCGCCCCCACCGCGAGGCCTGCACGCCCTCCACGCCAGCGGCCCAGCCTTCGCCCTGCTCAGCTCCACGCTGCCGGAGCACCCTGCCCTCCTGGGCTGAAGGACCGGAGGAGGAAGTGGAGCGGCGCTGCGCCGGGGTTCTCGCGCCTCTAGCCCAGACCAGGAGGGGAAGGGGTCCTGGAGACCACCGGTGGCCAGGGCTGCGTCCCAGATCACGGAGACACGGTTGCCGCCCTGAGTTCCCAGAGAATGACGAGGGAAGCTGTCAGATGCTGTATTTTTACCAATCTCGAGGGACCTAAAGATTACTCTTAAAATATTTAAATTAAGTCTGTTTGAATGGAGCCCTGCTGGCGAGCAGGAAGAGGGCGGTCCCAGTGCTGACTGAAGGCCCCTGGACCTGAGGGCGCTGCTCCGGGAGGCCCTGCGCTCCCCATGCTCGCCCTGCACTGCAGCCCCGCGTCTCTGCCCCGCAGCACGCAAGCCCGTGCCGGCTCCCTGGGCTGTCCGTGTGGAGGCCAGAGGCGGGCGCCCACCCTGTCATTAAAGGCGTTAACCCCCGTGGGGCTGTGTCCTCTCCTCTCACTGACAGCCATTCTCTCCTTTTTCTCTTTTCTTGTGTTGGGAGTCGAACCCGGGGCACTCCTCCTCCGAGCTACACCCTGAGCCCTGTTGTTTTCTGTTTCTGAAACAGGGGCTGGCCAAGTTGCCGAGGCTCTCACTAAGTTGCTGAGGCCGACCTCAAACCTGCATTCCTCCTGTCTCAGCCACCTGGATTATTATAGATGCGCGCCAGCACGCCCAGCAACAGACTTTCTCTGTACAGAATGCTGCCGCGGACATGACGGCAGGGCTCTTCATGCTAAGTCGCCCGCCGCGCATGCGCTGATGGTGGTAGAGAGCCTGGGCTCCGTCGTTCCCTTCTGGATGGGAAGGAGTCGCTGCTCTGTCCTGGCCCCACCACCACCTTTGTAATTAAAACACCTTCAAAAGCCAACTCTGGTTTTGAAAGCTTGATTTCATAGCTTTGGAAACTGGAAAAGAGGTTCCTCAGTCCTGCTGGTGTCCTCTGGGGACCGCAGGCTCCAGGACTTCCCCTTTTCCTCCGGGGTGCTGGGGATCAGTCCCAGGGCCCGCACATGCTGGGCAGGCAAGAGCTGCGCCCAGAGCCGACCCGCCCCCGCCGGAGGTCTCGGCACCCTCGCTCCACGGGCCGGCGGAGCCACTCGATGGCTTTCGGGTTTGTCCTAGGCTTTATGGTCTTGGCATCATTCTAAGAGGGGATTTTGAAGTGCCCGATGGTGGGAGCGGGGCACCTGTGTGCCTCTGGGGGGGAGTCATTTGCTTTTCCACACTGCGGCCATGCGCAGACTCGTTCCCCAGGGAGGATGAAAAGCTGAGGTCAACAGGTGTGAACACGGCACACTTAAAATGACTGTTTTGCCAGATGTGGTGACACGCCCATAACCTCCGTACTTTGGAGGCTGAAACAGGAAGACTGCCGGTTCAAGGCTAGCACACATTGACTTAGCAAGACCCTGTTTCAATGTAAAAAGCACCAGGGGTGTCGCTGAGTGGTAGACTCCTGCTCGCTGGGCTCATCCCCAGCAGCACATCCAGATCACTGTGTTTTTGGAAGTGCGGCAGTCGTTACCCGTGATCCATTCTTGCTACGGAAATGATGTCGGACCAGGGCCCTGGCAGCATGGCCCCGCGGGCGCTCGAGGCGCCGCTCCCTCGCAGGCCCTGCCGAAGCTGCTCATGGACGCCGTGCTTGTCAAAGGATCAGCGCGTCACAGCTGCCAGACGAGCGTCAGGGCCCAGCATGTGCGGGAAGGAGGCCCCCACGCTGAGCCCGACAGGTCTGGCTGACACCATGGCCAACGTGTGGGGTCAGCCTCAGACACAGAGGACATGCCGTCCATTTGCTGCACCCTGAGAACCGGGAAATCACAGCAGGATGAGAGATAAGCCCACCAGCCAGCTAGCTGGGAGCCTCTGGGGCTCTGCCCAGGCCCCATGGGGAGAAGTTCTCACCATCTCCACGTGGGACACTGGCGTGAAAACAGTTAAAGCTCTTGGCATCCTGCGGAGAGGCAGTGGCACTGCCTGTGCTTCCCGGGATGCTGGGTGGAGGCCGGGGGCTGGTCCAGCCACAGGCCCTTGGAGCTGACTGGGGCCAGTGTGCACAAAGTTCCCAGAGCCATGGTTCCAGCCTGTGGACTTTTCCTGTTTTCAAAGTGAGCACCAAACAGCCGGGCATGGTGGTGCACGCCTGTAATTCCAGGACACGGGAGCCGGAGACAGGAGGATCACAGGTTCATGGCCAGCCTCGGCCTCTTAGTGAAGTCCTTCACAACTTAATGAGACCCTGTTTGAAAAATTTAAAAAAAAAAGGAGGGCTGGGGGTGTAGTTCAGAGGTAGACTTCCCCTGGGTTCCATCCCCAGTACCAAAAAGAGGTGGGTTGGGAGAGGCTCTTGGAGGCAGTTTGCCCTTGGGTTCAACCCCCAGCCCCCCACACACATACACACAGAAATTGGGTTGCAGTTGACATTTCTTTGACATTCGACAGTGTTTGTGCTGTCTCAGGCTCTGGCTTTCTGGAAAACACTACAGATGGCTGTAGACGAGTCCTGGGCGCCCGGTACTAGATGTTTGGACCACGTGTCCTTCAGGACTGGCCCGGCAAGTGACCCTCCCATGTCCACTTATCCTGGTGGAGAGGGGTGAGGAGCTCACTAAGGGTGAGGTTGCCAGGCTCTCTGCGCCAGCATTTCTGGTTAGCCGGAGACCGCTGCTAGCCATGCAAGACAGGACACGGGATCGGCGTGGCTGGCAGAGACCCCTGCCGGCTCCTGTTCCAAGCAGACTGGCCTCTGCCGCTGCCCAGGAGGAGCTGCGTGGGTGGGCCTGCGGGCTCCCTGAGCTCGGGGCGGAGGGACAGAGGCCGCCAGGTTTGGGGCAGTCTGAAGGCTCCAGCTGCCAGCACCCGGCCGTGCCAGGGCGTCTCATGTCCCGGCAACCCCGAGGAGGAAAACCAGGTACCCCTGAGGCTCTCGGCTGCTCTGTGGGAGGTGGGGTTCAGAACCCTCCCTCTGTGGGGGTGCAGTGGTGTGAACTGTAACAAATTAATCGTGTCGCCGCTGCCACAGCCCATGGTGACCTCGTGGCGCCCAGGCCGGCGGCCAGCTTGGCTTCTGTGCCTGTGGCTCCACCCCCTCTGTGGTCCAGCTGTTTTAATGCGGAATAATGTGTTTGAGGGTCCCGTGGGCGGCGTGAGTCAGCGGCTTGCTCCTTTACCTACGGAGCGATACGCCTCCCCGTTTGCTCGCCAGTTGATGGGTATTTGGGTTGCTTCAAATTGGAGACAATTATGAAAAAGGCCACTACTGACATTTGTAAACAGTTCTTTCTTCTTTTCCTGTGTAGACAACTGTTTTCACCTCTCTTGGGTAAACACCTAGGAGAGATTAGCTGGGTTGTATGGTAGTCGTAAGTTTAGATTTGTAAAACACAGCAAAACAACACTGCCACCTCATCCAGGAAGATACACAGATGGCCAGCCTGTGAAACATGTTCAGCGTCATCAGGCGTGGCGGCACAGGCCTATAACCCCAGTGCTTGGGAGGCTGAGACAGGAAGATCGCAGGTTCGAGTCCAACCTCAGCAAGTAGTGAGACTGATCAACCTAGCATGACCCTGTTTTGTGTGTGTGTGTGTGTGTGTGTGTGTGTGTGTAAGTGTAAGTGTGTAAGTGTGTATGGCACTGGGGATTGAACTCAAAGGCTTTCTATCTCCGAGCTACATCCCCAGCCCTATTTTTTTTTTATTATCTGTTTTTTTTTTTTTTTTTTTTTTTTGTGGTACTGGGGTTCCTGGAAGCCCTTCTGCCTCCGGGCTACACTCCCACGGGCTACACTCCCAGACCTATTTTATACTTTTTTATGTGGAAACAGGGTCTCTTAAGCCCTTCGAACCTGCGTGATCCTCCTGTCTCTGCCTCCCAAGTGCAGGGATTACAAGCGTGGCCACCATACCCGGCTTTTATTATCTGTTTTGAAACAGGGTCTCACTAAGTTGCAGAAGGCCTCACTAAGTACCTGAGGCTGTCCACGAACCACGATCCTCTGGGCTCAGCCTCCCAAATGCTGGAATGACAAACATGCACCATCATGTTTGGGTCTCAGTGAGACCCTGTTTCAAAATAAAGAATAAAAAATAGGGCCGGGGGTGTCGCTTGGAGGAATGCCCCTGGGTTTCAAACCCACTACCACAAAAAAATAAAAAAAAATAGGGCTGGTGGTATTGCTCAGACATAGAATGACACAGGTTCCATCCTCAGTACAAAAAAAAAAAAATTGGGCTGGGGGGTATACCGCGGAGGTAGAATGGATCACCAAAAAAAAAAAAAAAAAAAAAAGCTTGCATCCTAGGTGACTAGGAAACTGCAAATTAAAACAAGGGTGTGCCGGGCATGGTGGCGCAGGCTTGTAATCCCTGTGCTTGGGAGGCTGAGACAGGAGGATCTCCACAGGTTCAAAGGCAGCCTCAGGGCCGGGCGTGGTGGTGCACGCTTGTAATCCCAGCCTTTGGGAGGCTGAGACCTGGAGGATCGCGGTTCGCAGACAGCCTCAGCTACTCAGTGAGGCCCTGTGCAACTCAGTGAGACCCGGTTTCAAAATAAAGAATAAAAAATAGGGCAGGGGGTGTAGCTCAGAGGTCAAATGCCCCTGGGTTCCATCCCCAGACCCACAAAAAGAAAACAAAAAACACAAAAACCAAAGCCAGCCTCAGCTACTTAGTGAGGCTCTCAGTAACTTAGACCCTGTTTCCAAATAAAATATAGAATAGGTCTGGGAGTATAGCCCGGAGGTAGAAAAGCCTCTGGGTTCCATCCCCAGTACCACAGAACAAAACAAAAACCAAGGGCGTGCCCCCACACCTGTTAGATGGCTGAGGTCGGGAGCCCAGGACCCGAGGGCGGCGAGGGCGCGGGCTGTGGACCTCTCCCCCTGGCGGATGCAGACCACAGGGCACTTTGGGAGGCGGCGGCGGTGCTTAGAGAGCTTAGACACGGGCCTGAGCATTTACCTCCACGAGTCCAGCCCCGTTCGCACAGAAGCCGGCACGCAGACGTTCCCGGAAGCTTCATTCACGGCTGCCCCATCCTGGGGGCGACCCAGGGGCCTTCAGCAGGTGAGCGGGTCCCACCAGGCAGTGGCGGGATATTATCCAGTGCCAAAAAGAGCTGTCTAGTCCCACAAAACAGAGAGGAAACGTAATTGTGCATTATCAGAGACGTCCATCTGAAAAGGGTACCTACATACTCGGTGATTCTAACTATAGAACATTCTGGAAAGAGCAAAGCCACGGAGGCTTAAAAGATCAGAGGAGCAGCCGGGCGTGGTGGCGCACACTTGTAGTCCTAGTGCTTGAGGGCCTGGGCCCGGAGGATCACAGGTTCACGCCCAGCGCAGCGACTTAGCAAAAGCCTCCGCAACGTAGAGAGACCCTGTTTGAAGAAATAAAATAGGGCTGGGGTGGAGGTAGGATAGCACAAAATAAGAAAAATATATAGAGAGAAAAACAAAATGTCTTTGCTCAAATGTCACGCTGCCAGGTTAACTGTGTCCCCTCCAACGTCCAGGCCTTGGAGCTTAATGACCAACCTGGGCACCGAGGGGCAGCCTGTGGGATGGCTGGCCATGGTTCCTCCCTCGGGGCAGCCCTCGATGTCCTCTGTCTCTCCCCACATGTGGACACGGCACGAGGCCCCTCCGGAGGACACAGAGGCCAGGCGCCAAGGAGGTAGGGAGCTGCCGGGCCGGAGCCGGAGCCTGGGCTTTGAGCCTCTAGAAGTGTGCCCTGGCCACGTGTGTAGAAACTGGGGCGGTCTTAACACTAGTCCCTCCACGGGGAGGCTGTGAGGGAGACACTGGCAGTCCTGTCTGCTTGATTCAGCTGTTCAACACCTAAAATTGTTCTTAAAAGTGAAGCCTAGCGCTTGTAATCCCAGTACTTGAGAGGCCGAGACAGGAGGATCGCAGGTTCCTGGACAGTCTAAGCAACTCTCATCAACTTAGTGAGACCCTGTTTCCAAATAAAATATAAAATAGGTCTAGGAGTTGTAGCCCAGAGGTAGAAAAGCCCCTGGGTTCCAACACACACACATACCAAAAAAAAAAAAAAGAATAAAAAATAGGTCTGGGGGTATAGTTCAGAGGCAGAATGCCCCTGGGCTCAGTCTCCAGTAAAACACACACACACACACACACACACACACACACACACACGTCTCACTGGGTTGCTCAGAGTCTCACTATTGCTGAGGCTGTCCACAAACCTGCGATCCTCCTGTCTCAGCCTCCCAAGTACTTCAATTACAGGTGTGCACCACCATGCTTGACTTAAAATTTTTTCATTTACTTATTTATTTTGGTACTGGGAATTGAACCTAGGAGCATTCTACCTCTGAGCTACATTCACAGCCCTATTAATCTTTTTTATTTGAAAACAGGGTCCTATTAAGTTGCTGACAGCTTCACTAAATTGCTGAGGCTGGCTTCAAATCTGCAATCCTTCTGGCTTAGCTCCCAAGTACTGGGATTACAGGCATGTGCCACCATGCCCGGCTGGGACTTGTATTTTTTTTTATTTATTGGTGGTACTGGGGGTGGAACCCAGGGGCTTTCTATCTCTGGGCTATACTCCCAGATTTTTTAAAATATTTTATTTGAAAACAGGGTTTCACTAAATTGCTGAGAGCCTCACTAAGTAGCTGAAACTGGCTTTGAACTTGTGCAATCCTCCCGTTTCAGCCTCCCGAGCGCGGGGATTTACAAGCTTGCGCCACCGTTTTTGACGAACAAGCCTAACAGAAAACTCTCAAAGGACCCGGCTGCGAGAGTATCTTGGCACAGCTGCTTTTGTAGAGGTTGAAGTCTCTGCGGACAGCACCTGGCAGCCTATTTGGTTCAGGTCCGACTCAGGGTCAGGGTAGCGGCGCCCGTCAGGGCCTCCCTCGGGCCAGGCTCCTGGCCGACCCTCGCTGTGAGGCCTGGGGAGCTGCAGGCCACACCAGGGCCGCCGACATGGCCGCACAGCGCCGTCCACCTCCAGCTAGGGACCAGGGGGTCATGTCGTGGAAGCACACGTGGAGACTTCACCAGCTGGCAGGGGCGCACCCTGGTAATCTCAGTTCTGGGGAGGCTGGCACAGGAGGGTCGCAGGTTTAAAGACAGGCTCAGCAAGTAGTGAGACTCTTCAACCTAGCGAGACCCTGTTTCCCGACAAAGATAAAATAGGGCTGGGGTGTAGCTCTGAGGCAGGCTGCCCCAGGTTCAACCCCCAGTGGCACAAAAGGAAAAGAGAAATAAATAATTCTGCCTTCTGAGCCAGCGCAGGCCATGAGGCTCCCACCGCGAGGGAGCACTGCAGCCTTGGGTTGAGCAGAGTGCTTCAGCCGGGCCGGGCGCCACCGCTTACGGTTCCTTTTCTTTCTTTTTTTTTTTTTTTTTTTTTTTGGTACTGGGGATTAAACCCAGGGCCATTCTACCTCCGAGCTGCACCCTCAGCCCTATTTTTTGTTCTTTATTTTGAAACAGGGTCTCACTGAGTTGCAAAGGGCCTCACTGAATAGCTGAGGTTGTCTGCGTCCGTGAACCCCGACTCTCCTGTCTCAGCCTCCCGAATGCTGGGATTATTGCCACACCTGGCCGGGAGGTTTAGATTTTTTTTTTTTTTTTTTTTTTTTTTGGTGGTACTGGGGTTCCTGGAAATCCTTCTACCTCCGGGCTACACTCCCAGACCTATTTTTACATTTTTATTTGGAAACAGGATCTCCTAAGCCAGTGTGCATGGCTGGCTTCAAACCTGCGCTAGTCTCCTGTCTCTGCCTCCCAAGCGCGGGGATTACAAGCGTGGGCCACCACGCCCAGCTAGATTTTTTTTTTTTTTTTTTTTTTTTGTGGTATTGGGGATGGAACCCAGGGGCATTCTACCTCTGAGCTATACCCCTAATCCTACTTTTCATTCTTTATTTTGAAACAGGGTCTCACTAAATTGCAGAGGGCCTCACTAAGGAGCTGAGGCTGGCTGCAAATTATAATCCTGTCTCAGCCTCCCAAATGCTGGGACTACAAGCATGCGCCATCATGCCTGGTTAGTTTAGGTTCTTAAAAATTACAGAGGCCGGGGCTGCGGCACAGTGGTGAAGTCTTAGACTGGCACGAGGGAGATATTCTGGGTTTCATCCCCAACAACACACACACACACACACACACACACACACACACACACACACACACACACAATTATTGAGACCTTCACGGTAATTTATGTAGGCTTTACCTATTGGTATTTATTGTATTAGAAACTAAGAAGACACTTCAAATATTTATTAACTAATTAAAAATAGGTCTGGGGCCATAGCTCAGTGGTACCATGCCTAGCATGAGGCCCTGCATTCAGTACCCAACACCACAACAAAACAAGAAATCTGAAGTCTGTTAGCATAAATAAAACTTTTAACTGTACTGGGAATTTGTATTTTAGTGGTGCTGGGGATTGAACCCAGGAACATTCCACCTCTGAGCTACTTTCCCAACCCTTTTTACTTTTTGTTCTGAACCAGTCTCTCCAGGTTTCTGAGTGTCTCACTGCGTTGCTGTGGCCTGCCTTGAACCTGCGATCCTTCTGTCTCAGCCTCCCAAGTACTGGGGTTACAGGTGGGCACCACCACGCCCAACTTATAAATACAATTTTAAATTAAAAATAGCATTCAAACAAATTTAAAAAGCAGAAGTGGGAGAGTAGCGAGAAGATGGAGCGCTCACAGGGCAGTGTCCAGCGAGGCCCTGGTGCAGGGCGCTTGGGTCAGAGTCCCACAGCCGCTTCCCTGGCAACACGGGTAAGGCTTCAAAGCAATGCCCAGTGAAAAGCCACTTCTCATTTTTTTTTTTTTTTTTTTTTTTTTTTTTGCAGGTCTGGGGATGGAACCCAGGGGCATTCAACTTCCGAGCTACACCTCCTGCCCTATTTTTTATTCTTTATTTTGAAACCGGGTCTCACTGAGTTGCACAGGGCCTCACTAAGTAGGTGAGGCTGTCCACGAACCACGATCCTCCGATCTCAGCCTCCCAAATGCTGGGATCACAAGCGTGCGCCACCACGCCCGGCTCGCCACTTCTCATTTTTATGCTTTTCAGAAAAAGCCGAAGAACACACCAACTTTGCAGAGAAAAGGACGAGGCGCGCCGGGGGAGCCGGGGGAGCACGCAGATTCGGGATGGCTGGGTGGTGCTGAGCCAGGGCTGGGCGCCTGCCCCAGTGCTTTTTTTTTTTTTCGGTACTGGGGGTGGAACGCAGAGGCATTCGACCTTTGAGCGACACCCCAGCCCTACTTTTTATTCTTTATTTTGAAACAGGGTCTCACTGAGCTGCTGAGGGCCTAAGCAGCTGAGGCCGGCCGCGAACCGCGATCCTCCTGTCTCAGCCTCCCGCCACCACGCCCGGCTGATGATTGTTAATTTCCTAAAACTGTCAAAGACTGGAGCTAAGAAATGAGTGCTGAGAACACCCGGGAGCGAGCCCGGGCGCCGCCACACTGCAGGTACGCAGCGGGGCTCGCTGGAAGACCGCCGTCGGCCGCGGGACGCCTGTCCTGCGGACCTGGGCGCGGGGACGCGCGCCCGCCGTTCCAGGCGCCGCCGCCAGGGGCCGCCGCCGCTCCCCTATGACACAGCAACAATAGGGGCCGCTCTGGCCCGCCCGCCCCGGGCCGCGCTTCCGCCGGAAGAGAGCCGCCGGCGCGGGGGCGGGCCGGGGCGGGGCGAGCGCGATGGATGGCCGCGTCGACCAATCGCGGCTGGGCCTGGGCCGGCTGCGCGGCTAACGGGGCCCAATCGGCGGCGAGAGTGCGGGCGGGGGCGGGCGGAGCGCGGGCTTCCGGCGGGGCCCGGCAGGCGCCGAGGAGGAAGAGCTCGGGAGAGCGAACCCGGACGGCGGCCTGCGGCCAGCGTGAGCACAGCCAGGTACGGCGGCGGGGCGCGGGCGCGGGCGGCGGGCGCCGCTCGCGCGGCCATGCGGCGGGCCCGGCGAGGCTCGGCGGCGGCGGCGGCGGGGCTGGGGCGCGGAGGCCTGCGGCGGCGGCGGCGGGCTGGGGCGGCGGTGACGTCGGCGGCGGGCGGGCCGGGTGCTCCGCGGGACGCGGGGCGGCCGCGCTGAGCCCGCCGCTCTGCCCCTCCAGGATGGCGACTTCGGGCGCTCTGTTCCCGAGCCTGGTGCCCGGCTCCCGGGGGTCCTCCAACAAGTACTTGGTGGAGTTCCGGGCAGGGAAGATGGCACTGAAAGGGACAACCGTCACGCCCGATAAACGGAAAGGGCTCGTGTACATCCAGCAGACCGACGACTCGCTCATCCACTTCTGCTGGAAGGACAGGACCTCGGGGACCGTGGAGGACGTAAGTGGCGGCCGGCCGCGGTGGGCCCCGTCGCCATGCCCCCGTCGCGACCCGAGGGCCACGAGCAGCCAGTGACATCGCGTTCACGGGGTGACCAGGGCCGCTGGCCACAGTTCTCGGCTGTGCCCGCGGCCTCGGACTTGAAGTGATAGCGCCTGGGGTTGGAGAAGTTGTGCAAGAATCCTGACCTTGGTCGCGGCCCTGGGGAAGACAGCGAACTTTCCTAGTGTCGCCTTCTTTAGAACTCTTTGTTCTCGAGATTAAACAGTCTTTGTTACATCTGAGAGCAAGTCAGAGTTGGCGGCTCTGCTCACCTTGGGGGATAGTTGGAGGCCCGCTTCCCTGCACCCCAGCCCCTCTCCGGACCTTACTTGGGAGTCTGCCCTCACTGGGTGCTCGGCGTGGTGACCTGCCCGCCTCTGAAACGTCCACACCTGCTCTGTGAGGCTCGGGGCCCGAGCGGTGCCCCTGTGTGGGAATGACACGTTCCTCCTCTCGCCGTGCCAGGACTTGATCATCTTCCCTGATGACTGTGAGTTCAAGCGCGTGCCTCAGTGCCCCAGCGGGAGGGTCTACGTGCTCAAGTTTAAGGCAGGGTCCAAGCGGCTCTTCTTTTGGATGCAGGTATGTGGGAGCGTGTGCTTGGTGTGTGTTTGGTGTCTGCGTTTTCTTGTCGTGCGCTCAGGGCAGAAACTTGCTCACCTGTGGTGGGGTGGCATCAGCTGGTCGGACCCGGCTGTGTGCTTAGGGGAGGACTCCGGAGTTCCAGCGCTCTGCCAGGTGCTGGGAGGCTGACAGCCTCTTCCTGAGCCCAAAAAGCTCTTGGCTGGACTGTGGGCGCCCTCCTGTGCAGTGTGCGTTTTCACTGAGGCAGGGGAAGCAGGTGGCTTCTGGTCCTCACGCCTCCCCTGCCCACTCATGGTGGTTCACTGAGGCCCCAGGCAGAGGGCGCCTTTGGATGGCCTCCCTGCAGTGTTCCCAGCTCCTTTCAGGAGCACTCTACCACCAGGCAGTACCCCAGCTCTTTATTTTGAGGTAGGATACTAAGCTGCCTGGACTAGCCTTGAACTAGTCCTTCCTCAGCCCTCTGAGGGGCTGGGATTCGCCATGTCCATGGGATCACACCACTCCCCGCTGTGTGTCTCAGAGGCAAAATGTTGTCCTCAAGCTCTCCTTTGGTGTTTTCTGGGGACCTTTGGGTGCCAGTACAGCTCCGTCCTCACATGTGCGCTCATGACTGGGTTAAAAGCGGCAGTGGGTGTGTTTTGGGCTTGGATGGCCCTTTGCAGGGAGCGGGCCGCCGGCCTCGCACAGCGCTGTGGAGTGGGACAGCAGCTGGTCTATAAACGACTGGGGAGGAGGGCTTCCTTCTGGGGCAGGGCTCAGTGTTACAGGTGCCCAAGGAGCCAGAGCAATTGAGGACTCAGGGAACTGGTGGGTGTGGCGCATTTCAGTAAAGATTTATTTATGAGCAAGGGTGGGTGTGGCTTAGCTGCTGAGGCAGGACTTTTCCCCAGTTTTGCCCAAAACGTCATCTGATTTCAATTTCTACCTTTTTTGGGTACCGGGGATTGAACCCAGAGGCAGTCTTCTTGAGCTGCACTATTTTATTCTTATGTTAAAACAGTAGTGGCTTGCTAGGTTGATTAGTTTCACTGCTTGCTGGGCTGTCCCACCCCTGCAAGGTCTGTGGTAGGAGCTGGGGTGCCATGTGCTGCGGCTCTGGGGCACTGCGAGGAGGCCCCGCTGGCCCCCGTGGGTTGAGGGAAGAGCTGCGCCTGGAGGGTGGGCGCTCAGGGAGCAGAGTGAGACGGACGGCATTGTGCGGCGCCCAGGACCGTGGCAGCCGGAGGGCAGAGTGCCAGGCTGGCACAGGTGACTGCAGTCCCTCGGTAGGCCAGATCGGAGGGTGGCTGGCCGTGTGGGCTCAGGCACGAGCCAGCGCCTCCTGTGGGCTTCTCAGTGGGCCTCTCCACCTTCTCCTGCAGGAGCCCAAGACTGACCAGGATGAGGAGCACTGCCGGAAAGTCAACGAGTACCTGAACAACCCCCCGATGCCCGGGGCGCTGGGGGCCAGCGGGAGCGGGGGCCACGAGCTCTCCGCACTGGGTGGTAATGGCTGCGGGAGCCCTGGTGGTGCAGGCCTGGGAGATTGAGTTAGGGCCTGTTTTCTGCCCTTGTGGGCCCTGCTCCTTGTACAGCTCAGGCCGAGCTGGAGCCCTTTGTTTTCCAGGTGAGGGCGGTCTGCAGAGCCTGCTGGGGAACATGAGTCACAGCCAGCTCATGCAGCTCATTGGACCGGCTGGCCTCGGAGGCCTGGGTAATCCCCCTGCCCCCACTTCCCTGGGGGGCGCCCATTTGCCTCTGGTGGGATAGGTTGCTGAGGTCTTCAGGTTCAGGGAGGAGCCCAGCTAGGTGCACAGGGCGAGGCTCCTCCTGGGGCCTGGGCCAGCCTGCCTTCCGACTTCTCACGGTGGACGGGGGGTTGCCGGGTATTTGGGGAACTGCTGACTCTGGCCAGGACTTGGGACTGAATTTGGTAGCCTGATGGGAACAGGAATGGCCTGGCTCAGTGGCACAAGTTCCAGAGTGTAGGGTCTGAGGGGGCCTGCCCTGTGCCCGCCCTCCCCACCACTCCCGTCACAGGGTCTCGGGGGTCCTGAGCACCATGCCGTCTCCTCCCTTTGTAGGTGGCCTTGGGGCTCTCACTGGGCCAGGCCTGGCCAGCTTACTCAGCAGTGGTGGGCCTCCTGCGAGCAGCTCTTCGTCCAGGTGAGACCTTGGTACTTGGCCCTGTGTGTTCCTCAGGAGACCCTACGGAGGTCGTGGGGGGGGGGCGGTGGCGGCACAGCTGCGCCTTCCCAGGGTGGCGGTCCCTGGACCTCTGGCATGGCCCAGTGTGTGGTGGGAGCCCAGCCGCTCAGAGCTGCCCTCACTCTTCCCAGCTCCCGGAGCCAGTCGGCGGCAGTCACCCCATCCTCCACCGCTTCCTCTGCCCGTGCCACCCCAGCCCCCTCTGCCCCAGCAGCTGCCTCAGCCACCAGCCCGAGCGCCGCGCCCAGCTCAGGTCAAGGGACTAGCACAGCAGCCAGCCCGGCCCAGCCCATCCAGCTCAGCGACCTCCAGAGTATCCTGGCCACCATGAACGTGCCGGCCGGGCCCGGGGGCGGCCAGCAAGGTAGACACCACGCAGACGTGGGGCGAGCCCCTCCTGGCCTGCGTGGGGTCCATTGGCCCTGAGCTGCCTGCCACGGCCCTGTGCTTATGCCTAGTGGACCTGGCCAGTGTGCTCACACCCGAGATCATGGCTCCCATCCTCGCCAACGCAGACGTCCAGGAGCGCCTGCTGCCCTACCTGCCCTCCGGGGAGTCCCTGCCACAGACTGCCGACGAGATCCAGCACACCCTGACCTCGCCTCAGTTCCAGCAGGTATGCCCCGGGCCGCCCCAGGGGCTGGCATGGCCCCGGCCTGGCCCTCAGCGTGTGGCTCTCCTTTACAGGCCCTGGGCATGTTCAGCGCGGCCTTGGCCTCGGGGCAGCTGGGGCCCCTCATGTGCCAGTTCGGCCTCCCCGCAGAGGCCGTGGAGGCAGCCAACAAGGGCGGTAAGGACCTGCCCCCCACCCCCCGGGGCCCGGGCAAGGGCTGACCGCCGTCTCAAATCTCAAATGTGTTTCAGATGTGGAAGCGTTTGCCAAAGCTATGCAGAACAGTGCCACATCCGAGCAGAAAGAGGGCGACGCGAAAGAGAAGAAAGATGAAGAGGAAGACATGAGTCTAGACTGAATTATGTGCGCCTTGTGAGGAATTGGATGTAGTCACGTGACTCCTGTAGTGGCGGTTGTGGTTCATTGCACACCCTTTCCTCCGTTCCCACTTACTAATAAAGTCCTTTCTTTTACCTGCCAACTCTGGTCTTTGTCCCCACGAGCTGCAGCAGCCCCGTGTCCGCAACGGGGAGGTGGTTGGAGCCAGGACACTGCTACAGCCATTTGTGTGCTTGGAACTTACGCTTTAAGAAGAAACCAGGTGTGGTGGTACACACCTGTAACCCTGGTACTTGGGAGGCTGAGGACTGCAGGTTCCAGGCCAGCCTCAGAACTTGGTGAGAGTGTTTCAAAATAGGGACTGGAGATAGAGTGCCCCCAGGTTCTTATCTTGATTCTGGGGCTGGAACTGGAAGCATTCTGCCTCCGAGGTATATCCCCAGTCCCAGAGGGCCTGCCTCCCAAGTCCTGGGGTTACAAGCATGGGCCGCCACGCCCGGCTTCAGTTCCTAGTGCCAGAAAGGAGTTTAGGCATACCGTAATCACTACTAAAAATTGGTATGAGGAAGGTCTTTAAAAAGCACCAGCCTGCTTTATAGTGTCATTCTTTTCATTTAAAGACATAATTTAAGCCAAGTTCCAGAAAGGAGATTTTTCACCCATAGAAGCTGGAGTCTAGATGTATACAGACATCTGAAACTTGCCACGACGTGCAGTTAGCCCTGGGTGCTGGGGCTAGGTGGCTGGGCAGCCTCTGGCCCCCACTGCCCCCTGGACCCCTGCAGAGCGAGTCACGGGGACAGGGGACCCGTTCACCACCAGCTTCCTCATGCATCCGCGGTAGTTGAGGTGCCCAGACGTGGCAGCTGTGGACTCTGGGGGTGCAGGGGGAGAGGAGGGCTCGCTGGAACAGCAGCGAGGGCCCGGGCCCGTCCTCTCCATCACATGCTGCCCCTCAGGGTGCCCCCTCCCACTGAGGCCACTCACCGGGCAGGCCCCCAAGGTACAGCGGGGCTGCCGCCGCAGCCAGGGCCAGCGAGGGGCCGGCGGTGTGGTTGCTGTGTGTGTCCACCTCCAGTCGGAGCACGTTCCCGCCCTTGATGGCTGCAGACAGGTTCCCGTGGGTGTCCCGGCCCCCACCCAGCCCTCACAGTGGGGTCCCCCGTCTCCCCATACCGCAGAGTGGCCACTCACCTGCCACTCGGTGCCATTGCCCGTCACACAGCGCTGCGGGTAGCGTCACCTGTGTGGCAAACTCGCCCGCTCCGTCGTCCGCTTGCAGCAGGACCTGGGTGGAGGGAGTGAGTTTTGGGCCTGCCGGCCAGGCCCTCCAGCAAGAAGCAGCTATATACCCAGGCGCTGCTTGCTTGCCCTCACCTGTTTTTTTTTTTTTTTTTGGTGGTACTAGGAGTGGAACCCAGGAGCTTTCTACCTCTGGGCTACACTCCCAGACCTATTTTATATTTTATTTGGAAACAGGGTCTCACTAAGTTGCTGAGAGCCTCACTAAGTAGCTGAGGCTGGCTTCGAACCTGTGCGATCCTCCTGTCTCAGACTCCTGAGCGCGGAGATTACAAGTGTGCGCCACCACGCCCGACCTCACCTGTGTTTTAGACATCCGCAGCTGCAGGTACGGGGCACCCTGGGTTTGGCCCAGGTGGAAGATAAGGCCAGTGGCTGCCAGAGGCCTCACCTCCAGCTGCAGGCCCATGTCCAGCAGTGTGGCGTCCCGGGGTTCTGTGGGGAGGGGCCAGAGTGGAGAGGAAGGCCAGCCCCTGCCACACCCTCCCGGAGCCCCCGGCCCCCCCACCCCACAGACCTAGGGTGAAGACTACCCTGCCGCCCAGGAAGAACAGGCCATCCTCCAGGGGGGCTGGCACACAGGGCGTGACCCCTGCCACCTGTGTGGGGGCCCCTAGGGGCCGCCCATCCAGCCGAAGTTTCTTCACACAACCACTGAAGCCTGTGGCCACCTGTGGGGGGGGAGCAGACAGCCAGGGTCAGCTGGGCCGCTGAGTTTGCGGCCAGGCCAAGGTCGGGTGGGGGTGGACGGTCCTCACGGGGAGCTTGGAGTTGTAGCTGCCAGCGGGAAGGCCCCCCACAAAAAGGGTGTGGGGCTGGGGGCTGGCCACCCTCTGGTGGGTCGCTTCCTGGCTCCAGGCCCGGATCCCGTCCACCAGCAGCTGGATCCGCCTCTTCTCCCAGTGCACAGACACCTGGGGGTGGGGGCGGAAGAGCAGCAGGTCAGGGGCGCTCCGGGGCCCTGCCCAAGTGCCCTCCCGCAGATTCTTACCCTGTGCCACTGGCCAGCCTGTGAGCGCTGATGGCTCTGGACGCGGAGGTGGGGCCCGGGGCCATCCGTCTGGGCAACAAAGTGTCCATGGCTCAGGAAGAGCACCAGGGAGGGGCTGATGGCCGTCAGGGGCACCACCAAGAGCAGGAGGCCCTGGGGGGCGCGAGGGCGGACGGATAGCGAGAGGTGGAACCTGGAAGCCAGGCACATAGTCAGCCTTCCCTGGGGGCCCTGCCGAGCCCGCCCCCGCTGGCAGGCCTTACCTGTGGGGCACCAGGATGCCTGCAAACTCCAGGTGACTGGGCAGGGGCCCCCCAAACTGGTAGGCATCTTGGGCGGTCCTGGGATGCAGGGGCAGCGTGCAGGCAGGGTCCTGGCTGGGCTGGCGGCTGCGGCGGGAGGCCTGGGGACGCGGAGGGATGCAGGGGCGCCTGCTCGGAACCACCCCGCCCGCCCCGGTACCACCGGCACCACCCTGTGCCCTACCTTCCGGGCGATGGCCCGCAGTCCTTGAGGTCCCTGTCCCGCGGCTGGTGCGCAACCGGTGCTCACGTTCACACCGCCCACGTTCTGCTGCAGGTCGAACACACGCTGCGGCCCCTGGAGCCTGTGGAGGGGCCCCGGGCTGCACATCAGCCTCTGCGGCGGTGGGGGCGCAGCCGGGACCCCCGCCCCAGCCTGCCGGCTCACCGCTGGACAAACACGTTGCTGATGCAGCCGCTGAGGTTGCGGAAGGTGCCGGACTCGGGCAGGCCTCCCAGGAGGAGCCGCGGGGCACCCTCGGGCTGAGGCTGTGGCCCAGGCGTCCCGCGGTGGGGCTTCATCTGCTGCAGCTGATCGTCCACGTAGAGCCAGACCCTGGGAGGAGAGGGAGGCAGCGTTTCCCCAGCCCGCCTCTGCAGAGCGCGGGGGGCCGGGCGGGCGGGGCACTCACCCCGTGCTGTTGCTGTAGAAGGCGACGTAGTGGGGGGCACCGTCGGCAAACAGCGCACGTGTCTTCACCTCTGTTCTCATGAGCCGAAGCGTTACGTGGCCCTGCTGCAGGGACACCTGGCAGAGCCCGTCCTGGGGACAGAGGCCGGGTGAGCTGACCAGGCCAGGGGCCCCTCTTCCCTCCAGACACCCAGGTCCCCAGGCAGCAGGAGGGAGCAGCCAGCCACAAGCGGGCTCGGGGCCCTGGGGAGGCTAGGGGCCAGGGTGCGGCGGCCTCACCGGGGAGGCACGGTAGTAGAGCAGGCTGCTGTCCTGGGTGCTGCGGAAGCCAAAGCCGGAGTAGACGTTGCCGGTGAGGGGCGCCACGTCGGGGAGCTCCAGGGGCAGGAATCCGTGGCCGTGGAAGGTCATGGAGCGGCCCACCTGCCAGGAGGGAGCCCTGAGCCACACTGCGCTGCACGTGGGTGCTGCCCAGCCGCGGTGGGGGAAGCTGCCTCACCAGCAGGTCTGCGGTGCAGCCGAAGCTCACGCCCGTGGTGTTCAGTCTCTTGAGGTCTACGTATTTGCCCAGGGCTTTGATCCCCTTGATACAGCCGCGGATGGAGCCTCCGGAGGGGAAGAGCAGCTGCAGGCTGCAGGGCACCAGGGTCAGGCCTCCCGAACCCATGCCCCCATGCTGCTGCCCCAGGCCCGCCCCCCGCAGTGCGTGTGCCCACCTGGGGGGCAGCTCCTCGGGCGGCACCCCGCCCAGGTAGTAAGCGTCGGCCAGCTCTAGCATGTTGTCCTGCTCCACGCTGAACACAGTGGCCCTCTCCACACGCACCAGCAGGCGCTTGCGGCTGCCCGCCAGCAGGAACACCTGGATCTGGAGTGCATGGTGGAGGGTTCAGCGTGAGCTGCGGCCTCCCAACCCTCCCGGCTCCCAGCGCCCAGGCCTCACCGCCTTGCTGGACGCGGTCAGGGGCGGCGGCGGCTGCAGCGGGACGGCCTCCTTCAGGCCCGCGCCGAAGTTGTAGAGGAGCACCAGGCTGCCTTCACGCACCGCCAGGCACAGGAACTGGCTCTGGGGGGGCACAGCGGCAGGGGCAGGTCAGCATGGGTGGAGCGGGACGCAGCGGGCAGGGGCTGAGGGCCGGGGCCATGCCTGGTGCTTCAGGAAGAAGATGATCCCGTTGTAGGACACCAGCCGCAGCTCCTGGTCGAAGCGCTTTGTGTTGCTTAACTGGCTCTCGAAGCCGATGCGGGCGAAGCCGGTGCCGTCCAGGTAGGAGCCGTCAGTGAGCCATGGGTCCCCGGTGGACTTGGAGCTGTGGGTCAGAGGCGCCGGGTTAGTGGAGGGCCCGTGGGCGGGTGCGGGTGGGCGGGAGGGGCAGACCACGATACCGGGCACAGGGCTTGTCCACGGCCGTGTCGAGCTGGAAGGTCCTCTCAAAGTTGTAGAGGCTGACCACCTCCTCGTTCAGCGTGTCCATCTCGACGCAGCCCCGGTAGCCAGGGAAGTGCAGGGGGGCAGGGGGCTGCGGGCACAGCAGGCCGTCAGGGCACCTCACCACCCAGGAGAGACCCCTGCGGACTGAGGCCAGTCACCAAGAAGCAGGTCCCCGGGCAAGAGAGGCAGAGCCGCCATCCTGCCTGAAGCTGCCCGAGGCGGGACCCGGCTCACCGTGAAGTTGCTAGGGTAGCCGCCGACGTAGAACACAAAGTCATCGGGCCGCAGGTTGAGCAGCCCTTCCATGCCAGGGGCCACCGTGTCCCCTTTGGTCTCCTGAACCACCTGGTTCTCCATCGTCACGGACATGTGGCCAAACTGCAGGGTCCTGAGGGCAGAGGGCGGTGAGGCCGGGCGCAGGGCCGCAGCCGGCGGTGCCCAACCCCTCTCGAGGGCCCCACCTGTCGATGCTGACGGTCGCGAACTCCTCCCCGATGTCCTCCTCAATACTGAGGGTGGCAGGGCCTGCTCCCCCCAGCCGGTACACCCAGTGTACCTTCTGGTTGCGCAGTGCCACACCCATGTAGTCCCCGGAGGCCTGAGGCAGCAGGGAGATTGCAGTGGAGACGGGTCCGGTCTACCCACTCCTGCTCCCCCGTCCATCCCACCCTCCCCGTACCTGGCGGCTGCCCATGTACAGTACAAAGTGGTCCCCAGCATCCTGCCCGGGCGGGGGCGCTGGCTCTGAGCTCTGCAGGTAAAACTTGAGGGCCGTGTACGCCGCGAGGTCGGAGAGGTCCCGTGGGGCCCGCAACTGCACCCCCGAGCGCCCGTTGAACTTCATGGGCACCTTGACCTGGGGGGCAGGGGCGCCTCAGCACTTCCCGCCTGGCTCCCTGACACCCACAGCCCCCTGGGATGCCACCCACCTTGCTGGCCGCCCCCCGGGCCTGGGCGATGAGCTCCCGCACGCGGCCGATATTGGCGGACAGAGCCAGGCTGGCGTTGTGCACGCCACGGCTCTCAAGGTCACTCAGCTTGGTGAGCAGCTGTGGCAGAGTCTTCTCCAGGGTGGACACTGTGGCCGGTGGGTAGGCGTGTGTGTGAGAGCGCCTTGCCTCCCCCCTGCCCTCCCTGAGGAGCCCCAAGGACTGCCGCTCACCCGAGCGGCCTGCGTCAAGCACCACCTGGCCCAGGTCCTGGCCCTGCAGGCCTCCAAACTGGCCCTGCCACTGTTCCAGCTTTGTCTGCATGTCCCGAAGTCGGGACTGCACGCGGGCGGCCGTGTCCTGGGCTTCAGCGGCCACGGCCTTGGCGTGGGCGATCTTCTCACTGGTCTCATCTGCAGAGGGGACAGTGCAGGTCCAGGCCAGGACCACTCTGTCTCCACACCCCCAGGCCCCTCCTCTGGGCCACCGTGGGGGCCGGTGGGCCCCTCGTACCCTATGGCTCAGCATGGCCTGGATGGACCCTCGGTGCCCCACCAGGCCCCGCCCAGGCGTGTGTAGGATGGTCAGCAGCCACAGGGCCCCCTTGAAACCCACCATGTTCAGCTAGCTCGCCCCTGCTCCAAACCCTCTTCAGCAGCAGCAGGGGCCACGCCACCAAGGCCTTACCCAGTCAGTCCCTTGGCTCCAGCCATGCCAGCCCCAACATGGCATCATGCTCACTAACCGCCTGGTCCCTCCCTGGGACACTCTTTCCATGAAGCACGAGGCCCCCAGGGGCATGTCCTAACACCCATCTCCTCCAAAGCCTGCGGGCCCACCCACCCTCCCGGGCTCTCCACTGCTGTGCAAAGCATCTCTATGGCCTGGTCTGCACTGAGTGACCAGGACACTGTGCCGTGTGTCTGTGTCCCTGCAGGGCCTTGGCGTCCAGCCCTGTGCTGCCCACCTGGGAGCCTCCTCATCGACACAGGCCACTGCAGGGCTTGCCAACCACACATAACCAGCAGGTAGGCTTGATGGCACAGGGTTGGCCTGCCCACCATCATCAGACTCCACGGCCAGCCGGGCAAGAAGCGGTGAGTGAGGGCGGAGACAAGCCTCCACTTACCCGTGTCCATGGCCAGCATGGCCTGCGCATCTTGGATTCGAGCTGCTAGCTGGTCCTTCCTGGCTTGGACATCATGGAGCTGGGTCCTGGCGTCCTGCAGGATTTCCCGTGCTGCGGAACAGGCAGCTTCAGTGCTGGGCGGAATCTTAGGAGCCCCCTGTCCTCCTCACCCCAGGAACACTGAGGCCATGTGTACACAGACAGACAGACAGACAGACAAACATCCAGACACTGGGAGACACCATGGTGGGTGGCAGACTGTTATGAGGCCCTCAGGGTGGACACACAGGGCAGCTGCCTCCAAACCCCACTCCATTCTACCCTGGCTCCCACCAGCCACCAGCCCCACACAGATGCAGCCCAGATGCCGGAGGCCTCGGAGGAGCCTCGACAGCCCACTGGACCTGCACTCACCAAGGCCCAACCTCTGCTGCTGCCCGAGAACGGCCTCTTCCAGGGCACTGCTATTAGCCAGCAGCTGCTGGGCTCGGGCCGCCAGACCCCGGCGCACCACCATCTGCAAGGCGTGGTGGACAGAAGGTTGCTTGCACCGCGGGGCTGGGGCAGGAGCAGGGCCTGCGGGGCTGTGGGGAGCAGAAGGGACTCGCCTCCCAGGTGCGGCTGGCCTGCTGCAGAGCCTGACCGGCCGCCCCCTCAGCAGCCTGCACGGCGCCCAGGATGCTGCTGTAGGCGCTGGAGGCCTCCACGGCCCTCTGGATGAAGCGGTCCTGGTTGACCCCGAAGATGATGCTGTGGCGGGAAGGGTCAAGGTGCGTGTGGGGGGCACACCCCCAAGCCTGGCTCCCTGACCCTTGCTGCTGGACCAGCTATGCATCAGGTCCAGGCTCCACCTAATCCCGCCTCCCTCCACCAGGTACGCCTTTCCCGCCAGCCCGGCCCAGCTTCCTTTGGAGCTGGCGAAGGGCCTGCTCCTTTGAGGAGGATGGCCTCTTCTTCCAGGAGCCCTCCCAGACCAGCTGCCCCATCCAAGCCCTGTGGCCCCCAACAGAAACCTGAGCTGTGTCTTGGGTGGGCCCCTCACCTGGACAGGTTGAGTGCCAGCTGGTCCAGCCGCTGCGCATGGGCCTCAGCGGCCTCTACCAAGTCCACCTTGCTGCTGGCTGGGGAGAAGGCCTGCATCTTCTGCAGCAGTGGCGCCCGAGCTCCATCCAGGCTGGCAGCTAGGTGCTCCAGGTCCTGTGGGTGGGTGGGCTTAGCGGGCCGCCTCACTGGCCTCCCGTCGCCCCATACCTCACATACAAGTGAGCATGTGAACCAGCCATGGCCCGCAGCCCCGTGAGGAGGGAGCAGGCTAGGAAGGGCCCTTGAGTGGGCATGAGCTGTGCCCACCTCCTTGGCGTGGTCCATGCCTTGCAGAAGCTCAGAGACCTGGGCCAGGGCATGGCTGGCGGCCTGTAGGGTAGCCTGCAGGGTGGCATTGTCCTGGGACAGCTCCTGCTTCCGTTGCTGAAGGAGAAATTGGGGATTAGAAGATGTGATGGGCTGGGCGTGGTGCCACATTCTTTTGGGAGGCTGAGAAAGAAGGATCAGGGTTCACAGCCAGCCTCAGCTACATAGTGAGGTCCTTTGCAACTCAGTGAGACCTTGTTTCAAAATAAAGAATAAAAAATAGGGCTGGGGGTGTAGCTCGGGGATAGAATGCCCCTGGGTTCCATCCCCAGTACCACACAAAAAAAATAAATAAATAAAAATAAAGATGTGAGGGGTGATGGCGAAGGGGTCATGGGGTCCTGGGCGGGAGGGTGAAGAGCGAGGGCAGGGTGGGGACCGGGTCTCACCAGGGCTTCCTCCAGCCGCTCCTGGTTGCGGCTATTGAGCTCCTCGGCCTCCCGGGTGGTGTCCACTGCCCGGTTCAGGGCCTCGCGCAGGTCCATGAGGCCTGCCTCATGCCGGGCCAGCTGCTCGCGGGTGCTTGTGGCCAGTGCCTGGTTCTCCTCCCAGCGGCTGGTCAGCTGCTCCTGCACGCGGGCCAGCACTGGCCAGCGCCAGGGTAAGAGGCCGTGACTTTGGAGCCGGACCCCTTTTTGGCCCCTGGTCCTGCCTAGCACCCATCAGCCCCTCTGAAGCCAACCTGGTACGATAGTGACCTCAGCCCTGGGCTCCAGACTGTGTCCCTGCCCCTTCCCAGCCCAGCCAGACAGGCAGGGCCAGCCCACTCACGCCTCTGGGCCTCGGCCAGCTCTGTCTCTGCCGCTGCCCGGGGGGCCCCCAGGTGGCGGGCCCGCATCTCCCGCAGTAGGCGCTCGACCTCTGCCAGCGTCTGGCGCAGCTGTTCACCCGACGGGGCCGAGGCGTTGGGTGGCGACAGGTGGCCCATCTGGGATGCCAGCTCTGTGGGGGCGGGGGCATCAGGGCCTGGGGCTGGCCTGCTGCCAGGCAGCACTCTGCCACTGACTTCCAGTGAGACCCCGCCCCCACCAGCCTTTCCAGCAGGCCGCCACACACAAGCCGAGCACACCAGCTGGCTCCCGGCCCCGGGCTCCAGACAGCTGCCCACAGCCCTTCCTCTCCCACAGTGCCCCGGGCACCATTACCAGCCGGCCTGCTGGCCTCCTCTCTGCCCCCCACCCCTCTTCACTGGCTGGCTCCCACTCACCAGGCAGTGCTCAGCAGAAATGTGACTCCCTCCCAGTGCCCTGCCTGGGCATGCTAACGCTAACGTGAACCCTAACCCTAACCCCACTCAGATGTGTCACAGCGCCACAGATCTCAAGCATGGCCCAAGTGTGTGCGACTATCTACCGTTGTTCTCCAGCGAGGTTGCCCGAGGGCCGGCCTGTCTCATGGGTCCACCTGTCCTGTGCCCTGGCCACACTGGGTCCTCATGCCTGCAGCCCGCCCCATACTATCCCCCCAAAGGTGCCATCTCCCCATGTGAACACACAGGCCTGCTGGCTCTTCACGACCAAGCTCAGACGCAGCCCACCCCAGACAGCCCCAGAGCACCTGCCCGGCTGGGCTCAGCCTACCGTTCAGGGCGCCGTCCAGAGCCTGGATGCTCCCGAGCAGCTTGTGTACCCGGCCCAGTGTGGTCTCAGTGCTGGCCAGCAGCTGGCCAGCCCGGTCTCGGGCCCCCATGGCCTGTGGATACAGTCCCTTTCAGCCCACAGCCCCATGGAGGGGGCGGCAGCCAGGGCCTCGGGCAGGGGTGCCAGGGACGACCAGGAAGTGGGGAGTGCCTTAGAATCGCTTGGAAAGAGCGCTCTGTGGTGTCTCAGGGAGGGGCCTCCAGGGGCCTACCTGGCTGCCCAGCCGCTCGGCATCCTGCCCGAGACCCAGGCTCTGCTGCTCCAGGGTCTGCAGCCGCTGTGCAGTCTCCTGGTGGGGACCCGACGGGCTCCGGAGCTGGCTCTGTGGGGAGCGGGAGGTGGGTGCCTACCCTGCAGGGAGTGCAGGGGAAGAGGTGGTGGGGTGCCAGGTACCTGCAGGTCAGCGATGGAGGCGGTCAGCCTGTGCAGCTGGGCCCAAGCCATGGAGCTGGTGTTGACACCGCGCAGCTGCTCACGGATGGTGGGGAGGAGGGCACTGGCTCGCTCCAAGTCATCCAGGAGCACAACCACACAGTGGTCACACACTGCAGAGGGCAAGGGCCAGGGGTCTGGGGTCAGCACGGTGGGCGTGAGCCACAGGATGTTAGCACAAGGTCAGGACCAGTGTGCAGAATGGGATTATGGCAGGGTCAAAGTGTTGGGGCAGGAGCCACAAGGTAGAGAGGGCCATGGGGTTGGCACGGGGACAGGCACGGATTATGGGGTCAGTGGAGGTGACGAGGTCAGTGGGGTGATGAGGTCAGGTCAGGAGCCAGGCATCAAGCCAGGTGTGGTGCCGCACGCTTATAATCCCAGCATTTGGGAGGCTGAGATGGGAGGATCGCGGTTCAGGGACAGCCTCAGCTACTTAGTGAGGCCCTCTGCAACTCAGTGAGACCCTGTTTCAAAATAAATAATCAAGCCAGGTGTGGTGGCGCCTGCTTGTAATCCCAGCATTTGGGAGGCTGAGACAGGAGGAGCACAGTTTGTGGACAGCCTCAGCTACTTAGTGAAGCTGTTTGCAACTCAGTGAGACCCTGTTTCAAAATACGAATAAAAGGCCGGGCGTGGTGGCGCACGCTTGTAATCCCCGCGCTTGGGAGGCAGAGACAGGAGGATCGCACAGGTTCGAAGCCAGCCCCGCGCTGGCTTAGGAGACCCTGTTTCCAAATAAAAATGTAAAAATAGGTCTGGGAGTGTAGCCCGGAGGCAGAAGGGCTTCCAGGAACCCGTAGCTCGGAGGCAGAATGCCCCCGAGTTCAATACCCAGTATTGCAAAAAATAAAAATAGGGCTGGGGTATAGCTCGGAGGTAGAATGCCCATGTTCCAACCTTAATGCTCCCCCCCAAATAAATGAATAAAAAATAGGGATGGGGTGGAGCTTGGAGGTAGAATGTCCCTGGGTTCCATCCCCAGTACGGCAAAAATAAATAAATAAGTAGTCAGGCATCGGCGTGGAGCCACAAGGCCTACCAGAGAAAGGAGGTCTGTGTGAGGAGTCACAGGTTACGAGAGAGATCTTGGGGTCAGCACAGAGGTTGGGGCATTGGCACGAGAGGCTGGGCTGGGCCAGAGTGGCAGAGGTCAGCCCAGGCTGACCAAGGCCATCATGAGCCAGGCAGTCAGTGCCAGGAAGCCGGCCTGAGGACTGGTGTATGCTCGACAGGCCCAGGGACCGCGGGGCTCAGCAGACGGGGTTAGTGTTGGAACCATGGCACCGACTTGGGGTAAGAGAGTGGTATGAGGTCCACATGGGGTCATGGGGTCGGAGTCACTGGGTCACGCTCTGCCTGGGAGGAGCTGGAAGGGTGAGGAGCAGACAGGAGGGCGCATACCTTCGCAGTGGACACCGTGGCCCCCTGGCCCGCCGGGCACAGGCACCTGATGCTGCTGGCTGCAGGTGTCGCAGCGCTCCCCACTGAGCCCTGGAGGGCAGGTGCAGCGGCCTGTGTGCAGGTCACAGTGGCCCCCCGGGCACTGGCAGCCTGTGGACAGAAAGTTGGGCTGAATGTGGCCCCCAGGCCTCGGGGTGCCAGCCCCTCCCTGTGCCCCATACTCACGCCTGCAGCCCTGCTCTGGGTGCCCCCAGTGGCCAGGGGCACACTCACGGCACTGGGGTCCACCAGCCCCTGGGCGGCAATGGCACTGCCCGCTCTGGGGGTGGCATGTGGAGCCTTCTGCGGCTGGTCCACAGGAGCATGGGCGGCATCCCTGACAGCCTTCGAAGGCAAAGTATCCTTCCTGTGGGCACAGGCTGTGATCACGGCCCTGCCTAGCCCTTAAGACCCCACTTCCCTCAGCCCTGAGAAACTGGGCCTGCCACAGGCCCCGCCCCCTCCAGCTCCACCCAGGCCCCGCCCCCTAGGCCAGCCCTAAACCCCACCACTCCAGGCCCCAGGCTCTGTCTTCTATGCCAGCCCCAAGCTACACCCCTCCAGCTCAACCCCAAATCATGCCCTAGACCCTGTAAACCTAAGCCAGCCTCAAGTCCCTCCAAGCCAGCCCTGAACTGACTCCTCCAGGCCCCAGGCCCTGCCCTCTAGGCCAGCCCCAGGCCCCGCCCCTCCAGGTCAACCCCAAGCCCAGCCTCAGACCCGGCACCTCTCAAGTCTTGGCTGAAGTCCTACCTGACAGCTGTCACAGTGTTGCCCGGTCACACCTGCCTTGCACAGGCAGCGCCCGGTGTGGGGGTCACAGGCCTCTGTCCCGCACGGGGAACAGTCACACCCTGCAGAAGAGGGACAGTGACAGCAGCCCTGGCCCAGGTCCTCAGAGCCCCTTACCGGCCCCAGCCCGCCCTTCCCACAGAGTCCCAGTGTGGCCCAGGCCGCTCCGGCCCCGCAACCGCCATCCCGGGGTGCGGCCCGACCCTCTCCCCTGCAGCCTGTTGGGGGTATTGAATGCAGACCCCCCTGTGCCTACGGGTGCAGTTGCCCGGCAGCAGAGCATTGCCATAGAAGCCGGGGGCACAGCTCTCGCAGCGGGGGCCTGTGGTGTGGCGCAGACAGCCGCGGCAGGCGCCCGTCAGGGGGTCGCAGTCACTGAAGATCATGTTGGGGTCGCCGTTGCCACTGCAGTCACAGGGCTGGCACGAGCTGCCCAGCACCAGAGGGTTCCCGAAGAAGCCGGGCGCACACCTGGGGTGCGGTGAAGAGGGGCTGGTCAGCCCTGGGCCCACATGCATGGCCCTGCACACCAGGTCCAGCCCGCCTCTCACCGCTCGCAGGAGGTCCCCGCGTAACCAGGTTTGCAGAGGCACTGGGTGAGGCCGCCACGCTGGATGCAGCCTTCGGCAAAGCTGTGGGGACAGCAGGAGTTGGTCGCACGCCCGCGCCCCTCCAGCTCTGGCCTGGGTACCAGCATCGTGCCCCTGCCCACAGCCTAGCCCCGTCCTGAACCTCTGGAGGGCAGCGTGAGCTGACCAGCGGGCAGGTGGCGGGGATGGGAAGGGGACTTCTGCTGCCTTACTTGTTGGATGGCACTGCCAGGGGGCAGGGGCAGCTGATGCAGGGCGCAGAGGGGTCCTCGGGCCTGCTGCTCACAAAGCCGGCCCGGCAACGCTCACACTGGTCCCCCTCCGTGTTGTGCTGACAGGCCTGGGCAGAGCGGACAGTCAGCGCCCACGAGGAAGGACGCAGCCTGCTTCGGCCCTGCCAGGGCCTCCGTGCCCAACCAGAGGCCTCAGTTTACCCAGAGCCACGGACTCTTCCCTCGCCAGCCTGCGCCCTGGCTAGCTGCCCATTCCCCAGCTGTGCCCGACTCACCACACAGACCCCGGAGCCAGGGAGGCAGCGGTCCGAATGGCCGTGGCACTGACAGGGTACACATCGACCCAGAAAGAGACCTTTAACATCCCGGTAATAGCCAGGGGCACATTCCTAGGGGAGCGCAGAGGGCATCAGTGAGTGGGAGCGGAGGTGGACACACTAGAGAAACTGCTCGCAGGCCTGACCCCGCATTCACCAGCGGCAGCCCTGGACTGCTGCCCCGCAGTGTCAAAGGCTGGGCTACGGTCAGGAGCTCCTGGCCTGTCCAGCTGGAGGCAGCTCTAGGGTCTGGCTGCCAGACCCCACATGGTCGTCAGAGCCACCTCCTTCTAACCCAAGCCTCTTTCTAGGGGTGCTCAGCCACAACCCTCTGTAAGGGGCAGGGGCCACTTGAGACTGGACAGAGCAGGGGGTAGGTAGACACGAGTGAGGGCGACCTGCCCCCGTCGGGACACATGGCGGGTGACATTCGGGTGGGCAGTGGGCTGATAAATAGCAGCTGTGTACACGTGGACAGCTGACCGTGAGCAGGCGGAGCAGGTGTCAGGAGGTGAGCGGGGGACGGGGACAGGGACGGAGACGGGAGGAGCAGCTGTGGCAGAGAACGCCCGGCGGGGGAGGGACCCTCACCTGGCAGGAGTCTCCGCGGTAGCTGGCAGGACACATGCACAGCTCCACGTTGCTGGCGGGGGGCCCCCTGCCCACCTCGCTGGCCACCTCCAGCACCACCCTACGCAGGGCGACGGCCGAGGAGGTCTGTGAGAAGAGGGCGCGGATCTGCAGCTGCTCCAGGCCGGCCAGCACCATCATGAGCTCCTCTCGGGACACAGCGTTGTGGGTCTCCATGTGCCGGAAGTTTCCCTGTGTGGGAGGAGCAGACCTCGGTGGGGCCACATCCCTGGGGTAGAACAGAGTGCGGGACAGAGCCCCACACAGGTGACAGACCAGCAGAGGGTTCCACGGGTCACTGCATGGAAACCAGCAGCTGGATCCCTGCCTCACACCACACACCAGTCAAGTCCAGGCACAGCGGGAATTGAAATGGGCCAAGAAAATAGTACAAGCTTCTATCTTAGAACAAAACACTTTAGAGTGTGTATGTGGTACTGGGGGATATAAACTCTGGGGGCTTTCTGCCTCCGGGTTATAGTCCCAGACCTATTTTATACTTTATTTGGAAACAGGGTCTCATTAAGTTGCTGAGAGCCTCACTAAGTAGCTGAGGCTGGCTTCGAACCTGCGCGATCCTCCTGTCTCAGCCTCCCAAGTACTGGAATTACAAGCATGCGCTACCATGCCCAGCGTGATACTTTCTTAAGACATGAAAACATTACCCATGAGAAACAAACTTGAGTTCACCAGCGGGGTGTGGTGGCACACACCTGTAATCCTAGTACTTGGGAGGCTGAGACAGGAGGGTCGCAGGTTCAAGGACAGCCTCAGCAAGAAGTGAGACTCATCAACCTAGCAAGACCCTCTGTTTCAAAATAAAATAAAAGGCTGGGGTTGTAGCTCAGAGATAGAATGCCCCAGTACTTAATCCTCAGTATAACAAGAAAACAAACAAAAAACCAGATTGTTCATCAAGTACTGTCTTAGAGAAAAGACAAACCACAGCTTCCCCTCGGAGGAAGGCCAATCGAGAGGAAGCTCCCGCAGAAGGTAAGAACAGCAAGTCCAAGAGAAGACAGGAAGGTGCAGCAGGCGCTCACAGAGGAGGCCAAGTGGCTGCTGAGATGGGCAGCCCATCACCGCGGTGACCACGAATCTGAGGACCAGCAGCAGGGTACCAGGAAGCCAGCCCGCCTGCTCCTGGGCGCCGCTCTCCATCATGGTGAGCAGGCACGGCGGCCCAGGGGTCCCTGCGCCATGCGGAGCCCAGGCCCATCCAGCTCACCTCCACCAGCTGCAGCTGCCCGCGGTGAACGTGGCCGGGCGCCGGGTACGCAGGCTCCAGGAACGCAATGCTCATCTGGTTGCCCTGGAGACACATGAACACCGGGTGAGGGCTGGCCCGCCATCTAGCAGGCCGCCCATCCTGCCACGTCCACCCCGCCCCCACCTGCAGCACCACATCCGGCCGGCTCTCGGTGGGGATGAAGACGTCGCCGCGTTGGGCCTCTGAGTGCAGCTCATAGTGGAGGGTGCCACCGTAGGAGGACACCTGGGGCAGACAGCGGCTGGGAACGGCTAGACCTGGCCAGCGGTCCCGTCCCCTCCCTCCCTGGGGCTGCTCATTCCCCATAGTGGGGCCTTCTACAGCAGGCCTCCAGAGTCCGAACTCGCTGTCCTCTCCCAGTCCTCCTTGAATCACAACCCCCAGACACGAGGCCCGCTTACCCGGTCCCCCAGGTAGGAGGGCGGCGCCTGCCAGTACAGCTCAGGGAAGGTGTCGGCCAGGTGCCGCAGGTCCGCGTGCAGCAGCTCTGACTCTGCCCGCCACTCATGGGGCACCACCTGCCGGTCACTGCCCAGCAGCGTCCAGCCCTCCATGTCCACGAACTGCGGGCGTGGGGGGCCACACGGGTTACGGCCCTATCCTGCATGCCAGTCCCCTGGCCCAGGGGGCAGCTAGCCTCCGTCCCGCCCTGCAGCGGCGTACCTCGTGGCGGGCAAGGACAGAGCTCCTGCAGCGCTCCGTGGCCCCGAAGCAAAAGCAACGGGTGCAGCCATTGGGGTTGGCAGCCTCGAGGGAGAAGGTCCCGAGCTGGCACTGGTCGCACCTCGGGCCCTGCACGTTCTCCTAAGACCAGGGCATGGGAGGGCCCATTAGCTGCGTGTGCCGGGGCTGAATCCCCATGGCCAGTCACCCTTCACTCCCAAAAAGCTTCCAGGGAGCTCCAGCCACCGGAGCAGGCCACCCAGGACACCCACTCAGCTGAGGGTAGGTGGGCTGGGTGTGAGGAGGACCTGGTCCCGGCCCACCTTGCAGTGGCACTGGCCGGTGAGGGGGTCACACACGTTGGGTGCCGTTCCTGCCTCGTGACAGTCACAGGGGCGGCAGGTGGGGTAGCCATAGAAGCCGGGGGCACAGGAGTCACAGCGCCGTCCTGCCACGTTGGGTCTGCACCTGCCAGGGGCGGAGACGGGCTCAGCATCTCACTGATGGGATCCCACTGAGGGGGGTGCAAGGGGCGTGCGTGCCGGGCCCTGCTGGTGAGGCAAACCTTGCCCCTGACCCCGCACCTCCCGAGGCCATGGGGACCCAGACCCGGGCTCACTTGCACTGGCCGCTGTCCATGTCACAGGAGGGATCGGTGAGCTCCTGGACCCCGGGCCCCGAGCAGTTACAGGCCTCACAGCCCACCAGCGGGTGGCAGCCGAAAGTCTGCGGCTGGCAGACCAGGCAGTCGGGGGGGACAGTACGCGGCGGGCAGATACACTGGCCCGTGAGCTCGTCACACAAGCGGGCGCCGCAGTCACAGGCTGTGGGTGGACACTACCCGCTCAGGCTCCGCTGCAGCCTGGGAGGACCCCGCCCCGGCCCTCGGGCCTGGAGGACCCACCCAGAATCCACCTCCAGATTCCAGGGGCTGCAGGCTGCCTGCTGACCCCTAAACCTGGACAACCTTAAAAGGTGGGTGACCCGCACCCCAGCCACTGTCTGCTTGGGGGTCGCAGACAGGAGTGGGCAGGGTTGGTCTGCCAGGTTCTAGAACATTCTGCAGACCCGTGTACCCCCACTCTGCTGGGAAGGCCCCATGAGTTGCAGCTTCCCGGCCACTGCCCCGAGCGCTGCGGTACTCACGTCTGCAGTTGGGAAAGCCCCAGTAGCCGGTGGCACAGCGGGAACAGTCACGGCCGATGACATGGGCCCGGCAGGGACACTGGCCCCCAAAGGGCTCGCATGTGGGACCTGTGGCACCCACCTCGTGACAGCCACAAGGCCGGGCCCCGTTGTTGTAGAAGAGGGAGAGGGAAGCGGCCGCGTTCCGGCAGAACGGGGTTGCACTGCTGGGGCTAAGTGGCAGAGGTGAAGTCAGCTCCCAGCCTCCACCCCGGCCCCTACCCTGGCCCGGCCCGGCCCTGCCCACCTGATGTGGTAACCGTGGGCAGCGCACTGGCTGATGAAGTCGTAGGATTTGTCCAGGGGCTCTTCCCGGAGGTAGCTGGGGCTGTAGGCATCCTCAGGGACCACAAGCACATAATCCTGGGGGAGAGGGCCTGGTCACCGCCCTCAGGCCCAGCAAGGGCCCTGGTTTGGAGGGTGTGGCCAGAGCCTGTCCAGGGAGATGCTGGGACGTGTCTCAGCTCTCAGGCCCCCTTGGGAGCCTCACGTGATGGCCACGGAGGTTCCCAGAGACAGGGACACTGGGTGGACGACCACCAATAACGGCTGGTCCCTAAGTGGGATGCCCACCCTGGGACTCACCAGCCAGAACCAACGGCCCTCGGGCACACGCACGGTCACGGTGAGCTCGCTGTCAGTGACGTCCAGCACGGCTCTGCCCTCACACAGCACCAGGGCGCGGCAGCCGTAGCCGTGCGGGCAGAAGCTGGCATTGGCATGGCCTGCAGAGGAAAAGGCGGGGTCAGGCCAGCACTGACCGCCTGGCTCCATGGCCTGTCCTGGGCCCAGGGCACAGTGGAGACACATCGGACAGTGTGTCGACACCCATGCTGCAGGAGCTCTGCCCTGCAGCCCTCAAGGCCACACATAGGCACCTGGGGCAGGTCCCGGGTGCGGCCAAGCGTCCTGCAACAGTGCCTGCTTTGCTGCACGTGAAGGAGCCTGCAGCCAGCCACCCCGAGGCTGAGGCTTTTCGTGGACGGAGGCAAGTGAGGTGCCGCCCTCATGGCCCTGGTCTGCACCTAGCTCAGACCTGGCCACGGCCTACGATGCCCCCGAGCCGTACCTTGCCAGACGCGGCCCCCGTTGACGAGGACCTCCACAGGGAAGGTGGGGTGGGCGGGCTGGTAGCCGTGCAGCAGGAAGGCGTAGCGGCCCAGGGTGGGCACCTGGGTGGTGAACACCACTGTGCCCTGGAGGGAGAGGTTCCGGTGAGGGACAGGCAGGCCGCAGGGCCCCCGCCCGTCTCCGCTGCTGCACAGGCACCATGCTCCCGGCCCTCACCTGGGGGTGGCGCAGCAGGGTGGGCTCCGTGTCAGGGTCCACGGCAGTAGGGGGCCGCGGCTGGGGTCCAGGGGGGGCTGCGCCTGGCGTGAGCTCCTGGGAGTGGGTCAGGGGGAGGCCGGGCGGCAGCAGCAGCACCTGGCAGTCTCTGAGCACGATGGGCTGCGGCGGCTTCGGGAAGCGGGAGGGCAGGCAGGCAGCACTGTGGGCACCGTGTGTGAGCCAAGGCGCCCTTGCCAACGTCCCGCCAGCCTCTCCCGCCCCTTACGGCCCCACTACCTGCCAGGGCCAAAGGTGCCATGGCTGCTCACGCAGCGGACGCGGGGCTCCACGAACTCAGGGCTGAACTCCTCCACAGGCACCAGGGTCACACTGTGCTGTGCAAGGGAAGATGTGCCGTGCACTGGGCACACGAAGGCATGCCCAGAGGAGCAGGTGCAGGGACGGCTGGTCACACAGCCCAGACCCCAGGAGCGCCACCCAGACCTGGGCAGCGACTGAGCCCTACCCTCTGCAGAGACCTGTCCTGCTGTGCCATGCTGCAGAGACCCCAGCCCTGGCACGGAGTCTGCCCCCGGCTCCTCAGGGCCCTCCCTGTCCTGCCCACCCTTAGCTCGTTGGGCCCAAGGCCAGGGACGGGTCCTGCTGTTCACAGGCCCCCACGCGACAGGGGCCCACCGAGCCCCACTTCCCTCATGAGGTCCTCCAAGAGGACTCCTCACACTTCCCTCTGCTCCCACGGAGCTTACAAGCTGCTGAGAAGGGCCCCGCGGTGGGGGCTCGGGAGCCTTACCAAGAAGAAGTGCGCCTGCTCAGCCGTGAGCCGGACGCTGGCCTCCGAGTCCAGGTGGAAGGTGGCCAGGTGGTGCTGGGTGTCCAGTGCGGGGCTGCGGCACAGGGTGCTGGGAGGAGAGGCAGTCAGTGGGTGGCGGCCCTGGCTGGGCCCTCATGCCAGCCCACCCTGGTTCCCCAGCCCACCTGTATGGGCAGGGCTGGAGCGTGAGCGCCCCCTGCTGGGGGGCTCGCTGGGGGCTGTGCACAGCCACGCCCACCTCCTGGTGGACATCCTCATTGGCGTACTCCACCACCAGGGCGTAGCGGCCCGGCCGCGGCACTGCCACTTGGAGCTGGACATCCACCTGGGGGAGGGCAGTGTGACCAGAGACCCGTGGTCCCACGCTTCCTGCCTTGCTGGCCCAGGGCCGGCTGATCACAGCCGTGTCCTGGCCCAGGGCGGCTCCGGGCCAGAGTGGGGCTGACCCATGCCTAGGGAGGGGTGGGCGGACTGACATCCCTTCAAAGACAAGGCCAGGCTGGAGGTTTGGCAGGCCGCACTGGGAGGTCCAGGTGCGCTTCCATGGCCCACAGCCAGGCCCTGCACCTGTCCTGCCCCCGCAGGAGGACCCCACCCCACCACGGTCCTATGGTGCCCACCCCACCCTGGGCCCCCAGACACGCACATCCCTGCCCAGGCAGGAGGCCAGAGGCGGGTGGGAGGGGCTGAGCTGCTCCGTGGGGCAGGGCCGGGGCAGGCTGTTGTCCTGACGACACAAGGCCTCAGGGCCGGCCGCTGAGGGGAAGCCGTCCAGGGGAAGGTGGGAATAGAGGAGGCAGCTGGGGACAGAGGCGGAGGTCAGCGCCCGGTGTGCCCATGACCCAGTAGCCGCCCGGGAGGCTGCTCAGGCGCAGTGGGGAGTCTGAGCAGCCCCACCCCACCCCAGGGAGGGGCTCACTTCTCGCTGGAGTGCTGGGCAGAGGGGCGGTAGGTGCAGGCCTCGGTCACACGCAGCTGCAGGAGGGCCGCCTCATAGTAGGCACTGGGTAGCAGAACCACGTAGTCCTGGGGGGAGAAGGGATGAAAGGAGAGGGAGGTGGGCGCTGAGGCTCCTTGGCCAGGGCCCGCCCCCACCTCGGCCCCTGCCTCACCAGGAGCACCCCTTCAGCCTCCACCAGCAAGGCCCAGGTGCCAGGGTTCAGCACGAAGGGCTCCCCGAAGCCCCTCTGGGGCACGGTGACAAAGGCGGGCTCCGTGCTGGGCGGGAAGACCACCGGCTGGCTCTGCTCTGTGCCTGGGGGTGAGACTCCTGGTCTTGGACCCTGCTACCCGGCTTGCGCCTTGTCCACGGTACAGGTGGACAGGCTGGCCCACCCCATGTGGACCCAGAAGAGGGAGGAGCTCAGAGGGAGGGAGGGAAGGAGGGAGGGGGAGAGGGTGGGGTGTGACGGTGGTGCTGGGCTGTGACAGTGGGTGGGGCATAATGGTGGGCAGGCATGGTGCCAGGCAGGCCCCTCCCCACTCACAGTTGGCACAGGATGCCAGCCTGCTCTCCTCTTGCACGGTGACGCGCCCGCTCACACTGGTGGGCCCACGGTTGACGTAGCGGAAGACCAGTCGGAAGAGGTCAGGGGAGGTCACGCTCAGCCTGGCCACGATCCTGGGCTGCGGTGGGGAGGAACGGGACGCAGGTCACCTCTCTGGCCCCACCTCAGCACTGAGGCCGGCCGGGCCGGCCCGCCTCACCTGGATGGGTGCCAGCTGTGCGTAGCCCCTCCAGCTGAAGTTCTCGAACTCCAGGGGGTTGAAGCCAAAGCGGGCGGGGTGGCCCTCGGGCGTGGTTGCCTCCTCCAGCTCCCACCGCAGGTGGAGCAGGTCGGGCAGGTAGTGGTCCCTCGCCGGCCTGGACGTGCATGAGAGTGGAGCGTGTAGGTGGGACAGTCACTGGCCACCCAAAGCCCCAGGGACAGCAGGCCCATGTGGACCTGCGGTGAGGGTAGGCCTCCCCCTCTCCAGCCCCTCTGGCCAGGCACCCACTCGCTGCACGTAAGTCCCTGGGTATTGGGGCGGCACCGGCAGGCGCCCGTCCTGGGCTCACAGCCCTGGCCCAGCGCGCCTCCGACGTCACAGCGGCAGCCTGCAGGAGGAAGGAGTGAGGTCAGGTGCTGCTGCCCCGGGCTCAGGACCCGGCTCTGGCTCCCACAGCAGAGCCCTGGCCTCTGCTACTCAGTGAGGAGAGCCAGGGCTGAGAAGCCAGCTTGTATCTACCCATAGGGCTGCCTGGGGCTCCTTTGGGTCCTGGCTCAGGGTGCAGATCACTGGAATGGATTAATAATGTCTGCCCCTCTATGTCCACCCGGCTCAGGCCTGGCTGGGATGCTAGTCTGCCATCAGACTTTGGCGTGCTCAGACCCCGGCTGGGGTCTCCAGCCCATCTGTCCCTGCCTGGGCCTCAGCTCCCAGCATGGGCTGAATGACTGCAGCCATATGGCCCAAGAGCCCACGAGAGGGCACTTACTGCGGCAGCCGAAGTAGTCGGCCCGGTCCAGCCCAAAGAAGCCGTCCTTGCACGCCGCGCAGGTCTGGCCGCACACGTGAGGCTTGCAGAAGCACTGGCCATTGGCCTGAGGCCGGGAGGGAGTGTGAGGCGGGGTGGGGAAGCCGACCCCCCCCCAGCCGGCCTAAGCTTACCTGCTGGCACTCAGCGGCTCCACCCAGCGTGCCTCTGGGGTCACAGCTACAGCCTGGGATGACAGGGTAGGACTGAAAGCTGGGAGGGACGAGGGGGCCCGGGCTCCACGCCCCACCCTGCTCCCCTCCAGGGCAGACTCACGGGTGCAGCCCTCGGGGTTGCTGAGGCTCAGCCCCCAGAACCCAGGTTTACAGCGATCACAGCTCGGCCCCTCCACGTGGTCCCGGCACACACAGGCGGCCTGTGCCGGGGAGAAGAGACCGTACACCAGAGTGGGTCCCGCCCTCCTACCCGCAAGCCCGGTCCTGGACCCTGACGAAGGACAGACGGGAGCGAGACCCCTCCTGGCCCTTCCCTGGGCCCAGGAGTCACTGGAACAGGGGAACAGGACCGACAGAGGTTGTCATGGAGACAGGGCAGCGGCTTGGTCACTGGGCTTGGGACTTTTAGCCTGACCAAGGTACCTGCCCTTCCAAACACCACGGGCAGACCTGGACTCACCTCAGGCAGGGTGGGGTCGGCAGGGACCAGGCCAGCAGGGTGACAGGAGCCAGCTAGGGAGAGATAACCAAGCTATGTCAGCCCACAGCAACTGAGCCAAGGGCAAGGACTCCCAGGCCCAGCCAGACCGCCCCCAACCTAAGCCGGCACGCACACTGGCTCCGGGACCCCCACCGCTCAGTGTGTGCTGGTGAACACGTGCAAAACACGGCAGCACACAGGCACGTGGACCTCACCATGCATGCCTGTGTGAGTATTCACCAAGCACACGAGTGTGCCAGGCTTAGCACACAGACCTGAATCACATGTGGACACACGCTCACGGTGCACTAGGCTCACAGACGTAACTGCAGAACTCACAGATAAGACGCAGGAACAGAGCGCGTGCACACACACACACACACCCTCACGGCCTCCTGTCCGCCAGCTCACCTTCACAGGAGGGGAAGTTGTAGGCACCAGACACACAGGTGTCGCACCGCAGCCCCGTCACCCGGGGCCGGCAGCTGCACTGCCCAGTCCGGGGGTCGCAGGCTGCATGCAGGGAGCCTTCGCTGGAGCACTTGCAGGCTGGGGGGCAGGGGCAGAGAGTGGGCACGAGCCCGGGCTGTGCAGCCCTCCCCACCTCCTCCAGGACACTCACGGACGCAGGCCGGGAAGCTGTGGAAGCCGGGGCTACACTCCTGACAGGTGGTGCCCGTGTAGCCGGGGTGGCAGCGGCAGGAACCACCGGCCCCACAGAGCTGGTCCAGGGCCCCGTGGGGGTCGCAGGCGCAGGCTGCAGGGCACAGCGGGTTCAGGCCCGGGCACCGAGCCGCAGCCCGGCCCCTGCCTGCCCCAGCCCTCCGCTCACCGTGGCAGTCGGGGTAACCATGGTGGCCTGGGAGGCAGCGGTCACAGTGAGGGCCGTCGAACCCGGGCCGGCACAGGCAGCGTCCAGACTCGTCACAGCCTTCGGGCAGGGTCCCCCCTGGGCTGCAACCACACACTGCAGAGCAGGGCATATCATGGTGGACCCGACTCAGGCAGGCCGCACCCAGCCCAGCCCACGTCCGTGTGGATGTGGCACTCACGCTGGCACAGGGGGAAGTGGAAATAGCCAGGGGCACAGTGCTCACACGCAGCCCCCTGGAAGCCCTCGCGGCATCTGCACCGGCCGGAGTCGGGGTCACAGAGGCCGTCAGCCACGCCGGGGCCGGAGCACTGGCACGCTGCAGGGAAAGGAGTGACGCGGTGGTCAGAGCAGGCCAGGCGCCTTGAGGGCGGTGCGGAGAGGCAAGGAAGGCTGCACTCACGCAGGCAGCTGGGGCCGTAGAACCCAGGGGCGCAGAGCTCGCAGTGGGCCCCCTGGAAGTTGGGTTTGCACACGCAGCGCCCCACCCGCGGGTCCTTCCGGCAGGCGTTGCCCTGGGTCCCCGCGGCACTACAGTCGCAGTCTGAAAGGCAGGCAAGGGGTGGTCACACATTGCATGGACCCCAGGACCCTCTGCCTGGTGTGGGGTGGTCAGACACCCCCCCAGACCCCAGCTCTCCCTGCCTGGAACACTGGGCTTCCACAAACTCAATTTTTTTTTTTTTTTTTTTTTTTTTTTTTTTTGCGGTACTGGGCATAGATCCCAAGGGCATTCTACCACTGAGCTACACTCCCAGGCCCTATTTTTTATTTTGGGGCCTCACTAAGTAGCTGAGGCTGTCCACGAACTGCAATCTTCCTGTTTCAGCTTCTCAAGTACTAGGATTACAAGCGTGCGCCACCATGCCCAGCTCAGTTCTTTATACTTGATTACGTGATACTAAGCAGAAGAGAGAAACCCCAGAAGGGAAAGCTGGTACTTGGGGGAAATAGGGATGCTCGGGGGTCAGGGTAACTACAAGCACGATGCTGCAGGTGGCCCTAATGCACAGGTGAGCGAGCGGCCACCTGAACGCAGGGAAAAGCAAACACAAGTCCTTGCTGGGCGGGCTGGTGCCTGCTGGCAACCCCAGCACTTAGGAGCCTGAGACAAGAGGAGAGTGCATTCACGGGCAGCTTCAGCTACTTAGTGAGGCCCTCTAAAACCTAATGAGACCCTGTTTCAAAATGAAGATGAAAAAAATAAGGCTAAACCGGGCTGGATGGCGCACGCTTGTCATCCCAGCATTCGGGAGGCTGGGACGGGAGGATCACGGTTCCCCGACAGCCTCAGCTACTTAGTGAGGCCCTGTGCAACTCACTGAGACCCTGTTGCAAAATAAAGAATAAAAAATAGGGCTGGAGGTGTAGCTCGGAAGTAAAATGTCCCTGGGTTTCATCCCCAGACCTACAAAAAAAAAAAAAAAAAAAAAGAAAAAAGAAAGAAAAGAAAAGAAAAGAAAGCAACCTGGCTGCCTGTGGCTAAGGCAGGGTAAAATATTCAGGTCTGGCAACCCAGAGCCTTCTAGGAAGCGGTCCTATGGAAAGAAGGCGTCATGCGAAGTTGTAGCTGCCTGGATGTCACCATCACCACAATGTCCAGCAGCTGGGGATTGGGTAAGTAAACACTGAACGTGTCTGTGTAGCACAGGCTGGGACAAAATGTGTTTACAGGATTTTAGTGGGGGGAACACGCAATCCCAAAACAGTGTGCACAGGACACACCAGTGTTTGTAAAAACAGAGCAGACTGAGTTTAGACAATGCTGGGCGGGCTGTTGGCAGGCGGGGCAAATTCCGGGTGGTGTTTTTCTCCAATTTCATGCTTACCTGTTTTGTGACGGTTTTCTACTGTGTTATTTGCATACAAAGAAATGGACCAGAAGAAAGGGGGCTAAAACGAACTCCCCTTCCTGCCCACCCTCCCCTGGGCGCCTATGGCCCCTTCCTGCCCGTATCAGAGGGGTCCCAGGGACCTTAGTCGACACTTACTGACAATCTGTCCGGCTGGCAGCACCTGCTCCCCGGTGTTGTTGGGAGAGAACGAGGGCGTGGCTAAAGGGAGGAGGTACCCCGCGTTAGCCAGGTCCTCTCAGCAGTCTCTGTAGCCCCCACTCCCCGGCCACCCTGGGTCTCTCCATCCCGGGTCCCCTGTCCCCAAGGGCGCCCCGTCCCCGCCAGCCCTCACGGTAGCAGTGCGGGAAGCCCGTGAAGCCCTCGGCACACGCGTCACACCGCTCCCCCGTGAAGTTTGGCCGGCAGTAGCAGCGGCCGGTCAGGTCCTCGCAAGTCCCATCGGTGAAGTCCGACTCACAGTTGCAGCCTGGGGGTCAGTGATGAGCGGCAAGAGGTTGCAAGACTCTCCCAGGAGTCTCAGCCTTTTTTTTTTTTTTTTGTACCAGGGGATGGAACCCAGGGGCACTGTACTCCAAGATATACCCCAGCCCTATTTTTTAATCTTTTGTTTTTGGCAGGTCTGGGGGTGGAAACCAGAAGCATTCGACCCCCGAGCTGCACCCCCTGCCCTATTTTTTATTCTTTATTTTGAAACAGGGTCTCACTAAGTTGAGGAGGACCTCAATAAGTAGCTGAGGCTGTCCATGAACCGCGATCCTCCGGTCTCAGCCTCCCGAATGCTGGGATAACAAGCGTGCGCCGCCACGCCCGGCCTGAGTTTCTGCCTTTCTGACAGACGGTGGGGACCTCACTACCGTGGCTATGCCCCCTGGGGACGCAGGAGCTGAGACCCCCCGACCCTGGGAGGCACCCAGAAGGCCCTAGGCCCTCCCGGCTGAGCCCACTCACGGAGGCAGACGTGTGGCGAGTGGAGATCGTGGTCTGGGGAGCGGTAGAAGCCGGGCAGGCAGCGTTCACAGTTGATGCCAGTGGTATGGTGCTGGAGGAGAAGGCTATAAGTCCAGGCCCGGCCCCCTGCCTGGGGACGGCCCACACCAGCCCCTCGCCCGGCCCACCTGGCAGTCGACGCAGACGCCCCCTCCCCGGTACTCGTTGTCTTGGTTCCGGCTGGCGTTGCGCCTGTCCACCTCGGGGTCGTAGTAACAGTCTTGGGCGTGGCCATGGCAGTTACAGGCTGGAGAAGAGGGTGGGGTGAGCGTGGCCCTGGCTCAGGCCCGGGCGCCCCACGGCGCGCAGATACTCACACTGGCACTCATTGGCGCTGTCCGTGGTGGCCGGCCTCCACGGCTGCTGGTTGAAGCCGGGGCAGCAGCGGTCGCAGGAGCCTCCGCACGTGTTATGCTGACAGGCACACTGCAACCTGTGGGGACACGGCAACTCAAGCCTCCACACGCAGGGGCTGGGGACAGGTGGCCAGTCCTCGGTCCCTACCCCGAAGGGGCCTGTGCTGCCCGTTGGCCTCTGGTGGCCCGATGTGAGCACAGGCTGACTGCCTCAGTTTCCCCAGCTGCCGGGCCTCTTGCTCAGACACCGCCACTGCCACCGCCACCCCCACCCCAGGGGCTCCGCAGTGTCACCCCAGCCCAGGGGCAAGAGAGGCAGAGCGGGTGGGTCTCACAGTGACAACAGTCTATAGGGCCCCTGGAGGGCGACCACCAGGGAAGGGCGTGTTGGTGGGCAAGGTGAGCCCGGGGTCAGTACAGGGGCCTGCAGTGCTGGTCTTTTTTTTTTTTGGTGGTACTTGGATTGACCCAGGGGCATTCTTTTTCTGAGCTACACCCACCCCTTGTTCTATTTTTGTGTGTGTGTGTGTGGCCCTGGGGATGTAGCCCAGGGGCATTTTACTTCTGACCCACACCCCCAGCCCTATCTTTTATTCTTTACTTTTGAAACTGGATCTGAGTTGCAGAGGGCCTAAGTAGCTGAGGCTGTCCGCAAACCGCAATCCTCCTGTCTCAGCCTCCCGAATGCTGGGATTACAAGTGTACACCACCACACCTGGCTTTCTATTTTTGTTTTGAAAAAGGGTCTCTTGAGGCCGAGGAGTCTCAGTACTTGTTGAGGCTGTCCTTGAACCTGCGATCTTCCTGTCTCACTCTCCCAAGTCCTGTGATTACAGGGCGTGCGCCACCACACCTGGCAGCTCTGGTCCTCTCTATGCAGCCCTGCCCAAGCCAGGGTCTCCCTGAGCCAGCTCCGAGGGAAGGGAGTAATTTGTTCCCCTGAGGCCTGTCTTGCCAAGCAGGTATCGCCAATCCCCATGTATCTAGGGCACCTCCCCGGGGCAAGCCGCCAAGAACTTCTTCCTCTTCCATTGAGGGTGGACACCAGGCTGGAGGGCCGGAATCCTGCCTGCTGTCCCAGGAGGGAGAGGGATAGCTGGTCAGAGATGAGGGTTGAGACTGGAACAACCTACTGCTCAGAATGAGCGTGCGTCCCAAAGCCCTGGTCCTGGACACCTCTGGCCACTGAGCCGTGGTCGGCAGGGCTCACGGCCTGTCCTGATTCTGTGCTCCCTCCGGGGTGATGCTTTGTTCTCCTTCCTCCCTCCCTTTCTTTTTTGCAGTACCGGGATTGCACCCAGGGGTGCTCTACCACTGAGCTATACCTCATCCCTTTTTATTTTTTATTTTGAGACACAGTCTTGCTAAATTTACTGAGGCTAGCCTCGAGCTCGCAATCCTCCTGCCTGTCTGCCAGGTACTGAGATTCCAGGCATGCACCGCCACACCAGCCATGGCTGTGCATGTCTTGAGCAGGCCCCAAGGAGCCCATCCACACGGATTAGAGACCCAGAGCCTCAGAGTACCCAGTGCTAGTCCCATCTCACATGGGACACTGCAGGGCGGTGTCAAAACTGCTTCCTTCTCAGAGTAGTCCAGAAACATCTGGAAAGGCCCCATCATCAGTGGGAAAAACTAGGGCGCCAACTGCCCATCACCACAGGTAATCAGCAAACAGCTCCCTGTCCTGGCCAAGAGCCACGGGCCCAGGGCAGGCATTTGACTTTTAGTTATCTCAACAGATCTGGTACGATGTGAGATATTAATATCATAAGTGGTGCCAGGCTAGCAATCCCCTGGGGTATCTGATAAAAACTCTGACAAAACCACCCTAGAAAGCTGGGTGTGGTGGCGCATGCCTGTAATCCCAGTACTTGGGAGAGTGAGACAGGAGGATTGCGGGCTCAAGGACAGCCTCAACAAGTAGTGAGACTCTCATCAACCTGGCAAGATCCTGTTTCAAACCAAAAATAAAATAGCCAGGCAGGAGGCTAAGACATGAGGTTTGCAGGTTCAAAGCCAGCCTCAGCAACTCAGTAAGGCCTTCTGCAACCTAGTGAGACCCTGTTTCAAAATAAATAATAAGCCAGGCGTGGTGGCACACGCTTGTAATCTCTGTGCTTGGGAGGCGGAGACAGGAGAATCGCGCTGGTTCGGAGCCAGCCTCTTTGGCTTAAGAGACCCTGTTTTAAAAAAAAAAAAAAAAAAAAATATATATATATATATATATATATATAATAGGTCTGGGAGTGTAGCCCGGAGAAGGGCTTCCAGGAACCTCAGTAACACTAAAACAAACAAACAAACAAAAAACAGGGCTGGGGGTATAGCTCAAAGGTAGAATGCTCCTGGGTTCAATCCCCAGTAACACACACATACACACACACACAGTCAGGGAACATAAAATACCTAGTGGGAATTTTAGCAGGAGAGGAGGCAGAAGAGGGAGAGCAGGTCACAGAGAGATGAAGGCCACGCAGTCTCGATTAGCAAAGACACACGCGCCAAGCCTACGAGCAGATGGCCCCAAGTGCCATCAAGTACAGGCAGTCCTCACACCTCCAAGCACATCAGAGAACAGAGGGCAAAGAGAAGCTCATGAAAACATCCAGAAACCGAAGACAACCCAGAGACCGACAGCTCAGGGGAGAGCAGACTCCCCCACGCATGGAGAGGTGCCGAGAGAGATTTTCCATGGTCTAAGAGAATGCAGGTGAACTTCAAATTCAACCGTCAGCTACAATGTCTTTCAGTGGTGAGTGCCGACAGCCACTGTCAGACCAGGAGACGGTCGCGGACCCAAAGCATGAACGATGCACTCTGGGAGGGAGGAAAGGGACCCCCGGGGACTGAGGGCAGCGAGGGACCCCAGAGCGCAAAGGCCTGGGGCCAGGAGGCGGCTCTGGCACTAACCCCAGGCAGGGGCGGCTCCCCCAGGGAGCTCACTGCTCACTGAGCCTGGATCTGGCCAAGTCGGGCAGCTGGGAAAACCACGGGCTCCCACCAAGAGGGACAGAACCAGAGGAGACACGCAAGGATGCGTACGGGAGAAAGCACACGTGTGGCGCCCAACCCCAGGGAGGAGAGCGGGGGGGACCTGCCACCGTGGTGCTGACTTGGGGGGCGGGCGCTGCGGGGCAGGCCACAGGACCAGGGGGCGCGTGGAGGCAGACTAGAGCGGGCGGGCGGGAGGGGAGAGCGCTCGGGCCCTGCGGTGCGGCACAGGGAGACACAGCCACTGGTTCTGGACACTGGGGCTCCGGGGGCCAGGCTGAGAGAGGATTCTGCTGTGGACTGTGGTTCCGGGACAGATGCCCAGCCGCACCACCCCCTGTGCCCTGCAGGGTGGGCTGAGCTCGGTCCTCACCCAGGCGCCATGAGCCAGGCCTCTCCAGGCAGGTAAGGACAGGCCCGGCTGCTCCGAGGCCCACTCAGCCGCCCAGCCGGCTCCACTCCCAGCCATCAGGGGCCGCTCCCACTTGGACTTAACTCGCAGAGCAATTTAGCAGCGCCCAAGGCTGCACTGGCAGGGACCCGCTCCCAGGGAGCAATCCAGGCCTACAGCTGCGGGAAAGCCTGCCCAGGTCCTCTGCTCCTCCTCCAGGCTCCACCACCGCCTCTGTCATTATTTTTTCTTCCCCTGTGGTACTGGGCATGGAACCCAGGAACATTCTACCTCCGAGCTACACCCCCAGCCCCATTTTTTCTTCATTTTGAAACAGGGTCTCACTGAGTTGCAAAGGGCCTCACTAAGTAGCTGAGGATCCGTGAACTGCGATCCTCCTGTCTCAGCCTCCCGAATGCTGGGATGACGAGCGTGCGCGACCATGCCGGACTCCCACCCTACTTTTTTTCTTTTTTTTTTTGTGGTACTGGGGGTGGAACCCAGAGGCTTTCTACCTCAGGGCTATACTCCCAGACCTATTTTTTGTACTTTATTTGGAAGCAGGGTCTGCAGGGTCTCACTAAGTTGCTGAGAGCCTCACTAAGTAGCTGAGGCTGGCTTCGAACCAGTGCGATCCTCCTGTCTCAGCCTCCCAAGTCCAGGGATTATAAGCGTGGGCCACCACGGCCAGCCTTGCCCACCTCTGAATGGGGCTCAGCTGTGGCCGTGAGCAGGGGTGAGCTGTCCTGATGGGTTTCCCCTGCCTCTCCTACAAGTGGGTGGTGCACACAGAGATGCTAAGACCCCAGCAGGGGCAGGGAGCAAGTCCTACATCTAGGTAAGCGGAGCTAAAGGACTTCAAGGCAAGAGAAGTGGGGGTGGCCTTGGGGCCCCGCCAGGGTCTCCCGGCATGGGCGCTCCACCGCACGGCTCTATCTAGCCCTATCCCCGCAACGTCCCCCCACACTCAGCCCCCCAGGGAGGGTGTACCCAGCTGCCCCCCAGCACAGGCGTGCCGGCACCGAGAGCAGCGTCCGTCCGTGTGCTAGCAACTCAGCACGTGGCAGAGAAGAAAGAGAGGGACTGACATGCCCCGGGCGGCTTCCAGGCAGAACGAGGACCACGTCCAGGGCCAGGTTTAGCTGGCCACCTAGGCGCGCTCACTGAGCACCCAGAGCCGCCCAGGGGTCTGGCCTCGGGTACCGATGCTGATAGCAGCAAGATGCAGATTCTGGGCCCTGCTAATCGGCTGGCTCTGGAAGGTCCCGGCAGCCCCTGTGCGGGGGCAAAGCGAGGGCCAGGGGCAGAGCTGTGCAAGAGCTGTGCAGAGTCCCGAGAGGCAAGACCTCGAGCATAGAGCTTGTCCTGGCAGCATGAGCACAGGGCTTGTCAGATGGGCTGAGGGTAACATGGCAAGGCCCCTCCACTTAGATGTGCAAATGGGGAAACCGAGGCCCAAGGAGCAGCAGTGTGTGCGGTCCAGGGGAGCCAGCCAGGCGGGCAGTGAACCCGGCCTCCTAGTCCCGGGTTGGGCAAGGGGATGGCAGACGGGAGGGCGCAGGCCTCACCTGAAGGGGTCCGAGGGGTCTTTGGCATCACAGACGTCCGCGTGACCGTGGCAGACGCAGCGGCCGCCGATGCTGATGTCCTTGATACTGTAGTAATACTGAACCCGCGGCCCGTGAGCGGCGGGCCAGACCTGCACCGCCACCTGCTCCCCAGGACCTGGGCGGGGCCCGCAGCCAGCCCCTCCCACCCACCCGGGGGGCCCCATGTGGGGGCGGGGCTGCTCACCCGGCGGGTGACGGTGGGGTCCCGCAGCGCCTTGCCCATGAGGTGGCCCAGCAGCGTGTTGGTGCGCAGGAAGCGCAGACGGATATTGGTGGCTTTGGTGAAGTCACGCAGCAGCGGCGAGTAGGAGAAGTTCATGGCCCCCGGGCGCCCGTTGACCAGGGACACCACAATCTGCAGACGGTGTGGAGGTGAGGCTGCGGGCGGCCTCGGGCACCCAGCGCCACTGTCCGTGGCTCTGCCTGTGGCCCCGCCACGCACCCCGCCATGGCCCACCTCGCCGTTCTCCAGGGGCACTATGCGCGAGTACTCCGTGGTACAGATGGCGTCGTCGTCCCTGCTGATGCGCTCCAGTGTCCGGGGCCCGAATCGCTCCAGGCAATCCCTCTTGGAGGCTGAGGAAAACAGGTGGAAGGGGAGGGCTGGGGCCACCGGGAATGCCACGGACCCTGGGCCCCAAGGACAGCACCACACATTCCCTGTCTGGGATGAGTGCCGTCAGGGCCTGAAGTCAGGGGCTGAACCGCACGCCAAGGCCGCGGGGGATGAGGACAAGGGTGGGGAGGAGGATGGGAGAGAGTGCGCATGCTCAGGCTGACAGGGGAGACCCTTGCCCTGCCAGGACCTGCACACCTGCCCCAGTTCATTCCCAGGTACCTGCCCCTCTCCCCAGAACACCTGGAGAACAGTGTCTCCCTTTGCCGACCACCTCATACCCTTCCTGGGTCAGTCCCCAACAGCCCCTCCTCGCTCGTGAGCCAGGGAGCTTGGGGATATGTCATCAGGCCTGTCCAGCTGGCCCTGCCAGCATGACTGGCCAGGGTGGCAGGCAGCCAGGACCAGCCCACAGCTCCTGCTTCCCTGCCACAGCAGCTAAGCTGGCAAGAGTGAGCCTGGAGTCGCCAGCGCCTCTCTGTCACTGCAGGAGCTGTCTGAACATAGCGGCAGTCCACAGAAGCCAGGAGGTGGCCCAGAGGCCCTGGCGCCTCCAGCTACTGCACGGGCCATTACCAGTGCCAGGGTCAGGCACCAGCAAATGCCCACTTGCCTCTGGAAAGCTCGCAACCATGGCCCTGACCAACGCAGAGCAGGGGCTGGGGGTCCAGGGACCTTGAGAAAGCAAAGGCAGCCCCAGGCCATGGCCACTCCAAGCCCTACGGCCTGGGGACACTTACAGGCAAAGAACTGCCACGGCTGGTAGGTAAGGCCGAAGTCTGTGGACCGCTCCAGCACCCAGAGGTCCGGCCGAGGGGAGTTGGCGAACTTGATGAGCACGTAGGCCACGTGGAAAACCTACAGGAGGGCAGCGGGGTGTCAGGGCGCCGGCCCGGCCCCCTGTCCCCTTGGTGTGAAGCCACTGTGGGTGGCAGGCCCCTGCCCCACAGCTGTGTCGGGCCCAGTGGCCTTCCCACTGGGTCCACGGATGCAGGGTCTCGGCCGGGACGGTGGTGACAGTGGGACCTGGCCTTTCCGAAGGGCCCCCCTCCTTTTTTTGGTACTGGGGATGGAGCCCAGATTCTACCTCTGAGCTACACCCCAGCCTGATTTTTTATGTATGTATGTATGTATGTATGTATGTATGTATGTATGTGGTACTAGGGGTAGAACCCAGAGGCTTTCTACCTCCGGGCTATATTCCAAGACCTATTCTATATTTTATTTGGAAACAGAGTCTCACTAAGTTGCTGAGAGCTTCACTAAGTAGCTGAGGCTGGCCTCAAACCTGTGCGATCCTCCTGTCTCAGCCTCCCAAGCACGGGGATTACAAGTGTGCACCACCACGCCCAGCTTATTCTTTAATATTTGAAACAGGGTCTCACTGAGTTGCAAGGGCCTAAGTAGCTGAAGCTGTCTGTCTGAATTGCTATCCTCCAGTCTCAGCCTCCCAAGTGCCGGGATTACAAGCATGCGCCACCATACCAGCTGGGGCTCCCCTCCTCATCTCGGGGTGCCTCGGCCCAGGGCCCAGCCTGCCCCCCTTCCTTGCTAGGAGCTCAGGTTACAGATGATGCACCCTGGGGGTCATGAGGGCAGCTGCCTACAGGTCCTAGGCAGCAGGTGGGGTTGGCCAAGGTGGGAAGAGAAGCGTGGCCCAAGGTCCCTACAGCCCTGCTGTCCAGTCAGGACAGGTGGCCAGACCAGCCCCTATCTCCCACACAAGCCCGGCTTCCTGATGTCCTGGGCAGGCAAACCCTCCTCCTGGGGAAGCAAGCCACAGTGCCAGCCTCCCGGGACAGCCTAGGACCTAGCCCCTGCACTCACTGGCCTGGCCGGGCCACTGAGGCCCAGAGGGTGGGAGGTGGCCCCTTGGGAGATGGGCTGGAAACAGCTCCCTCCCGGGGCTCAGCCTAGGCGCCCTCAGCATCTGGAGTGGGCCTAGAGCTCAGCTGTGGCCCTGGGCTCATGGGGGTTGGGGGCAGGGAGCCCCGGGGTGCTGCCTCTCAGAGGCAGGGGCCCCACGCTGCCCTACTGGGGAGCTGGGCTTCTACTTGCTTGTTCCCAGCATCAGCTGGATCTGCAGGTGATGCCCAGAGCCTCCTGTCTTATCTTCCTGGCCAGAGAACGGCATCCTGGGCCGTCCCCATCCCTCACAACCTGAAGGCTGGCTGGGCCCTCCTCCGCAGCACGGCCTGGCCAGGCCTCACAGGGCCCTGCCGACTCCTCTGGGGAGCCCTCCCTGGCTGCAGCGCGCCTACCCGTTCCCCCCCTCCCCGTGGCTCCAGCCATGGGAAGGCACAGGCTGCCCAGAAACGAGGCGGGGAAGGCCCCAGGACCCAAGACAGGTTCCGGGCACTGTTCCTGCCAGAAGGCCTGGTGTGTCAGGAACAGCGGGTCGGAGCCAAGTGCAGTGTGTGTGTGGGGGAGGCCTATTCACCCACTGCCAACCTCTGAGGTCATCATCCACTCCCCAGGGGGTAGCAGGGAGACGCCCCGCCCAGCTGGGGGAGGGTTCCAGTCTCTTGGGAGGACCCCACACCCAGCTTGCACCTCAGCCTTGGTCCTGTGGGCCCAACCCACATGCATTCCAGGGGTCCAGGGGGACCAGATGGTGTGCCAAGACGGGGAGGGGTCTGCATGAGGACGGCAGGAACATATGAGGCTGCTGGGGGGGGGGTGTCCAGCAGCCAAGCCTCTACGAGGGCTCCCAAGGAGATTAGAGGCCCTGGAGGACCCGCCCCCGCCTTTCCCTCACAGCACCCAGCTGTACTCTGGCCGGCCACTCCGTCCCTCCCGGTCGCTGGCCCCACATTTTTCCCAGCTGAGTGCACTTTCGCAAATATTGACTCCAAGACGCTCATGGGCAGGAAAATGGGGGCATGGAATCTTCCGCCCCCATGCTGGATGCACTTAAGGTTCCCGGCTTTGGTCCAGCCGTCCGCCCCAGTCTCTGTTGGTGCGCTGGGGTCCCTGGCCAACTGTCCTCCAGGGCTACCTGGCTACACAGGTGCTGGAGAGCAGGAGAGGCTGCACCCAAGCGCTGGTCCCGCCTGAGCCGCGGGCCGCAGCGCAGCCTTGCACAGCCCGGGACGGCACAGACCCCAGTCCCCTGCCGGAGCCCTTCCCCCTCCTTGCCCCGCGCCACTCAGCGGCCAGGCGGGCTGACCTTTCTGCGGCTGCATGGCTCTAGTCTGTGCGGAAGAAAAAAATGTCTTTTAAAGCAAAAGTCAAACAAAAGCCGCCGGTTATTTTTAAAAAGCTGACTATTTTGGGGCAGGCACGTCTCCAGAGCAGCAGCGGGGCAGGCCCTCTGCCCCTTGCCCCCACCCAGCCTGACCTCAGAGGGTAGGGCTCCAGAAGGAGAGGTTCTGCCCAGTGACCCCACAGGCCAGCGCTGCAGCGGAGTCTAGGGTGGGTGCAGGGCTCAGGGGCCATGTGGCCTGCAGGAGGGGACAGAGAGGTACAGCGAGAGGGGACGGGGAGAGTGGCTTGACAATGTCATAAAGGTTCCCAGACCCTTAGGAAGAGGTGACGGCTGTCCCCGGGCAGGGCAGGACAAGCCACCTGGCAGAGACACTGCGGCCCCTAGAGCCGCCCCGTGCACTTCGGAGTTCCAAGGCTGAGCAGGAGGAGCCGCAGCCTGGCCTCGCCTGGACATCACACGTCAGGACAAGAGGAAAGCGGGTGGTCACCACAGTTCTGCTGCCCAGTGGCCTCTGGCTCAGACACCACGTCACCAAGGGGGGCTGCGGTGGAACCTCTGGGGAAGGGACGGGGCTCTGGCCCGGCCCCCGGGGCGTGGGGGACTGGGGCAGGGCACAGGTGCGGCTGTAGCACGCGTCCCGGGCAGGGGGCCCAGCCCTACCAACTAATGGTGTGCTTCAGCCCCGGCCCTGGAGGAAGGAGGCTCGGTGCCAGCTCCCAGGGATAGGCTGGGGTCCCAGGCGGTGCCGGCGGAGGCAGGACGCCCCTCCCAGTCCCAAGCGTCTGGCCACCACCCTGACCGCCCTCCTCAGGTGGAACTCTGGGGCACCTGGACTTCTGGGGCCCCACCCCATCCTCAGAGGCCAAGTCAGTCTGGTCCAGCCTTTGCCTACTCCCCACATGCCCCCCGGCCCCAGCAGAGACCCTGGGCTGAAGCCTGCTAGTGCCACAGCAGGGGCCGCTGGCTTGGCCGGGTCAGCATGTCTGCTCAGGCCAACAAGTATGGCCACTACCTGAGACCATCAGGGAGGACCCTGCCCCAAAAGAGTGGTGGGGTAAAAAGCCGAGGGGAGAGAAAGAACCTGAAATGCACCGCGTGACCCAAAGCCCACCCGCAGGCGGCCAGAGCAGGGTGGCGACTCAGGGGCCAGGCAGGGGCAACCTCTGCGGTTTGGTCTGGATGGCCCGGGGGCTTGGGCCCCTCTGGAGGTGCCGCCGCTGGGCAGTGGAGGGAGGTCTGACGGGCTGTCCTCGAAAACCTCATTTGGTCCCTACTCTTTATTTCTTTCTCTCCCTCTCTCCTCCTGCTCTGTGTCTCTTCCCTCTCTTCCCCTCCACTCCACACACACACACACACACACACACACACACACACACACACACACCCCGTCTCCTCTTCCACTCTCTCCTTCCCTGAGGCCCCTCCGCCCTCTCAGCCAGGGTGTCCCGCCTTGCCACAAGCCCACAGGGATGTGGCCAAGCAACTCAGGACGGAAGCCTCTGGCACCGGGAGCTGATATAAACCTTTCTTCCCCCCCAAGCTGATTTTCTCAGGCATTTTGTGACAGTGATGGAAGGCTGATGCAGAGTCCATGGGGACAAAGGTTCACCTGCTGGGGAAGAGCACAGGGAGGGGGCCCAGGAAGGGAAGGCCTGGGCCCAGCAGAGCCCAGCCTCCTGCCTCTCCGTCCCCTCTGTGGCCCAGCACGTCAGGCCAGATGGTCTGCCCAGGGCCTCAGGAAGTGGACACTATCCCAAGGGGACCCCGCAGCCCGAACCCAAACAGTTTAGTCTGCGCTGAGAGGACGGTGGAGTGTGTTTATGAGCACACGACACGGGAAGCCTTGGGGGCTGCCACAGCCTGGGGGGTGCACCGTCGGTGACAAGGTCATGTCTGTGTACACACAACATACAGGGGCCAGAAAGGCCAGCGTGGCAGCAGGAGGTAGGCAGGCCAGAGAGGGTGGCCCCAGCCCTGGGCACCGGAGCCCCTGGGGCCAGGCCCTTCCTGGCAACAGGACAGCAGGGAGGGGACAGTCAGGAGGGTCAGGTAGAGAGGAGCCGGCAGGTGGGGACTGGCAGAAGGCAAGGACATGAAGGAGGAGCTGTTGCCCTAAGCTGGAGGTGGAGCTGCCCGGGCTCCGGGCCCCACCCAGCAGAGACCCCCACAGGAACCCAGCTGGAAGGGGCTGGTCTGCCCAGCCCTGCACCTGTCCCGGCCACTGGACTCTGTAACTAAAGCCTCGCCAAGGCTGCACTTCCTGTCCCTTCCTTGGACAACCCAGCTGACCGTCTCAGGGCACTGGCCACATGGCCGAGCGCCCAGCGGGCCTGGGGAACCTCGCCAGTAGCCTTGTCCTTACAACCACCAGGCCCCAACACCAGGACCAGGAGCCCCACACCAGCCAGCCGGAAGATGGCAGGACGGTTCCTGCGGGTGCAGCCTGGCGGCCAATGGTCCCCAGGGCCCCCTTTTTTATTTTTTATTTTGAAGCAGGGTATCACTGAGTTGCAGAGGGCCTAAGTAGCTGAGGCTGTCCGCGAATCACAATCCTCCTGTCTCAGCCTCCTGAATGCTGGGATTACAAGTGTGTGCCCCACACCCGGGCCCCCGGCCCTTTTTACTCCTCCACCCACGGAGCAAAAGACAGAGCCGAGAGGCACAGCATGCAGGTGGCCTGGCCTGGGATCTTGGTCACTCCACACTGGCAATGTCCCTCTGCTGAGCCTCGGTTTCCCCCAGCGTCTTGGAAGCATTCACATGCTCCGGCAGTCAGTACTGCCACCCAGCTTTGCTGCCCAATGCCTGCTCGGTGCCGGGACAGCTAACCCTGCCTCCTACCCCATACAAGCCCACCACCTGCTGCCATGGACGACAAGGCCTCAGCCAACACGCAGTCTCGGGCCCAGCCATCCCAGTCCTGGTGCCCCTGTGCACCCTGACCTGCCCAGCAGCCCCTCTGTTCTCAGCTCTGGACTCCGGGGCTTTGGGGCTAGGACAAGGCCCGTTCCACTGAGCCACCTGCACCGCCAAGAACAAAGGGCCTCCCTGCCAACAAAGGACCCTACTCCTAGACTCTGCGGGGAGGGCAGAGAAGGGGCTGCGGGTGGGGGGGGGGCTGCCCTGGGGGAATCTGTGCAGAGCGGAGGAGGGGCAGGGCCAGAGCCACTCCTTAGGACCTGGGCCCCTGGGCTGCTGCGCTGGGGTGGGACGGGGCCTGGGACCTTGTGGCAGACCCAGGGGAGCCAAAAAGCACTCAGGTCTGGCCCCGAGGGCCACGCAGTCTGAGGGCCACGCAGTCTGAGCCGGGCATTGTGGCACATGCTTTCAATCCCAGTACTTGGGAGGATGAGACAGAAGGATCGCAGGTTCAGGAACGGCCTCAGCTACTTAGTGAGGCCCTCTGCAACTTAGTGAGACCTGTTTCAAAGTTCAGAATAAAAAATAGGGTTGAGGGTGTAGTTTGGAGGTAGAATGCCCCTGGGTTCCACCCCCGTGACCGACAAAAAAAAAAAACAAAATACCCTTGCCACCCCCTAGTGCGCGATCTGTGTGGGAAGGGGAGACTAGCCACCTGACCACGCAGCCCAGCGGCTTCCAGAGGACAAAGAAGCCCCTGTGGGCCCCAGGTATGTCAGGCTGGGACTCAGGAAACCACCCCAATCACCAGTCACTGGTCGCTGGTCACCAGCAGTGAGCCCTTCCCAGGGCCTCTCCTCTGCAGAAAGAATTCCCCAAGGCCAGGCCAGCTCTCCCAGGGCCCTGTCCAGAAACCTAGCTGCTAAGAGACCGAAAACACAAGGACTGCCCTACTGCCCCACGAGAGCCCTTGGGCCCCACCCCAGGGGAGGAGACCAGCCCACCGGCCGGCCTGGGAGGCACAGGAAGCACTCCGGTGCCAACGCCAGCGCCCCCACCCCTCCCGGGGCATCCGCTCCAACCCAGAACAAAGGCAGCTGGCCAGCTCCACTTCCTGGCGGGCCCCGGCCCCAGCCCAGGGCTAGTGGCGCCTCAAAGCACCGGCCCAGCCCCATAGCCCAGAACCCCAGGAAGAACCTCCCCAATGATCGAGCCAGTCATCAGGTCCACAACCCCATGGCCCCAGAGCTCACTGGGAGCAGACATGTCCCTGCCCCCACCAGGGCTGCAGCCCTGGGCTGACTGAGACAGGGTCCTTGGTGGGCATGTGCACACAGGCAGAGGGTGGGAAGGGGAGGCAGGCTCCTTGTCCCTGGACCATTTTGCTCTCAGCGAAACTGAGTCTTTTTTTTGTGTGGTACTGAGGATGGGACCTAGGGGCATTCTACCACTGACCTACACCCCCAGCCCTATTTTTTATTCTTTCTTTCATGTTTTTATTTATTATTATTATTATTATTATTATTATTATTATTATTATTATTATTGTCAGTACTGGGAATGGAACCCAGAGGCATTCTACCTACAAACTACACCTCCAGCCCTATTTTTTATTCTTTATTGTAAAGGGCTTCATTAAGTAGCTGGGGCTGTCTGTGTGACCCTCCTGTCTCAGCCTCCCAATTACGTGTGTCACCATGCCCAGCTGAAACTGAGTCTTACCGCAAGGAACCCACGAACAACTGCAGGCCCAATCCACAGAGGCAGAGCCGAGGAGCAGAGCACACGCCAGGTGGCTTGGCTCTCCACTCACTCCAGCCAGGTGTGTACCTGCTCTGCTGCCAGATGGCCATGGGACAGCCCTCCCCCCTCCCACAATCCCAGGACCCCTCCCTGTCCCCAGCAGGCGAGAATCTGCTCCACTGCTAGGGCAGAGGCAAGGGTACCCAAGGCCGCCATGGGCTCCTGGGGCCTCTCTAGTTCCAGAGGACAGGGAGTCCAGACAGTGAGGTCAGCAAGGCAAAGGAGACTGGCCAGCGTGGTGCCGGGTCAGCGCTGTGATGGGCAGCCCCTCCCCGCCCTTCCTTCCCCACCCTGGTGGCTGCTGGGCACAACAGCTAAACCAGGTCCTCCTGGAAACTCCAGGCCCCTTGTTCAGAATCAAGTCCACTCTCCTGGGACTGGGGCTGCCCGGCAGAGGCAGGGGGTACCTGCCCTGGAGGCTGATCCCTCTGCCTCTACCCCCTTGGGTAGAAACAGGGGACACGGGCTCAGACCTGCCGAGTGGAGGAAACGGCAGAGCCAGGACACAGCCCTCTGGGCTTGCAGGTGGGTGGGGGGAACCGGCAGACCCAGCCTGTGGCCCCTTCTCCAGGCTTAGCGACCCTGAGATACAGTCACAGAAGCCTGGTCCGTCCAGAAGGGGAATCAGGCTCCATCTGCCTCAGGGCTGGCTCATCACAGGAGAGGCTCCAGCCTGCACTGGCCTGGGGCAAGGAGGGCTCAGAGCTTAGAGACCAGAGTGCCATACCTAACCCGAGCCCCGTGGTGGCCAGGCACAGGTATCCCTGGAATGTCCACCTCAGCCAGCCCTCCTCCACATTCCTGGGCCCCTCCTACGTTGGACGGAATTCCTTAGAGTAAACAGCATGGTGGGGGAGGCTCTGCCCCAGCCTCTGCCGCACACTCAGCACCCTCCCCGCGCTCAGTGGCCTCTGGCAGCACCCTGACTCAGTCCCTTCCTTCCCCACCAGTGTGTCCAGAGATATTGTAAGGACAAGCGGAGGCGCCCGGCGCCTGCCCACAGTCCTGCCTGGCCCAGCCTCCCAGCTGTCCTTCCCTGGGCAGCGGACCCGCCCCCAGTCACATGCCCCGGGAGCCCCAGGGCCAGGCAAGAGGGGTCTCACCTGGCCCAGGTCCAGCGTGACGTTGACCTCGTTGTACTCCAGGCCGCGGGACAGGGGCGGACTCTGCCACCAGCGCTCGGTGCCGTCGATGGCGTTGCTCGCAGGGTGTTTCTTGTTGCTGTTGGCAGCTGTGCAGATGTCACAGTACTGGCCCTATGGGGAGACAGGATGGTCAGAGTGCCCCCATGATGAGCCCGGGGCCCTCGCCTGCCCCAACAGTGCAGACCCTTGTCCACCACACATGTGTATGAGCGCCGCAAACCACCTCGGGACTCAGGGGAGGTGGCTCACAGATCACACACACACACACACACACACACACACACACACACCCCTCTGCTGGCCACCAGCAGGGCCTCTGGAAGGGCTCAGGTCAGGGTGTCAGAAAAGCAAGACAGGCAGACCAACAGATGACGTGGAGGGAAGGGGCCTGGTGGCCTGGGTGGCTGGGCAGCCCGATGCCCTCCTCGCCCCTAACCTGGCCCCACACTCCTGCCCCACTCCCGCCAGAGCTCTGTGGCCCAGGGTCCCCTGCCGCCATGGGGCAGCCTGTGGAGACAGGCCCCAGGGGTGGGTAAGTGGCCCAGGCCTGGTGGCAAACGCCTTGGCTCCTGACTGCAGCTTCTGAGCCCTGGTACCAGGGCCAAGTCCTGACAACTGCGGAGCCTCAGTATCCCCATCTGCAGAACCTGGATAATGCTCCACCTGCCCCGACAGCCCAGGGGATTAACAGATCACACAGGACCAGGACCGGGACCAGGCAGCTGTTTCTGTCACAGTCCAGCCACCTGTTGGAGGCCTTTCCTGGGTGGGACAGTTCCCACCAGGTCCTGGCCTGCTGTCCCCGGTGGGGGAGGGGCAGGCCCTGGCAGCCGGCCAGTGGAACCCCTCCCCTCACCCAGGAAACCAGACCTGCTGTCCCTGTGCACACAAAGGCGGCCCTGGAGAATCGTGCTCACTGGGGCCCTGTCTGGGAAACTACTCAGCCACTCCAGGCCTGCAGGAGCACCAGGTGACTGCCCCCACAGCAACCGAGCCCCACTGGCTTGTGCTCAGCACGCCTTCCCGGGTACACTGACCCCAGGACCCATGGGTAGCCCTGGCCCTGCCTGGAGACTTGAAGATATCACCTCCTCCCCAGGGCCCAGGCTCCGGCCACCCAAGATGCTAACACCCCGCCAGGCATCTCACTCTATTTATCTCACCACAGGAATTATCCAGATGCTCCCTCCCTCCCCCCTCCCTAGAGGCTGGAGCTCTGGGGTGCTGGAAACAAGTACCCAGCTTCTACCTGGATCCCCAGCCCCAGGCTGCTACATGGGCCTGCAACCCAGGGCCTTCGTGACCCAGACCTCTGTCTCAGGTGGTGCCCCCAAACTAGAAGCTGGGGCTCCCTGGGAGCTGGGCAGAATGGGCTCACCGAAAGCACCACCCACGTGTCTGAGCTGGACCAGAGTGGTCAAGGAGGGAGGTGGGCAGGCCTCCCAGGAAGGCTCCTGCTGGCCAGACAGAGGGGGCAGGGTGAAGGGCTGAGGGTGGTGATGGGCGCTACGGGAGTGGGCCTCATCTTTCAGGGTCCCAGGAAGCTCACAGTTGGCCCCTGCCAGGGCGCGAGCTGGTTCCTTTCCCGTCCCTGTTTGGCCACACGCATCGAGTGGACACACAAAGGCCACCTACCGCCTCCTTGATGCCCTGCCGGGGAACTGGGGATTATTCTGATTTTATTGATAAAGGTTTATGATGAAATTGAACTTGCGATCAATCCTAGTCGGTTGGAGCCCCCTCTACCCCTCTGCTACAAGAGTCCTGCTGGGAACTAGCTGAGCTAGGAAACGGTTGCTGTAAGGACGTCCCTTCCATGAGTCACCAGCTGGCTGGCTCCCAGGCCGGCGGAGCCTCCCTGGCGCCCACCTGAGACGGCAAGGGTGGGCCCAGCCACTCACGAAGGGGCTCACCCAGGCTCCCACCGGGGTGCCCCAGGCCCCCTCTGCCTCATCTCCTACAGAGGGTCCATGCCACCGTGCGGCTGCACTGCCTGGCCCAGGCCCCACCCGCGCCGCACAGGCTGAGCTCTCGGGATGGAGAAGCAGCTTTGGCTTCCTGTCCTTGGCACCTCCTGTGCCCAGCTGCCTTGCCCACCCCGCCCTGTCCTGCAGGCATGGCTCCATCACCATCAGGAAGCCCCCTGCCCAGAGAAGAGGACGGAGGTGTCTGAGGTCCCGTGGGTCACATCCCAGGGCCCTCACCAGCCAGCCTTAGGACAGGCAGGCTCTAATTGCTCAGCAGACTTTCAAAGGGACCTGTGCCCACTAGATGTGAACGGGGCTGGGGTGGGGGAGGCATGGCCTCCTGCCAGACACCAGGCCCACCGGTGCTGAGCGGTGGGGCACCGTGTGCCAGTTTGCCAGCTCCCAACCTCAGGTAAAGCAGGCTATCACACTGTACCCATTCCACAGACAAGGGAAAGCAGACAGCCAAGGAGAGGCAGGCCATGGGCTCCCAGGCCCCCCCTTTAAGCAGTAAGGCAGATAGAGAGAGCCCCGGGGACAGACCCGCTCATATAACCCTCCAAGGGGGCCAGCCAGGCAGCGGGGCGGCAGCAGGGAGGGGTGTCAAGGTCCAGGCAGCAAGCTCATGGCTAAGAGCACAGAGGAGCCCCAGGAGCCGCCACAAGCTCCCACGGGAGCCTCATGGGACAGGCTCCCTTGAGGTTGACCAGATGCTGCGGGATCCCCAGCCAGGAGCCTCTCCACCAGGAGCGGTCTCTCCACCGCTCCCTCGAGCTGAAGCGTGCTGGCTGTGGGGCTTCAGGCAGGTATCTGACCCTTCTAGACCTCGATTCCCCTCCGAAGTGTGAGCTTGCGACTCCCCATCTCAGAGGACTAGGCTTCGAGAGAAGGCAGGTAAGTCCAGGGGTGCAGGGGAGGCCGACCCCCATCTCACTCTTCCCCCACCGGAGGTGTGAGGGTGGGTAGGTGGGCAGGGCTCTTCTGTGTTACTGGGGATTGAACATGGGGCATTCTACCTCCAAGCTACACCCTCATTTTTATTTACTTATTATTTATTATGTATGTGTTAACGAGGATGGAACCCAGGGGCAATCTACTTCTGAGCTACATCCCAGCCCTATTTTTATTTTTTATTTTATTTATTTATTTATTTTGGTGATACTGGGGATGGAACCCGTCTACCTCCGGGCTACACTCCCAGACCTATTTTTTATATTTTTTATTTGGAAACAGGGTCTCTTAAACCAGAGAGGCTGACTTCGAAGCTGCGCGATCCTCCTGTCTCCACCTCCCAAGCGCAGGATTACAAGCCTGCGCCACCATGCCCTGCTCCAAGCCCTATTTTTTATTCTTTATTTCGAAACAGGGTCTCACTGAGTTGCAAAGGGCTTCACTAAGTAGCTGAAGCTTTGAACCTGTGCGATCCTCCTGTCTCGGCCTCCCAAATGCTGGGATTACAAGCATGTGCCACCATGCCCGGCTCCATTTCATTTTCTGAAACAGGTTCTCACTAAGTTGATGAGAGTCTCACTACTTGCGGAGGCTGTTGCGATCCTCCTATCTCAGCCTCTCAAGTACTGGGAGTACAGGCAGGCGCCGCGACCTCGCTGGCTCCAGGCTCCCCCGAGGCTGCCTGGGTCTCGGTGCTCTGTCCCTTCCCCCACCTCTCCTCCCAGGAAGAGGGAGGCAGGTCCCCAGAGGAGGAGTGTAGGGTTACATCTACCCTAAGGGGCCCCAGACTCTCCTGAAGGTGGGGCAGGGGTGGGGAGTCTGGCCTACGGGGACTCTCAGGAGGCTTCCCAAAGGCTGATCTGAGCCCCACCTGGGTCCAAAGCCCTAGCACGGCTTTAGGAGTCGGGAGTCGGACTGCAGAGCGCAGAGCTGAATCTGCGTCCAGGGGTCCTCAGGGCTGTCCTCCCATCTCCCCCGGAGAATGGCGCGCCCAGGACCCGCCACCTGCTGGGCCCGCTCGGCCCACTCCCAGCTAAGCGCGGGCTGCTCGCTCCCCACCTTGGGGGTCCCGCCGACGTCCTGAGCCGGCCGGGCAGGGGCGCCTCCGCCCCCGCCCTCTTCCCGTCCCCCCCGGGAGGCCTGCAGGTCCCAGCCGGTCCCGGGGCAAGGCTCAGCCGCCGCCCCCTCCCCACGGCGCCCGCGCCGGGATCCCGGGCCGGGCACCCCCCCTCCCAGCGCCGCCGCCCGGGCTCCGGGACGCGCTGCCCGGCGGCCCCCCCGCCGCGCCCACCTGGATGGTCTGGCTGGGGTCGCCGCCGGCCACCGGGCCCCCCACCAGCTTGCAGTAGAGGTCCTCGGTGGGGCGCGGGGCGCCGCGGCGCGCCTCCTCGCCGCAGGTCGCCGACGCCGAGATGCGGGCGCCCTCGGCCAGGTTGAAGTAGGGCGGGTGCAGGCTGAAGCCGCGGCGGCCCCCCGGGGCCCGCGCGCGCACGGCGCCCAGCAGCGCCAGCCCGGCCAGCAGCAGCCGCGCGGCGCCCATCTTCCTGCTCCCGCGGCGGCCGGCGCTCCGACAGCGCGCCCGGCCGGTCTGCGCGGCCGGCCCGCCCCGCTCGCCCCGCCCGCGGACGTCAGGCCCCGCCCCGGCCCGGCCCGGCCCGGCGGCCGAGCCCCGCTCCCGGGGAGGGGCCGGGGAGGGGGCCGGGAGGGGGAGGGGCGCCCGCCGCCTTAACTCTTCAGACCCCGGCCCGCCCGCCTCCCGGAAGGGGCACCTGCTGGCCCCGGGCCGGGCCGTGGGAACCTGGCGCCCCCCGCGCCCCTGGACGGGGCTGGGGTCCCTCTTGGGGCCCGCGCTCTCCCCTGGCGTCCAGTCAGTCCCCAGCCCCACCCTGCCCCTGGTTTCCCCAACTCTTGGCACCTTAGAGACCGGCCATCCCCCCTCCGAGCGCCCCACGCCGCTGGTGTGCAGAGGAAGGTGTGTTTGCTACCTGCGGCTGGCCGAGGGGGAGCCGGGCGTCCATCTGCAGAGGGTCAGGAACAGCTCAGGTGGGACCTCTCTGATTCCCCGGCAGGAGACAAGCTAAGCCCCACCTGGGGGCCCCTACCCAGCTGGCGGCCCCTGCCCAGTTGGGCTCAATACTCTCAAATGCTAACTAGTAGAGAAGTGGGCCTAGGGGCTGTGGCCGGCCGGTGCAGGCCAGCCTGGCTCCTAAGGAAGGCTGGGCTCTGTCACGCTTCCCCGGGTGCCACTGGGTGCCGGCATGCTTGGGGGCGCTGCGGACTCCAGGCCCTGAACCCCACCTCGGGCCACTCCCCTGCCCGGGGACAGTGGTTTCCAGACACTGGACAGACAGCATAAGAGCCAGAGTCTGGGTCCAGAGTGGTGCCCCTCATTTCTGCCTTCGGATGGCTGTGGTCACTGGGTCTCCTTTTGGGTTCCTGGGCTAAAGGGGCCTGGCCTGGAGGGAAGCCCCAAGGGTGGGGGTGGGGCCGCAGCTGCCTCTGGCAGCTCCCCTGTTCTCCCAGGCAGGACAGCCAGGGCCTTGTCCTGTGCGGGTGGTAGGGCTCCCTGGACAGTCCTGGGGGGAGCTGGTGAGTTCATGGGGCACTGGCCGGCGGGTCCTGGAGGGGGTCCTGAGCTGATACCAGAAGGTTATACATTATCCACATCTGCCTGGCCATCACTGGACGTCTCCCAGTTTCAAATCCCGAGGTGCTGGGCGGCTCCTCCTCTTCAGAGAACTGGGAAATGGCTGTGGGAATGAACAGCCCTTCCGCCCTGGAATTCCTCTCTGACTTCCCACCTGGGAGTGGGGGAGGTGGCTCTCCTTGCAGAAGCTCCAGGTAGGGGAAGGGCTGGCCGGGGTGGGTGGGAGGACGGAGGAATCTGGAGTTAGTGCGGAGGACCCTGGGCAGCAGCAGGTCCGCAGATGAGGAGCTGGCTGCCCCACCCTCCTCTGCCCAGAGATCCTCCCCACCACACCCAAGCCAGTGTGTTCTGGCCCTGAGTCCCTCCCTGAACAGTGGGGTGGGGGCAGCCTGGGGACTAGGGACAGAGCACCCCACCCCACGCCCCCGCTCAGGCTAGGCTCTGGAGAACCTGCCAGCTTCCCGACAATCCCCAGAGCGGAGTTGTCTGAGCCCCCTAGCGGCTAGGCCAGAGCTGACCATCCCGGGGTGCTGGGAGGGCAGGAGGGAGGGCAGCTTGCCTGAGAATGCGCTGAGTCAGCCAGTGGCCGGCACCCGGAGGGTTAATCCCAGAGCAGGCTGCTTCCCGGCAGGCAGCTGCCCAGTAGCAACTGGCAGCGGGCAGGGCCGGAGGCCGTGGGCAGAGGGTGCTGGGATGTCTACACTCTGGCCCCAGCCTGTGCCAGCTGGTGCACCTGGGCTGGGGAGGGGCAGCTGGACCTGGAGTCGGCTACTGCAGCACAGGTCTGGCCGGGAGGGGGCCTGCCCCTCTCTGCTCACCCAACCCCGCTGGCCTGGTCCTGTTCCTGAGTGCTCACTAAATGGACCAATGTGTATCGTGTCTGTCCTTTTCTACTCATGGGCACCAGCCACCTTTCCTCCATACAAATAGGGAAACTGAGTCCCAAAGGACCAGGGTGGGCTCGGATCATACAAGTTAGTACGGCAAGAGCGCTGGTCAGCTGCTGTGTGCTCCCCGCGTCTCAGATGGGGTCCCCGGTCTCAGGACGGCTCAGGCAGCTCTGCCATTCTGTCTCGCATCCACAGGACTGCAGTGGAGCAGGGGAGGGGCGTGGGCAGCCTGTCCTCTGCCCCGCCAGGCCCTGCCACCCTCCCAGGTGGCACCCCATGATCTGGAGCCTCCCCTAGACCCAGGTCGCCCGGGTGGGGAGGAGAGACAGGTCAGCGGCAGCCCTGGAGGGGATGGGTGCTCCTGCTCCTGAGGAAGAGATCTGACAGTCTCCCACTCCCTGCCCTTGGGGGTGGGCTGACCCTCTAAGCCCACTCCAACAACACTGGAAACAGCATGGCCCCTGGGGCAGCTGTGGAGGTCAGGAAGTCAGGGGATGGGAATTCTCCTCCGGGAGACCCCCGGGGAGCTGTACCAGGGACATTTTAACAAGGCCACCTGTGCAGGCTCTGCGTCCCTCCAGCCCAAGGCTCCAGTGGACACCCGAGTCTTCAGCCTCCCAGGGCAGCAAAGAGCTCTCAGGGGCTCCTTCTGGGCCGGCAGGGAGATGGCCAGGCTCTAGCTCCAGGACCAGGAGTGTTTGCTTCTGCAGGAAGAGGGTTTGGGAGAGAGCCAGCAGGAGGTTTGGGATGTTGGAGGCCACGTTCCCTCTCTAGACTGCTCCTGTGCTCTCCCGGGGAGCCAGCAAGGAGAACCTCTGCCCTCCATGTGGCAGAGAAGACAGGAGCAGACAGTGGGGCTGATTCCAAAGGCTGCTGTTGGCAGGGTCCAGCTCTGTCCTCTGCAAGAACACGGACCAGCCAGGCCAGAAAGTCTCATCTTAAACCCAGAGGGCAAGAACTACTGCTGGCTCTGCTGCCCCCTGCTTGGCCCTCAGTGGGCACCATCCCCTGCGAGAGCCAGCCCAGGCCCTGGAGCTCTGGGCTGATGCTAACCAGGAAGGGAGGATTCAGACAGGCCTGTCTCCTGCCCTGGAACCCTCCCATGAGCCTCTGGCCCTGCAGTCCACCCCCACCCACTGTGCGCGGCTAGCTCTCAAGCCGTGCGGCCCCAGGCAGACAATCAACAGGACTCTTTAGAGCCTTCGGACCAAAACCACACTGAGACCCTACAGCATGGTTACCATTTTGGTTTACAAAGGAGGCCCATACCTGTCCGGGTGATGTGGCCTGGTGACTGTCAACTCCCAAGGTGCTCAGAGCAGGCCTGCCGGAGGCAGCAGGTCCTGATAAGTGGGCCCACTCAGGGGGTTTGCCCGCCTGGCCTGTTTTCTTCCCATCTGGGACTAAGGCATGGCTTGGGCCTGGCGCCCTGGAAAGAGGGGCTTGACCCTATAGCACAAACCCACAAACCTGGGCTGCTCAGACAGGGGCTCGTGATGCCCCTGTGTGGTCAGTGTGAAGACCAGGAGTCCAGAGTCACGGGTCCAGCTTAGATACCCTGCCTTAGTGTGTTCGGCAGAGTGGGGGAGTCTCTGAGCTGCCTCAGATATTGGGGTCCTGCTTTGTCTTCCAGTTGGCCAGGAGTTGGAAGGACAAGAAGGGCCCTTGTTGCCAGGGGCTGTCCTGGACCCTCTGGGCACTGGCTGGGCCCTAGGCTGGCCTGAAGAGTCTCACTGGCTTCCCTAGCCCAGAGGGACTTCCCACCTCTTGGGGCCACAGCCAGTCAGCCCCTGCAGTGCCCCTCCAGCCTGTGTCTCAGATCCTCAGCCCCTCCCATCTGCTCTGGGGGGGCTTGACCTAGCTACCTCCACTCACAACACAAGAGACCCAGGACCCCATTTTGTCTGCCTCCCTCCCCATAGTGAAGCTGACCAGGTTTCTTTTTTCTTTTTCTCTTTCTTTCTTGTTTTATTTATTTATTTATTTATTTATTTATTTATTTATTTATTTTTGCGGTGCTGGGAATAGAACCCAGGGGCATTCTACCTTTGAGCTACACTCCCAGCCTTATTTTTTTTTTTAATTCTTTATTTTGAAACAGGGTCTCAGTGAGTTGCAAAGGCCCTCGCTAAGTAGCTGAGGCTGGCCACGAACTGCGATCCTTCTATCTCAACCTCCTGATTACAAGCATGCACCACCATGCGGGACTGGGTTTCTGGGTCCCACTCAATCTACCAATGGAGTCTGAGCCGTTCATGGCCAGCCACAGGCAGGGAAGAGGTCCCAGCAGTGGGCAGAGTCCGGCCTCTGGCAGGCTGCCGCTAGCCCTGCAGCTCGAGTGCAGTTTAGAGCAAGCTCCTGGCTTCCCAGGGGACCCTCATCGCTGTGCCCAGATTCCTGTCCAGCTCTGACTCTCCCCAGCCCGGGAGTCTCAGTGAAGGAGGGGCTTGCTCTGAGAAGCAGCCTCTGCTGGGGGGACACAGGGAGGGCCACATCCCGTTAAACATCGCCCTACCTGCCTGGCTCACAGGACCTTCCCTAGGCCCTGCGCTCAGCCGAGGGTAGGCCCCAGGACAAGCTTCAGTGCTACCCAGGCCCAGCAGCCTCCTGGGTGGGGCTGTGTAAGAAGACCCCAGAGAGCGTCCTTCCAGCGCTGAGTCTGCTCTAGCACCCCAGCCCCAGGGGCTCCCAGCACCTGTCTGGGATGTGGGGCTGGGGATCGAGTTCTCCCCCCAGGAAAGACAGAGACCCAGTTTAAAGATCCACCAGCACAGCTCAGCAGTGGTCACGCGTCCAAAGCCCGGTACACATTTTAGCCTCGTTAACCTTTGGTCCCTCCCCGCCTTCCCATTCTCACCACTGCCCGTTCCCAGCTCCAGAGTGGACCTGTGGGGAGACAGGCGGGGTGGGGGATGGGGGGGGAGGGGTGGCACCCAGAGCCCCTGCCCCCAACCCTGGGGGCCTACCTCCATACCCTCCTCCCTAGGACCCAGGCTCCAGCAGGTCCCTCCCCTACCCTGGGGGCCTGGCCAAGCCCTGGTTCCCACAGGGTTGGGGCGGGTGGGGGCATGGGCTCTGAGTTTCTCCGAGAGGTGCCCACAGGCAGCCTTATATGGCCAGGAGGCCTCGAAGCCCAGGAGGAATGTTTTCCCTCGGGAAGGCCCAGCAGGCAGAGGCTGAGCCCAGCCCAGGCAGGGCCCTGAGACTGCACGGGGCTCTCCATGCAATGACGTCCAGTGTCCCACAAGGCCTGCTGCCTGGGCCAGTGGGCACCTAAGTAGCCGGCCTAGCAGGCCCCCTTGCCACCCTTGGGCAGCTGACTGGGGGCCTGGAAGGAAGGGGGCTCCTGCAGCTCCCCAAGGTCCCTCAGAGACAGCGGGATCCCCCAACCCAGCTGGGTTTCTGTGCTGGCAAGAACAAAATCCCGGAGGCCAGCCCATCTCTGGGCACAGATGGGTCCCAGACCACACGAGTGCCCACAAGGCTTCCTGTCCCACTTTGCACTGGCCAAGGCCACCCTGGTCTGTGTCCTCCTCTGTCACCCGCATCTCTCTCTCTCTCTCTCTCTCTCTCTCTTTTGTACTGGGGATGGAATCCAAGGGCATTCAACCTTTGTGACACTCCAGCCCTATTTTTTATTCTTTATTTTTTGAAACGGATTCACTGAGTTGCAAAGGGCCTCACTAAGTAGCTGAGGTGGTCTGGGAACCGCAATTCTCCTGTCTCAGCCTCCCAGATGCTGGGATGACAAGGGTGTGCCACCACGCCCGGCTCATAAAAAGTTCTTAACGAGCACGGCCCGCCCTCTGTCCTCATAGCTAAGCAGACAGGGGCATGAAGGACAGTGTGGCCTGTCCTCGGAATGAGCCAAGAGGAAGATGCTCTGACCCCCGCAGCCCCCGAGATGGGAGCCCACAGGCCAGGGGCGGGTCTGTGTGTCCTAGCTCAGCACTGGGGATGGTGGCTGAATGACTAAGCGTGGCCCCCCAGCACCCTGGCGCTGGCCTGGGGACCAGCACCCAGCCCCTCTCCTCCTTTGGTGGCTGCCTGAGGCCCACAGGGCGGTCTTCACCGTGCAGCGGCTGAGAGCCATGAAGGCAGACCGCCACTAGGCGGTGAGGATGGAGGGTCAGGGCCTCTGCGCAGCGCAGGGGGCGAAGGGTGCGGCTAGCTGCCGTGGACACTGCGTGGCGGCTCTGCCTGGGACCAACGGCAGCCACACGTTCCCTGGTTCGGGCTCTCCTGGTAACTGCCTGAGAAATGTGAACCTGTGACCACAGGTACTTGTGCCCCAGGTCCCCGGCACCACAGCCAACACGTAGAAATGGCCCAGAGGCCAGCAGCCTCTCCACACCGCAGAGCCCCGTGTTGAGGAACCCGGGGCCGGCTCGGGAGGAGGCTGCGGGCCTGGGTGGCGCGCTGTGGCCACCAACCCTCTCTGCATCAGAGAGACGCATGGCTGAGCCTGCCAACGCCAGGGCCAAGTGTTAGAGCTGAGTGGGGTCCACGGAAGCTGGCTTAGGCGGAGAGGGGACCCGAGAGGCCACCAGGCGGTCAGTAGAGGCAGGGCCACCTCCCAGTCCCTGTGGGCCACCCACACAGCCTGCTGACAGCAGCTGGGCCCTGTCCCCAGACACAGAGAGGCATGCGTCCGTGTTCAGGGCCGCAGTGAACCCAGAGCACCCATCTCCAAAGCACAGGGCTGACTCAGCCCAGGGACGGCGCTGCAGGGTGTGAGGAAGGTAGGCCCTGCGTCTCCAGCCGGCTGCCCACCCCAGGTCGCTGTGCGGGCTAGGGTTGGGCTGCGAGAGCCCCTGGTCCCTCATGCCACGGAGCCCGATGGGCCCGCCTGGGTCCTCAGCACTATAGACTGCCAAGTGCCTCCCCAGCCAGATCCCTCTACTGCCAAGTAACGCCACTGGGAGGCTGGAGGAGCTGGAGTAGGGAGGGCGGCTCTGGGAACATGCTGCCAGGAGATGGCCCGCAGTGACCACTCGGGTGGGGCAGGCTGGCTGGGCAGTCTCACTTCAGCCCCCGGTGGTGCTGGCCGGTGAGGAGGTGCTCCTGGTTCCAGCTGGGCCCCCTGCCGTGAGGAGGCTCAGCTCCAGGCCTCTGTTTGCCCCCAAGTTTCAACATTAACAAAATATTTGTCTTGCGGCTCTTCTGGGGAAATATTTCCAGGGAATGTAAACACACGAAGACTCGGAAGGTTCTGCCAGCTGCCAGGGGTGATAGGGTCCGCAGGGGGCCCTGGCTCCTGCTTGCAAGGGGTCAGGTGTCCCCAACAGCCAGGTCAGGCGGTCTGGGCCAGGTCTGCATGGGGCTTCTGCCTAGATTAGGGGCGGTGGTCCTGAGGGAGGAGGAGGACCGCTGCCCAGCACCAAGGCCGGCCCGGGCCCCTGCTCACCTGCTGCCCCTGCTCCTAACGCCGGTCAGGCTTCAGTGTGCCAATGGGCCAGACACCCCCACCCAGACAAGAGACCAAGAGACCAGGGATTACGAAGGCTAGTTGACAGTCGGACATGGTGGCTCACACCTGTGATCCCAGTATTTGTGAGGTTGACACAGGAAGATCGTAGTTCACCAACAGCCTCAGCTACTTAGTGAGGCCCTTTGCAGCTCAGTGAGACCCGGTTTCAAAATAAAGAAGAAAAAATAGGGCTGGGGGTGTAGCTTGGAGGTAGAATGGCCCTGGGTTTTATCCCTAATACTGCAAAAAAAAAAAAAAGAAAGAAAGAAAGAAAGAGAAAAAAGAGAGAAAAAAGAGAAAGAGAAAAAAAAAAGAAAAAAATACAAAGAAAGGGCTGGGAGTATGAGAGTATAGCTTCAAGGTAGAATGCCCCTAGGTCCAATCTCCAGTACAGAAGAGAGAAATGGTGGAGAGGCAGTTGACTGCTGTTGGCAGCGTCAGGCTGTCAGGCCTGGGTGACGCTGCCTGCCTGGTCAGGAGCGCTTTGCTGTTGGGCTGGGAAGTCCCAACCAATCAGCCACGCTCTTTCCCCATCCAGATCTGTGTCCTACAGACAGGGTGCACCCCATGCTGTCCAGCCAGGGCTGGCCCTGCTACCCACGGCAAGGCCCCAGCCTCACTCCCCCAAATCAAGTTCAGGCAGAGCCTGACAGAGGCTATCTGGGTCCCCCAGGAGGCTGGTGCAGAAGGTAGGTCTCCTCTCCACCAGGAATGTGTGAGCCCCCACCCCTGCCCACCCAGGTGGAGGAATGCAGCTGCCTGGGAGGGTGCCAGGCCCCGGGGGATTCAGGAGGGGGGCCTGGCACCGGCTTGGCTGCCTGTGCCCCAGCGCAGCCAGCCCCTGTCCCTTCTCTGTGAAGACTGTGGGACAGCTGTGGGAGGGACGGGTCCATCTCAGGTCTGCTTACTGGGGGACAATGTCTGCTCCCAGAGGCTCCTTCCCTGACCATGCTGCCCATGAAGCCCCTTCATGTGGGCATCCCCCTTTCAAAACTCCGCCAAGCGGGGTGTGGTGGCACGCACTTGTGATCCCAGGATCTCAGTTCACGGCCAGCCTCAGCTACTTAGTGAGGACCTGTGCAACTCAGTGAGACCTTGTTTCAAAATAAAGGACAAAAAATAGGGCTTGGGGTGTCGCTCGGAGGTAGGATGCCCCTGGGTTCCATCCCCAGTACTGCCAAAAAACAAAAACAAAAATAACACACACACACACACACACACACACACACACACACACACCCGGGCTGGGGTGTCCTCAGTGGATAGAGGGCTGCTGCCTACCTGTGCCCACCTCAGGGCCTGGATGCAGGCACTCAGAGTGTGCCTGTGGGGTGAATGAGTGTCCAGAGGGAGTCCCTGCTCTGGTGAAAGGCTCCCTGGAGCTGGTGACAGTGGCCAGGTGGCAGGGGCTGCCCTAAGCCCAGGCCACGCTGAGGGAGGCAGGAGTGGGCCTGGCTCTGACTCAAGCCCAGCTCAGCCCAGCTCCTTCCTGGCCCGACCTGGGGGAGCCTTGGGGCTTTAGTCAAAAAGCGTGAAGCTGAGTGCTCACTGGCTGCACCCATGGGGCTCTCTGGAGGGTAGCACCGCAGGAAACACTGACCCCAGGAAGACTGGGTGGTGGAGGCGCTGGAGTGGAGGGTTCTCTGGACCTGCGTGCGTGTGGTGCCTGGGCCCCAGCAGCGTGGCCAGGGGCCTGAGAGCAGCCCTGTCCCCACCCCGAGGCCCCTCGCCTGCAGCTTGGGCAGATGCTCAGCCCACTGTTGCCCACCGAGCTGTTCCACAGCAGGGCAGGGCAGAGGTGCCTCCTGCCTGGGCCCTGCCCCTGGGGCTTGTCTGAAGATGCTTTGAGACAGGGCCAGGCGCTGGCTCAGAGAGGCTGCAGCTTCCTCTGGGAGCAGCAAGCCCAGCCAGACAAGCCTAGGCCGCGGGCCGCGGGCGGGGCACCTGAGCAGGAATTCGGATTCCGGATTCCGCCCCTTTCCACCTGGCCCTTCAAGGCCAACAAACCTTAGCCTCTGGGGATGTTTGAGCAGCTGCAGACACCGGGCTGGCCGGTGCTCAGACGCCAGCCCCAGGAGGAGGGTGTGGGTGCCTTCCTCTCTACCCACCCCAGGCTCCAGCTGGCTCTCTCCAGAGTGTGGGAGGCAGGCAAGAGGCCCTGAGTCCTGCTGTGAACACCCCCCTGGCTGCCCATGGCCCAGGCCTCCTTAGGGTCACAGTTCAGGGGCAGTAGGGTACCCGTACGCTGCTGGGCACCTGGGCCGTGTCCAGGCAAACCCATTTCTCCAGTGTCTGCCTCTGCTTCCTGACTTGAACATTCTGCATATTTCTCTGAAGTCAAGGAGACCCAGGGCCCCCGAGGTAACTGGGCCTTTTAAAGTAATAAGTTAGCCGGGCGTGGTGGTGCACGCTTGTAATCCCCGTGCTTGGGAGGCTGAGACAGGAGGATCACACGGGTTCGAAGCCAGCCTCAGCTACTTAGTGAGGCTCTCAGCAACTTAGTGAGACCCTGTTTCCAAATGAAATATAAAAAAGGTCTGGGCGTATAGCCCGGAGGTAGGAAGCCTCTGGGTTCCACCCCCAGTACCACCCAAAATAAATAAATTAAAAAAATAGAAGTTTTCTTTCCTTTTTTTTTTTTTTTTGTGGTACTGGGGATGGAACCCCCAGGGGCCTTCTACCTTCGAGCTACACCCCCAGACCTATTTTATATTTTATTTCATTTTTTTTTTTTTTTGGTGGTACTGGGGGTGGAACCCAGGGGTTTTCCACCTCTGGGCTATACTCCCAGCCCTTTTTTAATATTTTATTTGGAAACAGGGTCTCACAAAGTTGCTGAGAGCCTCACTAAGCTGCTGAGGCTGGTTTTGAACCTGCGATCCTCCTGTCTCAGCCTCCCAAGCTTGGGGATTACAAGCGTGCCCACCACACCCGGCTTTGTGTGTGTGTGTGTGTGTGTGTGTGTGTGTGTGTGTGTGTCTGTGTGTGTGTGTGTGTGTGTGGCACTGGGTATTGAACTCAGAAGCATTCTACCTCTGAGCTGCACCCCCACCTCTATTTTATTGTTTATTTTGAAACAAGATCTCTCTAGGTTGATGTGAGCCTCACTACTTGCTGAGGCTGTCCTTGCTGAGGAACCTGCGATCCTCCTGTCTCAGCCTCCCGAGTGCTAAGATTCCAGGCGTGCTCCACCACAGCTGGCTAGGAGTTTTCAAAGGAGCATCAGATTGCTTTTTTCTCAGTCCCAGACCTTGTCGGCTAACCTGTGAAAACATTTCCTCCGCAGAATGGAAGCTAACCAGCTGCCCCGGGCGCAGGAGGAGGCAACAGAACTCCACCAAAGCCGAGCCGACTCGACCCTGCTCGGCCTCCGCAGCCTGGCAGCCTGCGGGGTCTGCCTCTTGGCGTTCCTTCTCTGCAGATGGAGCCCATAGATTCTACCCGTCTGCGGGTCGGGGGCAGGTCAGCCTTCCCGGTTTGGGCCAAATTCGGTTGAACTCATTTTTCCTTTTTCCATCATCTTCCTCTTCTTCCTGATCAAAGTGGGTGACTGAATCCGGTCAGTCAGGACCCCAGGTAATACCGACAGCCAGTCTGAGGCCACCGCTGGACACACAGAGGGACAGGCAGGCTGCTTCCCGCGGGGCACCAGCAGGGACAAAGTGGTCTTTCCCTGTGTGCACACCCGCCCAGTGTGGACTCCGTGCCTTGCACAGCCCACCCCTGGCCCCCCTTCCCGTTGGACCCTCGGCTCTACCTGGCTCAGGGTCAGGGAGAAGAGCTGTCCGGTCCTGATGGGAACTGAGGCTCAGGGAGGAGGAGGTCTGTCTCACCTTCCTTCCTCGCTGGTTCTGCTGGGGAAGGGAGTCCCGCGGTCGGAGGTCAGCGTGGGCCAGCACGGGGATCAGGGCTCAGCTCAGGTGGTCCTGGGCCGGGGCCTGCAGCTCCTCCTGGAAGCTGACGTCCAGCCAGGCTGGCTGCACCTGTGGGTGTCAGGCCTGTGTGGGGCCCGGCGGGGTGCTGGGACGGAAGGGCCTCTGTTCCTGTCCCTTGGCCCAGAGCTCTGTGGCCAGCCCCTAGGGAAGGGGGACAGGAGCTGGGACTTTCCGGTTGGGTGTTTTGGGGAGTGTATGTGTACATGGTCCTGGGGATTGAAGCCATGGGCAGTCTACCTCTGAGCTCCACCCTCAGCCCTATTTTATTTTTTATTTGGAAACAGGGTCTCACTAAGTTGTGGAGGGTCTCACTAATTTGCTGCGGCTGACTGGGAACCCAAAATCCTCCCATCTCAGCTTCCCAGGTAGTGGAAATACAGTCCTGCATCAGCACACCCAGCTCAGCACTGCAGTGATTGCAGGAGTTTCTAACCTGACAGCGTCTCTGCTGGGCCGTCCAGGTGTCCCGCTCAGTCCCTGTGCCTGCTTTTGTTGTGTGTATTAGGGATTCGACTCAGGTTCATTCTACCTCTGAGCTACACCTCCAGCTCTATTTTATTTTATCTTATTTTGTTTGTTTTCTTTTTGCAGCACTGGGGATGGAACCCAGCGGCATTCTACCTCCGAGCTACACTCCCAACCCTATTTTTATTCTTTATTTTTGAAGGAGGGCCATAATAAAGTTGCAGAGCGCCTCACTAAGTAGCTGAGGCTGTCCGCAAACCTCCTTTCTCAGCCTCCCAAATGCTGGGATTACGAGCGTGTACCACCATGCCTAGCTAGCCCGGTTTTATTTTGAAACTTGGTCTCATTTGGTTGATGAGAGTCTCACTACTTGCTGAGGCTGTTCTCAAACCCAAGATCCTCCTGTCTCAGTCTCCCAAGTACTGAGATTGCAGGCTAGCACCACCACGCCCTTCACCTGTAACCTGGGAAGGGTGTGGGCCTCTGGGAGCCAGGTGGGCAGCCTGGTGGGCAGGGAGGTCTCTCCTTCTGGTGTCTACATGTTTATAGCTGGAAGATTAGCATCTGTGGCCTTGATCACATGTGACTTGTCTTTTTTGTGAATGTATGTGGTAGTGGGGATTGAACCCGGGGCATTCTACCTCTGAGCTATACCCCTAGCTCTTTTTAATTTTTTTTCCAGTACTAGGGATTGAACCCAGGAGTGTTCTATCTCTGAGCTACACCCCCAACCCTATTTTTTATTCTTTATTTTGAAAGAGGGTCTCATTAAGTTGCAGAGGGCCTCACTAAATAGCTGAAGCTGTCTGTGAACCTGCGATCCTCCTGTCTCAGCCTCCCAAGTACTGGGATTACAAGCCTGTGCCACCACACCCAGTTTATTTTAATTTTTTTTCAGGTCTCAGATGGAACCCAGGGGCATTTGACCTCTGAGCTACACCCTCTGCCCTATTTTTTATTCTTTATTTTGAAACAGTGTCTCACTAAGTTGTGGAGAGCCTCACTAAGTAGCTTAGGCTGTCTGTGAACCGTGATCCTCCTGTCTCAGCCTCCTGAATGCTGGGATTATAAGTGTGCGCCACCACGCCTGGCTTATTTCAATTTTTATTTGGAAATAGAATTTCACTAAGTTGCTGCCTAAGTACTGAGATTATAGGCGTGAGCCCCTACACCCGGCTACATATGACTTATCTTTTAGTGCATGTCTGTGTGTGTGGTACTAGAGATGGAACCCAGGGGCATTCTGTCTCCAAGCTATACCCCAACCCTTTTATCCTTTTTTTTTTTTTTTTAACGGGTTTTGCTAGGTTGCCAAGAGTCTTACTTCTTTGTGGAGGTTGTCCTAGAACCTGCGATCCTCTTGTCTCAGCCTCCCAAGTACTGGGATTACAAGTGTGTGCCACCACGCCCAACATGTGACTTATCTTCATGAAGCAAATCTAATAAAGTGAAGATAGCAAAATAAAACACAACATAACGTATGACTGCAATGCACCAATTAAAACAACAACAAGACGCAACCTAAGGTAAGACTGCGCGGAGGGCGAGGCGAGGTGTGCCAGCCCGATTTCCACTGTGGGTGCGACGCTGACAGTCTCCTGGGCCTGCTCAGTGGGCGCACAGCCCAAAGGGCCTCCCTCGAGCCTCCCGGTCCGCAAGGGGCCTATGGCTGCCTGTCCCGTCTGACAGGGCTAGAGAGGGTGGCAGCAGGCATGGCGGCGGGCGGGTGCTGATGCCTGCTCTCTCCCTGCCCCCAGAATACTCCTCTGAGGCGGGGACTGGCTGAGTCCCAGCCAGGAGTGGGTGCCGCAGTTCCTGGTCAGGCCTGCCCAGGGAGAAGGCCTGTCCCTTGGCCCTGACCTGCCATTCACCCTGAGCCCCACCCAGGCCTGGAAGGAGGATTTCCTTGTCCTGGGCTGGTTCCCTTCTACACACAATGCATTGTGGGCTGACCTGGCTGCACTCGGCCACACACAGCTGCTCTGGGGAAGGAGGGAGGCTCCCCGAAGCTTGCACCGCTGCATGTCTGAAGCCTCGGTCTATCTCTGGGTGAGGTAGACCAGCAGAATCAGGACCCAGCTCGGGAATGAGGCGGGGTGGAGGCACACAGGCAGCCTGAATGGGGACCTGCAGGAGGATGGTGTAGCTTCAAGGGTCACCAACCAGGAGTCAATAGCCATGTGACTTTGGATATTATTATTATTATTATTATTAGTAGTAGTAGTAGTAGTAGTAATAGTAGTAGTACTGGGGATGGAGCCCAGGGGCATTCTACGTCCAAGATACACCCCCAGCCCTATTTTTTATTCTTGATTTTGAAACTGGGTCTCACTGAGTTGCAGAGGGCCTCACTAAGTAGCTGAGGCTGTCTGTGAACCACGATCCTCCTGTCTCAGCCTCCCGAATGCTGGGATTACAAGCGTGCACCACCACGCCTGGCTGACTTTGGATCTTATAATAGTGATGATGACAGTGACGATGCTGATGGTGGTGGTGGTGGTGATGGAGATGACGGCGGTGGTGGTAGTAGTGGCAACGGTGAAGGTAATTGTAGTGATGATGGTGATGATGATGGTGACCATGGTGAAGATTTGGTGGTGATGGTGATAGTGATGACGACAGTGGTGATGGTGGTAGTGGCGGCGATGGGGATGGCAATGATGTTGATGGTGGTGATGGCAGTGGTGATGATGATGGTGGCGATGGTGGTAGTGGCGGCGATGGGGATGGCGATGATGGTGGTGATGGTGATGTTGGTGATAATGATGGTGATGGTGATGATGATGACAGTGGTGGCAGTGGTGATGGTGGTGATAGTGATGATGATGGTGGTGACGATGGTGACGATGGTGATGGTGATGGTGGTGATGGTGACGATGGTGATGGTGGCGATGGTGATGGTGGTGATAATGATGTTGATGGTGATGATGATGACAGTGGTGGCAGTGGTGATGGTGGTGATAGTGATGGTGGTGATGACGATGGTGATGGTGGCGATGGTGATAGTGATGGCTGTGATGGTGGTGGTGATGGTGACGATGGTGATGGTGGCGATGGTGATGTTGATGGTGATGATGATGACAGTGGTGGCAGTGGTGATGGTGGTGATAGTGATGATGATGGTGATGATGATGATGATGGTGACGATGGTGATGGTGATGGTGGTGATGGCTGTGATGGTGGTGGTGGTGATGGTGATGTTGGAGATGTTGTAATGATGATGGTGGTGATACTGATGGTAATGGTGATGATGGTGGTCATGGTGATGGTGACGGCGATGGTGATGTTGGTGATGATAAATCCTGGGACACTGTGCACCTTCCGAACATCACACCTATTGTGAGCACTGGGACATCTTACCCTGTTGGATGCTGACCGCCCGTGCCTTGCTGGGTGCCCTACTGTAATCACCCGACTCCACAGTTAGGAGTCCTCGGCACTAGAGGCAGAGAGGCTGCGAAGGCAGCCTGGTGCCAATGTATTATTGGCGCTCAGGGTTATATAGGGCACTTGGGGGCATAATGGGGGCCAGGGCAGGGGCATGTTCTTGGCAGACGCAAGGGCACTCAGGGACCCTAACTGATTGCCCTGCAGAGGCAGCTACTGCTCTCCCTGGGGGGCTGCTCTGGGATTTCGTAAAAAGGGTTCAGCTTGAGAGTATTTCGAGTACTGGGTCCACACTTGGACCCCTACTCTGTCCTTCCCACCTGGCCTCTGGCCCTATCTGGCCTAAAGACCCTCTGTCACAACTTCCTGCAGTGAAGCTGGCCGAGAGCCTGAGCGAGCGAGCCCTTCCTCCCCTAATGTGGCTCTCGGGCATCCTCTAGTGGCCACCGGGGATAGTGCAGGGGATGTGGGGCCATCTGTGCAACTGAGAGGTGCCTGGTCCCTCAGCATCCCTGCGAGCCCCGGCAGGAGACTCCGTGCCTCTTCCTCGGTGGGCACTAGTCCCTCTGTCTGAGGGGAGGGGCCTGAGATTTTGTGCAACAGGATTTTTCAGAGAGGGCTTGTTTAGCGTTATTAGGCCCCCAAGGTGGGGCGGTGGGGCTTTTGGGCCCTGTACAGCTTGGCCTTGGAGACTGCAGTCCAGGGGGGAGACTGTGAGTGCCTGGTGCCTGCACGTGTGTGCGAACCCTAAAGCACTGACAATTGTCACCAAGCGTCATGTAGAAATATCGAGGCAAAATTGGCCCACTGCAGCCGGGCGTGGTGGCGCGCGCTTGTCATCCCAGTATTAGGGAGGCAGAGACAAGAGGATCGCGGTTTGCGACCAGCCTCAGCTACTTAGTGAGGCTCTTTGCAACTCAGTGAGACCCTGTTTCAAAATAAAGAATAAAAAATAGGGCTGGAGGTGTAGCTCACAGGTAGAATGCCCCTGGGTTCCATCCCCAGTACCTACCCCCCAACACAGAATAAAAAAATAGGGCTGAGGGGTATATCTCAGAGGTAGAATGCCAAGTACTGAGATTATAAGCGTGCGCCGCCATGCTTGGCAAAACCCATATTTATTATTTATTTATTTTTGGTGGGTCTGGGGATGGAACCCAGAGGCATTCTAGTTCTGAGCTACACCCCCAGCCCAATTTCTTATTCTTTATTTTGAAGCTAGGTCTCACTGAGTTGTAGAGGGCCTCACTAAGTAGCTGAGGCTGTTTGTGAACTGCGATCCTCCGGTCTCAGCCTCCCAAGTGCTGGGATGACAAGTGTGCGCCTCCACGCCCGGTTTAGGCAGCTTCTTAGATAAATTATTTGGGAGCCTCAGCTACTTAGTGAGGCCCTCTGCAACTCAGTGAGACCCTGTTTCAAAATAACGAATAAGCCAGGTGTGGTGGTGCACAGTTGTAATCCCCGCGCTTGGGAGGCGGAGACAGGAGGATCACGCAGGTTCGAAGCCAGCCGCGCTGACTTAAGAGACCCTCTTTCCACATAAAAAAGGTCTGTGAGTGTAGCCTGGAGGTAGAAGGGTTTCCAGGAACCCCAGTACCCCCCCAAAAAAAGGATAAAAAATAGGGTAGGGGTGTACCTCAGAGGTTGAATGCCCCTGGGTTCAATCCCCAGACCTGCCCCCCCCCCAAAAAAAAAAGACATTACATCTGCTACATGTCCCAGCCATTCTACTCGTAGGTTTACACCCAGGAGAAAAACTCGCACCCACAGAGACGTGACTGAAATGTTTATAGAAGCTTTATTTGTAATAGCCCTAAATAGAAATAACCCAACTGTCCATTGATAGGCAGGTGGATAAATAAATTATGGAACATCCCTATAATGAAGAACTACGCTGTGATAAAAAAAAACTGAATGATATACCCACTAACACGGCTTAGTTACGTGCATGCGCGAGTGTGTATGTGTTTTGGTTACTGGGGATTAAACTGAGGGGCATTCTACCTCCAAGATACACCCCCAACCCTATTTTTTTTTTTTTTGGTGGCACTAGGGGTGGAACCCAGGCTTTTCTACCTCCGGGCTATATTCTCAGACCTATTTTATATTTTATTTGGAAACAGGGTCTAAGTTGCTGAGAGCTTCACTCAGTAGCTGAGGCTGGCTTTGACCCTGTGCGATCCTCCTGTCTCAGCCTCCCAAGCGCGGGGATTACAAGTGTGCACCACCACGCCCAGCAAGTAGCTGAGGCTGTCTGTGAACCTGTGATCCTCCTAGCTCAGCCTCCCAAGTACTGGGATTGCAGGCGTGTGCCCTCATTCCCAGCCCCTCTTCCATTTCATGCTAAACTTTTTGAGCAGATGAACATGTTGTAAGAGCTCTTATAAACTTGGCCTGCTAGTAATAACATCTGTGTCGGTCTGGACCAGATGCTATGGGCTGCTTTTTCCTTTTATTACTGGCTCTGTTTTCCTGTTTTTCAGTGTCTGGTAATCTTTACTGGATGCCAGACCATGTGAATTTTACCTTGTTGGGTGTACGTGACTGCGTTCCTTTAAATGTTTTTAAGCCTTTCTGCCTGGGATGTAGCCCAGTGACTGGGGAAGAGTTCGATGCTGTCAGGTCTTGCTTTAGTGACTTGTTAGGTGGACCCAGGGCAGCATTTAGGCGTCTGATTATTCCCCGCGGATGAGGCTCTACCCGGAGCCTCACATCTGAGCACTTCCTCTCGAGCTGATGGGAGCAGACACTGCTCCAGTGCAGCGGGAGCCCTGGGTACTGTTTCCTGTAACTTTTATTTATTTTTTAATCTTTTTGCAGTGCTGGGGATCAAACTCAGGGGCATTCTACCTCCGAGCAATACCCGCAGCCCTATTTTTAATGTTTATTTTGAAACAGGGCCTCTCTACGTTGCTGAGAGTCTGTCTCACTACTTGTTGAGGCTGTCCTCAAACCTGCAATCCTCCTGTCTCAGCCTCCCAAGTACAGGGATCGCAGGCATGCGCCGCTATGCCTGGCAGCCCTGTAACTTTTGGCAGTGTGCTGACAGGACTCGCTGCTGCTCAAGGGCGACCGCGGGTCCTGGTTCTGCCCCTGGCCCCTCTGCACTCCACCTGCCTCGTCGCCAGCACTTCAGCAGGAGACTCGCTCAGCCCAGGCCGTGCAGGGCCACCCCACCCAGCAAGGCCAGGCCAGCTGCATATCTGCAACCACAAATATAAACAAATTATCTTGGCACACATGCTGAGGTTCTAGAAAGCCCACACGCCCCACGGACTGCATGAACAGAATGACCTCCCCAAAATATGGTGGCCTCGCTTCCGATCCCATCAGCACTTGAGTGGAAGTGCCCGCATACACGCTGCCCATATGAACACCTGGTTTCCTGGCATGAGGGAGAAACTTGCAGCCTCGGGTCTAGACAGATGCTAAGTCCTCAGTCATAACGAAGCTGGCCATGATTGCGGCAGGGTGCTCTGTGGCCAGGCTGAGGGCTCCCGGTGTATTCACTTAGCACCAAGCCCATGTGTCTACTGTGGCACGTGGTGGGAGCAGACAACGGCTACACAGCTGAGCCTGAGCACTTAACAAAAGGCACAGGGAGCAGGGCGCGGTGGGCACGCTTGTTACCCCAGCACGTGGGAGGTCGAGACGTGTGGACTGAAGGTTCACGGGCAGCGTCAGCAACGCAGTGAGGCTCTCAGCGATGTAGTGAAGCCTTGTTTCCTAATAAATAAAACAGACTGGGGTGGAGCTCAGAGATAGAAGGCTCCTGAGTTCAACCCCAGTACCCAAAACAAAAACTGGCAGATTGAAGGTGGGTCATGCTTTTGACTAAAAGCACGCTTAAAAAAAAAAAAAATCAAAAGCATGCTTTTAATCTCAGTATTTGGGAGGCGAAGACAGGAGGATAGCAGGCCAGCCTCAGCGATTTAGTGAGACCCTGTTCCAAAATAATAAAAATTGGGCTGGGGGGGGGTCGCTCGAGGAAGAATACTTCTGGGTTCCACACCTAGTACCGCAAAAAACCAAAAAACCCCAACAAACGCTGGTTCGGGAGAGCTCTCAACAGTACGACCTAGGCAGAGGGCCAGGGTGGGGTCAGCAGCTTTCCAGAGCCCCTGCTTGGGGCAGTCTCATCCTGAGCTGCTCTCCCGTGGCCGTGGGCTGCGGCACTGTGGGAGCTACCTGCGGTCTCGGATTTCCTATTTTCCTCCTTAATGGCCCCCTGGTGCGGGAATGAACCCGGCACTAGCACTTCTCAGCAGAGACTGCGGTGGAGAGGGGGGTCCTAAGGGACAACGGGTCAGGGCTGCAGCCGAGGCCCGGGCCACTGGCCTGCTCAGGAGGGCTCCGGGGTGGCCCTGCCCGCAGGCCGGCGGGATCGGGGATCCCGATCCCCGACACACGAACGGCCGAGACTCGGAGGACACGGCGCTGGGATCCTGGGCCAGGGCGCAGGAAGGAGGAGTAGAGCCAGCCGGAAGGGGCGGGACCACCGCACCGGAAGCTGGAGCGCCACGCACTGCGCAGACTCGCACTGCGCAGACTCGCCGCGGGCCTGACCCGGAAGCGCTCTTAGAGGCCCCGCCCTCCCGCCGATATCACTGCCGGGGGGCGCGCCACACTTCCTTTCTCTGTTCGCGCTCGTGGTGGAGGCAGCTGGTGGGTCGCGGGCGCCGCCCGGGCCTGGGGAGGCGGCGCTGGGGTGTCCTCGGGGGGCTGGGGCGTGGGGAGACGCCGGGGTGTCCCGGGGGCCCGGGCTGCGGGTCCCGCACTCACGGCGCCACGCGGTGCCTCCGTAGGTCCGGTCTCAACATGCAGAACGACGCCGGCGAGTTCGTGGACCTGTACGTGCCGCGCAAATGGTGAGCGCTTCCGCCCCGCCCGCAGCCCCGCCGCCCGGCCCCCGGCCCCCGCGTCGGCCTCCCACCACCTTCCTGGCCTCCCCCTCCCCATGGCCGCCTCGCTCACTGTGCGACCCTTTCCTGTAGCTCCGCCAGCAACCGTATCATCGGTGCCAAGGACCACGCATCCATCCAGATGAACGTGGCCGAGGTGAGCCGGGTCCAGCCTGAGCGTGGCCAGGGCTTGGCCCTCTGGGTGCTGTTTTGGGTCGGCCCTGTTCATTAATCTCCAAACTACAGATTAGAGCTAACAGCTTGGCTAAGTGGCCTTTCCACATTCTTTCTTACAGGTTGATAAGGCCACAGGCAGGTTTAATGGTCAGTTTAAGACCTACGCTATCTGTGGGGCCATTCGCAGGATGGTGAGTGCTTCCTTGGGTTTGTTTACCGTGGCGTCCCTCCCCCCACCCGTGAGCACTGTGCACCTGGGCATTCCGTGGTACTCTCTTCATTCCTGGGGCTGGCGTGGATTGCTGGTAGGGTACATTTGTTGGCCGTCTGCCTCTTGGGGTACAAGGGTGCTCTCAGAAACGACACAGGCATTTGGCCCTGCCCGGAGCTGGGCACTTGGTGGTGCACAGTGTGGACAGGCTCTCAAGACACTTTCTTTTTAAGGGTGAGTCAGATGACTCCATTCTTCGGCTGGCCAAGGCAGATGGCATTGTCTCAAAGTAAGAGGGGTCATTGTGTGGGCGGAGGGGCTTGGGACTTTACCAGAGACGTGGTTTAACTGTCCCTCTTTTCTTACAGGAACTTTTAACTGGAGGGAGTTATGATGCAGAGTGTTCGTCATAAATAAACCGTGGAAAACCACCTGTGGCTTGGTTTTTGCCTGTGGGCTAGCCTGCTTAGATATGTGACCAGGGTGGGGAAGCAGACCTCGTTACTGAGTAGCAGACTATAAAGTATGTTGAAAACCAAGATTTACTTCAGCAAACAAATACATTACCCATCTGAAAATAATCTGACAAATAAGGAACACATTCTGAGGTCAGGTGCTAGCTAAACACAGGACATCCTCAGCTGCTGCGTGCTGAGGAAGCTGCACTGGGTCTGCTTCCGTTTGGTCACAGCCAGCTAAACTATCCTGGGGCCCAGCCCAGACTTGTGGACTTGGTCTAGAGAACTAGGGTTCAGCTGTCCTTTGGTTTAAGTTAGCAGCTCTTGGATACCACACAGTGGCAGATCCTTGGCATTCACGGAAAGGACATAGGGTTCAGAAGGGTATCAGGCCAGCTCGGCAATGACTGTCTTACTACATAAATAATCAAACTTAAATTACTACTGCTTGCCAAGCCGCTTTCCCCCTTAGTCTGTGGTTCTGGAGATTGATCCGAGAGGCATTTTGCCTCTTGGGCGATACTTCCCTATGTTGTTTACTTGGAAATGGCCTCCCTAAGTTGCCGAGGCTAGCTTTGAATCTCCTATTATAGACTACTTGCTGAAGCTGTCCTGGAACCTGCAGTCCTCCCTCAGCCTCCCGGCTGCTAGGGTTCCAGTGTGCCACCGTGCATTACTGTTCAGGAGGGTGGGCAGCTGTCCTTCACCTCTGCCAGGGCAGGTGGGGGCAGCGGGCTGAGTGCTGTGAGCAGCAGCAGTGGCATCCTCCACAGGAGCCCAGCCAGTGAGGACAGAGTGCTCGGCTCCCGGTGACAGGCTCGGAGGAGGCTTCTGAGACCAGCTCATCAGCAAGAGCAGCAGTCCTGGCTGCTCGTGTTTCTGGGGCAGCAAGCTGGGAAGGTTTACATGCTCCCCTTCCAGAACGGCAAATTACATGCTCCCCTGCTTGGAGAAGCCGAAGGCGTCCTGCTGCCCTGGGAGCACAGACCTGCACAGGGTCCATGGCTCCTGCCTGCCTGGGAGGGGCGCTGGCGAGCCACGTCTGTGCCTCCAGCTCCAGGGTGGAGCTTGTTTTCAGGACACACCTTCAGCCTCTTCACTGAGTCCGGGTTTCTGTTCCCTTAAAAAGCAGTCCCATAGAACCAAGTCCCAAGTTTAACTGGTTTCACTGTCAAAATATTGCTTAGGAAAATCAAGAGCCAAGAGTCCGCAGCGGCCCCGAGGGTCCAGTGCATGGGTAGGCGGTTTTTCTTAGTGAGGCACAGGGTAGGTCCTGGAATGGGCTGGGCTGCTGTCTGCTGAGCCCAGCGGGGAATCGGACAAGGCGTGGGGATTTCACAGTGGCACAAAGTTCAAAAGTGGAAGTCCAAGACTGATCTAGAGACCAGAGGCTAGTGGGACACTGGCTGCAGCGGGGGCTGGCCGCTCTGGGGGACGCCGGCGGCCGGTGGACACAGGTTAGGTGCCATCAGAGGCAGCGGGACTGTGTTGCATCCAGAAAACAAAATGGCAAGATGGATGGTTAGGTTTGAAAGCGGCCGTCTCTGCAGGTCCGCGGGGTGTGTGCACGCAGGCTGAGATACTAGTGCTGTGGCTTCAGAAGTTTGCACGGGCGAGATCAGGATCGCCACGTGATGCAAACCGGGGGCCTGGTGCCAGGATGGCATTGGGTCCAACAAAAACCAAGCCCCACACGGTTGATGTAGAACTCCAGGGAAGTTCTCAGAAACATCCGTGGAGGTGCGCTCTGGAAGCGATGTCCCTTTCCAAGGAAAGCCAGAGTGGACAGACGAAGGCTGCTGGGGCTGTGGAGGCGGTGGAGGGCCAGTGGATGCTGTGGCCTGTGCGCTGGCCCAGGGCTGCACCTCCAGCCCAGCAGCCTCCTTGCAAGCGAGCGCAGGCCTGGCTAGAACTGCTGGGTGAGGCGCCGGTAGTGAGGTAACACTTGGTTCTCGGGGAGATACAGGGCCAGTTCCAAAGCTACAAGCACCGTGAACTCAAACCCGATGAGGTCTCGCCTGTTGAACCGGAACCTCTCTTCCAGTTTCTGGATTGGAGGAGAGAGGGGTTCAGCAGGCGGCCCCTTGCCCCCGTGTCCCCCCCACCCCCACCAGCACTCACGTATTGGAGGAGAGGGGTTCAACGCCCCCCCCCCCCCCCGGCCGGCACTCACATATTGGAGGAGAGGGGTTCAACGCCCCCCCCCCCCGGCCGGCACTCACGTATTGGAGGAGAGGGGTTCAACAGGTACCCACCCCCCCCCCGCCGGCACTCACATATTGGAGGAGAGGGGTTCAACGCCCCCCCCCCCCGGCCGGCACTCACATATTGGAGGAGAGGGGTTCAACGCCCCCCCCCCCCGGCCGGCACTCACGTATTGGAGGAGAGGGGTTCAACAGGTACCCACCCCCCCCCGCCGGCACTCACATATTGGAGGAGAGGGGTTCAACGCCCCCCCCCCCCCGGCCGGCACTCACATATTGGAGGAGAGGGGTTCAACGCCCCCCCCCCCCCGGCCGGCACTCACGTATTGGAGGAGAGGGGTTCAACAGGTACCCACCCCCCCCCGCCGGCACTCACATATTGGAGGAGAGGGGTTCAACGCCCCCCCCCCCCCCCGGCCGGCACTCACATATTGGAGGAGAGGGGTTCAACGCCCCCCCCCCCCGGCCGGCACTCACGTATTGGAGGAGAGGGGTTCAACAGGTACCCACCCCCCCCCGCCGGCACTCACATATTGGAGGAGAGGGGTTCAACGCCCCCCCCCCCCCGGCCGGCACTCACATATTGGAGGAGAGGGGTTCAACGCCCCCCCCCCCCGCCGGCACTCACGTATTGGAGGAGAGGGGTTCAACAGGTACCCACCCCCCCCCCGCCGGCACTCACGTATTGGAGGAGAGGGGTTCAACAGGCGCCCCCCCCCCCCCCGCCGGCACTCACTATTGGAGGAGAGGGGTTCAACGCCCCCCCCCCCCCCCCGGCCGGCACTCACGTATTGGAGGAGAGGGGTTCAACAGGCGCCCCCTTCCCCCCCACCGGCACTCACTATTGGAGGAGAGGGGTTCAACGCCCCCCCCCCCCGCCGGCACTCACTATTGGAGGAGAGGGGTTCAACAGGCGCCCCCTTCCCCCCCACCGGCACTCACTATTGGAGGAGAGGGGTTCAACGCCCCCCCCCCCCCGCCGGCACTCACTATTGGAGGAGAGGGGTTCAACAGGCGCCCCCTTCCCCCCCACCGGCACTCACGTATTGGAGGAGAGGGGTTCAACAGGCGCCCCCTTCCCCCCCCGCCGGCACTCACTATTGGAGGAGAGGGGTTCAACGCCCCCCCCCCCCCCCCCCCCCGGCCGGCACTCACGTATTGGAGGAGAGGGGTTCAACAGGCGCCCCCTTCCCCCCCGCCGGCACTCACGTATTGGAGGAGAGGGGTTCAACAGGCGCCCCCTTCCCCCCCGCCGGCACTCACTATTGGAGGAGAGGGGTTCAACGCCCCCCCCCCCCGCCGGCACTCACTATTGGAGGAGAGGGGTTCAACAGGCGCCCCCCCCCCCCGCCGGCACTCACTATTGGAGGAGAGGGGTTCAACAGGCGCCCCCCCCCCCCGCCGGCACTCACTATTGGAGGAGAGGGGTTCAACAGGCGCCCCCCCCCCCCGCCGGCACTCACTATTGGAGGAGAGGGGTTCAACAGGTACCCCCCCCCCCACCGGCACTCACTATTGGAGGAGAGGGGTTCAACGCCCCCCCCCCCGCCGGCACTCACTATTGGAGGAGAGGGGTTCAACAGGCGCCCCCTTCCCCCCCGCCGGCACTCACTATTGGAGGAGAGGGGTTCAACAGGCGCCCCCTTCCCCCCCGCCGGCACTCACTATTGGAGGAGAGGGGTTCAACAGGCGCCCCCTTCCCCCCCGCCGGCACTCACTATTGGAGGAGAGGGGTTCAACAGGCGCCCCCTTCCCCCCCGCCGGCACTCACTATTGGAGGAGAGGGGTTCAACAGGCGCCCCCTTCCCCCCCGCCGGCACTCACTATTGGAGGAGAGGGGTTCAACAGGCGCCCCCTTCCCCCCCGCCGGCACTCACTATTGGAGGAGAGGGGTTCAACAGGCGCCCCCTTCCCCCCCGCCGGCACTCACTATTGGAGGAGAGGGGTTCAACAGGCGCCCCCTTCCCCCCCGCCGGCACTCACTATTGGAGGAGAGGGGTTCAACAGGCGCCCCCTTCCCCCCCGCCGGCACTCACTATTGGAGGAGAGGGGTTCAACAGGCGCCCCCTTCCCCCCCGCCGGCACTCACTATTGGAGGAGAGGGGTTCAACAGGCGCCCCCTTCCCCCCCGCCGGCACTCACTATTGGAGGAGAGGGGTTCAACAGGCGCCCCCTTCCCCCCCGCCGGCACTCACTATTGGAGGAGAGGGGTTCAACAGGCGCCCCCTTCCCCCCCGCCGGCACTCACTATTGGAGGAGAGGGGTTCAACAGGCGCCCCCTTCCCCCCCGCCGGCACTCACTATTGGAGGAGAGGGGTTCAACAGGCGCCCCCTTCCCCCCCGCCGGCACTCACGTCGATGAGCTGCTTCACGTCGCTCTTGCGGAGGTCGCTGCTGATCTTGGCGGCCAGCAGCACGCAGGCGCCGGCGCACAGCTTACGGTTCTGCTTGTTGAGCTTGCCCTGCAGGACGAGCTTCTCAAAGTACACGTAGGCCATGGACACGGTGACCGGCTCCAGGCTGCATTCCTCCGACAGGTTCCGCATCTCCCGCTTCAGACTGGGGGTGGAAGCTATCCGTGGGGTGGAGGCTACAGAGAGCCCCACGCTGACCCACGTGCCTTTGGGCCGTCAGAAAGGCACCCTGTCCTCTGGCGGGGGGTGGCCCGACCCAGGGAGCAGGGCCAGGTGGGCGGGGAGCAGGCCCGCATCTGCCCGGCCCTCCTTACCTCCGAATTTTGCTTAAGGTCAGTCTGATGTGCGGGAACTTCTCCCTGAAGGTCTCATTCATGTCCTTCTTGAGGTCGGAGGGCTTCACGTACTCTATTACGGTGGTCTGCAACAGAGGGGGAGTGGGCCAGGTTCTGTGTGACCCGGGTTTGCACGCGTGAACATGTGGGGCTTCAGACAAGCTGGTGGGAGCAGTCTGCCCCTGGGGAGGCCCCTGGTGAGCGCCCAGCTTGGTGCTCTGGCCTGGTGTCCGGCTGGGTGAGGCCTCCCTGAGCTGACTCGTGTTTCTGGGTGCTGGTGGCTGCCTGCCCGCAGCCCTCCCGCGTGCCTCGATGCAGCCCGCGGCCCCGGGCGGGCACTCACCATGTACGAGGCGAAGATGAGCACACGCTTGTGCTTCCCGCAGGGCCACTGCGGGTCGTCCAGAAGGTCAGGGTTGTACTCCACGGCGTCCCCCGCATCACCCCCTGCGAGCAGAGGCAGCTCCTGATCCACTGGGGCTTGACCAGTCCCAGGGGTAGGCAGGACAGCTGATCCTGGTCCGGGACGGGCTCCAAGCCACAGTGCCCTCCCTGCCCAGGAGCTCAGGGCTGGGCAGAGGGAGAGTCGTCCTGAAGCAGCCTTTGGCTGCAGCTCCTGTGTGTGTGTGTGTGTACGCACATGTATGCTAGGGACTGAACCCAGGGGCATTCTACCTCCTGGCTATACCCCCAGCCCTTTTTTATTATTTGGATACAGGGTCTCATTAAGCCCTTGAAGGCCTCACTCAGTTGCTGAGGCTAGCCTTGAACCTGTGATCCTCCTGTCTCAGCCTCTCAAGTACTGGAATTCCAGGTGTGCACCACTACGCCCCACTTGTAGTTCCCTTCCACTGCCCGACTTGGGCACTGCCTGGGGCCTTTTCCCTCCTGTGGGGCTGCTCTGACCCTGGGCCCAGCCAGGCTATCTGAATGAGGGCTTTGGGCACGGATTGCGGGTGCTGCCTGCAGCATTGCGGCCCTGGCTGTGCGCAGTGAAGGCACGCTGCGGCTTACCTAGTTCTGTGCTGGCTGGGGCTGGCTTGGTGGCGGCAGGTTTGTGTCTGGACCCCGGAAGAGCCCGGGGGATGCTGGGTCGAGGCTGGGGCAGCAGGCTGTGGCTGTCACTCTTGTGTGTGACCAGGGCGTTGGTGGGGTACAGGAACTTTGCGTAAGACACAACCTGCAAAGCAGCAATGGGGGCTCAGTCCTGCTTCCCAGGAGCAGGGTCTCTGAGTAAGCGGTGCGTCTCCCTCACCGCAGGCAGCCAGGTCAGAGCCAGGGAGGGTCTGCAGCGCCATGCACACGCTCACGGGAGGCCAGAGTGCCATGTCACCGCGCTGGGGAACGCCAGCCTCCCTCCCTCTGCTGTGACTGCCCTGCCTAAGCCTCGTCTCAGCCCAGCTGAGGCGGGCCAGACGGCGTGGAAGCCCAGACCGCAGCCCGGGTACGGGGCACATGTCTGGCTTGGTTGCATGCGGCCACCAGCATACCAGTCACTTCTCAGGGCTGGGTGGGAGACGGAGGCTGATGGGCACAACAGGCCCATGTCTGGGCTGTGCAGCCGCCCCACACCCGGCCTTTTGGATTGACACGTGTCTCTCCATGGGCACAGGTGCACCTGCCCTCCCAAGCAGCGCTGCCCATGCCGACCATCAGCTGGCCCGGGCCCCCACCTTGCCATCTGCTCCCAGCTCGACGCCCTCCAGCTCAAAGACCATCTCCGAAGAGACAGAAACGCCGCCAGACGGGTGCCTCTGCTTCTGGCCATCCAGCCTCAGGTCACTGCAATGCAGGGGAGGGCAGGCTGTGGTCTGGCTGGCGCGGGGGCTGGTGAAAGCCCAGCCGTCCCTCTGTGCATAGTGCTCGCGGCCCCTCCCGCTGGAGGAGAGGTGTGCAGGTGCCAAGGGAGGTGCAGCCAGGGATGGCTTTGATCCTGTCTGCCGGGTGCAACAGCTCTGGCCCCGCACCTACCTTCACTTTGGCTTTCTCTGCTCCTGTTTCCGAGCCAGGGCCCAGAGTGCTGCCCCACCCCAGCAGCCGTTTCCTTCCTCCCTGAGTTATGCTCAGGACACAGCCGCCTGGACCGGTCACAAGGACCCAGGTATTGAGAGGGCCGGGGGCATCCTCAGCAACCTTGGAGAGGGTTGAGAGAAGCCACGCCCCCAGAACAGAGGGCCTGAGACAGCCAGCCAGCCTGAGCTTGAGCCCGCCGGTGGCACCCACGGGCCCACCCCAGTGGCACGCACCTGATCCGCAGGCCCTCTCCATAGGGCAGGACCGAGAAGGCCGCACACAGCGAGCGCTTGGCACAGATGAGCACGATCCTGGGGGGAGCCACAGTGAGGGCCGCGGGCATTCCCGCCGGGACGGCCCGCCTGCCCCACCGCGCAGGGGGCCCAGGGCTCGCACCTGCCGCTCCGCGTGTCATACTGCCGCATGTTCTTGATGAAGTGCGTCTTCTTCAGGCCCTTGTGTCTGGGGGATCCCGACGCGTGCTTGGTCCTGCAGGTAGAATGCGAGTTGCTCCTGCCTGCCTTGCACCCTGCCCGGGTCAGAGTGCGGGGCCTGAGCAGGCGCGGCGGGGCGCATACCTCGGAACCGAGACGCAGCCCACAGCGTCCTCCAGGAACTCCAGGGAGCAGCGCTGGGATGCGACCCGCCGCCTGCAAGGAGACAGGAGGCCTCAGGAGGGAGCCCATCGCCGGCCCCCCCGGCCGCAGCTGCCCAGAGCAGAAGCAGTGCCCACTGGGCAGGGCCACCGCCCCAAGCTGCCACCCACAGTGCAGAAGGCCCTGGGATCTGGGCACTGAGACTGAGCTGACAAGGGGCATGTGCTGCGTTCCTCGCTGGGGACCGCGCAATAGAACTGCATGCCGGCCTGCCGGCCTGGGACCTCGCCTGACTAAGGGCTCTTCCTTTTTTTTTTTTCAGTACTGGGAATGGAACCCAGGGGCATTCTACCTCCTGCTATACCCTGGCCCTATTTTTTATTCTTTACTTATATTTATTTATTTATTTACTGCAGTACTGGGGGTGAAACCCAGGGGCAGTCTACCTCCGAGCTACACCCCCAGACCTATATTTTATTCTTTATTTTTTTTATTTATTTATTTTTGGTGGTACTGGGGTTCCTGGAAGCCCTTCTATCTCCGGACTACACTCCCAGACCTATTTTTACATTTTTATTTGGAAACAGGGTCTCCTAAGCCAGCGTGCGCGGCTGGCTTCGAACCTGCGCGATCCTCCTGTCTCTGCCTCCCAAGCGCGGGAATTACAAGCGTGCACCACCACACCCGGCTTATTCTTTATTTTGAAACAGGGCTTCACTGAGTTGCAAAGGGCCTAAGTGAAACCCGGATCCTCCTGTCTCAGCTTCCCAAATGCTGGGATTACAAGTGTGCGCCACCACGCCCAGCTTAGAATGCCTCTACTTTCAATCCCCAGTAACACCAAAAAAAAAAAAAAAAAAAAAAAAAAAGAAAAAGGAAAGAAAAATATAGGGTCCCTGAGGAGATGGCTAAGTTAACAAGGTCACAAGAGTGGGCCTAACCCAACCTGACTGGTGCTCTCATGAGTGGTCAGTCCCAGCCCTGGAGGACACGGGGAGCTGAGGAGGCCCCAGGAGAAGCCCACCCGCCCACACCTCGCCCAGGCTCCAGCCCCCAGAGCCGGGAGAGGTGAACGCCTGCTGTTCCAAGCAAGGCCCAGCCGGCAATCGGCAATCGCTCCTGCAGCCCAAGCTGACTCATCGGGCACGTCAGGAGGTTACCGGCATCAGGCTGACCCAGGGGGTGGGGCAACGAACACACACGGGACAGAGCTGGCCCGGATGACCTGCCACTGACGGCTGCGCTGGGGTGGCCGGGGACTTTGCATTGAGGGTGGATGCCGGCTGCGTGTCCTGCCTCTGTGCCACATGACCCAGGGCTGGCTCCGCAGCGCCTTGGAGCTCATCTGCAGGGCGAGGGGCCAGAGGTTGCCCTGCAGGACTGCTATGTGTTTACTGCACACAGCAACTTAGACCCCGTACCCATGTCGGCGGGAGGTGATTACTCTGTGAGCCAAGGCTGGGGCCGGGGCAGGGCATTCACGGAGGGCCCTGTCTGGGAGGTGCAGCTTGCCAGGCACCAGGCCAGCACCTTTGTGGCTTCTCTGGATATATAAAGCTTGCAGTGCCCCACACCACGTCTGGCAGGCCCTCATCTGCCCTAGGAGACATGGGAGGGCATCCAGCGGCACTGACCCCAGGATGGGTGATGGCAGGCAATGCCTGTGCAGAGGGGCCTTGGAGCTGGGACAAGCGGCCACCAAGAGGGACTGGCCCCGTGCGGCTTTCTCGAGGCCGGTCCCCTGGGGTAATTACCCTGGCGATGCCCGAGTGGCTCCGGCACACCTGGGGCCTCATTTGCAGGCCCACGGAGGTGAAGGCAGAGGAAGCCAGGCCCCTGGCGACCGGGGAGGAGCTGCGGGCAGAGGCCGACCTCTGCTGCTACCTGGCTCCTCCTGCTGTGTCCTGGCTCTGCTGGGGACGCTCACCCGCAGCAGCTTCCCAGACCCGCTCCCGGCTGGTCTGCAGACCGTTCTCCTCTTGCTCTCTAAGCATTTCATTTGAAGTTCAATCCTGGCACCTCTCCTGGGCAGGTGGTATTCCTAGTCTGCCTAGATTGTGGGAGGGCCACTGAGGACAGGGCCGCTGGACTTGCCCACGACCACACACTGGTCAGAGGCAGCGGGGCTGGCGCCTGTGGCTCAGCCACTCACAACACAGGCTGGGCCCCTCATGTACACCCTGCGTCCAGCTCCCTGGTGGCTGCGCGGCCGGAACTGGCCCCCAGGGAGCACAGTGGTCAGCAGGAGGTGGGCACACAGGGCCCACGACCTGGGGAAGAACAGCCAGGTGTCATAGGGTGGCAGGCCACGCAGGGTATGGCCAGGAGGAGACAGCGTCTGGGGCCGTCTGGAGAAGACGTGTGAGCCCAGGCAAAGGTACGAGGCGCGCCATGTTCTGGGCCCTCCCCTGCACAGCGACCTGGCCTCTCCATCGAAAGTGAGCTGTCTATCTGTGGAGACTTTCCTGTGCCCCATTGGGCTGTGGAGACTAACCTGGGCCGTCCGGGTTGAACTGTCACCCCCAAAAGACAGGCTGAAGCCCTGGTACCATGAGTGGAATGAGGTCTTAGCAGATGGGCTCAAGTTAAGATGACAATGACCCAGTCCCCATAAGAAGAGGAAAAGTCTGTACAGAGAACACAGGAGGAACAGCACCGGGAGACAGACGGGGCATCGCCCAGGCCCCCAGAGAGGACACAGCCCCCTGCACCCACACCGCCACAGCGGGCTCTGGCCTCCGGAGCTGGGGCAGGAAGTTGCTGCCGTTCTAGGTTACTCAGTTCCCTCTTATCATGGGCCAGATGAGGCTGCTGAATACCGCTTCTATCCAGCCAGGGAGCCCCATTGGCTCTTGGGCATTAAGCAATCACAAAGTCAAGAATGACCAGGAAGCCGGGCGTGGTGGCACACGCCCAGAGTCCCAGTACTTGGGAGACTGAGACCGGAGGACTGCAGGTTCAAGGACAGTCTCAACAAGTAGTGAGAGTCTCATCAAAGTAATGAGACTCTGCTTCCAAATAAAGAATAAAAAATAGGGCTAGGGGGCTGGGCGTGGTGGCACAGGCTTATAATCCCAGCACTTAGGAGGCCAACACAGGAAGATCACACAGGTTCAAAGCCAGCCTCAGCTACTTAGGCTCTCAGCAACTCTGTGAGACCCTGTTTCCAAATAAAATATAAAAACAGGTCTAGGACTGTAGCTTGAAGGTAGAAAGCCTCTGGGTTCCACCCCTAGTAACACACACACACACACACACACACACACACACACACACACACACACAGGGCTAGGGATGTAGCTCAGAGGTAGAATGCACCTGGGTTCAATCCCCAGTGCCATTAAAAAAAAAAAGGAGAGAGAGAGAAAGAAAAAGGAGAGCGGGGCGTGGTGGTGCACACTTGTAATCCCAGCATTCAGGAGGCGGAGACCGGAGGATCAGGGTTCCCACACAGCCTCAGCTACTTAGCAAGGCCCTTTGCAACTCGTGAGACCCTGTTTCAAAAATAAAAAGACTAGCCAGGTGTGGTGGCGCACACTTGTAATCTCCGCGCTTGGGAGGCGGAGACGGGAGTATCATGCAGGTTTGAAGCCAGCCTTGTTGGCTTAAGAGACCCTGTTTCCAAATAAAATATAAAATAGGTCTGGGAGTGTAGTCTGGAGGTAGAAGGGTTCCATCCCCAGTACCACCAAAAAACAAATAAATAAATAAAAATAAAAAGACTAAAACAAATAGGGGTGGGTGTGGCTCGGAGGTGCTATGCCCCTGGGTTCCATCCCTGGTAACTGCAACAACAACAACAGCAAAGAATGGAAAACAGAAATTCTACAAGGAAAACGACCCCAATGATTGGCTCACAGGCTTAGCAGAGAATGCTAAGAGCCCAGGTACAAACAAGCTTTGCGTGGTGACTGCAATGTGTGTAGTCCCTGGCGGCTGCCCTGCGCCTCACAGAGCCCGTGGCACCAGCTGACCTCAGGTACTTAGCCTTCCTGTGGACCCATCCTACAGAGGGGTAGACCGAGGCTCAGAGCGGCCTAGTGCAGCTAACGTTGGAACCTGAGTCAGATCCCGAAGCTGGGGCAGATTGCCACGCTCGGGATATACACTTTGGGGCTACCCCCAGGACTCTCCTCATTCCTAAAACAATGAGATGGACCCCGGAGCTCTAAAGCCAGTGGCCGGCAGCCGGCCTGGCCACACTGGCGAGCAGGAGGGTGGATGCAGGGGGCAGCCATGGGCGGAGAGTCAGACCTGACCCAGGGCAAGGATGCCCCCTCCTGTGGGCTGGGACGGTGACTTCGGCAGCCCAGGTGCCTCTGGCGGAGCAGGCTGGATGTGAGATCGGGTATTTGGACCATGATGCAGGGCTCTGTCTGCAACCTTCCAGCCATAAACCTCGGAGAAACCCATCACCGTGACCAGCGGGTGTGCTGACTCTTCACCGCAGATTAAGGTTGTCTTGTGACCTCAATCGCCCATGCCAACCTTGACTGGGGCTTTGCACTCGGCCCCTGTGCCCACTGCAGGGACAGGGGCTCTGACCTCCAGAGAGCAGAGGGCCAAGAAGCAGGCCTTCAGAAAGCCGGCAGTAGAGCCTGGAGGAGAGGGCTCAGGATGGGAGCCCTGGGATGGGCTAAGAGGCTCGTAGAAAAGGAACCAGGGCTGGGGAGTGAGTGCAGACCCCACTGTGGCAGGCAGGCCATGCTGAGCTCAGAGCGGGCAGCGGGTAGAGGCCCTGAGTCCATCAGCTACAGGAGAGTGGGAAGGGAGGTCTTTTTTTTTTTTTTTTTAAAGTGGTACTGGGGTTCCTGGAAACCCTTCTACCTCTGGCTACACTCCCAGACCTATTTTATATTTTTATTTGGAAACAGGGTCTCTTAAACCAGCAAGGCTGGCTTCAAACCAGCGTGATCCTCCTGTCTCTGCCTCCCAAGTGCGGGGATTACAAGCCTGCGCCACCACGCCCGGCAGAAGGGAGGTCTTAAAGGTGTCGAGGGCTGAGAATGGATGAGCAGGTATGGGAAGACCTTGCCCACATGCTGGGACACCTGAGGGTGCCTGGGCTCCGGGTCAGGGCACTGATCAAGTGGGTGTGTGGGGGTGTATCAAGAGCACACCAGGCTCTGGCTTGGGGGCTGACAAAGGCTAGAAGAACCCTGGAACAAACCCATGATCAGGGGATGCCCCAGGCGGAGAAGGCCCTGACCCCATATGCAGGGCTGGCAGAATTAAGGGAACCTATGTGCAGCCTGAGGAAACGTGAGGGCTCAGGTCACCCCAGCGCTGTCCTCTGCATCTTGGACTGGTGGCCCTAGATCCCTTCAACTCGTATGGCCTTGGCTGGGGGGGTTCCAGGTCACCCCAACCTTGATGCCTACAATCTGGACCAACAGCCGCCAGCCACCCTGACCCCTGTGTACTGGGCTGATGTCCCTGGCCACCCTGAGCCCTGTGTCCTGAGCTGCCAGGGCCCTGGCCACCCTGAGCCCTGTGTCCTGAGCTGCCAGGGCCCTGGCCACCCTGAACCCGATGTCCTGAGATGCCGGGGCCCTGGCCACCCTGACCCCTGTGTCCTGAGATGCCGGGGCCCTGGCCACCCTGACCCCTGTGTCCTGGTCTTTGGGGCCGAGGCCACCCTGACCCCTGTGTGACTGATGGCCCTGGCCACCCTGACACCTCTGTCCTGGGCTGATGGCCCTGGCCACCCTGACCCCTGTGTATTTGATGGCCCTGGCCGCCTGACATCTGCATCCTGGGCTGCTGGGGACGGGGTCGATAGACTACTGCGTGGCCGACGCTCCAGGCCACTGGGTGCCCTACTTGGCCGATGACCCAGGTTCCCCCAACACCCACCTAGGATCTGATGACCCAGGCCACACTCACCTCTGGCGCTGGCCATCCGGGCCGGCGGGCGCCGCGGAGGGGCTGAGCAGGCCCTGGGGCGCGGGCCTGGCGGGCAGCCCCGGGAGGCCGGCGGGGGGCGCGGGCGGCGGCGCGGGCGGCTCGCGGGCCTCGGCGGGCGGCGGCGGCGGCGGCGGCTTTTCTCCACCGGGGCCCAGGCTCGGGGGCCGGCCGTCCAGCGAGATGTTGTTGAGGAAGAAGAGCGCGGCCTGGCGGCGCCGCGAGTCCCCGCGCCTCCGCGGCGCGGGCGGCGGGTTTCGGGCGGCGGGCGCGGGCCTGGCGGGGCCGGGGGCCGGGCCCGGGGCTCCTCCCGCCGCGGCCGCGGCCATGCTCGACTGCGCGCCGCCGCGCCGCCGCGCGCCGCCCATTGGCCGCGGCGCGCCCACATGCAAATGTATCGCCGCCACGCCCTCCCATTGGTCACGACACGCCCACATGCAAATATATCGCCGCCGCGCCCGCGCATTGGCCGAGGCACACCCACATGCAAATATATGGTCTTCGCGCCTGTCCATTGGTTAGTGATGCATTGCGGGTGGGCGCCGAGCCCGGGCGCTCGCCGGGTCCTAGAGACGACTCAAGCGTACCCTGGCCAGCAAGTTGCTGCGCGCCCTGTCCGGGGGCGCCGCGGGTTCGCGTCCCTTCCGTTGTAGTCGCTTAAACGCCGGGCCCTGATCGTCTAGCCTGGCCCTGGCGTTCGGCTCAGCACTCATTGTAGACTGTGGGTCCGGGGCGTAGGGCAGGCGCAGCGCACTTCCCCTTCCAGGCTGAGTGCCCCAGTTCACTTCCCCTTCCCCTGTGTGCCTCCCGCGGGCTGGGCTTCCTGCTGGGCATCCCGCCCCGCGGCGCTTCAGTGAGCACTGGGCCTCAGGAGCCTCACATCCCCGGGGGTGGGGAGGGCGGGTTTTGCACCTGGGCCTCCAGGTGAAGAACAGACCAAGGTTCTTAGGGCAGATGACACCTCCCCGGGCAGTGCCAGGCTGAGCCCTGGGCAGAGTCCTGCACTTCCCTTCCCAGCAGCGTGACCTTGAGCCTGCTGTGTGCCCAGGCCCCAGTTTACTCCCGCAGGCCCCCCCCCCAACTTTGGAGCCGGTGAACTTCCTGCTCAGGCTCTTGGTGGGGGGGGGCGTACCTTAAGGGTGCCCTGGGGCCCACACCCACCCTGCCTGTGGGAAGGAGGGAGCAGGCCCCTGTCTTGGGGGACACTGAGGCAGGGTCCGCTGCACTCCCTGCCCATCCCCCAGGCCTCTTGTACAGGGTGGTGCCCAGGCCAAAGCTGGCCAGCCGGTCAGGGCGGATGGAGCGCACACTGGTGTTTTATTTCACCTTGGAAAAAGCAGAGCAATCTTTACCAACTGGAGATCAGTCACACACACACACAGTCTCTCTCTCCCCTTTCTGACTCCCGGTCAGGATCGGAGCTGGCCCAGCCTGTGTCTTGCTGTGGCTGTGGACGCGTGGGTTTCAGACTCTGGCCAGGCGTGGTCACTCGCGGCTCACAGTGGCCAGGCACGGCCCTCCCTGCTCAGGGGGGTCATGGGTTTCTTGGGCCCTGCGCTGGCTCTCACCAGGGGTGAGGTCTAGGCTTCTATCTGGCTGCCCCAGCATGTCCCTTACAGGAGCAGCTGTTAGGGACCTCGGGCCCCGGGCATCGCGGACACCTCTCTGTCCCCCCACCTTTGTGTGTCTGCCTGGCCCGTGGTCCATCTCCTAGAGTTCTGGTTTTAGCCAGTTTTCCACGTCTGCCCTTTGTCTACTCGGCACACTCCCAAGTCTGGGCCTCAGGAGCCACCTTACTTGTCCTCCTCAGACACAGCGTTTCTCTTCCTCACCCCTTTCCCACTGGACCCTCGACCGGGGCCCTTCCTCCGTGGCCCACAAGCTCCCTGATGGCGGTGGAGACCTCTGCCTCTGTCTCTGCCCTGGGAGGGGCGGGCCTCAAATGTCATTTGCAGGGGAATTATCCCCAGAAGCTGCTTTGAACACCCCCGAGTCCTGGTGCAGTGGATCCCGGATGGGGCTGTGGGTCTCAGGCTGCTCTGGTGGAGCGCAGACACCACGACGACGTCCCTGGGCACTGTAGGTGGGATCCTGGCGAGCTGCCCATGGCAGACAAGTTTCTGGGGCTCAGGAGTGCATCAGGGAGGGGTGGGCGCCCTGCCCAGGCCCTTCCCAGGGGCACCTGGCAGAGCAGAGGACTTAGCACAGTTTTGCCTCCCGGCACTGATACAATAGGGTTCCTCTTGGGCCACCTGCCCGGTGGGTGGAGGATGGCTGCCCCCCCTCCCCCGCCAGCTGCACGGGTCACCTCCTTCACATGTTTATTCTCTGTGCTCTCTGGGGACTCTGCAGAGGGCACCGCATGCCCTGGGAACTGCCTCCCCATTGCTGGATGCCTGTTTACATGGACTCCACAAGGGGGCGCTTGAGACCGAAGCCTTGAACTCCACGCCTGCTGGGGCCGGGGCCGGCCTCCGGGCTGGGATGGTGTGTTGCATCCTGGAGCTGGGTGCTGCCCACAGAGGGCAAGGTGGTGGGGCCGGCCAGGGCCTCAGCAGTCCCCGCCCGCCTGCCCGCTCTGCTCCCTGAAGGGCTTTGTGGCATAGCTGCAGCTGAGTGCTGAAGCCCCCCAGGCCACTTCCTGCCAGGCCCTGATCCTTGCTGTGCCTGCAGCCTGTGGCCTGCTGCTCGGCGCCGTAGCCAGTCCAGGCCAGTCAGCTGGACAGCCACTTCTGAGCAGGTGACTTTGGCCGGGCTGGGCTAGGTCTCCTCCCGGCAGCTGGTGCAGGGCGAGGGGCTGCGGTCCTTGGTGTCCCTTGGGCTCCCGGCGCCCTCGGCTGCTGCCAGCGCCTCCCTTGGCTTCTTTTTCCCCTGGGGCAGCTTCTTGGAGGCTGTGGAAGTAGACTGGAGTCAGGCAGAGGCTGCGGGTGGCCTCGTGTCCTCTGTCCAGGGGAGGTAAGCCGGCCACCCTGCTCTAAACTGCAGCGAACTCCTGGAGCAGGTGGCCATGGGAGGGGGCCTCAACTCGGAACCTCCTCTTGCTTTGTGGAGGGCCGGGACGTGCAGAGTCCCCGGCACACTGCCCCCAGGCCTCCACGGGCTGGGGCTGATATCAGGGCCAGGGACATCGGGCCCGGGGGTGCCCACCGGGGACCTGCTAAGATGTGAGACCCAAAGCCTGTTCCTGGCCCCTGCACCAGCCCCGTGACCTTGGACAAATTACCTTGCCTCTCTAGCCTCAGTTTCCCACCGGTGACACTGATTATTCTACCTGCTTGGCAGGGCCAGGGGTCCACAGCAGTAGCCTCTCTGATCTACCCACTCTCGGTGGCACAGACACAATACCTTGGTCTTGAGTTCTGTGCTGCCCTGCCAGGCAGAGAGATGCCCAGCACATGCAGGGCATGGGCCACACCAGGTGGTGTCGTGGGAGCGGGTGGTATCCCAGGGGCCTGCTAGGAGCCCCCTGCCAGCCATCCCTGGCCTGGACTAGCTGAGAGGGTGGGGGGCTGGCTCGGCTCAGCATGGAGCTGGGAGCTGACGTCCTTAGATGCTGGGGACAGTCCCCAGCCGGGCAGTTTCTGCGGATGCACAACAGGAAGTGCCTACATTTGGGGCGGCAGGTGCACCGGCCCCTCCACCTTAGCAAAGGCCACTGCAATGACTTTCGGGCAGCTAAGGCGTGCTGGGGTGGCCACGGCCCCGCCTGCCCGGTCGTAGGCCTGCTTGCACAAACACCAGGGCCACATGATTATCAGCTCAGGTGTTCAAAGGCTCTGCCATGGTGGCCAAGCAGGAAGCGGGAAGTTGTCCTGATCCTCTGGGACCAGGGACCTGGCTCCTCAGGCCTTATCGAGAGCGGCCGAGCCAGAGGTGCCACCCTGGGTGAACAGCTGGGCAGCCCCCAATTCCAGGCAGAGACACGCTCCCCATGCCCAGAAGACCTGCCTGTTTGCTTGAGGGGGGACAAGAAGGTGCAGGGGTGCCATCCCTGGGGGCTGTGTATGGACCAGTATGCGCCTTCTTTCTGGACCACCTCCAGACCTATTTTATATTTTATTTGGAAACAGAGTCTCACTAAGCTGCTGAGGCTTCGAACCCGCAATCCTCCTGTCTCAGCCTCCCAAGCGCTGGGATTACAAGCGTGCGCCACCACGCCCAGCCTGGGCCTTTTACTCTTACTCCCTTGAAGTCTCATGGAGCACCAGGGTCAGCCCATCTACAGGTGAGGGAGCTGAGTCTCAGGGTGCGCAGCGAGGAGGCCAGGACTCCAGGGTCACCCCGGGCCCCTCCTCCTAAGAAGCCTGCATGGAGAGCTGCTCTGGGCCCTGCTGGCCTGGAGACACCATTCTCCAAGTGGCCAGGAGGAGAGTGGCTGGGACGCTGGTGCTGTGCCCCCGACCCCAGCTGGCCTCCTGGTACCTTGACCCGCTGGCTCTGACACCCGCTTCCTCTTCGGCTGCAGACCTCGCTGGTGTTCCTCGGTGCAGAGACTCCTGTGGCCCTCCTCCGGCAAGCTCTGCGTGGCATCTGCTGTAGGGCTCAGGCCCGCCTGGGCAGGAGAGGCCACACTTAGGGCGAGGAATGCCCCATCCCCATCCTGGGCCAGGGCCCACACGAGCCCGTGCCTGGGACCCACCTCGCTGTCCGAGGTGTCCGGTTCGTCTAGTTCATTCCACTCTGGCCTCTGTGCTGTGGCCCTGCTGGGCTCTGAAAGATGCAGGGGCTGGGGTCAGCCAGGCTGGTGGCCCCAGAGCCCCTGAGCCTGTCTGGCTAGGATGGTGGTTGGGGACCACGCTGCAGGTGAAGACACAGATGCCCTGGGGCATCTGCTGATCAGAGGCAGGCTGGGGGGTGAACTTGGCTCTGCCTCTCCAGTGCCCACCTCTGGGCCCCTGCGCCTCCCTCCCCTCCGCGGTACCGCTTCCTGCTGGACCCTGGGTGTCCACTCTACCTGGTGGCCCATCAGTGGCCGGCCCCTGCCGGTGGGGCACTGGCCTTGGCCTTCTTCCAGCCTCGCCATCAAGAGAGGGCAGCCTGGGGTTAGGCTCTTGGGCGGTGTGTGGGGGATCCTGGAGGAGGCAAGGAAGTGGCTTGAATGTTTTGGGGGTGCCCATGCCCCCACTCAGCCCTGGACACAGCCCACAGGCCATCTGAGGCTGCACTTGGGCACCCCCTTTCTTTTCTAGGTGGTGGGGGCAGCTGGCTTTTTGGGCAGAGGTCAATGAGCGCCCTAAGCAGAGGTGTAGGGCCTGGGGAGGGAACAGAGGGGAGGACAGAATGGGGCTGTGTTAGCACTGGGCCCTTACCATGGGAGTGGTGGGGTCTTCTGACTCTGGCACGCAGGTTTCCTTGGTGCCGTTGCTGAGTACCCGGGGGCTGCAGGTCAGGGGTACGGACTCAGTTCCTCGGCATGGCTCGGGGCTGGGGGTGTAGGCAACTGTGGGGCTGAGCGATGCCGGCTGGCTAGTGGATTTAGGGGCGTCCCGGCCCCGGCCTCGTTCCGAGAGGTCCAGGGGTTTGTCTGGGGCACAGTCCTGGGTGGCTGTGCCCTCCTTCCTCCGGGGGCTGCCTGGGTCTGTGGGCGGCAGGCGCCACCCGCCAGGCAGGGCTGTTGCGGTCAGAGTTGCCCCGGGCACCTCCCTCTCGGGGCTGTCGCAGTCTGAGCCTAGGGGTGGGGAGGGTGGTGTCTCCCCGGGTGTGGGTGTGCCCCTCAGGCGGGTACTGTCTGCCCGCGCCCGTGCCCGCAGCTGTTGCTGAGCCAGGAGCAGGTGCAGTGCTCCCTCCAGTCTCGGGTCCTGCATGCCCACCAGGCTGCTGGGCAGCCCCAGCAGGCCTGTGGACTCCTCCCAAGCCTCGGCCTCCACGGCCTTCTGGCCCCAGTCCCGGGGGCTGCTGCGGGGGGTCCTCAGGGGCAGGGGCAGGGGCAGGTGTCGGTGCAGGGGCAGGCGGCGGTCGGCCTGCAGAGAGCGCTTCAGGGACTCGTAGGCCATGGCGGAGGACCGGGTGGCCCGCAGGAAGCTGTGGGGAGGAGAAGCCATTGACTGTAGCCCTTGGTGGTGTGACTGGCTGAGTGAGTGCCGAGAGGGAGGGACAGCAGGCCCCCCATTTCACAGGCGAGGAAACTGAGTCCTGGAGATGCCAGGCCAGATGCCCAAGGCCACACGCCGGAGGGAGAGGGTAGCCCCAGCCCCTGGCTCTGAGGGCCATGCAGTGTGGAGAGTGTGGGGTGGATCGGAGGAGGCCGGCGCCTGGACACCGAGTCCTCTGCCTCTTCCTGGTAGGATGGACGACCGCAGGAGCATCAGCCCCCCCCCCCCAGTGCAGGTCCACCCCCGCACGGCCCCACTCCCTCGCTCAGAGGCTCGCAGGGTCCTTCGAGAGCCTGCCCATGGTGTGGCCCTCTCTGTGGCTCCTGTGTCCCTGGGACTTGGCCACTCAGAGGGGAGCCTTGTACCAGGAAGGATGCCCAGAAAAGCCGAGCCAGAGAACAACAGAGGTTCCCGGAGGGATAGTGAGGAGGACTGCTGGTCTCTTATAAGGACAGGGCCAGAGTCAGAGGTGGTAGCCGCTCCCGGGGGTGGGGTGGAGGCCTCACCTGTCCAGGGGCAGGCCGTGCTCGTAGGTTGGGCTGGGTGGGCTGCTCCTGGTGGCCTGCAGCGGGGGTGTCCCGTTGGCAGAGCTGCGGTCAGCTGGGCAGGCCTGGGACCCGGGTCGTACCACGGCGACGGTCGCGTGGAGCTGGTTGGCGATGCGCTGGGGGCTCTGCGCAGGGTGGACTGGTCAGCCTGGCCAGGATGCCCCACCTGGCCTCCCACGTCAGGTGGAGCTCAGAATCCCTGCCTGGGTCTGGAGGCCGGAGTGCTGAGCAGGAGGATGGCTGCCGAGTGCGGTGGACTCAGGCTCTCGCTCTTACCATATCTGGGGCCCGTGGCTCAGGCAGACTGGCATCTGGGGAGATTTTGGCCACCGGAGGAGTTCTGTAGCCCACCGGCTTTTCTGTGGGCGGAGAAGCAGTGGAAGACAGCTGGGGGCCGGGGCCGGGCTGCTCAGCCCCCAGAAGGAGGGCTCCACGGCCCCGTGGGTGCCCAGCTTCATGGACTCTCCCCGTTCCACAGTACCTTCCCCCCGTGGCCCCATGCCCAGCTGGTCTTCGTCAGCCTCCTTGTGGCCTCCCGGTGGCTTCTCAGGGATGGCCTTCCAGCCACCGGGGGATGGGAACAGCAGGGGCGAGGGGGAGTCGGCACCGCCCTCCCTGGCCAGGGGCTCAGGCCTGTCTCTGGAGGGGAGGCAAGGACGGGGCACGTGAGGGCCAACGGTGGGCGCCCGGGGAAACCAGAAACAGCAGGCACCCTGCTGGGGCCAGCCCTGTGGGGAGGCAGGCGGCCACCGATGGTGCCTTGACGTCCCGCCATCAAGGGTCCGGTGGGCGTGTCCAGGCCCGCCCCTCCCACTCACTCGAGGCCGCGCAGCCGCTTCACCTCCTCCTTCAGCATCCTGTTCTCCTCTTTCAGCCCGTTCATCTCGTTGGCTGCAGAAGGCAGCAGTTAGCAGAGTGGCCAGGGACGGGAGGGGCCGCGGGGGGCACAAGGGATCTCTTTACCAGGGCCCCCCTTTTTCCTTTTTTTGTGGTATTGGGGATGGAACCCAGGGGCATTCTACCTCCGAGCTATACCCCCAGCCCTATTTTCATTATTTATTTATTTATTTATTTGTGGTACTGGGGTTCCTGGAAGCCCTTCTACCTCCGGGCTACACTCCCAGACCTATTTTTACATTTTTATTTGGAAACAGGGTCTCCTAAGCCAGCGCACGTGGCTGGCTTTGAACCTGCGTGATCCTCCTGTCTCCGCCTCCCAAGCGCGGGGATTACAAGCGTGTGCCACCACGCCCGGCGCATTCTTTATTTTGAAACAGGGTCTCACTGAGTTGCAGAGGGCCTCACTAAGTAGCTGAGGCTGTCCGCAAACCGCGATGCTCCAGTCTCAGCCTCCCGTGTGCTGGGATGACCAGCGTGCCCACTGTGCCCGGTCCTCAGCCTCCCGTGTGCTGGGATGACCAGCGTGCCCACTGTGCCCGGTCCTCTCTTTTTTCTTGCTCCCAGCCACATCCCTAGCACTTGGTCCAGGACCTGGCTAGCATACAGCAGGTGCCATATATATGCACGCTACCCAAGTGGATGATCAGATTTCCCAGCCTTGAGGTTTGGAAACGTGCCCCCTGCAGAGTGTCCCTGGTGCCCCCCCCCCAAGAGAAAGGGGGCGTCTCCTTTGTTATCAGTGGGCGGGGAGAAGCCCAGGCTGCTCCCAGGGGGAGGAGGGGGTGAGGCCCCCGCAGGCCAGTGAGGAGCTCAGGCTGGCTGGGCGCTTTGTACCCTCCTCCTCCCTCAGCGTGGGGCTGGCTGCCTCCCCGTCCCCAGCCCTGGGTCACCACCCCGCGGGACGCCGGGCTCACTGAGGACGCAGATGCGCTGCAGGGTCTGCAGGTGGGAGCTCTCGAACTCCAGCTGCTTCTTCCTGGCCAGCTCCTGGGTGACCATGCAGCGGTCGCACAGGCCGGCCCGCAGCCTGCGGGCGGGGGCAAGAGGCTGCGCTGAGAGGGGAGCCCGCCCTGCCTGGCCCCACCCTGAGCCTAGTGTGCAGTCAACTGAGCTTAGGGAGGAGTCTTAAGAGCAGGGTCCACTAAGGCGCTGAGGGGTCCTGCAGCGGAGAAACCTGGCTGCAGGAGGTTCTCAAACTCACTTGCTGGCTGGGGACCCACTCACCTGTTCTCCAGCACCCGCAGGTTCTCCTTTAGGGCCTTCTGCTGTTCCCTGAGCTGCTGGTTCTTGGTGAAGAGCTCCTCCACCCGCTGTGCATCCCTGTGGGGGAAGCAGCCGAGGCGTGCTGACCCAGCACAGCCTGGGCCGGGTGGGGCCTGCTCAGGGCGCCTGTCTGTAGGGACCTGCCCCGGGCGTGGGCCTAGCCCCCTGCTCCCGGACCTGGGCTGTCCCTCCGCCACCTGGCAACTCTGCCTGGTCCACCTGCTACCTGCTCAGCTATGGCACAGGAGAGCTGAAGCGTGGTCAGAGATTGGGCATGAGGAGCCAGGCCTGCAGGCTGTCCCAAGCAGACAGGCCGTATCTTGGGCCGCTTGTGGCCGACATCCTGGTCTCCCGCGCACCCGGGGCCCAGTCTGCTCCACCCTCATGTGCTGTGTGATCTTGGCCAAAGGTCCCCCCGTGCTGAGCCCAGTTTTCCTTCTTGCCCGTGGCTCCGGGGATGCCGCGAGCCCTGGCTGCCCTCGTCTAGGCCGACTCACCGGCACCGCTCTGAGTTCAGTTCCAGGAGCTTGTTCTGCAGGCCTGGAGGAGTGAGCAGAGACGGGTGGCAGGTCAGGCCCAGCCCCGCCGCTCCCCCGCAGCCACAAGCTGGCATCTGTGCCCAGCCGTCACGCGGGGCCCTCTACGAATGGCTGCCACCTGCCCTCTGTCTGGGGCCGCTGCTGGGACGCCTGGCCCCAGGTTCGTCTGTGGCTGGCGGAGGCTGGGGTCTGTGGTCTGGGCCCAGCCCCTCCCCTGTCCAGGGGTGTCTGGCTCTAGAACCTGTCTGGAGGCTGGTAGGGACCCCAGAGCTGGAAATGCCGGCCTCCTGGTAAGGCAGAGGGGTCAGGAGGGGCTGTTTTTTGGGGCTGCTGGTGTGAGACTAACAGGCTTCCAGGAAGACCCAAAAGATCCTTCTCACAGCGTGTGTGTGACCCAGCGAGGGCCTGGGCCACCTCCCTCGGTACTCAGTAAGTTCCCAGCCCCACTGGACTCTTGAGAGGGCCTGGGGGGCTGTCCAGGAGTGGTAACCCTGCCCTGGCCGGGGTAGACAGTGTGTGGGACCTGAGGCATGTCCTGGCAGGAGGGGAGAATTTCAGCTCAGGGTCCTGGACGCTCTGACGGGCCTCAGGAGCCGTGTCCTCCGTCCCTGAAGTGCACCTCATTCTGGGAGCCTCCAGGACCCCTCTGAGCTTTGCTTCTGCCCGAGTGGCCTGGCCTCCAGGAGAACCCAACATGGCCACACTCGAAGGCTGGGCCCAGCAGGTGGCTGGGAGGTGCTGGGGCAGCCTGGGTTGTGCCCCTCCCCCGGGCCACCCTCTGGCCATCCGAGGACCCCTGCCTGAGAGCAGCCCTCAGCTGAGTCTGTGCCCAGCCACTCTCAGCTTGGGATCTGGGCCTCGGCTCACTTCCTGGCTAGAAAGAAGGGGCCCAGATGTGTTGAGTGGGGGGCAGGGGACAGGCAGGAGCCATCCCCCGGGGCCGGGGGCTGTGGGCCTCCATGCCCAGCTGCTCACCCAGGACCTCCTTCTCGTGGACGTCCTTCAGCCGATTCAGAGACTCCACGAAGGTCTCCATGGCTCCCGGGCCGGCCTCTCCGCGGGTTGGGGGTGCGCACGGCCGTGCCTCTACTGCCCCTTTGTCTCCAGCCTGGTGAGCGGTGCGAGATGGTCACCTGAGGAAGGCCACGGTCGTGGAGCCCAGCCACAGACTGGGAGGCGCGCTGCCTGCCTGTGTGGGCTCAGAGCCATACGGTGCTGGGGCCCAGGCCCCACAGGCAGATGCAGACTGCGCAGCCTGTCCCCTGGGGAGGGGCTGGAGGAGGCGAGGGTCCCATGGCGGTGAGCACCAGCCCCTCTGAGCCACTCTGTCCCCCGAAAGGTGTCCACCGTCTGTCCCCATGGTGGCCTGGAGCAGTGGATGAGCCGGAGCCAGGACTCTCGGAGCAAGAGCCCCGCCTGACCCCGCCGTCTGTCAAGGCCTGGCAGCCCCTTTGCCCCCACCCTCCAGCCCACAGCTCAGGGGGCAGGGCAGCCCTGTCTTTTCACAGGTGCACATTCACAGAGGCACACACATCCATGCACACGCGCACACACGCAGACAGCACATGCAGGCACCAAACACACCCATGAAGACACAGAGCCACAGCATGCACAGTACCTGTGCACAAGCACAGGCCTATGGGTATGCACACACAGGCGTACAGACACACGCACACCTGCTTAGGTACCTGCTGATGTGCAGACTTACACACAAGGCGTGTGTGTACACACATAGCCATGCAGACACACACGCATGTGTACAGGCACGTTCCAACACACAGACATGCATCATATGCAGTATGTGTGTACATGCATGAGCCGGTATGCACACACAGATATGCAAGCAGTTAAGCGTCTGCACACCAGGTGGAAGCTGGGCTCCTGGGGCAGGGGGCCGGGCCAGGGCAGCGGGCACATGGGGAAGGGTGGGCGCCAGGTCCCTGGGTGTGGCGAAGGACGGGACACCAGGAGGTGGGCTCCTTACACACACTGCAGACCCGCTTGGGCTCTGGGGCACCCCAGATCTTGTGAGGTGGTGGGGTGGCAGCGGGTGGCTCTGTCTGGTGGGTAAGGGCTCTGGGGACGAGAATAGGAGCCCCCATGCCCCCGCTGAGGCTGGGGGCCTGCGCTTGCCGATGGGATGCCCTATAGGCCACGGTGGCAACTCTGGGCCCGGGGACCAGGCTCACCCAGCTCCCTGTATCTCACCGTTCATGAGAATGCTGGTCCGTTTCCTGAGCCCCACACATGCGTCCCTGGCCATGCCTTCTCACCCTGACCACACCGCTGGGAGCCTCTATCCACACGGGGAAACTGAGGGTGAAAGTGGTCACTCCTGGCCTGCTCACTGGGAGGACGTGGGAGCTGGACTTGAGCCCCGGCTGTAGGGCCCCGGCTGGGTGCTTTCCTGGTGGCCCTGGGGCTCGGGAGGGGAGACGGGGCTGGGGCTTGTTACAAGGGCTGCTGCCAGGCTGGGCGAGCAGGACCAGGAGGGATGAACTACAGCACCCGAGAGTCCACCGACTCGCCCAGCGGCGGCTCTCCCCTGGCCCCAGAGCCTGCCTGCCGCGTGGACTGGGCCGAGGCCTGTAGAGGATCGCCAAGGAGAGGCCGCAGGCTGCGGGTCCACCTGGGGCACTGCTCCCAGCGGCGGGGCCTGGTCCCCGCCCACCCGAGGGCTCCTTCCGGTCTTCCTCCTAACCACAGCAGCCCTGCCTAGCTCTTCCGCTCAAAGTCTTCAAAGGACAGTGGGTGGGAAATCTTCCTCTGCATAGGCAGGCAGTGTGGAGCCAGACTTACAGCAGGGTGAGGCACCGCATCCTGCCGGGACTCCCATGCTTCCCGTTGGGGCCTGTGGCCACGATGGAACGGGGCGGGCCCCTAGCCTGCGGACAGCACTGCTGCGAGGTGACAGGACTTCCCAGGAGGACAGGTGGCAGCGCCAGTGTCCTGGACTTCTTTCTGCCTTTGGGATGGCTCAGCCTCCACCCTCCTGGAGTGTTGGGGGTCCAGGGTGGAGCCCCCACCCGGGGCATAGTCTGCAAGCCTGGGTGTGTTGGGGTGGAGGTGGGCGGTGTGCAAGGAAAGCCCACAGGCCTATGCCCAGCAACCTCCAGCCGCGGCCAGCCCAGCCGCCCTTGCCGGGAACCTGGCCTATGCTTGGCTTGCCGAGTGTAGCTGGGGTGCGGGGAACTCTGAAGGTGGGGTGGGGTATCCCCAGATCCAGGCCTGGGTTGGGAGCTGCAGGGGTGAGGGGCTGGGTCGATGCCTCTGGCCTGGGGGCTGCACAGGAGACGGTGGTGAGACCTTTGGGGGCTCATCACCCAGGGGTACCTCACCTCTCCGACTCTGGATGTCCCAGCTAGGAGGTTCCTTCTGGGGCTGAGCCCCCCCAAAGGAACTCGTACGAGGGCAGGGTGATCACCTGGGCCCTACTTGCTGATGGAATCATTGGAAGCAGACTGACTAGCTCTCAGACGCTCCCAGGGCGCAGGGCCTTGGTCTCTGCCAAGCTCCCTGTATCTCACCGTTCATGAGAATGCTGGTCCGTTGGGACCAGCATTTGGGATGAGCTCACAGCGCCTGAGGTGGGGTTCTGCCCGCAGTCAAAGCCGCTGAGCAGCGGGCCTGCCTGGCCTGGGCTGCACCCGCTGCCGGGGCTGTGCAGCAGGCCCCGTACCCACGCCTGGCGGCGGCTGGAACCCAAACCAGTGTCTCCCTCACCAGGACTGCCTGCGCATCCCACTGTGCTGGAACCTTCCCTACACCATCCAGCTGTGTCCTCCCCAGGAACAGTCATGCTGCAGGCCTGCCTGACCTCCAGGTCCCCACCTGCCTTCCAGGGCCCCGCTCCCTCCCAGGGCTCCACCTGCCCCTCAAGTGCCCCTGCCCCTGGGGGTCCCACAGCTGTCCCCAGGGTGGCCAGTCAGAGGAGGCGGATGTTTCCACTACTGATCCCAGCCAGCTGGCGTCTCAGTGCCCCAGAGGGTGTTTCCCCAAGCTGGCAGGCATCAATCTGGGCAGAAGCTAAAGGCATGGGTTTAGGTGTGATTCCTGTCCGTCTTTTCCTGTGTGGCCTCAGGCGAGTTGCTTTACCTCTCTGAGCCATTTCCTTATCTGGGGGTAATAGTGTGCCCCGCCCCGTATCAAGTGTTGTGAGGTTCCCACCAGGTATTTCAGGTTCCAGGTGAGGCAGGCTCTGCAGGAGCCCTGCAGGTGGCCTGTGCTGAGTGCACCCAGAGGGAGCCCTGTTTTAGTTAGTGCCCTGATGGCCAGCAGGCTGCCAAGAGGAGCCCTCCTCCCAGGACAAACTCAAATCGCATGGCCAGAAGACCTTCTGCAGGAAAAGTCCCCCAGGTCCAGGGCAAAGGCCTGGGATGGCACAGGGAGGGGACCGTGTTCACGGGAGCCTCGCTTTGAGGCCATGGTCTTGGTGGCTATGCCCAGGGAGGTGCCACCTTCCAGCGCCACAGCCCCCAATAGGATGGGGCACGGTTTGACCTAGGGCCAAGCCCCCTGGTGCTCAGCAAGCACCTGAGCCTGTGCTGTTGGGGGCATCGGCTGGCCCCTGCTCCTTCAAAGGTGCTGGTGCAAAGGAGCTGCCTGGCTTCATGGCCCTGAGGGCTCTGCTCAGGATCCCACCTACCTCCCGCCGCTGCTACTTGGGCCAGGCGCGCTGTCGGAGCCCATGAGTGTTTATGGAGACCTGCTGCGTGCTCGGGGCCCAAGCCCGCATGGCCGTCGAGCTGGTGCTGCCTGTCCCAGTTTACAGACCCAGACACTGAGACTCAGAGCAGGAGAGGGACCTAGTGGGGCAGGATTCAAACTGGGTCTGACTGGCTCCGGTGTCTCCTCCCTCCCTCATGGGGCTTCTGCAGGGATGGCAGAGCCTCTCCCTCGGTGACTCTGGCCGAGTCCCTGGCCTGGCTATACCTCAGTTTACCCACCCACAAAACAGGTGGTGGTGAGGCCTGGCCCAGGGTGTGAAGGCCACAAGTGCCCGGCCAGAGAGGTGCTCTAGTCATGATGGGTCTCTGGGCCAGCCAGCCTGTGAAGGGGCCCCGCCACGTGCCAGGACCCCACAGGGTCCATGGCCGCACACCCTGTGTTATAGGAAGAAGCTGAGGCCCAGAGAGATGTCGCCTGTCCACGGTCACCAGCAACCAAGGCACAGCCAGGACGCAAACAGGGCCTCCCAGCAGCCTCCTGGGCTAATTCAGGGCCACACTCACAAAGGGGTCTGCCTGGCCACGTCGGACCTTCTCCAACACACACAGGCCCATGATAGGTGCACACGCGTGTGACAGCCCTCCCACACATGTGGACAGCAGCACTCCCCCACAGAAGCCCACGTGTGCACACACGCCAACCAACCAGACCACGCACAGCCTGCCGCGGGCCCGGGGTGAGCTGCAGCCCGGGTGCCTGTGCACACCTGAGCAGGCGTCTCAGGTAGCTGCGGCTGCAACTTGACTCCTCAGGGATGGGCTGGCCCTCCATGCCCTCCTGGGCCTGGGGGCAGGGGCTGCTCACACAGCCTCTCACAGACACCGAGGGGGCTTCCCACCGCCCCCACCGGCCCCCGTGCCCACGAGCAGAGGTGTCTGTGCCGTCTTCAACCTGCCTGACCTCAGCAGCAGGCAGTGGAGACATCCAGGATGGAGGTCCAGCTTGCTCCTGAGCCCTTGAGCCCTTCAGCGGACCCCGGAGCTTCCTGGGGCCACGGTGCCGGGCCAGCCCAGGCTTCCCTCTCTGCACCCGGCCCCCGGCAGGAAGCCCACGGAGTCCTCCTCCTTACTCAGTCCCCAGGACCAGGCACCCGGAGCAGGTGGCCCGTGTCCCCGTGCAGCCTAGAGGTCCAGGGCCGCCCACCTGCCCCGGCTGCTGCCTCTGGCTCAGGAGTCTGAGGGCCCTCCAGCCCCGTGGTGAGCACCCCCAGGGGCCCCGGCCCAGCAGCCCCGCCAGCTGCCCCGCTTGGAGTCACCAGGTACTCACATGGCCCCTTGCCCTGCCGCGACCTCCGGGGGCGTCTGTTCCGGCCCCAGTGCTCTCTACCCGGGAGAGATAGGACTGAGCACTGCGTGAACTTGCACAAGCAAGACAGAATTTTGGCCAAACCCGCTTGACCGGTTTCCCCTTCTCCCATCCCGGAGCAGAAAGGAGGCAGGGACGGCCCAAAGCCGCCGGGCGGGTTCTGCCATCTCCGGGAAAGCGGCAGAACAGGCCGGGCCTGCAGCACATAGAGATGGGATTGTTTCCCCATAATCGCCGCCTGCCCTGTGCACCGCCAAGCCGCCAAGCCTGTGACCGCGAGCACCAGCGGCCGGGCAGAGGGTGGCCCGAGGGCGGCGGGGAATACGGGGGACATGGGCCGGGCCGAGGCAGAGACGGCAGGCTGAGGATGAGGGGGAGCACTCTGGCCCGGGCAGCAGGAGGGCTGCCCCCAGCCCGCTCACCTGGGCTCACCCCTGGGTGGGTGAAAGTCCCTGTCTGTGACTTGGGGACAGAAAGCCCAGGGTCCGTGAACACCCTGCTCCATTCTCCTCCCTGGGAGAGGGGCTTCTGCGGGCGATGGAGGTGGGCAGGGGCTGAGCCTGGGTCTGCCCAAGCTCTGTGCTGGCCCAGGTGGGTGGGCATCTCCAGGCCCCAGGGCAGGCTGGGTGTCCTAGCCAGGTGGAGCTTGGGTGACAAGTGGGGGGGGGGGCTGGCCTGGCCGGGTGCTGGAGGAGCCAGGTGTGTGTGGTGTTTGTTCTCAGGACAATGGCGTGTGGCCGCTCTCACCTGGAGCAGAGCAGCCTCTGAGGGCTGTGGATACCCCCCCTCCAGCCCCGCCATCCTGGGCTCCCAGCCTTTGCACAGAAGCAGGGCCTCCTGGGTCCCTGGGGCCACAGGAGGAGGCAGCCAGGCTCCCTCAAGGCCCCAGGTGGCCTTCGGCATGCAGGCCTCGGAGCAGGAGGACCTGGGGCCCGGCCAGCAGGTGAGGCTGGAGGACAGGGCACCCGGACTTCCTGTTCCCTCCTGGCTGCCCACAGCTGGCCCTGCGCTTGTGCTGAGGGCCGGACCATCTCTGGCCCCACGATGGCCCCCTGGGCTGGACTCTGGGAAGGAGGTGTGGTTAGCAAGGGGTCACCCAGAGTCTGGCCAGGCCATGGGGCGTCGCGGATGCCTGCCTGTCCCCTCCTGGTGGGCCCTTTCTGAGAGGTGGCCGCCACCACAGGCATATCGCAGGGAGGGAGTGGGCGTGGCCAGCACGGTCCCAGTGTGTGGGGAATGTGTGTGTGTGCGAGTGTCTGCGTGTGTGTGTTCATGTGTCTGCGTGTGGGCAAGGATGGGTGTTGCAATCCTTTTGCTGTGGTCTGTTCCTGTGCCCCCAATTCAGACGTTGAAATTCTAACTCGAGGCTGTTGCTGGGGTTGGGATGCAGTCAGTGATGATACCAGGAGGTGGCGCCCTGCTGTGTGGGATGGGCGCCCTGATAAAGGGACCCAGAAACTCCTGGCCCCTCCCTCCGGGAGGAAGAGGTGGTCTTTGTAGAAGGAGCTGGCCTCACCAGGCGGGGACTCCTGTCTGTGACAGGCAGGGCTCTCTCTGTGCCTGGTCCATGGCATCCTGGACCAAGCCCCTCTGCTATAGCCGTGTGCACAGTGGTCAGCGGCTGGCCCTCGCTGTGCGTGCTCCCTGCGTGGCCCTGTGCGTGTGGCTGGGCGAACGTCTGGGCCGTCTTTGTAGGCAGGAGAGGCCCCATCCCCGGCAGGGCTGACCCCCCTACCATTCTGAGGCAAGGCTGGCCGTGTAGACCCTGGTTCTCTGCCTTGCTGTCCCGGCCCCAGCCCAGCCAGGACTGAATCCTGATTTTGCCCCTGAAGAGCTGGGCCACCTTGGGCCAACCGCTCTGAGCCAGGGCTTGACTTGCAGAGGGGCTTCCTCGGCCACTCTGGAGGAGTGCTGAGGCGGCAGGCAGAGTCCTGGCCAGGGCCTGCCCCGGGGTCTCCGCAGTGGGCCTCTTCCTGCCGGGTGAGGGCATGGGTGGGGCTCTTACTGGACAACGGCAGGGTTTCTCAAAGGTAAACACACTGCCCTGCAGCTCAGAGGCCTGGTGTGTCCCAGGAGTGGGGCTCATGAGCGCCCCAGCTGAACAGGTCAGGGAGTAAACGAAGGGTCAGCCGGTGACGGAGACTGCTGGTGAGAGCCTGCAGAGGACAGGGCTGGGCGGACCAGAAGTCCAGAAGGGAACTCCCAGCCGAGGGGCCCCGAGCAGGCCTGGGTGGGGTGCACAGGCCCAGGGAAAGCTTTGGGGGAAATGGAAACTCTGCTTCCTGTGAGGTTGAATGCGGGAGGATCCATTTGGACACCTGTCACTGTATAAAGACTAAGAAATTTATTTCATGAAAATTATGCTTCAATAAGGTTCGTTTTACTTATTTATTTTTTATTTTATTTTATTTTTTTGTGTGTGGTACTGGGGATGGAACCCAGGGGCATTGTACCTCCGAGCTACATCTCCAACTCTATTTTTTAGTCTTGTTATTTATTTTTATTTTTATTTTTTTCAGTACTGCAGATGGAACCCAGGGGCATTCTACTTCTGAGCTACACCCCCAGCTCTATTTTTTATTCCTTATTTTGAAATCAGATCTCACTGAGTTGCAAAGGGCCTCACTAAGTAGCTGAGGCTGTCTGCGAACCATAATCCTCCGGTCTCAGCCTCCTAAACGCTGAGATTACAAGCGTTCGCCACCATGCCCAGATAGTCTTTTTATTTTTGAAACGGGGTCTCACTGATTTGCGAAGGGCCTCACTAAGCAGCTGAGGCTGTCTGGGAACCGAGATCCTCCGCCCTCCACCTTCTGAATGTTGGGATTACAAGTGTGCGCCACCATCCCCGGCTCTTGATTTTTTTTTTTTTTTCCTTTAGATGATATCTTGTGTGTGTGTGTGTGGTTCTGGGGATTGAATCCAGGGACGTTCTATCTCCAAGCCACCTCCTAGCCCTATTTTATTTTTTGAAACAGGATCTCCTAAGTTGCTGACGCTGGGCTTAAACCTGCAATCCTCCGGTTTTAGCCTTCCAATTACTTTTAGTAATTGGAAGGCTAAAATTTGTTTCTAAAACTAAATCTGGTTCTAAAACTAAAACTAAAAATTAAACTAAGACTAAAATTAAAAAAATTAAAAATAAAAATGTTTCTAAAACTAAAATTAAAAAGGGCTAGGGGTATAGTTCAGAGGTAGAATGCCCCTGGATTCAATTGCTAGTACCATAAAAGAAAAGAAATGAAAAGAAAAGGAAAGAAACTCTTTAGCGCAGTGTTAGGGTTTAGAAAACACAGAGTGTTCCCTGTCCCTCCCCATGCCCTGCCCGATGCCCCGTAGGCACAGCCTCCCCATCACAGCCAGCCTGCCTCTCAAGGTGCTATTTTGCCAGCGTTGAGCCAACGCTGGCCACTGCTGTAACCTAACTCTCTGGGGTAAATACCTAGGAACCTGGCTGTGGATTGTATGGCGAGAATCTGTTTGGTTTTGTAACAATAAAGTTGATTAAAGATCCCAAGCACTCCTTACAGACATGAGGGGCAGGGGTGCCCGCCCGCCGCCCCCAGCTTCCTCCGGCGGCTCCCGCGTCTCCTCTGCTGAGCTGCCGGGCATGGTGGCTGCGGGGACGTCCTGGCTGCTGGGCTGGCCACAGCCCCACCCCGGCCTTGGAACAGGACCTCACGCTGGCGCCAGCCTCCCTGCTCCTGCCTGGGTCCTGTCCCGCCTGATGCTTTTAGGCCTTGTCTGGATTCCACGCTGTTCCTGGGCAGCTCAGGGCTCCAGGAGCCCACTCATCTTTTATGAATAAGTAGCTGGACCCAGACACCAAGGGGCTCTCTGTCTCTCCCTGGTGTGGCGACCTTGTCTGAAGGTGAGCATGTGCTGGAGGGGCACACCTGGTGTCTCCACCTGGTGTCCTCGGTACCCAGGACCTCTGTCCCTGCTGCCGCTGGGATGATCGTCACGATAACACCAACAGCTTCTTCTTCTCCTTCTTCTTCTCCTTCTTCTTCTTCTTCTTCTTCTTCTTCTTCTTCTTCTTCTTCTTCTTCTTCTTCTTCTTCTTCTTCTTCTCCTCCTCCTCCTCCTCCTCCTCCTCCTCCTCCTCCTCCTCCTCCTCCTCCTCCTCCTCCTTCTGGGGATAGAACCCAGAACCTACCTCTGAGCTACACCCTCAGCCCTATTTTTTATTCCTTATTTTAATTTTCTTTTGTGGTACTGAGGATGGAACCCAGTGGGTTTTCTACCTCCAGGCTACACTCCCAGACCTATTTTATACTTTATTTGGAAACAGTCTCACTAAGTTGCTGAGAGCCTCCCTAAGTAGCTGAGGCTGGCTTTGAACCTGCGATCCTCCTGTCTCAGCCTCCCAAGCTTGGGGATGACAAGCGCGCCCACCACGCCCGGCTCTAACAGCTCCTCTTGCCACACACACTTTCCACACTCCGCACCTCTGCCCGGGGGAGGGGAAGCTCTTTTTCTGTGGGAGCAGGGGGCTGCTCCTGGAGGCTGTGGGTGGGTGAGGAGAACTTTGCAGGCTGTGTGCAGATGTGGGATGGGACGTGGACACCCCGGGGCACCTTTCTGCTGAGCACCTGCTGCGTGCAGGCCAGGGGGAACCCATGAGACTCCTCCGCGCTTGATGCCATCAGCAGGGAGACGGTTGTCCTGGCCACACGAGCCGGTGCAGCCCTTATGGAGAAGGAAGTGGATATTGGCCTGACAGCCTCGGGCGCCCTAGTGGGGTGCAGGGCGGGTGTTCTTCATCTGAGACGCTGCAGAGGAGAGGTGGAGGCCGGAGGGAGGCTGGAGGAAGGCTGGAGTGCATTTAGTGGGGCCGAGGAGGCCAGGGCAGGGAGCGAGGCGGGTGCCCTGTGGCCTTTCTCAGATGCTGCAAGCTGGGAGCGCCTCTTCCCTGCCCCGCTGGCTGGCGCGCGAGGTGTCAGGAACCTGCACTTTGCGCGCTCCAGTCCACTGTGGATTCTGGCTCAGGCCTCGGTGTGCCCAGCCTGACTGCCTGTCACCACAGGCCAGCTGGCCGGTTCTGCTCAGGAAGGCTGGTCCCTTGGTAAGAGTCCAGCGGTGGACCCGCAAGGCTGCCCGCTGGCCCGGTGGAGCTGTGTGGCCCTCTCCGTGTACAGTGCCACGTGTGGACAGAGGGGCCGGGTGGCCCGGGCGGGAGGCCTGGGCAGGGCCACCACCGGGCAGGCTGTGTCCCCAGGGTGGAGGGGCGCTCCAGACCAGCGGCTTCCTTCAGTAAGCACCAGGCAAAGGATGTACGATAGAGCTGGCAGGTGAGCGGGCCGGACCAAGGAAGGAGGCAGGGCGGCCAGGGCCTGCCTTTGAGCTGGCTGTCAGCTTGCCTGTCCGTCCATTTGTTCATCAACCATCAGGGAGTGTCCCTGGACATCCTGGAGGCTCCGTGTGCAGGCTCTGGGTGCCGCACGGCTGCCTGTTCGGGAGGCTGCTAGCCGTGGGCCGAGCTTCGGACACTCACCGGTGACCCTCTCTTGTGGGGCCGACAGGAGCATTGACCTTCTTTGTGGGTTCAGCTCTTGAGTCCCTGCTGAGCCAGGCTGGGCGGGGTGGCGAACCCGGGCACCAGTGTCCAGGTTGGAGGAAACAGGACACGCCCCAGCACTCTACCTAGCAAACCGGCCAGGTTTTGGGGTTTGGGGGTTGCTCTTCTCTACAGCTGGAGAGTGGGTCCGGAGTGGCGGTAGTGGCTGGAGTGGGGTTCAGAGAGCAGGAGGGGCACCAGGACCCAGTGCTTCCCCTCCAGGCCAGGATGGCAGCCTCCAGCCCTGCTTCCTGGGCCAGCGGGGGCTAGAAGCCTGGCTTTGGGGGGAGGCAGGGGCTGGGCTCCATCCCTGAGCAGGAGAGCCAGCAGATAAGGCTTCAAAGCCTTCTGCATATAAACCACCTTTAAAAACCTCAGATGTTTGTGTTACTGGACTGCTAGATAAGGGGTGGGGTGGGTGGCCCGGCAGCCCTGGCCCCCAGATAAATGGGTCACCTATTAATATGGCCGTGCAGGACAGAACCTGAGGGTGGGGGCTGCCTCCTGACATTGGGGCTCCTGTCCCACCCTCCCCGCAGACAGGCTCCTGGTGACGGCTGGGGAGGGGCTTCCTGGGGCAGCCGTCTGGGGCAGGGAAGGGGCCAAGACCTGCCTTCCCTTCACGTGACCTCAAGACCAGGCTCCCTGATTTTAAAACTGCTTCTTAATAACCGAGAACTGAACGGAGGACCCACTGTAAAGCACTAAAACACTCTGATAAGGCCAAAGTCTCCTTTTATGGTCCTTTGTCCTCTCCCAGGGCCGCCTCCGCCAGAGCTTTCCTGCACCCAGCCCCTCCGCGGTTCTCCTGCAATCACAAGTGCCCATCGTGCTGATTCCAGAACATTCTCTTCACCCAGACCCGGTAGGCATGGCCGCCTCCCCTCGACAACCCTTCTTTACTTCCTGCCTCTGGTTGTGCCTATCGGCACACTTCACTAAACAGCGTCACGCAGCCCGTGCCCTCTCCGTGAGCTCTCGCCGAGGCTGGCCTCGCTAAGGCTGCCCCGTTGCGCACGTACCTGTGCTCCTCTCTTTTTATGGCTGAGTAATATTCCACGGTTTGGGTGGGCCACTTAACTTTTTACGTATCCATCCAGCAGCTGGTGGATGCTTGGGTTGTTCCCACCTTTTGGCCACTGGGAACAGAGCTGCTGGGAATGTTGGGCGCTTCTGGCTAAATGTTTGCTTTCAGTCATACTGGGTACAGACCATGGAGTGGATTGAGGGTCCTATGATAGCTGTATGTTTAGCTTTTGGAGGAACTGTCAGGACCTTCAGGGTTCTAAAAAGCTCCCCATGTTGAGCCAGGCGTGGTGGCGCACGCTTGTCATCCCAGCATTCGGGAGGCTGAGAGGGGGATCGCTGTTCTCAGACAGCCTCAGATACTTAGTGAGGCCCTCTGCAACTCAGTGAGACCCTGTTTCAAAATAAAGAATAAAAAATAGGGCAGGGGGTGTAGCTCGGAGGTCACATGCCCCTGGGTTCTGTCCACAGACCTCCCCCACAAAAACAAAATAAATAAAAAATCAAAAGCTCCCAGGTGACTTAATTGTGCAGCTGAGACCTGCTAGTAGTCTTTAGCCTAGACCTCTAGAACATCTGTATTTTGTGTGTGTGTGTGTGTGTGTGTGTGTGTGTGTGTGTGTGTGTGTGATACTCGTGATTAAAACCAGGGGTGTTCTATCTCTGATCTCCACATCCCCATCCTTATTTTATATTATATATATATATATATATATATATATATATATATATATATATATTGCATATTTTGCAGTACTGGGGATTGAACCCAGGGGACATTTTGCCTTTGAGCTATACTCCCAGCCCTATTTTCCTATTTTTTATCCTTTCTTTCTTTCTTTCTTTCTTTTTTCTTTCTTTTTTTTTTTTAACAGTACTCAGATGGAACCTAGGGGCATTTTACCCTGAGCTACACCCCATCCCTATTTTTTATTCTTTATTTTGAAACAGGGTCTCACTGAGTTGCAAAGGGCCTCACTAAGTAGCTGAGGCCGGTTGCAAACCTGTGATCCTCCAGTCTCAGCCTCCCAAGTACTGGGATTACAAGCGTGCGCCACCACGCCCCAGCTTCTATACTGTTTCTTACAACTGTATGTGAATCTAAAACTGTCTCACCAAAAATTTCAATGAAAAAAGTATGTGTTTTTCCTTGATTACTGAGGCTTCCTCCCCCCGCCCCGCCCTGGTACATGTTCGGGAAGGTTCTACCGCTGAGCAGGCCCCAACCCGTGATGACAGTTCCAGCCTGCGGGTGTGGTGAACCCCACTCTTCCTCCTTTGCTCTTTCTCTGAAGACCCCTCTGCCTCAGTTTCCCCAGAGCCCAGCTGTGGCCTCAGGGAGGCCGAAGCCAGGGCTGGGGCAGACGCTGGATTAGCCTGAGCCGTGCCTGACCCCGCAGCCTGGGCTGCTTCCTCGGAGGAGGGTGCTGCTCTCGGAGGCCTGGGGGAAGGCCGGAGAGCTTCCCGTGCCCCCGGGACCCTGGAGGGCCCTGGAGCTGCTTTGTTCCTGTGGCCCTTACAGCCTGGTTGTCTGCGTCAGGGCAGAGGCAGCGGCTGGCAGGGAGGCTGTCCCCGCCTGGGGCACGGCGGTTCTGGTCCTCAGCTGACTCTGGGAAGCCCAAGACTTGCTTGTTCTGCTCCCTCGTCCCCTGGCGTGAAGCATGGATGGCTGGGCTCCCAGAGCACGAGGACGGCCTCCGCTTCCTGGAGCTGGGGACCTAGGAGTGCGTAATGGGGTCGGTAAATCCCTGCCGGTTGGGTCGGTCGGGACGACTTGATCCCTGATTTTCGAGGGTCACGAGAAGGTGTTTGTGATGGGAGTGATCCCAGCACTGAGCTGGGCTGTCTGCTGCCCCATCGCAGATAATAAAACCGCACCGCCCTGCAGCGCCGCAGCCATGTCAGAGCAGATGTCGTAACCGGTGCCGCGTGGCCGGGGGCCCGGTGTCGGAGAGTCGCCCGCCATGCACCACGGATCCCGCGCACATCATAAAGATACATTAATGGTCTGCGTGTCTTTAAAGAAATACTAATATTGTTGTTTTATGAGAGACAAGAGTTGAAAATATTAAAAGCCAGAATTTTATGGCCTAAAAAAAAACCCAAACGCTGAATGATGAGGATACGGGAAGGGAGACCAGAACCTCTGCCTGTGGGCCTCGGCGCCCGGGGTCGCGGGGGTGTCGCCCTGCCCCCTGAGCCGGGCCTTCACAGCCTCTGCACGAACCTCGGGCTCGGTCGGAAAGTGCTCCTGGCAGGGCTTGGAGCGACGAGGTGCAGGACGGGCCTGGACTGGGACAGACTCATGGGGTGTCCCGGGAAATGGGGCGCACTGCAGGCCCGGAGCTCCAAGGAGCCCTGTTCTCCTGGTTTGGGACGCAGACAGGAGCGCTGAGGACGTGCTTTACTCAAGCTCTTTCCAGAAGGAAACTCCTCTGCGTAACACGTGCTCCTCGGCCATTTACTTGGCTACCTGATTTGTTTGTTTATTTATTACTGGAGATTGAACCCAAGGGCATTTTACTTCTGAGCTGTACTGCCAGTCCTTTTATTTATTTACTTATTTATTTTTTGAGGTACTGGGGATGGAACCCAGGAACATTCTACCTTTGAGCTAAATCCCCAGCCCTATTTTTTTGTTTTTATTCTTTATTTTGAAACAAGTTCTCACTAAGTTGCGGAAGGCCTCACTAATAGCTGAAGCTGTCTGCAAACCTCGATCCTCCTGTCTCAGCCTCCCAAATGCTGGGATTAGAAGTGTGTGCCACCACACCTGGCCTTATTATCTAATTTTGGAACAGGGTCTTGCTAAGTTGCTGAGGCCATCCTTAAACCTGCAATCTTCCTGTCTCAGCCTCCTAAGTACTGGGATTTCTGGTGTGCTGGATTACAATTATTATTATTTTCTTGTGTGTGTGTGTGTGTGTGGTACTGGGAATTGAACCCAGGGCATTCTACCTCTGAACTATACCTCCTGCCCTACTTTTTTTTTTTTTTAATTTTATTTATTTATTTTTTTTTTTTTTGCGGGTCTGGGGATGGAATCCAGGGGCATTCAACCTCCGGGCTACACCCACTGCCCTATTCTTTATTCTTTATTTGAAACCGGGTCTCACTAAGTTGTGGAGGGCCTCACTAAGTAGCTGAGGCTGGCTTGGAACCGCGATCCTCCCGTCTCAGCCTCCCAAGTACTGGGATGACAGGCGTGCGCCAGCCTGGATGAGCTCTGGGAAGGAGCAGGTCCAGGGCCGTGGAAGGCGCCGCGGCTGCTCAGGAGCGTGGCGGCGGCGTCTCAGCAGGCTGTGGCCTGAGGCCCCCAAATGCGCAGGCCCGGGGCCGGGTCTTCCCGCCCGCGGGCCCTGGTGGGCACGGAGGCAGCGCTGCGGGCTGCCCTGTGGAGTCGCTGTCCTCTCTGGCGCCCCCCACGTCCAGGCTGCGTGGGGTGGGCTGGGGTTCCGTCTGTGGCTCTCCGCCGGCGCGGGGAGCCAGGGACCCGAGCGCGCCCACGGTTAGGATCTGCCACAACTTTCCTTGTTGTAGTAACTGCTTGTTAATTATTAGGGCGAATCCCCATGCCACAAAACTGACCACCTGAAGCAAACAGCTGAGAGGCGTTTAGAACAGTCGCTGCCCTGTGGCGCCTGCTCTGTACAGTTCTGGAAAGTTCTGTTGCCCAAAGGAGACCGGAGCTTGCCAGTCACTCCCGGCCTTGCTCTGCTCACCACCCGCCACTCTGTCTCCACCTTCCGCCCTGGGCCTGTCATGCAGCCGGGATCCTGCCTGGTCTGCCTGGGCTCCTCGGCCCCGTCCTGGTGTGTCAAAACTAAATTCCTTCCTTCCTTCCATTCTTCTCTTTCTCCTCTTTCTTTCCTTTCTCCTTCCTTCCTTCCTTCCTTCCTTCCTTCCTTCCTTTCATTTACCTACAGGCACTCTACCTCTGAGCTATATCCCCAGCCCTATTTTTTATTCTTTATTTTGAAACAGGGTCTCGCTGAGTTGCAGACGGCCTTGCTAAGTAGCTGAGGCTGTCCGAGAACCGTGATCCTTCTGTCTCAGCCTCCCAAATGCTGGGATGACAAGCGTGCGCCCCACGCCTGGCTTTAATTTGGTTCTTTGTAGGAATTCATAGAAGCGGAAGCTTACCACTTGAGGTATTTAGTGTCTGCTTCCTCTGGTCAGAGGAGACTTGAGATCCACCCTCTTTATGGCTGAGTAGTATTCCATCATGCGGACCAGCCGTGGCGTACCTGCTCTCCTGTCCATGGCATTCGGAGTCATTCCTGGTGTGCAGGGCTCTGTGAGCCCTGGGCTTCACTTCTGGGGCAATTCCCCGGCCGCAGAGGGCCAGCACCTGCACCCAGGGCCTCTTTAGCCTCACAGGCCCTGCTGGAGTTCTCTGTAGCCACATGCCCTGGGCGTTCCCACCAGGGCAGGGGTCCCACCGGCCTGCCGCCGTTCCTGTGCTTACAGTTGTTGGCTCTGCATTTTAGCCTTGTGGGCATCAGTCCCAACTTAAGAATCAGAAAACCGAGACCCAGAGAGGCGCCGCGAGCTGTCCGAGGCTTCAGAGCGGGTGAGTTACATTGCTGGAACCTGGCCTTGGTGCCAGGACCCCACCTCTCAGACTGGGCCCGGGCCTCTACTTGGGTCCCTGAGCCACCCTGAGCCTGGCCCCTGCTCCACCCCCTTCCCAGGACAAGCCTCCAGGTGCTGTCCCCATCCCAGGGCCTTTGCACATGCTGATCTCCACCCCCACTGCTGGCTCTCTTTGGCTCACCTGTCCTTGGCATTTGCACAGAATAAGTCATTGAAGGTGACAGCACGTGTCAGACAGCAGGCTTCCCGTGCTGCTGCCATGGAAGGCCAGGGAGGGCAGGCCAGCCACCTCGGCTTGCCCTGCCTGGACCTGGCTGCTGGGCTGGCGTCAGAGAGGGCAGTGTGGAGACCCCTGCCCGGTCCCAGCACCCAGAGTGGGCAGAGGAGCCAGACTATCAGTAGACACTTCAAAACCTGGGCGATGTGACGACTAGGTGTCATTTCTACTCCAGGATGGGGGGGCCGTCCCCTGGGGAGTCCCCAGGAAGCACGGGCCCCCCAGGCCCTGACCTTCGGAGTGGGCAATGGGTGGACACCTCCCTCCCTCGGGCCTGAGCGCTGGGGGTCTTGGTGGCTCTCTGGCCTGGGCATCTGCTCCCCATGGCCGGGTGCCTCGGGCAGGCTCTGGACACCTCCCTCCTCGGGGCACACAGCCGGGCAAGTGGCCTGTGTGGTCCGCGGCCGTCCACGTTTCTTTCCCAACACGCACAGTTACATAAACGATGATAACACTTCATAAACATTTTTCTAACATGCGGAATGTTTGACATGCATTTCAGCTATTTTAGAACTAATAAACAATTGTCAATGTCATGGCCGACACGGAGCAGAAGCACGGTGCTTTATGGAAGATCAAAGCACTGGGTGAAGGTCTCTTCTTTGGAGAGAGGGGATGATGGAAAGGACCGTGGTCCTGCGCGCGGGCGGGGCTTGGGCGGGGCTGGCCGCTGGGCAGGCCCTGGCCCTCACAGCTGCTCTCAGGACTGACTGAGACACGTTTCTCGGGCCTCGTGGCTGGGAGGCCGGTAGTCCACGCTGCCGGAGAGAGGGGCGTCCGGGGTGGGGGCGTGGCAAGTCTTGAGGGCCTGTGGGCTGCTGGGCGCCTGGCCAGCTGTGTAGCCTCACAGCCCACAGCCGGCGCCAGAGAGAAGTACGGTATCCAGAGACATACGATGTCCTTTGACCTTGCGAAGACATGCTCAGGGTGGGCGTGGTCCCGGGCACTGGGACACCTGAGTGTACACCCATCGGCCACTGGGCAGCAGCTGGGGCCACCTGCGCTCCCTTTCCAGGGTCCCTGGTGTCCTGGCTGAGGCGGGGGTTCCGTGAGCGAGACCCTCGTGGGCCAGGACACAGGAAGTAGAAGAAGTGGCCAAGCACCGTGGTGCAGCGATCAGGTCAGGATCAGGTCGGGTCAGGCCAGGAGCTCCTTTACCAGGACAGGCTCCTGGACAGCACTGGCAGAGGAGGTGGGGCCTGGACAGGGGTGCCTGGGACCGCAGGACTCCGGGGAAAGGGCCGTCCCAGCCCCCCGCCCGCCGGGGAGTGGAGTCAGGATCCCACTGGAATGCACCAGCTCTGGTCCTGAGCGGGCCTCGAGAGCTGACGCCCTCTCACGGCCACCACCTCGCTCTCAGAGCCGGGGCGCCGGTGTCTACCTGGTCAGATGTTGGCAAGCACCCACTTGGCTTCTCGGAGCCTGTGTGCTGTGGGGACCACTGCTTGTCCTTGCATAGAGGAAGATCCCGAGGGCCCTGGACGGAGCCCCTGACGGTGTGGGGCCGTGTGGATCGGCAGGGGCAGACACATGGGCCCCTGGGAAGGCCAGCCCTCGGTGATGGCCAGCGGGCAGCAGGATGCGCGTGAGGCCTCAGGTGGCTCGGCCCGCTCACCTGTTCACCCGGCCCGCATGGCAAGGACGAGCGGCACTGCGGGGGAACCTTCGGCTCCTGTGCCGGTGTTTCCCGGCAGCCTCTCTGGTAGCTCCAGCTCCCAGGAACCCTCGAGGTGCGGAGACTCCTGTGTGTAGGGCTGCAGCTGGGCCCTTACAGCCGTCTGCTCCCCAAGTGCACGCTGAACACTGGGCTGGGCTCGGTGACTCTCACGGGGCATCTGTGTGCTCCCACGGGAGGGAGGCCCCGTCACCCGAGTGTGTGCAACAGGGGGCCCTCGCCGCTCCAGACGCCCCATGGCTCCATTGGCGGGGAGAAAAGGCCGACGTCCTCCTGGCCCAGCAAGGCCGTCCACTCTGTGTTCTCACCCCTCCCAGCAACTTCCTGCAGGTGGGGTCCTGTCTCCAGCCTGCGCTGTGCTCCTGGCTTCTCCACCTCTCCTCCTCCTCCTCCTCCTCCTCCTCCTCCTCCTCCTCCTCCTCCTCCTCCTCCTCCTCCTCCCCTTCTTCTTCTTCTTCTTCTTCTTCTTCTTCTTCTTCTTCTTCTTCTTCTTCTTCTTCTTCTTCTTCTTCTTCTTCCTGCTTAAGGAATTTTGTTAAAGCAAAAATTTTTTAGCCGAGCGTGGTGGCGCATGCTTGTAATCCCAGCATTTGGGAGGCTGGGACAGGAGGATCACAGGTTCACGGCCAGCCTCAGCTACTTAGGCCCTCCGCAACTCAGTGAGACCTTGTTTCAAAAATAAAGAATAAAAAATAGGGCTGGGGGTGTAGCTCAGAGGTTGAATACTCCTGGGTTCCATCCCCAGTACCGCAAAAAAGCCCCCCCAAAACCGAATTTTATAACCCACATTACATTTCCTCACTTAGTTACCAATTCTGTCACATGGACCTGATGTTCTGAGTGAGTCCACGGAAAAGATCTGCAAAAGTAAAGACAGAAATGCTTTAAATTTTTGCACTTTTTGAAAATTCTTTTACCAGGGCCTATAAAACTCAATTTTTTTTTTCAGTACCGGGGATGAAACCCAGGGGCATTCTACCTCTGAGCTACACCTCAGCCCTATTTTTGAGTCTTTATTTTGAAACAGGGCCTCACTAAGTAGCTGAGGCTGTCCATGAACCATGATCCTCCTGTCTCAGACTCCCAAATGCTAGGATTATAAGTATGCACCACCACACTCAGCTGAAACATAAATTTGTTTTTATTGTTTACTATATTTTGTTGTTGCTGGTTTTTTTTTTTTTTTGGTAGTACTGGGGGTGGAACCCAGAGGCTTTCTACTTCTGGGCTGTACTCCCAGACCCATTTTATATTTTATTTGGAAACAGGGTCTCACTAAGTTGCTGAAAGCCTCACTAAGTAGCTGAGGCTGGCTGTGAACCTGCGCGATCCTCCTGTCTCAGCCTCCCAAGCGCGGGGATTACAAGCGTGCGCCACCACACCGGGCTATTATTGCTGTTTTTAAATCAAGGGTCTAGGACTAGCATTGTTTGCTAGACCTGGCATTGCTTGGTACCTAAGCTTCAAAGTTTCCTTTTCCTCTTGAATTTATTTTCTATTTTGCAATGTTTTCCCATAATATTTAAGTTTTGCAATGCGTAGACAGTTTCCTCCGCTGAAACACACGTTTCTTTTCGTGGCCCCCAATTGATGTTTCGCGGTCGGAAGGGGGCACTGTTGACAGTTTTACCTGATGGGTTTGTAGGATACCTATAGCGTCATCAGCCTTAGAACAGAGACTGGAGCCTCGAGCCTATGAAGACGTTCTGAATTATCCATCTCCAACACATGCCGGTGATATCACCAGCAAAAGTAGGGTGCCCAGCTTGAAAAGGGGAAGGAACCACCACACCCAACATTTGCTTTTGCTCTGGGGGGCAGATGCCGGCAAGGAAGCAGTCACAGGTTCCTGACCCTGGACCCGAACACCAGGCTGTTGCCTGGTAACATGCGGCTGCGAATTAAGATGTTGCTGAGAATTGCGGATTCCTGCCGCAGACTGATACTGTGGAACGGTGTGGACAGCAGGAGCAGCTGCTGCAGAACGTGGACCCGTGTGTGTGTGTGTGTGTGTGTGCGTGTGTGCGCGCGCGTGTGTGTGTGTCTGTGTGTGTGTGTGCGTGTGTGTGTCTGTGTTTGTGTGTGTGTGTGTGTGTGGGCGTCCCGTCGTGTTGGCATGACTCGTGGAACCTGTGAAGAAGCTGGTCGCCTGGCGCTGCGTGGCGGTCTAGGAGTGGCTGGACGGATTGCTCCGGGCATGTTTTGGAGCGGATGAGCGCTGGCGCCCTGAGCAGTCCAGCGAGGACTTGGTCTCCGTTGAGCAATGTGGCCGGGAGGCGAGTGTGCGGCAGGACTCGAAGTCTGTGGGGTGGCTGCTGGGAGGTCCCTTGTGGAGGTGCTGGGTGGCTTACGGGGTGGAGCACGGCGTGCAGGCTTGCCAGCCTCTTACTGGCTCGAGAGATAAGCCTGGCATGCTTCTCTGTTTCCACTAAATCCACCTACAGTGGCTCGGTGGCCAGGACTCGGCCATTCATTTCGGTAACTGCTTTAGTGACTTCTTCTGGGGAGGAGAATCTTACGAAAGCAAACCCTTTGCTGTGACCAGCCTCCATCGTAGCCCTCGCGCTGGTGACGGGACCGAAGGGAGAAAGCTCTTCCTGGAGACACTCCTCATCGATGCCATGGTCAAGGTCCATCAGGTCCAGGCTGACATACTCGAATCTGGCAAGCCCAGCTCGCCGCGTCGGCTCCAGTCGGGTTACGTTCCGTCCGCCTTTCCTGTGTTTTCTGGGCTTGAGCAGCGTGCATTTGTTCTCCCCGAGGCCCTCTCTGTTCATCTCACTGGTGCCTTGCTGTTCCACCAGGTCCCACTGCTCTGCGGACCTTCTGTCTTGCTCCTCTCCAGCGCTGGCTCCAGAGGGGCAGGCCCTGCTTCTGTCCATCTGTGTCCCCTTGAGACAAAGGAGGCCTTCACCCCTGGCCCCTGAGAATGTGACCTCATTTAGGACGGGGACTTTGCAGAGTGGATCAGGTTATGGGGAGGTCGCTGGGGCTTAATCCAAGGCGACCGTCCTTACAGGAAGTCCAGCTGGAGGCAGACACGGGACACCCTTGGTGGTGGAGGTGGGGGTCGGAGGCAGCGACCCGAGGCTCTGAGCCAGGGAGCGTGAAGGGTAGCCTGCGACTGTCAGAGCCCGAGAGGCAGCCACGGTCCTCCCAGGAGGCTCTGGGGAGCACAGCCCTGCCACACCTTGGCCTCCCAAACTCAGAGGACAGGTTTCCGATGTAGACTGCTCATTCTGTGAAACTGTGTGTCAGCCCTAGGGAGTGAACACAGTACACAGTAGCCACTTCATAAATATTTTTTGGTAAAAGTACCAAAGGGAAAAGGCCCGGGAATCTGCACAGTCAACCCTCGGAGATTCCAGGGGAGGAGCTGTGGGCCCCGTGGTTTGCGGTGGGCGAGGGGCGGAGGGGCCAGTGTACCTGGTTTGAGCGTCCTGGAAACCTCGCCTGGGGACAGTGTGCCCGGCTGGTTTGCAAAGTTCTGAGCCAGGTTGGCCTGGGCGGGGTCAGCTCAGAGTGAGTGGCTGTGGCCAGGACCCAGATGGTCTTGAGCTCCTGGCAGGAGGAGGAACGCTGCAGGACTGATGGTCCTTGCATCTGCTGGTCCAGTGTCCACCCCAGCACCTGCTGCCCACACAACATGCCCCATCTGAAGGACCCGGGAGGCACCCCTGGCCTGCTCTCTGGAGCTGCTGGGGCTGGGGGAGGGAGCAGGGAGCAGGGTGCATGCCCCCCTGGGCACGTCCCCCAGGCTGCTGACCACTGCTCAAAGCAGCAGGTCTGGAAGTGGACACAGGGCCCTCCTCTGATCAGCCGCCAGCTCCAGCCCTCCTGCAGAAGAATGTGAATCTCCCCTCCGCTGCTGGCTCCCCAGCTCTTTCCTGGCAGGGATATCAGCAAACGCCTCTGCCTGGCAGCACAGCCTGGCACGACCCTTGCCTGCCCGGGTGGCCGAACTGCTCCGGGATGCTGTCTGGAAGGCCGCGTGGAAACCCCACCCCATTCATCACTGGGACAAGGGGGTGGGTGCTGAGGCCTTGCCATCTACAGCGTGGACTTGACCCTCCATCCCTGGGCTGGGCATAACCACAGGGGTCTGCTGGCCAGGCTGCTCCCCCTCCCTGGATTTCAGAAAGGGCCCGAGGGGGTGCCCGGTCTCCCCTTCCCCTCTGGGGCTTCCCAGGGAGGTAGGCAGTGATGGTCTTCTGTCCCCAAAGCCCAGCCCATTTGCAGTGTGGAGCTGGTCTTGGCCTCTGACATGGTACAGACCGGGGAACCCAGCTCCCCCAGAGCACTGGGGTCCCTGTGGTCATCACGTGTGATCATCTAAAGTGGGTTCACCTTCTCCTTACTTTGGGCGTAGTGGCACACACTTATAGTCCCAGTACTTGGGAGGCTGAGACAGACGGATCTCAGGTTCGAGGACAGCCTCAGCTTGTGAGATTGGGAGTATAGCTCAGAGGTAGAATGTTCCTGGGTTTCCTGAGTTCAATCCCCAGTAACGCAAAAAAAAAAAAAAAAAAAAAAAGGAATCAGAGGAACCGGGTTTTTGCGGGGGAGCGGAGTCTCCTGCAGCCAAGGGGCTGCTGTGGGCGTGGCTGGGCCAGCTGCAGAGGTGGGTCAGTGTGAACTCACAAGCAGACTGGGCCTCTGCTTTGCACCTGTCCCGGCAGAGGCAGAGGTCTGGGGCCGTCTGGTTCACAGGGGATCCTGACATCCACCCCCTATCCTGGCCCATGGCAGCCACTCAGGAAACTCTACTCAGGCAACAGGAAGGGGCCCCCAGGAGGGCAGGGGCCCCACAGATGGATGCGGCCACCCCTGGCCCAGCCCCTGCCCCACCAGATGCTGGGTGGAGGGCCCAGTGTGTCTACCTGGTGTTGCCGCCAAGCCCAGGGCCGGTGGCTCCTGCGCCGCGGGCTCCCCTGCGCCGCCCGCCTGGCCTGGGCCCTCTGCAGCAGACCTTTGGTTTATGGCTGCTTTAGTTTTTCTGGAACGAAACCTTTGCACCAGGATCCTGTGTGCCTGTTGCACATGGCAGCTGTCCCTCACGTCAGTGACCTCTCATGGGCCCTGGCCACCCTTCCTGAGTCCTGGCTGGAAAGGCAGGGCCTGGGTCTCTGGGAAGCTGCAGGCCACGTGCGGCCAACCCCAGGCGGTGCAGACAGAGCTCCATGGAGTGGGTGTCACGGGCTCACAGGGGCGCAGGGACTGGCCTGCACTCCTGCGGCCATGGCGGGCAGAGAAGGATGAGGATGCTGCGGGGCCTGGTCAGTGTCTCCGCCACATCTGCTCCAAGTCCCCAGCTTAGGACGCCTACCGTGCCCTGGAGCCAGGCTCCTGGCGCTGGTTCCTAAGATGGAGGGCCCTGGGGAGGACTGGGGCAGTCAATGCACATTCTCCAGGGCTCTTCCTGAGTGTCAAGGAAAGCCTGGCTTGACAGGGAAGGCGAGGGGCAGCCAGGCCTGTGCTGTGGCCTCGGGGAAGGTCTAGGTGTGACTCAGAGCCAGGGCTCCGCTGAGAGGGAGCCTTTAACTGCTGAGACGGCTTTGGAGAAGTGGTGACCTTCCACGTTTGTCCAGGATGAGCGGGGTTGACTGGTCCCACCCGGCTGCTCTCACCTCTGTTCAGCCCCATGCAAGGGCACCATGAAGCCTTGCTGGCTCCCGGCCCCTGGACCCACCGCTCCTCACGGGGGCTTAGCCATTGCCACCTTCGCGGGCACCTGCACGGTGCCCGGGACGCTCCAGTGGGTACTTGGCGTCTTGGCTCCCAGGCAGAGCTGTATTGAGCCCCTGCGGTTGCCATGCCCTGGGGTGCAGCAACTTGGTGGCCTGCGGGGGACCCACCTCCCGGAATCAGAGGAATCAGACTCGGAGTCAGTCATAAGCGAGCAGTTGACACCCTAGCCCAGTGGTCGTGCATGGGGATGAGCCGTGTAGAGGACGGAGCCCACGGGGACCCTCAACAGGCACCCTGCCCCGGCCCCGGGAGGCACAGGCCAGGCAGAGGGTCCCCAGGAGATGGAGGCTGGGGAACCCGGCCAGCATGTGTGAGGGTGAGGAGGTGGGATGAGGCCCGGGGTCTGCCGGCAGCAGGCGCAGCGCCTCGAGGGCCGTGGAGCGTGAATCGTACCAAGATCCGGGGGCCATAGTGTTTGGAGTGCCACACGCAGCTGTCGGGGCAGATCAGGCAGGCATGGGTGTCTGGCCAAGGGCAGGAACTGGGGCCCCTTCAGAGGCAGAGCCACGACTGACCATGGCTCTTTCAGACAACCACGATAAGCCAGGTCCAGCGGTCTCACGGAGGCCTGCTGCCTGTGTTGGGGTGAGCCGGGCAACAGCCTGGCCTCCACAGCCCTGCCGGCCAGGAAGAGGCGGCCCTGGCCCGGCTGGTGCGGCTCCCGACCTCCTGGGCCCGGCCCTCTGTGGCTCCGGGGGAAGCCCTGCCTTTTAAGTTTTTCCTTATTTTGCTTGTAGCTGCATTTAACTGTAAAGAGCAATAAATCACCAATCTGGAAAAACATCCCTTGTCCCCACAAAGGACGTGACAGTCCCCAGATGACAAACGGCTCCGAATTAACATTATTTAGTATTTATAACTTCCGCCGGACAGGACTTACAGATGTTCCTGGCAAATCCTGCCTGCCTTTGGGGTATTTTTAGAGCCCATTGTCCATCTGACGGGTGCCTGTAATCGAGTCCATTCAGGGTTGGGGTCTGGAGGTAGCGCCCAGAGCCCAGCCCCCACGGCAGCCTGGAGTGGCCCGGCGCCTCGGAGGGGCCCTTCTGCCTTCCCAGGAGGCCACCGACTGCACCCAGGGTGGGTCTTTATTGAATCCCGGGGAACTGGGGCATGTAAGAAGTCCCCTTCACTCTGGGGAGCAGGATAGAGTGGGTGATGGAGCTGGCTGGGGAGTCCTAAGGACTGTGAATAGCACCCGGGGGCCTTAAGCGCACCCCTCCCCGTGGGTCTCCCTTCCTCTGCCAGTGTTGGTCCCCATGGGAGGGCCAGCACTGAGCTGTTCCAGGTCGGGCCAGTAGCCCCTGCTGGGCTGAGCGCAGAAGATGGCTGTGGGCTCGGCCTGTGCCTTCTTGCTGTGGAAGCAGGACACGGAGTCCACGAGCATCGTCCTCGGGCCAGCTGGGCCCCTGTGGACTAGCCCAGGACGCCTTGCTGCCTTGAGTCAGCTAGCTTGCGACAGCCACACACTGGCAGGAATAGGAAGCCGGCCTCCCTCCTCGCAGAGGACACCGTGGGCTGCACGCTTCGGGCTCCTGTGGGGCCGGGCAGCACGGGAGCCCTGGTGCACCGGGAGGCTCCCCCTCCCCCTGCTCCCCGTGCATCCCAGCAAAGCCCGTGTGCAGCACGCCCAGGGACTGCACACAGGCCTCGCCTCTCACGCAGGTCCTGGGACCCGCCGCACAGACATGGGCCCAGGGACACTCCTCACAGAGCCGGGCCCGCCTCCCTCAGGTGCTGGGGACTGTGCAGCCCCAGAAGGCCACCTCCGTGGTGGATTCCTTCCAGGTTATCAAAGCCGACTCATCGGAGGCTTAGAAAAAAAAAAAAAGTTTAGAATCAAACAGCTTACCAGGGCATAACTACTAGGACCATCCACTCCTTCCGTATTAAAAGCAATCAGACACCATGAGCTTAGGCACATGTTCATGTTATTATTACTATTTTATTTATTTATGTATTTATTGTGGTACTGCGGATGGAACCCATTCTACCTCTGAGCTACACCCCTAGCTCTACTTTTTTATTCTTTATTTTGAAACAGGGTCTCACTGAGTTACAAAGGGCATCACTAAGTAGCCGAGGCTGGTCACAAACCGCGATCCTCCTGTCTCAGCCTCCCCTAAGCTGGCACTACACACCCGGCTATTATTATTATTATTGTGGTACTGGGGATGAAACCCAGGGTCTTTCTACCTCCAGGCTACATTCCCAGACTTATTTTTATATATTTTTTTATTTGGAAAAAGGGTCTCACTAGATTGCTGAGAGCCTCACTTAGTACTGGAGGCTGGCTTTGAACCTGTGCAATCCTCCTGTCTCAGCCTCCCAAGTACTGGGATTACAGGTGTGCGCTTCCACACCCAGCTACATGTTCAGATTGTTAACACTCTTGGGAGCTCTGATCCTCAGGGCTTAGCTATGCACCCCCTTGAGTCTTTAATCTGATCCCCTCTGGTTAGACGGGTTGTGGTTGGACAGCCACTCTTGTTTCTGCTGTTCAGGGGCAGCCTGGCATTGCCGGTGATTTCTCTGTATGTTGGACACTCTAGAGCAGTATTCCTAGGCTGGCCCCCAGCAGGAGAGCGCGTCACCTCTCATTGTGATGTCCTCACACCTGGTGCACATACCACGCCCAGGCCCAGGGTGTACACAGGCACAGACGGTCACGCTGCTTTGTTTACAAGCAGCCTCCTGGCCCGAGCAGGGCTCTTGACCTCCAAGTGGAGTGACGGGCTGTGTGGGTTGTGACCTCCCAGTGAGGGAGGAGATGGCACAGAGGGTCTAGACCCCGAGGCCCCAGTTAGACTCAGGAGGAAGGCGCACCCCGCGGCCCATCACACCTTCCAAGGCCCGGAGGTGTGATGGGCCGGGATCCTGGCAAGTGTTTCTGTACCTGTGAGTGGACACAGGTGTGGGAAAAGGGCAGCCTGAGGCTTGGGGTGTTGGGGCCGGGCAGCTGTGCAGACTGGGCCGTGAGGGAGCTGGAGCGTTGGAAGCAAAGGAGAAGCGGGGCCAGATGCATATCATGGGAAATCCGTGTTCTGGGCCAAGTGGGGAGAGTGGGGGTCTGTGGAAGTTGTTGGGTGAGGGGCACTGGAGAAGGGGGGACCTGCATGCCATTCTCTGGGCGCCAGGGAGAGCGGCTGCGGCAGTAGGGGCAGGTTTTAGGAGGTGTGTGACTCCCGTGCAGGGCGGCGCAGGGGGCTCATCCTTGGCTGGCGGGGTCGGCGCAGTGTGGAGACAGGCGGACGGTATATAGAGACCCCTCTGGCGCCAGGTCCCGGAGCCCGGGGCGGAGCCTGGCCTGCGGTGCAGCTGGGGCCCTGCGCTGGCTCTGCCTTCCTCCTCCACCGGCCCGGCCCTGGCTCCGCCAGACGCCGTCCACCAGCGGTGCCGGGAGCGCTTTATCAGATAATAAATAAGGCGGTTGGAGCCGTCCACGTCAACTTCTTGGCAGCATGCACGACGTGGCGGGAGGGGGCTGTCCACCATGGCCTGTGCCCCCTGGGGCCTGCTCTACCCCTCCTCTTTGGGACCAGGTTCACCCCACCAGTGTGGTGGGGACTCAGGCACCCTGGGGTTGGTGCTACTGGAAGCCTGGAAGCTTCTCTGGACTCACCCCTGGGGGCGTGGCTCTCCAGATCACACTGTCTACATGAAGCCCAGGCCCTGGGAGGAGGTCAGGCCATCTGGTCTGGGCCAAGGAAGATAGGGTCCGGGTGGCTGGTGGGTGGCACTGAGGGGTGACCTGGATGGCGGTGACAAGCTCTGAGCTGCGGGGCAATGGGACAGGAGCTCCTGTCAGAGCCGCTCCTCCAGAGCGGGAGGCTGGAGCCCGAGAGCCAGGTGCTGGCTGCCGCCATCCTCAGTGGAGTCCCGAGGGACTCAGTACCAGGTCCCCCAAGCCCCAGCTACATGTCTGCGGTCCCCAGAAACACAGGGGCCCAGGGCCATGGAGCTAGCAATCCTCTCAAGGGGGAGCGTGGATGCAAAGCCTAGCTGCCGCCCCCGTGTCTGCTCAGCCTCCGGTCCGTCCTAGGTGAGGTCTGGCCTCTGCCCACTCGGCCGCTCCTGGCCCAGCCCACCGGGCCACTCTAGCCCCCAGCCCACCCGGGCACCCGGGAGAGCGGCCACAGCGCCCAAATCTGCCTGTGGGTGGCGGCAGGGGCCAGTGGTGAGGGCTCGTGGGCCATCGCCGCCTTCCCGAGATGTCCCTTCCCCGGCACAGCGCCGTCAGTGCCTTGGTGACAGACCCACCTGGCCGCAGTGATGGCGCCAAGTCTCCTTTCTAAGAAGCGTCCTTATTCGCTGCCTCTTGCCATTGCCCCCATAACGCTTTTCCCTTAGACATGTGGCATTTTTCAGACAAGCGCCTTAGAATTTGCCCTGCTTTTTAATTTCTTAATTTTATTTTTAATGGTATTGGGGATCGAACCCAGGGGCATTCTACTTCTGAGCACCCCCAGCCCTATTTAATTTTTTTCTTTTGGAACAGGATCTCACCAAGTTGCTGAGGCTGGCCTTAAATCTGCGATCCTCCTGTCTCAACCTCCCAAGTACTAGGATTGCAAGCGTGCGCCACCACGCCTGGCTTGTCCTGGTTTATAATGAGCCATCTTGCCGGGCGTGGTGGCGCATGCTTGTAATCCCTGCGCTTGGGAGGCTGAGACAGGAGGATCGCGCAGGTTTGAAGCCAGCCTCACCTGGTTTAAGAGACCCTGTTTCCAAATAAAATATAAAAATAGGTCTGGGAGTGTAGCCCGGAGGTAGAAGTTCCCTGGGTTCCATCCCCAGTACCACCACCAAAAAAAAAAAAAAAAAAAAAAAAAGAGCCATCTTCTCCATAGCTGGGAAAGGAGAAACTGTCCCTGTCCTGTCCGCACGCTGGAGGCTCAGGTCCCAGGACAGCGTGATGAGTTAGGGCTTCTGAGGGGGAGAATAGATCTGCCTTGCAATTGTTTTCAGTACAGAAACGCCAGCGGACAGAGAACGGAGTCCCCTTTCCTCTGCCCCCTGAGCTTGGCTTTGGGGGTCCTCTCCCTTCCTTCCCCAGGCTGCACAGGACGGAGCACGGGGACCCGCGGACGCTTTCTGCCGACCACAGGGGGAACAGATTTCAAGGTGCTGTAGCATCTCTTGCCGCAGGCTCCCGAGGGGGGCGTCCAGTGCGCGGTGAGGTGGCCTTATGCCTGCGCTCATGAGGAGCCCGGGCCCCCACCTGTCAGCCCCCACTTGCTGGTGGTGTGCGGTCCCAGGCTAAGCAGGGACAAGATGCAGGGGCGGGCACCTGGCGGCTGTCTGGGGCTCTGAGTTGGCTGACCTCTGCTGGAAGGGGAGAAAGCTTACACCTAACAGCATCCGCCTGCCCCAGGGTGTGGCCGCGGGTCCCCCGGCCGGGGCAGGTCCCTGGCGGTGGAGTTTAAGCAGAGGATGCCTCCCGGTGCTCGAGTCCCTTCTCCCGGGCCACTCTCTACATGGACGAGGAGCTTGGGGCTCCTTAAGTCCTCTGCACTCAGCCTCCAGACCTTCCTCTCCACCCGAGGGGACTCGCCTGTCCTACGTGTCTTGCTGTGGACACCCCTGGAAGCCTCCCTGGGTTGGTCAGTGCCCAGTGCTGTCCACTGCCACGCAGGGATCGTGTCTGCTACAGGTGTGAGCGGGTTATACACCTGGCCCCTGATGTGGGCACCCCTCTCCTTCACAGGTGGGGACACTGAGGCTCGGGCAGGAGGCATGCCTGGCTCTCATGCAGACCACCTGGCCCTGGGGCTTTTTGATTCGGGAAGAGGAAGACCGTGCCCATGGCCCCATAGGGGCTAGGGTGAAGGTCCTTGGGGGCATGGCAGCAGCATCCTACTGTCCTGTTGGCCTCCCGCTGCCGGCCTCCCGCGCCCCTGGCCCCTCACCTCCAGGCCCCTCCATGGTCGCCCTCTCCCAGCGCCTGCTGCCCCATCACTGGTGTAAAGCGTCCGTCCCCAAAGCGCCGGAGACTCTGAAGGTATGGCGGCTCTGGGCCTGACGGCCTGGGGACCCTCACGGGCTCCTGGTGGGCAGCCAAGAATCCCTGCTGGCGGCCGGGTGTGCTTCCCCAAGGACGATGGGCCAAATCACGGAACTGCTGTGCTGGCAGGGACCGGGCTAGGAAACCCCACACACATGGTCGGGAGCACGTCTCAAGGGCTTTATTTCCAACTGTTGTTATGACTTGAGGATCCCAGTGTCGGCCTGGGGATCCCTGGAGGCCCAGCCTCAGGACCACCGAGTTTCAGCATCATAAAGCTCTAAATGGGGTAGCCCACTGGTGGCCGTCTTGCGTCGTCTTACTGGCAAGACTTCAAAGAATTTGCATAAGTCTTTGAACTGCAAGACTTCACATTAAAAAAAAATCCAGATTTCTGGCTTCCTTGAGAATCAGGTCTCACCGTAGCAGGATGATGCGGGAAGTGGCCGCAGCACCCACTCCCCGCCGCCCCTGCAGTCAGGCCCTCGCGGCTGGAATTCAGTCTTCCCGGGTCACCTCCAGCCAGGCCGCGGGGCCGGGGGCTGCTGCACGTGAGGGGCTCCTACTAACTGGGGGTCCCTGCTAGGCCAGGTCAGGAGGCCCCGGCACCCCAGCCCCCGTGCTGCCTGTGGGGTCTGCATGGGGCTATCAGAAACGGCCACCATCCACACGAGGACAAGGCTCCACGCTGCCCCCTCTGGAAGAACGGTCCAAATAAATACAGGAGTCCATGAGGGCTGCAGTGGACATGGCAGACAGCCTCCCCCGGGCGGCTTCTGGGTGGGCGCGTGACCTGCACGGCGGGTAGTCCTGGCAACCATGGGCCCTCGGGGGCGGGGACAGTGCTGGCTCTGTCCACCAAGCATCGGCGCTCTCGCTCCTGGCCTCCTGCCTCGGGCTGGATCCTGGCCTCCTGGCCTCCTGGCAGGGGCTCAGGCATCTTCCCAGCTACTGCCACTTGCAAGTGTGTTCACACAGGTGCTGACGATGGGTTCCCGCCAGTGGCCGTGGCAAGGCCACAAGGATCTGAGTCCTCTGGCTCGGGGGGCACGGAGGTCTCCCCGCCATGTCTGGAGCAGCCCTGACTTCTAGCCTCCAGGAGGCCAGCCTCTGTTGGCGAGCAGTCTCTGTCCCCCGACCCCGGCTGGCCTGGGGATCTAGGCCAAGGCCAGCGCACACCAGGGCTCCTGCCGCAGGGCCCCACTGAGGCCAGCCTGGGGGCCCAGGGCTGCAGAAGGGAAGGCAAAGTCCTCAGGCTCAAACTTGAACTCCAAGTGGCTGGGGGCCAGGGGGTCGTCCAGCTGGCTGGAGGCCTGCAGGAAGGATGGGGGTGAGGAGGCAGAAGCAGTGCCAGCCTCACTGGGGTCAGGAGTCCAGGACTGGGAGATTCCCAGGGGCCCCCTGGAATGGGTTGGGACCTTTCCTGAGGACGGCTCTTGATAAGGCACCAGGGCTCTGGGCTCTACATATAGAGCTCTGGGGAAAGGTGCCTCACCACCACCTGCCCAGCCGAGCTCGGGGAGGCTCTCCAGGGAGGCCCTGGGAAGAGGCTCCGGGGGTTCTAATGGGGTCTGGTTAGCAGAGCAGTCTGCAGCCCCAGCTCTGGGGACCCCACCTGCCCCATCCTCCTTACCTGGGAGACGGCCCCGGTCCCCGCACACATGGGAGATGCCAGGCTGGGCTCTGGTTTCAAAGTGGCCGCTGGGGGCTCCGCAGAGGGGACGGCGGGCGGGGAGGCTGTGGTGCTCGCCGTGGCTCCTGGGCAGGAATGGGGGTCTTCAGAAGGTGCCAGATTGGACCACGCCTCCCGTTCCCAGCACGTGCAAGCTCTCCTGTCCCGGCCCAGAGAGGTCTGGAGACTTCTCAGGGTCACCCGGCCCGTGTTCTACCGTACCGTCCGTCCCCGGCCGGGCTGGCTCATGCCACCACCCCTCCCCCAACCAGCGACCCCAGGGCAGAGCTGGGGTGTCTGTCTCTTGGGAGGTGTTGCCTCTAGAGGTGGAGAGGCAGCCTGGCGAGCAGGGACCCCTCCCCGGCCTCGCACCTGAGCAGCCCTTGGTCTTGGAGGTGCCCTTGGGCTTCCGCTTCCGTGTCTGGATACTCTCCTTCTTCATTGCCAGCGGCCGCGGCACCTGATGGGGGTAGTGCCAGGGTCAGTTCAGTGTCCCCAACCTCATGCGTCTCCAGCCAGTGCAGCTAGGTCTGGAAGTGGGTGCAGCTGGGGGAGTGGGCCGCTGGGGCTGGGCACGCGCTCTTTCCTGGCCTCCTCCCTTGCCTTGCTCTGCTGGCTGCCATGAGCCGAGAGCGGCTCTCCTTCCTCCATCAAGCCCTAAAGCCTCACCACCACCCGCTTTCTGCCTTGGAGCCAGCCCACCGTGGACTGACCTCTGAAACCTTTAAAATCCTAAGTCAAGCCGGGCGTGGTGGGCACGCTCGTCATCCCAGCATTCAGGAGGCTGAGACAGGAGGATGGTGGTTCGCTGACAGCCTCAGATACTTAGTGAGGCCCTTTGCAACTCAGTGAGACCTTGTTTCAAAAAAATAAAGAATAAAAAACATATGGCTGGGGGTGCAGCTCGGAGGTAGAATGCCCCCAGCTTCCATCCCCAGTACTGCAAAAATAACTAACTAACTAAATAAAACCCTGAGCCAATAGATGGCTCCTCCTCGAAGCTGAGCCTGTCAGATATTTTGGTCATGCAGAGAGAAGCTAAGTGCGACCAGCAGGGGCGTGGCTCGGCCCTGACCTGCTACACAGCTGCCTCCCGTTACAGGCCAAAGGGCCCTTGCGCCGGCCCTACTGGTCAGTTCCATCCTGGGCTGGCTATTTTGGGAGGAGGTGTGGGCAGCGGCCTGGGGCTGGGGTGCATAGAGGACAAGCCTAGGGTGCCTGGTGTCCCTCCGAGGCTGGATGGCCACGGTGACCCACAGCTGCCCCTTCGATCTGCGCAGTGGGCATGACGGGAAGATCAGACAGTGCCCAGCTGTACCACGCCCAGCCAGGGGCCAGTGGCAGGCAGGTCACACGGCGCTGGAGTGCCAGCCCACCCCAGGCCCACTCACCCCATGCAGCTTCATGTAGAGGCCGCAGGCGTTGCACACGGGCTCGCCCTCCGTGTTCCGCCGCCAGAGCGTGGTGTTGGTTGTGTGGCAATTGGTGCAGCAGAGGCCGGCACGGCGGGACGAGGACTGTGAGGACAGAGGGGCTGGGTGAGTCCTGTGCTGGGGCCAGCGGGACTCACTGGAGGGCTCGGGCTGCTGCTGGGGCAGGAGGGATGGAGGCCATACTCAGAGTTGACCGGCAGCCAGGTCAGGGGCCACTCGGGGCAGAGCGCGAGGTGTTTGGGGCATGCTAAGGTTGGGAGGTGTGCCCTGGACTGGCCTGGCAGGACACGACGTCCTCAGGACGAGACACTTCCCCTCCTGGGGCTCAGTTTCCCCTTCAGTGATGACAGGCCCACCACAGGCTGGCTGAGCTGGGCACAGGAACGTGCTGCAGCTCCCTGCCATCTGAGCCACCCTTGCCAGGCCTTCACCTCGAGTCCAGGGGGGGAGAAGTACCCTGGCGCCACAGCCCTCCGGAGGCCAGGCGCTGAGCCTGCAGGTCCCTCGGCAGCACCCGTGCCCGCCGGCGGCCAGGCAGATGGTATCAGGTTCCACCTGACCCCTTGCTGCTCACTGTACCCGTAGGACTTCCAAGGCCTGAGCATGCCTGCCTCCTGCCCGGGCTCCAGCAAGGGGGAGCCCAGTCCCTAGGGCCTGTCCCACCAGAGGCCCACACCTTCCTGCCTTCCAGCCGGAGCCCGGATCCAGGCAAGCCTCAGAAACCTGGGCCTAACAAAGCCTGGGGGCCCGAGGCAGCTGTGCACTGCTGCCTGGGTCCTGACCACTGCCCCGCCCAAGCCCCGTGTCTTCAGAGTGGCCAGACCCCGGGGCCTCCCCCATCTCACTCACGTCTCTGAGCTTGGACGGAGCCTTGTCACTTGTAGGACAAGGCGCTCGGCCCTGGGACCCTGGGTGCCTGGGTCTGAACCCCACTCTCCCAGCCACCCACCCTAGCCCTTGTTCTTATTTATTTACTTATTGGTACTGGGGATTGATCCCAGGGGCTTTCTGCTTCTAAGCTATACCCCCCAGCCCTATTTTATTTGTCTTTTGAAACAGGGTCTCCCCAGGTGGGTGAGAGCCTAACTACTTGCTGAGGCTGACCTCCAGCCTGCGAGCCCCGTCTCAGCCTCCCAAGTACTGGGATTGCAGGTGCGCAGCACACGCATGCTTCCAGGCCTCATTCTGTAGGGTGCTGCTCTGTCTCCACCCTGGTCCTGCCCTCCAATCTGCCCCTGAGCCCGTCTGTCCCCTTCGCTCAGTGCCAACAGCGGAAGCTGCCCTTAAGACACACATCATGGCAGAAATGAAAGCTAGTGGCATGTGTGTGGACCGTGTGCGTGCAAAGAGAGGCTTGCACACCGATCACCCACACCCTGGGAGTGCAAGAGAAAAGTCTGCACGCCACCTTTGAATTTTTTTTTTTTTTTTTTTTTGGTGGTACTGGGATTCTTAGAAACCCTTCTACCACTGGGCTACACTCCCAGACCCATTTTTATATTTTTATTTGGAAACGGGATCTCTTAAGCCAGCAAGGCTGGCTTCGAACCTGCGCGATCCTCCTGTCTCAGCCTCCCAAGCACGGGGATTACAAGCGTGCGCCACCACGCCCGGCGTAGTGACCGTATTTTTACCTTTATAAAAATTAAGAAAATGAGAGCCAGGCGCGGTGGCGCACGCTTGTAATCTCAGTACTCGGGAGGCTGAGACAGGAGGATACGGGTTTGAGGCCAGCCAACTACTTTGTGAGGCCCTTTGCAACTCAGTGAGAACCTGTTTCAAAATAAAGAATAAAAAATAGGGCTGAGGGTGTAGCTTGGAGGTGAGGTCGAATGCCCCTGGGTTCTATACCCAGTACTGAATAAATAATTAAATAGAAATGAAAATTAAGAAAACGGGGGAGGGGGGGAGGCTTCAAGAAGCATCTCAGAGCGCTTCCTCACTTACACAGATTCCTTCCCCAGAGATGGAGGCTGAGGCTCAGGGTCCTGGAGCTGGGGTGTGCAGACGGCCTCCCTCGCCCTGCTGACCGTGTCCCGCCGCCGCACCTGGGCGGAGGCGCTGAGCCCATCTCTCCTTTCTCAGTATCCAGACAACGGCCCTGCTGGCTACTCAGGCCGCCGGCCTCTCCCGGCTGCAGTTCACTTTCTTTCTCTTTCTGTCCTTTCCAACAGAGCTTAATCTTCAAAGCCTGCCCACAGGAAGAAGGGGCAAGCAAGGCCGGGCTCTGGGTGCGTCTAAGACTCAAATAAATCCGCGTGGCGGGCAGGGCAGACACGGTGGGCAGGAGGAGCCCAGCGTGGAGGGTCGAGGGCCCACAGGCAGAGAAACACTTCGGAGAGTGAAAGCTGCGGTCACAGTGGCCGAGCTGTCCTGCAGCCTCCTCTGCCCACAGCCGGAGCCTGGTTACGGAGTCGGAGCCGGGGAGGGGCCGGGGCGGAGACGCTTCCAGTTCCACGCAGGCCCCTCTCGGAGGATGCACGGACACATAACGGGGTAGAGTGGGTGTCCCCTGCCGGCTGAGGGTAAACTGGCTCGGGCAGGAGCCTGGGGGGGGGGCTGTGCAGGAAGGAGAACGGGACTAGCCGAGTGCTGGAGGAGAGACGGCCAAGGCCGGGTTTGCCCATGCACAAAGGACGCTGGGCCCCACACACAGGCTGCTTTTTGGAGCTGGTGCCGGCCTTGGGCCTCGGGACTGCCGTAGCCCTGACCTTGGCTGCTGGGCGCCAGCTCAGCCCAGCACTGGAGTTGGGAGCAGTGATGGAGTGGGGCACAGAGAGGTGTGGGCCATGTCCACACGTGTGGGTCCCAGGCTGGGGTGCGGGGTGCGGGTGCAGGAGATGGGGGATGATGAGGGGAAGGTGGGCTTGGGGTCACTGTGACAGGCCGCCCTGACAAGGGCCATGTATGGACAGAGGTCCATGGCACGGGGACCACAGAGAGCCAGAAAGCTAGGGTGGCACAGCTACCTTGGGTCATTTCCTGTGTCCTTGGTGACGTTTTCAAGATGACTGTAATCCTTTTGTTTTTGTATTAGAGATTGAGCCCAGGGGCATTCTACCTCTGAGCTATACCCCCAGCCCAGCCCTTTTAAAAAAGATTTTGTAAGCCGGGCATGGCGGCACATGCTTGTAATCCCAGCGCTTAGGAGGCTAAGACAGGAGTATCGCACAGGTTCAAAGCCAGCCTCAGCTACTGAGTGAGGCTCTCAACAACTTAGTGAGACCCTGTCTCCAAATAAAATATTAAATAGGTCTGGGAATATAGCCTGGAGGTAGAAGGCCCCTGAGTTCCATCCCCAGTACCACAAATATAAATAAATAAATAAATACATTTTTGGAATAGGGTCTCACTCAGTTGTGGAGGCTGGGTTCAAACCTGTGATCCTCCTGTCTCAGCCTCTTAAATACTAGGATCACAGGAGTGAGCCACCATGCCCAGCTGACTGTAATCCTTTAGAAGAGGGTTAGGACGAATTCCTCCTGGGGGCCTTTCTTGGGACATCAGTTCTGGCTGCACTCGGGGGCTCGTGGGGCACCTGGGAGGCTGGAAGGTAACTGGGGTGACCCAGCCCTCATGCCTGAGCTGCCCGGGCCTGGCTCTGCTCTCGGGACCTGACTCTCAGGGTCTCGATACCATGTCTGGCTCTGTAGGACCAGCTCCTGGAGACTGGTGGATCTGAGCTGAGTCATGGGATAAGAATCCCGGAGCAAGACAGGGAGACCCCGAGGGTCCTTGTGGGGTGGAGGCTCACTTGGCAAACACACACTTCTTAGGCATATGCCATGCTCGGGTGTGGATGGCCCTGGACACAGGACTGACCAGGTTGTGTCTACCATTTGGGAAATGTGGTCTTGGGGAGAGGAGCAGGTAAACAGAAACCCCCTACCCAGAAGACACCCCAAAATCTCCTAGACCAGAAATGGAGGCCTCACCACCCCAGAGCCAGCCACGGCCTAAGTGCTGCCGACATCAATGGTCTACCGTATAGGACTTGGCAGGGCAGCTCTGAGTCCATCCCCACTTCTCAGGTGTCCACTGGCACCCAGGCCAGGGCCTGGCATGAGGAGGTCAATGGAGCCAGAGAAGGGGTGGCCCGCCGCTGGGGGAGGCTGCGGCTGGGAGGTCTGGGGTGCAGTCCTGCTGTACACCCTGGGCCAGCTCCCTACACTGTCAACCTCGGTTTCCCATCAATGAAGACCATGTGGAGACCAGGCCAGCAGCAGGCACACAGGGCACAGGAGGGGCCGGCCACCAAAGGAAGGGGCTGGGGCCGCCCTCCAGCAGAAGGCACAGCACAAAGCCAGGCAGAGACCTGCAGCCCCCAAACCCTAGGCCAGGCCAGGAAAGAAAAGTGGGGCTGCCTGGGCTCACGCAGAGCCCACAGACCTGAGCTGACTCTGGGTATGAGTGCAGGCTCACACGGTCACACGGAGGGCTTGACGCCCCAGGCGCAACCCTTCCCTGACCCATGGGGGATAGTGTATCCGCAAGGTTCCATAACTTACACACAGCGCACGCACCTACACTCCCGTCTCTACACTCGAACCTAAAGGTCTGTCTGTGGACTGGTAAGGGTCGAAGCGCCTCACACTGCCCCAGGCTTCTGGACACCTGGCCCTGCCCAGGCTCCCACTCCTCCACCATCTGGAGGAGCCGAAACTGAAAACAGGGAGCGGGCTCCAGGTCTGGAGAAAGTGCTCTCCAAGCAGCAAGACCCAAGGACCCTTCCTTTTGGGCCCTTGACACCTGCTTGACCCAGTAACACACCTACCCAGCAGCCACCTTCTCCTCCAGCCCCATAGGTGGCAGGGTCACCCTGAGGCCTCTAATATTGGGACCGGGCTGTGGCTGCCATTGGGCCTGCATACTCCCAGGTCTGCTGCTCCAGGGCAGAGCATGCCCCCAAACCGGCCCTTCCTGAATAGCTCCTTGCTGTGCCAATGTGCTGTCCTCAGCTCTGAGACCACCTGCGTCCCTATCCTAATGAGAGCCCAGCAGCTCTGGGGTAGTAGAGCAAAACATCCCACTGGGAGCCCCAGCTGCTCCCTGCCTAATCCCTCCAAGGATCCTTGGGGTGGACTGCCCCTGCACTCCTGTGCAGGACCCCAGCCCCTGGCTGCACCCCGACCTTCCCAGGTGACCTTCCACACGTGCAAGGCCCAGGGGCACTCACCAGGCGCTTCTGGGGCCGCACGAGCGGCCGGTTGACGCCGTTCATCTTGTGGTAGAGGCCGCAGGCGTTGCACAGGTAGTGGCCCGTACCATCACGGCGCCACAGTGGCGTGGACAGAGCCCCGCAGTTGACGCACTCGCGGCCCTCGCCCGGGAACTCCTCCAGGAAGTCAGACACTGCGGGACAAGCAGCTGGTGGGCGGGAGCTCCCACACTCCTGGCCTTCACTGCTCCTTAAACCTATTGCACTTAAAACTTCACTTATCTACTTAGACTTACTTATTTTATTTTTTGTCCTGGGGATTGGACCTCAGCGCGTTATACTTCTGAGTTACACCGCCAGCTCTATTTTATTTTTATTTTATTTTATTTTATTGCCGGTGGCAAGCATGCGATCCTCCCGTCTCGGCCTCCCAGCACTGGCACTACAAGTGTGCGCCACCACGAGGGACTATTTGGTCACTCTGAAATCTAGTCTCCCTAAATTGCTGAGACCAGCCTCAGGACGGTGATCCTCTAGCGATGATTTTTATTTTTAATTTGCACACAGTGAGATTCATTAGGGCTGTTGCTCTTATAAGGAGGGGCTGTGCGTAAACCAAACCTTAGGGTGCACCCCAGAGACAGGCCCTCTCTGAATGCGGCAGGCACCAGCATTTGTATTTTTGACCTGCTGGCAGCAGCAGGAGAGGCGGGTGAAGGGGTTTCTCCCTGTGCAAACGCCTCTGTTCTGCCTCTGTTCTCGGGACGGTGGTGACCCCGTGGCTGTCTCCTTGGTAAAGCGGGTGGAACCTGGAGGGGCCGAGCTATGGGAGCTGAGCAGAATCCTGAGATCCTGCAGGGGCTGGTGGCCCTACGCCCACTTTATTGTGGTTGCAGTCCTGTCCTCCCTCGGAAGGCGGGACGGCGCCATCGCCGGCACTGGCGGGTGGAGCGCTCCCCAGTCCCCTCCAGGCCGGGCAGGCGCCGCGATGGCGATGCGGGAGGTGGGGGCGCCTGGCGGGGGGCGGGGCGGGGATCAATCATCGCTCGGCCGGGGGTGGGCGCCAGGAGCCAGGCTGCACTGGGCGCCGGGGGCCAGGGGTCCCGCGGCTGTGACTGGCCCGCTTCCTGCGCCGGGGCCTGCGAGGGCCAAACGGCAGCTCCAGAGGGGGGCCGCCAGCCCTCCGGGGTCTCCAGAGGGGTGTCCCCGAGGGACCCCGCCGGCCAGCACAGAGGCGTGGCCTTCGGGTGAGAAAGTGTCTGTGTGCCCCTACTCAGAAACCGGGTGGGATGATTTCCCGCTTTAGAGGACCGGACTCCGATCATCCGAATTTATGCTCCGCAGCCGATCAAGGCCGGGTCTCAAGTCAGAACACCGACATTCTACAGCTGAGACGTATGTGGCGACTTAAGCCGGTATTTTTGAACTTTATAAAAAATCATTTCCAAAACTTTTGCAAAAAAAAAAGTTTTACAACTTAGGCTCCAAATTGGCATAACCCAGAATGCTGTTTGGGGTTCGGATGAACTCGAAAGGGAGAAATACAAGAACTTTCTTGTTAAAAAAATAAATAAAAGGATACGACATTTTCCCCGAGGGGCCGATGAGGCACTGCTGCCACAGGTTTTCCCCGTCCCGGGGTTGTTATAGCCCTCCGAGGAGGAGGACCTTGCAGGGTCTCGGCTTCCCCCGCAGGTCGGCTTGCACCCAGCCCACGGCAGTGGGGCTGCCCGGCCTGTACTCACCAAAGGTGGCCCTGCGGCCTGGGAGCCCTGCCGGGCGGCCCTGTAGGCCCTGCAGAACGCTGCTGTCGAAGGGTCCAGCGGCCCACGCCGGGGCCACGTCGGGGCTCACGTAGGCCGGATAGGCTGCGGGGTACGAGGTGCTCACGGGCCGTCCGAGAGGGGCCGGGTACTGTTCTCGAGGCAGCAGCGTGCCCTGGTAGGCTCCGCCATCCCTGCCCGCGGGGCTGCCACCGCTGCCCGGCCCCGGGGGACTGTGCGCAAACGGAAAGGCCGCGGCCCCGGGAGGCTGCGCGGCAGGCGGGTGAGGGCTGCCGGAGCCAAAAGCTGAAGAGTCCGAGGCGGCGGCCGTCTGCGCCCAGCCCGGGTGCGCGGCGAGTGCGGGGGGCTGCGGGCCTGGCTCACACGCGGACACGTAGGGTAACATGGAAGCTACACGGGCCGGCGGCCCGAACATCCCGGACCCCGCGCCTGCGGCGTGCAGAAAAGGGCCGGAGTCCGCGTAGGTGGCTTGCCCCGGGGTCGGGGCCAGCGCCAAGCTCTGGTACATCTTCCCGGCGCCGGTGCTGGCCTGTGGGAAGACCGACATCAGGGTCACGGCCGCTGGGTACCCTCTGTCAGGATCACGGCCACTGGGCACTCCTGTCAGCGCGCGCCTTCTTGTGTCGGGCAGGTGCTGCCAATCGGGACGCGATCCCAGGCAGGTCCCAGGACCAGTGTGTGTGTGTGGGGGGGGGGGGGGACGTCCCCAGCGTCCTGTCCCTCATCCTCGAGCATTTCACGGTCAGGCCCCAGAGGGCTCTAGGTAGGGTGGCTAGGTGGGGATTGGGGAAGGAGCTGCAGAGAGGCCCCTGGCCCAGGGCCTCTGGAGCTCACCCGCCCACCACGCTGGGAGGATCGAGGGGCTGGGGTGGCGTGTTCATTGCCAGGATCGGCTGGGCACTCACCAGTGGGCCGGTGCGCCAGCGCACGACGCTTGCGGAGGGTTGGCGACCAGCAGGCTGGAGACTGGGAGCCCGCGACCCGGAGTGGTTCTGCAGGGAATCCCAGCGCTGGGCCCGCCTCTCCCCCGGCGCCGCCCCTTCCCTCCCGGCGCCTGCCCCTCCTTCCCAGCGGGGTCAATGCTGGGGCTTTGACCGCCGTGTCACGTGACCCAGGCGGGCCCAGTTTGAGGGATTAGGCGACGGGAGACGCACAGGACACCCGTAGCGGAGCCCCGATAAACGCAGGGGACTGGCGCCGGCCCTGTGTTTGTTGAAGGAGGAAGGGGACACCAGGCTTCTCTACTTTTGTTGATAGGGGTTCACTAGTCCCAGCCAGTTCCTTTCCTTCCCAGGCCACGTGTCTGCTGGCGGCTGGTGGTTGAGTCCTAGCCTGATCTACTGGTGGGCACATGGTGCTGAGACCCCCGGGCACTCTCCTGGGGCACCGCACTCCTGGTCCAACGCAGGGGCCTTGCTTCCCTTGGGACTACTGGCTCAGGACCCCAGGATTGGGAGTGGGTGTGCTACTGGCCAGCACCCCGAAGTCTTGTGGGAGTCCCACAGTTCACTCAGGCTTTGAGCAGATAGAGCCGTCAGGGCGTGGGGTTCCCAAGAAATCACCAAGGCAGAGTGAGCCGAGTCCGGTCTCCAGGCCAGAGGCTGGTGCTCTGGCTCCCAAGACCAACCCATGAACTCGGTCCCCACTTCCGGTGGGACTTTCACAGGGCACAGGGACTCCGGAGGAATCTCTTTTGGGCACTAGAAATTTGGGACAGGTAAGCCGGGCGTGGTGACACACGGTTGTAATCCCAGCATTTGGGAGGCTGAGACAGGACGATCGCGGGTTTGTGGACAGCCTCAGCTACTTAGTGAGGCCCTTTGCAACTCAGTGAGACCCTGTTTCGAAATAAAGAATAAAAAAAATAGGGCAGGGGGTGTAGCTTGGGGGTAGAATACCCAGTACTGAAAGAGAGAGAGAGAGAGAGAGAGAGAGAGAGAGAGAGAGAGAGAGAGAGAGAAAAGAAATTGGGCCGGGAAGGAAGCCACCCCGGTGCTGAGCCTCTCTTCCTCCTTCATCCCCAGGGGCCCGACAGTGGGGAGGGCTCACTACTAGGCCCCGCGGAGGGACAGCCCAGGGCAGGCAGAATGACCCCAGATGGCTGACTGTGACCACGGAGCCTGGAGCCGTCAATAACTCTCTTTGCAGAACCGGGCCCCCAGTCGATGTGTGGCCCCTGGCTTCTCTCCTGGGCAGGGAGCGCAGGCTTGCAGGAGTGGGTGGTACCGCGCCAGCTTTGGAGCCAGCGCAGGGAGGTGGGCCTGCGGGTCGGTGCTGGGGGGCCTGGAGGAGCGCCTCCACCCCACTGCGGGCCGCAGGGGAGCTGGCAGCCCTTAGGGGCGCTCGCTCCGAGGGCCAAACTCTTTTCCTCTTCTGAAGAACGTATATTCGGGGTGCAGGTGGAAGCGTTCAGGATGGGCAGAGCCGCCGAGGGTGGAAGGGGTCAGCCACAGGTCCTCACTAGCACCTCGGGGCTGGGAGCCCCACAGAGGGCCCCTGGCGCTGCGGGCTGTGGTCGCCTGGGTAGAGGAGTGTGCGCCTGGGCATGGAGTCATGGTCTTCACCCCCTCCCGGCCCCACACTCTGCCCCCGATGGTGATGGTCGACCCTCCTTCCTCTCCTGCGCTCGCTCCGGGGTGAGTCCCGGGCCGTCCGTCCCTCGTGCACTTCGTCGGTTCCGCTTCTTCCGCAGGCACCACACTCTGGGCTCGCTCTGGAGGCCCTCCTCGCCGTCCCCTGCGGGTCCGGGCTGGGTTCGTCGTCTCTCGGTCCAGCACTGAGCCCCAGGAGAAAGGGCGGGGAGCGGGAGCCTCAGCCCCGCGGCAGCTCAGTGCTGGACGCCACGCTGCCAACGCGGGCGGGCGGCGGAGCAGCCTCACTCACACCGCCCAAGATGCTCCCGAGGGCAAGAGCTCCGGGGAGGACGTGAGAGGGGAGTGTGGCCGACCGTCCCCGCCCCAAAAATAGGTCCAGAGAGAAAGGAGATCCCGGCATATCTGGGATCCTGGCATCTAAGTGGGAAGGGACTTGTATTTTTCTTTCTTTTTTCCTTTTGGTACTGGGGATTGAACCCAGGAGCATTTTATCTCTGAGCTATACAGTCCCAGCCTTCCTTATTTTTCATTTTGTTTATTTGTTTGTTTCTTTTTTTGTGTGGTACTGGGGATGGAACCCAGAGGCTTTCTACCTCCGGGCTATATTCCCAGACTTATTTTATAATTTATTTGGAAACAGGGTCTCACTAAGTTGCTGAGAGCCTCACTAAGTAGCCGAGGCTGGCTTTGAACCTGTGTGATCCTCCCGTCTCAGCCTCCCAAGCGCGGGGATTACAAGCGTGCGCCGCCACGCCTGGCATTTTATTTTTTATTTTGAAGGCTATCACTAAGTTTCTGAGAGTCCCCCTATGTTGCTGAAGCTGTCCCCAAACTTGTGACCCTCCCGTCTCAGCCTCCCAACTACTGAGTTTGCAGGCATTTACCACCATGCCATGCCTGGCTGGACTTTTGTTGTTGTTGTTCTAGGGATTGAACCCAAAGGCATTCTGCCTCCAAGTTATATCCCCGACTGATTTTATTTCTTATTTGGAAACAAGATCTCACTAGGTTTCTGGAAGCCTCTCTAAGTTGCCAAGGCTGGCTTTGAACCTGCAATCCTCCTGTCTCAGCCTCCTAAGTAGGTCCTTGGGTCACAAGTGTATGCCACCACGCCCAGCTCACTCTTTACTGTAGGTAAAATCTGTTAAGTCGTGAGTAGGAAACATATCACCTAGATGCTGTTTTTTTTGTCCTGTGATATTTCCATTTAATTTTTCCACCAGTCTTTTGTGGTAGATAATGTTATCCTGTTTACCTACAGAGAAAGCACAGAGAGGCTGGCTGACTTGCCCTAAGTTACCCAGCTAGTAATAAATCAAGCCGACTAACATGAACAATGCAAAATATATATTAGGAGGGAATCTCTGCCTCTAGGGAGGCTGGCAAGGGAAGCCTCACCCCCAGGGCTCCTTAGAGGCTGGACTCTGCCAAGGGCAGTCCATGGCGTGACCAGGCTGTCTGGCCACCTAGTGAAGTCTGAATGTACAATCTGCTCCCAAGAGATGCGGCTGAGCTCACCTGCCCTGCGACGGTGGTGGCGGTGGCGGCAGAGGTCTTGGGTTGTGCCCTTGGGCCGGTGCCCCCCACCCACCGTGGCCGTGCGTGGAGGTACACGCTGGTGGGGCAGGATGTGGGCCCCAACAGGTCCCTTCTGCTGAGATAGACTGGGCGGGGTCGCAGGTCTTCTGCTCTGCTCTTTCTGTCCCCTCTGACACTACCATGACCTTGCCCATGACTCTCCAATTCTGCAGCCCTGGGGTTCCCTGGGCCCCTCCCGAGGGGGCGCTCCAGAGCCGGGCGCCCCAGCCTGCCAGGCCGTGTGCTCCTCAGGCCTGCAGGACTGCGCCTGGCCTGGAGGCCCCTCCTCTCTACTTGCCAAACTCCTGATTCAGTGAACCCTGAACCCCAAGAATGGGGGTGCAGCTGGACGGAGCTGGGGCTGGAAGCCGTCTGGCCTCTGGGCTTAGCTCTGCTGTCTTGAGACGTGACTGGAGCTCTGCCTTTCCTCTGTGTCTGTGTTTATCTGGATCGTGGGTGCCACACAGCCTGCCTTTCACAGTAGCGGGGTGTGGTACCAAGGGCAGCCGGCCTGGAGTGGGCACAGGCTCTCCACAGCCAGAGTCTTGGCTGTGGCTGTGGACAGGGCGGGCTGAGTAGCCGGGCACCAAGAGCGGGACCCGGGAGGAAGTTTCTGCTCCAGCTGGGCAAGGTGAACCCTCTTCTCCGGCAGGACTGGGGACCCAGACAGCCTGGCCGAGGAGGACCAGCCACATCCTGTCTGGAGAGATGAGGGGTGGCGTGTTAGCCCCCTGGTGATCCCAGTGGCGGGGAGGGGCTGGGCGGGAAGCTGTGGCCCCTCCTGTGGGCTCTGGGTTTCATTTCCAGCTGTCACTTGCCCAGCCATGGTCCCTCCCCACTCCAGAGCCTGGGAAAGTTACCTCAGCCACACTTATCAGTGGAAGGGAAAACAGTGCCATTGTTCAGGGGACGGGGGCCGTGGGGCCTCTGGACAGGCTCCCTCCTCAGAAGCCCGTTTCTCTTGATCACACTGGAGCTGGGGTGCCGCCCGCTGCAGTGGAGAAGGCCTGGGACAGGGTCCCCTTTGGGGGGTTTGCTAAGGTATAGCTTCCGCCAAGCCTGCACTGCCATCACAGGCACCTGGCCGGCTGGTCATTGGGGCCATCACAGGCACCTGGCCGGCTGGTCACTGGGGCCATCACAGGTACCTGGCCGGCTGGTCACTGGGGCGCTCACTGGCTGTGGCTACCAATCAGTGTCCAGAAAGTCGTCTCTGAGGACAGGGCTGTCCCAGGGTGGGCGGAGCTTCAACCTGCGGGTGGGAGGAGCTTCAACCTGCAAGGTGGGCGGGGCTGACTCTTGCGGATCCTAGCTGACCCTAACCCCAGCCCCTTGCTGGGCCTCTCCCTGCAATAGGAGGCTTAGGGAGCCTTGGGGAGGAGGCCTGGGGTGGGGCCTTGCTCTGGCCCTGCAAGTGGGAGGGGAGACACCTCTGGCTGTGCTTGATTTCAGGTGAATCCCACAGCCCAGCTCCCAGCGTGGGGAGAAGCCAATCTGTAGCCACCTCCCTGGCCTCTGGGGGGCCTGCAGCTTTTCTTTCTGGCTTCCTTTGCCAGGCGGGTGGCCAGTGTGCTCTGCTGACCTTCCTGTGTCTCTAGGTCTCTAGGGATCTTGTACCCCTGTGTCCTCAGAGCAGGATTCCTGGGCTTCTCCCTACCCCACCCCACCCCACCCAGGAACTGCAGAACCGAGGGTGGTGAGGGGGGCCTGGGGCCCTTACTCCAGGGGTTCAGGATGGGCAGAGGCAGGGGAGCCTGGGCGCTGGCTCCGGGTGCCACAGAGGTGAAGGCAGTGTGTGCCTCTCCTGCGGGTAAGCTGGAGCGTGGCCCGTGCCGCTGACAGTACAGAGTGCGCTACAGCGGAGCCCATAAAGTCCCTTCTCTGGGGGTCCTTCCAAGCCCGGGCTGTCGTCATTCTGCTGACCCTTGCTGTCCTTGTTTGGGTATTTCCAGCGAAGTCCTGCAGGCCTGGCGGGGTGAGGGCCAGGGTGGCATTTGAACACAGCCCACAGCCCCCACCCGCCTTGCTGCCACCCACTCTGTGGGTGCAGCCCCGCCAGGTCCAGCCCTCTCTTCTTCCATCCAAGGAACCTGCGGCCCTTGGAGGGCCTGTGGGAGGAAGCTCCAGGCCGGCCCTCCGCAGCTCCATTGCTGGTGCGAGGCAAGGCAGGGGTGAGCTCCTGCAGACGGGAAACAGGGCCGTGTAAACAGCCTGCACTGTGGATGACCTGGCGCGGCCGAGCTGGCTGCAGAGAAAAGGGAGCGGGAAATGAAAACAGAGCTCACGGGTAGCTGTGTCACGCATGTAACCGAATCTGCTTTCAAAGAGGCTCAGTGGCGCAGTGCGGCCTTCATCATGGCAGGCGATGGCGGCCCAACCACCAGACGGCCGGCCCGCAGGCACGGTCGTGTTGGAGGATGAGCTCTGTGCCAGCATCCGTCCTGGGGAGGGGCCTCGCAAGTGCCAGCACAGGGTGGGACAGCGCTGAGGCAGCTCCCTCCAGGGAGGGAGCCCAGGGCGCACAGGCCTGTCCCATCCCCAGGGAAGAGGGGTGCAGGCGACTCTGGCCTCTCCAGGCCCCGAGCTCAAACTCTGTTCATCACTGAGAGATGATTTTGCTGCGAATGACCTCGTGCTCACGCCTGTGACCAGGCTGGCGTGGGCAATAAAGCAGCCTGACGCTAATGCCACCCCAGCCTGCCCCGAACAAAACCAGGTCTCCTTGGGCCCCTCGTGGCTGTGAGGTCAATCGTACCAAGAAGATTGAAATGAAAACTGTAGGTCACCCCGTGGAAGGTGGCGCCTGACCTGGCCTGGCACCCTGGGGATCCCCAGTTGAGAGGTTCTGCCCCATGTGACTCAGGATGCAGGACTATGGCTTATTCTCCATTCTCCATGTCATGCAGGAAAGAGCTTGCACAAAGCCCTGCCCCTCCTCCACACTGAGCTGGACCCCGAACGCACTTGGGGGTCATGGGGTAGTGAGGTGGGAGCTCTCTCTAGAGATGTCCGCGTGCGGCAGCAGACGTCATGGGAGCAAAAACCTTCCAAGGACATTGGGGTCTTAGGAATCTTATTTGTTAAAAGCAAATTTGAGCCGGGCGTTGTGGTGCGCGTTTGTAATCCCAGCACTCGGGAGGCTGAGACTGGAAAATCACAGTTTGTGGACAGCCTCAGCTACTTAGTGAGGCCCTTTGCAACTCAGCGAGACCTTGCTTCAAAATAAAGAATAAAAAATAGGGCTGGGTGTGTAGCTTGGAGGTAGAATGTTCCTGGGTTCCATCCCCAGTACCTCCCCCACACATGGCAATCTGAACCCTGTCCCACCGTAAGTACCCTTATTCCTAAGACCTCTTTCCCTTGGTCCCCAATAGCTGTTTATTCTGTGTTCTCCGCAGGCCACCCTGAAACAGAGCTGGGGCCCAGGTAAGGCTGTGATACATCCTTATGCCCTGCAGCCCATGGCCAGGAGAGAGGCCGTGTGTGATGTTAGAATGGACTCCTGGTGGCTCCAGCTGGAGCGGGGCCTGCACGGCCTTGGGAAGGGAGCCAGCAGGTACATCCATGCATGCACCCCTTGATGGATTGGTCGTGGATGGGGTCAGAACCCCCATGATCCAGTCTCCCCTCTGCCAGCGTCCCCCTGTGAACACTGCTGCTTTGGGGACCAAGCCCGCAACACCTGGGCCTTAGGGGACGCTCTGGATCAAAGCCACAGCCTCCACCCTCTGCCTCAGGCATCTCACACATGCAGAGGTCCCTGTTTGGTGAGGCTGTCCTTGAACCTGCGATCCTCCTGTCGATCCTCCTGTCGATCCTGATCCTCCTGCTCCTGTCGCAGCCTCCCAAGTGCTGGGATGACAGGCATGCACCCTCCCTCCTGACCTGCCCGCTCCATTTCTTCTCTGCTCCGAGGCCCTGCAGAGGAGCCTGCAGCCTCCTGGCCCCCCTCCTCTGCATGTCGTCTCTAAGAAGTCCACCAGGAGGGGCTGCTTGCCGGGCTGGGGCTTCCCCGCGTGGAGCAGGGCAGAGAGGCTGCAGAGCTCTGCCCTCTGCGTCCTGGGGGAGGACTGCGGGAGCTCCTGCCCTGCAGCCGTCAGGGGGTTTATCGCGTTCCAACAGTGTCTGCTCAATGTACAGACCGCAGGGACTGTCAGAGCCTTCAGCCCCACTCCTGCGGGCGGGTCGGGGTCTGAGAAGGGGACCCAGGGGAGTTCAAAGGTGTCCGAAAGCGCCGAGTAGTCTGGGTGGCGGAGGGCGACGAGGGCCGAGGGCGACCATGCATGCCTTTGATGCTCATCTCCTGACTTTGCAGTTTCCGCGATCAGCAAACAGAACATGGACAGCCTGGGAATAAATGCAAAGGAAAAAGGTATTTTCGAGCCAGGCGTAGTGGTGCATGCTTATAATCCCAGCATTTGAGAGGCCGAGACAGGAGGATTGCGGTTCGAGGACAGAGACCCTGTATCAAAATAAAGAATAAAAAATATGGCTAGGGGTGTAGCTCGGAGGTAGAATGTCCCTGAGTTCCACCCCCAGTATATATATAGGTATTTTTATAGCATCGAGATGAAGATGCTTTTTTTTTGTCCTGGGGATGCAATCCAGGGACATCTACCTCTGACCTACACCTCCCAGGCCTATTTTTAATTAATTAATTAATTTTTTGTGATACTGGGAATAGAACCCAGGGGCATTCTACCTCTGAGCTACATACACAACCAGTCCAATTTTATTTTTTATTTTATTTTTTGTGGTACTGGAGATTAAATTTAGGGGCATTCTGCCTTCTAGCTACACCTCCACTCTGATTGTATTATTTTATTTATTTATTTTTTAATTTATTAATTTTTTTGCGTGTCTGGGGATGGAACCCAGGGGCATTTGACCTCCGAGCTACACTCCCTGCCCTATTTTTTATTCTTTATTTTGAAAAAGGGTCTCACTAAGTTGCAGAGGGCCTCACTGAGTAGCTGAGGCTTTCCTCAAACTGCGATCCTCCAGTCTCAGCCTCCCAAATGCTGGGATTACAAGTGTGTGCCACCACGCCCAGCTGATTGTATTTTTTTATTTTGAAACAGGGTCTCACTAAGTTGCTAAGGACCTCACTAAGTTGCAGGGGCTGGCCATGAACCTGCAATCCTCCTGTCTCAGCCTCCCAGGAACTGAGATTACAGTGTGCACCGCCACGTCTGGTGACGTTTAAAATATTACACAAAAGCCGGGCGTGGTGGTGCATGCTTGTACTCCCAGCATTTGAGAGACTGAGACAGGAAGATTGCAGTTTGAGGATATCCTCAGCTATTACTTAGGCCATTTGCAACTCAGTGAGACCTTGTTTCCAAATAAAGTATAAAATAGGTCTGGGAGTATAGCTCGGAGGTAGAAAAGCCCCTGGGTTCCACCCCCAGTACCACCAAAAAATAAAATATCACACAAAATATGTTTGAGGCTCCGGGGCACAAAGGTGCCTGAGTCGGGCTTAGCTCGGGTGTCCAGGATTTGCAGTGGAGACGCTGCCGGCCTGAGCAGAGGAGGAAGCGTGTCTCCCTGGAGCCTGAGTGAGAGGAGCCAACACCCGCTTTTCTCCCGAGCACTGTCGCTTCAGAGGCGGGGAGCAGGTGGAAGACGTGGCCAGCCCTCTCCACAGTCCCGGCCTGGGAGCCGGAATGCAGAGGGCTGAGCTCAGGCATGCACACCTGCATGGGCCACCAGCACACGCGGTGCACACACATGCACACGTACACAGGTGCACACACACGCATGCCTACACCGGCAGGCACATGCACACCTATGTGCACACACTCATGTGCATGCCCCAGGGGCACACTGTGAGCGTGTGTCCAGCGCAGCAGTGGAAGGCGGCCACCCCTTAGTTCCCACAGAGGCCGCCGGCGCTGGCTGGCAGTGGCTGACTGTTGTCCTTTGCTCTGGTCTGGCTGATCACTCTTCACTATGGCCAGGCCCAGAAGGCGTGGGTGAGGGCTGGAGACCCTGGTCACTGCAGCAGGTGGCCAGCAGGGCACTGACCTCTAGGCAGGCAACAGGTCCTAGGCCTGCTGAACCTCTGGCTTGCTGCTCAGCAAGGCCTTTGGGCTTGGAGAAATTTGGCAGTCTGGGTGTCCTGCCGACTGAAGCAGAGGTCAGCCTCTGTGAGCAGGTGTGGTGGACCGCGGGGTTGTCCAGGGAGCCATGCGGGCTGTCCACGTCTGACCCAGAACCTGCAGGCAGGTTGGGGGGATCCAGGGCCACTTCCTAGGCAGCAGAAACCCTGTGTGTGCTCAGAGTGCACCTGAGGTGCAGGAAGGCCCGGGGTCTGGCTGTAGCCCAGGCCCGAGCCACTGCCCTGCGCACCTGGAGTTTCCTGTGTGCAGCGTGTCTGGGGTGGTTGCAGAGCGGCCCGAGAAACCTTGAATGGCTGGGAGCAGGCGGGCTCCGGGCTGCCTGGGGCTGAGGCCGGGTGCGTTCCCTTGGCTTCTGTGACCGGGCTAAGCCATCGGGTCCTCTGCATCCGAGTCTGTGTCCTGCAGGAGGATGGTGGCAGCTTGGGGCTGAGGGCCTGGGCCTGCCGCTCCCGAGGGCTTGGCCAGAGGATGGCCTCGGGGCTGCGCTGGACCTGGGGTTGGCCTGTCCACTGGGATGTGACTTTAAGCTGGAGCTGGGCCCTGCTCTGCCTCTCGGTCTGTGTCGCCTTCTTTCTGGTGGGGCCGAGGTGGGGAGATGTGAGACGCAAGCCAGGAACTTGGAGGGTGCCGTGGGCAGCTGGCACTTGCTCCCGCTGGTGTTTGAAAACCCACCTGGCTTTTGGCGGCCTCCTGGGCAGCAGAAGCGAGCACACCCCTGAGGAGCCCAGTCTTTGGGCCCAACTCTGCCCAGATCCCACGGGGCAGGTGCCCAGGCTGGCTGGGGCTATCTCCTTTGGACAAGACGTTTCCTCCAGAGCGGGGAGGCTGCCCAGCTCCCAGGCTGACCCCACAATGACCACCCTGCTCCAGTGGGACTGTGATCATCGTTCCAGCCTGCGCCTGCCTCCCAGCGCTGCCTGGAGCACGCCAAGCACATCCCTCATGCGCGAGGAATTTCCCGTGCCGCTGCCGCCGCCACAGCTGGAACTTCTCTGCAGATGGTTCATGGGAGGGAGAACAGCGCCTCCGTCTTTGCAATGGGCTGGCCTCTGAGCCCCAGAGCCCCGGCCTGGGCTTGCCTCCTTGGGAGGGAGATAAGGGCTCTTGGTATCTCGTGGGGTGATGCTGACAGGGAGCTGCCAGGGATGCAGCCAGCCCCAGGGCCTGCTTCAGGCCGCAGCTCCCTCCCCTCCTCTGCTGTTGGAGGGGTGCTTGCTTGGTACACACTGCTGGGCCGCTGCTGTCCTCCTTGCGGCCGCCTTCTCCTAGTCAGGGCAGGCGCCCGGAGGAGCAAACTCTACCTCTTCACCAAGCGTCTGCCGCGTCAGGCATGGCCAGCCCCGGGCTCACAGGCAGGGCAGACGCACAGACAGGAAAACACGAGCTCACGTGGGAAGGGCTGGGGCATCCTGACAGACTTCGGGGGCTCCCAGGGGCGCCGAGTGCGCCCATCTCGGTTCAACCAGACACCCTGGCTGGGAATGCCTCCTCCTGTCCGTGAGGTCAGAGTTGGCAGGCTGGTGACCCTTTTACCCCAGCATATTGTTTTTTTTGGGGGGGGGATTGTGGTACGGTGGATGGAACCCAGGGGCATTCTACCTCCAAGCTGTACCCCTAGACCTATTTATTCTATTTATTTACTTATTTATTTTGCGGTACTGGGGATGGAACCCAGGGGCATTCTACCCTTGAGCTACACTCCCAGCCCTATTTTTTATTCTTTATTTTGAAACAGGGTCTCACTGAGTTGCAAAGGGCCTCACCAAGTAGCTGAGGCTGTCCTCGAACTGCAATCCTCCTGTCTCAGCCTCCAGAATGCTGGGATTACAAGTGTGTGCAACACCACGCCCGGCTCCCAGCGTGTTTTAAAAATCAGAAGGATTCACAGGAAAATCAGATTTCTTTCCTCTTAGAGACATCTGTAGGCGCGTGGGACTGCAGTGGCCAGATAAGTGCTCCTCCCTCAGGAAGACCTCAGACCCTACCGACGCCGGCCCATCCCTCCTGGACCTCCGTCTCTTCATCCCAGGGGCTGGAGTTGTGTCCCGGACTGTTCTGAGCGCTCAGAGGCAGCAACTGGATGGTGCGTAGACACAGCGGTTCCTGGTGCACCCGGCGCCCTGGGAGGTGGGAGCTGAGTGCCGCATGTGTGTGCGTGACGTTCCACCCAGGCTGCGGTAGCAGCGCACGCTGTGGCCTTCAGGGGCTTGTTGGATGAAGCCAGACGTAGCAGCCTCGGGGATGAGGTTTTCCTGCCCAGGCCTTTCCACACGCTGGAGCCCTGGGCTGGGAAGAGGTTGGTGCTGGCCTCAGACTCAGTGGAGGAGCACTCCATGGGACTCACGGTCCACAAACCCCTCTGCGACCAGCGAGGGACTGAACGGTGTGTGGGACAGGGCTCTGCTGTGCCCGTCACCTCCTGCCAGGGGCTGCCTCTCATTTCCCTGGGGGGTCTGTCTGATAAGAGGCGCCTGCACACAGGAAGCCGCCCTCAGAGACTTCCTGTCTGGAGCTGGAGGAGGTAGCCCTGTGCCGGGCCTCCTGCCTCAGCAGCTTCCCCGCGTAGGGCTGTGGGGGGATGTGCCGGGTCCTCCAGGCAGGTGGGCGCTCGGCAGCCTCCTCCGTGGTCCTGGTTTCTCCCGAAGGCCGCTCCCCCTTTCCCCTCGAGGGGTCGATAAGTCACACCGCGGGCAGCGGGCAGCGCCTGCGCCGTTGACTCAGGGAGGCGAAGGTTTTTAAGGGAGATAAGCGGGTGCCGAGAGCCAGGCCTCAGCCAGCTGGATGGGAGAAATTGCGAGGGTTGTGGGCGTGGAGCGGAGGGGCGGTGTTTGCCCAGTCCTCCTATGGCATTTCTCTCTGTTGGTTTTGCCCTGGCCTGATAACGCGGCTGCTCTGGCCAGAGCCCTTCTCCAGGCCTTATCTGGCCACCTACTTCTCAGGCTTTGCTGGACACAGGGGCTGCCCAGCAACTAGGGACCGGGTGGAAGGAGGTAAGGGTCAATAAATCCCCTTCTCTCTTGGGCCACAGGGGTGAAGGGGCCCCTCTGGGCGGGGCACCTCTGCTGAGGCTCAGGCTGTTTGCCCAGGCCCCAGTTCTCAGATTCTGCCCATGATGACCTCTCTCAGGGCACCCTGTGGTTCTGGAACCTCCCCTGCAGCGCTCCAGGGTACATGTTTTAGCTGAAGCCACGTGGCCCTGCAGAAGGGGTCAGGCCGCCTGCCTCCTGTGGATGACAGGCTGGTGTGGCCCCATGTTGCAGGTGGGAGCCGCCTCCAGGCACCAGGCCAACGGCACCCAGAGCCGGCCGCCCACTCCCTTCTGAGGACAGCAGGGGTGCTCCTGGGAAGGAGAAGCGGCACTCCCCTGTTGGCCGCCGTGCCTTGGTGGGCAGGAGTTGTGCCCTTGCTGTCACTGCCCTGCTGACCAAGAGACCTCTGGGCCCCAGGCCCCACAGGGTTTTGAACACTCGTGCTTTTTTCAAGAGAAGCTGTGGGTGCGATCCCAGCTCCTCAGCTAAAGAGCCGGTGTGGAGCTGAGCTGGCCTGGTCGGAAGCCGGCTGTGGGATGCGCTCATCCTGGTCAGGCTTGTGGTCCCGGGCCTCATCATCAAATGTTTAGAGCCCAGTGGGACAGCCCCTTCCATGGCCTGCCCAGAGGCCCATTACTCCCCATGTTACACCCGGAAGCCAATGCAGGCTCAGAAAGGAAGACACCAGAGGCCCTTCAGGCCCGCATCCCCTAGCCAGCAGCTTACCCACCGTGGAAGTGGCACTGTTAGCCTCACAGATCATAGCGCATTTGAGCAGGGCTTTGGGGTGTAAGTAGGAGTTTGCTGGACGAGATGAGAAAGGAAAGGGCCTTCAGGACAGAGCGAACAGGTTAGGAATGGTAAGACAGGTTCTGAGGTCAGGAGAGTGACAGGTAGCAGTGAGCCAGTGGTCCCGGGGTGACCGGTGGTGGGAGAGGAGGCTGGACGCCTGGAGGCCAGGGCGCTGAGGAGCTGAGCTTTCATGTGGAAGTCCAGCAGCTCCGCTTTCTCTTTGGTAAAGCACAGCCCTCCAGGCAGCTTCCTTTGCAACTCACTCTCTGACCACAGAGGCAGGGACCATCCAGCCCCCGCGGCCTGCGCAGGCTCTGCCCTCTCCTGACGGCTACTTCCTGACAGCTGTGTGGCATTTGGCAGTAGCATGTGATGATGGCAGTGGCCAGTCCCTGGAGATGGGCGTCCAGGTGTGTCCGGTTTTGATTTTTCAGCCCATTTAAGCCGGGCTGCCTCGATGGTTCGCCAGCGCGGATGGGGGGTTCCGAATTCCCAGAAGCGTGTTGCCGGAGGGCAGCACGTGTTGTTAGATCAATGCCGCCAGGGCCCTTCCCAGAAGCGGTGAAGGACACCGCAGCCTTGGGCAGCAGCGCCGCTTCCTCCCTCCCAGCCAAGGTTCGTTGTTAAACTTCTGGCCCACCAGCTTGACGCCCCTGCCTGCTGCGGCTGGGGCCTTTGGTCCCACCGGGCCGTGTGGACCCAGCACCTGCGCCCTGCCCAGGTGGCCTGCGGGCTCCTGGCCCCTCCTGCCCAGCAGATGTGCAGGCCCAGCAAACAGGAGGCCGTGGACTTTGAGCCTTGGCCAGGGCAGGGAGAGGGTGTGTCCCAGCTCAGGCCGCTCTGACCTTTGGCAGCACCCTGAGCGAGATGGGAGGTCGAGGGCTTGTCCTGCAGTTGAGTGCCCCGTGGGCGGGGGCAGGGGGTGACTGTCACCCCAGAGAGGTGGCACCTGGCACTCCTGTGACGGGCAGTGGTTCGCGGCTTGTCTAGCCGTGAAGCCAGGGTATTCCTGTAGCCTGGTGTTCCTGTCACAGGGAGAGGGAGACAGCCCTGGTGCAGAGCTCGGGGCCACCGCTGCCGGCTGTCCTACTCTCCCCAACCTCAGTGGTGCCCTTGCTGGCCCCGGGGCCCTGGGCTCCGGGGACACAGGGAGGGACAAGCCAGCAGCAGCCCTGGGCTCTGGGGCTCCCTCTGTGCTCACCTAACTAAGCTGGGCGTGCCTCAAGAGGATCCAGCCAAGTGCTGGGACAGGATGTGTTTTGTGGGGTGCTGGTATGTTGTCTCAAAGAAGGGACAGACCTTTGGGGCCCAGTCCCCGCCAGGAGGTGGGCCCTAGCTGGGCCTGCAGTGCCTCCCTGGGCTCTGGGGCCAGGAGCTAAGTCACTGGCTGGGAGTGGGGGGGTCCTTGCAGTTCTGGACCCTCAGGGCCCAGTGCGGCTCTAGGGTGAGCAACAGCCCTGGGGTGATCTGCCGGAGCTGCCCGGTGCCCCCTCTCCCTGTTCCAGCCCCCCCCCCCCTCTCGCCCTGCCCCTGGACTGCACCTAAGTCCCTGCCTTCTGGGCCCCTCCCCCGCAGGCACTCAGAATCCCTTCCCAGAGGCTGTGCCAAGTTCTGAGAACAGCTGTAAGGCGATCTCAGAAAGTGGCTTATTTCAACCCTAACTCACTGGGGAAACTGAGTCTGGAGTGGGGGGAGCAGTGTAGCCCAAGAACCGTGTAGATGCTGGAGCCCTTCAAAGGGAGGCAGAGAGGAGGAACAGCTCACAGGTGAAGCACTGGGGCCTGGGGGGGTTGCTGTGTATGCCTTGGGTGTGTGTGTGTGTGTGTGTGTGTCCTTGGGAACCTGAGACCCAACCCCCACTCCTGAGACCCAACCTCAACTCCCTAGGGCGGGATTGGGAGGGGGCACACCCTCCCACCCTCCCATGGCTAAGCTCCCTCAGGTATCTTTCTCTTCTAGGCCCTCTGGGTGTCCCCTCCTCTGGGAAGTCCCCTGAGCTGCCTGCCCAGCAGCTCTCCGCCCTGGAGCTCTGCCTCCAGAGGGAGCCTGAGCCTGCTGCCTGGGTCCTATGGTGGAGGCCTGAAGCCCAGAGCCAGTTTGCTTTCTCTGCCAAGGTGAATGTGGCAGCCAGGGCCTTCTCAGGGGCGGGGGTGTCTGGGCTGGGCTTTGGAGTCTGAGTAGGAGTTTTCCTGGGGGAATGCAGGACAGCTGGCCGAGGAGGTGGGCCTCAGTCCCCAAGGGCAGGGCCTCCTCACTGAGACAGAGACTGGTACAGGAGGCGGGTGGGGAAGCCCCTCTCCTCTCCTGCTGGGTGGGCAGGGCCTGAGCCCCAGGTGCTGGGGACCCCAAGGCCTGTCCTCCTCATGGCCTCCCAGGAGGGGGCAGAACAGACAGACAGGAAGAACAAGCCCAAGGGCAGGGCCACCTGGGACCCGACAGCACACGCGGGCACTGAGGACCAGCAGTGGGGGCCGGATGGGAAGGTCTGGGGTCTTCTAGGCAGGCGGCAGAGGCAAAGGTCCTGTGGTGTAAAAGAATCCAGTGTGTGTGGAGGAGAGAGGGGACCTGGGGGGCCGTAGGCAGTGTGGAGGGGCTAGAGGGCTGGGGCAAGGCCAGGTCCTGAAGGGCCCGGGTCCCAGTGAGGGGGCTGGAGCTCAGACTGAGGTGAGAGGGCTTGTTTTGGGGCTGCTTACAGAGGGCATTCATGGACACTCCTTGCTGAGCCTTTATTTTATTTTTTTTTTTTTGAAGTACTGAGGCTGAAACTCAGGGGCATGCTACCTCTGAGCTACACCCCAGCCCTATTTTTTAATTCTTTATTGTGTGTGTGTGTGTGTGTGTGTGTGTGTGTGTGTGTGTGTGTGTATTTGGCACTGGGGATAGAACCCAGGGCTTTCTACCTCTGGGCTATACTCCCAGATCTATTTTTAAAGTAGCTGAGGCTGGCTTTGAACCTGTGCGGTCCTCCTGTCTCAGCCTCCCAAAAACTGGGGTTATAAGCATGTACCACCATGCCTGGCTTATTTTGTACTCTTTATTTTGAAACAGGGTATCACGGAGTTGCAAAGGGCCTCACTAAGTAGCTGAGGCTGGCTGCAAACCACATCCTCCTGTCTCAGCCTCCTGAATGCTGGGATTGCAAGTGTGCGCCACCACGCCCAGCTTTCTCAGCACAGCCTGGACAGCAGCAGCCCTCCATCCACCCCGGGGCTGCAGACTCAGGCTTCGGAGCCGGGCACGCTGGCGCAGGTCGCACCCTAGAGCGGATGTGCTGGCCTCGGCTTCCAGCAGGTCTCTGGTTGAGGCCCGCCGTGCCTTGGACCCTGGCTCTGGCCTTGGGGTGCCTGCAGTGCCAGGGGGCCTTCCTCCAGAGCAGGCCGGGGAGCTGTTGGCTGGCATGAAAAACCACCAGGCTAAATATAGCCGTGGAACTTCCCGGAACACATTATTCCAAGTGTCCAATAATTAATGTTTGACAACACACAGAGTCTTCCAGAAAGCCGGATCCACCCTGAATGTCCAACAGAGTGGGCAGGGGTCCTTCCTGGCCCCGGGCCCTCTCCAGGAACTGGCAGGGACTCTTGGGGGGCATGTGCAGGGCAGACAGAGATGTGGTGGGCAGGTCCTTGGACCCTGGGTGTGAGGCGGTGGATAAGGTTGGCGCTCACCTGATGCCCTCCTAGGAGTTGGGGAGGGGTCTCTGGGCCCCCGGGGAGCTCTGGCCCCTTTGTTGAGTAAATCTTTGGTAGGCATTGCTGCCTACAGGAAGCCCTCGGTGGTCCTGCACAGACTGGGGCCCAGGGCAGGTCTGTCTCTCCTGCTGCCCCCCACTAAGCTGGCACTGGAAGGTTGGCAAACCATCTGGTGGGGGACAGGTAGACAGGAGCATTAAAAAAATTCTTTTTTAAGCCAGGTGGTATGCGTGCTTGTAATCCCAGTACCTAGGAGGCTGAGACAGGAGGATCGCAGGTTCGTGACCCTCCGCAACTTGGTGAGACCCTGTTTCAAAATAAAGAACCAAATAGGGCTGGGGGTGTATCTTGGAGGTGGAAGGCCTCCGGATTCAATCCTTAGGAACACACACACACACACGCACACACACACGCACGCACGCGCACACACACACACACACACGCGCGCGCGTGCACACACACGCACGCACACACACACACGCACACACACGCGCACACACACGCGCACACACACTTTGGTACTGGGGATTGAACCCAGGGGCATTCTACCTCTGAGCTATACCTGCAGCCCAACTTTATTTTTATTTTGATAAGGGTCTCACTAAGTTGGTGGGAGTCTCACAACTTGCTGAGGCTGTCCTTGAACCTGTGATCCTCCTGTCTCAGCCTCCCAAATACTGGGAGTTGAGTTGCAGAGAGGAAGTAGTAGCTCTGGCCTTGGTGGCTGCGGGGAAGGGTCCTCGGTCCTGAATATCCAGGGGACCAGGGCATGTAACCTGCCAGGAGCATACAGCTTGGGGTAGGCCATTCCATCCCTGGGTTCAAGGCTAGGGAGAGTCACTGCCCCGGCCTCCTGCCTGGCAGAACAGTTGCTCGGCGGCCTTCAGAGCCCGGTGTTTCCCTGGGTCTGGGCCTGCCCTGGCTGGCAGTGTCCAGCGGGCAGCTGGTGCCTCCTGGTGGCCACATGGGGCATTTCCCCGGGCCCTGGGCCCTCACAGAGTCTGGTGAGGGAGAAGTTTAGCTTTGGGGCTCTGGTGGGACTCTAGCCCTGGCTGGCCGAGTATATACAGAAATTGGGCAACCCCAGGTTCTCATGTTTTTATTCTAAATTAAATCCAGGCAAACGGCAACGTTTAGATACAAACATTCATCTGTATTTCACAAAAAAGCCCGAAGGGAAAGCCATCAGCAGAGCCATCTCAGCGATGGAGGCTGGAGGCCTGGGCCTCCCCACTGGGGGCTGTCGCTGCAATCAGGGCTGGTTGGGGTCAGGCCCACCCTCTGCCGCCTCCCGGCCTGGGCCTGGACCTCAGGGTGCCCTGGCCTCACCTGGCACCAACCTCCCAAGCCCCGTATTTGGTACTTTGGGGCTCACGGGGGCTACCAGCTCAGTGCCCCACCCCAAAGCTGCTGCTGAACCTTGACAGTGGCGGCGGTGCCAGGCCCAGGGGACCAGCAGGGACACCTTGGGGGAGGGCCCAGGGAGGAGAGCCCACAGGACCTGGGACCTGGAGACGGTTCTGCCAGGGAACAAGGCTTCATGGAAGCAGCTTGAGGTGGAGGAAGATCCGCACACAGGACCGCAGCCAAAGCCCTTGCCGCATGTGAGGAGTGCCGTGCCAGTGTGGACACCATAAATTCCCTGGAGGACGAGGACACCCACCGTGCTGTCACTGGTGGGGTCCTGAGGTTTCAGCCGGGTTCCTGGGGGAGATCTCTGTGCGAGAGGCCAGGCGGGCAGGCTCTGGACGTGTGAGCGCCCAGGGCTCCCTCTATGGGCAGGAACGGGGAAGCACAGGGGAACCAGGCCCAGTTCTATGGGGAGTCCACCCCAAGTGTCTGAGAGCCCTCTCCCTCCAGTCCAGCTGTGAATGGTCATTAAAATGGCACTTTGCATGCAATTATATATGTGAGTGACTATTTAGCTTATCACTGCTGCCAGCGCGTGGGGCCCGAGAGCACGTGCAGCTTGGCGGGGTGCAGCCCCTGCCCTGCCCCAGGGGCCGCCCGGGCCGTGCGCTCTCACGCAGTGAGGTGGGCACTGGGCCTCCAGCATGCTGCCCCTCGCCCTTCCTGGGGAAGACCCCGGAGCGCATGTGAAGGGTTTGCCAGCTCCACGCCCCTTCTCTGCCTGCTCAGCCGCTGGCCAGCCCCTCCTCTGGTCTTGCCAGGGCTTCAGGGCCTGGTCGCTGGGCCTCTAAGGGTGTGCACGGACCAGTGGCCCTGCTCCCTGGGCTGGGAGTGGGCAGGGGAAGGCAAGCCATCTGAGAGCGCACCGAGGTGTACCCATCCCAGGCCAGACCCCCAGCCAGATGCGACTGGTGGGTTTCTTAGAAGGCCTCACCGCCCACCCTGATACTGGGGACCGAACCCAGAGGTGCTCTACCACTAAGCTACATCCCCAGTTCTTCCCATTTTAATTTTGAACAGGGTCTCACTTAGTTGTCCAGGCTGGCCTGGATCTGGGAATCCTCCTGCCTCAGTCTCCGGAGTCCCTGGGCTTACAGGTGCGTACCACTGTGCTGGATAGAGTACCTGCTAATGGGAACACCATTTTTTTTTTCAGTACTGGGGATGGAACCCAGGAGCATTTTTACCTCTGAGCTACACCCCCAGCCCTATTTTTATTCTTTATTTTAAAGCAGGGTCTTGCTAAGTTGCAGAGGGCCTCATTAAGAAGCCGCGAATCGCCAAGATGGTACCTACTACCTCTGTGAACCATTGGCCTGTGCCACCCGGAGGGCCGTCCAGCACTGCCCTGAGAGTGCTCAGGCCAGGCATGTCTTGGGCAGGCTCCTAAGGTTGGCCGTGAATCTGCAGTCCTCCTGTCTCAGCCTCTCAACTCCTGGGATTACAGGCATGTGCCACCCACCCTGATACTCACCGCCTGATATTCCTGGCTTAATGGGGGATATTTTAAAGCTAAAAATATTAAAAACCATGAGGCTTCCTAGGTGTGGAGGGTGGTTCTCAGATTCACTGCCTGGTATTGCTGGACCCTGTAGGGTGCCCGTGGAGTGGACGGGGTACCTGGCTGCCTCCGCTGGCCTTGGCAGGTGACCCTCCTTGCCAGGAGCCATAGAATGACCCCCACGAGGGAGTTTGTGGCCAGGGCCCTTGTGGCTTTCTCCCTAGCCTGCATGGCTCCCAGACTCCTGTCTCTCCCTTCGCCCCCCTCCCCCCACCTCCAGCCTGTCACCTTATCGGAGACCTCCCAGGCTCTGGATGGGGGCTGTGACTCCCAGGCGCCAAGTGGGCAGCCCCACCTTATCAGCAGGCCCCTTGGGTCCTCAGCTGCTGTCCCTCTGATAACAAACACATCAGGTGTCAGGCAGGAGACACTGGGCTCAGCAGGAGAGGGGCTGGCGGGCTGTGTCCTGTCCTCTTCTCGCACAGGGGGTGATCTGACTGCCAGAGTGCTTGATAAGGAGGGGAAGGTGAGCAGAGTGAGGTGCCCGGGGCCACTCTCCTGGGCAGAGTGGGGGGGAGTGCGGGCCACGTGGGCCCATAGCAGGTCCAGGGTCTGGGGTTGGGAGGGGTCTGCAGTGCTGTGTGACTAGGGCCAGGAAGACTGCTGGGTCTGAGAGCAGGAGGCTTCCCACCCTGTGTGACTAGGGCCTGGGGTTGGGCGAGGGGTCTGCAGTGCTGTGTGACTAGGGTCGGGAAGACTGCTGGGTCTGAGAGCAGGAGGCTTCCCGCCCCAGGCTGGACCCTCCGCCTCACACGTGCAGGGGAGGGGACCGCTATCCTCCATCTGTCCCAAACTCACTCCCGTCCTGGAGGCAAAGGCTGTCCACTAGTTCCCTCCTAGAGTACGCTCTGAGTCCAGGGCTGACTCCCCTCAGGTTAGCCTCAAAGCATGGGGACCAAGAGAACCCCGCGGCGACCCAGCCCAGATCCTCTTGTACCTTCTATCCGCCAGGTGGGTGGGGCTGCGTCCTCACGGAGCAATGGCTGCCTCTTCCTGTCTCCCAGTGCCTGGCAGGGCTCAGGCCTCTCATCCCTACACATGCTCACACTCGAGGGTCACGTGGGCTCCTGGTGTGGGCCTGGACCGCCACGCGCGGAGCTTGGGGGCTCTGCTCCAAGACAGACAGGTGTGTGTTGGCTGGGCAATGGTGGTCAGCCGCTGGCTAAGGCCAGAGGAGACGACTCCTGTCCTCCTGGCTCCTGTCCTGTGGGTCACAGTACTGACCCAGTGCCCCCAAAGAAGAGAAGGCTGGGGATGTGGTGGACATCCCTCCGGGTGGCAGAGGCCAGTGGTTCACAGAGGTAGTGGGCGCCGCCTTGGAGAGCTCACGGAAGGACTAGCAGGGCTGCTGTGGCGGGCGGCCTGGAGTTCTGGGCAGTGGGGGCTTGGCCTGAGCCCTGCCCGCTCCTCCCCAGGGCTCAGGGCCAGGTCCTGTCCTCTGCTGTCCCCTGGGGCACACTCAGCTGGAGGGTGTGCGGGCTGCAGCTCTGGACAGGGCCCTGCCAGGCTAACAAGATCCTCTCGACGCAGCGATTCCCAGGCCAAGCCTGTCTGCATCGGGGCCCGTGGCTCCACACAGACGGCCAGGACTCCTTTCGTCAGCAAACCCGGAGGCGAGGACCGTGGGAGAGGGTCACCTCCACGCCGAGCTCCGCCCTCTGCCACGGGGGCAGTCGACTTGCTGCTAGTGAGCGGGGCTGCGCCTGATCTGCAGAAAACAGGCTTAAGCAGAAAAGGCTGTGACCGGGCCCAGACGCCCCAGTGGCCTGCACTCCGCCCAGGGGCAGGCACAAGGCAGAGGTGCACAGCTGGCCCACACGGACAGGACGGGTGCTGCTGGCGTCTGCCTGGCCCTCCACCCTGGCCTGGCCTGGCAGGGCGGCTGGGCAGGCAGCCCCCAGGGCCCAAGCTGGCTCTGACAGTTCCCCCTAATCTGTCTGTCCTGGTGCATGCAGACTTGGCTGAAGGACACTAGGCCTTTGGAGAACATGGCCCGGCAGAGGCCAATTCCAAGGGCCTCAAACGCGCATTCCCCAAATAATTCTGAGTGGGGTACAGGCCCTAGGGTGGCCCGGGAAGAGCCTGGGCCCGAGTATTCTGCCCTGACTCCGGAGGTCTAGTGGTACAGTGTCCTCTCCTGCCTGGGATGGAGCGGGGTTCCAGTCCTGCCCCAAGGGCCGTGTGGCCTCGGAGGTCGCTGCCCTTGCTTGCTCCTGGGCTGACATCCAGTGGCCCAGCTGGCCGGGAGGAGTGGGCGCCTGCGAGGCTCTGGCTGAGCCTGGTCAGGCCAGGCCAGGGTTGCAGTTAGAGGTGGATTTAGAATTTCACTGCAAACACAACAGGAGGAATAAACAGAGAGAAATTATACGGTATACATTTTTCTCCCCCTTTATACATTTTTTTCCTTTTTAAAGAAGAAATGTAGTTTAATTCTGAAAATTTGTGAATGGTGTTTTTTTTTTTTTTTTTTTTTTTTTTTTTTTTTTTTTGGTGGCACTAGGGAGGGAACAACACTTCCAGCCCAATTTTACTTTTTAAAAAAATATTTATTTACTTATTTTGCAGTACTAGGGGTTGAGTCCAGGGGTATTCTGCATAAGAGCCATACCCCCAGCCCTATTTTTATTCTTTATTTTGAAACTGGGTCTTACTAAGTTGCAGAGGCCTAAATAGCTGAGGCTGGCCGCAAACCTGCTATTCTCCTATCTCAGCCTCCCAAATACTAGGATTGCAAGTGCGGGCCACCAAACCTGGTTTTACTTTTTCTTTTGAAACAAGGTCTCACTACGTTGCTGAGGCTGGTCTTGAACCTGCAATCCTGCTGTCTCAGCCTCCTGAACACTGGGCCCAGCCGTGAATGGTGATTTTTAAGTCAACAGAGGAGCCGTCCTTGCTGTGGACCTCGGCGTCTAGGACACGGGGCTTGTCTCTCTGGTCCCTCCAGCATGCTGCCCCAGGGTGGGGGGTGCAGTGCCCTCGGAGAGAAGGGGCACCCAGGTCCCTCGGCCCCGCTCTGCTCCCCGCCTGCCGGGCGGCTGGGGGTAGTACCTTTCCCCTCCCAGCACTAGTTTCTCCACTGTCCAGTGGAAGGTGGGGTCATGCGGAGGCCGCCAGCCCTGTGCTAGGAGGTGCCCAAGAGGTCACAGGAGGGGAATGACCCGAGCGTAAGATGGCGGCAGTGGCTGTGTGTGGGGCTTTTCTGGAGAGAGCCCGCCCAGAGGAGCAGACCCCGCTGGCCCGCGTGGGTCTCCGGGGCCAGCCAGCGCGCAGGTGCTGTTGCTGAAAGACTCCTTTGGGGACCTTCCCGGTGCGTCCCTGTTGGCGATTCCCTCTGCGCTTGCTGGGAGCCCGGGGCAGCCTCTGAGTGTGTGCGGGGTTTCGGGGTGCCCGGGAGGCCGTGGGGTGGCCCTGGACGGGCCTCCTGATCCAACCTCTGCCTCCTGGGCTGTTCCGGAGGACTCAGCCCTGCCCTGCCCAGACCACCGACCTCTGGCTTCATTCCAGTGGCGCTGCCTGCCCCGCTGTCAGATTCTGCCTCAGTCTCCCCACAGTGGATGGCTCCCTCCTCTCCAGAGATGAGGGATCTGTCTCCCTAAGGAAACAGTGCCCAGCAGCGCTCCTAAGCTGTCGGTCTTCCCTCAGGGACCACCTTGCCGTTCCCAGCACGGAGGCAGGCTGCGTGGATCTCCTCTGGTGTGCGTCTGCGTGTGCCAGATGGCTCTCTGAACAGACGCCAGGTCACAGGTGTGCGCAGGTGCAAGACTGCTGTCTGCTTCTCTGGAACGCTGTGACCACGGCCTTCCCCCCGGAGCCGTGAGCGTGCCTGCCCCCACTGCCTGGGCTATGTGTGTGGGTGCCTGGGCCACCTGTCAAGGGCTCTGTCCTGGCCCCAGGTCCCGGGAGTCTTCGCGTGAGGAGGCTCGGGTCTAGGTGATGGGGAGCCCGGCTTCCAGTGAGTATCTGTCTCGCCCCCAACGTGCCCAGGGAAGTGGGCACGTCCTCTCCCTCCCTGGGCAGGGCAGTGTCCTCCCTGAGACACAGGGTCTCCCTGTCCTGCCCAGCTGCCCCGCTCTGAGTTCCGCTGAGAACACTGCTATGTCAGGCCATGGCCTCCTGCAGCTGCAGGGAGACGGCCGGTGCAGCGCTGGGCTGGCCTGGCCGCCCGTCCCCTGGGGTCCACTGGGCTAGAGTGTGATGGCGCTGAGGCGTTTTCTGCTGTGCGTCAGGGAGGAGCTGGCACTGGCCCACAGGCCTCTCTCTCCGCCCCTCCTGGCCTCTCCCTCTGACTCTGTGCCCACCCCCTCCATCCGCCTCTTCTTTTTATTTTGTCCTTGAGGGCACAGCGCCTCACCTGTCTGCATGGAGCCTGGGATCCTGGGGCCCTTGCCCTCGGGAATGGGCCCCTTCCTCAGTGGTTCAGAGGTGGTGGGCTGGGGTGCCCGGGCATTGCCTGCCCTCCCCTGTCCTCCCTGCTCTGGCCAGCTGGCCCTCAGGTTCGCCCCCAGCACAGCAGAGCTGGGGAGAAACGCCCGGGGTTCCTGAAGTGAGTTCCTCGGTGACAGAGCAGGGCATGGCTCCTACCGGCCCCAGGGGGCTCACGGGGTGGATCGCCCACTCAAGGCCCCTGCGAGCCCTGTGGCTAAGAACAGCTCACCTCGGGCAGCCTCACGTATGTCCAATCACAACCCCGGGGACACCTGTGGAAAGGCCGCCCGCCTGCCTGCTCTGAGCACCGGACCCACAGGCTGACCCGTAGTGTCCTTTTATTTATTTATTTTTGATACTGGAGATTGAGCCGTGGTCACTAGATTGCTGAGGGTCTAGCTCAGTTGCTGGTGCTGGCCTTGAACCTGTGATCCTCCCGTCTCAGTCTTTAGCCTTGGGTGTTCTTTGCTTGTTTTTTGTGGGGGGCCTTGCCAGGTGTGATTGTCTTGCTGAGGACTAACTCTTCACTGGACCCGGTGCACTCTGGAACATCTCTGCACACCTGCCACGGCACCCTGCCAGCGAGGGAGGCCAATTATGGGGTGCAGTGCAGGTGGGGGTACTGGGCTGGACAGGACAGGGCCCCTCCACCCCACACCTCACTGCTTGGGGGTGGGAAGGCAGACTGAAGCCACGGTGGGGCAGAGCACCCCCACGAGCCCCACCCTGTCCCCACCCTGGGGCCCTCCCCCCAGGCTCAGACCAATGGAGCCACGTGCCCAGTGTGGTGTGTTCACGGCGGGCCCAGGAGGACCTGGCCACCTCAACACGCAGCGATGACCACCAGGCCTTTGTGGGCAGGTGGCGTTCCTTTGGCTTACAGGCAGATCTTGGCCCTGTGGGGAGATCCCTGCAGCAGAAGTGTCCTGGCCTCCTGGGGGCTGCGAATGGTCTCTGGACCTTGGGGCTCCCCTGGGCCAGCTTGGGCTGCAGCTCCCGTTAGGCCCATCCAGGAATCTTCTGACAGGAGCACCAGGGCTCCTCTCCCCAGGCTGGGGGCCTCCCATGCCAGTCCCTCTGAGCCCCGGTCCTGGACTCCTTTGCCTTGCACCTGTCCATTCCTGGCCCTTAAATAGCCTCAACCAGGAGCCCTGGGCCTCCCTCCTCTACGGGGCCAGCACATACTTCCTCTACCCATGGCAGGCCGAGCGGCCCTGGGCACAGCAGGGGCACAGCCAGAGGATACTTGGAGGTGACTGGAGGGCCTGAATGCCCGGGACCAGCCCCGCTGGCCTCTGCCAGCTGACCTTGAGGGGAACAGGCCAGGCCCGAGGTGGTGCCTCCCACCCATGGCAGTGAGGTGGCACGGCACCTAGCCTGTCTGGAAGGCCGTGGGGTCCTCGCTTCTGTGCACCGGCGAGAGGCTGCAGAACCCATGTTCCTGCGGGTTCCGCAGCTCTGAGGCTGGGTACGGCGAGAAGCAGTGCTTGGCCTGTCTCGCCGGCCAGGCTGGCAGAGTCCAAGTGTGCCGAGAGCTGTGCTCCGGCGCTGTCCTCCAGCTCGGGCTGCATGGCTATTTTTAACCCGAGCCTGGTAAATGCACTTCTACAGGAAAACCACTCTCCCAGATCAATTGCTGCAGCTGCGCAGCGTGGACAGCCGAGCGCACGCCCGCCCATCTGCTCCCCTGGCCGGCCGCTGAGGATGTAACTGAAACCCATCAGCTGACCGGGGCAGGATAAATCCGGCTTCTCGACAACTGTGTGGCCGCAGCTCTTCTCTGGTTACAGAGCCCGTCCCCACCCCCACTGCCCTTAGTCTAACTGCGGAGTCATGCCTGGCCCCCCAGGGGCACGGCTGGGGGAGAGAGCTGGGGTCTGGGCACAGGGTGGTGTGTGGAGCAGGAGTGTCACGGCCCCGGCTTTGTGCCTAGCGGTGACAGAGTCTCCTCCTGGCGATGTCCTGGTACCATGGAGCTGGGAGCTCACCAGGAGCCATGACACCCTGCGAATCCCTGCCCTGGGTCTGAGCTCACGGGCGATACTTGGGGAAGACAAGGGTTTCCTTAGAGCCCCGAGGGATCCTGGAGCTGGGGAGGCCATGCCCCCTTCACTCAGGGTCGTGTTTCTGACTTCTTGGATGCCCCGAGAGCTTCCTGGAAGCAAGCTCCCTGAGAGCTCTGCGGAGGCCTCTTCTGTCTTCACCTGGCCTCACCTGAGCTGTGCTTCACACCATCTGGTCTACCTGTTTGCCTTCTCCCTGGAATGGGGGCCACAGGGCAGGCACACTGTCCATTTATGTACAGACATAGCCCAGTGCCCAGAGCAGCTGGAGGACCCAGGAGCAGCTCAGCAGTTGTTTGTGGAATGTCCCAATGGAGAAGTACGTGGTGTATCAGTCAGGATGGGCTGCATTCTGCCTCCGTGACAAACATGTCCCAGCCATGTCTAAGTGGCCGTGGAGGGCTAGTTTTTGCTGACATTACATAGGCATTGGGCCTTCGGGTCACTGTGGAAGGACCAGCTGCCCAGGAGCCTTCTGCACGCCTCACCAGCTCTTGGCATTTCACTGGTCAGACCAAGTCCACACACAGCTGGCATCACAGAACCACCAGGGAGGAAGGGGCAGCGCTGGGGACACCGGGGAGTGGCCCGATGGCCAGAAGAGCATAGGTGAGCCTGGGGTAGGAGGTGTGTGGGCGCTCTGCTCGATTTGGCACTGTGTAACGGGGCTCTGGAGAGGCAGAGGGAAGAGAGGAAGGGCCAGCCTCTGTCTGAAGCAGCCTGTGCTCCTTGGGCCTCCCTGCAGAACCGGGAAGAGCTCTAGTCCCCCCCAAACCTGGCAGAGCCCCCTCGGCTCCTGCTTGAGGCTCCCTCGGGGAGGCCGAGTGAACGGAGGTAAAGCATCGGCAGCCCTTCTCGTGTGCCCTGACCCAGACAGGCTGTGTGTGGTTCGTTTGGCGTCTTCCTTGTCCAACCAGGAGGAACCTGGAGCCTCAGTTGGTCTCTCTGGGGAGGCAGGTGAATTCTGAGCCCCGAGCCCGAGTGCCGGCGGTGGCTGCCACGGGTCTTTGTTGCTTGAATGAATTCTGGGGAGCCTGCCTGGTTATATGAAGGTGACCGGGGTCTATATTTATTCCTAGGAGTCCTGGCAAACATGAATCCCCCAAAACTATTTGTAGAACAAATGAAAGCCCACACAAGTCACCAGTAAGGTCATTTGGGGCTCAGTAGACCCCGGGAGAGCAGGGGCTGCCACATGGTTCTTCCAGGACCTGTGGTTCTGTTGACAATTTTGAGCCCTTCTGAGGATCCGAGATGAGGAGTACACCCAGGGATTCTCCAGTTCTATACCCAAGGAAAGCTGGGGGCCTCTGGATATGGAACAGGAGGGGGAATGTGCCGGGTAGGGTCTCCTTGAGGACTGGCCGCACCTCGCTTAGCCCAGGGCACGGGGGCCTTGCTCGAGGCCACCAGCTGGTTCTGGGCGCCTCTTGGGCGTGTTGAATGCTCTCCGGTTAAGGCTCACCCTGCGGGTGCGTGCTGCCTCCTGGGCTGGTGTTGCTGTGGCCCCGCCAGAGGCTGAGCTGCACGGAGTTGGGATGGGGGGGGGGCTAGACCCCACCTGCTGTGGCTGCTCAAGGGCTTGCTTTAGGGATCAAGGATCCTAAGATAGCTGTGTGGCCCGCCCAGCGGGAGTGCCCTGGCAGCTCTGGAGAAGCTTCCAGCTCCTGCTCCTGGGGTGGGGCAGGCCAGCTCCTCCACAGCAGTCCCCCTTAACCTCATGGGGTGCGCACAGCCCAGAGCATGTGGGTGTCTTTGGCGGTTCCTGGAGCGCAGGGTCCCGTGGATGACCAGCCTGGACCCTCCAGTCCACTCACTTACTTATTCCTTAGACAGATATCCAGTGAGCACCCTCCATGTGCAGACATCCCCCAGGACCCAGGGAGACCGTGGGGAGAAGAACCTGACCCCAGCCGCCCTTCTGTGCACACGGGGCAGGCAGACGCTGGCACAGACCTCAGCATGCAGGCGGCCTGAAAGGCTGGCGCCCACGGACCACAGCCGACAGGCAGCGGTCGAGTCTGGGGCTCATGACTTGTGGGGACACGCTCCTTGTAGGCACTCAGCCCCTGGCCCTGTGGATGTGACACCCCAGAACCTGAGTCTTGGCATGTGGACGGCCCAGCCTCCTACCCCGAAGCTGGGAAAACTACTGTCTGTTCCCGGCTGGTGATTGGGACATGCTGGTGGGCGTGTCCCTCAGGATAGGTTTGATCCAGGCACTGGAGTCAAGGCCCAAAGACAAAGGAGACCCAGCCCTGTCCTGGTGCCCTTCCACTCTGTGTCAGTGAAGATGGCTCCCAGACTCACAGGGAGGCCCCTGGACAGGTGGTCTGCGATTTCCAGCAATGCCACCTGCGCCTCCCTGTGCCCTGCTCCGTCCCCGTGCATGACCGAATGTAACCAGGGCATAAAAGGCAAAGCTGCCCGGTCACGTGCCCAGAGCTCAGAGTCGCTCAGAGACTCAGGCTGTCTGTCTCTGTCTCTTTTTATGACCAGGCTGCTGAGTTCCTTCCGGAAGGCCCAAGACCCTGCTCCCATAAGAGCAGGCCAAGCTTGCGGCCGGGCACGGGAGACCAGCAGGCGGGCCTTTTGGTGGCCAGCAATGTTATGACCTGCTCTGGGGGGCCTGGGCTCTCCGGACTGTGCAGGGCTCCCCCTCCACCCTCCACCAGTCCAGGACTCTGGCCCCGAGTGAGTGCGGAGCTCATGGGCTTAAGCTGGAAAATACAGTGAGAGCTGTCTGCAGCAAGGCTGGCTCTTCTGCTTAGACCTGGGGACTCTGGCAAGGAGGCAGCTAGGACCCGCCAGGAGGCTGAGTCTGGGCACACCCCTCCCCGGCCTCCCTGGGCAGTGTCCTGATCTGAGGAGCAGGCTGGTGCCATGGTGCCGGGGAAGCCCTTGGATGCCGGGAGCCCCCAGATGGTGTCCCTGGTGGACCTCCTACTCGGGGAGTGTGTACAGAGGTGAGACCTCTCTGGGTCAGTGGCCCATGGTCACTTCTGCTGTTTCCAGACTCCCAGTCGCGTGGCCTTTGCACGTTACTGAACCTTAGGGTGAGGGACAAGCTGTTGCTCTGAGAAGTGACACGGGGGACAGCGGGGTGTGCATGGCCCTCAGGCCTCCGCCCCCTTTCCTTCACGCCTCCCGCCCACCTGGTCCCCGTGGGCTGCGGACGGTGCAGAGTTTGCTGAATCAATCGGGCAGTGTTCATCTCTCTTCAAAACCTTAAAAAAAATGAATGGAGGAAAACCTTTGTATTCTTTTAAGAAACAGAGTCACTAAAGTTTATTTTTAGCTTCTGCGGACTTTCATTGATTTTCTACAATGGGACCAAGATTCTCAATAAGAAATAAACCAAACAAGGAGACTTGCCTTCCAGCAAACCATCTTGTCACCATTTTTTTTTTTTTTTTTTCCGGTACTGGGGATGGAACCCAGGGGCATTCTTCCTCCCGGCCACACCCCCAGCCCTATATTTTATTCTTTATTTTGAAACAGGGTCTCACTAAGTAGCTGAGGCTGTCCTCAAACTGCATCCTCTGGTCTCCGCCTCCCGAACGCTGGGATGACAAGCGTGCACCCCATGCCTGGATCTCGTGTCACCATTTAGATGGAACGTGTTATTAAAGAATATTCTGAAGGTTTATTAGCCGGGCGTGGTGGCGCACGCTCGTCATCCCTGAGCTCGGGAGACTGAGACAGGAGGATCCCACAGGTTCGAAGCCAGCCTCAGCTACTTAGTGAGGCTCCCAGCAACTTAGTGAGACCCTGTTTCCAGATAAAAAAATATAAAATAGGTCTGGGAGTATAGACTGGAGGTAGAAAGCCCCTGGGTTCCATCCCCAGCACCACACACAAAAAGTGAATATTCTGAAGGTTTTTAAAAGTACTTTAAAAATTAACATCTGCCCACCCCATAGAGTGAAGAAGTGAGCACCGTCCCTGCTCTGTACCCTGGCAGGAGGCCCTGACCTGGCCCCACGCAGACTGCCATGTTTCAGCATGACGTGGGAGGTACAGGGGATGGAACCCAGGGCCTCCTGCAAGCTAGGCCGGTGTTCTACCACTGAGCTATAGCCCTAAGCCTTTTTATTTGATTCTAAAACAAGGTCTTGCTAAGTTGCCCAGGCTGGCCTTGAACCCGTGATCCTCCTGTCTCAGCCTCCTAGTAGCTGGGATTACAGGTGTGTACCCCTGCATCCCACTTGCAGATCGTTCTGAAGATCAGCACTGTGGTCTCCCTAGTGTGTGCAGGGAGGGTCCTGTCCAGGGCGGACAAGCCCTCTGGAGACCCGAGCGAGAGCTCCTGTCAGAAGCTGGCTCCCCTCCCTGGCCAGAGGGGGCTGGGAAACAGGCTTCACGTGTCTTCTCTGCTCTCAGGATCATGATTTTTTTTTTTTTTTTTTTTTTTTTTGGTACTGGGGATGGAAGCCAGGGGCATTCTACCTCCGACACCCCAGCCCTATTTTTTCTTCTTTCTTTATTTTATTTATTTTTATTTTTTATTTTTTATGGTACTGGGGATGGAACCCAGGGGCTTTCTATCTCCCATACCTATTTATATTTTATTTGGAAACAGGGTCTCACTAAGTTGCTGAGAGCCTCACTAAGTAGCTGAGGCTGGCTTCGAACCTGAGGGATCCTCCTGTCTCAGCCTCCTGAGCGCGGGGATTACAAATGTGTGCCACCACGCCCGGCTTTTCTTTATTTTGAAACAGGGTCTCACTGAGTTGCAAAGGGCCTCACTAAGTAGCTGAGGCTGGCCTCGAACCATGATCTTCCTGTCTCAGCCTCCCAAATGCTGGGATTACAAGCGTGCGCCACCAGGCCCAGCTGGATGATGATTTTTAAGAAGCAGGAGGTTTCTGCCCCGTGGTTTGCGATCTTTTCATCCTGGGCGTATTTAGGTCCATTCTTTCTCTAAGCTACAACGCTTCCTGCTAAGTCGCCAAGAGGAGCTGGAGCCACCGGCACGCCGAACGGGGCAGGAAATGTCGGGGACAAATGACGTATCGGCTTGGCAGTGGAACCCAAAGCCTGCTGGGATGGAGACAGAGAACTCCGTAAGCAAAAGGGCGCTTGCTGACGTCGCTGTGTCAGTGTCTCCCTGGAGACGCGGCAGGGCTATGGGACAGGGCAGAGCGGCCTCAGCCGACAGCCAGTCTCCCACCAGGGCTGGGATGGCCCTGACCTTCCAGTTGGGCACATCTGTGCAGGAGGAACCCCAGAGACCAGGAGCAGAAGGTCCTGCGTCCTCCTAACTACAGAAGGGCAAGGCCCGTGGGGACCAGCTACCCTGGCCTTCCCTCCAGAGCCCTGAACTGTGGCGGGGGCCAGCGGCCTGCCAGGGTGGCACTCACCTGCGTAGCCTCAGGAGCTGCCTCTGCCAGGAGGCGGCGGGGTACCCGGGTTGCTTCAAGGAGTTTAGGGGCCGGTACACCACCTGAGGCCACGGAGCTGCGCGCTGGGGCTTCCCCTGCTGTGGGGAAGTCCTGGGTTGATCCCAGTGTCCACCGTAAGGGAGTTTATTAGGGCTATCCCCACAGGAACCCAAGAATCCATCCCCAACGGCCAGGTACCCAAAGTGTGGGCCGGTAGGTGCGGGTCCCGGGCTAGGGGATGGTACAAGAGGGCTTGTTTTGCACAATTTTAGATTGGCAAAAAGTTTCAGCCATCTAAAACTTTGGGAGGCGGAGCCTGGAGGATCGTGGTTTGCAGACAGCCTCAGCTATTTAGCCAGGCCCTTGGCAACTCAGTGAGACCCTGTTTCAAAAAATAAATAAATAAAAAGACTAAAAAAAAAAAAATGGCTGGGGGTATAGCTTAGAGGTAGAATGCCCCTGGATTCCATTCCCGGTTCCGCAAAAAAAAAAAAAAAAAAAAAAAAAAAAAAGGCTAAAAAAATAAAAATTAAACAATAGGGCTGGGTGTATACCTGAGAGGGAAAACGCTTCTGGATTCAACCCATCCCCAGTACAAAATAAAACAGTCAATAAATAAAGCAGGGTCTTTATTTATGAAAGTCTTGCTAAGTCACTGGGGCTTTCTTTGGAACCAGTCATGGCAGATGTAGTCGGCTGGGATGAGGTCCTGATGGTGCTTTGAAGCTGCCCTCTCTGGTGTCCGTGTGAGTGCCCCGGGACACTTGCATGCCTAGTGAACATGTGTGTCCATCGCTGGCTGCGCACTGGGTCACAGTTGAGTGCCTGGCGTGTGCAATCTCGCTCCACCTTTCAGAGCCTGCGAGGGAGGCCCTTGGAGGAGGCCTGGGTCGTCACACCTCCCGCTGACCGTTGCCCAGGACCACAGAGCTCCGCGTTCTCCTGCACCTCCGCCTGTGCCCATGTAAGGGGTGGAGAGAAGCTTGTGCTCAGAGGCCCCGTGGGGAGCCCCGCGCTCCTGGGGTCTCCTGGGGTCTCCTGGGGGATTGCAAGTCCCAACCTTGTCGTTGCCCGCCCCGGCCCGGTCGGCTTGCAGCTGACGTGGCACCAGTAGGCATTTCTGCAAGAAAAGCAACTTTAGCCCCCTCTCCATTCCTTCAATTATCCAGCCGAGTCTCTAAAACCCCATTCGTCAACACAGCCGGACTGAATAGGAGCCGGAGGCTGACAGGAAGGCCACCGCCGGCCCCGCGACGACCTTGGCCGCCAGGAAATGCCCTTTGTGAGCCCAAAGTTAATTATTTCTTGGAGAACCGTCAGCCAGGACCTACTGAGTTTGGGTGTTAGGTAGAGCGGCTCTGGCCTTTGTGGTGCCGGGAGTCTGGGGGTCTGGGCCTCTCTGAGTCGGGACAGGAGCCTCTTTCTCTGCCTTTGGTCCTGCCTCCCGGTGGGTCACAGGGAGACTCGAGTCCGTGCGCCAGGCCCTGTTGGCCTTGTTGGTGGGGGTTGGGCTGGGGGAGCAGAGGTCACTGCTCCATGGGTTGGGGCGCATGGAGCCACGGCCAGACCTTTGTGAAGCGTTCCCCTTGGTCAGCAATGGCAAAGGGACAGCCTCTCGGTCAGCAGCATGGCTCTTTGTATCTCTGCCTCCACCCACTGCTGCCCCCACTCAGAACCCTCTGGCTTCTGCTCTTTTAAAGGCTTTTATTTTTTATTTTATTTATTTTTTATTTTTGGCAGTACTGGGGATGGAATCCAGGGGCATTCTACCTCCAAACCACATCCCCCAGCCCTATTAATTATTCTTTATTTTGAAACAGGGTCTCACTGAGTTGCAAAGGGCCTCACTAAGGAGCTAAGGCTGTCCGCGAACTGCGATCCTCCTGTCTCAAGCACCCAAATGCTGGGATTACAGGCGTGCTCCACCATGCCCATCTTTAAAGGCTTTGTAAAAGGCTCTGGGGAAGCTGGCTGTGGTGATCCATGCTAGAATCCCAGTACTGGGGAGGCTGAGCCGGGAGGATTGCAGGTTTGTGGCCAGCCTCAGCTACCTAGGGAGGCCCTCTGCAAACGAGTGAGACCCTGTTTTAAAATAAAAAATAAGAATAAATAGGGCTGGGGGTGTAGCTTGGAGGGAGAAGGCCCCTGGGCTCAATGTCCCTGGGCTCAATGGCCAAAATAAAAATAAAATAAAATAAAAAGCTCTGGGGGGGGGGGTGTCTCCCCTTCCCACATAGAATACAGTGAAGACGCCTAGTAGCCTAGGCTACTAGAAGATGCAGCCCCGGGCCTCTCCCTGCACCCCCGGGCCTGGCCAAGGGCCTCAGGAGGCCACGGTGTGTGGAGCCTGACCCGGTCCACCCGGCCCTCCAGATGGAACAATCTGTTTTGCAGCAGCTTCGACCTGCACTCTATGAGGAGCCCTGGCTGCCCTCCTGAGGTGTAGACCTGAGCAAACCTTCCCGGCCGGAAGGACAGGATGCGGCGCCTGCCCGCTGGCTGCTGCCGGAGAACCTGACCCCGGAGGGCTACTGTCTGCTCTCAGACACCCTGAGAAACAGAAGCTCCGAGTGGAAGTGGGACTTTGTTGGTGTGAGATGTCTCCTTCCTTGCAGCCATGGCGGGCTTGCAGGGACGGATGTCTGTCTATAGGGATGGACGTCTCCTCGTAGGAATGGGCATCTCCTCACAGGCATGGCCATCCTTTGTAGACACCCCACCGGGCTGTCCCCTAAGAGAGCTGCTCACGCCACCACCCAGGTGCACAGGCGCCTGTGGCTGTCTTTAGACTTTGCTGCAGAGGAGACAGATGGCTGAGGGGCCGAGCAGCTTGCTCCAGTAGTCACAGCGAGAATGTGGTGGGGCTGGGAAGAAGCACTGGGGTTCAGAATGGGCTCTACTTTCAGGCCTGACCATGGCCCAAGGCCAGAAGAGTCTGCAGCACCCACAGGGCCTCCTGCTGACCAGCAGAGCCCTGGGAGATGTTCCCGCCCCTCCCCACGGCTCTGAAAGCCCTTCCCTGAGCCTGCTTGACCATGGACGGATCAAAGCTGTGCCCCCGCCCTTCTTCCTGGGAGGTGACCAGTACCAGAGATTAGCTGCCTGAACAATTACAGGTACGCTTCCCAGCATCTGGGACTGCTCCAGGTCTCACCTGTCAGCTAATCGATGGCTAGTCCTTGCGGTCAGCTCGGACAGGCTCTGCTGGTGCTCAGGAAGATAGCCAGGAGGACCTGCTTTGGGAGGCATCTGGGGGGACAGCGGCTGTGCCTCAGAAGCTCAGGGCGCCCCACGGAGCCCTTGGAGCACCCAGGGCCCCAGGCAGGTCGTGTGTCTTCCGGCCATTCTGCCTTCACCAGAGCCATCCAGTGGTGCTGGCCGCCGGCCCTGAGGCCGGCACACGAGCTCTCCTCCTAAGGGTCATAAAGAGAGACTGACTTGTGGGTCTGCTGTGAAGTGGTGCTCAATACACAGGGCACAGCATACAGCAAGCACTCAATAAATGTCGGCTGTGCTGCTGCCGATGGTCGTGGCTACCCCTGCAGTGCTCACCCAAGGGCAGCCTCTGGTTGAGGCTCAGAGGGGCTGGGGAGGTCCGGGACCCCTGGATCTTTCCCAGGGCCGGCAGCAATGGCTAGGTGGGTCTTGTTCACACAGGGTGGGTGCGGCCCCCACCAAGGGGCAGCTGTCACCCCCTTTTGCCCTGTCAAGATGGCTGGGCCCCTGGGCTGTGGCTCACCTTGCTCGCCTCCCCGCCACGCCCCGCAGGCACCTTCCTTCCCAGGAGCGCAGGGTACCCACAGCAAGCTTGGGCCGCTGGGCCTAGCTTGGGGCTGGCTCACTCTGACCACACATGGGCTTTGGTGAGACCCTCCTGGTGTGGGAGAAAGGGGGAGTCTGCACCTCCCAGGGGTGGGGGTGGAGCTAGCAATCTCCGAGGGCCGATGTGGGGAGGAGCTGGCTCCAGGGAGAGGCTGGCTCCTGGGGATGAAGCCGGCCCATCTGGACAGCGGGGGCAGGGGGCTGGAAAAGCAGGATAACCCTTTCTTGGCTCTAACATGAAATTGCCTCTTGCTTCTGGCCTGGCCCTCCACTCGCAGCTGGGAGCTGGAGTTGGCGTCCACTGGGGCAGCTCACCCTTCTAGGCACACATGTGAAGCCCAGCTTCCTGGTCACAAGTAGCAGAGGGCTGGGTGGGTTTGGCCCCTCCTGCCCAGCGCAACCCAGGAGCAGAGATGGGAGCAGAGGCGGCCCCTCCCCTGGAAGCTACTCCCCCAAGAGGGTAGGGTGGAGGCTGAGGCGTGAGGTGTGGGAACACTCTGTTGGGCCTGGGCAGGATCCACTGGTGTGTGTCTGCTCTCCCCACCCCTGGGTCAGGGGAGGGCCCAGATGGGGAGCCAGCCCGGGGAGTGCCAACTTCCAACCTGACAGCCACGGCCTGTTGTCCAAGCATCCCAGGCAGAGGTGTTTGGAGATTCTGAATGTCTCAGGTAGAGGGGCCCAGGGGTCATGTAGTCAGTTCATGGCCATCAGTTTATGGGCCTCACACGGCAGAGTGTTCATGGCCCCGGGGTGGCTCGGCCTTGGGCCAATGCCATCTGGTGTCGGCAGGCCAGGAGACCTGCCTGGCTTCTCTAGCACTGCGATTGAGGTCGGCCGCTCGGTCTGTCCTCAGCCTGGTGTGTTTCCCGGGAGGCTCCGACTGCTGGGGCTGGGGGAGCGACACTTACCTATGAGGTCACTGGGCACTGCGTCCACCCACCTGGCCTGCAGGCATCCTGGAGGGGAGGAGGGGGAAGAAGGGTAGGAGAGAAGAAAGGGAAGAAGGGAAGTCATCCTTTACAGCTCCTGGAACCAGGGGCTTGAAGTTAGAATCACTGGGAAGGCGGATGTGGGGAGGAGCTGGCTCCAGGGAGAGGCTGGTGCTGGGGTAACTCCATGCTCCCCTCCTGTGGAGCCCCCAGGACTCTCCCAGTTGTCCCAGCACAGAGAGAAGCAGGCCTAGGGGAAGGTGCAGGATGTGTCTGGGCGCCCTCCTCGCCCCCGGCGCCCATCGCGGGACCTCCAGTGGGATCAGTACCTTCTCTGTGCCAGGGTGTGCTCATCCTGCGGGTACCTTGGTCTCTGCTCTGGGGCTGAGTTAAGCCAGAGGTAGGCACACCGGGAGTGACCCACAGGCCAAGGCCTGGGAAGGACCCGTCCCCGGTGGGGCTGGTCTAGCGTGTCTGGCCTTTTGCAGTCTAGGTTGGCCGGGGTTCCAGATTCTAAGCTTCATGCTTTCAAGACATCACGCCACCTGTCAGCAGGACCTCGCCATCAGGACCTCGCCATCAGCACCTCGCCATCAGGACCTCGCCATCAGGACCTCGCCATCAGGACCTCGCCATCAGCACCTCGCCATCAGGACTTCGCCATCAGGACCTCGCCATCAGGACCTCACCATCACGTTGTTTCATCCCCACCAGGGCAGGGATGGAAGGCTGAGAATCCCTTCTTCCCAGGTGGGGAGGTTGAGGCCTGGGAGGGTGGCGGGCTGGCTGGGGTTTGCACCCCCAAGCCGCGCCCTGCTCCTCTGAGACTCTGACCACACAGGCTATTCTCAGGTCTGCACAACAGGTGCCCAGCCTCCAGCGTGAGTCCGCACTGACGTCAACTCCCGAACTGTCCTGGCCTGAGAAGTCTGAGGCCCGAGTGACAAGTGTCCAGGCAGCTGAGTCCTGGCTGGCTCCATGGGGGGCGGTTCCAGGCCTCCCCCAAGGATTAGAGAGAAAGCCCAAGAGTGCCCGCCTGCTCCACCCATCCAAGGAAAGGGTTGGGTGCCCTCCTGTGGGATGCCCCCCTGCTGTCCCCTCAGCTCTGCACCCTCTACCTCAAATGCCCAACAGTAGCTTCTGCCCTGGTCAGCGGTCAGCATAATCTGGTTCCAAGCTGGGCTCTTGGGGAAGGAGGCAGGGTTGCGTCTGACCTGGCACTCCGGTACCACCAGGGCAGGTTTGATGCTGGGCCCCTGCCCCAGGACTGGGCACTGTGAGCCCCGATTGCCCGAGGAGGGCCGGCTGGGCGGCACGCCTGGCCACCTGGCTGGAGCCTCTCTTCTGCTCGGTGTTCATCCAGTGTTTGGTGGGGCACAGTGTCTTCGTGCACCCTCAGCAAATGTCTCTTAGACAAATGAAGGAAGGGGTGCGCCAGCCCACACACGACCCCGGGCGGCACAAGGGACTGTCTCAAAGGGGACGTGCTGCCTGGGGGCCCCCAGTTCCTGAGCAGGGGCCTGGCTCCCACAGGTAGGCCAGGTTCTGCACCGGAGTCTTCTGAGGAGCCGGGGTCAGTGTGTTGGCCCCCAGGCAGCGACCCACCCCCAATTCCCAGCCCTAGCCACTAAGCCACAACTAGCACTCTTGTGCCCTGTCCCTGAGGAATGACCCTTGGTCTGGGGGCAGCCTGGGCGTCTCCAGGTCTTGCTAATTAATAAGAGCACTGGGCAGGCACCAGATAGAGGCTGAGAAGCCGAGGGGTCAGCAGCGGAGGAAAGCGTCTACTTTTTGGCATCCGACTGCCTCTGCAATGACGTCATCGGAAGGTTCTCACTGACGGGGCAATAAAATCGCTCCTGGCCGCCAGCGCAGGATGCCGCGGGTCTGCACTGCAGCCTTGGCGAAGGGACCCCGGGCCGGCACAGGGGCTGCAGAAGCCCAGGCCCAGTGTCTGCAGGACGCCCGGCTCCTCCCTCTGTGGTGCCCCTTGTCTACCCCTCAAGACAGCCCCAGGGATGTCACCCACGCGGGTCCCTACCTGGGTGTGAGCCAGTCCTGGGGCAACCTCATTCCCACCTCTAGGAGAGTTGGCTCGGGGAGCTGATGGCTGTCCTGGGGAGGAAAAGGGCAGGGCCCGGGCACCACAGCCTGCAGGACGCCTTCCTGAGGTTCCTATGCTCCCCCTGCAAGTTAAGGGAGAGGGGAAGAGGCCACTGAAGCAGGGCCAGCGGGTAGCTCATTGCCTGCGTCTGGAGCAGAATGCAGGACAGGCGTGACCGCTGTCCCAGTAAGAAGCTAGGGCTGCATGGCACAGGGGACTCCCAGCTTCAAGGAGCTCTGGGCTCGAGCATTCTCATCCTGGAGGGGGCGGCAGGGGGGTCCTTACTGGGGACAGATGGGGCCACAGAGTTCAATCTCCTCTGAAGACAGACCTCAGTGGAGCCCGAGTCCCCGGGAATGTGGCCATGCGCCACGTCCAGTCACCACCCCAGGGACCCTCTCTGGCAGAGCCGGCTCCTTCTCTACACAGCTTGGGAGACACAGACACGGAGAGGTTGGAGGATGTATAATCCGGCCACCCCCAACCAAGTCACCACGAAGCGGCGTGGTTGACCGCCTCGGTCTCAGTGGTCAGAGGCAGCCAAGTGTGCTGGCCCTGGGCTCAGGGCTCCGGGCTGATCAAGGCTCCGTCTGCCCCAAGGCTGGGTCCTCTCCCCAGGTCACATGGCTGTCCCAGAGTGCAACAACTGTGGTCCTCCCAGTTTGAGATCCCTATTTTCTTTGACTGTGGAACAGGGGCTGCTGTCAGTTCCTGCAGCTGCCCAGGATCCTTCAAAACCCCAGTGCGTTCACAGCGTGGCATCTCCTGTTAGGCCAGGCCCACCCCTTCTCCCATCCCTTTTGATGAACTGGGTCACAGCCTTCTGGTCACAAAAAAAAGTGATCCTGGGAATTATACAGGTGAGTGTCTGAGCAGCAAGGGTTTGGGGCTTCTGAAGGGAGTTGAGAAGCTGAGCTCCTGGTCTCCGAGAGCTGTTCAGCGATACGCCCCTGATGTCCTGGACTGAGGTGGGTGCCTGAACCACCCCGTGGACATGCCCAGGTGCCGCCCCTGCTCTAACCCAGCAGAGCATCCCTGGGCTTCAGGGTTCCAGCCCCAGTTCCTGGCAGGAGGAGTTCTGGAGGAGCCCGGAGCCTCAGCAGGTGAAGTCCCAGATAAGGGCTCAATCACCATCACCCGCCTGCTGTCTCTGCAAACAGATACTGGAGGATTCCGGCTCAATAATTTATCAGGGCACGTAATAAATTCGAGGAATGCCTCTCAGGTTTGAGAAGCCGAATCTGACTTCTCCTGGAGTTTATGAGCAGGCAGGGACATCTGTCAGGATTTAACAGACTCCATTTGTTACGTGGGCAGGCTCCCTCCCGGGCAGCCAGCTCTCACTGAGAGCTGACCTGGGAAGAGGGAAGCCGACCCCAGGGGCCCAGAGGTGGCCAGCCCCCAGGTCCAAAAGCGGTCTTTCTCCAGATGCCACACCCTGGGGGTTGGACGTGCAGGAAAGGATGTAGGGGCCAAGTCGTGGCCGCCTGTGGTCAGCCAGGGCTGACACAGAACAGGGGCACTGGAAAGCTGGGTCTCCTGGCAGAGCCCCTAACCAAATGCAGCTGCCCCACAAGCGATGCTCAGGGCGGCATGCTGGGAGAGGTGGGTGGTCGGTGGCTGTGGTCCCAGCTCCCTGGGTCCAGCCGGTGAAATGCCTGGGCCAAGGGTCCGGCATGGGGATTAGACCAGGGGGCAGGAGCTGCAGTTGTCTTTGGTCCTGAATACCCCAGCTGGCCTGGCAGAGCCTGGAGGCACCCACTCGTGGTAAGAAGAGCAGCTGTGTGGTCCAGGGCATGGCCAGCTCATCTACTACAGACTCCTTTGGCGGCCGCTAAAGGATGGGGGAAGGGGTCCTCCGAGAAGGGGTGGTTTGCACTGGGTTTGTGGTTGAAAGAGCCCCCCGCCCATTTGTGGCCCAGGTTTTCCTGGGTTTTGTTTTTATTTTTTGCCGTGCTGATGGCTGAGTCCAGGGCCCCACGCAGCCTAGGCAGGTGCTTTGCTGCTGAGCGTGGCCCGGACCCCGACCGGCGAGTGACATGTGACTCTCTCCCAAAGTGTCATCATTGAAACGGCTCCCGTCCGTGTAAATGCAGATTCCCAGGGTCCCCCAGGGCCATCTATTGGGGGGTCTGAGGGTGGGGAACTCACTGTATTAGCCATCCCAGCCCCGTAACGCTGGGACAGCCATCAGCAACTCCGTGGTGATTCCCCATCAGCAGCTCTCACTGCCCCCCACAACGTCCTCATCAGTGACGCCCCGTTCCAGGAACCCCCATAACTGACTGGCCTCTGGTGCACGTGTCCGGTGTGATAGGTGAGGACCAGAGCAACCACGATCTGAGTCGGAACGGGCCCCGCGCTCTGGGACCCTGCAGAGGTCTTCCCTGTGGCCCCGCCATAGGGCCCATCTGCACGGGGCAGGCCTTCCCTCAGCACATGCTGTGGAGTGCCGGCTGGGTGTGGCTCGCTGTGGGGACGCCATGACAGCTCACTGAGTGCCCAGCACTGGCAGGGGTCAGCATCAGCTCCTCGCCTTGGCCCGGTACCACCCAGCTCCCCGCCTATGGCTGGGCACTGCACACCCTCCTCCGCAGCTGCTCCGGGGCGTAAGCACCCCTCCACAGCAAGCATTTAAGACAAGCATTCAACTACAAGCTGCGGAAGGTGGACGAAGCAGCCTGCACCGTACGCCTGGACCCACAGCCATCCAGGACGCATGGCCTTATGCTACCAGTGGCGGTGGGCATGGAGAGCGAGGCTGGCGCCATGACAGTTTGGGGGAAGGCGGCTCAGGCCCCTCGGGTGTGGGTCAGGGCTGCAGCGTGAGCTCTGGCTGAGGGGCCGTGGCAAGCTGTCTCTGGTGGGCAGTAGTCACACTCAGCCCAGGGCCGCAGCTTCCCAGCACGCTGTGACACTTATAAACGCTGCATGCAGGGAACAAAACCATCCCAAATTAAGCAAAACCCCAGAGAGTGCCCGCGTGGGCCCCGGAGAGAACGGCAGCTCGGTGCGGCGTGCCCCATCCACAGGGGCTCGTCTGCAGCCGAGCTTGGCAGCCGCTCAGCTCCTGCTCGAGGGAGTTTGGCGTTTCTTATAAAAAGCACCTTCATCACAATTCCAGAATGAATATTCATAGCGCAGGGACAAGGGAACAGGCTCCCGTGGCCAGGGCCCTTGGATGCACACCCCTCGGCTCTTGGAGGACGTTCTTGGGAGACTGGGGACCTGTGCGGAGAGACCCCAGAGAAAGCCCTCCATCCAAGCGGGTCAGGAGCTGGTGCTAATGACTATGGGGGGCCTGAGATCTGGAGGTTCTTCGAAACGGGGCCCTGGGGGAGGCAGGAGAACAAGGTCAAGTGTAATGACAAGTTTCTGGGGCTGGTGACTGGAGCCCTGCAGCCCGCCTTGGAGAGAAGTTCGCTGAGATGCCCTGTCTACCCCCTTTAATCCAGCTGCTGCCCCCTGGGCTTACCCAGAGGGTGACCACGGTGGCTGGGCAGGTACATCCTCCAGGCATGCGAAACAAGAAGTCTTTGGTCTGAAATATGAGTTCCTGCACAGGTGAGCTCACTCACGGCCCTCACCGGGACAGAAGCCGTGCACCCACCGCCATCACTTGGGTGCTGATGGTTGAGGTTGAAGGGGCTGCAGGTCTCCGGCTCCCTCTGCTCTCCACGTCTCCCGCAAGGCTGGGGAGGGACTGTCTGTGGTAAGGACCTAGAGGCAGGGAGCAGTGGCCCCCCAGGCAGGGCTGCCTCTAAGCGGCCCCACTGACTCTTCCTTCCGCACCTTTCTGCAGCAGGCCTTACACAGGTCCAGCCCGGCTGCTGGTAGACTGGTGTCAGTTTGGGGTGGAGAAGAGCGCTCAACTCCCAGAGCACCTGCCCTGGACTGCCTCTTACCTTCCATGGGTACGAGAGCTGGAGAGACAGAGGCAGAAGCCCAGCCTCCCCCAGCAGGGCTTCTGTCCACCAGCTGGTCATTCCCAGGGACGTGTCCCTAGGGGAAAGGTGCTTCTGTATGTTGGGGTGGGCAGGATCTTTCCCTGATGGGGCCCAGGAGCCAGGACGAGGGCCAGGAATGAGGTGACCCAGGCCGGGAGTGTGCTCAACCTGTCCACCTGCAGTGCTGCCCACTCCAAGCTGTCCCCAAGCTCCTGGGGAGAGCATCCCCGAGAGATAGGGAGCCCTGGGGCAGGGGCTTAGTGGACGGTAGGAAGGCCTGTGCCCTGGTCCTCCCTCTGCTGGGGACAGGCCTCTGTTCTACAGCAGGCTCTGAGGACGGCCTCTGCAACACCAGCAACCTTTCACTGTGATAGATTTTATATTTGAGGTAGACGTCTTAAAATGCAGCCCCTATGCCAGTCCCCACGTGGTTAGAAGGTAAGACACCCAGACCTCCAGGCCGGGGGGCTTCCTTCTCCCTGGGAGAGGGGCTTGTCCACGCACTTCCCCCAGGGCTAGGGGCCCGTGGACTTCCCTTTCAGGCTTGTGCCCGCTCACCCTTTAGGGCCAGCTGTGGTCCAGAAAGGAGAGGCTGCAGCGGGGGCCGCAGCGGCCGAAAGTCTGCCCCTACGGTGAGCCGGCAGCCTCCTGCTCCCTCTCCAGGACGTGGCAAGCGCAATCCGCGTGCCTCCGTGGACTTCTCGGGCGTTCCCCAGCAGCGGGCTCCAAGTGTGAAGCAGTGCGGTACGCACGTGTGTCCCACGGTGGGACCTTCAGGGCTACTTGCGGCCAGTGCCGTTGTGGTGTGGGATATACCGCGTGCGATCACTGGTCATCGAGCGTGTCCACTGTTGACTGCTGCAGTGGACACGTTTCAATTCATCTGGGCCTGCGCCTGGGAGTGGAATTGCTGGGCTTTACACCTTTATTCCAGGAGGAGCTGCCTGTTTCCCTAGGGGCAGCTGGTAGTCGGGGTGGTGGGTGTATGGGGACTCCATGCATGAGCAGTGGCGACGGGCTAAAGTCTCCCCGCCCTGGGCCCTGGGGGAGAAATGAGAAGTGCCACCCTGGTGAGAGCCCTAAACGCTCAGGGCCACCCCATCCCACGAAATGAGGAAGGAAGTCACCTGCTTAATCTCGCTACGATGCTTCGGGGCAAAGGTCAGAGGATTCCTGGGAGAGAATATCAGTGCAGTCTCTGAAGCGGGGCTCAGCCCTCCTGGTCCTGGGCAGAGTGACCCGACCACCTCGTCCAGGGTCGGCACTGGCCTCTGTCCAGGTGTAAACTACTGTAGAAAAACCTGAGAGCTGGCTGGAGGGTTAGACCGCTGGGGACTTCATCTCTTCGTCATGGGTGGCTGGGGATTCCTTAGGTGTGGGGTGAAGCTCGTATAACACAGCCCTGGGAGCGGCCCCCATCAGACTCCCTGCTGACGGGACCACCACTACCCGTGGCTCTAGGGGGGGGAAGTCCTCATAGCTAGCTCAGATCCCGCCCGCGGCGCCAGGGCAGGCCCATCTCCCTGAACAGGACACCTGAGTCCAGCCCGGGCCACGCGCCCATCACCGGGTCACTCCCTGGCTGCCCGCTGGCTGCACCAGCCTCGCCCCCCACCAGGCCCGGACCCCGGGGCACTCTTCCCCAGCCTTACTCAGCCCCCTTTGCTCCCCCAGATCTTCCCCGACCTCTGACCTGTAAGACCACCACTGGCCCCGCCAACCTTCCCCCAGAGGTTCCTTCTGGAGGCCTCCTCACGGTCTCGCCCGCTGTCCAGGGTGGCGGCCACTGGCCACACGTGGCCACTGAAGCTGAGATCAGAGACAGCTCGGTTGGCTCTGTTCATTCACATGTGAAGCCAGGTGTTGCTCCAGGATCCCAGGGGGCAGGCGCCAGTGTGGGCGAGGCCGCTGTGCATTCCTCTCCAGCACGGAGGCCTCCCTTGCCACACGATGGCCTCCCAACCCTCAGGGACAAGGGCCAGCTCTGGGCTGAGCAGGGTCGCAGTGAGGTCCAGACAGCCCTGTCGCTACGAGCTGCCTACCTCTTGGGCACGCCTTGAGGTGGAGCAGAGGCAGCTGTCAGAAGCTTCTGGAACGCAGGACTCTGAAGTGCTGCAGGCTGGTCTTTATGGTGATGGCGTTGCGGGTACGTGGAGGCACGCCCTGTCTTCTGGTGCTGACCTAGGACTCTGGCGCCTCGGGACTGGCCCCCTCACCAGCCCTTTTCCTGGGAAGAGATGACCAGGTGTGTTGTCCAGGGGCTGGCCTCGCTGAGTGCTGCACCACCGGGCTGTGCAGGCCCTCCTCAGCAGCCAGCCTGGTTGTGAGCCGGGCGGCCCTCTTCCTGGGCCTCTGCGCACTCCCCCGGGAAGTGTCCTCTGCGGGGAGGGGACCATGGGCCCGGGAGCTGACCTGGAGATCTCCATACCTGTGTGCATGCACGTTCTAATGTGCACCGGGGCTCAGTGGGGGTTAGCATGCTCAGAAGGGCTCCCAGCTAGCCGGGACAGAGGGACAGCCTCCCTAAGTGGGGGACAGGAGGTTTCCCAGTGGTTTCTACACAGCGGAGGGCCTTTCCCCGCCCAAGTTCTGGACAGGGTTTGAGGAACATCAAAACCCATGGCCCCACCCCACCCTGTGCGTGGAACGCTGCTCCCGGCCCTTTACCACCGGGCCCTGCTGCCACTCATGGCTAGGGGTCCCTGAGAGAGAAGATCTGCCCCTGTCACACAGCTCCTGTGTGACACAGACCGCTGGCCAATCCCAGGCAGGACCAGGCTCCATGGCGGCACACGCCTGTTACATGGTCCAGGCAAGACCCAGGCTGGGGACCCCCAAGCATACCAGAGCTATGTCTTTGGGTCCTCCCCGGGGCAGTGGTGGCCAGCCACTGGCCTTGCTTGCGGCCAAGGTGACCTGCAGTTCTTACTTGGGGTTGGCGTGAACGTCTCTGGAAAGCCGGCTATCCTGTGTCCCCCTAATTTAGGCCCCAGTTCTGGGAAGAAGGGCTAAGCCCAGGGGGAACCCTGGGGGATCCGGGCCAGCTGGGGGCTCTGGGAGGCTGAGGGCAGGAAGGCTGGCGTCCCCTCCTGGGCCCTGTGCCCAGGAGCTGCCGGGTCTCCCCGGGGCACCCCAGGATGGGCCTTAGAGGTGCTGCTGGCTGCTAAGGAGGCGCCTCTGTACCGGGCTGTGCTAAAAATAGCAGGGGGATGGCAGGGCAGGGAGGGGGCCGGTGCCACCGGGCCAGGACAGCCGTCAATGGCGCTGGGGCTCCCACCCAGCTCCCGGCCGGCCGGCCAGGCCCAGCTGACGGGCTATTTTTTCCCTGCTTGACTAAATATGGTCAGGGAGCAGAGGGGCCACTTGGCCGGCCGCGTGTTTGGGATGCTTGGCGGGGTATATAAGAGCTGCCAAGGTGAGGGTGATCTGAGGGGCCTGCCCCGGCCCGGCGGCCTCCCTCCCCTTGCTCCCCTCCCCCTGCCCGCGGGCCGCGTGCAGGTGTGAGCGTGCACACCGCGGGTCTTCTCTTTGTTCTGCCCTGACCTCTACCTTGTTCCGACCGGGCTTGGGGCGCAGGAGCTCCCCCCAGGCACCAGGGTTCAAGGTGTGCCGCGGCTGCCTCTCCTTAACTCTGCATCAGCGCCTCAGCGCCTCTCTCTCTCTCTCCCTCTCTCTCTCTCTCTCTCTCTCCTCTCTCTCTCTCTCTCTCTCTCTCTCTCTCTCTCTCTCTCTCTCTCTCTCCTTCTCTCAAGATCTCCCTGCTGCTAAGTCTGCGCTGCTGCAGGAGGGCTGGGGGAGGGGCAGGGGTGCGGAGACGGGGTGCCTGGTGTCTTCTTTCTCTCTCTGCCCCCCCTCCAGTGCGGACGCTCCGGGAGCTCCAGCCCGCCCCCACCCCTGCATTCACGATTGGCTGGGGAGGAGGTGCTGCCGCTGCCTCTGCTGCGGCATCTCCCGGGAAGCCACGACCCTGCGCCCGCTGCCTCCACCGCCGCGGTCACCGGCCCAGCTCAAGGGGCGTCCTGGGCTCCATGGTGAGTCCCCTCCGCCCGCCGCCCGGATGCCCTGCTGGGACCTGCAAACTTGCCTGGCTGCAGTGGGGGTGTGCCCGCCGGCAGCCGGGTGCCCTGGTGCTGTGGTGCCGGTGCCTCGTGGCTCCGGGAGGGCGCCTGGAGTTTTCTCTTGGCTCGCGGCAACGTCCGTCCACATTTGGAAAACTGCAGAGCCAGCAGCCGGCAGGGCCGGGAGGGCGAGTCCAACTGGGATGCTGGAACTTTGGCTTGCGGGCTTTTTGCAAGAGAGCAGCCTCCTCCGGACGCTTGCTGGTGGGCAGGGGGGATGGAGTCGCTGTTCAGGGGTGGGGGTCAGAAAGGGTGGGGCCATGGTTAACCGCGGGAGCTGCAACAATGCCCCAGCGCCTGGGATTGTGGCTAAACTTACCCTGGAACTTGCAGCACGGACCACGGAGGTGCCGGTGGGGGCGGGGACTCCAAGCAGGAGCTGCTCCTGGGTGGGACTGGGATTTCTGCGGCTCTCCCAGCCGGTGGGGGAAGGCTCGCTGCCTGTGCCGGAGGCAAGGTGCGCTTGCTTGTGGGCAGACACCAGGGGTCTGGGGAAGCAGCCCTGCAGACTGGGTCTTCCTGTGTCTCCGCGAGGGAGGGAGTGTGGTCGCCGTGGTGCTGGGAGTGGGGGACAGTTGCTCAGACTCCAGCCCTGCTCTCCAGGGGTCTGCCTGGAGGTGAGGCTGTGCGCTCTCCTAGGTAGGTGGGAGGCTTCTGAGAAGTGGCTGATTCCTCTTGAATGGGCAACCCCTCCTGAGGACTGCGCTGGGCCGGGGAGTTTCCTGCCCTTTGGGTTCCCCCAGCGTGACCCCCCTCAGCGTGCTATGGCCTGCAGGAGGGCCTGAGGATCGGGGTGGCCTTCCTCCTGACTTGGGAGAGGTGCAGATGGGGCACCCCGAGAAGAAGAGGGTTGGGTCTGCCGTCCTTGTGCTCATTTTAACCCTTGGTCACATGGATGACAAAAGCAGCAGCCACATGGAAAGGGGGCACCAGCTCTCCTGCCAGGTGGCTCTTCCCGCTGGGGCGCCTCCAGCCGGACCCCTCCCGCTGCAGACCCCAGCCCTGCCTGCCTGCTGCTGCCGTAGCCCAGGACCCACAAAATGTGCTTAGTTGCTTCTGCACAGCGCAGGTTCTGCAGAGAGTGCCCTGCTCGGTGGCAGAGAGTCCGACTGTGCACGCTCTGGGCTGCTTTATCCCAGGGACAGGCGGGTCGTCTCGCTGATGAGGAAGACCTGGACGCCCTTTTGGGTCCTGGGGCGGCCCTCCAACTCCAGGCCAGGCCAGGCCCAACCAGATCCTCCTGCTCAGCACACCCTCTGTGTGCGCTGGCCTGGCTCTCCCTGCACCCGGTGGGTCCCTGGCTCCCTCGGTAGTCACCTGCAGCGACACCTTCCTTTCAAGTCCCAGAGTCGTATCTGCCGCTCACCTTGGTGATGACGAGACCTCCAGGCCGCTCAGGGTTCCTCCCCTCCTCTGCCTCCCAGGCTGGGGACCTAACCTTGGGTCCCAATGGTCTTTTTCTCCATATTTTTCAGACGCCCAGTTCCCCAGTGGGTGTAGAAGTTGACAGGGAAGGAACGAGTCTCCACTTACCCCTAGAGAGGCTTCAGAATGCAATAGGGATAACACCCATGCAATGAAATATTCTGAAGAGCTTAAACTCCGCCCGCTAAGTTTACTTATTAGAAGCTGGTGCATGCCGGGTGCCTTGGGATGAGAAGGCGACCCTGTGTTTGGCTGGGAACAGCTGCTGCCTGGGGCTGGTGGAGCCTGAGGAGCCACTGAGGCCACTGAGGGTTGGCCCTCCAGGGGCCAGGGCTGCGGTGCTGACCCAGGGCCCTGTGGGCTGCCCATTCAGCATCCATGAAGGTGGGCTCTGCTGCATGGCCGGGGCAGAGGTGGCTCAGATAGGTGACCCCTGAGGAGGAGCAGAAGGGACAGAGGGTACAGATGAGAGGGAGGGAGGGGGCTAAAGGAGGAGGCACTCCTTCCTGGCTGGGCGGGCGCTCTGTGCCAGGCAGCGGGCTCTGGGTGAGCCACCTCTGAGGAGCCCCAGCCACTTTCTGGGGACATGGAGTCCACGGATGACCGGCTTTCTTGCTCAGATCTTCAAAGAAGGGGTGCTGAGCCCTCCCCTGGGGACTTTCTTCTGGGAAGTCAGAATTCACTGACTTCTGAGCTGGGCCTGCTGAGGAAGCCGCCAGCTGCCCAGGTAAGCCCCCTCCTTGGTTCATTCCTGGGGTTTCCTCACATTGCCTCCCCATCAGGAGCTCCTCCTCTGTCCTCAGAGAGCAGGAAGCTGTCCAGCTCCTGGGAGAAGCAGGCAGCTGGCCCTGAGCGCAGGCACAAGCGCCCCATAGTCCACGGCTCATAGCTGGAGCTGCTCTGAGGTTCTATCTCTTTGCCCTTGGTGGACCAGGGGCCTGGAAGGGGTGGGGTGCTAGCCGAGGCTCGGGCACTGCCCCTGAGAGTTTGGGATATGCACAGCTGCTCCTCGGTTGGGGCGGAAGGTGAGGTCCGAGGCCTGGCCTCTGCTGATGCAAAGCGAACCTGCCGTTGGGGCATTCTGGGTCCTTTCTGCCTTGGGCACAGGTGTGCACCTGTGAGTGTGTGCATGTGTGAGGGAGACAGAGACAGGGGGTGCCAGTCCAGAAGGGACACCAGCCGTGAGTCTCGATGGAGGAAGGGGTGTCCTGGCCCAGGAAGGAGGGCCGCGGGCATGGTGCCCCCGCTTCGGCGCATAGGGTCGGCTGGCACCACGGCGCTCTGGCGTGCACCCGTACCCCGCACTGCCTGCCTGGGAGACATACTTCTTTATATACCCATATTGACCTGCTAAGCTATGGAATGTAAAGAAGTATGTATTCCAGGCCAGGAACTCTCGCGGCCGGCACGCTGGGGTGGGGCAGGCGACGCACACACAGCCCGGCCAGGCTGCCTGGCGGCCGGCGTGGCCCTACCAGCATCGTCCTGCCACTTTCCCTGTGTCAGCAGGTGGAAGTGCTCATCAGACATTAAATATTCAGCGTGCTGACTGCGGCAGAGGTAGGTGGCCTCTGGCAGGCCCAGGGTCCAGCGGGGCCGGCAGGCCTGGGGACACGGGGCCTCAGCTTGGGCACAGCGGTGGTGGCTCTGGGGAAGCCTCCTACCGCTACCATAAAACAGGCTGTTGGTCGGGGGCCAAGGGAGTGCTCAGACCCTCCGAGGCCACAGGCTGGGCGGGCGAGGGAGGTCAGGAAGGAGGTTAGGCTGTAGCTGTGTGGTCAGGCCCTTTGTGGGAGGAGCGCCTCCTGGCGGCCAGCTGGGGCTGCAGGGCAAGGCTGTGGGGAGGGGTCAGAGGACCCCATGCAGAGGCAGCCCTGGTCAGCCTCAGGCGGGACAGTCCAGGCCCTTCTCTGTCATGGGCACCTCAGCCACCCATGGTGACCAAGACCAGGGAATGAAGGGGCTATACCTGCCCAGCCTGGTGCCCCGCAGCCCGCCCAGGGACTGGGGCCATTCGATCCCACCCCTAGCTGCACCCAGCCAAAGGCCCAGCGTTACTGTGTTCCAATGTCACTTTAGTTTCTGATTCAAGCAAACCCAACCAGAAGCACTTTCTGCTGTGTAGGGCTGCTAAGGTTTCTGCAGAAAGCCAGGTGTGTGTACCAGGATCCCTGCCCCAGCCTCTGGAGCTCCGGGTCCTGCCTGCTTTGCCTCCAGCTGGCCCTGAGCAGGAAAAGGGGCTGGCTTGGCATCATTCGAGCCCCGGGAGATGAGGACAGGTTTGCATCCTGTCTCTGAAACCTTTCCGTCAGGGTGGTCCTTCTTGGGCGGAACGGAGGGCAGAGAGCCCTGGGGAGTGGAATGGGGCCTGCCCTGCTTCGCTCTCGGCTCTCGGGTTGGAGGACCAGTGTCTACGCAGAGGGCACCTCCTCCACAGGCCTGGCACCGTCCTTCCCAGGGTGTGAGCTCCGATTTTGTCTCCAGCATGGCTGCATGCGGCAGGTGCCCGTCCTGTCCCACACGCCCACCTTTGGCAGAAATGTGCCCAGGAGGCAGTGGGCCCTTCCATCAGTCAGTGACTGTGGCAGTGGGTCTGGGGGCAGCCAGGGCAGCTGAAGCCTGTACAATGGGCCCCTGGACAAAGGGACAGGGGCAGATCTGAGCTGACGGGGCAGCCTGTGACCCCGGGGAGTCTAGGGTTGGCTGTAATTGAGGGGTCCCTGCAGTGAAGTGACTTTCAAGTCTTCCTTCCAAAAGCTGCCTGGCTCACACACAGCTCCAGCTCCGTGGCGCTGTGACTGGGCATAGTGGGAGAAGGTGGCATTGCCCTTGGGCGCCGCTGCCCTCAGCCAGTGACCCAGAGGGGTGAGTGCCCAGCATCCCCGGAAGGTTATTTCTGCCCTCCTGGCTCCAGCTCTGGCCACAGGGAGGGAAGGAGTTGAGCTTGCAGCCGCCGAGGCCTTGGGCGGCCACAGACACACCGCTGCCTTCCGCTAGATGCGCCTGTCCTACATTAAAGCTTTATTGCAGGATGTGGTGTTTAAATAAAAGCATTAGTGTTTTGGAATTAGGTTTGACTGAGCAGTAAAACTAAAGGGTTCACAGGGAATGAGGCGTGGTCTACCCGGTTATAAATCACCTCCAGTCTCTCGATGTGCTGAATTAAAAATGAGCATGGTGGACGCCCCCTGGAAGCCCAAACCTCTCTCCCACCTGTGTTCTGGGGACTGCTGCCCTGGTAACACTTGGGGCCAGTCAGTTGGAGGGTCCTGTGCAGGATGCTTCAAGTTTTTCCAGAGGATGGGCTGGGCAGGGGTCCCAGCCAAGTGGTGCGTGGGGGCCCAAGACTTTCTCTGTGGACTCTCTACATGGAAGGGAGGGATGAGGTAGGCCTCATGGGCACGGACTTGCTGGCCAAGCCCTCCTTGCAGGATTTCTGTAGGATGGGTGCCACCCCAGATCTGCCCCCAAGGGGAGAGAGGGGGCTGGACACGACTGGTGAGAGTCAAAAGGGGCCCGCTACTCCTTCGGGACTCACCCGCCAGCTTGGGGACCTGGGTGGGTGTGCAGCTGTGGCTCGAGCCCCTTCCTCTCGTGGGGAAGGGACTGTTCCCCCGGGAGCTCCTGGGTTTCCCAGAAGGCTCTGGAAACATCTGCCCAGGGCCACAGATGGTCTGGCCCTGCTGGGGGAACAGTAGCCCAGAGGACCTTGAGCACTTACCTTGAGGGGAACAAATTAGCTAAGCGTCCCACCCTGCGGCTCACAAATCTAGCCAGGCTGCACGTGGCTTTTCTAGCGCCAAGAGGGGTGTGGAGATCACACAGAGGAAGGCGGTCCATGGGAAGGAGAAGCTGCCGCGTGGGCATGCGTGCGTGCGTGTGCGTGTGACCAGTGACCTTTGGGTTTTGCAGCCAGATGGCCACTTAAATGTGGCACTCCTTCCGAGGAGGGGGCCGGTGGTGATTCTCATTTAATAAATAGCGTGTGCATCAAGTATTTCAAAGCAGTGCGGGTCCTGGAGAACGCGTTCACAGGCCAGCGTCGGCAGTCTCATTTAGAACTGTCTTCCTCACGTGAAAAACCTTGCATTGGAGAATATGCTGCTATTAAGATGATTAGACAGGCCGCAGGATGGGCATTTTAGCTCCCACGGCCCAAGTCAGTCAACGTGAGCATTGCTTGAACCGCACCCCCCCCCTCCAAGCCCTAAGTTAAAGATGGGAGTGCCCGGGTGGGGGGGTTTAGGGCTGTGTTGGGGAGGTGTGGCGAGGAGGAGCCGGCTGGGCAAGGGTGGGCTGGTGCGGTGATCGCTACCACCTTAGTGTAAAGCGGCCCAGCAAGCCGGAGCTTTGTGCTGACCGGCCCCACCGCTGTGCATGTCTGGCTGCAGAGGGCCTGGTCGGCGCTCTGCTGCTCCCCATTGATGCCCCGGGCACTGTTACTGGGCGGTTGGACCTGGGGCCAGTGCAAGCCAGCCAGGGAGGCCTGGGGACAAATGGAGAACCCGCCTTTCCCAGCGACCCTGGTCTTACAGATCTCTTCTGCCCTGGTGCCCGGGAGGCATCCCACCCACGGAGGGAGGGCATGGTTTTTAGGAAGGGAAGAGCAGTGCCCGCCGCCCCAGGGGCCTTGCTCTCTGCTCTTTCCTGAATCCAGGACTCTGCCGGCCAGAGCTCGGGGCGTGGCAGGCCCCCCTGGGGCCCCCGGGTGCCCAGCACGGTCTACCCTCAGCATCTCCGGTCTAGGCTAGCTGAGTAGGCGGGGAGGGCGGTGGCTGCAGCTGCAGCAGGAGCCGTGCAGGCGGCTGCAGGGACGCTGCAGTGCGCTGCAGCCGCAGCCGCGTGCAGAGCTGGCGTCTCAAGGGCAGGACGAGAGGCCACCTCCCGAGCCCTGCCTGCAGCGCCTGGGGTGGGGGCTCAGGCCGTGCCTCCTGCAGAGGCGATGGTGTCAGGCCCACTCCTCAGCTCTCAGGGACCCGCTGAGTGTCAGTGCTTGCTGCTGGGTGGGCCGCAGGGACTGGTTGTGAGGAACAGAGATAGTATACCTAGACCTCCCAGGCCTCCTGTGTCCAGCTGGGCAGAGGACGCAGGAGAGAAGGCCCCATGCAGGAGCTGGGGTGGGGAGGTGTCTGTCTGTCCCCTTGAGGTGCCTGAAAGCCTGGGCCCCTGCCTGGAGACTCACCCCCTGGTTTGGGTGGGAGCAGGAACCCCTGGGGGCCGACATGTGCATGCACATGTGTGTATACGGTGCGGGGAGGGTTGGAGGTTCTGGGAGGAGCTGGGCAATGGCCTGAGTATTTTTAACTGCAGTGGGGAGACAGCTGCTGTCCTGGAGCCTGTCGTGAGGGGCTCCACGGGGACTTTGTGAGGCTGAAGGACACCCAGGACAGATGTGCCTCCTGGGCCCTCGTCCCCTGGCAGGCCCATGTGCCCTTGGTCATGCCCAGATATGGCCACAGGGCTGCATGGCCCCCAGGCGCCCATGCGCCATGGCTGGTATAAATAGCCCTTGTTCTCAGCTGTTTTGGAGGTGGAACGTGGTGGCTTGGGGCCGGGAAGTCCTGGTGTGCCCAAGCCCCACCTGTCATCGGGGTGCCCTGGACCAGCAGCTGCTGCGGCTCAGCCTGGGGGAGGCCTGAGTTCTGTCTTGCAGGTCCGGGCGGGACTTGGCGGCTTCCTGCCACCCCTTTCCAAGGGCACAGCAGGGCAGAGGGGTGCAGAGGGGCAAGAGCGTCTCCCTGGAGCTGACGTGGGGGACTGCCTGGGCCTGCAGTGGGGCTCGGCCTGGGCTCGCTGTGTGACCCCTTGTCTGCCCCTGGCTGCTCCCTGCTGCACCGGAGGCAGCGAGCTGCTGCGCTGCAGTGCACCTTGCTGGGCCCCTTCCTCGGGGACTTGCCCTCTTGCCCAGAGAGTGAATCTCCAACAGTGGAATTTGAAACACTTGGAGAGGCCTGTGGAGCAGATGTCCTTAGGGAGGGTGCGAAAGGTCACCCAAGGCCCTTCAAACACGGGGAACCACTCCTGCGTGCAAGACAGTGGGTGTCTAGCAATGCTTTAAAACTGGAGACCTGGCTGAGCCTGAGGGGGGCTGCAGGGCTCCTTGGCAGACAGCAGAAGCCGACAGTCATTTGTGTTACCTGGGCCTTCCGAGGCGTCCCAGGCCCGTGGTGGCCACGCGGGACACTCTGCTCTTTCATTAGACACCAGCCCTGAGCTCCAACACGTTGGAGAAGGGTTTCTGCAGGTGGGTGAGGTGCCGTGCTGTGCGAGATGGGGGTTCACCGAGACCCCCGGCTGCCAAGCAGTTCGCCCAGCCCTGGGGCTGCCTCTCCCCTCTCTTGACCTCAGGGCCCTGTGACTCTCAGCCGAGTGACTCTCTTCAAATGAACCCAGCATCTGCCCTGGCGCTATCTTGGAGATAATAAGACACAAAAATCTGTCTTGCCTTTTTTTTTTTTTTTTTGCAAAGAACTGCAAAATAACGGTGCGCCCCTCCCGCCCCGCCTCCCCTCACCCTGCGCCCTGATCGCAGGGCTATCTGAGGCAGAATTCATCTCCAGGAAGGGCCCCATCAATTTGCTATGCTCCTTTGTTGACAAGTTTATTAAAAACCCAGGCAACTCTGTATTAAACTTTTATCAGTGTTGAGAAAAAATACATTTTTTTTGAACAGACAGAAAAGTTACGGATTTGGGTTGAACGCGTCTTTTTGGCATTTGGCTGACTCAGCCTTTCTGATAATAAGGAGCAGGCTGTTGGGGGGGGGTTTCCTTTTGTCTTTTAACTATGGTCTCCCATTTGACTTCCTGTGGGGCTTGGCGCCTCCCCCCCAATGGAGCCCCTAGAAGCTCCTGCTTAGCAACCCAACCAGGGCTGCTCACACCCACTGGGCTCACCGCAATTCTTGGCTACCTGTTTTAATAAGAACCCAAATCCGGAAATAAGAATTAATTTTGTGGTGCATCTGGGTGCTAATAGGTAATCTTACTATGTGGAGAAGTATTCGGTTGTTGATATTTAATTTAAAAGCTCCGTAGTTTAAAGAAAAAAAATACAATGGCGCACACAGCATCCAGATAGGCGCCGAGACGGCCTTCTGGGCAGGGGAAGGTGCCTGGTCTGAGGGCCCACAGGGGCCGGCCCCGGGGAGAGGCCACCCACCCACCTGCATCTTGGGCCCTTGGTTCTCTGTGGAGCCTGGCACCCCCGGGGCGCCTCCACCTGGCCCTGTGGCCCTGAAGACAGCCAGTGTCTCTGGCCGCAGGTGTGATGGGGCCGACTGTCCTTGGTGAGCCCTGTGATGTCGGTTGTCAGATCTGCTGGCTGGGCAAGTGACATCTCTCCCCAGAGGTGTCTGTGTGGCTTTTTCCCCAAAGTGATCTCCACTGTTAATGCACTGGGCAGAGGACAGTGGGGGCAGAATGGAGTTGCCGCCCCTTCTGCTCTGAGTGGGACGGTGTCCCCTGTCAAGCTGTGATGGGCCACGGGCTGAGCTGCGGTCCAGGCCCACACGCCCACTGTTACCCTTGCTTCCCATGCAGAGGAGCCAAGGCTCAGGAACCCCCAAGAATTTCCAGCTTGGAGTGTGGTGCTCTGGGGCCCAAAGTCACTGCCTGCCCTCAGGTCAGAGCTGGGGACAGCCCAGTTGGAGTGGCCTGCGAGCTTGCTGATTCTTCTGCATTCTGCCTGCAGCACTGCTCCCTGCAGGGCCAGGACTCAGCAGGGTCTCGGGGCCTGGCCACATGCGGCAGGGCCTGGTGGTTGGCCCGGCCTGGGCCTCCTGCTTGAAGGGCCTGCAGCGTCCGGCAGCGCAGGTCCCGGGCGCTCCCTGCTCTGGTCCTTGTCTACATCACTATTTGCTCCAATTATAACTAATTGGACACACATCACAGTTTCACAGCTTCTAATTTCCCATTGATTTCAGCAGGGCTGCGGGTGTTTTCAGCAGCGATTGTGTCTAGTATCAGTTGCTGCTTAAAAGTGCTGAGTGCACTTCCCCGTGCTGGGCGACTCCATCAACAGAGGTTTTAGAACCGCTTTGACTGTTTGTTCATAAAATGAACAAACGGCTGCAGCCTCGTTCTCTTCAGCACCGGCCATGGCCCGGCTGTCATGGAAAAGGCTACACTCACTGCCAGCACTTGGCCCTCTCTCTGCCAGGCCGGGGGCACTGGGCAGCAGCCTGGAGCCGTCCTGCAAGGAGTTTACCTTTAGAGGGGCCAGGGGCTGGCACTGCGTGGGGCTCTGCAGGGGCAGCCCTGTGGTGAGGCACTGCACGGGGCTCAGCAGGGGGACAGCTCTGTCCGGGGGAGCAGGCAGGACAGCACGGGGCTCCAGAAAATGCCCAGGCCTGAGAAGGAGGGTGGGGGTCTCCCGGGAGGAATAGCCCCCGTGGAGTGGCTGACCCAGGGGCTGTGACCATTGAGGAGGTTTGGGGGCTCCTGTGATGTTAACATTTGGGCTTTTTTAAGAGAGAAAAGAGAAAAAAATACAAGGGAGCAGGGTAGGGAGCTCTGAGGGCCTTTGGGGGCAGTCCCTAGTGATGGGGAGCCCCAGGATACAGAAATATCTACCCCCTGACCCCCTGCCTGCCGAGGCAGGGGATCTGAGAGTCGCCTGGTGCTATGAGGTCCGTGCGGCCACCAGTCACACACAGGCTTGTCTAAGGAGCACAGACGGCCACTGACCCCTGCAAAGCACAAGCCAGTGTGTTGGTCACTCAGCAGAGAATGGCCAGGAACTGTCCCTGGACAGGCCACAGGGCGAGGGGAGCAGAGGCTGGCCCTCCACGGCCCCAAGGCTCTCGACAGCCCAGGTCACCACTCTCCTGATAGGGCAGCCCCGGAGCTTTGGGTGGACAGCGGGAGGCAGGACCTTGGCACTCCACGCTGTTCAGCACTTAGGTCTGACATGTCCCTCCGCACGCGTGCTACACCGTGGGTGCTGCAGCTAGCCGGCAGCCTCGGTGCCTCCCAGGTGTGGAGACCCACTCCACCAGCCAGGCTTGCTGGCAAAGGCTAGCTCCCCTGAGGACGGGACGGGAGGCTGCACTGCGTCTGCCTCCCCTCACTTTGCTTACGCCTCGAGCCCAGATGTGGGTGGGCCCGAGGGGGACCAAGATGCCCTCCAAAGCAGGGGCCCTCCCAGGAGAATGTGGCACCCGGGCAGGTGCCGAAGCCTGATCTGTTCATTTGGGGAAATCCTTCCTGGTGACGTTCGGCAGAAATCAGAGCCTCACAGGGCGACCCAGCTAGGAAGGGACCGTGCCCTTCTCTACTGGATGGAGCCGCTTCCAACCTGCAAGGACAGGCGAGGAGGGGCCGGATTTGGGCCTGACGCCCCCAGGGTGCCTGCGTTGGGTTTTTCCTTGGTCCCCGCACCCCTCGGGCAGCTGAGGGCCTGGGGCCCGACTCTGTGAGCTAACTCCTTCGGTTGTCAAATCTTCCGCTCCATTAGGAATATTGATGGCGGTGATAAATGGATAAACGCAGCCAGCCTCCAGGTCGGGAGCGTCCTCACTAGAGGTGTGGGGAGGGCCGGCTGGGGAGCTGGGGGTCTGCCCTACCCCCTGTGTGCAGGCTGTGAGGCGGGTGGCTCAGGCCTCTGTCTCTCCCTGGTGGGGAGCGAGGCTGACACACGGAGCTGGTCCTGTGGCTGAGGGGCAACACCAGGGGCGGAGGCGCCCCAGGCATGGCTCGGGTCTTTTTGGAGGGCGCTCTGCAGCAGGGACAGTCGGGGAAGGTGGCTGGGACGCTGGGGTGGGAGCAGCTGTGGAGGCTGAGGTCCAGGGCCCTCCGGTGGCCCTGCCAGAGGGGCCTGAGCACCTGTCCCTGCGGGGGGCACAGAGGCCAGGGGCAGGCAGGCGGGGTGGGGTCTGCAGTCCTGGGGACAGGTGTGGTCACCCCGCATGGCTCAGGACAGCCTCTGCTCCCAGAGGGACACCCCACATACAGAATGGCGTGTCCCTGGGTGGCCGGAGCCGTTCTCTCTCTTGTCATTACTCTGATAAGGAGACATCACAGAAAGCTGATAAGCTGAAAAGGACCTGGCTGCCCTGAGCCACTGAGGGGAGTATGGGACCAGAGACAGGTGGGACAGGAGGGCTGGGCCCTGGCTGAGAAGGAAGGCGTATAGGCTCTGCTGTCCTGCTTCCCCTCCCGGTCACACAAAGTGGGCATCCCTGAGCTGTCCTGGCCTCTGCCCACTAAAGCCACACAAGTTGTCACCCCACAGCTGCTGGGCCAGCCCCAGATAGGAGGGGCCTATGGGGGGAGGGCTTGATGGTCTCGGCTGCGTCCCAGGTCTGAGGCTGGTGACCGGGCAGAGGGCACTTGGCGAAACCAGGTCAATGAATCAGTAACAAGTAAGGGGCAGAGGTGGCGAGCCCATCCCAGCACAGGCCGCCTGGCACCTCTCGCACCTCCAGGCTCGGGTGGGAGGATCCTGGAGAGAAGGAGTGTGCGTCCATGGGTCCTGGCCTGTGTCTCGTGTGGCCCCCACACCCCAACCCACAGAGCCTCTGGAAGCCCCTCAGCCCGGCGGGCTGTTGGGGAAGGCTGGGCAGAGGGCCTGGAGCCCCGCAGCACTGGGCGCTGCGTCCACCTCCACCTCCGCCTGCCCTGCGCTGCCGCCATCTTCCCGGGCATCGCTGTCTGCGTGGATCCAGAAGTCGAATGCTTTGCTGGAGCTGGTAAAATGGAGCCAAATCAGCTATCCGATGGATTTGGTCCCCTTCAACCAGCTGTGGCTGTGCATTGGTCACGACGCTCGACCCGGCAGAGGACGCTCGACCACGGCAGGGACCCGGGAGGCTGCAGGCGGCCAGCGGGCCAGCTACAAGTAAGTGACATGCCGACATGCTGGGGCATTGCTGGGCCCCCACGGGCCTTCCCCTGGAGCCACTGGAGGCGCGTCACGGGGGAATGGTGGCCAAGGGCTGACCCTCCCGGGTACCTGTGCCATGAAAATAAATGCTTGTGTTTTACACCAGAGCTTGGCTTCAAAACTGAGTCCTGGAGCCCAGATGCGTGAGGTTGGGGCCCAAGGAGCCTCACCAGTTTCTCCTTTAAAACGACCTCAGTGGGCCAGGCATGGTGGCGCACACTTATAATCCCTGCGCCAGGGAGGTGGAGACAGGAGGATTGTGCAGGTTCGAAGCCAGCCTCGCTGAGGTCTGGTAGTGTAGCCCGGAGGTAGAAGGGTTTCCAGGAACTCCAGTACCACAAAACAAACAAACAAAAAAAAAACCCTCAATGTTAAGAGTGCGGCCCAGGACCCTCTATAGAAACTGGCACTGCTAACGAGCTGGGAACATTGCAGGGACTTGCGGGTGTGTCACCCTGGGGAGAGAGGCCCGGACCAGTGGCCTCTCAAGACAGCATGGTGGTGCTGGCATTGATGGGGAGGACCCTGTGAGGTGCCACAGAACAGGAGCCCTGGCTATGGCCCTGTGGCTTAGAGGTGCCTGTGTACGAGCACCGCAAGGAAGCAGCCAAGCGGCCAGGCCGCCATGGTGTGTCTGCGGTAGCCGAGGTGTGGCAGGCAGGCTGCGGGCCCGGCAGCGCAGACTGACACCCGCTGCGCGGAGCCCCAACACCATCCCGGCCCGAAGCCAGGAGACAGGGCTGGGGGTGCCAGGGCGGCAGGGTCAGGGTGCCTGCACTCAGGGCCCACAGCTGTTAGCCTGGGACAGGCAAGGCCTGGGGACGGGGTCTTGGAGGGATGCCCAGAGGGAGGGAATGAGGCGGGCTGATGGGAGGACCCCCAGATGGACACGGGGGTGGGTTCCCAGCGCACTGGCCCCTCCGGCCAGCCCTGGCCGAGGGTGGAGTCTCGTGGCGCCAATCCCCAGGCTCAGCCCAACCCTAACCCCAACATGGGTTGGCATCCCTCTCCACATGCAAAGACTAGGGAGACCAGAGGCTGAGGCCACAGGGCTCGCCCAGGACTGGTGTGGGGAAGGTACCCTTCCTTCAGTACCGGGGGCTGTGGCTCCACGCCAGGCTCTGCTTCTGACCATCGTGTGGCTTGGGGGAGGCCGGCCTTCCTCTAAGTGTCTGCAGAGGGAGGGAGAGCCAGAGCCCTGGCGTCTTGGCCGGGCTCTGACAGCCTCTTATTACTGATTCTCCTTCGAGCTCAGGGTGGTCACCGGCCTTTAGGGTGGCCAGGCCCCAAGCCTAGCCCACTCGGGCGGGCAGCAACCAGCAGAGCGGTTCCTCTCCTGAGGCCTACTGCAGGACATCTGTCCAGAGGTTGGCGCCCAGCCTACCCCAGAGGGGAGATTTGGGGAAAACACTTCCCCCAAACTGAGGACCTGTCTGGAGGAAAATGTCGGCTGGACTCTACCTCCATTTCTATCTGAAGGGCGAGGTGTGGAAACAGCTCTCAAATCCCTGTCAAATACTACACCTGGGTGAGAAGGGACCACACCTCCCCACCAAGAGCGCGGAGGCTGCACCCATCTACCAGGAGCGCCGAGCCACACTTGCCCGCCACGGGACAAACCCATAGGCGCCCCTACCCTCAGCAAAGGTGCTGGTCCCCCATCCCTGAAAAGGGGATCGACCAGCCTTCTGGCTGCCTCAAGAGAGCTCACAGGCAGCCAGAGGTGTCAGGAAACGTAGCCATGAGACTAGGATGTGGCTGAGCGGGTCCTCCTGTGGCTCAGCACCCACTTGGCAAAATGGCATGGTCCCTCAAATGTGCACTGGTTTAGATAGGCAGCGACACTCACCCGCCAGCCCCGCCTGGCCCTTCCCATACCACCAGTGGCCCTCACCACTGACCACCTCTGCTGCAGGGGCTTTCCCAGCAGGCCAGGCCGCAGAGCACTGCAGATGTTTGGGGCACAGAGTGAGTCGGCCCCAGGGTCCAGCCTGGCCTGTGTCCCCAGGAAGCCACGTGTTCCAGGGAGAGGACCCTTCCTGCTCCGGGCCTCTGCGCTTCCCTTTAAGTTAAGGACCACGCGAGACTGTGCCCTCAGCACGTCGTGGATGTCAGCCCCAGAATTCCTGTGTGTGGGTGCTGTGGTCCCAGATTTACTGGAGAGCCTCTGTGGGGCCCTGGTGAGGACCACCTCTCAGGTCTTGCTGCTGTACAGCCAGGGCTACACGCTTTCTTCACCCTGGTAGCCCCAGCCCGGCACTGCAGAATGAGCAGACCAAGGCCATGGGTTAGCAGAGCAAGGGTGTGGGGGTGCACGCTTGTAATCCCAGCATTCAGGAGGTGAGCCAGGAGGCTCGCAGTTCACGGGCAGCCTCAGCTACTTAGTGAGGCCCTGTGCAATCAGTGAGACCCTGTTTCAAAATAAAGAATAAAATATAGGGCTGGGGGTGTAGCTCGGAGGCAGAATGTCCCTGGGTTCCATCCCCAGTACTGCAAAAAGATTAAAAATAAAAATAAAAATAAAGGAGCGAGAAGCTGGGACAGACTTAGTGGTGCTTGGCCGGAACAGCAAGCCCCGGTCCGGGGCTGGCAAACATCTCTGTAGAGAGCGGGACGGTACTGTAGGCCCCAGGCTCAGGCTCACCAAGCAGCCACAGACAGCCGTGACAAGTGGGCTGGTCTGGGATTCCAAAAACTTCATCTATGGACCCTGGGATATGAACTCCACTTAATTTTCACAGGTCACAAAGCATTCTTCCTTGCATCTTTTCCCCAGTCACGCACAATTTAAGAGCTGTTCTTGGCTCAGGCAGTATAAAAACAGGAAGCGGGCAGGGTCTGGCCCCAGAGCAGAGTCGCTACCCCGGGCTAGGTTAGGTGGGCGAGAACACGGGTTGGCTTTTTGTTGGTTTGCTTTCTTTATGTTTCTGGGGATTGAAGCCAGAGGCATTCTACCTCTGAGCTGCAGTCCAAGCCCGATTTTATTTATTTCTTATCTGGAAACAGGGTCTTTCTACATTGACGTGTCTCACTACTTTCTGAGGCTGCCTTCAACCTGCTATCCTCCTGTCTCAGCCTCCCAAGTACTGGGATTACAGGTGTGCACCGCCACACCCAGCTCTTTTAAAAGTAAAAATTTAAAAAGTCTTAAATTTGTAGAGCCACCCCATCTTCTTTCCTGACCTCTCTGTTGAAGGCCTGGTCTTCACCTGAGACAGGGCTGCTGGCTGTGTCCTGGGGTGCAACTCAGCACGTGCCTCTGTCCTGAGCTGCTCGCGCTGGCAGCTGAACCAGGCACCCCTCTGGCTGCCGGCTGCGGCAAAGCCAAGGTGCGCTGTGTCCCTTCTCCAGGGGCCACATTTGTGCCGCTCAGAGCCCAGAGGCACCCATTCACCGAGGACTTCAGAAGGGCAATGCTCTAGGCTACAGGTTCTTCACCTATCAGCTGGGGTGTTTTCATGAAGCATCTCCCCTCGGCTACGACTCGTCTCCATTCTGAGCAGGCGGGATAAAGGCTTGGATCTTCTCCCTGAGCTGCCACTTTTCAGAAAAATGAATCGGTTTCCTGAAACCCTCCTGGGGAGAACAATTTATTTCACTCAATATCACTGTGGCCCTTTTCTGGCTGGAACCAGGGAGGGAAATGACGAGAAGGGAATCTGGGCTGCTGTGCCAGAAACCTATAAAGAAAAGGGGGAAGGAATTCTGTAGAGCTGAAGAGCAAGTGCCTGAGAGAGAAGCACACCTGAAGATGCTTGGAGAACCGGGAGGATGCTCCCCGGAGGGAGGCGCTGCACCACCGCCAGGGGCCACGGCCAGGAGAGCCAGGAGGATGCTCCCCGCCGAGGAGGCCAAGGCCAGGGGCAAGAAAGCACAGACTCCTGGGCATCTGCAGAATCCAGCTGGTGGCCAGGGCCTGTCAACCCAGGACTCGGGAGGCTGAGAGAGGAGGATGTCAGGTTTGAGGCCAACATGCAGTAATTGAGCAAAACCCTATTTCAAAGTAAAAATTAAAATAGGGCTGGGAGTGTAGCTCAGAGATAGAACAGTCCTGGGTTTAGCTTCTAGTAATACAAAGCACGTGCACGCGTGCGCGTGCGCGCGCGCGCGCACACACACACACACACACACACACACACACACACTCCAGCTGGTTTTTGTCATCAGAACAGAGGTGTCCATGCCGGGAGTCTGAGGGTTCAAAGTGTGCAGTGCGATCCGCTTCATCAGCTCCCCAGCAGCCCCTTTGCTAACAAGGCTTCAGTTCTGTGCCAAGGACAGTGGGACCACACATCACACAGGGTGACCCAAACCGGAGCTCAGTCAGTGCGCTGGTCTACGAGCAGGGCCTGGTAGGATCACTGGAAGCAGGCCGCCCTGCCAGAGAACACTCTGATGGCTCCGGCTCTTGGTAAACAAGGCATTGTCTGCACAAGGGTCTGATTCATGAGCTTTAAAGACGCAAATGACAGTCAGACACAGTTGCACATGCCTATAATACCAGTACTTAGGAGGCCGAGACAGGAGGATCACAGGTTCGAGGACAGTTCCAGCAACTTAGCAAGTCCCTCAGCAACTTAGCAAGATTGCGTTTGAAAATAAATAAAAGCCAGGCGTGGCGGCACACCCTTGTAATCCCAATACCTGGGAGGCTGTGATAGGAAGATTATAGGTTCACAGCCAGCCTCAGCTACTTAGTGAGGCCCTCTGCAACTTAGTGAGACCCTCCCTGTTTCAAAAAAAAAAAATAAGATAGGACTTGGGGTGTAGCTTGGAGGTAGAATGCCTTTGAGTTCAATCCCCGGTACCACAATAAATAAATAAATAAATAAATAAATAAATAAATAAATAACTGGGGTATAACTTGGAGGATGCTCCTGGATTTAATCAAGAAGAGGAGGGGGAAAAGGAGAAAGAGGAGGAGGAAGAGGAGGAAGGCAGAGGCTACATCCTTCATGTAAAGTAGGACAGAGGCACACTTACACACACACACACATCGCCTTGCTCACATACACACACACAAATGGAATACCCTTGCACACATACCCAAAAAACCACACTGTGCACACTCACACATATACACATGCTAACCACACACACACACACACACACACACACACACACACACACGTGCACGTGCGTGCCTACCCCACACTCCTGTGCCTGAACTGAACCTGTGGTGCCCTCTGGGATGATGAGGCTGCTGTGACCTGGGGACAAATGTGTCGTTGAGACACCCAGAACCCAGGCAGGGAAGCGGCTCCGGGGAGCGGATTCCAAGGTTCCCTCTGCTCACATGCCGCTGTCGGCCTGGTACCCGGGCAGCACTCTGTGAGTCGGCCAGATCCCAGCCAAGAGGAGCTCATGTGGAGAGGGGTGGTGATGCATCCCCGCCGTCCCTCTTACCAGCTGCAGGGAAGACTCAGGAGTGCAGCACTGTGGCCGCTGCCCGGGGTGAGTGTGGGACGGGCGTGGGGGCACAGCAGCCAATGCTTCGTGCCCCCATAGCCGTCCTTCTTCCAAGACACCGAGTCCCAGACTCCTGCCCCCAGTACCTGTGGTCACCCCGAGGGGCCCTTCCCCACCAGCTTCCTGGCTGCTCTCAGTGAAGGCCAGGCCAGCCCTTGTCTGGAACAGTCTATAATCAGCCCCATCAGTTGTGAGCATAGCACACTGATAAAGACATTAAAAAATCTGCATCTGTATTATCCACAAAGTCCTTCAAGCCCTGAACCTGGGGTCTTGGCCTTGGAAGCACGGAGGGCCCCTGTGAAAGCTCTGAACAAGAAAGACCATGGGTGCTGTTTCAGAGCAGGACGGCGGCTCCCCAGGGAGCACATCGTTCCCTGCAGGAAGCCCGCCCAGGAGGGACGGCCCGCGGTGGGTGGTGGCGCAGTCACTGGCCTTTCTCTTAAGCAGTAGTAAAAGGCAGCCGCAGCCGGCTCCTCTTCAGAACCCTGTGTGTGGACAGCGCCCGGCGGCCGCAGGCTCCGGGCCTCTGCACAGCCCCGGCTGTCCACCAGAGCAGACAGGACTACGCAGGGGTGTCCCTGGGCTGGGGATACACCCCAGGGAGGCAAGCTTTCAGGAGCCCCCGACCCCGCTGGACAGAAGCCCCTCCCCCACGTCCCCGAGTCCACGTGAGAACAGCGCTGGCCATATTTGATGAGACTGGAGCCAGATGAGGACAATTAATTATGAGTCACAGCGAGTTAATTAAATGTTTCCTCGCTGATGGTTCCCGGGCACAACTTGGAACCAGGGTGCTACCGCAGAGATTCCGTCTAGCGGGGACTCCCTGTCTGAAGACAGCCCTGCCAAGTGCCTCTTGGGCCCCCACAGACGAGCTCCAGCCCAGTGCAGCTCTGTGTTTGTCTTTCTGATACTTTAATAATGCCACGTTAATAATCTCCAGCCCGGCTCAGTTACCACTGCTCATACACAGCTGCCCCGTGATGCAACGCTGCCGTGCCCTCGGGACGGCTGGCAGAGCCTGGGCGTTTGCCCCAGGACAGCGGGGCACCGTGGGGCTGCTGGCCTGGGACAACGTGCGAGCCACTAACAAAGGTGCCTGCACTCTGTGGGTCACCGGGCAGCAAGAATGCACAGTGTCCCACGTCCTTGCCAGATGTATCCAGGAGGGAGTGCCGGCGCACACACAGCCAGGAGCTGCAGGCTTCTTGCAAATCTATGCCCAGAGCCCGAGGATGCTCTGCAGGGCCAACGGGGCAGGCCCGAGGGGCGAGGAGCCAGTCCCCGGCTTCCCTGGCTGCAGAATGGATCAGCTGTGTGTCACCTTGCAGGGACTCAGAAGCGGCGGGCACAGGGCACTTGGCAGAGCGGACACTTGGAGTGGCTGTTCTTTGTTATCAGCCCCTAAGGGTTTTGCCTCATTTCTTTGCTTGGAAAGCACTTGTAAGGAATTGCTGTGGACCCAGAACCCCCTGCCTGGAGCCACACTATCGCTGCAGGGGCTGGGTGGCAGCTGAGTGGCCCTCCGGAAGGCCCCACTGAGCCGGGCCTCAAACCGGCTGCAGGCAGAGCAAACCTCCCGCTGGGGCCTCCCGCTGAAGCTTTCTGGAGGGTTGGTATTTTCTAAGCAGCCCAGAGGAATCTCCACCCAGCCAGCCCTGGGGGGCTCTGCGGCCCCCCACTCAGTATAGATGCCTGTAAGTGCCCAGGAGCCTCCGTGGGGACCAGGAGAGAGGGGCGGCCCCAGGATCCAGTGGGAGGCATCTGAATTCAGGAGGGTGTCCTCTCAGGAGCACCCTGTGCATGGCAAGTCACGGTCCTGGCACCCAGAGCCCCAACCCAACACACACGTGGATTCGCTTTAGGTGACCCTCCCTGTGGGGCACTATGAGCTCCCTTTACAGAGTAAGAAACTGAGACGCAGGCCAGTCACAACGCCCCGCTCACACAGCCATGAGAGGGCGCAGGCCACTGGAGCCAGGAGCAGATGAAGCCAGCACCCCACCCCGCACACGCTGGGAGCAGTCAGCGCCTCCTGCACACGTGTGCCCTTGACCTTGGGGGCTGTCTCCTCTGGGGCCCTGCGACTGGGGTCCGAGCCAGGAGTGGCGAGCAGAGCCGGCTCTGGGGTACCTTGGCAGCCAGGCGTGGGCCCTCACCCCACCAGCCTTTGTCCCGGGACCACCGAGATTCCTGGGGGAGGGATGGGGTGTTGAGCACTTGGGTTCATTTAGAGGAGAATGAGGCCGCGCTGGGGGCTGTTCGTCACCTCAGCCCTTGGCAGAGATTTCCAGCAAATTACGTCTTGGCTAAATGCCATCAACGGGGAGGGGAGGGGCCGCCTCTGCAGAGCCCACCCAGAGCCAAGTCCTGTTCTCTTGCCCCTGGGGACAGCCTCGGAGCAACGTCCGCGCATCTCAGCACACAAGCCCCGCAAGGCCAGCTGCAGGCGCTCCCCTTGGGGCCAGCAGGAAGTGGAGCCCCTCGGAAGCCCTGACTCAGAGGCAGTGGACGCAGGCCCCAGGGCAGCCCACCGCCCACTCAGGCCTGCCCGCCTTCATCTTGCCCGGACTCGCCCCTCAAAGGAGCTCTCAGGCTCCTGCAGGCCAGGTCCCTCTGTCAGCCGGTGACCCACACCAGGATTGCTGCAGTGGCCCAGTTCACGGCTGGCCTGCCCCAGAGGTGCGCGGGTGACCGCAGCAACACCTCCCTCCCGCTGCCTACAGTGACCCGGTAAAGGCCATCGAGCCCATGGTGGTGCCCGCCCCATGGGATTGTGAGGCTTCCAGGCTGGGGGAGCCGCTGGCATCTGCACGGAAGGGCTGAAGGGCAGTGCCCCGTGGAGCCAGCCGGAGGGGCTTGAAGCAGGAGACCCAGGGCCCACAGGAGGCTGAGAATTCAGAACTTTGGAGCCCGGAGGCAGATTCCAGGGATTCTTCACTGTTCTAAGTTGTGACCTTAAAGACACGGCCTCCCAGGCTTTGTGGCTAGTCTCTGAGGATAGGACAGGATGCTGTGGGCTAGGCCCTCCGGGCTCTGCAGAATCACAGGCAGTGAGGGGCAGCCTCTGCCTTTGAGCCCCTCTCCCCTCCCCTCTCTGGTTTCAAATGTGGCTGAGCAGCCACCTCTCCCAGAGCCATCCCTGTTCCTCTCTGACCTCCCTGCACAGACTCACCTCCTCCAGCTCCTGCCTGGCTTGTCACCCTCTCTGGGGACCGCACCTCTCTCTCTCAGGCAGGTGAGCCTCTGCAGCCCAGCTGAGTGCCCCTCCAAAGCTGTGGACCCAGCACGCAGCAGGTTTCCATGAATACTGACTGAGCTGGGTTCTGGATGAGCACATTTCGATGCCAGTATGAGTCAGGACTGCGTGCAGCCTGTGACTCCGTCCTGCTGGTTGGCCGGGCTGTGTAAGGTCCAGGCTGGGTTACACCATGGGTTTGAACGTTGATGATCTAAAAGCTTAGGAGAAGCCAGGGGTGGTGGCTCACACTTGTAATCCCCACGCTTGGGAGGCTGAGACAGGAGGATCGCGCAGATTCGAAGCCAGCCTCAGCTACTGAGTGAGGCTCTCAGCAACCTAGTGAGACCCTGTTTCCAAATAAAGTATAAAATAGGTCTGGGAGTTTGGCCCAGGAATAGAAAAGCCCCTAAGTTGCTGAGAGCCTCACTTAGTAGCTGAGGCTGGCTTCGAACCTGCGCGATCCTCCTGTCTCAGCCTCCCAAGCGCGGGGATGACAAGTGTGCCCACCACACAAGCGTGCCCACCACACAAGTGTGCCCACCATGCCCGGCTCTGCTTTCTCATCTCCACTTCTCAGGATAGCTGTAGAATGTGCTGGAAGCACAGCCTCCTGAGACAAGGAGGTGCTGTCGACACCTGGGCCTGCTCCCTCCCTCCAGGACAGGAGGTCCTGTGGCGCCTTAGCCCACAAGCCTCAGTCCCCCAGTGGGCTACTCTTGGGCTCTCTCTCTGCTACAGAGCACAGAGGGGAGGGGGGAAAGGACGGGGGAGTCCATGAGCTGGGACCACTCGGGCAACTGAGGATCCATCCGGAGGGGCCCTGGGGGCTGACCGTGAATGCCAGCGACAGTGGGTATTTCTGCACCAGCTCCTCTTCCTCCACCTGGAGTGACACCGGTGCTCAGCTGCCCCCCACACCGACACACAGAGAGGTCCTCAGAGGGAGGTCCTGACGTGGCCAGGGGGTGGGATGGACGTCACCTGCGGCAGATATCGCAGCCCTCGTCCTGCTTGCTTTCAGCACCAAGGAGAGAGACCGAGGGCCTCAAGCGGCCTGGCCTGGGCGCTCACAAGCTTGCTCCGCTGAGGCTGGTCCTACCTGGGGCCAGCCTGCTCCCCGAAGCTCTGGGCCCAGGCAGGCGGCAGCTGGCTCGCTGGCGTCTGTAAATCACCCCTAGGGCTGAGTTTATCCTGCTGGCCTGCCAACGCAGCCAGAGCTGCAGCCACCGAGGTCGGGGTTCTTGGGCAGTGACCTATGTGGGGGAGACGCACTTCTTCATTTGGTGCCTGAATAACCAATTTCCTACAAACCTGCCAGCACTTTTTGAATCAAATTTTCTAGTAAGGATGATCACATCAAATCTCTCCTCTGGGGCCTTTTATGGGAACCCAGCTCCCTGGAGCTGGGCTCTGGCACCGCCCTTACCGCAGTGGGCTCGCCGGGTGCCAAGGCTGGGCAGGGGCTGACCAGAGTTGGGAGACTGCTGTGGACACAGCGCCCGCATCTGTGAGACCACTGTGTGATGGCCAGACTGCCCCCCCACAGTCCAGGGAGCTCAGTCATTTGCCAGACCCTCAAAACCCCAACCCTCTCTCAGCATCCCTCAGTGGGGTGGGGTGGGGTCCAGCCCTGGGGTCCAGAGGGTGTGAGTCCCACCGGGGGCCACAGTCTGCAGGGAGACACCGGGCCGCACAGGGCATCAAAAGAGCAGTGCTGAGCAAAGGACCCAGGGGTAGGCGCGGCGATGCCATTTCTGTGAAAGTCTGCAAAACACAATTCATTGACAGCGGCAGAAGCACAGCGGGCTGCTGGGAGGGGCGAGGGCCAGCGAAGGGGGGAGGAAGCTCCTGGAGGCCGTGCCCGCCGCCTGACTGTGGGCGCGCATTTGAACCTGTGCCTTCGCTGCGCCAAGTGTAGCTCCCCGAGCTGGTCAAGATGTTTGAAGCAACCTTCAAAGTAACCCAAACTGCACCTTCTTTTGGAAGATGAGAAGCTCCGGCAGCCGCGGGCCTGTCTTCAGGTGAGATGTGTGGGGTGGGTAGGTTGGTTGTGTGTGTGTGTGTGGGGGGGGTCCCCTGCTCCTGGCTCTGCCTCGGGCTTGGCGCACTGGGTGTGGCTTACTTGGTGGGCGTGGCCCACTGTTCTAGGAGTGACTGTTACCCTGAGCGTGGCTTGCAGCTCTGGGCGTGGCTTGCGGCTCTGGGCGTGGCTTACAGGCCTGTGGGGGGCTTACTGTTCTAGGAGTGATTTGTTACCCTTGGCGTGGTTTACTTCCTGGGCGGGGCTTGCAGCTCTGGGTGTGGCTTACTGGCTGGGCGTGGCTCACTGTTCTAGGAGTGACTTGTTATCCTGGGCGTGGCTTACTTCGTGGGCGGGGCTTGCAGCTCTGGGTGTGGCTTACTGGGTGGGTGTGGCTTACTGTTCTGGGAGTGGCTGTGCTACACCAGGTTTGGCTTACTGGCCTGCGCATGGCTTGTAGCACTGGGCGCTGGATAGGCTGAGTTGGGAGGCGTAGCCACCATGTGCACAGCAACCACTGTAGGGGTACTGCCCGCCATTCTGCAGTCTCTAGTCCCACTGCCTCTGGAACTGATTTACACCCACCAGCTTTCTGCATCTGGGGTGACTGCCTGGTGCCCACACGAGTTTTAGTTTGATGAGCCCTTGGACAATCTCCATTTTCTGCAGATGCTCAGTGCATTGAAAACAGATAAAAGTGCAGTTTCCCAGTTTCTAGGCAGGCAGGGACTGGCCTTCCCACCTTGTCCACCCCTGCTTCCTCCCCTGGGGCCCAGAGGCACCTCGCAAGCCCTTGGCCTGCACAGCAGGGTGGTGCTGGGTCCTTCCCACCTCTCCTTGGCTGCCCAGTTTCCCTGTGCACCTTTGTGGGCCCCCAGGGCCACGAGCCTCCTCCACGGGCCTCCTTGTCGTGCCGTGGCTCCCCAGGGAGAGGTCCTGTGTGGACCTGTCCACAGGCCACTGGAAAAGACTGGCTGAATTATGAGCCTGGAGGAATCTTACAGGCTCCTCTTCAATCCAAACTCTGATGAGGAGGGGAGAGGCTGGGGAATTATGTCCTGGAGTGAGTGGATTTCCGAAGTCAGTCTGTGGGGCCTCTTCATGCCGTCTTCCCCTCAGGCCAGTACCACCAGGATGCCCTCGGGGCACTGTCAGTGCCTGGCAGGCGTCCTGGCTCTGTCTCTGCTGGCCAGGAGTGTTGTAGGGCCTGGCAGAAGCTTCTGCTGGAGGAAATTCCCTCACTGTGTCTAACACCTCGTCCCCTCGTGCCCGGGTTCAGTGTTGAGCTCAGTGAGGCTCAGACTGCGGGTGCTTGGGGCCACTGAAGCCCACCTCAACCGAATGGACATTCAAAGGCCACTCTACCCAGCCACAGCAGGTGCGCGCCCCTCTCGAGTGATCGCAAACGGTCAAAGACAGATCTCGTTGCGGGCCACCGAACAAACCTCAGTACATTTTAAAGGACTCAAGTCACACAAAGTCCTTGACTCTAACAGGTTAAACTAGAAACCAACACCAGGAAGACCATGGAGAATCCTGAAAGGCTGAGAAATTAAGCAACATACTTTTTTATTTTTTCGGGTCTGGGGATGGAACCCAGGGGCATTCAGCCTCCGAGCTACACCCCCTGCCCTAGTTTTTATTCTTTAATTTGAAACAAAAGTCTCACTAAGTTGCAGAGGGCCTCACTAAGTAGTTGAGGCTGTCTGCAAACCGTGATCCTCTGGTCTCAGCCTTCCAGATGCTGGAATTACAAGCGTGCGCCACCACGCCTGGCTAAGCAACATACTTCTAAATAATTTATGGGTCAGGAAGTGGCGGGTGTTTAAGTAATAAGTTGCATCATCATTATGAGTCAAATGTGGAGAGGCCAGCCTGCCTGAAGATGCTGCTATCCAAAGATGGTTTGCTGCTCACAGTTCTAGAGGAGGGGCCTGGCACACGTGGGGAGGGGTCTGCCAGCAGGCCGATTAGTGAGGTGGGCAGGTGAAAGTCTTCATAGTGTTGCTGTAGGGAGGAGTGGGCCTGTGGGGTGAGCAGCTCAGGATTGGCCGGTCGCAATGTTTGGCCCTGGGTGAGAGGCCAGACCTGGGTGACTAGGGTGGGTGGGTGATGTGAGGGTCGGTTTGCACCTGGAGGGTTGGTCCCTCTCTGTCTCTTGGGATTGGCCAACCTCTGGAGGGGCTGGCTCTCTGGGTCAGCAAATCCCAGATGCCAGATCATCTGAAACTAATACATGATGAATACAGAGGGAAATTAGAAAATATTTTTAATTCAAGGAAAATTAAACCAACATATCAAAATTTATAGGGTTGGATAAAGCAGTACATAAGATGTTTTCTTTTTCTTTCTTTTTTCTTTTTTTTTTTGTGGTACTAGGCATTGAACCCAGAGGCATTCTACCTCTGAGCTACACCCCAAGTCTTATTTTTACATTTTGAAACGGGGTCTTACTAAGTTGCGAAGGGCCTCACTAAGTTGCTGAGGCTGGCCGTGAACCTGTAATCTTCCTGTCTCAGCCTCGCAAGTTCTGGGATTACAAGCATGCACCTGGCATATCTGTGGCATTTGTAGCATTCATTGCTTTAAAGAAGAAAACACAGAAGATCACGAATGAATCGTCTGAACCAGGACTTAGCAAATCACAGCCCACAGGCCAAATCTGACCCCTTCCTGTGTCATAAACTCAGCTTTGCTGGGAGACAGCCCCGCATTTCCATTTACGTTACTTCTGTGGCTGCATTCAGCCAGCAGAGTTAAAGGACCATGATAGACACCAAGGGGCTCACAGGCCAAAGATGTATCATTTGCTGACCAGGATACGAGCTCAATCTTAAGAAACTAATAAAGGAAGAATCACCCAGTGCGAGCAGGAAGTAGGAAATGACAAAGATCAGAATAGCAGTCGATTTATTTAATTGAAACAATACAGGAAAATCAATTAACTCAAGTTCTGGTTCTTTGAGAAAAATCAATAAAATTAACTTCTGGCCCGACTGAGCACTGGCACTAAGAGAGGAGACACGTGTTACAAGTCCAGAAATCGAAAGGGGCAGGCCCGCAGTCTCTAGACCTTAAAAGGAGAGTGGGGTATTGTGTGTGCTTTTCGGGCCCGGATTCAACAGTTTAGGAGTGGACACTCGTCTGGGACGGCCCAGAGCTTCTCTTGAAGGGCCTGTTCCACTGTCGTGCGGCCTCCACAGTTTCTGCCGAGAAATCTGCAGCCATCGGCCTCATTCCCTTTGTGAAGGAAACGTGTGCTTTTCTTTAGAAGCTCTCAAGAAGCCTTTCTTAGTGTTCAGCAGTCCGATTGTGGTTATTCTGGTTGCGGTGTTCTCGCTGAGTTCCCTGGGCTTCTTGGTGTTTGAGTTGGGATCTTCTCCCTCATTTGTGAGGCTCCTGCGCCATCGCGTCAGTAACTCCCTAGGCGGACCCTGCTCCTCCCGCAGGTACCCGATGTGCAGTGGAACTGTGACACTGCCCCAAAGGTCCCTGAGACTGTCACTTTTTTTCTGTCTCCTTCTTCAAACCAGATATCCTCTGTCTATCTGTCCTTAAGTTCACAAACTTTCCTCTTTTTTTTTTTCCCCCAGTACTGGAGGTTAAACCCCAGGGCATTCTACCTCCGAGCTGCACTCCCAGCCCTACTTTTTGTTCTTTATTTTGAAACAGGGTCTCACTGAGTTGCAGAGGGCTTCACTAAGTAGCTGAGGCTGTCCGCAAACCCTTGATTCTCCTATCTCAGCCTCCCAAGTCCTGGGATGACAAGCGTGCGCTGCCACTCCTGGCTTGACTTTCCTCTCCATTCTTCTATTAAATCCATCCATGAAATTTTTATTGAAGATAATGTATATTTTAATTTGAAATATTCATTTTTTTCTTATATTTCCTCTGATAAGAATTATCATTCACTTCATGTCATATTCATTTCTCTACACGTGTGTGTGCATGTGCATTACTGCACATGCGTGTGTGTGCGTGTGCATTACTGCACATGCGTGTGTGTGCGTGTGTATTACTGCACACGCGTAGATGCTGCAGCTATGAGCATTTGGATCATTCTGGGGTTGTATCTTGTCTATTTCTTCTTCTTCTTCTTCTTCTTCTTCTTCTTCTTCTTCTTCTTCTTCTTCTTCTCCTCCTCCTCCTTCTCCTCCTCCTCCTCCTCCTCCTCCTCCTCTCTCTCTCTCTATCTCTATCTCTATCTCTCGTACTATGGATTGAACCTAGAGGCATTCTACCTCCAAGTAACATCCCCAGCTCTTTTTAAATTTGTATTGTTTTATTTATTTATTTGCAGTGTTGAGGATGGAACTCAGGGACACTCTATCTCTGAGTTATACCCCCAGCCCTCTTTTATTCCTTATTTTGAAACAGAGTCTTACTAAGTTGTGGAGAGCCTCACAAGTTGCTGAGGCTGCAGTGCTGGGGATTGAACCCAGGGCATTTTACTTCCAACCTACATCTCCAGCCCTATTTTTTATCCTTTATTTTAATTAGTTACTATTATTATTTTTTTTTTTTTGGTGGTACTGGGGGTGGGACCCAGGGGCTTTCTACCTCTAGGCTACACTCCCAGCCCTATTTCATAGCCTTCCCTTCGCAGCTGGTTGAGTCTCCTCTGCTCCATCTTGGAGCCTGGGTCCACGTGCAGAACCAAGGGTCTCCCGTCTGGCTCTCCCCACCCTGCTCTCTTGCTTGAAGGCTCTTTTCCTACCTCATCTGAACAGGAAGATGCTTTCCTGTCCCAGTTTCTCCACGGTTGCCCGTGCACCTAAGATGGGGTGTGCCCTTCAGCAAAGCCACGGGACATTCCTCAAGCCAGTGCAGCTGCTCTCTGGGTTTTGCGGCCTCCCTCGTCTGTCGTGAGTTATTGCAGACTCTTGTCACAGGTAGTGGTTCCCATAGCCACAGCAGGCTCACGCTGTGAGGGCAGACGTGGCCACTGTGGCTGAAAGGCTACCGTCCTGGCTTCTTTTGGTGCTCCCTGGCAGACATCCGTGTGACCCACACCTCCTGTCTGGTGGAGAGCTCTGTGACCTGCAGAGGCACGTGTGGCCCTCAGCTGAGTGCAGGCGGTCAGGCAGTGCCATCAGGGTAGGAGCGGGTGAAGGCTACAGCAGCTCTGGTCCTCCAGCTGGCAGGGGAGGCGGGGCCAGAGCCCAGGTCAGGTGAGTAGGGTGCCCGTGCCAGCGTGTTAACGCAATGACTTCCTATTCTGTGTCAACGACAGGGAGACCCCTCAGGCACAGGCCACTGGGGAGGCAGCTGCTCAACCAGGGCACCCTGGATGGGGCGGGGGCAGCTCTGAGCTGGCCCTCAGGGCCACCTCTCCTACCCACTGTCACTTGAGATGCACCTGTGACCCACGGCAGGTGCGGGGGCTGCAGCCCGCGCCCACCCTAGCCAGCGTCCTGAGCTAGCCCAGCTCCTTCCGACGGCAAAGTCCTTGTCAGACCCGAGTCTCCTCTGCGCTTCGCCCCAGAAGCAGATGATTGATGGCCGGACCGATGAGCTCAGAGCCGGTGCGGGCAGCCTGGCCGGACAGTGGTGAGTCAGTGGGAGGAAGAGACGGGAAGTGGAGGCCCCGCCCACGCCTGCCACCAGTCCGGGCAGGAAGGGGCATGAGGCGTATGCACAGTGACAGCTTAATGGCCTCTGGCTGAAGCATCCGCGGATGTGCCGGGTTCAGAGAGGCTCTGAGCCAAGTGGCGGCGTTCCACGGCCTGGGATGCCGGGCCAAGAGGGGGGCTGCAGCGGTTCCAGCACCCACCCAGCCCTCGGGACAAATGAGGCCCAAGTCGACCCCACCTGCCTGTTCTCTGGGACACCCACCTTCCCTGCAGGGCCCTCCCAGGACCCACCAGCACGGGGTGCACAGAGCGAGAGCCAGAGGGGCCTGAGTCACACCACGGCCTCCAGATCCAGTGTCTCTGGGTTTGGCAAGGTCAGAAGGGACTTGAGCATGCTTTTCCCCATGAGCTCTGAGTTGGCACGGCAGCCACAGCTTGGGCTCCAGGGACATATTCTACAGGGGAGGACAGAATCCAGGGCCTCTGCACCCCCAGCTCGCTCCCAGTCCAGAGTCAAGAGTATCCGCCACGCCCCCACTCCTGAGCCCAGGCCTGAGTATTCAGCGCCTACCTGACAGCTCTGCTAGCAACCTCAGGGGCACCTTCAACTTCCCTACCACAAGACGGGCACACCCTCGTCCCAGCAGGAGCCACCCCGCTTCCCCCCGGAGGACACGGAGATTTAGGACAGAGGCAGCTCTATCCAGGCCTGTGCTTACCTGCGGGACACCCGCCCGGCCACGCAGCCTCTGCCGAGGGCCCTGCCAGCACGCCGCATCCTCCGACCTCTGTGCTGATTCTTCGTAAGGGCGGGGTTGTCATGGGCCTGGGGACCCACAGGCTACTCGGAGCAGAGCCGGGGCTGGCTTGAGGAGAGCGTGGAACTGTGGACGGAGACGTGTGGCCAGGGAGGAACTTCCGGGCAAGTCCTTCAATGTGAACGGCAATTTCTCTCCTGAGAAGAAGTGGGAAATTTATGCTTTCTTTGGATTTAACATGAGGCTCTTGTTCAAGTGAGGGGAGAAGGTAGCTTTTCGAAATTTCCCACTAAGTTGCACACTTTGGATTGTAACACAAGGATGAACAGTGGTGGGGGCTGGCCCCAGACTGTGAGGCCATTTCTGCGGGGAAACCCTAACCCTAACCCTAACCCTAACCCTAACCCTAACCCTAACCGAGTTAGGGAAACTCGGTCCTTCTGGAGAAGAGTCTGAAGTCCCCAGAGCGTATCAGCCAGCCTCAGGTACCAAGGGAAGCTCTGTCCCCAGAAGGCTTCTTGGGGCTTGATCTGCAGGGGCAAGGCCCGCCACAGACATGCCCGCCGCAGACATGCCTGCTACCCAGAGCCCGCCAGGGGCTGGACGCGGCAGGGGAGGGTGGGTGATGTGAGCCTGGGGCTGATGCTTGCCCCGACCACGGGATCCAGATGAGCTACTGCAGGAGACGCTTGCCTGGCAGATGTCATCATGAAATGCTCAGGAGCTGGGCCAGCGCCCTGGTGGCATTGGCCTACTGGGACCAACCCCTCAATGTGGCAGAGCCTGCCCGGCCGCCCTGCAGCACTGCCTGGGCCCGGCACGTGTGTCCAGTTACCAAACTGCACGACAAGCGCCAGACCTGACTGTGAGGTACCTGGTTTGCTGGTCAGTCTGTGGTCAGGGCATGGACAGGCCCCAGGGGACGGCTCACCTCTGCTCCCCCACATCTGGGCTTTGTCTGGGAAGCCTTGTGGCTGGGCGCCCAATCACCTGGAGGCCTCCACCAGCTGTGATCTCAGCGGGCCTGTGGGCTCTCTTGAGCAGACATCTCGCACCATACCCAAGGGAGCCGGTGGCCTTTATAACCTGGCCCCGGAGCGTGGCGTTGTTTCCGTCAATCATAAGGCCACTGGTTCCAGAAGAGGGGACAGAGGCCTCTCTCTATAGAAAGATACACTCCTGCTGGAATGGCCTGTTTTGGGAAAATGCCATGTGCTGCACACATGGCCACTAGCATGCCCAGAGCCAAGCACAGCCCACCAGGGCCGCCTTCCTGGGCCCTTGTCCCATCCCGCTCCAGCAGACCCAGCCTTCTTTACAGTGGAGGCAGGCGCCAAGCACCAGAACCGCCCCAGGTTCTGCCCTGCCCCCCCCAAGGCCGGCTGGGCTCCCTGCTGTGTTGGTTCTCCCGAGGCCCATGCTCAGCAGGAAGTGGGTTCTCCCTGACCCTGAGCCCCTGAGCGCTGGGTGGAGGGTGCCCAAGCAGACACCTTCAGGAACAGGTGCACCCCCGCCCCCCACCCACAGACTCTTCCAGGATCTGCGGGAGGGAGATTTGGGTCACGGACTTGTGCTCAGAACTAGATGCAGAAGGTGCTCAGGCTCTTGGCCAGCCCAAACTGCTCTCAGCCTCGGCAGCCTCCAGTGTCTGGCTCATCCTCCTGAGGCTCACCCAGAGGGCCCTCGCCTCCTGCTCCTCCGCCTGCAGCCCTGCTGCTTGGGAGGAGCCTTAAGAAGGGCTGCTTTCCTTTGGTGTCTTCTCTCTGGCTAGTTAGGAGGGTCCTCTGCCTGGCCAGGCCTCTCCTGGGGCGGCCGTGGAGAGCAGGGGAGGACAGCCCCCCAACACCACAGACTCCTGGGCTGGGGGCCAGGGCAGGGTGGCAGAACCCCAGCAGCCCTGGCTCCTGGCAACAGTAGCTCTCAGGGGGCTGAGCACACAGAGGCAGGCTGTACCCCCAGCCATCCCAAAACACCTTCCCCTTGCAAAGTCAGAGAGCAGCTTTGCCCCGGGTGGCAGGGCCAGACCCCAGGGTTCAGGAGCAGGCATCCAGCCCGTGGCCATCCATGGGACTGGCCACCGTGTCAGCCTTGGGGGGTCCACCCAGGGCAGTGAGTCCTGGCTGTCTGCGGAGGGGAGGGGAGTTTGGGGGTGCGAGGAGCAGTTCAGGAGACAGCAGGCAGTGAGGTGAGCAGGCCAGCACCTTTGTGGTGCTGGGTCAGCTGCGCAGGGCGGAGCCTGCAGGATTCCCACCGGCGTCCTTGTCCCAGGCTGTGCCAACACTCAGGCCCTGGGGACCACCATGTCGCTAGAGGGGCCGCACCTCCGATTCATCATCAGTCACAGATTCCTATGTTAGGTGTGCCCGACTGATAGGGTGGGATCCTAGGGACTTTTAAAGCGCCCCACTTTCAGAAGTTGCAAAGAAACACCCCATCCAGGAGGTTCCTGCACACAGCTTTAAAGCAGCTTTATAAAATAAAAGTGGATGTTCAAGTCTTCTCACCTGATTCTTGTTAGGAATGAACAGAACACCTACAGGGGGCGCCTTTATTTGTGTGTGTGTGTGTGTGTGTGTTAGTTACTGAAGATTGAACCCAGGGGCATTCTACCTCCAAGCTACACCCCCAACCCTATTTTTATTAGGGTCTCACTAAATTGTGGGGGCCTCACTAAGTAGCTGAGGCTGGCAGTGAACCTGTGATCCTCCTGTCTAGGATTATAAGTGTGCGCCGTACACACAAGCAGGCATAAAATCCAGCCTGGCTCGATCTGATACTGAGCCATGTGGTTTTAATGCAAATGGAAGACACCGTCTGCAATTCTCACTTTTTTTTTTTTTTTTTTTTTTTGGTGGTACTATGGATTGAACCCAGGAGCATTCTACCTTTACCTTTGAGCTACAGCCTCGACCCTATTTTGTTTGAAACAGATTCTCACCAAGTTTTGGAGGACCTTGCTAAATTTCTGAGGCTGGCCGTGAACCTTCAATCCTCCTGTCTCAGCCTCCCAAGTGCCACGCCTTGCTAAATTGACAGCCTTTAGGAAACCCCTTCCAGGCTCCAGGTGTGGGCACAGCATTGGGGAGGGCGAGATAGGAGGCTAGCAGGTCAAAGACGGCGTCAGCAACTTAATGAGACTCTCAGCAACCTAGCAAGACTGGTTTCAAAAAAAATTAAAAAACTAAAAAATAGGGCTGGGATAGGATTCCTCTGGGTTTAATCCTCAGTACCACCAACAACAATAAACCTCCCAGATGGCTGGGTTTAGAGCTTTCCCTGCGTGTATGAGGCCCTGGCTTTGAAGAACAGTCCTGGAGAAATAAAGGGAGAATGAGGAAGAAAGACTCTTGTGGCTAGCACGGTGTAAAATCAGCCGGCAGTGCTCCCCCACCCCACGGCCCAGCTGAGTGGGGCGGCGGGCCCACCCTGGCCCTGGCTGGGAAGCGCTGGGCTGGGGCCAGCAAAGCACTCGGCTGTCACAGGGGCCCATTTTAACTGGTGTTGTTTTATCAGCAGCTTTACTCAGTTGCCTGGCAGCGCCCCAACACAGCCACTGGCCGCCTCCGTGGCTGCAGGGCTGCGGGGCTCTGGGCCAGGCGTTTCCATTTGCATACAGAGCCAGGGTGCACCCCACATACAGCACCTTCCTGGCTCGCCTGGGGGGCTCTGGGGGACCAGGGCTCGCACCCCACCCTCCCAGGCCCCGCCCATGGGCTGCTCTGCCTGTCCCTGGGAATTTGGACCTTCCGGGGGCAGGGGAGTCCCTGAGCTGAACCAGGGACTTAGACGCTGCTGTGCATGACCTGTGCCAGCCAGAGCCTGGCCTGGAAACCTCTACCCTCACTGGAGGGCTCTCCGAGCTGTGCCCAGCCAGGACTCCAGCTCCTCCCCGCTGACCACTTGCAAGCTGAGGCCTGCCAGGGTCCACTCTGCGTCCATCACCATCCGTACTAATTTTAGGAGATTCAGTTTCCTCTTTAAATAGGATTGAAGGGACCGGGCAAGCTGTCACCTCCCAAAAAAAGTGTGTGACAGGTGAAAACAGGCTCCCGGGGCGCGTTCCACAGTGGTCCTGGTGGCAGCATTGCAAGTGTCACTCGGCCCCAGCACAGGCCCCCTGCAAGCCCAGGAAGCGCCCACGCGGTGACCTCCTCCTCCTCTCCTCATGCCTCTTGCCTGGAACATTACTGCAGGGTGCAGACACTGTATCTCCTGCGTACAGCTGGGCTAAGAGAACAATTCGGAAACCTCAGAGACTTCAATGTTATCTGCTCTTTTTTTGTGTGTGTGTGGTACTGGGGATGGAACCCAGGGGCGTTCTACTTCCGAGCTACACCCCTGGACCTATTTTTTATTCTTTATTTTGAAATAGGGTCTTATTGAGTTGCAAAGGCCTCACTAAGTAGCTGAGGCTGGCCATGAACCCCGATCCTCCTGTCTCAGCCTCCCAAATGCTGGGATTACAAACGTGTGCCACCACGCCTAGCTATGTTATCTCCTCTTATGGTCACTCCCGGCAGAGTTCTGGAACTCTGGGGACAGCAGGAAGATGGTGTGCCCTGGGCCAGTGGAGGAGGTGGTGGCCCTTTTTTTGCCTGGGGGCCCCCATGTTTTTGGCGAGGCTGGCCGGCCTTGATGAATGGTGGGGTTGGGCATAGGGCCCTAGAGGTGAATGGGCATCAGTTCCCACATGGCTGGTGTGGGGAGCAGGCTTGCACTGGCCTTGGAGTCCCACTGCCGCCATCCTGGGCTGGGAGAGGTGGCCGTGGAGAAAAGAGCCATTGCAGATGGGACGGAAAGGAGGCAGCGGGTCTTGGCAACATCTCTTTCCTTGAAGCCCTTGACCACGCCGTCCCTGAAAGCAGCCACACCCTGGCTAGTATCAGGAGTTCTCAGGTCCTTCGCTTGGACCAGTTCGGGTTGGATTTTCTGTCACTGGCGATCAGAGGAGACCTGCTGTGTCCAAGCACCAGGTTGGGCAGTGAGACAGGCGTGGGACAGGCTTCACGTGGCTCATAGCAGGTCCCAGAAGAGATGAATCTGTCTCATCAGAACAACCTCGGATGCAGCCAAACCACGGGGCATCCTGCAAGGTGAGTGGCCACTCAACACCATCGCTGCCGTCCACGCTGAGGACAGTCCAAGGAGCCCGAGGAGATGCCCTGACTCTATGTCCTGCGGGGTCTCGGCACAGCAAAGAAAACTGAGGGAAAACCAGGGGTGCCCAGCCGCCCACAGGGCCTGGATCCTGCAGTGGTGTCCACGCGTTGGGGATGTATGACGTGGACAGGAAGCAGTGGGCACAGGGACTCAGGGCTCTCGAGGCAACCTGCTTAAAACCTAAAACTGGGCCTGTGAACCTGAAACCATTATAAAGTAAAAGGGGAACTTCCCAAAGAGAGGGTGAGCCGGGCCTGGTGGTGCACACCTGCAACTGGGAGGCTGAGACGGGAGGATCGCAGGTTCGAAGCCAGCCTCAGCAACTTAGGGAGGCCCTCAGCAACTTAGTGAGACTGTTTCCAAATAAAAAGTAAAATGGGGCCGGAGGTGTAGCTTGGAGGTAGAATGTTCCTGGTTCAGTTCCTTAGCAACACACACACACACACACACACACACACACACACACACACATGGGGACACTCATGGTGGAGAAAGACCTTCAGAGACCAGCAAGTGTTGATTTGGTTTATTTCCAGACACCTGAGCCAGGGCCCTGGGGGAAAGAAAAGTGTTTAAAAGCCAAAGGTCCTGCTGTCTGTGGTACAGGGAATTGCAGGGGAGGAGGGAGGCTGAGGCCAGGGAGGAGGGAGGCTGAGGCCAGGGAGGAGGGAGGCTGAGGCCAGGGAGGAGGGAGGCTGAGACCAGCGAGGAGGGAGGCTGAAGCCAGGGAGGAGGGAGGCTGAGGCCAAGCACCTCCTCCCCAGCTCTGAGCAGTAGTGGGGCTCCAGGGATGGGCAGGGGAGATGCCAGAGATGGAGAAGGCAAAGTCCCCCCTCTACCTGGGAACAACTGCTTTTCTTGTGGCCCCGCCCTGTCCAGAGGAGCCACAGGGAAGACACAGCTGACAAGCAACGGAGAAGCAGAGACGGCCATGCAGAAGGACCTCAGAAGCCTGGGTGACGGCTGGGGACAGGGACAGGTGGGTGAGCGGGTGGCGGGCGCAGGCTCAGCCCTGCGCTGCAGGAGCTCCTCCTCATCACTCCCAGGGGCAGAGGATGAAGGAACTGGGGGCACTTGGAAAGACCCGGCAGGATCAGCAGACACCTGTTTTCCACCCCGCAGCTATTCAGAGGGAAATGCCCAGAGAGCGTTTGTTGGGGTGCTGGGAAAGCCCCCAGGGCAGAGGCACTGGCTGGCTCTGCTGCGCTTGGGGCCTGCTCCTTAGGAGGAGATATGTTAAAGGCTCCCACCCAGGCAAAGCAGGTATGGAGGCAGGCCTGGCCGAAGCCCTAGGAAAGGCCTCTGTGGAAGCCCGGAGGCTCGCTGGCCTTCGGCTAAGAGGCCGCCAAAGACCGCCTCTTCCCAGGACTGCAAGGAGGGCAGTGGACTCCCAGCGGCCAGGGCCTCAGGAGCCTGGTGCAGGCAGGTTGCTGCAGGCTGCCTCATCCAGAGCAGCCCCCAGGCCCGCTGCCCGCCGTGAGCCCGTTACAGTAATCGCTGCGATGGTGTGCAACATAAAAAGACCGCTTTCCCGGAAAGCTGCTGACACGCGGGTCTGGGAAAGGGAGGGCGCTGCCTGGTGGCTCAGCCTTAATCAATCTTCCTCCCTCGCAGCCAAATGGCTGTGATGGATGAGATCCCGCAAGTCAGGTCTTTACAGTGTTGCCCCTGTGTTAGGAAGAGCGAAGAGGAGCACTTTCCTGACAGCCCCGATGGCTCACCTGTGTCCTCCAGAGCCTCCCCTGGACCCTGCCTGGACACCTGCCTGCCCCAGCCCCTCCCACGGAGCAGGTGAGCTTTTGCAGCTGTCGCAGAAGCAGCAGCCACACCTACATCTTCCATCCTCAGGGCTACCCCATGCCTACCGCCCCTGGAGGGCGCTGTCCCGCACCTCCCACGGCTTATACCCATGCCTGACCCTAGTGGACGCCGTTCCGTCCCTCTCTGGCTTATGTCTACTCGGCCTCTAGGGGGCGCTGTCCTGCCCTTTTCAATTTCATCTCCCAACAGATGTTCCTGGAGACCTTGCAGGTGCATCTAGACTTGCTAGAGTCACTCCCAACGCACAGAGATGGCTGGCTGAGGCACAAACGATTCCCTCCGACTGCACTGCAAGTCTGTGTTGGGGTGTTTGTCAGAACCCACAGAAAACCAGCTTCGGTCCATTTTAAAGCCACATAATTATGTTCCATCTGCAGTCTCTGCCCACCAGTGGGGAGAGAAATAGTGATTCATCTGAGCAAACTGGGGTGGAGGTATATGTGGCTACCGGTCTCATCTGCCTTGGAGCAGGGCTTTGCCCCTCACCAAGGATGGGCAAGACCCGTCCACGCAGCCAGCAGGGAAAGATCGGCGTGCTTGGCCACGGGGGACTCAAAAACACCTGTGTGGTTAAAGACACCATAAACCCAATGAAGAGCGAATGGCAGAGAAGGTTTTACTGTACATATTACAGACACAGGGTAACACTTTTTAGGACATGCTAACCTATTAAAAAAATGGGCCAAAGACTCCAACAGGCGTTTTTGCACTGAGCCATGACCAATACGCTCATGACAAGTGCGGACCTTTCCTTGAGTCAAAGACACACAGCAAAACCACCAACGACATGCAGCCTATCTGCTGTTGGCCGCAGATGCCGTTTCAAATGGTGAAGCCAGTTCTGGCCAGAGGACGGAGGAAAGGCCTGCTGGTAGAAGCATAAACAGGCACATCTTTTGGGGAGATAGAGGAAGGGTCAACAGGATGCATTTTGGCACAACATACCAAAATCCCAGTAAAATTCATAGAAACGTTTCTTAAGGAAATAAATTTCTGCATCAAGGTTTGCACTGAAGTCTAGCCACTCTAGATGACACCGAAAGCTGGATGCAATCTACATACGTTTCAGAGATTATAGTGGGAAGGTATGTAACCACTAAAACGTCATAGGAGATTTATGTATTTGTTATTGTGACACTGGGGGTTGTACCCAGGGCATTCTACCTCTGAGCTATTTTTTTATTATTTATTTTGAAACAGGGTTTCACGAAGTTGTGGAGGGCCTCACTCAGTAGCTGAGGCTGGCTGCGAACCTGCCATCCTCCTCTCTCAGCCTCCCCAGTCCTGGGATGACAGGTGTGCACCACCTTGTGATTTACTGTGTGGATCAGTACTCAAAATATATCACTGTGTGGAAGAGTTATGAAAACGGTGGACAGGGTGCATGTGCTATTTGTAAGGAAAAGCGAGCAGTTGAAGACGGCGTTAAGCACACAGACACGCCCTCCGGTGAGCGCGGCCCTCACGAAGCTCTCGCTGCAAGTAAAAAATGCCAAGATGCGCGGCTCAGGGCAGCGCTGACACGGGGCTGCTCAACCTTTCTGTCCCTACTTGATTTGTCCTGGGAATCACCTCCAACACGTTCTCTTGAGTCATGCAGAGGTGCCCACACGACGGGACAGGCAAACGCAGAGACGGGAGGCAGGCGCCGTTCTCTGCGTGGATAGCGGAGCCCAGCAGGCCACGGACAGCGAGAAGGCAGAACTTTGGGGTCAGGTTCAGCCTGCCTTTGGAGTGAGGACACAGCAGTGTGGTGCCTGGCCCGCCCACGTGGTAGCTGTGTCAGAGAGGCCGGTGCCCTACCAGCCAGCCATGCTGAGGGAGGCTGGGGAGGGGGCTCCCCAGGCCACTGGAGCACCCGCCCCATGGCACCTCCCCACCAGCCTACCTGGGCCCTGCAGGTAGCCCTAGAGCTCTCTCTGCCCGGGGACTCCCCAGCCACCCACCTGGCTGCTCTCCCCACTTAAAGGGCAATGGGGACCACAGCTGATCAGAGACCTCCCAGCTCCTGAGAGGTGCTGGTTTCTGGGCGAGTCCTGGGGAGGTTTCTGGCTGGGACCTGGGAAGTCAGGTGGCCTCCACTGGGGCACTGCTGCCCTCTCCTGGCACCCAGAGGCACTGCTCTGAGGGCCTGGGATAGATGGCCATTAGTAGCCTCTGGGACTTGACCAGGGGCTTGGGGACAAGGTGCTACCAGGGAGGAAACAGGAGGGACTTCATGGCTTAGCACCAGCAAGAAAAGGAGCGAGACCCGTGCAGGACCAGGCCAGGGGCGCTCTGTGCTGCCTGGAGCCCCACGTCCTTAGGGCAGGAGAGGAAGCTCTCAAAGCAGTTATCAGTCACAAAGAGATTCTAGTACCCAGCCCCCTTGTTTTCTAGTTGGGGACACTGAGTCTTTAGAAGCAGGAGAACTCAGCAAGGGCTGGCTCTGGGCTCCAGGACCTCTGTGGGCCTCAGAGTACCAGTAGCCCAGCCCCTTGAAGCTCCCCCAGGCCTCCGGGCCACCCTCTGGACATGGGCCCAGGCCACAGAACCTGCCAGGGAGAGCCGCCCGGGAGGAGAGTTTTCTCCGAGGCCCCCAGCACCTCAGCCCTGAGAGCTTTGCCAGCCAGGGGATGCACACACATCCCAGGCCTCAGGACCAACGGTCACCAGAACCCTCTGCTTACAAGCCTCCCTGCCATTCCCAGCACCCAAATTCCTGGCCTTTGTGTGCCATTACTTGCGGGCTCTAAGGAGCCCTGGCCAGAGCAGGTGTCAGGTTTGGTGTCAGGGGCCTCAGCTGGGCCTGGGGCCCCTGGCGAGGCACTGGAGCACTCAAAGGGGCTCCCAGAGGGAAGGCCGGGCCCACCCAGCTGCAGCCTGAGCAGGAAGCATCGGACCCCAGGGCATGTGCTACCCGTGGCCCATGGGGGCTCCCTACCACCTTGTGCAGGGGTCCCGGGGCCACGCCCCTGGGAGCACCCTACATCCTGGCTGCCATCGCTACTCATGGGGGCTCGTAGGGGAAGCATGGGGTCAGAACCGCCTGTCACTGTGCTCCAGGAGCTGGGCTCCCCGAGTCCTGGCGTGCCTCGTGAGCGGCACGTCCAGCCTTGCTGCCCGGTGTCCTCCCCACAGGGCTGGGGGGCCGAGCTTCCAGCGTCTGGAGGGAGCAGGGCCATTGACCGGATCCTGCAGTGCATCGGTTCCCATTTATTAAATTATGCTTGGGCCAGACTTCAGTGTGACCCAGAGACCACCTGCCAGGCCGTACCACGCAGGCCGACTTGATCCCATGAAGCCCAGCATGTGGTGGTGACACAAGGGCCAGGTGGACTCGCAGCGCACAGAACCAGTTAGAATTAGGAGAGCGTCCTTTCGCTGAAGAGGCAGCTTCTGCGGCTGACCCGCCAGCAGTGGACCGGGCTCCTGTCCCAAGAGGGATGGAAAAAACTGCCTGAGAAGGTATTTTTTATTTCAATGGACTGCAACTGGACATTGCCGCTGGGACAGAGCCTTGGGTGACCAGGAGTGTGGTCCTGTGGAGGTTTCCCAGCCAGGTGCACGAGACTCAGTTCCAGGCGCTCCCTACACACCAAGGTACTGCACTCTGCCCCACACCGAGGTGCCATTCTCGGTTTCCCGGTCCCTCTCTGGGCAGCAGGAATGCGCTTGAGGAGAACTGAATGGGCCTGGACAATGCCCCTCATTGTTCCGGGGTTATGAAGCGCTGGGTGGAGATGGGAGTGGCTCCTGCTTGTTCTTTTATGCTTTCCCATGTTGTCAAAAAGAGGATCTATTCACGGAAAGAATGTTTGTAATGTTCAGGGAAGTTACCAGCACAGTTGGGGATGGACCTGATGAGAAAAGGTGGGGAAGGGAGGGGAGGAGGCCTGTCCCAGACCCACGCAAGGCCGCCAGGACCCCAGCCGCAGCCTGTCTGTTGGAGGTGGGAGACCTCGAGCAGCGCCTGGTGGCGCCAGGTGGAGGGCCAGGCTCAGGTGAACTCAGGGGTCCCCAAGGGCCTGCAGGGGCCAATCTGTGGCACCACCAGGTGCCCGGAGCTCACAGCGATCATCAAGATGCCCCTAAGGCCATTGCAGCCAAAGCCAGGGACCAACTCAAGAAGCACAGTAGAGCGTTTACCTGGCTTTTAACCTGGCCTCTTTAGGGAGGACTGAGTCTCAGGAAGCCACGGAGTGGGGAGGCAGCCATCTCAGCGAGGAGAGTGCAGGACCGAGTCACCACCTGCAGCTCCCAGGGAACTCACTGTCCAGGTGCTGAGGGCTGGGGGCCCAGTGACATCACAGAGACCACGTGTTGTCCCTAAAGACAAGGGAGACGATCAAACACCATGTCCCTGAGTGTCCCCCTTCTGTCCCCCAAAACCTAGCCAGGTTGAGGGAACACTGGCCTGCCTGAGCCAGATAGTCTGGGTACATGTCATCTTGAAGGCCCCTGGGCCCAGGCCTTTGGGAACCAGGGCGAGCTGCTGTTACCTGGAGAAAGCTACTTTCTTACACAAGACAGAAACAGAAACGTTACTGACTCAGGTGTTTAGCCCCTAAAGGAGGACGTGTGCTTCCCTTAGGGTCTGCGGTAACCCCACGGTTATCACACTTTTCTTTGCCAAAACTACAGGGACTATTGAGACCCAAAAAATTACAGCATTGTAAACCTGAGCACAGGCCAGTTCTACTCTCACTCAGATGCTCAAATTGCTCATGTATCGTTGGATAATCCAGATGCACCTGTTTTAGCACCTGTTCAACTATCTTGCATCCCATCCTTTGAGCTAACCTGTCTGCAGAAAGGGCATGTCCGGCTCTGGAGGCGTGTAGCGGGTGGCTCTCTGGGCGCGCAGCCTGCTGCCTCGCCCTCCCCTGGCCTCCGGCGGCTCCTGCACCAGTCACCCCCGTGCAAAGACATGTCGTGGAGCAACCCACGCTGCACCCGGACACGGGACAGCCACACTATGGGCTCGAGCAGAAGGTTCCCCCCTTTAAGGACACCAGGCGTCATGTGGTCCGCTTGGCAGAGGGACGAAGGGCTCACTCCCTGGGCACTGTGTTTGACAGCTAGAGTGTCACAGGTGGACACCAGAAGGAAAGCTCCTCTCTGTATAGAAAGAAATACTGGTGGTAACATCTCCCCGCCCTCTGTAAAGATGGGTTGGACCCGGCAGTGGATGTGATTCGACCTTTGTACTCACGGGCACCCTGCGGGTGGCAGAGTCAAACACCGCGCAGGGAGCACCTCCCTCCCTGGGTGGTGATGTGCCCGTGGAACCATGGCGGCCAGACCTGCCTCTCAGCTGGACTGGCCAGCACACTTGGAAAGGACTGTATATACCAGCCTGCGTCTTCCCACTTTGTCTCTGGCCCCTGGCGATAGGCACCTGGTGGGAGCTACGCATACAATACTTGAGCAGCCTGGTGGCTGGTCCTCTGTCCTGCCTTCTCCTCAAGCAGCTCTGACATTGAATTCCAGGCTGAGGTCTTAGCTAAGTGCACTGTGGCTGTTTTTACTGACACACAACCAGAACTTTGCTTAATGAAGGGCTTCCCGAATGTGGAAGGGGTGCTTCCTAGCGGAAGGGTGCTGGGCGTGCTGAGGGCAGCACAGGGAGGTGCCCTTGTTAAAACAGGGTGTCAGCTGGGCGTGGTGCACACCTGTGATCCCAGTGTTTGGGAGGCCAAGACAGGAGGATCCCAGGTTCGAAGCCAGCCACAGCAACTTAGCAAGACCCTGTCTCAAAATAAAAAATAAAATAGGGCTGAGGGTGTAGTTTGGAGGTAGAAAGCCCCTGAGTTCAATCCGTAGTAATAAAAACGGTAGAATATTGTGTGTACATCGCTGATGATGACTCGAGTGTGTTACTGACCCCAGCGTGTATTATTGCTGCAGGGAGACTTGGCACTGACCCTGGGTCTCCTTGGTCACAGGCTCCTCCTGCCACCTGGAGACGGTGTGTTTAGCCTGCTCACCCGCACAGAGGGGCTCAGGACAGCTTGGTGCTGTATGGTTTGTTGTGTGGGCTTTGGTTACAAAACACACCATGCTGTGCAGGTGGGCATACTGAAACTCGAAGGGCATTTAGGGGCGTGGGGCGGGCGGAGAGTCACCACTGCAGGAAGGGGACGGCCAGGCACATGCCCCTCAGTGCCTCTTTCTCTTGAAACAGAGCAAGCCGGGGCCAGAAAGTGCAGGCACATACTGTCATGAACGCGCCTGGCTTCTCTCGTGCACACTGGGAAGCAGGCGAGTCAGTGCTTCCTATACACGCTGCCTTCTTGCACACAGACCAGGATGGTCGCTCCTTGGGATGCTGGTCATACAAGCAGGCTGAGCAGTGGAGGCTGATGACGTCCTGCGGACGTACAACACCCTCTCCCCGTGGGGACAAGGGCAGAGCCGAGGGCCCGTGGAGAGGACACAGGGTACTCGCTCAGCCGCCGCCACCAGGCAGGACCCGGTGAGGGAGACGAGGCGCTGCCTGGCAAAGCACCCCGGGTCAGCCTGCCGCCCTGGACTCCTCCTGGAGCACTCGGTGGTCTCTTACAAGCTTCCCCAGTAAGTCATTATGTCTCCCATGCTGTCTCCGGCACTTTCTTTGGCTTGTCCACAACCCACCCCATTGCCCTGGCACAGCTGGACTGTGGGCTTGACAGATGGGCAGACGGCGCCCGCCCCTGAGGTGCCCAGTGTCCTTGCAATGGTAGGTGGGGAAGCAAAGGAAACACGGAGTGTTGGCAGACACCACAGCTCGGCGAGCTGCAGACACGGGCGTGGGAAAGCAAGCTGGGCGTGGTGTGCGACCATCTAAGGACGAGCTGTGCACTGAGCATGCAACTCCACAGAGGCCAGGCACAGGAGCCCTGCAATGCCAGGGGGCAGGGCTTCTCTCTCAGGGTGGTCGGAAGCTTCTAGAATGCGGCGTGGTGATCATTTACAGCGACGTGAGTGGGCTGTGTGTCACCGAACTGTGCAGCGTAATGTGGTGAACTTTACACCTGCACAAGGTCAACTCGAAGAGGAAGAAAGATCTGGGGTTAGGCCCGAAACTTTACAACTGCTAGAAGAAAACACAGGACCAGCCGGGCGTGGGGGCGCACGCTGGTCATCCCAGCATTAGGGAGGCTGAGACGGGAGGATCGCGATTCGCGGACAGCCTCGGCTACTTAGTGAGGCCCTCTGCAACTCAGTGAGACCCTGTTTCAAAATAAAGAATAAAAAACAGGGCTGGGGGTGTAGCTTGAAGGTAGAATGCCCCTGGGTTCCATCCCTAGTACCGCAAAAAAAAAAAAAAAAGGAAAAAGAAAGAAGAAAGAAAGAAAGAAAAAAAGAAAGAAAGAAAGAAAGAAAGAAAGAAAGAAAGAAAGAAAGAAAGAAGAAAGCCGGGCATGGTGGCCCATGCTTGTAATCCCCGCGCTTGGGAGGCTGAGACAGGAGGATCGCACGGGTTCGAAGCCAGCCTCAGCTACTTAGTGAGGCTCTCAGCAACTTAGTGAGACCCTGTTTCCAAATAAAATATAAAAAAGGTCTGGGAGTATAGCCTGGAGGTAGGAAGCCTCTGGGTTCCACCCTCAGTACCACCAAAAAAAGAAAGAAGAAAACATAGGGCCAACTCTCTCTCGTATTAGGCCCAGGCAGAGACTTCCTCAACCAAACTCCTTTAGCTCAGGAAATAGAGACGTGATCAATAGACGGCATCCAATTAAAAAGCTTCAGAGCAAAGAAAACCACTCAGGAGTGTGAAGCAGGAGATTACCAAATGGGGAACTCTTTGACAGCTCCTCTTCTGACAAAGGATTAGTATGTAGAATATGTAAAGAACTCAAAACACTGAAGAAATAGCCAATAACCCAAACAATAAATGGGCAAATTTCCCAGAAGAAATTCTAACAGCCAACAAATAATGAAATCACGTTCAACACCTTTGCCAGTCAGGTAAGTGCCAAGCAGAACCACGCTGAGACTTGAACGCACCCTGTTAGAATGGCAGTCCTCAGGAATGCACATTGCAAACGCTTGGCCAGGCATGGTGGCGCACGCTGTGATCCTAGCACTTTGGAGGCTGGGACGGGAGGATCAAAGGTTTGAGGAGAGTCGCAGCAGGTGAGACTTGAATCAACCTAGTGAGACCCTGTTTCAAAATAAATAAAATAGGGCTGGGAGTATAGCTTAGAGGTGGAATGCCTCTAGGTTCCTGGGGGGCTGAAGTGGCACCACCTGGTAGTGCTGGCACAGGCCCACGTACTCCTGGGCTCTTCTCTCCCTTTCTGTGTTTAAATGTTTCCAGAAGATGGAGCAAGCACAGGAAGTGTCCAGGAGGACGCACGCAGCCTGGAAGTGTCCTCCTGTCTCGGGTGGCTGGTCATCTCTGGTTCTGCGGTGCACGCACGCCCGCCTCTACGTACTTACAAGGACTCTGAAGACATCCTTGGGCTTCATCCTGGCTGTCGAGTTCCAGAACCACATTCCTGCTGTGCAGAGCATCCAAGCAGCCACTTCTGCACCGCCGCACCGCCCCTGCTAACATCAGCGGTCCACGGAGGCTTCTGCCTCTCTCAGGGCTTCGCATCCCTGGTGGAAATTGGGGAGCCGGGGAAGCAGGAGGCCAGGTGAGTTGAGCTCCCACAGGGCCTAGAAGATGAAACACTAGTCCCTGGGACTGGCACTTTCCACCTGCCTGCCTCTCTGAAGTGACTCAGCCAACCAGACTTAGGGGGCTCTGGTCCTGCAGGGCCCACTGTGGGAGGGAGGGGCGTGGCTCTTGGGCTGGACTTTTCCATTGGCCCAGGGGCCCTTGGGCTCGCCACTTGCCCAAGACAGACTTCCTGGGGGAGCCCCGTGGCCCAAGCTGAGGCCCGTGGCCACCATGAGCTGTGGGCCTGCAATGGCACCTCCCCCACACACAGCCCAGGAAGTAGGAGGGATTGGGGGTTCGATTTTGCAGATGGGCACACACAGGGCTGAGACCTGGTGAGCCTCGCTGCTGGCCCACCTGACTGTGGTCCAGAGGAGTACGGATGCCCTGGGAGTGGAGCCTGGAGCCCCCTGCCCACACAGAGGACTGAGACTTCAAGTAGAGTTATGGTTTTTTAAACATTTCCACTCTGGCTCCTATGACGTGTCTTGGTAACCTTCACATGAACTGCTGTTTCCTGAGTGTGGAGGCCGGGGCTCTGAGTAATCCTGCAATCACCAGTCCCCCAGATGGCGACTCTGACAAGAACAGGCGGCGCTGAGAGCCGTCGGCACCAGCAAAGCCGCAGTGTGTCGCCAGCCCCTTCCCCAGAACTCCAGGCGCCCAGACCATAGCCGCCACCTGGGGAGGGCAGGTCACCAGCCACGCAGGCCAGCTTCACTGTCCCTAGGACACCATGGGCCTCCTGCACCCTGACACCCGGGCCTCCCACCCCCATACCTCCAGCACCCTGGCCCCGGGCCTCCCACGCCTGGCAGCAGGGGCCTCCCAAGGCTCTGGCTGATGGAGGGGCTTGAGAAAGAGGAAGAAAACCCCAAGTGGAGCCCTGGTTTCTGGACGGAGGCCAGCCTCCCCCTCGCTCCCTAGCAGGTGTGAGGTTTGTATGCAGCCTCCCTTCTGGGTCCCAGGCACCATCCTGGGAACCGACACCCAGAGCCCTCTGAGCCAGGACCAGCATCCTCACACTGCACCACGCACACAGAGAAGCGGGCATCCAGCCCCTTCACTCACCTGCACACGCGCCCCACACTGGCTCACATGGGCTCTGCCTGCAGGGGCTCGCCACGCCCAGCTGGTAGGACGGCGAGCTGCCCTCTCTGTTTCTACCAGGTGGTGCCATCCACCTGGGATCCTCCTGTCTCAGCCTTCCAAGTACTAGGATTACAGGCATGCACTACCACGCCCCACTTCTGAATATTATCATTTTAATATGTAATTAAAATAAGGAATAATAAATGACCTACTTTCCTTTCCTTTTATCTGCCTACGCTCCAAAATCTGGCCCTTGTTTTACACTTGGAGCCCCGGTCAGTTCAGACACTGAATTTTTATCAGAACACCTTGACGGGACTTAAAGTAAAAATTCAGCTATAGGAGCAGCCCAGCAGGTTGACAGCCTGAGGTTGTGACACAGCTCAGGACCAGGCAGGCTTGGCCGTCTGGGAGGTCGGCTCCGACAGGTGCTGCAAGGCACCCGCGGTGCCTGGGCCCGGCCACCCCAGACCTGCCTTGCCTCCGGGAGTTCCTCAGGGCCCCGGGAACCCCAAAGTCTGCGTTTTTCAAACTCTGCTTTCCCATGATTCTTATTCTGCTTCCACCATGGAGACCCCATCACCATGGTCAACAGCAATGCCCAGGCCCACACCTCCATCTGCTGCCCGGACAATCGGAAGAAAGGCAGTGACCACCCAGTCCAGGCCTGGGAAGGAGGGGAACGGCACCCAAGCGGGTGCCCGTTGGATCCGCTCCACACCTCCCCTGTCTCCACCTGTCCCAGGATAGAGGCCCGGAGGCCGCTGCCTTCTACCCCTGCTGGAGCACACCCAGCTCCTCCCTGCACTGGACTGCCCTGGGCAGCTCACCACACCCACACCGCTCACCAGACATGCTGCTCCCTCCCAACACAGCTCCCAACAGTGTTCTCAGTGAAGCCCCAGGCCCCCTCCAGGTTAGGGCCTTGCAAAGGCGGGCTCCCGGCTCCGTGTCACTCCTAGACACACACAGCCATGACCCGCAACACTTCATATTGTCACAGCCCCAGACCGTGGGGTCGTATCTGCTGGCCTTCACAGTGCCATGAAGGACCAACCCTGCCCAGCTCCACCACGGCCCAGCACAGGTGGGGCCGGAGCTCCAGGACACCAGAATGAAGAACAGAGCACCGAGCCCCCTCCCCAGGCACCGTCATCTCACCTAGAGAACAGATGCAGCAGGCGCCCACAGGGGCAGGAGGGCCGCACACCCCACCGCAGCCACCTTTCCTGTGAAGCTGGGGCCTGTGGGCCCTTGTGGACACGGCCGTGAACCCCACCCTCTGCGTGCTGGGGTCCTGGGTCTTGTGCAGGCCTATGAACAGGGCAGAAGTACCCCTCTCTCTTGCAGCACCCAGGGTCTCCTGGGAGGTTCATTCTCTTCAGTAACAGACTGTGTGTGAAGCCTGTGTGCATGCTGTATGTGTGTGTGGAACCCAGGCCTCCCAGGCTCAGGGCAGGGGAGAGCTCAGAGGAATCAGGTTCTCCTCCAGTTAGGCACCATGAGGAGGGGACTGAGGCCTGGGCCCAGACCAGCAACATCTATCCATCACCAGAGGGCTCCGGAATGCAAGCTGCTGGGATGGGGCCACCCATGCGGTTCTGGGGATAGGTGTCACCTGTGTGGGCAGGGGAGCTGGAGACACCCATGCAATTTGGGGAGTTAGGAGTCACTTGGGCAGGCTGAGGGATGGGGTCACCTGTGGGGCCAGGGGGTCACTTGTGCGGGCTGGGAGATGGTGTCACACGCAGGCGATGCCCTCATTGAGCTACGCACCTGTCCCTCCTGGGACTTCCAGCCTTGCCGGGCAGGTTGGCCAGCTGTGCTTTCTGTTTCCATAGTTTAACTGGTGGGCCTTCCTCATACTTGCCTGGCTTTGGGTTCCTTTGGAGGGAGTTTGCCTAAGGCAAGATGGGGAAGGATCTGTGACCAGGCTGGTTTCTAGAGTGCACGTAGCACGTGAACACGCAGCTTGGAGTCTGCTCTGGCCACAAAGGGCTGTGTCCCTCCGACAGTGACCAGCACATGCCCACACAAGGACAGCCTCGGACCTGACTTTCCCGGCTACCGCAGCATCAGGAAGTGGTTGTCATAAACGTTATGGGGGCCAGTGGTTCTTGCAAGTTAAGACCAACCCAGGAAACTGATCTCAAACCACCCCAGGGCAGAAACTTCCCTCACTTCCTGTCCTGGTAATTTTCCAGTTGAAACTTTCCTCTCAAAGGGCAGGAAGGACAGTAACCGCTGACAGCTCAACCAGAAACATTTCTGCCCAATCAGAAGTCACAGGCTCCCGGAGCGGGAGCCCAGCCTCGTGGGTGCTAGGCAGCAGAGCCAGCTGCAGGCTGTGTTGAATGTGCTGAGGGGGTCTGCACCCTTCCCCCTGGAGACCAGGCAGAGCCCAGGAGCTGGGGGAGGTTCTGGGAGAGGACTCTCCAGGGAACAGAGGCACAGGACCATGGAGCCCAGTGGGAAAGGGCTACGAGATGAGCAGCAGACTCCAGAGGCCAGTGGGAGGCGAGGCAAGACGCTTGGCGCGGACCTCTGGAGGAAGCCGAGGTGTCTGTCAAGCGGGCCCAGGCTCCTCTCCCCATGGGCTCAGGACTGCTGCTGGCGCTGTGGAGATGCACCTTGACCATGTGGTTCTCCCATGAGCTCTGCACTAAACCCAAAAGGAGAAACATCTCCCGCTAGGCCTGCATTCTCTCCCTCTGGGGCACATGGCAGAATTTAACTCCCTGCCCCTGGGGCAGGGGTCCACATGGCTGATGCTGGTGTCTGGTGGGTACCTCAGGCCCAGCCTCCACTTGCGCCCACAGGGGTGGTGCCCCGCCTGGACCTGCCTCTGGCCACCTCGTAGCCTGGGCAGAGTTGGCTGTCAGGCCTCAGAGCAAGGAAGAGGCCCTGAAGCCCGCCCGGAAGCCCTGTCTTCAAAGCAGCTTCCCAGTGATTATATATTTGGAAATACTTTTAAGGGGAGTTCTTTATTATTATTCAAATATGTTACTATGGAAAAAAGAAGAAAGAAAAAGGGAAATGACCATTTGACCACATTCCTGCCAGTTTCCTCCAGAATAAGCAGATTAAGCTGGAACTTGGGTTCTAAGAGTTCAGAGCCAGCCCTCCAGTCTAGATGGAGGGGAAGCACCGTCCTCCAGCTCCTGAGGGAGGACTCTGGTACCCTCAGCCATGTGTTTACACAGGGCTCAGTGTGCTAGGCAGATTAGCGTGTGCCCTGGGCACCACCCAGGTGAAGGCCTGGCCTTTGCTCTCTTTCCTGGGAATGAGGTTGAAGGCAGAAGCTGATCCCTCTGCTGAGCCCAGCTGTCACTGTGAACTGCTTTCCAGCCTCCCATTCCCGGCGCACTCCTATTGGGGTGTGGAGTAAATTCGAGATCGCTGTTTAGCCCTGTGGGTTTACAAGTAGGGAAACTGAGGCTCTCAGGAGGGTTGTGACTTGCTCAGGGCCTCTCAGGACCTTAGAGATGGAGCAAGGATTCGGATCTTCACGGTTCTGACTTTGCGGCCATTCTCCTGGATCCTCCAGACACTGGACCCTACCCACCATCCAGCTAGCACTCCCCACCCTAGTCCTGGCATGCAGCAGGAGGCTGCCCTCACTCTGGGTCCAGAGCCTGGGTCTAGCGATGCCTGGGCTCCTCCCAGATGCTTTTGGGGTTGGTGGACCCCCGGGCTTCTTCCCAGTTCTGGGCTGGGCTGGCCTCCTGCCTAGGCTCCCCAAGCAGAAGCACCAGCTTCCACTCGGACTTCTTGGGTGCTGCTGGCCAAAGTTCCCTCTCCTGCCCATCTCTGGCCACTTCTCCTTCGCTTGGTATCTTCTTTCCATCCTCCTTCCTCCCTGCCCACTTCACCCAGAGGCCCTTGCTGCCAAATTGGCATAATGGATGCCACATTTCTTTTTTTCTTTTTTTTTTTTTGGTGGTACTGGGGTTCCTGGAAGCCCTTCTACTTCTGGGCTACACTCCCAGACCTATTTTTTACATTTTTATTTGGAAACAGGGTCTCCTAAGCCAGCGCGCGCGGCTGGCTTCGAACCTGCGCGATCCTCCTGTCTCAGCCTCCCAAGCGCGGGGATTACAAGCGTGCGCCACCACGCCTGGCAGGATGCCACATTTCTTATCTCCAGCCTTGACTATTCCCCAAACCCAGTCCCCTCCACCCAGCTGCTGGCCGTTCTTATGTCTGGTGCCCAGAGAACCCTAAGAGCTCTGTGCCTGACTCAGAGACCTCCGACCCGCTCCCCCTCGCCCACCATCTCTCCAGTCTGCTGCCTTCTCTCTACCACTCTTGCCCCATCACTTGTAGCAAAATCTGCTCGCACCCATTCTGGTCTCTTGCCCACACCAGTTTCTCTCAATTAAAGCAAGATTTCCTATATTTCACATTGAATTATGTTACAGCACAGTTACAATATCTCAATGGCTCTCCAGGTAAAAATTTTCTACTTTGTGCTGAGAGGAGGGCTGGATTAATACTATCCATCACCATCATTGTCAGCATCACAAAGTCATAACTATGCACATCAGCACCATCCTCATCACCATGACCACCACCATCATCAGCACCTTCATAACATCATCCTCTTCACCATCATCACCACCACCATCATCATCACCAGCACCAGCACCATCACCACCATCAGCGCCATCATCACCACCATCAGCACCATCATCAGCACCATCAGCACCATCAGCGCCATCATCACCACCATCAGCACCACCATCAGCATCATTATGACATCATCCTTACCACCATCATAATCATCATCATCACCATCACCATCACCATCATCATCACCATCACCAGCACCATCACCACCATCATCACCATCACCACCATCAGCACCATCAGCACCATCATCATCACCATCATCAGCACATCATGATATAATCCTCACCATCATCATCACCATCACCATCATAGCACCATCACCATCACCATCAGCACCATCATCAGCTCCATCATCACCATCATCAGCATCATCAGCATCATCATCAGAACTTCATGACATCATTCTCACCATCACCATCACCATCACCATCATCAGCACCATCACCATCATCATAATCACCATCAACATCATCAGCACCATCACCATCACCATCAGCACCATCATCAGCTCCATCATCACCATCATCATCACCTCATGACATCATCCTCACCATCACCATCACCATCACCATCATCAGCACCTTTATCAGCACCTTCATGACATCATCCTCACCACCATCACCATCAGCACCATCATCAGCTCCATCATCACCATCATCATCACCTCATGACATCATCCTCACCATCACCATCACCATCACCATCATCAGCACCTTTATCAGCACCTTCATGACATCATCCTCACCACCATCACCACCATCACCATCCTCATCACCATCATCATCCTCACCATAATCACCACCACATCATGACATCACCATCATCGTTTGCCCACAAAGCAAGGAGGGTGTCAGCTCAGTGTAAACAGACCATGGTACTTATACTTATCCCCTAGAAGCAGCTGGCAGGGACTCAGGAATGGGACCCCTGGACACCCTTGCCTTCATCACAAGGCATGCACTTGGACAGAAGGTAATTAATACCTCTCAGGCTATTTAGAATGTAACCAATGAGGGTTATGAGGAAAATATTAATGAACGCTCTTGGGTTTTTTCCATTTCCCCAATTTGATGCTGCCCGCTGTGAGTCATTAGTCACTGGCTAGGCGCTGGGTTAACCGGGCTCAAGCAGCGGCCCCTGCCTTGCTCAGCCAAGCATGAAACCTGTCATCTGGAACCCCCCCTTCCTCCGCAACCACTCGCCACCAGCTCCTCAGCCAGCAGGGCCCAGACCCAGGCACAGAAGACAGCTTGCACTTCCCGGGAAGATCCGCAGTGGCCCAGAGACCAGAGCTTGCCCCGGGCCGCGCAGGCCCCACCTCGCCCTGCTCCAGTCACACTGGCCACCTCTCTGCTGGCCTCTGGGCCTGGGCTCATGCTGATCCTTGTCTAGAGCACACACTGGTCACCACTGACCACTCAACTCCCTGGGCCTCTGCCTGATGGCCCCAAGAGGCTCATGCCAACTCCACCCGGGTCCTGGGTTCCACTGCCCAGCTACATTTTGCTATATGCTTTGTCCCTGCGCTGAGGTCGCTTGTGTGTTTACTTTTCTAGGAGTCTGCCTTTCTGGACTCCACAGGAGATGCAGGGCTGGGATCACCATGACGTGTCAGCTGGCTCAGAAAAGCCTTTCTCATGCGTGATTTCCTTTGCTCTCCCAACAGCACTACGAGGTCAATGTTCTTATTAAAACCTCATTTTAGAGATGAAACATCCTGAGTCTTAGAGAAGCAGAGGTGCTTGCCCAAGGTCACCGCTCCCCAGGCATCTCTCTAGGCTAATAATTGGACTCATGGCTTGCTAATCCAGAGCCTGCGTCTCAGCAGCTATACGCACTGCCCAGCCTGCAACAGACAAAAAAAAAAAAAAAATTAAAAATTAAAAAAATCTTTTGTAGGCATTGTTTAAAAATCATTTTAAAAATAAGGTATAACTTCATGCAGTAAATCAGGGCCTGCCTAGGGGTGGAATCATACAGTGTTTGTGTTTTTGTGACTGGTGTATTTCCCTTAACATAATGTCCTCAAGTTCCTCTGTGTTGAAGCATGTGTCAGAATTTCCTTCCTTTTAAAGTCTGGGTAATATTTCATTGAATGAATGGATCACTGGGTTTCTTCCACTTTTTGGCTATTGTGAATAGTACTGCGGTGAACAGGAATGTATAACTATTTCTTCATATCCCTGCCCTCAATTCTTTAACGTATGTACCCAGCAGTGGTGTTGCTGGGTGATACAGTGATTCTATTTTTAGTTTCTGAGGAACTGCCGGTGCCGTTTCCCCCTGAAGCCGCACCATTTCCTATTCCCACCAGCAGTGCCTACAGGTGTACTTTTAAGAAGTCCCTAGAAGCATGACCCCAAAAGCACAGGCAACAAAAACAAACTTAGAATAATGAGACTGCGTCACACCAAACAGCTTTCCCACAGAAAAGGAGACAGTCCACCTTGAAGAGGCAGCCTGCAGGCAGGGGAAAATATTTGCAAACTATACATCTGGTAAGTTGATACCAAGATGGGTATCAACTCACTGGTTAGAAAACAAGCAACCTCGTAAAAAAGAAAACCAGGCAGAGAGCCGCAATCAGCATTACTCAGAAGAAATGCCAATGGCCGAGAGGTAGATGGAAAGTGCTCAGCCTCACCCATGAACTGACACACGCCAGGGAGATGCAAATTGAAACCACCAGGAGGCAGCGCCTCAGTCCTGGTAGGAGCCCGGTGACCAAGAGACAAAAGGGAAGCAGGTGTTGGCCAGGGAGTGGAGAAGGAGGAACCCGGCTGTGGGTGCAATGTAAATTAGCCTCATCATCAGGAAAACTCTAAGGACCCTCCTTAGAAAAGCAAAACCAGAGCCTCCCTGCGATCCAGAGCCCCAGGAAAGAAGGTCTCTGGGTGGAAGAGACACACTCCCGTGTGAGGTCTCTGGGTGGAAGAGACACACTCCCGTGTGCGCTGAGGCACTGTGCACAGCAGCTGGCAAGGGGAGTCCACCTGGGTGTCCACCAACTGGACGCACGGATAAGCAAATGGGGCACACAGCAATGGGATGCTCTCCAGCCCTAGCTAGAAGGCAGTGCCATCGTTTTCAACGACTTGGATGAGCCTGGGGGTCATACGTAAATGAACACTAAGTCAGATGCAGATGGGTGGACACTACATGATAGCCCTTAGGTGAGGAATCTGAGAGTCCACTCGCGAAAACAGAGGGTGGGCTGGTGGTTGCCGGGGCTGGGGAGGGGGTGGCAGGCGGCGGTCAGAGGCAGCAGAGCTTTGGTATAAGAGGAAGAAGCCGTGGGGATCGACTGCAAATGACCACGACTGTGTCAGGAACAGTGGAGTGTGTGCTTGGGCACACCAAAGACGGCAGTGTTCCTGACACTCTCAACATACACGAAGTGTGTAACCCGGTATGGTGGCGCGTGCCTGTGATCCCAGGGCTCGGAGGCTGAGACAGGGGGATCACAGGTTTGAGGTCAGTCTGGGTAACTTAGCAAGACACTGTCTCAAAATAAGAAAATTAAAAATGAAAAAGGCTGGGGCTATATCTCAGTGGTAGTGTATTTCTGGGTTCAATCCCTAATACCACCAAAAAAGAAGAGAGAGAGAGAGAGATCCGTGAAGTAATGAATATGTTAATTAGCTTGGTTCAATCATTTGGTCTCAATGTATACATGTCAGACATCATGTTGTACACTGCAAATATATACAATTTTTATTTGTTAATTTTAAAATTAAGCCTGGCGTGGTGGCGCACGCCTGTCATCCTAGCACTTGGGAGGCTGAGACAGGAGGAGCGAGGCTAGCGGAGACCTTCAACAATTTAGTGAGACCCTTTTATAGCCGGGCGTGGTGGGCACGCTTGTCATCCCCGCGCTTGGGAGGCGGAGACAGAAGGATCGTGCAGGTTCGAAGCCAGCTGCACTGGCTTAAGAAACCCTGTTTCCAAATAAAAATATAAGAAAATAGGTCTGGGAGTGTAACCCAGAGGTAGAAGGGTTTCCAGGAACCCCAGTACCACAAAAAAATAAATAAAATAAAATTAAGTTAATATTGAAGATTGAATCCAGGGGTATTCTACCAAAGAGCTACACCCTCCAGCACTTTTTCTTATTTTTTTTATTTTGAAACAGTTTCAGTAAGTTGTTGCGGGTCTCTCCAAGTTGCTAAGGCTAGCCTCAAACCTGTAATTCTCCTGTCTCAGCCTCCCAAGGATTGGGGTCTCAGGTATGAGCCACTGCATCCAGTTTAGAATTAATTTTTTAGAGAAGAGTCCCCAGAAGGGCGGACTAGGGAAGCCCCACTCTCTCCAGATTCGAGCTTGAGACACAATGCACTGTGGTGGGATCAGGGTCCTCCCCAGTGCCAGGCCTCTGGGGTACTGCGGTCCTCGCCCATCGGGGACTGGGCTTGGCTAACAGGGAGGACAGACAGTCCTTAGTGCAGGAAGCAAAAAATAAACCCCAAACAGCACAGCTCTGCAGAGGCTGGACAGGCTTCTCCTGGAGGGGGGGTCCCAGGCCAAGGGTCTGGGTTGGGCCTGAGGACAGTGGACAGCTGCAGAGATGAGGCCTCATGGGTGGGGGGCTGGACCATCAGAAGCCAAGTGCCTCAGTCACCTTTGCTGGGCTGCTGATCCTTGGAGATGCAGGCATGGCCGGGCCTGGCTCAGACAGGGGTGTCCTGGGAAGAGGCTTTGGGGACAATGCCTGGGTACCAGGGGCCACCCACGTGCAGAAGAACACCCCCCTCTTTCCAGGACAGGATCGACTCTAAGAGGCATGGACCCTCCCCCGGTGGTGTTTTAAGAGGAGAGTACCAGCCCAGAGGACCAAGTTCGCACTTTCCTTTCCCATACCCCTCCCTTGGTTGTCCCCCACTGTCCCCCAAGCAGGGGCCCTGTCTTCAGGGCTGTACCCCAACTTGCCTCCTTCAGCAAGGGCTGCCCCCTGCAAGCTGTTGATGGGCCCCCAGGCTGTCGAGGCCTGAGCTGCGGCCCACACCCCAGCTGTGCGGATTTCACCTCCGCCAGCTCCTCCGGCCTCTGCTCTGTTTCCCAAGATGATACGTGCAGTCAGTGCTGACCACGCTGAGCACAGCAGCTGCATGTCCACGCGTGGCCGCGGCCACAAGAGAGGATGAAATGTGCAGAGAAGGGCAGTGGGGCTTCAACCAGAGGAAATAGGGGCACCGCCGCCACGGCTCTGTGCCCATCGCAGGGCTATGAGCAGAGCTTTTTTCTTTCAAAAATTTCCCAGCCGGGCATGGTGGCGCACGCGTGTAATCCTAGCATTTAAGAGGCTGAGACAGGAGGATTGCAGTTCTTGGACAACCTCAGCTACTTAGTGAGGCCATCTGCAACTCAGTGAGACCCTGTTTCAAAATAAAGAATAAAAAAATTGGGCTAGGGTTGTAGCTCAGAGGTAGAATGCCGCTGGGTTCCATCCCCAATACTGGAAAAAAAAAATTCCCTTAATACTATTATAATGCTGCTTTTGCAACATGCAAACTTCCTGGTGGAGCCGGGCATGGTGGCGCACGCTTGGGAGGCTGAGACAGAAAGGATCAGGGGTTCTAAGCCAGCGTTAGAAAATTAGGCTCTCGGCAACTTAGCGAGACCATTTTCAAATGGAAAATAAAATAGGACGACAGTTAAGGACAGGTCTCGGGGAGGCATAGCCTGCTGTCACTGAGAGAAGGAAAGACGGGCAGAGTGCGGGCCCTGGAGAGGAACAGGCTGACGGCACTCAGCGAGCCATAGTTAGACATGCAAAATCAGTCGTGTACAGGCATAGGGTGTTTTTCGTTTCCTTTTGTGTTGGGGACTGGACGTGTTAATGATTACCTCCTACAGCTTATTTTCCTCTTTGTTCTGGATGAAAAGTCTCTGTTTCCCCATCAAGGGGTTTGGCTGTTTGTTTTTGAACCTGAACAGCACGACCTGCCGCGCATCGAGGGCCTGATGGGAGGTGAACACAGACGAAGCCAGCAGCGGGCGGGGATGAGGCCAGATCCTCCGTCTTCTTGGCTGTTTGTGACCAGACTTGAAAGTGTTCTTCTTTCTTGTTGTTATTTGTTTGGTTTTTGTTTTTTCAGTACTGAGGATGGAACCCAGGGGCCGTCTACCTCCAAGCGACATCCCCAGACCTAGTTTTCATTCTTTATTTTAAAACAGGGTCTCACTGAGTTGCAGAGGGTCTCACTAAGGAGCTGTGGCTGACTGCAAACCTACAGTCCTCCTGTCTCAGCCTCCCAAGCACTGGGATGACAGGCGTGCACCACCATGCACGGCTGAAAGTGGACTTTGAATCTGGACTTCAGTCCTGGCCACTCTCGTTTGGACCCTCATGTCTCCTTTTTACCTGGTTTCTGTCTTTGGCATACAGGCAGGCAGTCCCGGGGCACGGCTGGATGAAGCTGTAGGGCGTGAGGGAGGGGCAAGGGTTGCATCTTAAGGTCAGGAGTACCTGCGGCTGAGGGCCAGGTCTGCCGCTCTGCGGGCCCAGCCAGAGCTTCTGGGAGACTCAGAAGAAACTCTCCTACGGCATCAGGTGGCCTGGGGCCAGCTCAGCGAAGGAGGAGTGGCCAAGGGAAAGGGTGGCAGGGGAGGCAGCTGCTGACCTCACCGCATGCCCAGTGGAGCCACCACCCCGCTTCCTGCAGACAGAACAAAACTTCTGGGGTCAGGAAATTGAGGCGGCTCTTCATATCCCTCCTGGAACATCCAGGCCTCTCAGAGAGCCAGAAAATCACATTTATATTCTGGGATGGGAAATTGAGAACCCTATCTCCTCAGAGGGAAGGGCCCAGCCCGTCTGCGGGCACCGTCGTCAGGGCACCTCATTGTACATAGTTCCAAAGGGTTCCCCTGTCACTGTGAAGGCCACGTACTGTCACCCACGCCCTGACGATTCACCTGGGCCCACGGGCCCACGGGCAGCAGCCTCTACTCAGACCAAGTTGGCGTGAGCTGGACGTGAGCCTGGTGCCCTCGGCTCAGGTCCCTGCTCCTCTGGCAGCACACACTTCTCAGGATAGAGTCTCGGGGACCAGCAAGTGCTTGTGACTGGATCCCCCCACAATTTTCCCAGGAGCCCATCCACAGCTGACCTGGACAGTCAGGTCTGTGCATGGCCAGGGCACTTCCAAAGGACAGGGCTGGCCACGTCCCCACCTCCTGCCAGGGAGCAAGTCTCCTGGGCATAGGGGTTGGGGACAAGGGGAAACAGCCATGTCCCCTGGCAATGTCCCAGTCTTAGCCCCTGCGAGGTTTACTTTGAGAGGTGCCAGCTTAGAGGGGAAGGTGCCACAGGGCCGGGGCCTAGAGTCAGGGAAAGGGCCTGCCCACAGCATTTGCTTAGAAATCAACAGAGTAAACCCTGAAGAAATGCCCAGACACGGCTGTGAATAATTACTGCAATTTAAACATTTGCACCTAATGTCTAAAGTGGACGCAGCAGGCCTTCAGAGTGCAAGGCGCTTGCAGGTGGGTGGGCCGGGAAGAGCCAACCCCAGGCTTGACAGGGCCTGTGTCTCCGCCAGCCCGGCGGCTGCGTGGCCTACAGAAGCCAATGAACTCCCTACCTAACGCCAAGTCCTCCTGGGATGTGAGGGCCCAGCCACGCGGGCCCTCTCAGCAGGGCAGGAGCTGGGCAGGCCAGGACAGTTCTGGATGGCTTCAAGTTGGCAAGGACACTCGCCTCCTTGTAAGAGCTATGAAGACAGACCACACAAGTGCATCGGGGGCAGGCGGCGAGGCCCGGGGTGCAGACAAGAAGGGCTTAGCAGGGCTGGAGCAGGGCTGGGAGGGGTCTGCAGGGCCAGAGGGGCTCTACAGGTTTGGAGCCAGCTCATCTCTTCCTTCTGCTCCATGATGCCCTGGCCACAGACACCAGTGTGGGGTGGCTTCTCCCCTCTGCTGGAACTTAGGGGACACGGTTGTCTTCAAATTTTCTCGCAGGGTTCTCTAACCATGCAGAGAAATTCAGACTCTAACTCTTTCTCCTCCAAACCCAATTTCTAGCAGCAGGCTTTGGCACTGAGCGGTTAGTCTTGGCGTCTAGAGACTGTGACCCTGTAGCTGCCCGCTCAGATGCTGAGGCCCGAGCCGTGGCCACAGAATGAGCTGGACCCCTTGCTTGTGGACAGTGGTCCCTGTTGTGCGGGCGATGTCCCCACCTCCCGTCAAGAGGCAGCTGGGTCCCTCACATGGAATTATCTACATATCATCTACATGTGAAGGGCCAGTCCCCGTTCACCAGTTTTTGGACGCTGAGACCCAGAGCTCTGGAATCAGAATCATGGGTCACTACCGTATACAGTGGCATATTCCCCCAGAGACAGACTGAATCGAAAGCTCGTCTCCCAGAGTCTGCCTGCTCCAGGAGACACAGCAAGGACAGCGGGAGCCCCGTGGGGAGCGGGCTGCTCACCACATGGCCGTCCAGAACTCCACCAGCACTTGCACAGAATTGGCCTGGGTCCCGCCCAGCAAGCTGAGTCTCTGCTTACACCTGGGCTTTAGCAGACCGATGATAACAAGGCCTGGGAGGATGACGGGGCACAGCGGGCTCACTGGGTACCCAGCTTGATGCCCTGCCCTGCAGAGAGACAGAAAAACAGCCCGGGGAAGCTCGTGAGTGCAGAGGGCCGGAGCAAGCAGAGCCCTCCAGCCACCCCTGCTCCATGGGGCTCCCTGGTAGGACTTAGGATGGAGAGGGCAGAGAACACTTTTCCCTCCATGGAAGCTTGCTGCCAGAGGCACCACCATCCTCTCCTCACCAGACAGTCTTAATTCCCCAAAGACGCCTGGCATCCCAGAAGTCTGGAGGACTCCAAGTCGATTCTTCCCAAGACAGATTTCTGCCTTCTCTTTTCTGGGAGGCCTTATCTCCACTGCCAGCCGCCTCCGGGCCACACCGTAACAGTAACTCCTGAATGAGCACAGGTAGCACTTACTAGGTTAAAGCCTGCTCACACCCCCACCCTCTACCTGAAGACCACCTTGAGCCAGATCCCCTTCCACTGTCTACAAAGTCCTCTTTCTCATGCAAAGAAATCAAAGTCTAACTTTTCTAATTTTTTGTGTTTTTTTTTCTTCAGTACTGGAGATGGAACCCAGGGGCATTCTACTTTCCAGCTACACCCCCAGCCCTGTTTTCTATTCTTTATTTTGAAAGAGGGTCTCACTGAGTTGCAAAGGGCCTCACTAAGTAGTGGCTGAGGCTGTCCGCGAACCACGATCCTCCTGTCTCAGCCTCCCAAATGCTGGGGTTACAAGCGTGTGCCATCACTCCCGGCTGACTCTTTTTAATTTTTTAAAATAACTTTCTCATGACCCCCAGGAGCTGGCCACAGCCTGAAAGCTTGCCACTCGTGTTCCCATCATTTCCAAGACTTAAGGTTCATGTTCATTAGATTGAAATTATTTTTTAATTCTGTAAGGCCAAAAAAGGGGAGAATCGGGGTGGTTTCAATGGATTCAATTAATACATATGACGAATTCACCTAAGTAGACACAATCACCAAACGCTGTATTAAGGAAAGTCCAAGCATTCCCCAATTAAGCAAGAGTAGTCGAGCAAGGCGGCTGCCAGATCCCAGAACGATTGACCATTTTTGCAGGTTAGATCCCAGACTGGGGCACCACCCGGCGGACCGAAGACCGTACTGGCTTGACCCCCAAACTGTCCCAGGCCCTGGTGGTGCCTTCTCTCTTTACTTCTCTGCTGGTCTGGAGAGAAATTCTCCTGGATGTAGCCTTATCCCTGAGGCAGCTGAAGGTGTGGAGAAAGGGCATGTGTCGTGACACGTGCTCATGGTTCATTCCTTTGGGGGCGCCTCCAAAGATGAGGTCAGAGAGCAGTAATTGGCCCTAAAAATGCAAAGGCCTGTCCTGAGATTCCCAAAGATGCCCCGGCATGCAGCAACGCTGCCCCACAGGACCACAGGGCGGCCAGTGGGCCTTGGGTTTTTTTCTTTTTTCTTTTAATTATTTCCTCTCCAAAATAAAAACCGCTGCCAGGATGGAACTTATTGAGTTCAGAATGTTCCAGGGCACATAATCAGCCTGCCCTCGTTCCAAGTCACTGCTGTGCTCTGCGACTGACCTCTGGTGGGCCTCCTCCCTGCACCTCCGGATTCCCACACCGAGGGCAAAGGGGCCTTTTGAAGGGAGGCCCCCACCATGCCCCACAGTGCTGTTGTCTCCCTGCACCCCCAGATACAGGGGTGGGACAGGTTGCACAGGTGCCCCAGGGCCCCCAAGGTGCCGCCGGTGTTTTTTATTAATGTTTGCCCTGGGCTTACCTTTCAGATGGTACCAGGAATCCTGCGGAATCCCTGGCGGGGTATGAGGCTGCCTGGGGCTCGGAGCCCTCAGCAGGCAGCAGTATTTGGCTAGGACTTAATGCTGCTGCGTTTCCTCTCATCTGTTTTTATGGGGCGACCTCTCTATAGTAATTGACACCGTGCCGCCTTCTTTAAACCTATCTTTTAAATAAAACACAGGAGTTGTTTAAAGGAAAAATATTGTCCGATAACGGTTTCAGGGGATATAATCCAAAATTAAGCTTTGGGAACATTGAGTCCTACCCTGCTTTTGACGTTTGGAGCCCTCCACAGGATCACCGCCATCACGGGTGGATTCTGCCACATGCCTCCCTCAAGCAGGAGCTCACGACCTCTCAAAGCCGTCTGTGATCGGCTCGGCCCGGCTCCATGCCTGTTTTAAGCAGCCTTCCCATCACCGTGACCCGAGGAGCCCACAAGAACAACTCTGAGGAGGAAGGTTGATGGGGGCTCACAGCTTTAGAGATCTCAGTCATAGGGCTGGTTCAGAGGGGTAAATGGCAGTAGCAGCAGCAGTGGTGGTGTGCACGGAGGAACAGAGGGACGGAGGAGCAGAGGGATGTAAGGACTCTACTCTCACACAGTAGAGGTCGGAAGCAGAGGGGGTGAGGGGCATACGTGATCCCCATAGCCACACCCCCAGCGACCCACCTCCCCCAGCCACACTCTACTGCCTAGTTACCACCCAGTAAGTCCACTAATCCACCAGCAGGTACATCACTGATGAGATTAGCACCTCATGATTTGATCATCCCACCTCGGGACACTTGCCTTGCCGATACACGACCCCTCTCAGGGACACCCTGCATCCAAGCCCTCACAGCACCTGGGCCAGGTACACAGGCAGTGGCTCCCTTGTGACAGGGAGGGGCCCCCTCCGCCCTCTCCCACCAGAGCTGGGGCCTCTTCCAGGCAGAGGAGCCAGTTTCCCTGTCACCCTCATCCATTCAGAGGGGTCATGCCCCCCTGGCAACAGCGGTTGGTGGGCTTCTTCTCTTGAAGGGCAGTGAAGGCCGATGGGCCTGGCTTCAGCTTCGGACCGCGGGCTAGCAGGCTGGAGCCCTGCAGACATCACCAAGAGTGGCCACGAGCCACACTAGCTCAAGAAGAGAGGGAGCCCCCTTCATACAGAACGGGGCGCAGCCAGCCCTCAGAAGCCCCAGCCCTGGCTCCTACCCCTTCCTGCACTCACACCCAGGAAAGGGCCTGCCTTGGCCTCCAGGGCTTCCTGCTGCGCTCTCCAGCCACCTGAGATCTGGTCATTTCCCTCACCCACCTCTTCTCAGGACACACACACACACACACACACACACACACACACACACACACACGGTTGACTTTTGTACACTTCTGAATTTCTTTACTGAAACCGAAAAGGAGAAACTTGTGGAGCGTGATTTCAGTCAGCCGTGACACCTGGCACTCCGTGAGCCCTTTAGGGCCTCATCCCCTTTCGATTAAATTGGCATTTTCCGCGGCCCTTGGAGGACAGCTGTATTACCGGCGTGTTACAGATCGGGAAATGGAAGCCTGGGGACGCTCTGCGAGGTGCTCCTAAACGGCAGCAGAGGCGCTTGGAGGAATTTAGCAGCGCCCATGCCGATGAGAACGCCTCGGGTACCCCTCCGTCCAGGCCACGGACAAAGGCAGCGGTGGCGGGGCCTCCCGGCATCCCGAGGCCAGGGTGCGCTCAGGCGCGTCCCCGCGTCGGCCCGGGGACGCGCACAGGTGGGGCGCTCCACGCTGGGCCGGGCCCAGACGACTCCGCGTCGTCGGCCCCACGGCCCCGCCCACCCGCCCGGGACGCGCCGCCATTGGTCGCCCGGGTGACGCGCAACTCGGGGGCGGGGCGGGGCGTGCCTGAGCGATGAATGAAGCTGGAGTGGGCAGCTCGCGGCGCCCAGAGCGCGGAGCGCGGCGCGGCGACCCGGACCTCCGGACGGTGAGTGCGGGGGTCGGGGCGGGCGCTGCACGGGGGGGAGGTCCTGGTGCGCGGGGGCAAACGCCTGCGGGCCTCGGGAGCGCGGCAGGTGCCCTCATGGCAGCGGGATGCCCGGGCGCCGGTGATGCGCCCCAAGCCCTCCGCCGGGGGAGGCCGGACGGGGTGGGGGGTGGCGGTGAGAAATCAACCCCTTCTCGCTACCAGACCCCCTCCAGGCGTGAAGCCCCGAGCCCGCGGAGAGAGAAGGGGAGGGGTGCGTTAGAGAAGGTGGGGGAGGTGGGGCTCGGCTCAGGATGGATGCTAGGAGCAGCGGGCTGTGGCCGGCGCGATTGGCCGCGGGCGCACGCAGGCGCAGACCCTACGGGAGCGACTTCCCGGGGCTGCGGGGTGGCGGCGGGTCACCCACCTCCAGCGGATACTGCTGCTGAGTCAAGGAGGAAATCCTCAGGCGCAGAAGTTTCTCTCCAGTGGCCGGTCTTGGTCCGGGGAGGAGAGCGAGAGCGGGCGTCCCTCCATGTGGCTGATGGGCGACCCTGGTCCGGAGGATGCAGGCAAGGGCGCGGAACGCCCGCGGTGCCCCACGCGCACACTTGGCCTGGAACCGGGAACCCCGGCCGACTCCGGGATTTCCACCTCCGCGGGAGAGGCGGGCTCCAGCCTGGCCAGGTCAGCGCGGGGTGGGGGGGGCAGTCCGTCCATGCTTGGGGACCCCGGGGCACGTGGCCTCACGTGGCTACAGGGCCTCCCACAGACCCGCCAGTGGGGCCGCGTTTCCGCAGTAGTTTTCCACAGCGATGAACCAGCTCTCCGTCCTGCTCCTGGGCAGTGGTGTTTGGAAATCAGCTTACCTGATTCCGTCTGATCTGGCTCTGGAGCTGCGAGGTTTCCCCCTGTGCAGCTGGGCAGATGGCCCCGCAGCTTTGCTTATCATCTTAGTAGTATTATTAGCAGGAGCTATTTGCTGAGCACATGGGGTGTGTGGCTCTGTGCCAGCCTGTGGGGCACTCTGTCTCAGCCTCCAAAGAGCCTCAGAGGAGGCAGGAATCTCTCCTGGGGCTGCAAGGCCCCCGGAAAGTTCCAACGGGAGTGGCAGGCAGGTTTGCATCCAGTTTGCCTGGCTCTGTTTGACCACATGCTTCCCGGGGCAGCGGGGAAACCCGGGCCTGGGACCCAGAGGCGTGTCCCAGGGCAGGCCCACAGCGGAGGGGACCAGCACTTGACTAGGATAGTCAAGTGGCCTCAGGCCCAGGAGGATGGGTGTCTTTTGGGGGCAGAGAACACAGGGCCTGACTTGCTGTGCTGCAGAGGGGGTAGGGGCAGGGGCCTCTTGGTTGGCCCCCAGCGTCACCCGGGAACCAGCCTGTCCCGACTGCCCTGTGGTAGGACCCGCTGGGCAAGGCCAGCAGGCACTGGATGATCTTCCTTTCCTGGTGGCTGTGACCTAATGTGCCTCCCTGGGCGTGACTGTGGAGCAGGTGTTGGGTAAGACCAGCCAGATCCCTGGGACAGATGGAACAGCAGAGCCACTGGGGCCCAGCAACCTCGCTGCCCCAGGCCTGGCTTGAGCCCACTGTTGCAGTTGGGCTCCAGGTGGAAAGGTTTACTTCCAGATGCAAAGGTTTTCTCAGCTTACAGTGAGACCCAGGTGAGCCCTCAGAGCTTAGCATTACACCTAGTGCCCTCACTCTGGAAGTCTCCATGAGTGTTATTGGGTTTCTAGGTCGGTATTGCTGAGCTCTTATGGTTGCATGAGCCCCTGAGCGGTCCCCAGCAGGTGGTAGGGGTGAGCCACAGCAGGGGTGATGTGGACAGCGGAGCAGATGCCACGCCTAGCACCCTCTGTGGCTGCATCCCGGGGGTGTGCACAGGGGCCATGAGAGTTCCCTCCAGAGTGGTGTGGCCTCAGCCTCCAGCGACAGAGAGCCCATCTGGGGCTTCCGAAGGGTCATGTGATATCTCCAAAACCTTGCCTCTACCTTATTCTGGGACCCTGCTTTCCTGCCTGGCCCCCACGTGGTCTTGGTGAACCAGGACAGAGCCCCAACTCCACCACTACAAGTAATAGGATTGCGGCCCCAAGGAGGGAGGGAGGGAGGTACCAGTGAAGCCTGGGGAGGAGGAAGTGGGCCTCCCTGCCAGCCTGCCGGACCGGGCTGCATCCTCCCGTGGGGTCCTGGCAGGAGCGGCCCAGACTGGGACTTCCCTCCCCTGTGCTGCCCCTGCGCGGCCCGTGGCCTGCCATCTCCACGCTGGATTCTCTGGCTTTTCTGACACCCTTCATTTCTCCAGGGTACACATGGCACAGCCTCTTCCCTCTGGCCTCTCTTGCAGGGTTGGGAACGTAGACCACATGTCTAAGGAGAGCCGATACTTTTTCAAACCACAGAGCTTTTTTTTCTTCTTTCTTTTTGGTGGTACTGGGGTTCCTGGAAGCCCTTCTACCTCTGGGCTACACTCCCAGATCTATTTTATACTTTTTATTTGGAAACAGGGTCTCTTAAGCCAGTGAGGCTGGCTTCAAACCTGCGTGATCCTCCTGTCTCTGCCAAGTGCGGGGATTACAAGTGTGCACCATCATGCCCAGCGACCACAGAGCTTTTGTAAAAGCCACTTTGGGTGAGGCCTAGAAACCAGGGACCAAGCATAGGGTGGGCTTGCTTTCGCTGGCAGGGCTCCGCCTGTTGGTGCCAGAGACCCCAGACTCTGGGGGCCAGTGGGATTCCAACGTGTCCTCTCCCATGTTCTCCACCCCCACCCCTCTCTGCCTGGGCACCCCTTCACTCACCAAGGCTCTGTCTTCTTTTAGTGGCTTTTAATCTGGGCATGCTTTGGGGCACCTGAGCATCACCCTTGGTCATGATCCGAGAATGTCAGGGCTCACCCTTCCACCTCCTGCCTGCTCAGGGCCAACATTTTGTCCTTGGGGTCTGGCCCTCAGGAGCTGCTGTGAGTGTGATCTGACCCATGGGCCTCCCAAGCCGCCTAGAAACAGTGGCCCAGCCGTGCCAGAAGGTCTCTCACCCAGACAGCCCGCTCCCCCAGAACTCAGAGGATCTGTGAAGACCACGAGGCTGTAACAGGGATCCCTACCCACAGGAAAACCCACAGGAAAACCCAGCTTGTGACTGTCGCTTATACGTTTACTTGACGAGGGCAGTGTTGTGATGGCACCATGCAAAGGCAAAGGAAATCACTTCTGTCTTTGACCAGCAGATGGGCTGGGGGCAGGTGTGGAGATCTGCTCAGGGCCTGGGGCACGCAGCGTTTTGGGGGCTGGGGCTGGATGCTGACTCTGATTCCCATGAGCCAGTAGTACCCAGACCCATTTGTGTAGAGAGGCTGGGTCCTTCACAGGACGTCATGCCATGTTGCCACGGCAAAACTGAGGCTCAGAGAGGCCCATGGCTTGCACAAGGCATGAGGTCCTCTCTCGCTTGGACGCAGCCCCTGCCTGTCCTCTCTCTGCTCCAAGGGTCTGCCTTGAGCATCGGGAAGGGCTTCAGTTTTGCATGTGGTGGGGGAGGGCTTCAGTTTTGCATGTGGCGGACTGTGTCAGGAGAGGAGGAAATACCCAGGCCTCCTCATGTCCCCAAGACCCACAGATGGACTGGGTGGAGCAGGAGGTCCAGGGGAAGACCACGCAGGTCCCTGTGAGGGATGGGCCCTCTGCAGCCGGCCTCGGCGCCCCGCCCAGACTCTGTGTCCATCCGTCCGTCCTTCACACCAGCTTCTATGCAAAGCAGCTGGCTTCCTAAGCCCTCCTGTGTGTGTTCACCAGGTGTGCAAATGGGGCTGTGCCAGGTGTTGCGAGCTGCCCGAACCCTGCCCCAGTGCTGCTCTGTAAGCTTCTTACCAACACACAGGGGCCTACTCCCTCAGAGGGGGAGTTCGCTGTCTGGAGGTGGGGATTGGAGAAGGGTGGGTGGGGCCGGCCGAGGGGCCGGCTGCAGGTCACGTGGCTGTGGCTGGTGGCCTCAGGACTGTCCCTGTGATAGGGGACCGTGGCTTTGCGTCCTCGCCTTCCTGGCTGAAACCTAAGAAGAGGAGAAACGGAGCCTGTGGGCTCACCCCAGCTGCGAGATCTGAGCGGGGTCCAGGGACCAGGCCTGGGAGTGTCCCCAGACATGGAGGGTGCTGCCAGCCCCACGCCCACTCCAGGCCACCCTGGGGAAGTCCTGCAGGGACTCAGCAGCAAGGCCCAGCGCTGCTCTCGAGACCCGTGTTCTTTCCACCGCTCTGTGGACAGAGTCTTCGCAGGCACCCAGCTAGGAGCTGAGTAAAGACTGCTGCGGAAGGGAAGAAGTTAGCAGGGGCCTGCAGAGGGGAAGCCAGGGCCCCCTTTCCCAGACCTCCTTCTCCCAAAGCCATCCTGACATGGGGGCTGGATTCTTTCCTAAAAGACCCAGGCCTGGTGCTCAGGCACAGACGTGAAGTCAGCACTTGCTACCCTGAGACGCTATGGTGGAGGCAGACGGGAACTTGGTCACCTGCGGCCTGTGTGTGTGTGTGGCCATGTGCGTACTCCCGGAGGAGCCCCAGGTGTAGCCACTGGGGCAGGTTGGGTCCCAGGTCACAGATCATCCGCTGGCTAATCTTGGCTTAACCCCTCAGGACTCTGGCGGTCCTGCTGGGTTGTCCTGGACCAGCCCGGCCGCCCAGCTGGCCGGGGAAGGATAGCACGTCTCTCCTGAGTGAGCTCCCTGAATGAGTGACCCTCTCTGGAGTTTCCGTTTGTGTGTTTGGGGTCTTCTCTGCTGAGAAAGCCACCATGGCTGTGCGCCGCTTCTCCTAGCCTCTGACAGGAGAGGACGGGCAAGCAGGTGTCCCAGGGCCACAGGGCTGGGGGGGCACCTCAGGCAGACGCCTGCAGGAGCGGCAGGCTCTGCTGCAGGCCCTTCTGTTTGAAGGTCATGTGGCGGAAGTCCCACTAGAGACACGGCCCTCATCCTGGGCTGGGGTCAGAAGTGTCAGGGAAGGTGCCCAGCTTGGCAGGTGATGGACGCGCCCCCCCATGATGGGCTGGGCTTCAGAGGTCAGTGTGCCCAGGAGAGCTGGCCAGCATGGCCCATGAGTGTTGATGGATGTGATTGTGCTGTCGTCCTGGAAGAGGCCTCTTCCCTGGACGGGGAGAGTGAATTTCCACCTCTGCCGGCTCTCCGTGCCTGGGCAGTGTGCAGCCAGCTCTGGGTGACTGCCCCGGGGCAGGGGCTGCCAGGGCCTGGGCGTGCGATGGCATCCTGAGCCTGAACCCCGGTGCCTGCAGGAACCTCACACACAGCAGGCGCCGTGACTGTTCCAGAGGAACAGAGTGGCCACTCCCGCAAGTCAGAGAAGCACAGCCAGTGCGACAGACATAAAGAGATCTTACAAAGATCTGTAATCTGATCTGGCTCCTGCAATTGCAGAGATAAGTCCCAGGAGCTGCTGCCCACCAGCTGGAGGCCCAGAAGAGCTGGCCTGTCCATCCAGCCTGAGGCAGGCAGGCAGGCAGGCAGGAGCTCCCAGGAGAGCCTCGTTCCAGAGCCTCGAGGGAGGAAAAGCCCACATATGGCTCAGCAGCCAGGCATCCAGGAAGGAGCTGCTCAGCCTTTCAGTTTTAGATAGGCCCTCCCAGATTGGGGGCAGCATGCCCCTGTTGGGGAGACCAACTCATGATATTCTGTCTCATGCAGAAATAATTTCACAGAAAGGTGTTGACAAATGTCCAGGTACCTGTGGCCCAGCTGAGTTGACACATGAAGTCCACCCTCGGTGCTTGTGGCCTTAGCTCTGAGACCTTCGCACGTGTTTCAGGCTGCACGTGGCTCTGGGAAGGCAGGGAGGAGATCTGGGTTCCATGCAGCTGGACTTTCCAGACAAGGACCAGGGACAAGAGCCAGGCAAGGGTCAGGAAGCCGCAGCTGGGCGGGGTAACCTGGAACTCACCTTCTCACTGGGCCACCCCAGTCTGGTCTGGCTACCCGGAAGCTAGCAGATCCCAGGAGCTGAGCTCGTGTGTGCAAAGAGGTGTTGACACCATAAATAAACCCCGGGTGTGGTCACAGGCCTCGAGAATAGGCCCCCTGGGATGACTGTGGTAAAAATTTTGCTGTTCTTGGCCTCAAAATACAGCTGCCGATGCCCAGCAGTAGCAGGTCCCAGTGCCAACATCTTGGGCCTGTGTGTACATGCCATGGCTCCTCCTGGCTCCTGCAGGACGTGGCAGAAGAGATCCGCGGCTCACGGGGACTCTGAATAGCCCCCGTGGTCAGGCCCTAACTGCTGCCGGATGGCTGTGTGGCTTTGGGCCAGTTACTGGCCCCTCTAGCCTCTTCCCGTGCTTGTGAGAGTGCGGGCGTGCCCGGTGTCCAGTCCGTGCTCAGCGTGCAGTGATTGGATTCCACCAGACAGCGCAGGCCAGTGGGCGCTCTGTGACGGGCTTACTTCTGGAGCTAGGGGCCTCCTGAGATCCACGGCAGCTGTTACTTGCATTTGAGGGCATCTCAGGTGTTGGAAGCGTCTGCGCACCTGGACGTAGGCACCTGTCTTCCCAAGCGTAGTGTGAGAGAGTCTGGGGGACCTGCTGGAGCCCTAGATGCAGCGGCTGCTCTGCCAGGCAGGCTCCTGCTGGCAGGTGCTAGGAAGGCAGGCTGAGCGGGGCAGCAAGGACAGGCGGCGTGGCTTCCTGTCAACAGGTCCACAGAGCTCAGTGCAGCGGGTCTTAGCATTTTGAACAGATCCATCCTGGCAGCCAACATAGTTGCTTGAGAACAAGAGAGATCTTAGCAGTGAAGCCATCCCATGTAGACGGGTTCTCGGGGGCTCCGGGGCGGGGGTGTGGTGTGTTGTTCCCCTTTCTGGTTCCCCGTGCGCTCCAGGTCCCAGAGTGAAATAGGTATGTTTTCAGGCCAGCTGGCTCAAGGAGAAACTGGAATGCGAATTTAAGGACGGGCCAGGCTAGGTCTGATGTTCAGCGCTGAGCCCAGCTGGGCTATCAGGGCATTCCATCTGCAGACCGCAGCTCGTGTGTACGGGCAGGGCGGTGGGTGAGCCAGTGCAGGTCAGGGTGGTCCGGGCCCGAATGGGGCCAGTGCGGTCCGTCCTGTGATCACCCCGCTCTGCCCTCAGCTTCCTGGCCTCCAGCTTCAGCCCCTGCGGCCATACCTCCCAAGAGACAGCTTCTCCTTCCAACAGTTCAAAAAAAAAAAAAAAAAAAAAGTGCTGGAATGCAGCTATGGCCCTGGACAAGATTCCCTAAAGTACGGTTTAGATTTAGGGAGGGGCTGGTCAGAGGTGGCCGACCCATGAGACTCGGTTCCAGGGTCCAGGCTGGAAGGCCATTGGCCCACCCCAGAGACAGGGCTGGAGCCTTCACACCAGGTCTCCGTGTGTGCGGGGACAGGTGGCTGTGCTAACCAGATTTCTTCTCGCAGAACGCGCCCGCCACTGGATCCCTCGGGGCCGCTTCTGCTGCCGTCACGCTGTCCCAGCGGGCTCCCGAGGCCCTCACCGCCAGCCCCCAGATGCCCCAGCACGTGATGGGAGACAAGGACTTCCTCTCCATGCAGCAGCTCCTCTTTGCCGGCGCAAACCCCGCCATGGAGAATGGGTTTGACCACACCCCACCGGGCAGCAGGGCCTCCCCGGGCTCTCTGCGCTCCACTGCCCTCAGACCCCTGGACTCCCGCAGCTGGCCCCTGTGCGAGCCCCAGGCTGAGGAGCGGGGCAGCCTAGCGGTGCACAAGGCGCAGTACGTCTCAGCGGGGCAGAGCACGGCGTGCGGCTGGCGGGCCTTCGCCCCGCGGTGCCTGCAGGCCTTCAACACACCCAAGGGCTTCCTGTTCTTCCTGTGTGCGGCCTCCTTCCTGCAGGGCATGACGGTGAACGGCTTCATCAACACCGTCATCACCTCCATCGAGCGGCGCTTCGACCTCCACAGCTACCAGAGCGGGCTCATCGCCAGCTCCTACGACATTGCCGCCTGCCTCTGCCTGGCCTTCGTCAGCTACTTTGGGGGCAGCGGGCACAAGCCTCGCTGGCTGGGCCGGGGCGTGCTGGTGCTGGGCACCGGCTCGCTGGTGTTCGCACTGCCCCACTTTACTGCCGGCCGCTATGAGGTGGAGGTGGACCAAGGGTTCGGGACCTGCCCGGCCAACCGGAGCGTGGCATGTGTGGACAGTGCCTCGGGCCTATCCGGCTACCGGCTGGTCTTCATGCTGGGCCAGTTCCTCCACGGCATGGGAGCCACGCCTCTCTACACACTGGGTGTCACCTACCTGGACGAGAACGTCAAGTCCAGTTACTCACCCGTCTACATTGGTGAGTGGGGCTGGCTGTCGCAAGAGGCCAGAGGGCAGCATTAGCAAGACGATTGTACACCCTGAGCTGGGGCCTGCTGGGAGCCGGGCCACGCCTGGCTCCTTGGGTGCACCCTGGCTCACAGGGACTCTACCTGAGACGGCAGGTGCGGGCGGGGTAGGTTCACCTGAGCCTCAGGGTTGGTGGATGTGCGGTTGTCTTTCATATGAAGCCCCCACCAGGGACTCCAGACCACCACAGCCAGAGAGACCCCACACAGCATCTGCCCATACATGGGGCCCATGGGGCATGGGTTGGGGCCTGGCGAACCGGCTGCAGACCCTCCCTGCATCTGGGAGGAGCTCTGCAGGCAGCCGGGTGGTGAGGGACAGTGCCTCTGCGTCCCCACGCCTGCCCGAGACTGGCCATGCAGTGGAAAATAGTTGGGGGGACCCGGGAAGAGTCAACATCCAGGCAAAATCACATTGTGGCTCCCGAGTTCTCACTGTCCCCTCAGATCTGCATGGGGACTCAGGCAAGGCCGAGCGGGCCCCGGCTCCACGTAGCCCCAGGGACCTGTGTCTTGGGACAGCGAGGGCAGTGTTGGGACAGTCCCCCAGGCCTGGCAGACCCACGCTCTCCCTCGGAGGACTTAGCCTTGTGCTGTGGCTCTGTGTCCCTCGTGTGTGACTCAGCCCTCCCAGAGGGGAGGCTCGGGGACAGTCAGAGTAGCTGGACGGCACTTCGGGGCTGGATGCTGAGGTTAAAACCTCAGCTCCCTGTATCACTTAGTGAGGCCATCTAGGGGCTGGTCCTTCCCAACCCCAGATGAGGGGCTCTGGGACATGCGGTGTAGGAAGGGCGGCGAGGCCCTGGATCCCTTGGCCCTCATCCCGGGAAGGCTGTGGCACCGCACCCACCCTGAAGGATGTATCCTGGGTATTTGCTCCCTCCTGAAGGAGTCCAGTTGTCCCAAGTTTACTTTAGAGGAAGTTTTGAAAAGTTGATTCCAATTCCAGTACTTGGGAAGCTGACACAGGAGAATCATGGGCTCGAGGACAGCATCGGCAATTTAGTGAGGCCCTCGGCAACTTAGTGAGAACTTATTTCAAAATAAAAAAATAAGCTGGACATGGTGGCGCCCGCTTGTACTCCCCGCGCTTGGGAGGCGGAGACAGGAGGATCACGCATGTTTGAAGCCAGCCACGCTGGCTTAAGAGACCCTGTTTCCAAATAAAAATATTAAAAAAAAAAAATAGGTCTGGGAGTGTAGCCCAGAGGTAGAAGGTTCTTCCAGGAACCCCAGTACCACCAAAAATAAATAAATAAATAAATAAATAAATAAATAAATAAATAAATAAATAAAAAAAATAGGGCTGGGGGTATAGCTCAGAGGTAGAATGCCCCTGGGTTCCATCCCCTACATATAAAAAAAGAGAGAAAAAGAAACAGAAGAAAAGAAAGAAAGAAAGAAAGAAAGAAAGAAAGAAAGAAAGAAGAAAGAGAGAAAAGAAAACCAGTGACTCCACTTGGGTATCTGGCCTGGTGCAGGCTGCGTGGAGAGACCTGACCTAGGGGTCTTCAGCGAGGCAGCGTGCACAGGAACACGGGCAGGGCTTCCCCCAGGAGGGGCCTCCGGGCTGGCATGGCAACCCTTTCCCCTCTGCTCACTTTGTAGCTGTCTTCTACACCGCGGCCATCCTGGGCCCTGCCGCCGGCTACCTGGTTGGAGGCGCCATGCTGAACATCTACACGGAAGTGGGCCAGAGGTGAGCGGCCCGGGCTGCCCACCTGTCTGTCTCAGCAGCCTGTTCTGACACAGCGGAGTCCATGGCTCCAGGATGGGCCCAGGGCTGGCTCGGGAAGCCCAGCCTGGGGCAGGGGCAGGGGCAGGGGGAGGGGCAGAGGGACTCAGGCTCAGTGCCCGAGCCCTCTAGGGCTCCGCTAAGGCCTTCATTTGCAGGACTGACAGCCCTTTTGCTACTGCCAGCAGCAGAGCCTCTGGTGTCTTTCATTTCCTGTGTCTTGTTTGATGATAGTTTTTGTAAATTTAAACAGGAAAGAAAGCGAGTGGAGGGTGGGAGGGCAGAGAGGGGGACAACGGGAAGTTGGCCCTGGCCAGCTGCTGACCACGGGGCCCGTAACACCCGGGTTCATTGCCCTGCGTGCGAAGGGCTGCTCCAAAGTCTCCCCGACTCCAGGACAAGTCTCGGGCATGGCTGCCCACCCCTAGGACTCTGCGGGTGGTCGCTAGCCCTCTGCCCTCACAAAAGCCCCTCTGGCCCAGGTGCAGAGCCTGGAGCAGGGTAGGCACAAGCCCTGGGTGGGGGCCCTCCACTCGTCATGATCTGGGTCCGTCCCCAGCCAGCGCGTGTCCCCCGCCCCCTGCGACATTCCATTGATGGGAGCCTGACAGTGCTGTGTCTGGCTGCTGCCCTTGCCCCTACTGGCCTCTGCCCCCTCCTCCTCCCTGAGATGACACACGCCTGGAGGCCCGGGCTCCAGGGCGGCTGGTGCCTCTGTGGGGGGCTCAGTGAACTGCAGCTGAGCCCCTGTCCCCCAGCTCCAGGGGTCCTGGGGGCACCATCTGCCCCTGATGCTGGTGGGGGGACAATTGCTTGGAGAGCCTGCCCTTCCAGGCCCCACAAGGTGCCCGCCCGGGGACCTACTGCAGGCAGCCTGTCCTGCGGGCCAGGGTTTGGAGGTTGGGAATGTGTGAGCCGGGGTGTATATTTGAGGGGGGTCTCCTTCAGTCTGCAAGGAGTGGGCCAGCAGCTGTACTGTGGGAGCCCCTGGTACAGAGGGTCCCCAGAGGTCTGTAGACCCCCAGTCAGTTGTCCAGCGTGCGCGTGCTGAGAAGGACAGGGTGGGGGCCACCGTGACCTAAGTACCACTTCCTCTCCGACAGGACGGAACTGACCACAGAGAACCCACGGTGGGTGGGCGCCTGGTGGATTGGCTTCCTGGGTGCTGGGGCCACGTCCTTCCTCATCGCCATCCCCATCCTCGGCTATCCCCGGCAGCTCCCAGGTGGGTCCCCTGGGTCGGCCTGGCCGCAGCTCCAGGAGGCAGCTCCTCCCTTCCCGTCCTCTTCCTTCTGGTCACTCCCACTGAAGAGGAGCAAGGGCAGAGGCTAATCCAAATCTCCCTTCCAGAAGGACAGGTGTCGTGTCCAGGCAGGGCGAACCTGGACACGATGGCCGTGGTCCCCACGCCGTGGCCTCTCCCCACCCCTGGGCCATGCAGTGTCCCAGCCAGAGCCAGCCCCTTCATCCCGTCTCTCCGGTCTCAGGGGTCAGGTGGGGAAGTTCCAAGGCCCCGAGCAGTGGAGGAGCGGGCAGGGGTCAGCCTTAAGCCGCTGGAAGCCACAGCCACCTGCGGACTCTGTCCCTTTAGGCTCCCAGCGCTACATGGCCATGCGAGCGGCCGAAACACAGCAGTTGAGTGGACAGAGGCCCAGGGCGGCCAGCAACCCGGCCTTCGGGAGGACTGTCAGAGACTTGCCACTGTAAGCACATGGGCCACCCCTCCAGAGCCCCACCACCCCAGACGGTCAGTGACCCACCAGCCCCAAAACATGGCAGAAGATTAGGGAGCAGCCGCGCCTCCACGGTCCTGCCACGCCACGGGGCGGGCTGCAATCTCACCAGGGGTCACCAGGTGGCCCTCCCAGAGCCCCAGCCGGCAGCCGCTTCTTGGGTGCCACCTATGGGACTGCCCTTGGGCTGTCCTGCCCCTTGCTCCTCCTCCTGCCTCGCGGGCGCAGACATTTCCCTTGCTGTCTTCCCTCTGTCCTCTCCTCCTGGGTGTCTGTGACCTGACGTCTTTGTGTGCGGGCACTGAGCTGCTGGGCATGAGGGACAGCGCAGAGCCCAGTGTCCTTGAGGGATCCTACACTTCCCTGCTCTCCACAGGGCCGGAGGTGGCCCTGGGTCCCCTGGGACCTGCTGCAGCCCTTTCAGGTCCTTGAGCTTGTGAAGGGCGACACCAACTGGCCACACAGGGGCAGAGGCTGTTGGTGACAGGTGAGCAGAGAGCAGATAAAGGGCTGGGGTCACCCCGCAGGAAGCCTGTCCCCTGTGTCTGTCCCCTGTACAGAGCAGTCAGTGCTGGCCTGCCAAGGTGGGACGAGGTCACTCAGGGCCTGCACTTCACTGCCCACCCCCCTTAGGTTCCCCAGACGGGCCAGCGGCCTGCCCACTGAGCAGGGGTCACCCCAACCCAAGGGGCCAATAGGCAGCCCTGAGCCTCATCCCAGTGTGGACGCAGGCCTGGGCCTCTGTGTCAAGGGACAGGAGGGTGATGCCCAGGGCCGGTTCCCTAGACCAGCTGCCACTAACAAATGACTCTGGAGCACGCGCCCTTTGCTAAGCCAGGACCAATTCCCTGGCCAAGTCAACACGTGGGCTTCCACCCTGCAGCCGAGCTGGGGGAGGAAATCAGGGGGCTCGCTGCCCGGGCAGCCAGTCACCTCCTCGGCACCAGCCAACGGGCCCGAGTCAAGCAGGTCTGGGCCATGTGGGGACGTGGCCGGGCCTGCTCCCAGCCCCCTGCACCTGGACCAGCCAGTGCCCGGAGGCGGGATCCTCTCTCTGGGATGGGAGCCCACACTCCTTCTTCCCTGTTTGGACCTGGAGCCTAGTATCTGACCAGGAAGGGACCGCTGCTCCTGTGTGAACCAAGATAGGGATGAGAGGACCTGGCTGCTGCTGGGCGCCAGGCCGGAGCTCCGAGTTTTGGTGGCTGGGAAGCCCAGCACACGTCCTCCACCACCTCCCTCCCCGAGGCACCTGCTGGCTGCATCAGGGGCCCCCTGCTAATCACGGCCCCCCTGCACATTCCTACTTTCTCAGAATCCAATTTATTTTTGTCCCATATCCTCAAAATGTGGAACATTTACGCGCCAAGGTGCTGCAGGCTGCCTTGATGCGCTGGAGTTTGTTATCACATCTAGATGTAGTGGGGGGTGCGGGGGGAGCGTGCCCTCCTGCTGGTGAGCAGGGAGGTGGGGCCGTCGAAGCCAGCACCCCAGTGTGACGGGGGCAAGCACACCCTCCTGTTTCTGCCCGTGTGTGTGTGTGTGTGTGTGTGTGTGTGTGTGTGTGGTACTGGGGACTGAACTCAGGGACATTCTACCTCCAAGCTATACCCCTGGCCCTAGTAATTTTTATTCGGAAACAGAATCTTGCTAGGGTGATGAGAGTCTCAATACTTGCTGAGGCTGACTTTGAACCTGAAATCTTCCTATCTTAGCCCCCCAAGTTCTGGGATTGATTACAAGCCTGCACCACTATGTCCAGCTTGCATCTGTTTTTAAAACACTGAGCTGTGGACACAAGGCAGTGTCTGATGGCCACACTGGACACACTCACAAAGAATATTCCAAAGGCTCTGGCAGCCAGACGCCCATCACGGCTTGGAGAGGTTGTTTTATTGTTGTGGAAGTGTGAGTTCTCTGTGCTGGAAGCCAGGCTTCAGGACAGCGCTCTGTGCTCCTCTGCCCGTGTGGCGGCCTCAGGGGATTGAGCACAGCCCATCTGCCACCGCTGTGTTGGGGATGAGACTGTGCTCTGTGTCTGAGAAGCAGATGCAGCTCTTGAAACAAGCCCAGGACTACAGCTGGCTTGGCCTGCCCTGGCCACTTCTGCCCCAGCCCGAGCCCACGGTGTGACTTCCTGTGCGGCCATCCTCCCCGGCCCTGTGCCCAGGCCCTGCTGTGTGCTGGCCATCTGTGTTGCCCGTCAGCGTCGCCCATCAGCGTCGCCTGTGTCTAACCTCACAGTCAGCAGTGTGTGCCCCGGCCTCTAGCCCAGGAACACTGGAGGCTGCTTCTCCATTCCTGCAGAGAGGCTCCCCACAGACCCATGGCAGCCCCAGTCAGGGTCTGAGCCCGGCTTTGCCCTTGCTGGGGAAGCAAGGCACGGGGCCTCCCCACAGGGGCCACGGAGCAAGACATGGCATCACTGCAGTCCAACCCAGGTGCCAGGTATAGGCTGAGAGTAAGAGGCCAAGTCCTGCCCCAGGGCCAGCAGGCACACGGTCCTCCAGTCACCGGAGGGAGGGCTCTGAGCTGCCAGGGGATCAGCGGGCTGCATCCGGCCCTGGCATCACCCCAAGTACAGGCCTAGAGAAGGCGGAGAGACCGCCAAGACCACCCAGGGCCCCTCAGAGGGCCGGTTCCAAATCCCAGGGACTTCCTGCCCTCTTCCCTGGGCCTGCGGTTCAAGAACTGGCCCCACTCTTGGCAGCTGGGCCCCGCCCTGAGCTTGGCAGTTCAGCAGTGTCGGGGGCCATGCGGGGCTTCTCGACACACTGAAGTCACGTCAGGGTTTCCCACAGTCTGTTCCAGCATCTTTTGGGATGACTGGGTCAGACTTATAATATGAAGCCATTGGTTCTCTGCCTGCCAAGCCAGCCTTGAGCCCCTTCCTGGCTTCTCTGGCACACATGTGGGGGTGCCTCTTCCCTTGCTGGACCCCATTCCACTGCCCTCCCAGAACGGGGGTCTGTTGTTCTCGGGGAGAGGCCACAGCCATGGGAAGGGCGGCTTCCTCACACAAAAACTCTGGCCCGCTCTGACCCTCAGTCTCTTCCCTCCTCTCGGTTCCCCATCCCCACCCAGCGCCATCTGGCTCCTCTTGAAGAATCCCACGTTCATCCTGCTGTGCCTGGCGGGGGCCACCGAGGCCACGCTCATAGCTGCCATGTCCACGTTCGGCCCCAAGTTCCTGGAGGCCCAGTTCAGCCTGAGTGCTTCTGAAGCCGCTACATTGTTTGGTAAGAAAGTTCAGGACCAGGTGCTCTGCAGAAGGGCAGTCAGGGCCGGCTATAGTCTGCGGGCCCTCAGGAGGGGCAGGGCATGGGGGCAACCCCGCTCGCCACCACCACCCTGCTGTCTGCGGCAGGAAGGGTTGGAGCTGGCCGCCCTGGGTCCCGGAAGCTCACGGGGCCTTGTGGCCGGAGCCTGGCTCTGCCCTGCTAGTGCTCACGGGCACCCATCCTGAGGGAGCCCAGCCTTGCTGACCATGCTGGCAGGACGTATCAGGGCGCAGGGTAGCACTGAGCTGCACGCGCTGGCCACCAGCTGACGCCCACTTCCAGCTCCCACTGCCTAGGGGGAGAGGGCTGGGGATCCCACCTCCTCTGGACACTCTCTTGAGGGGCCCCTCTGGGCTGAGCCCACATGCCCAGTGCCTGCCTACAACTCCACCCCTCTTTAGGGCATCTTCTGCACCCAGACCTCTCCTCCCTCTTCCACTGCCTACCAGACCTGGTCACCTCACCCAGCCAGGGACCCTAGGTGGCCTTCAGGACCCTCCCCCCTTGCCTACCCACCCCCGTGTTGCGTACAACGGCCACAGTCTTGTCAGGATCGGCCTGCAGGGACTGGGGGGTGAGACTCGGGAGCGAGAGTCCCTGGACAGAGTGGCCAAGCTCCGTGGATGCCCTGCTTCTCCTGGTCCTGGCCCCGCCCCACACCTGGGTCTCTCCAACAGGCAGGGATTGATCCCTCGGCGCCTCGGCTTCCCCACGCAGTAGTGCAGTTGAGGAGACCCGGGTCGGTGGCTCCGGCCCCCTAAGCCCTCCCCTCTCCCCAGGGTACCTGGTGGTGCCAGCAGGCGGCGGCGGCACGCTCCTGGGCGGCTTCATGGTGAACAGGTTCAAGCTCCGGGGCCCCGGGATCATCAGACTATGCCTGCTCTGCACCCTGACCAGCCTGCTTGCCTTCCTTGTCTTCCTCACCCACTGCCCCAACGTGCCCATGGCCGGCGTGACGGCCGGCTACAGCGGGAGGTGAGGCGGGGCGGGGCCGGTGGGGCGCCAGCAGTTCTTACCCATGTGCAGTGGCCCATGTCGGCCCAAGTCACTTTAGATTCAGGCCACTCCCTCTCCTCTCCTCTGTACATGGGACAGGGTGGCCCAGCTCCCAGGGTCCTCATGGTGGACGTGGCTGGGCATCAGCTCTCGCTGGTTGCCCTGTGGGGGGACTAGGGAGACATTTGTCCCAAGCAGCTGGGGAGGGCCAGACGTGTTGCTGGGAATGGGAGGTGTCAAGGAGCAACAGCAGCTTCCTCCACAGCCCCAGGGATGGGGCGCTGTGCGGCCTCTGGGACCCAGGGGCAGGGAGCGTTCTGCCCAGAGGACTCTGTCACCGCGAGGAAGCCACCCTCAGCATCCTAAAGACAGTCTTGGGCGGGGAGGAAGAGCGGGCTCAGCGTGCTTGGGTTTGCGGGAGAGGACGCCGTGCACACCTGCACAGGCTGCTACACGCGTGTGATTGTCTGAACACACAGCCGGCCTGTGCCAAGCAACCGGGTATCATGCCTGGTACTCCTTCCCAACTTTTGCCTTTGAGCCATATTGCCTCTCGAGAAAAAGAAAACCCCAAACAGCCAGCTAGGAGCAGTACATTGCGGGGGAGGCCAGAGCTGGGGCGGGGCGCTATGGGAGCCCGTCATCAAACTGGGAGCGCCTCAGGCTCCAGGTGGTCTAAGCTTGGCCAGTGCGTAGACACCAGATGTCGGCCAGTGGGGACAAGCGCTGGGGGTGCCCTGGGCCTGGGGGCACCACTCGGTTCTGGCCTCCCTCCCAGCGGCCTCCTCTCCCACAGCCTCCTGCCCGAAGGTCACCTGAACCTCACGGCGCCCTGCAACGCCGGCTGCCGCTGCCGGCCCGAGCACTACAGCCCCGTGTGCGGCTCCGACGGCACCACGTACCACTCCCCCTGCCACGCGGGGTGCCCCGAGGCCCCCGGGCCTGGCCTGGGCAGCCCGAAGGTGAGTGTGGCGGCTGGCCGGGGGCCGGGCAGGCCTGTGCTTTCTCCCTGTGATCAGCGCTCTTGTTGGGCTTCCCAGGTGTACCGAAACTGTAGCTGTGTCCCTCCGAGCGTTTCCTCGGGGTCTGGCAATGCCACCGCAGGGAAGTGCGCCTCCACTTGTCAGAGAAAGCCCCTCCTTCTGGTTCTCGTGTTCGTTGTAATTATCTTTACCTTCCTCAGCAGCATTCCTGCGCTGACGGCCACCCTGCGGTAAGTACGCGGACTCTCTTGCAGCACAGGCAGCTGGCGCCCTGCACCTGGCAGCCGTGCCGGAGCAGTACCAGGCCTGGAAAGCGCCGGCCGCTGCTGGCGGCAAAGAGCTAACTGTCTCTGACCTCTGGCAAGGTGCTGGCCACCTGGGGAGGTGGTGCTGTGGCCCGGGGCACGGCCACGACGCGGCTGCCGGCGTGAGGGTGCGACGTGGACATGCTTGTGCGGGGGCTGACGCCGGGGTTTCCTGTTGCAGGTGCGTCTGTGACCGGCAGAGGTCCTTCGCCTTGGGGATCCAGTGGATCATCGTTAGAACACTAGGTACTGTACTTGGTGAGGGAGCCACGCACAGCCGTGCGCCATGTTCTGGGCGCCGCCCTCCCTAAGCCTTTGCGGAGGCCACCACAGGGAGGGTCCCTCCCTGACTGCCCACTAGAGGGGCTCGCCGGCATCTATTTGCCCAAAGGATTGCACTTCCTTGTTATAACACAAAGGCTCCCTGCTCCGAGCCAACCCTGACTCCAGGTGCCCCGAGAAAGGGGCTTTTAAGTCCCCTTTTGGTCCCCCCCACACAATGGCCACCGTTGTCTTGCTGAGAGCCCACATATTTGGGGTCCCACGCACACATTCCGGGGCCCACGCATGGTACTGAGCCAGCCCTTCTCCGCAGGCAGCATCCCGGGGCCCATCGCCTTCGGCTGGGTGATCGACAAGGCCTGCCTGCTGAGGCAGAACCAGTGTGAGCAGCAGGGCTCCTGCTTCGTGTACCAGAACGCGGCCATGAGCCGCTACATGCTCATCGCGGGGCTCACGTACAAGGTGAGCGGGACCTTGGGGCCCGAGGCCTGTCCTGGAGAGCAGAGGGCGGGGGCTCCGCCAGCTGCCCAGGGGCTCCGGGCGCTCCACCTGCCAACGCTGCCTGGTTTGCAGGCACCAGCACCAAGGTGCTCCCATGCCTCAGTTTCCAGAAGGGCACCTTCTCCATCCTCGTGGGCCTGGAAGATGTGAGGGGTGCAGGGGCCGGAGCGGGCAGCAGGCCCTGGGTAGGGGAGCAAGCCCCACTGTGCTGTAGCCAGGTGTTAGGGGCCGCCCACTCCGCCGTGGCTGCCCGTCCCAGCAGCCACAGGCTCCGCTCCCTCCCGGCCAGGTCTGCAGGGTATGTCGCCATCCTAGCCCTTCTGCCTGACCCTTGGTTTTCAGCTCTTAAGAGAAGCTCCCTGTTGTAACCTTGGGCCGTGCTACCTGGAGAGGAGCACAGAGGTTACTCCCAACCTCTCCCACAAGAGGATAAAGCAGCAGGCTTTCACGTGAAGTGGAACGCAGCTGCCTAAGCTCTGTCCAAAGCTGGTCCCCGCCTCACACACCCACGATCCACCCTCCCCTGCACCAGGTTCTTCCTACCTGGATGCCTGGTGGGCCCCGTGGGAGGCAGGTGCTCAGGACTTTGGCTTTGAGCACCTGCGTGGGTGTGACTAGAAGCGGTGCAGTCAGCCTCTGATCCCTGTGCAGCCCGGAGAATAGCTGCCCCAGGACACACAAAAAGTGTTCTTAGAGCCGGGCGTGGTGGCGCACGCTTGTAATCCCCGCGCTTGGGAGGCGAAGACAGGAGGATCACGCAGGTTCGAAGCCAGCCATGCTGGCTTAGGAGACCCTGTTTCAAAAAAAAAAAAAAAAAAAAAAATAGGCCTGGGAGCGTAGCCCAGGAGGTAGAAGGGCTTCCAGGAACCCCAGTACCACACACACACACAAAAAAAAGTGTTCTTAGATGTGCACACATGAGCTCTACATCGTACAGAGGGCACAGGCGTGCTCACACTCACCACGGCCTGCACACGACTGTGTCCCACTCACACCCGGCAGGGCCAACGCAGCCCCACGTTGCGGGTGAAGAAACTGAGACACGAAGACTAAGAAATTGCCCCTGAGGATGCGGAGCGGGGCCCACCAGCCCCACGCCAGGCCTCTGGCTACGCTAACAAATTCTGAAAACGGGAGTGAGGGTGGGGGGCTGAAACAGCAGGAACATCCTCCCCTCTGTCAGGGTCCTGAGGCCAGAAACCCAAGGCCAAGGAGCCGACACGTCTCCTCTGCCGTGTCTCTGCCTCCTTTCCTGGTTCTTCTGAGGCCACTGGGTATCAGGATGCCCTGGTCCCAAGATGTTCAACATAATTATCTGTACAGCCGGGCGTGGTGGTATATACCTGTAATCCCAGTGCTTGGGAGGCTGAAACAGGAGGATCACAGGTTTGAGGTCAGCTTCAGCAAGTCCATGAGGCTCTCAGCAACCTAGGGAGATCCTGTTTCAAAGAAAAAAAGCTTTTTTAAAAAAGGGATAGGGGGCCGGGCGTAGTGACGCACGCTTGTAATCCCCGCGCTTGGGAGGCGGAGACAGGAGGATCGCGCAGGTTCGAAGCCAGCCGCGCTGGCGTAAGAGACCCTGCTTCAAAAATATAAAATAGGTCTGGGAGTGTAGCCCAGAGATAGAAGGGCTTCCAGGAACCCCAGTACCACCAAAAAAAAAAAAAAAAAAGGGATAGGGGTGTAGCTTGGAGGTCGAATGCCTTTGGGTTTCATTCCTAGTACCACACAGACATACACATAAACACACAAAAGTTACATGTATGAAGATGATTTCCACATGAAGCCCCCTTCGCAGATACCCAGCCATGAATGCCTCCCGCACCTCATGCCCCAGCCCTGCTCTCAGCCAGAGGCTAGTGCCCTTCCCTTACTAAAGAGTGTTGCAGGGAATGCGCGTCTGCTCCAGAGCAGGGTGGTCTCAGCGTCCTCGTGAGAGGGACACCGGCAAGGGGTGGAGGGGCCTAGGCGGGCCAGGTCCCACAGACCCTGCTTTGAGGGGTCACTGAGGCGGCCTCGAACCCTAACCCTACCCCTCTGTCTTCCCAGGTGCTTGGTTTCCTCTTCTTTGCCACCGCCTCCTTCCTCTACAAGGCCCCGTCAGGATCTTCCGACGGCCTGGAAGCCCCCCTGCCCAGCCATTCCTCAGCCTCTGAAAACCCCACAGAGGTCCAGCTCCAGAGCGACATCTGACCCCCTCCCGGCCGGCAGCCCCGGCATCTCCTGAGCACAAGAGCCTGCACTGCCTCCCTCTGGAAGGGCCGAGCCCTCGCCTTGCTGCAGTCTAGCCCTGGATTCTGGGGCCGCTGGAGCAGCCCCAGGGCCACGACTGAGCACCGGGCCACGAGCCTCAGAGCCTCAGAGGAATGGCCTGAGACACATCCGAGGTGGACGCGCCCCTCCCACCCCCGCCCCGTGCATCGGGGTGTCGCACCTGGTGGGCTGCCTGCGTGGCCCGCACTTCCCTGACTGGTGGGCAGGCAGCCCCAGGGCAGTGTGGTCAGCGGAACTACCTCCTGTCCTGGGACCCATGCGGCCTCTGCCGTGGGCGGGAGCAACTCACCCAAATCTATGTTTGTGGATTCACATTTTACATAAAAACAAGTCTTACACTTGGCCCTGTGGTGGACCTTGGGGTAAACTCAAGCAGGGCTGTGAGTCTACTGGGAGGGCCCCAGGTGGTCAGCGGGGACACCGTGTTTCTGTGTGTCCTCCCTCAGTTGCAATTGTGCATATGTAAATAAATTTTAATATCTAAAACCACATCTTGTACAGTATGTTTTGTTTCTATGAACCTGCAAAATTTGGAGGTGATACCCGACCTTTGCATGGGCTTTGGGTGCAGGCCATCCCAGGCACTGGCCTGGCAAAGGTCCTGGCAAAGGTGGTGGCACATGCTTGTAATCCCAGGATTTGGGAGGTTGAGACAGGAGGATTGTGGTTCAAGGCCAGCCTCAGCTACTACCTAGTGAGGCCCTTTTCAACTCAGTGAGACCCTGTTTCAAAATACAGAATAAAAAAGTAGGGCTGGGTGTGCAGCTTGAAGGTAGAATGCCCCAGGTACCCTAAAAAAAAAGAAAAAGTAGCGGCTCACTTTCTCCACTGCATCTCCCTCGTTACCAGCGAGGGCGGTCAGCTCTGGGGACTGAGACGCGCCCCATCAGATTTGCCTCCACTGGGGCTGAGCCTCCAGGAGGGAGTTAGGGCGTCCGAGGTCATAGGGACCCTGACCCAGGAGGACCACTGTCCTTACAAGAGGAGACCGCGGAGCTCGCCGGCTCTCCCCACCACACCAGTGAGCCCAAGGAGCAGCGGCAGCCGGGCCACCTCCCTGCCTGCTGTGTGGACGCGGCCGCTGTGTGGCGCCCCTGGCCTTGGGCCGAGGGTGGTCTGAGCACAGACAGCAGCTTCCGCCCGTTGCCCCTGCTCCAGGAGCTGCCTGGCTGGGCGCCTGCATCCTGCAGGGCCGGCGCCTCTCGCCCTGACTCTCCGCGTCCCCAGAGCGGCGTCTCTGCTCTTCGGGTCTGGCCTCTCCCGGGAACAGCTACCTTTCAACTTTGATCTGTTTTATTGCACAAAGATTTTGATACTCACACAACCCAGGCCTTGGCGCTCACTGGAGCTCAGGCTCCACATCCCGGTGAAGACAGCTGGATGTCCCCGCATGTCGGAGTGCTGGAGTCCTGCCCAGCCTCACCTCGCGCACCATGTGACCTCACCCGCATCCCCAGCCTCTCCTCGGGAGCCCCGCTCTGGCTGCAAAATGTTGCTTTCTGAAGGGAACTGTGGTCAGGGCCCAGCTTTGGCTGTGAGCTTTCACCTGGGGACAGCTCCTGGGTCCTCCAGCGGGTGGGGGTTCCACGGGTACTGCCAGTGGACACCAGGGGGCAGCACAAGCCTGGTCTGGGCCGTCAGTGTCTACCTTTGTCGGCTCCTGGCTGGTCTACCCTCCCCACACCAGCAGGCAGCAGGGGTCTCTTCCCTCAGCTTCCTGGGCAGGGGCACACCATTGCACCCCTGAGCTGGACGGCCACCTTCCTCAAGCCTTGGGGACCGTCTCTTGCTGGGAAATGGGCAGGCCCTGGGCAAAACCAAGATGGTCCTGTGAGCAGGAAACAAACGGGCTTCCTGGCCTCGTGGGAACTGGCTGAGCACCGGCTGTGTGCCGGCCTGTGCTCAGCCCACAGGTCAGTGGTCAGTCTCCAGGTAAGCCACCCAGGCCAGAGGACAGCTTGGCCAGTGACTCCCAGGATGTTGGGCGAGAAAGACCCCAGGTGGCAACTGGACACTCCCAGTTCCCCCACCTACTGCCAAAGCCCTCCCGCTTGCTGGGACAACGCCCACTGGGCTTGGGCTCAGTTCTGAGTCGAAGTCATGATTTGGAGAGGCCAGCAGACCACTGGAGGAGCCCAGACCACTCTGCTCTACCTCCTCATCCCGCCTAGATGCCAACTTCACAGCACCTAAGCCCGCAGCTCAAGCACCGTCAGTGGCTCCCCAGGGCCCCCGGCAGGATTCTGACTCTGGGCAATCAGGAAGGTGCAGCAGTGCACACAGGAAAGCTGACTTTCCACACCAGTCTGAGGCCCTGCTGGGCACACAGCCTAAGCCCCTCTGCAGAGGAGCAGGGTCCCACTGCCTGGCTGTGTGACCCCAGGCGAGCTGTCGGCTGCGGCACGCCTCGGCTTCCCTTTCTGTAAAAGGAGACAAGAATATCATTGTGAGTGAAATTAATCTTTTTTCTTTTTAACATTGACTGCAAGCTGGGCGTGGTAGCGCACGCTTGTCATCCCAGAATTCGGGAGGCAGAGACCAGAGGATCGCAGTTTGCGGATAGCCTCAGCTACTTAGCGAGGCCCTTCACAACTCAGTGAGACCCTGCTTCAAAATATATATAAAGACTAAAAAAAAAAAAGAAAAATAGGACCGGGGGTATATCTCGGAGGGAGAATGCCCCGGGTTCCATCCCCAGTACCGCAAAATGAATAAATAAATAAAGTTGACTGCCGTGGGTGTTTTATTGTAGTGTTAATCTGCTTTTTCATCACGCTGAACAAAATTTCTGATACAGCTGAATTCCTGATACAACTTAGAGAAGGAAACGTGTATCTGCTCATACTTTCAGAGATATAGTCCATGGTCTGCTGATTCCAAGGCAGACATCACAGTGCAGCAGAGGAAAGCTATGAAGTGACAGGAAGTAACCGGAGCCCAGGCCCGCCTTCCCAGTGACCCACTTCCTTTAGCCTCGCCCCACCTAAGTTACCACCCAGTAAATCCATTCAACTCATTAACCCTTCCTCCCTACCCACTGATGGGATTAGACCCAGATTCAGTTTTTTCACCTATAAACCTCGCAGCTTCAGGGACGTGCTTTCAATACATGAGCCCTTTGGAGGACATCCCAAAACCCCCAAAAATCACACTGATAAAAAAAAAAAAAAGAGGGAGCCAGGATAGTGTCCCAATTTGTGAATCTGTGACATTTGGCAAATTTAGAAGCCAAGATTTTCTATGGGGTATGCCGGAGCCAGCTGGCAAAAGTACGGGTTCCGAAGAGAGGAGTGAGGATGAAAGAATTCAATTCTAAGACTTTAATTCAAAGAATTTTAATTCAAGCATGGAAGGTTCGCCGGGCCATTCCCGGGTCCATATCTCTACTGGCCGATCCTGGGTTTATTTCTCTTGTGGTATTTATACAGTTTCAGGTCACTCAATCCCTCGTGCCATCACCACCTGAATACAATAAAGACAGACCCAGAGCACATACCTCGCGGGCAGGTCAGTCACTACCCTCTCGCCATCACCACCTGATCTCAGACCTTGATTACTTTGAACCTTCCATGACCCCAAACCTTGTTGACTCTGGTCGAAGGGCAGTCAGCTGAGTGGAGGACAGTCAGAAGTGTTCCTTTAGCAAAGATAAGGGGGAAACCTTAATGGCTCCCCACAGGGGTAAACAAAAACAACCTTCCGCCAGTGGTGGGCATAAATGTTTAAGAGCCACACACACACAGAACTTGAAATGCTAGGCAGATAAATCCCTAGCATCCAAGCCAGATATGAAAGGCTCTAGAACATCAAAACAAGCCGGGAGAACATCAAACACGTCCAGCGGGCGCCACCGTCCCTCCCGATCCTGCCGCGGGTGAGCCTGTCACACAGCAGGCCCGTGTGCCCATCTGGCGAGACCAGGGGCCCTGCCTGGCTGGGGGCGGCAGGCGGCAGAGTGCAGGCAGATGCCGCTGGGCCTGCGCCTCTTAGCTACGGCGTCTCTGTCCCCCAGCTGCACCAGCTGTGCAGCTCCCCTTGGGGTGGGGACCCCGAGACGGGGAGACCACCCTCTGGAAGGTGAGTCTAGTGACCGTGAACGGAAGTCCGCCAAGCAAATGGCTCCCTTTGTACCTCCTGCAGGCCATGCCTGGTGGGGGGGGGGCAGCAAGTTGGGCCAGAGGACAAAGTAGGCACATACTTCAACAGTCGGCCTCCTCGGCTCTGTGCTGGTAACCATGGCCAGTCCCCTTGACCAGGTGACCGCCAGGCCTGCAGTTACCACCTGCGCCTGGCCCTCCCGGCCTCTCCTGGGCCACCTGATCTCCGATCCACTCCATGCCCCGCCTGAGGCCCGGGGTCATTCTGGGCAGAATGGCAGCCCACCCCTCTCCCCAGTGCCTGATGGGCCTGGCTGTGCACAGGCTCCTTGGGCCTTCTGGGAGGTGCATTAGCTCTGACCTGCAGTTTGTTCAATCAGTGCCCATGGTGTCTATGGCTCATGCTGCCCTGTGGCTGGTGTCTTAGTTTTGGTCACTGGCACCAGGCCCGGTATCCAGTTGCCGCTCAATAGTTTTGGCAGTGGAGCAGGGCACCTACCTACCACAGGCTGTAGAACAGCAGAGGCCCGCCCGCCCACCTCTGAGGACGTCCCGGCCACGGTGGGGCTCCAGGGACATCACCCCCTTGTCCCAGCACCAGCAGATGGGCTTTCGTGGTTTGTGGTCTGAGTCTGGGCGGTGGCCCCAGGACGGCCGCAGCGGGGCCGAGGGCGCAGGGGCAGGTGCCCTGTGCCGCTCCTGGGGCCGCGTGAGCTAGGCGGCCATCGCCCAGAGATTGTGTGCGCACAGGTTTTTTTCATCAGCAGCACATTAAGAGAGCGCGTGTGATATCTGCGTAATGACTGCCACATGATAATCCATTTTATTCTCCGTCGGCTCTGCGGTAATTACATTTCTGCTGTTTTTAATTCATAACTTGGTCATTTATTCAGAGTCATGTTGGGCTTGGGCCGCAGGCTCTCCGGCATGGTTGCGGAAGGAGCCTGCGCCCCGTGCCCCCGCTGTGGTCCGGAGGCCACGGAGCTCAGACTCTGCTCCACACTGTGGTGAGCTGCTCCAGAGGTGGTTTTCTGGATGCTCAGCCCGGAGGAGGGCGACGGCAGGAATGAAGATGTCAGCGCAGGTCGGACCACCATCCACCGCACCTCCAGACTCTCGTGCACACAGCCATCCCCCAGCAGCGTGGCCGGGCTCCACTCTGGGAGGACCCCAGGGGTCCTGAGCGCTCCACTTACCCTTCCCATGCCTCAGCTCCCCCACCTCCGACACATGGCTGTTGTCCCAGTCTTGGTTTCGCTGGGGTTGTTGAAGGCAGGCTGGTTTACACTAAGTACAAAGTAGGTGTTTATTAAATAGCTGAACTCCTGGTCTCCCTGTAGACAGGTGAGGATCCTGGGGCAGATTAGCCTGTGCCGGCCACACAGCCCCCCAGGTGATGCCCCCAGGAGTGGAGCCCCTGGCCTTGGCCCTGGGTGGCAATCTCCCAGGGGTCTGTGGCCTCCCGCGCCCTCCTCTGCTTTGCAAGTCCTTAGGAATCTATGCCCCATCCTGCGCCCTGGTTGGCAATCTCCTGGGAGGGGCCCTAATATTTGCTTGGTCGCCTCCTACTCTGCCCCCTCTGCATGAAAGCCCCTCCCCTCCAGACTTTGATTTTTCCCAAGAGAAATTCAGGAGTCCTCAGAGATTTAACTGCAGCAGCCCAACCGCTGGGCAATCACCACACCTGGAAGTCACTAATTAGAACCTCATTAGCCCAGGTCCTCCATCTCTCACCCCAGAGCCCATCAGGAGTTTGGTTCTTGGCTAATGACTGTGTCCAAGAAGCACAGCATCAAAAGCGTCAATTGCTATTTATTTCCCACGCTCCGCAACAGCTCAGCGTGCAGGGTGGGGGCTGATGAGGGGGGGGGGCACCGGAGGCGGGGCCTGCGGTGGAGGAGGGTCTGGAGAGGGGAGGCTCTGGAGATAGAAGGGAATGGTGATGAGGTCTGCAGATGGGGGTCTGCAGTAAGGGATCTGCAGGTGGGGGTCTGCAGTTGGGAGGGTCTGTAGATGGGGGTCTGCAGATGGGGCGTCTACAGAGGGGGGTGTCTGCAGATGGGGGTTTGCAGAGGGGGTTTGTAGATTAAGGGGTCTGCAGGTAGGGGTATGCAGTTGGGGGGTCTGCAGATGGGGGTCTGCAGTTAAGGGGTCTGCAGGTAGGGGTCTGCAGTTGGGGTGTCTACAGAGGGAGGTGTCTGCAGATGGGGGTTTGCAGAGGGGGTTTGTAGATTAAGGGGTCTGCAGGTAGGGGTCTGCAGATGGGGGTCTGCAGTTAAGGGGTCTGCAGGTGGGGGTCTGCAGTTGGGGTGTCTACAGAGGGAGGTGTCTGCAGATGGGGGTCTGCAGAGGGGGTTTGTAGATTAAGGGGTCTGCAGGTGGGGGTCTGCAGTTGGGGTGTCTACAGAGGGAGGTGTCTGCAGATGGGGGTCTGCAGAGGGGGTTTGTAGATTAAGGGGTCTGCAGGTGGGGGTCTGCAGATGGGGGTCTGCAGGTGGGGGGGTTGCAGATAGGGGTTGTACATATGGGGCCTGCAGGTGGGGGTCTGCAGGTGGGAGGGTCTGGCTGAGACCCTGCAGGTGGAATCCTTCCCTCTCAGCCGCAGTCTGAACCCCGAGTGGCCAGGGTGGAGGCCAGGAGGCAGGCTGGGTGGGGCTGGGCTCGGGCTCGGCCCCCTCCTTCCCGCCGCCGCGACCTAACAGCGTGTGCCGTTTGCTTGTTTCGCCTTGTTGTTTTGTTCTTAAGGAAGAAGAAAATGAGTTTAGAAAGCTGCAAAACAGTCTGTGCCTCACAGATACTTCTCCCCTAATTGGATTTTTACCAGGGCCATGATGGATGTCTGGACCACGCGCTCCACGCAGGGCTCTGCTCCGGAGGATGGACTGCCTGTCTCTGAGGAAGAGACGCTTTGCCTCTGAAGTCAGTGTGAAAGAGGGTGAAAGACTATGGGAGCGGAGGCCACGGAAGGAGTACCGGCTCACGGAGTCCCAGGGCAGAGGCCGGCCTCCCAGCACCTCGGCAGCAGGAGTGGAGGCCGAGGCTCCCACTCCTCCCCTCCTCCCTACCTCCCCTCCTCCCCTCCTCCCCCTCCAGGAGGCCCTCCTCCAGAAGCTGTGGCCCTTTCCCTCGCCCCTCCTCCACACCAGCTACAGCTGTGCGCCTGTAAATGGGGTGGCTGGGCTGCCCCAGGCCTCTCTGAGAAAGTCTCCTCCATTGCTGCCTCAAGGCCAGCAGGCCAAGGGCCCTCTGGCCCAGCACACCTTCCCTGCCAGCTGAATGCTAGTCCACAGCCAGACCCTTGCTTTGTTTTCTTTCTTTCTTCTTAAAAATCTTTCATGCCTGCTGGGGCGTGGTGGCGCACGCTTGCAATCCCCGCGCTTGGGAGGCGGAGACAGGAGGATCACACAGGTTCGAAGCCAGCCTCAGCTACTTAGTGAGACCCTGTTTCCAAATAAAACTTAAAATAGGGCTGGGAGTGTAGCCCAGAGTTAGAAAGCCCCTGAGTTCCACTTCCAGTACCACAAAATTAAAAAAAACAAACAAACTAATAAGCAAACTAATAAAAACATCTTTTCATGTAAGGTAAAAGGAGAAGGCGGCGCTTAGTCTCAGTCTCACAGTCCTTTGCCCTGTAGTCGGAATTAGTGCGTCAGCCGTCTTACCGAGGGCCCCTCGGACAGCGCCGAGTGGGAAGAGGGGGTCAGTACAGGGCAAGGGTGCTGGAGTCTCTCAAAACACCAGCTAGGATCTTCGAATGCAAATGGGGCGTCCGGAGGCCAAAGAGCACCCACCTGGAACCTGCAGGATGGGCGGCAGTGAGTGTGGAAGCGTGCCCGCCACCACACACCTCCCCAGCTGCCCCTGGCCGCTGGTGAATCAGCGCCTGCCGTGGTGGGCCCACCTGTAATCCCAGTGCTTGGGAGGCTGAGACAGAGGATCACGGGTTTGAGGTCAGCCTCAGCAACTGAGTGAAGTCCTCAGCAACTTAGTGAGTTGCTATTTCAAAATAAAAATAACAAAATAGGGTTTGGGGTGTAATTCAGAGATAGAATGCCCGTGTTTAATTCAGCGGTACTAGGGTCCCCGCCACAATCAGGCCTTGTGCCCAATGCTAACCGGCTCCCACCTCTCGGGGCGGCCCACCGACCTGGTCCCCTTGCCTGCCCCCCGCAGTAGATCTTGGGTTCTGACTATGAGGCCCCCACCTCAGCCCATCTCCCAACTGTCTCAGGACCCCAGGGAAATAGCAGCTGCCGAGAGCCATGGGCTTTGGGAAAGAAAAGGTGATGGAGCCCAGTGCGGTAGCCTCGCCCCGCTCCCCACTCCCAGCCCGGAACGCTGAGGAATGCCAGCCACAGGAACGCAGGAGAACCCGGCCAGGCCTCGACACCGGCTCGAGACCACCGGCCAGGCCCGTTCCCTGCAGTCCCTTGTTATCGGTTCAGATTTGCCATTTGCCTCGCTGCACAAGGAGCGCGAGGGGAGAGCGCTGCAGGGCTCTACGCTGAGCACGCGGCCGGGCTCCGAGGTGAGATGGCCCTTCCTCGAGAGCGCTCAGGACACACACACACACACACACACACACACACACACACACACACTCACGCCCAAGAGCTTTTACCCACGCTGACGCTTTCCGACCCTTCACCAGGTTATAGCTTGAAGGTTCGTTGGCAGGTTCAGAACAAGGCTCAGTGCTGCCGCAGGGTCATTTCTGTTCCCTCCGCTCCCTGGGAGGGAGCGATCCCAGGGCAGGGTGCGTCTGAGCACAGGGCTGCTCAGAGCAGGAACTTCCTGGGCAGGTCTGGAAGAGGCCCTGCTCCAGACTCAAAGTTATTTCTTAAGCAGCTCGGTTGTGTAGGCAGATCGATGCGAGACGGCGACTTGCTGTTGGAAAGCTAGTCATTAGCTGTCACAGGAAGAAGCAAATTATCCCCACTTGGCTCCCACCGGCCTGGAGCGGCTCGGCAACAAACGGCTCTATAATCAGGCCTTGAAATTTCCAGAGAAGATGAGAAGCCACGGGAGCGCGGCCCTGGAGCGAGCACCCAGCTGGCCACAAAAACGGGGCCCTGGGCCCGCTCCTGCTCCTCCCTCGCCTCATGTCCACGGGCCGGGACTCGGGGTGGACCGCTCCAGGACCCCCGAGCGCCATCCAGGTGCCCGCTTGTGCCAGGCACCGTGGCCAGCTTGACAACTGAGGGCAATACTGGGTTGGTCTCGGGCCCCTCCCACCCCAGGCCACTGGGAACTGGATGGCAATTGATGAGGGGGCCAGCCCCTCCTGCAGGGGGCGGGAGGGCCCCAGTGCCCCTGGCATGGTGCACCCGGGGCCTGGCTGCCAAGACAGGGAGGAGGGGCCAGCCCCCAGCCCTGCAGGATAGACCCTCAGGAGCCCGGCCCCTCAAGACCCAGCAAAGGGCGTGGGTTGGGCCAGTGAAGCCACGGCCAACACCTGCCCGCCAGGCGGCCCGTTGCTGTTGGCCTGTGTGAAGGTTAACCCAGAAGAAGCCGACCTCCCCTCCGGAGGACAGGCTCGTTAAACAAAAGTGACATTTGGAAAAAGATTACAGAGCCGGGCTCTGAGATCCGAGGGCCGGTAAGGATGTCCGCAGCAAGATTATTCATTCTGTGACGTCCAGCATTCTCAGCCCTTTGTATAAGAAAAATCAAAGAATGCGCCACCCCGCTGAGCCATCGGGCCACATTAGAGACGGGCGTGCATTTGGTAGAGACTTTGTGACCATGTGCGCCTGCGCCCACGCGGGCCGGGGGAGGGGTGGACAGGAGCAGGCCCTGTGGAAGCACCTAGACTCCCACCATGGGGACAGGAAGGAGTCCGGTCCCACAGGCAAGCCCCGCGTCTGCCCTGGGAGGGCGGCTGTGATTTCCGCGGGGCGTGATAATCCGATGTTGTTCTAACTGCTCACTTACAGGAGAACACATTTTCCGTAAGCGTGCTAATGTTTCTTTTTTCCCCTCTGATGGTGATATTTTTAAGAACAGATTGCACAGTTGTACTGGTGCGCGCAGAAGGGTTTCTGAAGGGGAAACAGACTTGTCGGCGCCTACCCTCACTCCACCTCTCCCAGAGGGCACCGCGAGGGGGCAGGGGCTCCGGGACCCCGCGCCTCTAGAGCAGCCAGCATCCAGGAAAGGCCACGTTCCCTCGGCCCCGCCAGGGGCTTCCTGCACTCCTTGTGTTTGGGACAGAGAGAATACTTCCTGGGTCCTGAGCCACCCGGTTTGGGGTCAACTGTCACGGCCCACAAGCCAACCATCTGCAGCTCCAGCAGAAGCCCCGAGGGTCGCTGGCCCTCTCTGCTGGTGGCCTCAACATCTGGAGTTCCCACAGCTGGCCCGCTTGGCCAAGGGCCCTGAGATCTGCAGACTCTTCAGGTGTCTCTCTTCCATCCAGGGCCCCTCCTACCCACCAAGGGAAGCAGTGTAGCAGGACGGCTCTGGCTCTGGCTCCGGCAGGGGCGGGGCGGGGCTGCGAGGGCCCAAAGAGGGCTGCACCTGCCGGGCTAGGGGCTGGCGGGGCAAGCTGTGTGGGGGCTGGGGCCCAGGGCCCTGGTCCCACAGGAGCGGGTGGGCCTCCCTGCCCCTCCCTCCTCCGCACTGTCTTTCCCCGACCCCCATCTGAGGGGCATGATGAACCCCAGCAGCCGCTGGCTCACCTCCCAGCAGACAGGTGAAGGCAGGCAGGTAGAGCAGAGAAGGAGGGTCCCCCATTTGACAGTTCTGCAGGAGGGCTGGGTCCATCCCACAGGTCAGCAACAGACACCTCCTGCACTCAGGGGCTTCTCCCCGGGCCCCACAGGTCACCAGGTTCACCCCTGATGCCCACATCCCCTGGGCCAAGTTGTTAGGTCCCAGACAGCTGTGTGGTCGGTCACCCCGCCCTCCATGGGGGCCCCACCACCCGGGAGTGGGCTGGCTCATGACTTGTGGGTCCACACACAGTCCTCACTGAGGTCCTCCCACTCCAGAGATGCAGAGCTCTGGCCCGGGTGGGGGGCTTCTCCCATCTGCAACCCTCCTCCAACTATATCCCCCCAAACCTTCCCTGTCCATGTACCCCTTCCATCCATGCCTCCCCCAGCACACCTCCCTCCCATACCTCTCCCATCCAGAGGTTCCCATCTGCACCCCTCCCCGCACTCCCAGGGGCTCTGTCCGGAGGTCTCCTCTCAGTGCCCTCTGCTCAGAGGCTCCCACTTCCATCGCTGAGCAGAGGGGCTGCTCAGTGGAGCCCGTGGGGTTGTGGGCGCCACATGTTCACAGTTCAGGCTCAGGAGCTCAAAGCCTTTGAGCCCCAGGGAAGCTCCGGCCTGTTCTGGGTGCTTACTATGCACAGAACACCGCACTCAGTACTTCAGTCGCAGCCTGAAGCAACCACCGCATACACAGCAAACACCACAAAGCAACCAGGCCCAAGATGGGTCTCTCTGCACCGAAACCATGGCTCCACCAGGGCTGGAAGCTGGCAGGGCTGCCGCTGCCCTCCCAGGAGCTGGGGGTGTTTGCCCCTGCCATCCTCCGGCCCTCTCCACCTCTCTCTTCCCATCCACCTGGACAGCCCAGGGTAATCTCCCACTCCGAGGCCAACCACTGAGCAGCCCTCATTTCACCCGCCGCTCTGCCCCTGTGCCCTGTAATTGTGCATGGCATGGGCCTGGGAAGTAGGGCATGGCCCCTTTGGGGCATCATCCTGTTATGGCTGTGAGCGGGGGGTCCCACGAGAGGAGTCCCAGGCCCTGGTTCTCTGGTGCTGGAAAAAAAAGAATTCAGAGCCGTGTGTTGTGTAAGCAGGAGAATTTGTTGCGAGCCACCGTAGCCCCCAAAAGAGGACAAGCCGAGAGTGGGCTCCACTGGACATTAGCCACCCCGGAAGAGGTGCTGGCACCTGCCTGTGACAGACCCCAGTTCCTGATCCCTGAGGGGTTCTGAGGCCGTTCGACTGTCGGGGCTGAGTGACCCAAGCAAAGCCCATGGCAACCCCACGATGCTAACGACACTGAAAAGCGCTATAATTAGGTAGGGGACACTTTAGACTGGTTTGGGTCCCTCTCTGCAAAAGTGTGTCCCAAGGTATTTATTCCCTCAGCTCTGAAAGGAAAAAATTCTAGTTCTTACAAACCCTAGTTTTGCCCACAACTTAACCACATTTGGGCGGATTTGTCTCTTTCGGGGCAGTTCTAGGGGAGGGAGTAGACCCCAGAGAGTAGAAGGTTTTGCGGTTTTTTTTTTAAGCTGGAGGGGTTTGCCTGTTCTGAGACAGCCTGAGGCCACCCCAGAAGGTGAGAAGTCCTCAGGGAGCAGGAAGTCCCGAGTGACACTTGGCGACACCCGGCTCCCTCCCAGGGAGTTCCACTGTGCGCCGGGCCTGTCCAACCGCCTAATCATTCGGCAGGCCACACGCCTCTCAGCTGATCATCTCAGCAACCTGAACGGCAGGCCAATCCGCCTCAGCATCCCCATTCTGTAGCCAAGGAAACCAGGTTGCCTAAGGTCACTCACTTCGGAGGTAGCAAAGCCAGTGGGAGCCGCCGGGGCACTCCAGCTTCTGAGCCCTCTGGGGCTTGGGCGGTAGCCCAGTGGTAGAGCGCTTGCCCGGCACGGGTGAGGCCGGGGCTTCAATTCCCAGCATCACAAAACACAACACAACAGCCATGGTGCACAGCTCCTGAGACTTGTGCTTGCCCAGGAAGGGCAGACTCATTCGTGATGAAAAACCAATTCTAGGCAGGAGGAGAGATCCCAGCCCCAGGATCTGCAGCCAGTGATCTGCAGGTGGGACTACCGGGGCTCTCCTCCCGCCCACTATGGGCACAGCTTTCCCTGCAAAGTGGGTGTCCACTGCTGGGGAGGGGGCAGAGCACCCCACGAGCGTCTCCAAGCGGGGATGGGAGGCTTGGAAGCCTGCTTCTGCCAGTGGAGACCCTCAGAGGCCCAGGCTGGGAACCTTGCTCGCAGGTGCTTACAGAAGCAGGTGCACACGCACAGGGTGCACACACAGGCCATAGGAACAGCAGCTGGTCCACACGGGTGCCACGGAGCAGAAGCACTGCTGCCCCGCAGGCGCTCTGCCCTGGACACACATCAGCTTGCCTGTCGAGTCCGAAGCAGTTCCCATGACACCTGAGGGCAGATGGCGCCCAGGGACCTGGGAGCTAGGTGGCACCCTGGTGCCGGGTGCTCTGGGTGGGGAGGGCCAGGCTCCTCCGCCTGCAGGCAGATGGTGAAGACACACGCTTGTTGGTAAATGTTGAGCGACCATGTGAGTCAGACTGTTGTCAGCAGAAGCAGAAACGTGGGCCTCGAATGGGTGGCTTCCGGTGAGCCACCGCCACGCACCGCCTCCCAAGGCAGGGTGACCAGCATCCCCATCGCTTGCAGCCAGAGGGCCCGGTTCCCAGACCCCAGACTTCCCGATTTAAAACTGGAAAAGCCAGAGCGAAGCAGTCATCTACCTGACTGCCTGCCCGCTCCAAGAGGCACCGACGACATCATGGGCGGCTAACCCTGGCTCACCCAGGGCCGGACTGGCCAGGTGTCTCCTCCACATTCCACAGGGAAACTGAGGCTCGCCCGACTTATTGCCTTGCCCTGAGCCCAAGCTGGGCCTTGAAGCCCCGTCCTCCCCAGCCGGTCACCTCCAGCAGCCCTCGGTGCCTCCGCCTTGGGCAGCCTGGGCCTTGCTCTTACCGACACAGCTCACACCTTCTCCTGGCTCTCCCACCAGAACAGTCCTCACACTTCTGGACAGCTGGCCTCCACTGAGGGGCAACCTGGGATAGGAGGGATGGGGATGGAGATACGGAGCCTGGGGGCTGGTATCTGCCACCAGCCCTGGAGATGCTATGAGCACAGGCAGGTGCCAGGGAGCAGGTCCCCTACTCACACACGCACATGTGCTACTCTATTTTTAAGGCTCCTCCTTGGAAAGCAGTGGGTCCTGGAATGTGTACAATTCCAGGCTTGGAGAGAGAGAAATCGATAGCTCAGCTCCACAGATTATATATATCCCCATCCCCTCTGCGTCTGTTACACTTACATCCCCCTACTTTGGTTGGGCCTTGTAGGAAACCAAAATAAATGATAATAGTAAAAATAAGTATCTGCTGGTTTAAGCTGCTAAATTGTGTGGTGTTCTGATGTACAGCAATAGATTATTGACACAGGTACCACTGTGACCTTATTCAATTCTCTAAATTCAGTAAGAAGAGGTGGGCATGACGGTACACGCTTGCAATTCCAGCATTCAGGAGGCTGAGACAGGAGGATCGCAGTTCACGAACAGCCTCAGCTACTTAGTGAGGCCCTCTGCCACTCAGTGAGACCCTGTTTCAAAATAAAGACTAAAAAATAGGGCTGAAGGTATAGCTTGGAGGTAGAATGCCCCTGGGTTCTATTCCCAGTACTGCAAAAAAAAAAAAATATATCAGTAAGGAGGCTTGTTACCCAACGGTGCTCTCGTGGGAAGAGGGGCCGCTTGCAGCGGGAGCCTGTTTGGATGTGATGTCTGGTGGTGCCTTCTCCTGCTGGGTTTCTTTTAGCAAAACCCACTGGACACCGACTGTCCTGGGGAGACGGGAGAGTCAGCAAATGAAACAGGGGCCCTGGGAGCATCCATGGGCACCTGTCACTTGGTGGCCCGTGGGACTTGATTTTCACCCCAGGCACTAATGGTAAGGGGAATTTGGCCTTGCAATGTCACAGGGAGGCCGAAGCATCCCACATGCAGAAGCACAGAACCTGTCAATGGCTCTTGACCCTCCGGCTCAGGGAGGTCCGGGCGGGGTGCGCGTGGCTCCCCGGGCCTGGAGCAGTTCGGAGTCAGACACCGAGGTCCCAGGGCTATCCAGGCTGCAGAGCGTTGCTGCAGGCGTCCAGCCTGTGTGGTCACCTACCAGCATGACCACACACTCCTCTGAGCTCCTTACCAACACTTCAGAGAATCAGTGTGGGGGGCAGCAGCATAGCACAGCGGTCGGGGCTTGCCTACGTGTGGGGCCCTGGGTCCCAGCCCCAGAGCTGGAGAAACAGCAGAATATAGGGTAATAAGGAAGCAAAGAGGCAAAGGATGAGATGTAAAAGTCCAGCTGCCCTTTCTGGCTCAGTGCAGGAAGAATGATCTAGAAGGCTCCGCGGGCGCGGTCACCAGGGAGCCCAGCAGAGCCCGAGGCAGAGCAAGGCCCTCAGGTGACGTCTTCCTAGGTAGCTTTAAACAACTTCCCTGTCATAATATTTGTGCTAAGTTGCCATTTATGATTTTTAAGCTCCTAGGCTAGCACAGGACGAGAGCTTTAAAAGCAGCTGCTCAGCCAAAGGTCAGGGCTGGAAGCAAACAAGGAGTTCTGGAGCCAGGGTGAGCTTCTGCCACCTCCTCCGCCAGCAGAGCAGCAGCCCCCCGGCCAGGGCTGCGGCGGCCCCTGGGGGGCTCCCGACTCAGGTGGCCAGGCGGCAGGGTCGCAGCACAGGGCAGGGGCGGCCTGGCCCTTCACTTCTAGCACCAAACCGGCTTACCGGGTGGGGATGTTTCAGAGACAAATCCAGCGGCAGGTCGCCTCACAGCCTGCAAAGCCAAAGCCTAATTCCTTCAACGACTCTCTCCCATTGAGAGCCATAGGCACCAGCCCCGCCCCAGGGAGCTCTGAGTCACTCTGCCCCTGCTCTGCGCGACAAAGTTGACACCCAGAGGAGGTAAGGCCAACAGGCCCCCACTCAAACCTCACCTGCCCGGCCCCAGGCTGCCGAACTGGCTGGAAGCGAAGGGGCCATTTGTGTTTAAGTGTTTATTTTTTATGTGCAAAGACTCCCCTGATGAGAATATCGTGTTGTGGTGAATGAGAAAGCCCCACGCAGGCAGAGAGGAGAATGCACATGGGTCTGCCGGAACCACAGTCGGTCTGAGCTTCTCCCAAACGTGGCTTTCCTTGCCAGCTCCCCTGCTCTCAGTATCTGCCTCTCCCCTGCCTGCACAGGCTCCCTGTTCCCAGCACAGCAGGTGCGGCCAGCTGGGCCCCCAGGGCTGTGACCCTAGAGTTCCTCCTGGCTTGGGACACCCTACAACAGAGACTGGGAGGAGAGGAGCAGGCGAGGGGACCCGTGGAGACAGCAGTGTGGACCCTGGGAGAGCCAGAGATGGGCGGCCAGCAGCGGTGCCTGGCTGCTCTTGCCAGAGGCACACGGGGAGCTCAAAGACCTTGCCCTGGAGCAAGGCTGGCACAAGGGCACCGCATGGGCAGCTCAGAGGGGCTGGGTGCGCAGAGCTGCAGACAGAGAGCCTAGCCCGCTGCTCCTAAACCCTGCGGGGCTCGGGCTCTGAGGGCGACTGCTGGCCATATTCAGGAGGCAGCAATGGCCCACTCGCCCTGGCAGCAAAGGCCACCCAGGGGTGGCACAGTGGCGCACGAAGGGGCTACTGTTTTCACTGCTCCAAGCCAGCCCCTCCCAGCCAGCCCCAGCCCCCCTGGGTGCTCTGCTCAGCCTCTGGCACCCTGCAGGCACCCGAGGGAGGAGGGCCAGCCAGCTGTGCAGAGACCCAGCCATGCCAACAGGAAGCCACCCTCCCCACTAGACCTCATCCCTCTGAGCCAGCTGGAGGGGCTGGGGCGGCTCCCTTGCTGTGTGTGTTGGGGGGGGGGGCGCGTGAGAAGTTGGAGACTAAGAGAAAGGCTGTGCTGCCTGGGAGAGGGGCCCGAGACTCCAGCACCCCTGCCCATCCCATCCGCAATCCTGGTTCCCGGGGCACTGAGCCCAGCCGTGATTGCCTTGCGAGCGCGCGCTTTTGGGGCGGGGGTGTCGGCCTGCATCGGAACCCAGAGGGGACCTCACGGCAGCAGCGGGCGTTGGAGACGGCCTCCCCCCCTCGGCTGCCCCCCACCGTGGGGCGCTCCGCACGCGCGCAGCGGCTGGCTCAGTGGAGACGCCAGGAGCCGGTAGGGCGCGGGCGCGGTGGGAGGTGTGCGGAGCCCGGGGTGCGCGGAGAACGCGAGGGAGGAGAGGGGCGAGAGCGAGGGAAGCGAGCGCGCCTGCCGGGCCAGCAGTGCGTGCGTGCCGCGAAGCCCAAGCCAGGCCAGGCTCTGTCCTGGGGACCGCGCCACTGCCCCAGACTGCAGGGACCGCAGGGTCTGGGGCTCTATTGCAAGCAGCCTCCTGCCCCGGCAGGCGGAGAGCCAGGAAGGAGCCTGGGAAAGCGAGTCTGGAGCGGGAACCCACAGCCGGGATCCGGAGAGGAGCGAGCCCGGCGCCCAGGGATAATCACGATCCCCAGCACTCCCGTGGAGGCGCGGTCCTGCTCCGAGGCTTCCCGGCTGGAAGGTGCACCCTCCCCCGGGGTTCCTCCTCATCTGTCCCCCCCCTGAGGCGCATCCACCCTCACCCGGACTTCCAAACCAGGAGGCTCCGGACAAAGCCCTGGAATGATGCGCCTCAACAGCTCTGCGCCAGGCAACCCTGGCGTGCTAGGCACCAGCCCTTTCCAGCGGCCGCAGCCAGGCTTGGAGGTTGCGCTCCTGGCCCCAGGGTTCGGCAACGGCTCCAGCAATGGGTCTGAGCCCATCTTGGCGGCGCCCAGCAGCGACCTGGACGTGAACACAGACATCTACTCCAAGGTCCTGGTGACGGTGGTGTACCTGGCGCTCTTCGTGGTGGGCACGGTGGGCAACTCAGTGACCGCGTTCACACTGGCGCGCAAGAAGTCCCTGCAGAACCTGCAGAGCACGGTGCACTACCACCTGGGCAGCCTGGCGCTGTCCGACCTGCTCATCCTGCTGCTGGCCATGCCCGTGGAGCTGTACAACTTCATCTGGGTGCACCACCCCTGGGCCTTCGGCGACGCCGTCTGCCGCGGCTACTACTTCCTGCGGGACGCCTGCACCTACGCCACCGCCCTCAACGTGGCCAGCCTGAGCGTGGAGCGCTACCTGGCCATCTGCCACCCCTTCAAGGCCAAGACGCTCATGTCCCGCAGCCGCACCAAGAAGTTCATCAGTGCCATCTGGCTGGCCTCGGCGCTGCTGGCCATCCCCATGCTGTTTACCATGGGCCAGCAGAACCGCAGCGCGGACGGCCAGCACCCCGGCGGCCTGGTGTGCACAACCATCGTAGATACCACCACGGTCAACATCGTCATCCAGGTGAGAGCCTTCTCCAGGGAGAAGGGCCAGGAGGAAGTGGGGCCCTGGGGAGCCCCATCTCGAGGAGGCATTCCTCACTCCCAAAGTAGATCCAGGGCGCACCTCTGGGTGCAGGGAGGGGTGCTACAGAGAGGTTACTGAGAAAGCTCACACCTGGGCACCTGGGAAGGGGCAGGGAGCCACGGAGAGGCCCGACCTCTTCCTCCCACCTTTCGTGTTGGAGTGGCCAGCCCCACCCTCTCCTCCAGTCCACTGAGGGGGCTGGACATGCGGCTGCCCCAGCACCAGACGTACCCCTGAGTACGCTGGGGAAGAGGTCCCATCTTCAGCTTTCCAAGGGCTTCGAGCCCCCGGGTTGCGTGCTATCCTCTGCAGCAGAAGCCAGCCAGGCTCCCTGGGCCTCCTGCTGCCCGGCTCCGTCCAAGCCTGGGAGCCAGAGCTGCACCTGATGCCACCGGGGGCTGGCTCCTAGTTTAGCCACAGTTTGCCCATCTGTGAAGTGGGTGATTGTGACATTGGCCTCAGCATAGGGAGTTGCCGAGAGCTTGGGAGAGCGCTCGCAGGACCCGTGGGTGGGTAGAAGCTCTCAGAGCACCATTACAGGTGTGGGTGGCCAGGTTTCTGCTGAGAAGACTGGGAGGTTCTGGTTAGGGTTCCGGTGACTAGAAAGGAGCGAGTGCCCAGGGTCTGAGCAGAGCACCGCGGGCACCTGTGTGGTAGCCCTCCTCGGGAGTCCGCTTAGAGGGGACGGACATCCAGCGGGCCGGGTTCCACACGGGGCAGGGGGAGCCAGCGCTGAATCAGCAAAGGCCCGGGCCGGGGGAGGTGTGCATGAAGGAAGGTGGGCAGAAACGATGCTTTGAATAGTGTCCTGGACCTCGGACCTCGGTGACCGTGAGGGTGCGGGGCTGGGAAAGATGGGGCGGAGGGGCTGGGCAGCAAGTGTGCTGTGCTGGACTACAGGGCGCAGGGCACTGGCTGTCCCCATCTGGCTAGCCCTCCCCAGCAGGAGCTGCCCGCAGCCTCCCAGAGAATTCTATGGTTGCCTCGGAAGCCCCAGGATGAGGGGGTGCCGTGCTGGGGAGATGGCGGTGCTGGGGTGGGGGCCGTCAGCTGCTGGGCTGTGCCTGACCCTGGCCAGCCACCTTTGACATGGGTCATGGGTGCAGAGAAGAGCTTTCAGTCCTGCTGGGCTGGGTGCAGAGCCGCTGGCTACAGGTGACCCTGCGTGGAGCCCTCGGAGCACACTCCTGGCAGGAGACCCTCAGAGCTCAGCTTCCCCACCCAGGGTCCCCCCCACCCCTGCACCAGAGGCCGAGGCAAGCGGTGCTGTGTGTGGAAAACAGGGAAACGACCTGGCCTGGCCTCTTTGAGGTCTCATTTTTCTTTCCCCAAGCCACCCAGGAAGCTCTCGCTCACCCGCAGTGGGGCCTGGGCGCAGCAGCCCCGACCTGGCATCTTGACCCATCAGGCAGGCAACTGCCCCAGGAGCTACCTGGGCCCAGACCCGCCCTCCTGGCCCTGGCGGCTCAGAAGTCTGGACTTGGCTAATAATCAGCAGAGTAGGGGAGGGGTTAAATCCACCTCAACCCCCAGAAAGTGCCCTCCCCCTCCTGACGCGTGGCCCCTCCGTTGGGCCCATGGACTCAGACCTCTGCATCACATCGCAAAGCGCCCCCCAGATTGCCGTTGGTCTACACTGGTTGCTTGGCAGCTGTGAGGCGACTGGGCCGGGTCCTGGTCATTCACGCACCAGGGTGTTTATTGTGCGTCAGCCCCGGGACAGGTTCCCTTCTGCAGGGACAGGTTCCCTTCTGAAGCAGACGAAGCCCGGCCAAGTGTTTACTAAACACTTGTTGGCTTCATTAGCACCCTTGGAGAACAGGAACATGACAAGCTTCCATTTTTCTTTAAAAGGCTCAGCTGCCTTCTTGAAACAACTGGTTATTAGGACCCTCTTCCATTTGATGCTAAAGGGCTCCGACCCGGCTCCTTGGGGCCAGAACACCAGCCGCCCTCAGTGTTTGAAAATAACACTCCTAAGATAGGCCGGGCCCTGCCCTCCCGCACAGACAGCATTGGTGTTTCAGGAGCTGTTTTCTGGGGTGTTTGTGGTATCCAGTGGCTTCCCAGCTGCTCTGGCAGACCTGGCGAACGTGGGTACTCTCCAACTCCTGGCCAAGCAGGGCTGACCGTCCTCCCCCTGCTCCTTCTTGTTGGCCACACCTGAAAATGTGGAGGCACAAGCCAATAAAATGGCCCTCTTTCCAAAGCAGGGCCCTCCCAGCCTGAGCGCCCCACGGGCTGCGGCCCTCCGCGTCCGCGGGAGTCTGTCCTGGGCACTTGCAAACAGAAATTGTGCTGAGAAATGAACTGGGCGTGGTAGAGAGATTTCTGAGCACCTTGGCATTGTCTCTGCTGAGGAGAGCCAGCGGTGGGTGTGTGGCCTGGGTGCAGGGTGGCAAGGAGGGCCGGGTGGCGGCCAGGACATGGTACCCAGGCTTCTCCAGAGTCCTGAGACCTGGCCTCGGGACTGGCAAGTGGCTGGGAAGGAGAATTAGGAGCCTGGGGCGCCTGAGGGTTCGCTGCACCCTGTGGACTCAGCCAGAGTCCTGTGTGGGCCTGCCACAGTCCAGGCTTCTGCTCTGGCCTCGTGATGCTCAAACCAGTGCCAAGTGCCTTTTACCATGAGACCCCTTTGCTCTTGCCAGACAATGCTGGGCAGGGCTTGTTGGGTTTGGATACTGGGGGTGGAACCCAGGGGCATTCTATCTCCAAGCTATACCCACAGACCTTTTTAAAATTTTTAATTTTCTTTGTGGTACTAGGGGTGGAACCCAGGGGCTTTTCTACCTCCAGGCTATACTCCCAGACATCTTTTTATATTTTATTTGGAAACAGGGTCTCACTAAGTTGCTGAGAGCCTCACTAAGTAGCCGAGGCTGGCTTCGAACCTGTGCGATCCTCCCGTCTCAGCCTCCCAAGCGCGGGGATTACAAGCGTGCGCCACCACACCTGGCAAAAATTTTTAATTTTTTTTTTGAATGAGCCTCTCGTTGCTGAGGCTGGTCTCAAACCTACATCCTCCTGTCTTAGCCTCCCAAGTACTGGGATTACAGGTGCATGCCATCATGCCTGGCTAGGGGTTTGTTTTTGTGTGTGGCCATGGGAGCGGTAGTCTCTAGAAAAATTTAAAAGGATGCAACTCTAACTTGGTGCCCCCAAGCCCGCTCCCCTCTCCACGAGTGTGCAAAGAATGGCTGGGGGGTGGGGGGGCTCAGGTCCTCTCATCCCTGCTGGCAGAGAGCTCCTGCTCTGTACCTAGGTAAATGAGAGGTCATGTAGGGACAGCACGTGTCCGGGGCAGTGGGCTGGAGTCCAGGCTGGACCAGTGGCGGCCCAGGGCTCAGAGCAGGTGGCCTTGTTGAGCCTATGCAAAACAGAGATGCCACAGGGTCCTGGGTCCGCGTGACAGGGATGCTGGAGTGGGCCAGCCCCTGGCGGTGGTGAGATCTGAACCAGACTCTGCTGTCGGGCCCCACGCTCACTCTTCTCTCCACACCTGTACCTTCATGACAAACTCCCCGGATGCATGAACATAGGGCCCGCTGGAGCTTCAGTATGGCCACCAGCCCCGAGACCAGCAGTGCAGAGCCCTGGCCTCTCAGCCAGAGCTCGGGAGGGCTCCTTCGGTCCCCACGCACTGTCCTCCTCAGCCAGGGAGCCTGGCTCTGGTCCAGCCTCCCTGCTCACCATTTGTACTCTCAGGAAACTTCTGTCCTAGTCAGTGCAAGCGGGAGTGCTCCTCCCTGCGTGTGGACCCTGGCTTCAGGGAGCGCAGCTGGGCGGGGAGTGCACACTCCTTCCGGGGCAGGATGAGGTTGGGATCCATGCCATGTGACAAGCCACAGCCCGGGGGCCTTGGCAGATTGGCTGCAAGGTGACTTGGCAAGATTCTGGAGAAAGAGATCAGCTGAGCCCTGTTTCCATGAGGAAGAAAATTGGTTCCAACAAAGTCAGGCCAGGGCTCCCTGTCTCCGTGTTTCTGCCCTGTGCCACTGGGTGGTGCCCGGCAATCCCTGCATGAGGAGCATCCTTAGTTTAGGAACACACTGACATGCATGCGCGTGCACACACGCACGCACGCGCGCACGCACGCACGCACACTGAGATCCAGAGTCGGACATCTGTAAATTGCTCTCAAATGGATCAGGCAAAGGTACTTGGGTCTGGCAGCAGGAGGACACAGGGGCAGGAGCCGGGCAGCGTGCTGGCCTGCCACCAGAGTGGGGCGGCATCGGCAGACCTGGCGAAAAGGGAGAGGGATCTTTGTACTACTATTCTTGCAACTTTTATGCAATTTGGAAATCTTCAAGTTAAAGAGTAGCAAAAGGGACAGAGGATTCCAAGGAGCCAGAGGGGGCCTGCCCTGCCCTCCTCCCCAGGGGTGGGAAACAGCCGCACACGTGTGCTTCTGCTGTCCGGCCCCTCTCTGTCACCAGGCCTTGGTTTTCTTTTCTGCAACATGAGGGGCTGAGGGTCACTGGAGAAGGACAAAGGACCGTGCGCTTCCTCCGGTCTGAAAAGCCCATGTCCCGCTCCAGGTAGAGGCTCGGCGTGTTGATGGGCACCTCCTCTAGCTCTACCGGTGCCTGCTGCCCTCTGACAAGGCTGTCACGGTCTCAGCGTGCACACAGCCTGGCCAGTCCAGAACCCATGAGAAAGCCCCTCACAGGCTGCTAAGGAAGCCCCATGCAAATGTCTCCCACGGCACGCTCTGCAGATCTGCAGCCCAGCCAGCTCCCGGAGCTGTGATCTGCCCAGAGTCCAGCTCCTGAGCCGAGGGGCCGAGGAGAGGGGCTCATTCTGGGTCCCTGCAGGGAGCACCATCTCAGGGCCTCCGGTGTCTGAACACGATGCCCAGCGCTCCGCGGGATACACGTGGCTGTTTATAACAGGAGCACTCGTCCAGTGGGCCAAACGAAAGTCTTCTGCAAACTTCAAACACTGCCTACTTTTAAAAATATCTGAGGCAGCTTAAGATAAAAGACTCTGGCTCAAAGAAATTATTAACACAAGGTTGCAAAAGAACACATAACCAAGATACAGAATGACCCTAAAAGTATAAAGTCAAGGACAGCACCATGTTTGCATAAATCTTGCAACTGGGGCTTATTAAAAAAAAAAAAGAGCAGTATTATTTGGACTTTAAAACATTTTTAGCCCGTTGTCTGTGAAAAGGTGAATTTATTGTAAATTTCAATAACTCTCCTTTGACATATTTAAAGGTTAAGAGCATTCTTCAGAGAGCTCTGTGTTATTGTAACTCAAAAACGGCTCCTCTCTTTAAAAAGACACCACACTTCCAGCCTCTTGAGGTTCAGAGAGCACCGGAGCTGTTTAGGAACAGTCCCGGTGCGGGAATTACTAACCTGTAGCCACTCACAGCAAAGCACGTCTGGAGCATACCTTCCCAGCTGTTTGGCAGGACCAGGCAGCCCCTGCTGGCTCCCAGGGCCGAGGAGGGACACAGCACGTCTGGGTCATGTCACCGGGGAGCCTCGTTGGCTGTGCAGACTCTGTGCTGGTCTGGAGCCGAGCGAGGGCTGTTCATTTGTATATCTGTCTGCCTTGGGCTGGGTGCCCAGCAGGATGTGCACAGTAGGAAGCGGCTGTCCTGGGTCACTATTTATTGCTTGGAGAGGAAGGAGGAGCCGTCACATCTGGGTTGATCCAGTTTAGGGTCTGGCTCCAGGACCCTGGGACCCCAGCTCACCCACGGTCCCACAGCCCCTGGCTGCTCCCAGGCACCCTTAAAGGATGGCTAGAGTGAGCAGGGGTCCTTCCAGGGATCCTCTGGGAGCCAACAGCCCGAAGCGCCCCCTCTGGACTCTTATCGGGATGGGTACCCCAAAACATCACTCTGTGCCAGTGAGCCTGGGGGCAGGACCACGCCAGGGGAGAGGGCTGATGTCTCTGAAGAGGCTCGAGTGGCCATGCCTCTCACTGCACGGTCTCCAGGAGGTCTTCCCATGCCTGAAGGTCAGGGGTGAGACCCTGCATCCTGTGCAAGAGGCAGTAGCCAAAGGACAGACAGAAAGACCTGAAGCGATGCTGCGTCTGTGTGCCAGCGTGTGCAGGAATCAGAGAAGGGGACCGTTACCCTCGATGGCCACTCCATCCCCACGGGCCTGGCTCGAGTTTGAGGGTCCCAGGTTCTGCCCAGCCATGAGGCCCAGGTGCTGAGGTATACTGTCCTCTCAGGGGACCGGAGCCACCAGGCAGGCTGGACTGCATCTGAGATGGGGCGCCTGAGGGACCTGGTACCAGGGCCCAGGCTCAGGGGGCCACCATATCAATCCCAGCCCCTGGGGACGGCGGGGCCCTCCGTACCCTCGGAGGATAAGCCCCCGGCAGCAGGGTAGACACCGGCGCGGTGACCGGGTCAGGACCAGCTGAAATGAACGTCTCTGAACAGCAAGCCGGGCGCCTCCGAGAGCCCCGGGCTGTCAAACTCGCCGCAGACTGGAAGCCAGTAATTGCAGGGCTCTTGGGCGGGTTAAGTCCTGTTAAACTTCCTGCAATTAATTTTCCTGACAGCTTGTTTAAAAGGAGCCTGTCTAGTGTATTAAAAAATAATACCTGCGTTCACGCGCGAGCAGCTCAGAGATGCTCAGAAAGCTTCCAGGTAAATCCAGCCAGATAGTCATGTTTTGAGAAGCTCTAACCTCCACGCCATCTGGGCCAAGGGGCACAGGAACCTCTGTGCCGCAGAGCATACGTGGAAGGCCCCGCGGCCCCTGTAACACCAAGCCTCAGAAACGTATCCTCTCATAGAGCCAGAGGCCGGAGGGCCAAAGTCAAGGTGTCTTGGGGTGATGCTGGGGAGGGTCCTTCCTGCCCTCCGGCTCATGTCCAGCCTCATGGACAGGAAACCTGGCCCTTTGCTGGTGCCCACAGCCACCTGGGGGGAGATGCTGATAGCCCAGGGGGCCAGGGGGTCCTGAGCAAACCCAGGCCTCACCCCAAGGCCCAGGACCGGCCATGGCTGAAGCCGAGGAGCCACACAGAGCACGGGGTTTAAGGTGTGGCTCTGGGGGAGAGGGGCCCTGCGTCCTCCTGGACTCGCTCCTCTCCTCGCCCCTTTCTTCTGTGCGTGTGCTCGACTGCGCGCTACGGTGGGCACAGGGGTGGCCCCGGCCTGCGGGTCTGCGGCGGGCAGCAGTGCTGAGGCTCCTGGACACGCTTTAGCGAGAAGCCACCGCGGGAGTCAGTGGACTTGTCATCACTCCCGTCAGGCGTAGCAGCCAGGCGGGCCGTGGCCTGGGAGCCACAGAAAGAAGCACCCACTTATGTGCTGTGAATATTCATGTGAACATTGGACTTGCAAATGCCAAGCAATTTAAATGTCACAGATGCCTGGGGCTGTCTCTCTGAGAAGCTCAACAGAGAGAGTGCATCTTGATCACTGGCAGGACAGGGGGCGCGATTCTCTCCCCGTACGGCCATCAGGGAGGCCTCTGCACCCGTCACAGCCCAGGGGGGTGAGAACTGGCGCTGACTGAGGGAGACCACGGCTGGGGGCCCTATGGAGTGACTGTGTGGTGCCCGTGGGCACTGCTCCCTGAACCAGACCAGCAGCTCAGAGATGGCTCTTTCCCCTGGGCAGGCTGCTCTTCCGTGTGGAATCCCAAACTCCAGCTTTCTAGGTCAGGAAGAGAAGTTCTAGAAGGCTCCACTGTGACCGGCGTACTGTCTCCCCTGCAGTCCAGGGTGGGCCACGTGGTCTGGGGAGGAGAAGGCAGGAAGGGGGGCAGGGCCATCATCCCACCCGGGGTCTCATCTGATGAGGGAAAGAAGGCTCTGAGCTGCGTAAGTGGAGCTCGGAGAGGAGTAATTACTCTGGTGAACATATAATTAATAGACTTCACAATAAAGTATTCCAGCAGCCTTACATAATTGACCACATCATTGAAGGCACTTTTGAACATCGACCCAGCCCCAAGGTGGGGGCTCTTGATTACCCCATCTTATGATGTGGGCCTGCAGGGGTGTGGAAGGAAGCCTCTTCCTCAGGTGCATGCAGCTGGGGTGGCCATGGGCCTGTCTTGTCTGTCTAAGCTGCTAATTCTCAAGCCCACTTCTGAGCCTGGGTGGGGAAGGTGCAAGGGGGCCCAGGGCAGGGGACTGTGATCTGGAGTAAGAACTTGGGTGCCTTCTCTGGAAAGACTTGTGCAATCTCAGGTGTGGCTACTTGGCATGGCCAGCTGGTGTATAAAAGAGAAGCTGAGCCCTGCTTCTGGAAAGCATGGCCCCATTCACCAATTTCGCTTGTACCTTCTTTTATATGTGGTTTAAAATGAACAGCCCACCCTTGGCCTCGTGCCGATCCTCGCACACTCTATTTAGGGGTGACCTGGAGGCCCAGGTCTCAGCTGACCAGAAATGGGGCTAAGGCCACTCCTTGGGGGATCAGCCACAATGACAGGTTCTGGCCCAAGTGCTGCCCCATGGAGCTGGGGGGGGGGGTGGACACCACCTTAAAATGACTCTGCAAGGCTTCCCCAAAGAATAGAGCCTCCCTGTCCAACGTGGCCCCATCTGAACAGAGATGAACTTCAGAGTTCACCTGGGCTTTCAAAGAGTTAATGAAGGAAACGATGTATAGTATCTCAGGGTTTCAGTGGACTTTCTTACTGCTGCTCTGCCCAAAACACCCCGCCACACAGCTTACAGGAAGGAAGGCTTGTTTGCTCACAGTCCTGGAGATTTCAGGCGTTCAGTCCATGTAAGGCCAGGTCACATCACAGAGCTCAGGGCCGGCAGGGAAAGGCAGAGAGAGCGAGAGAGCGCACAAGAGTCCTTTTCCCACATCACAGAGGCCATAAGCAAGAGAGCTAGTGAAGGGGGTTCAAGACACACGCACAGTCCCTAAGGCCACAGCTCCGGGGGCCCACCTCCTTCCAGCCGCACCCTGCCTGCCTAGATTACCACCAATAAAGCCATTGCAATGGATTCATCCACTGTTTAAATCAGAGCCCTCATGCTTTACTCTCACCACCCCTGAGCACTGAGTTCTTTCAGGGGACATTCTGTATCTAAACTTAACACTCACTAAAACTTTCGCATATTGAAATGAGAATGTTTTGGGCCCATAGAGTTAAATATATTACCACAGTTATTTTATTTTATTTTTTATTTTTGGTGATACTGGGGTTCCTGGAAACCCTTCTACCTCTGGGCTACACTATTAGATATATATTATTTGGAAACAGGGTCTCCAAATAGAACCTTCGTGATCCCCCTGTCTCCCCCTCCCAAGCGCAGGGGTTACAACCGTGCGCCACCACGCCTGGCATTACCACAGCTATTTCTACCTGTTTCTACTTTTACAGTATGGCGACTCTAACCTCTCAAACCCTCCTATAGCCTGCACAGTCTTGCCCTGCCCGGCCAGGGCTCTCTGGCGTGTGCACATGTGCACATATGTGTCTGGGGAGTGTCTGGAGCCTGACCAGGCCCCCTGTGTGGGGGGCCTTCCTCCTAGCTCTGAGGTCCCCCTCTGCTGAGTGACAGAGACACAGGCTGTTCCCAGGCACTCCTGGGGGAGAGCAGGCAGCAACTCAGAACCGACAGCCTCCTGTCACAAATGGCGTGCGTGAACAAAGGAAGAAGCCGGCTCCCCTCCTCCCGTTCCGCCAGCTCAAGCAGCGGTGGGGCGGAGGCCTACGTGCCGGTCTTTCTATCCAGGTGCTCAGGCCAGGTTCTCCGCAGAGGGCCCAGAGGAGACTGCCCGGAAGGTCAGCCTGTCCGCGCAATGATCGCCAAACAGCCCAGCCGCCTGCCAGCCCCATTCCCGCCCCGCAGTTGCTGGACTGCGGAGGAGGGACCGACAGCGGAGGAAGGCCCTGCAGGAGAGAGGATGAATGCCTCATTTACTCCCCTCAAAGCCTGGTGGCGTTTAGGCAAGATTGCGGTCTCCCTCCAACAAAAATCCCAACGTACAGCCTCGAAATGCTCAGTCTAACAAACGAACCAATTATGTCTGTGACAGACACATTATTAGGAGGAAGATTAGACTCCTTTCGTGGGTGGGTCGGGGCAGAGGGAAGGAGCCCCTCCAGCCTCCGTGTGCTACTGAGAGACAGACGAAGCCCCCAGGCCCCTGCGGGTGCAAAGCGCTCAGGCCAGCCCCCATGCACTGCCAGGTGCTGCGGGCGGCTGATGTGGAGTCCCGGCCCCCTGGGTGGAGGGCAGAACACTGAGCACATCACAGGGCAGAAGGGACACCCTCAGGCCGGGGGCCAGGGAGGAGAAGGGACCCGACGTTTCCTTCACAGGGGTCTGGCCTGAACCCCACATTTGAATTCCCTATTCAGCCAGTCCCTTCACCTCGGGTCTGGACGGCAGGGGTCCACCATCTAGACCTGTAACTTCTTCCCCAAATGAGAACCAGTGTGGGCTGATTATCATTCAGGCCTGGTCAGCCCAGTGGAAGGTTTTTTCTGAAACTCATATTCGCAGTGTAAGGGGGGCTGGTTAGCAGCCTGGGGCCTGCAGATGCTGGGGTGCTAGACAGAGGTGCTGGAGCTGCAGGGTGCTCTCACACCCCAGCTCAGGTGGAACAGGGCAGGGGGCACGCAGGCTCGCGCCCAGCCCCGGGTACCCTTGACAATACGACTTGGTTACTCCGCGCAGGGTACCGATCCACTCCTTGCTCAGAGATTCTTCTGGCCCCACTTTGTTCAGGACAGATGTTGCCAGGACCGGCTCACAGTGCATGGCCCGTGGTCAGGATCACAAGCGCCCAGCATGGGACGCAGCACACAGGGCCATAAGTCAAATCTGGCCCCTGTCCTACAGTTGCAGATCAAATTTTATTGGCACACAGCCCACCTGTTCATTTGCACAGTCTGCCTATGTCTGGGCTCAGGTAGACAAGTACATAGCTGTAGCCGAGACTGTCTGGTTACAGGTGAGACACCAGGAGCACAGCTCGGTGCGACGCTTCCCCAGGGCCAGTCAGGCCCCCAGCTTTCAAGCTCAGAGTAGCAACCCTTCCCAAGGCCATGGACTGGTGGTCCCTGGCACCAGCCTCCCGCCTGCCCCAGAGGGCCAGCGGCCAGCCCCATGGTCCTCAGTGGGCGGCTTCACAGAGGGCCAGGAGCTTGAGCTCCGAGGTGGACCTGCCCACCACTCCCACAGGGCGGAACCGGCCCAGGATCACCAGCCACGCAGCACCTGGGCCTGCCCACTCTTCACTGCCTAGAAAGAGAACCTAGGCTCTCCTGCCCACAGCACAGGTGCGTGCACGCGCACACACACACACACACACACACACACACACACACACACAACTGCAAGTCTGCGCACCACACCATTCATAAAATAGAAACCCAGGCCTGCTAGCTACTGTAAAGAACAAGGCTGTGTGGCTGCAAGGAACAAGCAGAGCAAACCCAGTGTTGTGCGTGGCCTGCAGGGGAGGGGGGGGGTCTCTGTGGCTCTCGCTGCTCCCTGCATTCTGGGCAGCGCGTCCCTCCCCACGGCAGCTCTCGGCCTCCCCGCCTCTCCAAGTTTCCAGGTCGGTCCCAGCATCCTCCACTGAGGTGCTCAGACCCCAGGAGCCAGCAGGGTCTGAGCGCACAGGGCAGTACCACCCTGTGAGCGATTTTAAGGAGTGCTTGCTCCTAATCACTCTCAGGGCCTGGAGCTGATGCCTTCAGACTCACACAGCGTCACAGCCGGAGACACTGCTGCCTGAGGCACCGGGCTCACAGGTCGGGGGACAAGATCGGAGCCTGATGAACCTGGGACAAGGCCAGGTTGGGGAAGAGCCCAGTTTTGCCTTGGTTGGGGCGAGTCCTCCTGGGCCGGGGCTCTGAGGGGACGTGGGTGGCTTCTCCCTGCCCTCTTTACTCTCCAGGCCACCCCCAAGCCTCTTCCGGCTCGTGAGGACACTGGGCTCTGTGTCCAACATAATCAGATTGGTCTAAGCAGGGGTGGAGCACTAATTCTATTGAAACGCAACGAGATGCTAGGGACAGCAGATGTTCACGTGGCCACCTCACCAGTCGACAGCAGTTAGACATTGGGAAGAGCAGGCTGTGTGCTAAACTGCCCCACGATTACATAGCAAGAAGACATACTGCACTCCGTGGGCTGGAGGCTCGGCCGTGGAGCCACGGGCGGTAGAGGGGCAGGCAGGAGCGTCCTCATGGAGTCCCCGCAGCCCAGCCCGTCTCGGCCTCCCAGGCTTTGCCTCCTGGGACAGCCTAGGACTTCGCACAAACTCCTGGAAAACCCCAGCCAAGGCCTGCAGGTCCCCGGCTCTCCTGGCTTGGAGCAGAGAACTTTTCAGATGGTTTGGCATCTGTCAAAGGCACGAGACGAGGTTCCAAAACACCCCGTGCTGAGTGAATTGCTTCACTTTTAATCCTTCAGATCAAATTAGTGCCCCGGGTTTCAGAAAAATGCAAACAAAGGACTTATTAGCAAACCCGATTGAACTGGCTGATTTAGAGGCAGGGTGAGCAGCAGCCAGTTCTTACACACAGGGAGAAGCCAAGCCATGCAAGACTGCACTCAAGACATACTTCTCCACAGGAAGAGCAGGACTGCTGTCGCAGCTAATGATGGAGACCAGTGTGGGCTTGAGCTCCGCGGAGCACCCAAGCGGGGCGTGGTTTCCTGACCCAAGAAATAATGCGAATGTTAGGTCACCCACCAGGTTCCTTCCTGCTCACGAGAGCGGCTAGACGCACAGGTGGGCCCCGGCCTGGGCTGCTCTCAGATCCACGCCACCATGACGCTGTGAAGCTACCTGCTGCCGCTTACCAGGTGTCCCACCGACTTGAACATTTTAAAGGGCTTTTGGGTGGCAGCTATTTGAAAGCATGGCAAACAGAGCTTCCCGGTGCAGGTGGCTTCAGTGCATCTTTGAGAAGTGCCGAGAGGGCTGAAAGCAGCTTGCCACCCCGGCTTCTATGCTCAGCGAGTTATCAAGTCGCCTACCAAGATGTGCTGTGGCTCTGGCCCGAGGCGCTGCCCACCCTGCTATGCCGAGCTGGGGGCAGGGGCCTTCCAGAGGCTGCACACAGGTGGCACAGGGCAGCGCTGTGGAGAAGGCCATTTCCCTAATCCGATTGAGACCTCTGCGCTGAGTTAGTGGCCTCCCAGCAGCCGGGCTGGTGCCAGGCCTGCAGCAGAGCCGGCTGCAGACAGGATATAGTCCCAGAGGGGTTTCTGTTCTGCCAAGTTCAAGCTCAGACGGTGGTCTCTGTGGCTCCAGCCACCAGGAGGGGAAAGACTCCAACTCCCACATCCAGCACTCTGGTGCACGGCAAGGCAGAGAGGGTGGCGCCTGCAGAGGTCGCAGGCTGCTCACCCACCCCCCAGCCTTGGAGGAGGAGGCCCAGAGGACTCCCAGTGGGCCCCTGCCCAGGCCCAGGGTCCCCACCCCGCCCCAGCCCCACAGATCATCATCCTCGGCACGGGGCACTGTCCATGGTGCTGACCCCTGAGTCTCAGCAATCCTCTTATGCTTTGAATCCTCTCCCCAGACACGGCTGCACAGGGCCCGGCTCTCGGGCAGCCTGCGGGGTCCCTGGGGCTGCAGCTTTGTCATGTGTGTCATCTGTCTCAGTCCTCCGAGGACCAGCACTGGGCAGTCGCCCCGCATGATCTCACTCTTGGGACATTTGAGAGACCCTTTCTGCTGCCTGGGCCCTAGTGTCCCCCCTCTGATGTAAGGAAAACTCACCGGGGTGCAGATTCCTTTCACCCCAATATTCCCCAGTTCCTGGAAGGAGAGGCAACCGTGGGGGCCTTGTTCACCCCAGGGCACCTGTCCCGGGACATGTGCCAGGAAGGCAGAGAGACCTTCTGTGTGTTTCTGTTTCATGTGGCAGAGGCAGCTCCTTGCTGGGCTCTGACACCTCAGGATCCCGGGGGAAGCGGGTGGGTTTCTCTTCAGAGCCAAGCCAGGTGCACATGGCGCCTCCCCCCACCCCGCTCGCTCTTGCCCTAAGCTACTGTCTTGGGCCACCTGACGCCTGTGGTCATCCAGGGCCCCTAGTGTGACAGAGGGGTGCCCTGGCTGACAAGAGTGCTCCCAGGATGCACTATGGCACGGCCCCCAGCCCACCCACGTGAGAAGAAGGGTGGGAGTTTTGAGAACCCCGGGAACCTGCCCCAGGTCAGCGCATGCAGAGGGGGCTCTCTCCACATCGGAGACCTGTCCAGGGGTGGGCACAGGGCCCAGACTGGCTGGGGTGCGACCAGCCCCAGGGGCCACCTGGTGGAGCTTTGTGAAGGAGGCCTGCCCCCCACCTGCCCGCTGCAGCACTGCAGCCACGGTGGTCTCTACAAAGCTGCTGGGGTTTGGAGACGTCCTCAGCAATCTGTGCACAGTCCTGCTCACCTTGGGTGGCCGCTGGGCTGTGAAGCGTCCCTGACTGAGAGCCGTTTCCTTATCTAGACTCAGTGGGATTCATTAAAGGGAAAAGGACCCTGGTAGAAATGGAGGCTGAGGCAGGGGATTCCTGGATTCGCGGCCAGCCTCAGCTACTAGGGCCCTCCCCAACTTAGTGAGATTCTGTTTCAAAATAAAGAATAAAGAGCTGGGCGTGGTGGCACACACTTGTAATCCCAGCACTTGGGAGGCTGAGACAGAAGGATCACAGGTTCAAGGCCAGCCTCAGCTACTGAGTGAGGTCCTCCACAACTTTGTGAGACTGTGTTTCAAAATAAAAAATAAAAAATAGGGCTGGGGGTATAGCTCAGAGGTAGAATGCCCCTGCATTCAATCCCCAGGAATACAAAAATAAAAATAAAAGAAGCTTGAAAGGTTCTGCCAAAAAGCCATTTGAACCAATAAACAAATCAGTAAAGTTGCGGAACACAAAATGCGCCACAGTTTCTATGTTACAACATAAGAATCGGTGTGTTTCTGTATACTAACAATGAGCTAACTGAAAAGGCGTCAAGGAAGTATCTCCTACAATATCTACAAAAGCATGATAAAACAAAGTAGGGATAAATGTAACCGAGGAGACGGGGACCTGCACAACTGCAAACCCCGTGAAAGGGACCGCGGAAGGCGCATGTAAGTGAAGAAAGGTTTATGCGCCAAAAGAACTAATTTCTTAAGCCGGGCATGGTGGCGCACGCTTGTAATCCCAGTACTTGGGAGGCTGAGACAGGAGGATCATGGTTCTCAGACTGCCTCAGCAACTTAGTGAGATCCTGTTTCAAAATAAAAAATAAAACTAAGCTCGGCAGTAGAATGCCCCTGGGCTCCATCCCCAGTACCACACACGCACACAAAGAGTTAATGTTCGTAAAATGTCCATAGCCACAAAGTGATCCCCAGGCCCATGGCATCTAATTAAAATTCTGCTGCCATTTTTCACAGAAGTAAGATAATCCTAAACAGCCACAAATAGCTAAAGTAATCTTGACAAAGAACAAAGCTGGAGGTATCACACTTCACAATTCGAGGCATATTACAGAGCTGCAGGACTCAAAAAAGCATGGTCCTAGCATAAAAACAGTACAGGCCACCGTCCGGAATAAAGAACCCAGAGATAAACGGGCACCATGCGGTCAACTCATCGTTGACTGAGGTGGCGGGACTAGTAAACAGCAGAGAAGAATAGTCTCTTCAATACCTGGTTCTGGGAAACCCGGATACCCACAAGCAAAGGAATGAAATTGGACCCTGTCCCACACCACTGAAAAGTCACACACACACACACACCCCTTCATGATTTCTATTAGTAATTTTTTTTTTTTTGGTGGTACTGGGGTGGAACCCAGAGGCTTTCTACCTCCGGGCTATACTCCTAGACCTATTTTATATTTTATTTGGAAACAGGGTCTCACTAAATTGCTGAGAGCCTCACTAAGTAGCTGAGGCTGGCTTCGAACCTGTGCGATCCTCCTGTCTCAACCTCCCGAGCGCGGGGATTACAAGCGTGTGCCACCACGCCCGGCTTAAAGGATACTTATTTTGCTCAAGAAGAAATGTGTGGTGGCACGCACCTGTAATGCCAACTATTGGGGGGCTGAGGCAGGAGGATCGCAGGTTCAAGGCCAGCCTGGGCTGCTCAGCCTGAGCCCCTGGGTGAGGCCCGTGGCTCTTCCCAGCCTCCCGCACCTTGCCTGTGGATGTGACTCTCCTTGTTTGCTAGGGGGTGGAGGGGTCTCCCAGCCCAGAGTGGGGGGCCGATTACATAAAAAGGGCTGAGGCTGAAGCCCCAGTCCATGCCATGAGCCTGGGCAAGAGAAGGCCAAGTTGGCCATGCACCCCTGCCCGCCACGATCCAGAGTTCACGCAGTCCCCAGGGAGGAGGTGTGGAGGAGGCAGCTGGCGCTCTGTGGGCACCCGGCCCTGGGCATCTTGTATGAACACACACCACCTGGTGCGCACTCTCTGGTCAGGGTGGGCACCTCTCTCACACCCTGGGAACCTCAGGATCAATGGCCTGGACTCCTTCCAGATGGGGGAGCTGCTGGGGGCTCAAGCCCAGAACCCACAATTCACCCCGTCGGCCTCAGAGGCAGCTGTTTGTCTCCCGTGCTCAACAAGAGGCAGTATTTGGAATGTTTTGACAGTCGAAGCCTGCATTGGGAACATCCCTGTGTTTATAGACTCCCCAGGCTGCAGGGACTGCCTCGTCAGGAGAGCCAGGGGCTGCGGCTGCAGGAGCCCTGCCGGCCACAGTGAGCAGGGCGCTCCCTCCCCCTCTGCACGGGCCCAGGAGCCGCCTGCGGGGTAGTGAACCGCCAGCACTTCTGGGTGGCCGCCCTGGGTCTCCGTGGCTGCCAGTGCTGCTCAGAGGACTCAGGTCTGACCACTGTCACAGAAGGAGGTCTACTGACGTGTTTTGTTCCTGTCCTGAGTGGTCACTCCAGCTCGGGGAGGCGGCACAGCGACTGCCCTCTCTGGCCAGGCCAGGCCATGTGGTTGAGCAGGTGTCCATGAAGAGGGGTCTTGGCCTAGCATCACTGAAGGAGCTGGACTCGGGCTCAGACAGGCCTGGGCCCAAACCCGTGCCCTGCCGCATCTGAGCTGGTGGCCTTGGGAAAGACCTCAGCCTCTCTGAGACTCAGTTTCCCCAGATGCAGAGAGGAAGTTGGAGGTGGGGTGGGGCCCAGGTGCCGATGAGAAGGGCTGGCACTTTCAGTGCCCCAAGAGGCAGCCGGTGGCATGAAGGCTCTGTGTTAGTCAGCACGGGTGTGAACTGTCCGTGTTCTCAGATGTGAACTGTCTGTGTTTTCAGGTGTGAACTACCCATGTTCACGGGCATGAACTTTTCTTGTTCATGGGTGTGAACTTTCCGTGTCCACGGGTGTGAACTGCCCGTGTTCATGAGTATGAACTCTTCATGTTCACAGATGTGAACTTTCTGTGTCCACGGGTGTGAACTGCCCGTGTTCGTGGGTGTGAACTGTCAGGGTGGCTGCTGAGTTCAGCTGCCTTGGAGCGGCCACTCCGCGGGGGCTGAGGCTGTGGGCAGGAAGTGCCCAGATCTGGGAACCATTTCGAGTCTGGCTGATTGCCACCACAGAGACATCTGGAGACGGGGCCTCACTGTTGGTCTAAGATGGGTCTGTCGATCTCTTCTTCCGAGCCCACATGGGGTCGAGTGGAGACACTGGCTGGGAGTCAGGCTTTAACAGGTGCCAGGGGACAGCCTGGGCTTCTGGGCACCCTGGATGGGCCGAGCCTCCGCACTCCAGCCCTACCACTCGGGAGCGCGCAGCTCCAGCAGATGCTCAGCCTCACTCTCCCGCCCATCTGACAGCTCCCGCTTCCTCCTGCAGGTCAACGCCTTCATGTCCTTTGTGTTCCCCATGGTGGTCATCTCCGTCCTGAACACTGTCATCGCCAACAAGCTGACTGTCATGGTGCGCCAGGCGGCCGAGCAGGGCCGGGTGTGCACGGTGGGGGCACAGCCCGGCACATTCAATATGTCCATCGAGCCCGGCAGGATCCAGGCCCTGCGGCACGGCGTCCGGGTCTTACGTACGTCATTGGGGCGCCCTGCAGGGGGGACTTCCAGGGGTCAGCGAAGGCGGCCAGTGTTGTGTGCCCCGAGCTGGAGCAAGGTTTGAAGACATGGGGTAGAATGTCAGGGAGAAGACGCGAGAGGGCCAGCGCTAGCGGGGGCCCTGCTGCTCCTCACTACGGTCGTGGGTTCACGGGACAAGTCCGCTGGTACCAATGCTGGCCAGGCCTCCTGCTCCTGCTCAGAGGGGACACCCAGGAGAGATGGGTGTTGCTCTGACACTCAGGCTGGGGCTATGCCTCAGGCCATGTCTCTGTGTTATATCGTCAAGGCCAGGTCTCTGTCTCTCGGGCCCATGTCTCTGTGTCTCTGTCTCTCAGGCCCATGTCTCTGCATCTGTGTCCCTCTAGCCCATGTCTCTGCGTCTCTGTCTCTTGGGCCCATGTCTCTGCGTCTCTGCCTCTCGGGCCCATGTCTCTGCCCTCTGGCCCATGTCTGTCTCTCTCCAGGTGCCGTGGTTGTCGCCTTTGTGATCTGCTGGCTGCCCTACCATGTGCGGCGCCTCATGTTCTGCTACATCTCCAATGAGCAATGGACCACGTAAGCACCGGGCCTGGGCGGGCTCCCAGCAGGGTGGAGGAGGGAGGGTGGCGGGCGGCCTGGCCAGGCCCCCACCCCGAGAGGCTGTGCTGGGCAGGAAAGGGCTGTGGAGGGCAGACGGCAGGCGTAGCGCCTGGCACCTTAGCACGTGAGGTGTGCAGACAGGCCTCCCTCGCACCTGGGCAGCCGTCGGCCGCAGCCAGCCAGGCTGGGCTGGAGGACTCCACAGGCACCAGGATGAGCCTGTCACAGCAAAGCTGCCAAAGGGAAAGACTCAAGAGACAGAGGCCACAGAAGGGAGACGTGTGAACTCCCAGTGGCCAGTGGAATGTCGTCAGCCAGAAACCTGCAGGCGACCCGGCTCCCAGGTCCTCATGGGACTGGTCATGGCGGCACCCGGAGGCACCAGCTGCCTGGCACACAGCAACACCCCGGGCTCCCAGGGGGAGAGCAGATGCTCAGCATGCACCGTTAGGCACAGAGCTCTCTGATCAGGAGGTGGTGGGAAACTTCCAAGGCAGGTTCCCAGACGCTGGCCAAGGGCCGCCCCGCTGGTGGACCCTTCAGAGGCAGCGCTGCAGGCCCGCAGTGTGCGCTCTCTTCCACACACACAACAGGGCTGCCAAGTCCCGAGTATCAGGACTTTGGAGGACAAGCACCTTGGGGTGAGCGTGCCCAGGACCACCAAGAGCCCCTGCTCCCTACATAAAGGTTCAGACGGTTCGGGCTGCCTGGTGAGGGAGTGCGATCCTCCTAGGTAGCGGCGAGCAAGCTGAGGTGACGCGCATAGCTGCCCAGGAGGCATGGAGCTTCCTGCCCTGGCCTTGTGGTCAGACCGGGGGTCGACCCGGCCCTGCAGCCCTAGGATGCTGGGACCCCTGCACAGCAGCTCAGGGCGGTCCAGGCGGGCCGCTGGGGGAGGGGACGGAGAGACTGAGCCCCGCCTGGAGAGGTGCCATGCAGGCGGGGGACAGAGCCAGACCTTGGGATTGAGGACCACGCCGGCACAGAGGAAGCCCCCGGGGAGCTGCCGGGCGGGCCGGCCTCCACGCGTGGCCGCGCGGTCTGAGCGCCTGTCCTCCCCAGGTTCCTCTATGACTTCTATCACTACTTCTACATGCTGACCAACGCACTCTTCTACGTCAGCTCCACCATCAACCCCATCCTCTACAACCTCGTCTCCGCCAACTTCCGCGAGACCTTCCTGTCCACCCTGGCCTGCCTCTGCCCCGCGTGGCGGCGCAGGAACAAGAGGCCGGCCTTCTCGCGGAAGCCCAACAGCGTGTCCAGCAACCACGCCTTCTCCAGCAGCGCCACCCGGGAGACACTGTACTAGGGCCAGCGGCGCCTCACCCCCACCCCAGAGCCCCAGGGGCGGCCGGAGCCCTGGGTCCCGGCCCACGCCCAGCCGCTCTCCTACACCGTCTCTCCCCCACCCCCACCCCACCTTCAAAAGCCAGATGGAGAGGCTGAGAGGCCTTTCCTCTCTCAGATCCAAAAAGGCCTTTAACAAGGAGAAATTAGTGCTCAGCAAATGGGCAGCTTTCTTTGTTCTCAGACTAATGGATGTTTAAAAAGAAGAAACTGAAAGCAGAGCAAGGGTGGGGGGCCGGGCAGCCGGGCTGCATTCATCCTCTGCACAGCCACGGTCCCGCCAGCTGGACTACGGCTGGCGGCCATGGAGAACAGTGGACCAGCAGAGGGTGTGGGGCCCCGGGACTCAGGCTCCGTCCCGCCTCCCCCTGCCTCCGGTCCAGCTCGGGGCAAGCCCAGCCCCAGGTCCGGTGGGCACCATGGCTCTGGGCCTCCCTCGCATCCCGACCCTTGCACAGCAGACCAGCCCCTTTCACCCTCCTCCAAGCCTGGAGGTCAGGGTCAGGGTGAGGGGTGCCTCCTCCCTGCCCTTGCCCCAGCAGCCACGCACCATAGAGGGTACTCAGACTCTCAGGCATCCAGAAAGGATGAGAAGGGCCTAGCCCAGAGTCACCCAGACCCAGCCTCCCCACCCCCCGCCCGCCGGCCCATCCTCTCCCAGGCCCAGGCCCGGGCCTGCAGACACACATTGTGGAAGGGACTGGCAGAGTTGCGGATCAATGGGCTCCAGCCTCCCTACCAGGCGGCCTGGCTAGGACGGGGCACCCTGTCTGCTTCACAGCTGTACAGGCTGAGAACTGCAGCCAGCCTGACTTGGTCTCAGCTTGGGTACCCTGAGAAGTGGGGGGACAGGGGCCGTGGCTGGTGGTGCCAGGTGCCCGGGCCCTGGGTCAGCAGGGGCCCGGCATCCAGACACCCAGCTGGCCGGCAGCCCTGTGCTGAGGCTGAGGCTCATCCGTCACCCGTCGCCCGGCAGCGGCCCGGGCCCAGGCTCCAGGCGCCCGGAAAGCAGGCGCCTCTTGGGTCTCTAGGAGCTGCTCCCAACAGGCCAGGCCAGCCCAGGCTCCCTGAGGAGGAGGCTGCCTGAGGCCGCGGGTACCTGGTGAGCTGCCCCTCAGCTCAGAAGCCCAGAAAGCAAAACAAAGCCCTTGTTACAGCAGCTTTTACTATCGTGGGCCTCACTTGCCCAGAAGAAAGAGGGCGGACGGCCAGGTGGCCACAGGGCAGCACTGCCTCGGGATGCAGGGACACTGGCCCCAGGCCAGCACCTCTCCCTCTGGACCACAAAATGCTGAGTTGAAGGCAGGGCATCTGTGGGCACGTGACGTGGCTGCTCTGCCGTGCGCTGGTGCGCTTCTCAAACCCCACAGCACCCTCTGCAAGCCTCCAGCCCTTCGGGTCACCCAGGGTGAGCCCCGCAGGGGTCTGCTCTGGGCAGGGAGCTGCCAGACAGTCCAGCCCCAGGCTCTTCCTTCTCCCCAGGGTTTCCGGACTTTGGAATGTCACAGTTCCCCTGAACCTCGGCTGCCCCATCTAGAAATGGGCACAACCATCCCACCCTCTTGCAGACTACGACTGTCCTGGAGGACCAGACCCATTAGAGATAGAAGGGACAGAAGGGACACGCCCCGAGCCAGGCAGAGCTGACTCCCTGCCGCCTGCGGGCTCCCTGGGGCCTGAGTTGTGCCCAGAGAGTGGAGCTCTGGTCTCTGCTCCACTGATCTGCGGTGGAGGCACACGCCTACTGCCCACGCACCCCACGCCCTGAGTCGCGGACTCCATATGCTTAGCTCTTGGCTGGAAGCTTCAGAGGTTTGGCCAGGTGAGGCTGCATAGCTCAGGGTCTGGTGGCAGGAAGGAGAGAGAGAGAGGAGAGAGAGAGAGAGAGAGAGACTAGCATGAGGAGAGGGACTCAGCTCTCAGCTCTTGCATCACAGAGGCGGAGCCCCGAGGCAGAGACAGCAAGGAAACGAGGGACTATGTAAATCGCCCCCAAGGCCACCCCCCAGGACCAGCCTTAGCAACCACGCCCACCTCCAACATGGCTGCCTTGTCTTCATCATGAGTCCTGGAGGACATTCTAAACCCTAACCGTACCAGCCAGGCCATGAGGGGACTCTGGAGGCTTCCTGCGAGTCACAAGCACGTCCCGAGGTCCAGAGTCCCTGAGCCCGGTGGCGATGGTGAAACCCACTGTGTCCCCACCCGCCGCAGTGCAGTTGGAAAGCTCCCCCATGTCTCTAATAAAGGCACCCGTGGACCCCCGACTCGGGCTCCCGTGTTGCGGGCCTGTGTGTGCTGAGTCATCATTCAGGGCTGAGGCAGAAAGCCCTGCACCCCATCCTCTTACCAAAACTCATGGGCTTTGGTCACATCGCCAAGACTGGGCCGAGAAGGCCTGACTGCTTGCTGGGGACCCAGGGAGGCCTCTGCCCTCCCACGCCACCCACTGCTTCAGCCTCAGGCCTGTTCTTCAAGGAAATCACCCCCCACAGTTGACCAGCAGCTGTTTTTAAACTCTGCTTACTTTTTCAAATAAACTCCTGCGGGGCGACAGAGCCCTTGCCTGGCGTGTCAATCCTTACCACCAAGTACGAAAACAAAAAAGGCATGTAAAATAAAATGCCAGGGTTTTCGACAATTGTCCTTGAAGTAAGAATTGCATGTCGGAGACCGGGAGGAAGAGGCAGTGCTTCGTAGAGAGTGAGGAACTGGGGTATAACCCTGCGGACCTCAGTGTTGCATTAGATGAAACCAAAGATGGCGATGATGACCGTGGCGATGATGACCGTGGCAATGATGACAGCTAGAGCAAAGGAAACCTGACTTAGAGCCAGCTCCTCCCACCCTCCCCCTCTGCCCCCACACCTTACCCTGCTCTCCCACGCCAACCTCAGGGCTCTCCGCTCTCCGCTCTCCACCCAGAGCCCCGACTCCACCTACCTGGCGTGTCTTTCCTCTCCAGCCTTTGCGACACTGACCACCACCCGCCCGGCCTCTTTTGGTCTTTGACCTGCTTTCCCCACACCTGGGTTCTCTGCCACCAGACCCAGCCCAGGACCTGCCCCGTCTCTCCTCCATCCCCCACTCCACAGAGAAGAGGGGTCACGTGGTGGGGCGGGGAGTGGGACGGCCTGGGGTGGAGGAAGTGTGCCCGGGGACAGGAGGGGCAGAATCATGCATGCAGGGCCCCCACATACACACACATCAGCTCTAAAAGAACTGGAGGCCAGCTCCGAAGCCGCCGTGTCTGATCCCAGGCAAGCAGGTTATAGACAGGACGCCCATGGGGACATGCCTCTGGACCCCGTGCCCTTTCCTGCCCCGTCTCTGACTTCTCCTCCAGTGTCAGGGCCCCCAGCCTCGCGCCCCAGGGCAGACACTGGACCCTGTCCACAGCAAGGGCAGTCTTCTGCTAGGCCACAGGCCTCCGTGAGTCTCTGCCCACGTCCTTGGTGGGCAGAGGGGCTGCCAACGCCTGAACCACCACAAGTGTGTGGAGGGCAGCCTCCCGGCCCGCGCCTGGCCCAGGAATCCATCTTTAACAACTGTTGACACCCAGCAGGGAGCCCCTCAAATCCCTTCACTGGGGGGCCTGGGGAACAGGCTGGTGCATGGCCCAAGAGGCCCACTGATGGGAACATCAGAGAAAAGTGGTGGTGAGAGCCCAGGCCAGTCAGAGCCGCAGAGCCAGGTCTAGGGACAGTGAGCAGACGGCTGCCCGGCCGCCCTCTGCCAGGCCCACTGAAGCCAGAGCCCCGGCTGAGCCTCCCCAGGCACGGGACCCCGCACCCTCCCCAGCCACGGGAGAGCCAGGTCTAGGGACAGTGAGCAGACGGCTGCCCGGCCGCCCTCTGCCAGGCCCACTGAAGCCAGAGCCCCGGCTGAGCCTCCCCAGGCGTGGGACCCTGCGCTCTCCCCAGCCACGGGACCCTGCGTCCTCCCCAGGCACGGGACCCTGCACCCTCCCCAGCCACGGGACCCCGCACTTGGCTCTTTCTGGAGATGTGGACAGAGGAAGTCTGCAGGCTCACCATCGCTAGGCAACAGGCCAGGCTTCTGAGCGAATCCTATACGTTTAATGCTTGTTTAATGCTTTGGAAGCATTTCCTGTGTAGGAAAGGCCCTCCCCCCCACTTCCCACCCCCCGCAATTATGGCCTGAATTCCAGTTTTCATCAGCACACCATGGAGACCACTCCCAGGCTGGACAGAGCAGCAGACATAGACAGAGGCTGGCGGGGGAGGCAGAGCCCGGCAGCAGCAAGCAGAGGCGGGCAGAGGCAGGCAGCACGGGGGCTCGCCACGCCCGTTCCCCAGCTTGCACCAATGTGCACACGCACACACGCTTGTACATGCACGGCATGCACGCATGCATGCGCTTGCACACCTGTACGCATGCCGTGCACACTCACACACACCCACACGTGTGTACGCCTACACTGTTCACAAATGCACTCACATGCATGCACAGAGTGATGTACACAGATGCCATCCACACCAATACACACACCAAGTACATATTAGTGTGCACACACAGACATCATGTGAAACCTGGAGGGTATATGCATGTGCACATTCACACACACCCACATGCATGCACATATACACACATGTGCACTATACATGGTTCACCATGTGCATGCACGGAATCATGTGCACTCAGGCCATACACATACACGCTAGTGCACACACAGAAACACCGTAGACGGACAAGGGTGCGCACACAGTAGGAGCACATGCCACACACGTGCCCACGCCTGGCCTCCTTAGGGCCTCCCATCCTATCCTATCCTATCCCGCCGCACTCCTCGAGTCTGTGAGACTTGCGGGTCTGGTCCGGCTGCTCCAGCTGATGACTACAGGCAAGCTGGGAAATGGCCAGCCAGGCCCAAAGCCAGCTCCCAGGGCCTACAGGGAGCTTTCAGCGCAGTCCGCCGGGCCGGCCAAATGACGGATGAAGTTCTGGGTCAGTTGGGAAGAGAGTGCAAGGGCTCCCCAGGAGAAACCACGGCCTTGGCCCTGCTTCCCCTCAGGGCCTCGCTCTCCATTCAACACCCACCACGGCAGGCTTTGCAGCAGAAGCCGTTCAGCTAGGCCCAGGCCCTGGTGTAGGAAGTGCATGCAGGAGCAAGGCTGGGGGGCGGGGGGCTTCCCAGGGGAGGCGGCTTGGGGCTAGGCCTCCAAGGACTGGTGAGAGGCACTGGTGAATCAGACACTGGGGGGGGAGAGGTTGGGAGGGTCCCAGATGCTGCCATGAGGATTCTGTGGGCCCCACACACCCACCGTTGCAAACTAAGCTGGAGAGGGAAGTCTCCAGAAAATGTGTCCCCCACCACCCTTGCACCCCGCAGGGAAGCTACCGGAGGAGGGAGGAGCAGAAGGCTCCACCCCAGCCCCAGGCGCAGAGTCCCCAGCGTGCAGCACTCCAAGCGCTGTGGGCCGGCCTGTCTGTGCGCAGGCCTGTCTGTGCTTCCTGGGACCAGCGCTCAGATGACGGCTGCTAAGCCAGTCCTTGCCTGGGGGGAGGGGGGGGGGGCGAGGAAGCAGCCCCTCCAGTAGGATTCTAGCGCTGGACACCGGACCCCGACCATAAGCGGGGTAAAGCTGGAAGAAAGGGGGACTGGCCAGGAGTCGCCAGCCCACCCTGTGTGCCTCGAAGTCTTGGGCCTCCCGTACCGCAGCCATTGAGTTCCCTTCAGTCCAGAGCTTTCCCTGTGACGGGGAGAGTTAGCCCAGGGCTCGGGCCATCCTGCTGCTGTGCACCCAGTCCTGCTTCGGCACCGTAGCCACAGCTCCAGACCTAAGCCGCCTCCTTTCTCCTGACCACAGATGAGCCTCTGAGGGGACAGGCCGGTGCAGCCCGATGGCCCCGCGGGCCGTTTCCAACCTCTGGCTTCTCCAGAGAGCACAGCAAGCGTGTCTCCATGGCGCTCTGGGTACACCCCATGACCCCCATTTCTGCTGTGGAATTGGCATTTCTGGGTCACGGCGCTGTTGAGTTTCCAATGTTATTGCTGTCACCAAACATACCAGGCAGAGCTGTGTCCAGGCGCCCATCTGAGCGTTTGCGATGGACCGCCACAGCTCCCCTTTGAAGTTGCTGGCAGAATATTCCATGGCTCTAGTCACCGACAGCTCTAGTCACCGACAGCTCAGGGAAAGCCGGAAGCTTCCGGCCAAGCCTTTCCTGCCTCTGTGAAGCGGGCCCCGCACTCAGACCCAAGAGCTCCTCCTGGGTCTCAGGTGCACATCGGCTTCCGGCCCTGGCTGCTGGCAGGCGCACTCCACCTGGGGTAGTTTTCTCGGCTGCTTCAGGCACCAGCGGGACTGGAGTAAGAGTAGCACTTAATGCATGGATGAGAGGAACAGCAGCTACCACCAGATCCTGACTCCCGTGAGATAATTCTCTGGCCTTCCTCCCGCCTCCTCCTATCTGTACAGCAGCCCAGCCCTGAGGACTGACAGAGCTGGTTCACATCCTGCTCCTGAGCTCCTCCAGTGTGTGATGGAGACCGCTGCCCACCCAGGGGCCGGAGGTGAGAAAGCGCCAGACATCCTTGTTTCAGGAGGTGCTCTGACTCTAAAACTCTCCAAGTGGAACTGATACCGGAACCAGAGGAAGCTGAGGCCCCTCCAGAGCACTGCATCTGGGGAGAGGCAGCACCGGCCAGCTGCAGGTGGCCTGAGGCTGTGACGGTTCCCCAGCTGCATGGCCCCGGCCAGGGTGTCCCACCTGGTCTTTCTGCACCTTGCCTGGCCACCATGCGCCACTCACCATGGCCCACACGGCCACTCGGGCCCCGCCACGAGGAGCCCGCTGCTGTCCCAGGCTGACAAGCCCAGTTCAGCTTCCCTGCCCCCATCCCGTGCCGGCCTTCCAGCTCGCTGTATGCACACTAACTGTCAAGATGGGAAATCTTGTTCTTTTATGGTAAAAGCATTCATTTTCATGAACATTTAAATATGAAAGAGTATAGAGTACGGGTAAAGACTCCACAAAGCCCACCCAGAGATAATCACCACTAACAGATGGGAGAACATACTGCCCGCGCTCGAGGCCTCGCCAGCAGCTGCAGAAATGTATATATATCCCGAGACGGCGCCCGGCACACGCGGCTTGCACCCCGCTCCCAGCAGCCCGCCTGCAGCGCTGCACACGGAGCCCTCCTTCCTCGGTGGGCTCGCTCACAAAGACCTCTCGCTTTCACACTCAGCTAAAATGATTTTCCCACATGCAGAGGCTTCTCAAAGCAAAATGGCCTGTCTGTTGAGGTTCAGAGGACCCTCCCGTCCCTGTGGTGTCGCTCCAGGAGCTCTGATTCTCTGTCAGGGGCACCGTCAGGCAGCAGGTGGATCAAGAGGCTGGGCCCCCTCCGGAGCTGCAGCCCGGGCACGGAGAAGCAGCAGTGGGACTGTCTATCCATCAGCAGGTGGAGCCTGGCCCTGCCTCCACGCCAGATCCCTCTCCCACCGCCCTGTGCCACCCATCACCATCCATGCCAACCCTGACGGACCAGGATTCGGGTCAACGTGATAAGACACTTCCAAACTGTCCATCCCTGTCTCCGCCCGTTTTTTATTATAACTCTTTACTTTATTGATGGTGGTACTACGGATTGAACCCAGGAGACACTGGGTCAAACCCCCAGACCTTTTTATTTTGAAACAGAGTCTCTCTAAATTGCTGAGACTGGCCTCGATCCTGTGATCCTCCTGTCTCAGCCTCCCAAGTACTGGGATTACAGGCATATACTGGGATTCTAAGCATGCACTATGAGGCCCAGATATTATTAACTTTTATGCTGGATGTTTCCCCACACATTCAAAAGCAAAGCCAACCAGCTCAGCTCTCCACTCCCCTCCACCCCATTGCACATAGACCACCCCCACACCTTCTCTGTTTTCCTTAATGTATTTAGTAACTATCTACTGAGAGCCTGCTAGGTGCCAGGCCTGGGGCTCACGAAGGCCGAGCCCCGTGAGTTTTAGGGATGGCTCTGGGACAGATCCGTGGCACCCCAGGGTCCTGTGGCTGTGGGCTTACCTTGGGACAGGAGCTGCCAGAGCTGTGGGTGGTTCTGGCCCCGGGAGCCCATCATCTTCCCACCTTCTTTTCTCCCGAGGTTCCGTGGTCCAGGGAGGCAGGCTTCTGGATAATGAGGCGTGCAGTGGGCCTGCGCCTGCCAGTATTTACTCAGGAATCCCCAAGCCGGGCGTGGTGGCACACACTTGTCATCCCAGCATTCGGGAGGCTGAGACAGGAGGATCCAGGTTCGCAGCCAGCCTCAGCTACTTAGTAAGGCCCTACTCAGTGAGACCCTGTTTTAAAATAAAGAATAAAAAATAGGGCTGGGGGTGTAGCTCAGACATAGAATGCCTCTGGGCTCCATCCCTAATACCACAAAAAGAAAAAGGAATCCCCCGCGCCCCAGCCAGTGGGTCCCAGTGAGAGCAGCGCGTGCTGGACAACAAGTCCCTGCAGGAGATGGTCAGGGAAAGGCCACAAAAAGCCACAAAAGGAATCCGAATGGATGGGGAAGGGGGGATGGGGAGGGCCGGAGGCCTGCATATCACTATCACTGATTGACTTTATGATGTGAAACTATGATGCACCAATAAAAGTACATAAAATAAATAAGCCGGGCGTGAGGGCGCACACTTGTCAGCCCAGCACTTGGGAGGCTGAGACAGGAGGGTCACAGGTTCGAGAACAGCCTTAGCAAGTAGTGAGAATCATCAACCTAGTGAGACTCTGTTTAAAAATAAAAATGGGGCTAGGGCTGTAGCTTGGAGGTAGAAGGGCCCTGGGCTCGACCCCCAACACCAAAAAATAGAAGAAGAAACAGGTAGAGTTTCTTTTAATAATATACTTAATTTAGCCTAATATACCCCAAATACTCTCACTTCCGTGTAGAAGCAATGTAAGAAATTACTACTTTTTCCCTGCTAAGCCTTTGAAATTCGGGATGCGTCTTATACTTCAGCACCTCTTCATTTAGACACTGAATTTGCATTGGAAATACTTGATCTGTATTTAGATTTCGTAAATTACACAATTCAGAAAATAAATTCACATATGTTGCTCCAAAAAACAGTAGTTTGCTGAAGTTTTCCAGTAACTGGATGGAGTATCAGGGTTGGGGTTTTTTTTGTAGCTTAAATTATTTAAAATGCAATTTTAAATTTCAGATCCTCAGTCACATAAGCCTCATTTCAAGTTCTCAGCTGCCACACGGGCCCAAGGGTTGGCGGGAAATGTGAAATGTGGGTTTATTAAAGGTCTTGGGAGTTGGGCATGGTGGCACAAGCCTGTAATTCTAGTACTTGAGAGGCTGAGACGGGAGGATCACAGGTTCAAGGACAGCAGCTTACCGAGGCTCTCAGCAACTTAGCGAGATCCTGTTTCAAAACCAAAAAATAAGCACACAGGTTTGCAGGCAGCCTCAGCAACTTAGTGAAGGCCTCCATAACTTAGTCCCTGTTTCAAAATTAAAAAATAAAAGGGCTAGCTGGGCGTGGTGGCGCACGCTTGTAATCCCCGCACTTGGGAGGAGGAGACAGGAGGATCAAGCAGGTTCGAAGCCAGCCGCACTGGCTTAAGAGACCCTGTCTCCAAATTTAATATATATGGTCTGGGAGTGTAGCCCGGAGGTAGAAGGGCTTCCAGGAACCCCAGTACCACCAAAAAAATAATAATAATAATAAATAAATAAAAGGGCTAGAAGTATAGCTCAGAGCTAGAATGTTCATGGGTTCAAACCCCAGTGCCACACACACACACACACACACACACACACACACACACACACAGGTCTTGGAGCCAAGCTGAGGTCCTGGGGAACAGGCCCACTGGCGGCTCCTGATGCCTGGTGCTACCAGGACAGCCCCTCAGGCGAGACCATCACCCCCAATAATGACACCTGCCACCAGGTCCAAGTACAGCAAGTGCGAAGTACTTAGGACTCGGTGCCAGAGAAGGCCTGGGCAGGAACACCCCTCTATAGCAGATGCAGAAGGGGCGGGCTGGAAGGGTGACTCCTGCGCAGAGTCACAGCTCAGACTCGGACTTCCCACTACAGATGTGAAGTCTTGGAGCCCAGGTCCTGAGCAGCGGTCAGATGGGCCCTTGAGCTTGGAGAGCAGGAGGTGCCAGCTCCAGGAGCAGCCTATTTACTCAGAGGAAGCCATCTGCCACCCTCTGTCCAGCAGGGGCTCCTAACCAAAGGATATGCAGGGGCCCCAGAGGCACTGCCTGCCTGGGGCCTCTGCAGAGGGACCCACAGATGGGGGGCAGTCCTGGCGCATTCAGAGTGACTGTGGGTCCCCAGGAGCAGAGCTGTGGTGTAAGGACAGGCCCCTCAGGGAGATCAAAGGGGAGGCAGGAACGGGCAAGGGGGCGGCCCTGGTGTGGTTCCAGGTAAGTTCCAGCCTCGGTCCATCTCACTGGGGACCCGGGAGCGTATGCAGCGGCTCAGAATTTGCAGTTCATCCTGAGGGAGACTGGACTCCCTGCCACCACTCAGCTGATGGCAAGGTTTCCCTTCAGGACAGAGCCTCTCGGGACCCAGTGGGTCTGCTCAGAGCCGGGCGAGCAGCTGGGGCGGGAGCTGGAGCCATCACCTGGGACTGCGGGTCAGGGTGTTCTGTATGCACCCGGGTGGCACCCCTCCCTGGACCTGTGACCGTGCCTGCAAAGTCAGGTCTTGACGGCACCATTGAGAGTCCGTGGGGCCGACTGGTAGCCACCTGTAGAGGCGTAGTGATGGCCTGGCACAGGGTGTCCCTGCCCTCCAGCTGCAAACCCAGCAAGGAGGTGATGCTGGGGACTCTCCGGGCCCGGTGGGCCCCTCTCCCCCCTGGGAACAGGGGAGGACCCCAAACTCCCCCCAGGCACCAGGGGCAGAGGCACCTTGGAGGCCATGGCGTCTGCATGAGCAGAGGAGCCAGGCACGGGGCCGCAGAATGCTCACCCACTACCCAGGACGGGCAATTTTAAGCCTTCCCCCAAGCCACTACACCAGGAAGAAGGGCAGAGAAAGCCCATGACAGAGCTTTAGGGGACACCATGGGTCCCTCCTCTCGCTGGGTCCACAGAGGCCCACAAGTCAGAGCCCACATGGAACCCCTGAAGACCAGCCCCCCAAGATGGCCGAGGGAGGGGTAAACTAGCCGGCAGGCTTCTGTCCCTATTTAGCCAACAGAGAGCGGGTTCCATCTCGGGTCTCGGCCAGGGGAAAGCCCAGCCCCCCTGCTGAAGAGCAAGCCTCCCAGCAAGCGGCCGGGCGGGCTCTGAGCAAGGGAGGGTCCAGCCTGGAGCAGCGGCCCTGCAGGAGGACGGGGACTGAGGAGCTGGGGCCGCAGGCTTGGGTCTGCTGCCAGGAGCCCAAAAGGTAGCCATAGCCCTGAGAGACCATCTGGGGACTCAGGCCTGACTGGGAAGGCCCTGGGCTGCACTGTGGAGGCCAGGAGCCGGAAGTGCAGGAAGAGCTGAACTTCCATGTCACCTCCACAGCTGTAGCTACCCCTAAATGGCCTCCAGGGGATCCCCAGGAGGTGGGGGCCAGGGCTTTACACCCCCTGCCCAGCTCCTCCAGCAGCCATGGCACACCCAGGCAAGGCTAACAGGGATGGGAAGGAGAGACAGAATGGCCCGTAACACCTTGGGAGCCACCCATCCCCAGTCACCGGCCTCTGTCGCGGGCTCTCTTCATCCACGTCAACCATTCCTCTTGGGCCCAAGTCGCCCTTAATCACCTTGTCCCCGCTGCCGGCAGTGCGGCTCCTCTGTGGGGCCCAGCCATTTGTCTGAGTTAGTGGACGATGCTTCCTGGCCTCAGAGAGGCCGCGCCCCGCGCGGGGCACAGAGCGATTGGCGCTGCCGTCAGACCGCGGCGTGGACTCTGCCTCCTGTCTCATGGTGTGGACCCAGCTCCTGCCTGAGGGCATGGACAGCAGCCTGGCCTTGGCCTGGAAGAGGTCTCCCCAGGGTGCAGGGGACAGCACCCTTCCTCCTCCGGGCTCTGTGCACCTGGGTACCACCTGTCTCTAACTGCACTCCCTTGGGTGCCCTACACCTGCCCCACAGCTGACTCTTACGATCCACAGGTCTCTTACGATCACCTACACACGTTTTTTTGGGGGGAGGGGGGTTGCTAGGGATCCAATCCAGAGGTTTTCCACCTCCAAGCTGTGCCTCGGCCCTTTCGTTTTAACTTGGAACCTGGTTCTTGCTAAGTTGCTGAGGGGCTCACCAATTGCTGAAGCTGTAATCCTCCTGCCTCAGCCTCCTAAATACTGGGACCACAGGCCTGCACCACCAGACCCAGCTACTCTACACACATCTGATGAGCACCTACTGTATGCACCAAGCCAGGAAGGGGCAGCAGAGAGGAGGCCTCGATGAGGCTACACCCCATGCACCAGGCTTTCTTGTGGGAAGAGGCCCAGGAGCCCACAATGAACCTGGTACTCCTGGGGGTGCTGACCCATTGTCCCCTTTACAGATGGGGGCATGCAACCTGAGCAGCCTGGCCCCCAGCCCCTGGTACAGCAGGAGAGAATCACCTAGGCGGGACATCCTGACCCCTGCCTAGCCCCACCAGAGCTGCCCAGCCTCACGGCATCAGGAATCAAAGAGGCAGGTCCCCTTGGGAGGCAGCACCTTGGCCAGGAGACCCTTGTCCTCTGGGTCGCCTCCTGGGAGTGGCTGTGACTGACAGCCAGAGCTGTGGCCCTGAGCCCCGCCCCATCTCATCCCTGGCCACCTCAGGGTCCTGGCCCTGCCTCCCACGCTCCTCTGGCCCCTGAAACCTGCCACAGGCATCCTACTCTCCCTCTGAGTGGCCCCCATCTGCAGCCTCCGCCACGCTTCACCCCTTTCAGAAAGACAAGGTGCCGACCCCAGCACTGTCCTCTGGCTGTGAAAGTGAAGGTCCACCATCCCCTGGGCTCGCCACGCCCTCGTCCTCCTCACAGCGCCTCAAGGAAGGAGCTGGAGACAAGCCATCTCACCGGAAACCGAGGCTCAAGGGCATCGCATGATGGACAGACAACCGGCCCGGAGACCAGCAGGACACTGCGATCCCGCAGCCCTGGCCCGCGAGGGCAACTAGAGCCCTCGATGCTAAGCAGGGGAACACCCCCACAGCCCCCCGGCAAATGCAAGTCAAAGGAGGGGACAGTGTCCCTTGTGCAAAAAAAGAAGAGAACCCCCTTTTCTTTCAGCTTTCACTTTGACCTTGTAATTGAGAGGTACTTGACACAACTGTAAATCTCTTTAAAAGCTAAATAAGACTCCAGCCAACTTACAGGCCAGGAGCTTGTAAGTTTCTGGAGAACCTGGGAGCCATCCATCTCTCTGAAATGTAAACACGGACGGAGCCAGCGTCCCAGCCCACAGGGACCGTGAGGAGCCTGAGCGCGGCACTCCCAAACCGCCTCCTGTCACAAAGAGAGGAGACGTTTCTTTTCCCTTTGCAGAAAGCCAATTAGCCAGCACAGATGGCCACCGCCATTTCCAGGTGGATTTCGGATGGAGCCTGTGTGACAAATGGCACCGTCAAGCCCCCCGCGCGAGGACGGGATGCTGTTTATCTTGAGAACAGGCGCGTCGCGGGCTGCATCTGCCTGGCTCTCCGCACAGGGAGCCTTTTGCTATCTTCCGGAACTCAGCAGACCGCCTGAGATGCACATTCTGGTTTCACGCCCACTCCACGTTAGAGCTGCTCCTCCTCTCCTACCTGAGTGGCCGCCTTTGGGGCTCCCAGGAGCTTTGTTTTTCATTTTATTTCCCTGATACACACAGGTCACCCAGTTCCAGGTGATGTGGAGGGCAAGGGGTGAGCCCTCTGGGGCCCCAGGCAGACATGCCCCTGGCTAGCTTCTGGCTTCTTCGTTTGGTACTGGGGACTGAACCCCGGGGCAGTCTACCTCTGAGCTACACGCTCAGCTCTGTTTCTCTGTTTGTTTATTTATTTACTTACTTATTTATCTGAAACAGGGTCTCCTTAAGTTGCTGTCTTACTAAGACCTGAGGTTGGCCTCAAACCTGAGATCCTCCTATTTCAGCCTCGCAAGTAGAATTACAAGCGTGCACCACCACGCCTGGCTCCAGATTATTTTTTACTTTTTTTTCACTTTCATTTTGTGTATGCATTTTATAAGACATTGCATGCTACATAATATTCTGTATAACCTTTTTGCAGGAGTAGATGATAACTGAGTTACTTTGCATCAATCGGGAAAATTTTTCCTTAGTCAATATTTTCCAAACCCTTTGACACATAGTAACGATTAACTCCAGAGATTCGTCTATCTCTTTCCATCAAACTCCACTGATAGGCAAAATGGGCAACCCTTTTTTCCTTGCCCCCATTAGTGAACCTGTGGATGTATGCAGTGGCCACTCGGAGATAAGCAAGCACACGCCCATGATGCTCAGTCCGGGAAGAATCTCGAACCACATCTCGGCAAGGTTTACTTAGACCCAAACCATTTCCCTAAGCTCCGCAAAGGTGACCCGATTCCGGATCTCTTCCCAAAATGCCCCGCGGCAGCTCTATTTTTTTACTTTTTCACGCACCGGTAGACCAGGACCTACTCAGAAGAGGATGCGGGCACCGCGGAGCGTGGATGTGCTGCTCTGACCCCGCCAACGCACCAAGGAGGCCTGCCCACCTGCAGGATAGAGGGAGGCGCCCCTAATCGGCTTCCCTTCCTCCAAGGCCAGCCACTTCTGCGTATTTAGGAAGCGATTACAATGGCACTGCTGGCCGCCTGTAAACCCGGGCTGCGCGGGCCTCCTGAGGAAGTGGCCTGAGTGATTTGAGAGGACGTTCCTCTCCTTCCTCGCCAGCCATCCCCAAACAGCTACAAGCCCTGACCTGGACTTGCTTCCGGCCCCAGTCTTCGGGTCCTGCATTTTAAAATATATCATTTTAAATGGATACACTTCTCCAGCATCACGTGACCCAACATAAACATAAAGCGAAGGCCCACGCGGCAGCGTCCCTCCCACCCCAGGCCCCGGCCGGGGCGAGCCCGGGAGGACTCGCACTTTCTCACAGGGTGACGGTGGGCGGGAGCCTCTGTCACTCGGACGGGCCTGTCCGCACTCCCTGCCTGGCGTCGGGCTCTCTTCATCTAACTGAGGTTCTGGATCTTTCCATTTCCCTGCAGGTAAGGGTGCTCGGTGTCTGTGTGAAGCCAAACGTCCTCAGCCCGCCTCTGGAACCTGCATGCGTGTGGCCGTAGCCTGGGTCAGGCCCGGGACTTCGCAGTGGGAGGCGGCTCCGGCCGAAGGTAAGCTCAGGTCGTCTCGTCGTGACCCCGGAGAGAGCTTCCGCCAGCTCCTCCCTGGTGGAGGCAGGACTGGGAGGGGCAGAGCACGTCCAAGGTGAGCGGGAGTCGCCCTGCCCTCCCACTGGCATTGACGATGGAGGAGGGCCACAGCCAGCAAGGCTGCCAACCTCAGGCCTACAACCCAGGGGTTGCCTCCGACAATGGCCGGTTCTTCCTGGAGCCCGCTAGGTGCCGAGTGGCTGAACCTTGATTTCGGCCTTCTAGACCCTGAGTGGACAAAGCAATGGAGCCACCAGAGCCCTGGACCGCAGACCCGGGGATGAGGAGTGAGCGCTGGCCTAAGCCACAGCGCACTGCAACTCTCTGGCAGGCCCAGGGCAGGCTTCGCTGCGACTCAGCCCCGCTGATGGGGCTTTGGCCACCGATAAAGATCTGCTGTAACTGTCCTTGCAAGTCTTCCTGTGTGTTCACGTGCACATGCGGAGGATGATAACTGCACTCCTGGGCCCTGAGTCTGGCTCTCTACATGATTCCAGGTCATAGCACCAACCAAGTTCCTGTGCTGAGGAAGTCTGAGGACCGGTGGCCAGGGCCAGGGGCTCCCTTGAGCTTCCTGGCTTCCCGGCCAGGAGAGGGCTCCATAGGCCTGAGCACCCTCTAAGGACATGTGCTATTCTCCATCCATTGGGAACTGGAGCAAACACATACCTAAAAGAACTCAGACATGCCTGTTGGCACCCTGCCTGCTTGGGCAGGGCCAAGCTGGCCCCAAGAGCCCTGGAGTCCTTCCCTGAGCTCTGAGATGCTGTGTACAGGTGGGGTAAGCTACATAGAGAACTTGGTGCCTGCTGGGGAATTTCAGACAGGCACTGCTTTGGTCTGGCTAGTCCAGGAGACCGAGGCAAGTCTACCTGGCTACACTCTCCTTTCCTTGAAGTTTCTGGTTACTGAGTCCTGGTAAGCAAGGCTGGTATTGCTTGGTCCCCACAGAGGTGGGTGGGCTGACCGGGGTCATGGAGGGGCCCCACGGAAGGCTCTTTGGTCCCTGCGGAATGGACGTGGCCATCTGCAGGCCTTTGCCTGGGCTCAGATGGTGAGGTCCTCACAGACTATCCTCGTAGGACTTGGCTTCTGTCACCTTTGGGGTCTGGGGCGAGAGGCCCCCATTCTGTTCCCTGAACTCCCAGTCCTCTGGAGTGTGGTGTGTTAGGACTGGAGCCCCTTCTTCTCTGTGTCGGGAAACATGCACTGTGTCTCTGCTGTGATTTCCACAGAGAAGGAAAATTACAAGTATTTATCATATTTTCTTCCAAACCTTGACACATCGCAATTGACTCACGAAGCCGTCAACAAACAACAGACACTTTTCCTCCCCGAGGACCTGTGTGGGCTGCGGGGGGCTGGGAAACGTCTCTCCTTCTGTCTTGTGTCGAGCTTCCTCGGGGGAGAGCCAGCGTGCAGCCGGGCTGCCTGGGCAGGGTGGGGAGGGCTGATGGGGGGCACCCTGCCTCCTCACCCCATCAGGCAGTGGGTGCCGGGGCTATTGTCCACTGCTGCCCCAACCCGGTCTAGGGCTCAACCTGTGGCTCGTTTTCCAGATCTGTGGCTACCTTTCTGCCCCTCTCGAAGCACCCGTGAAGACCCATTGGGATGCAGGTTGCACGTTTCGGCAGCAGGTGCTCTGGTCCCCTCCCGGGCGCAACATACAGCCTGTCCTAGCCCGCAGCTGCCAAGCCCATCAGAATTTCATTTCCAAATGGAAATTTCTTTGGCAAAGTTCAACAGGCACTGGCCTTGTTGCTAGTTGCTTTAGTGGCTCTGTAGACAAGGGGTTTTCTTGGGTAGCCTCTCCGTAGATGCGAGGACCAAACCATCAACATGAAAAGCAGGTGGCTTCCTGCACTGTGCACACATTTCTTTCACCTATTCTCTGCCCATCCACCCATCTATCCACCCACCTATCGATCCATCTGTCAATACATACATAATCTGCCCATTCGCCTACCCTTTTATTTTTGTGGTACTGGGGCTTGAACCCAGGGGCATTCTACCTCCGAGCTACAGCCCCAGCCCTATTTTTCTTTTCAAACAGGGTCTCACTGAAGAAGAGGCTTTCAACACATGAACTCTCAGGGGCATTCCAAACCCAAACCCTTCAGTCCCTCCAACCGTCCCCATCCCCTGGAGCCAGCCAGATCTCTCCTGCCACCCCGGATCCCACAGGACCAGAACCTGGGAAACGCGCAGGGTGGGGATGTTCCTCCAGCTCTCTATGGAGAGCAGCCCACCCACCCACAGCACTGCCAGTGAGACCTGAGGGTCAACACCTGCCTGGCCGGGCCATCCACCCCAGAGCAATCCTGAGCAAAGGTTGCCTGGGTAGATGCCGGGTCGCAGTGCAAATGTACCGGCTGTTCCAAGATAGCTCTCTGAAAACGCTTTGCCTGTCAAAGGCCTCTTTAATGGCCAGGACCGAGACAGACCCAGGCGACTGGGGATGGGCTCCACTACAGCCAGGAGCTATGGGTCCTGAGCTGCAGCCACGGCAAGGCACAGGGGCCCTTCCCCTCCTCCGTCAAGCACTGAGCCTGCAGAAGCAGCAGCACCCTGTCCCTGCAGTAGCCTCCAGGACCCGGGCAGCCTCCGCCCACAGGCCTCGTGCCCATGGTGGGCCGGCCCGCATCTCTGCAGCCTGGAGAGCCAGCAGTGCTCAAGGGGGACCGTGGGGCTGAGGGTGCGAGGGAGGGCCCGTTTCAATGGGCCTGCCTTTCCTATTTCCCCTCTGCCTGTGCCCCCAACAGCCACCCCCTCCATCCACCCACACTTGGGGCTCAGAGCGAAATAAAATGACTTCATTTAAGAAGGAGGCTTGAGCAACAAGCTTCATCCGAAATCCTGGCCCTGGAGAGCCAGGAAAAGCCAGAATTCAGAATCAGCCATGTGTGATATTACACAGGCACTTTATTATTATTAAAAAAACAAAGCAGCACCACTGTAGTAGTGCTGCTTTTCTCTCCAAGCTTTGGATTTTTTTTTTAATCTTGATTTGGGGATAATTTCAATTTTGCAAAAAAAGTCACAAGACTCATACCGGGAGCTTCTCCATACCCTCCCTAGCTCGCGGCTTCTTATACCTCGCGGGGTTTGCTTTCCAATCCTTCTCTCTAGACAGCTCGCACCCCCATGCCCACCCGGCTTCCGGCTCCGGCTCCACCCAAGGACACCACGGGACCCTCGGGCTGGCCGCTGAGCCCACCCACCATAGGGCCTCCTCCCGTGCTTCCGGGTGGAGCCGGAGGAACTTCGGTCAGCTCGATGGCTTGATTTCTTATTTTACTGGCGTCTATATGCTCTGGAAAATGATATATTGGGGGGCATTGCTCTTTTTTTTTTTTTTTTTTTTTTTTTTTGGTAGGTAGTACTGGGGATTGAACCCAGAGGCATTCTACCTTTGAGCTACACCCCCAGCCCTATTTTATTTTGGAAACAGGGTCTTGCTAGGTTGAAGAGTCTCACTACTTGCTGAGGCTGTCCTGGAACCTGTGACCCTCCTGTCTCAGCCTCCCAGACACTTGATTACAAGCGTGCGCCAGCACGCCTGGCCGATTGGAGCAGGTAGGCTCCTTCCGATTCCCGCGCCCGCTCCCGGGTTTTTCTTAGTTAACAGTATTCTTTCACATTTTCCAGTGGGCACCTTTGCAACTTCCTGCAAAGACTCGAGTCCCGTGCAGTGAGCCTGGACCACTGTCCGCAGGGAGTGGCCCATCCCGCCCTCCGTCTCCATCCTCCCTCCCTCCCAAGTTCCTCCCTAAGCGGCCTTCTAGTCGTGGGACTTAGAACATTTGCTTTCCATTAACCACACGTCCAAGAGTGCCTTTCTGCCCTAGGGGGTGAGTCTAACCAGATACGCTAATCTACAGCACCTACTTGTCACCATGATGTGAATCGCACTGTCTGAGAAGCCGTGTGTTTTCCCCGCGGCCAGAAATGCAGTTTCATCAATAAGCCGTCCAGGTGCACGGACTCCGCGTGCTGGCTCCGCACCACCTGCCATTCCTCTGGCCTCCACACTTCCCCCAGGTCCATGTCCAGTGCCTCCTGGCCTGAGCACAGGGACCCAAGTCCTTGCACTCAAAGTCCCGGACAAGATCTGGGGCTCTGAATTGCGCCCCCTTCCTTGGGAACTGGTCCTGCTGGCCCAGCTCGGAGTCCCTTAGAGACTGATGGCTGCTCTGCTCTCCTCAGGGAGCTTCTGCACCTTTCTTGCTATATCTGGGCTCTGAAACGTCACCCTCTGCCTGGAGCCTGGCCAACGTCCCCATCCCCCCCCCCGTCTGTCCTCGCTCCAGCTACAGTCGGCATCCGGCGAGTCCGGCCTCGAGCGCCCCTTCCTTCCTCCTGCGGCCCATGGAATCCAGGCTGCTGCTGCAGAGCTGCCACAGCAGGGCCAGCGCACAGGACTTCCAGTGGCTTCTGTGTCTATAAAAAGGATTGTTCACAGGCCACATTCTTTCCTTTTTTTTTTTTTTTTTTTCTTTTTTCAGTACTGGGGATGGAACCCACGGGCATTCTACCTTCGAGCTACACCCCAGCACTGTGTTTTTTACTATTCATTTTGAAACTGGGTCTCACTAAGCTGCAGAGGGCTTCACTAAGTAGCTGAGGCTGGCCGCAAACCTGTGATCCTCCTGTCTCCGCCTCCCAAGTACTGGGATTACAAGTGTGTGCCACCACACCCGGCCCACTGGTCATATTTTCATCCACCATATGCATGGAGAAAGTGGAGCCGGCCTCTGGAGGCTGGAGGGATGGGGCCAGTGTCCTTCTTTCTAAAACTCACCCAGGAAAAGCAGGGTGTGGTGGTGCATGCCTGTAAGCCCAGTACTTGGAGGCTGAGACAGGAGGTTGGCGGATTCAAGGCCTGCCTCAGCAATTTAGCGAGACCGCGCCTCTGGCCTCAACCAAAAACTAAGTAGACAAAAATGTAAAAGAACAGAAGCCGTGTTCTTGGCCCTGGCTTGAGGCTGAAGTTACTGTCCCTGTGCCGTCCCCGTGGTTCCGTGGCTGCTTCATCACTATCCCGAGGTGCTTTTGAAGTCCTAATTGTGCCAGGGCTCTAAGGGACCAAGAGATGAGGACAGCAGTGCTGAGGTGTGCGACTCCCGCCAGAGAGAGCAGGAGCCTTCATTTTAGAGGATGTGGGGGACACGCTGCTCCGAGTCATAATGGGAACAGTCTTCAAAGCCAATACCAACAAACGCCGGGCTCTGAGATCGAGGAGCCAGGAGCCTCAGAAGGCTCTGTCCACGGCATGCTGCCCCTGGTCCAGCCGTGAGCCGTGGTTACACTGTGGGGCAGAAAACCCTCCCTGCGGCAGGGCTCCCCCCAGGGTGGCCCCCAGACCTCCACCCTTCTCTCCACCACCCCTCAGCCACCAGTGCCCTTCTATCCACAGTAAGCCAGCCGGGAGTCCATGGAAAGGAGGGCTGGGCAGTCGTCGGCAGGGCAGAGTGAGCCCCTCTGGGGTCCAGAGCAGAGCGCAAAGCCTGGTACAGCCAGCTAGCCTCAGATGGTCTCGCCGAGGGGACGGCAATGCAGGGCCACACAGTTTTCTGTGCTCACAATGTGCAGACACAGCCTCAAGCCAGGGGACAGATACCCTCTTCCTGTTTCCTGACCCAGGACTCTTCATCAGGTGCCCACTGGGGCCTCAGAACGCCAGCAAGGCCAGTGGGCTTTGGAAATCGGCCCTTGCCAGCTGGACCAGGGCCCGGGCCGCAGGGCCTGGCTCTCCATAAGAAAGGGTGTGGGGGGCACGCACCACCACTCAGAGTCATGAGGCTCTGCTCCCTGCTGCCCCTCCGCCTGGCAACGGGAGCAGCTCCCACGGTAGCCCCGCATCAGAGCCTGGAGGCTGGCGGCTCTGCCCACAGTGATTCCTCCTGGATCTTCTTTGTTTCTGTGGTTCTGGGGACCGAAGCCAGGGCCGGGCACGCACTGCACAAATACTCTTCCACTGGGCTATATTTTTTATTTTGAAATCGATTCTCACTAAATTGCCCACGCTGGCCTCAAACTTGCAATTCTCCTGTCAGCCTCTGACATGGATTTCCTTTTTTGCAGTACTGAAGATGGAAACCAGGGGCATTCTACCTCCGAGATACACCCCCAACCCTATTTTTTATTTTTTATTTTGAAACAGGGTCTCACTAAGTTGCAAAGGGCCTCACTAAGTAACTGAGGCTGGGCACGAACCACGATCCTCCTGTCTCAGCCTCCCAAATGCTGGGATTACAAGTGTGCACCACCATGCCCAGCTATGGATTTTCTTTTCTTTACTCTTTCCTCTGTGTGTGTGTGTGTGTGTGTGTGTGTGTGTGTGTGTGTGTCTAGAGATTAAACTCAAGGCAATTTTACCTCTGAGCTACATTCCCAGCCCTGTTTCATTTTTCATTTTGAATTAGGATCTCACTAAGTTATGCATACTGGCCTTGAACCTGCATCCTCTTATCTCAGCCTCCCAAGTACTGAGATTATAGGTGTGCCACCACACCTGCGGAGTTTTCTTGTTAAAATGCTGAGAATTAAGCCAGGCGTGGTGCCGCATGCTTGTAATCCCAGCATTTGGGAGGCTGAGACAGGAGGATGAGGTTCATGGACAGCCTCATGAGGCCTTAGTGAGGCCTTTTGCAACTCAGTGAGATCCTGTTTCAAAATAAAGAATAAAAGCTGGGTGTGAGCCGGGCATGGTGGCGCACGCTTATAATCCCCGCGCTTGGGAGGCTGAGACAGGAGGATCACACAGGTTCGAAGCCAGCCTCGCTGGCTTAAGAGACCCTGTTTCCAAAAATAAAATAGGTCTGGGAGTGTAGCCTGGAGGTAAAAAGGCTTCCAGGTACCCCAGTACCGCCAAAAATAAATAAATAAATAAATAAATAAATAAATAAATAAATAAATAAATGTTGGGCGTGGTGGTGCACACTTGTAATCCCAGCTTTTGGGAGACTGAGACAGGAGGAGATCATGAGGACAGCCTCAGCTACTTAGTGAGGCCCTTTGCAACTCAGTAAGACCCTGTTTCAAAATAAAGAATAAAAAACAGGGTTGGAGGTATAGCTTGGAGGTAGAATGTCCCTGGGTTCCATCCCTAGTACTGTAAAAACAAAACAAAACAACAAGGAAAGAAGGAAGGAAGGAAGGAAGGAAGGAAGGAAGGAAGGAAAGAAGGAAGGGTAGGGCTGGGGTAGCTTGGAGGTAGAATACCTCTGGTTTCAATATCCAGTTTAAAAAAAAAAAACAAAAACACCTGAGAATGTCCCTGGGGAGGCCCTGCCCCTGGGGTCAGCTGGCCCTCTTTTAGTTCCTGAGCCTGCAGGCTTCAGACTTGAGCAGTGTTTCAGGCCTAAACAGTGGGTGGGGGGCGCCCTCTACAGGCGTCCTGTACTGCTGCAGGCCTTTGCTGGAGCTAGGATCCACCACACCTGGTAGGCGGCAGGTCTCCCCAAGCCCTGCTTTTAACTACTAAGACCACAGGCTTCTTGATGAGAAGAAAAATAATTAGACTGGAACCTTGCCCACATTAATTTTCACTAAACAAGAAGAAAGCCGAGGGTGTAGACTGTGTTAATTAGGCGCTGGTCTCTCCAGTCTGCAGGGAAGGACGTGGAGCAAAAAGAGAGCACCCATTTCAAATTTTTCATTTAATTTTCTGGGTAGGCAACTCATTCCTGTGATTCAAAACCACCTCACACACACAAGCTCAGCACAGCGGTGCATGCCTAAAATCCCGGTACTTGGGAGACTGAGACAGGAGGATAACAGTTTCGAAGCCAGCTTCAGCAACTTAGGGAGCCCCTATTTCAAAATAAAAAGAGGAGGGTAGGGCCAAAGGTGTGGCTCAGAGGTGAGATGCCCCTGGGATCACTCTCCGCTCAAAAAGAAAACCCACACGGTGGCGCACACTTGTAATCCCAGCATTTAGGAGGCTGAGATGGGAGGACTGCAGTTCGCAGCCAGCCTCAGCTACTTAGTGAGGCTCTTTGCAACTCAGTGAGACCCTGTTTTAAAATAAAGAATAAAAAAAATAGGACTGGGGGTGTAGCTCAGAGGTAGAATGTCCCTGGGTTCCATCCCCAGTACCTAAAAAAAAATGGGCCTCCAAGAGCCTACCGCCCCTTTGCCAGGGTCCCCCAAGAGCCCTGGAGATCTAGTTGGTCCAGAACATCCAGGGAGGGCCCTGTGATCTTAGAAGACCCCTGCAAGCAACCAGGCATGCTCAGGGTGGGACACACGAGGCTATAAAGTGGTGTCTGCCCAGAGCCTTTGTGTGCTGAGATCTGCACATGCTCAGAGTGAGCCTTTCCCGCATCCCATGGCCTCTCCAAAGCCCTGTCCTGGCCCCAGTGCAGACATACAGTAGGTGCTCAATAAGCAACCTGACAGACTCCAGCCTAGCCAGCCACATCTTCACCCCTACACACTGCCTCCTGCTCGCCTGAACAGCCAGGGCGGGAAGAAACTGCCTGTGGTTGTGGAGTAGGGTAGAAGAAATAAGTAGGTGAAAAGGAGACAGACAGCCGGGCGTGGTGGCACACGCTTGTAACCCCAGCTTTTGGGAGGCTGAGACAGGAGGACCGAACAGGTTCAAAGCCAGCCTCAGCTACTTAGTGAGGCTCTCAGCAACTTAGTGAGACCCTGTTTCCAAATAAAGTATAAAATAGGTCTGGGAGTATAGCCTGGAGGTAGAAAAGCCCCTGGGTTCCACCCCCAGTACCACAAAAGGGGGGGGGGCAGTAAAATATAAGAACCTGGAGCTGAAGTGCTTCAGCCTCTAGTCCACAAACCAGTTCTCTTTTCCAAGCCTGACTCTCCCAAATTCCTGAGAAACCCGTAGATCCTAGAGTTTACTAAAAGAAACTAGAATTGCCCTATGCATTGATAGCAAAACATAATATGATGTTTCAAAAAACCTATAATTTAGAACACTCCAGCTACTCAGGACCTCAATCAGCTGAGGACCCTGAGGCTAGCCAGACCACCAGGAAGTGCCTCGGGACCACCAGACTGACCAGGTCCTACCAGACTGAAATCGTCCTCACACGCCTCCCCTGGCCCACCCTCAGGAAAGTCCCCTGAAGAAGAGAACCCTGGAGCCCCCAAATGCCTTTTGATCCGCTCCACAGTGAGCTGGCCAAGACCAGCTCTTTCTGATGCATGGCGTCATTTCCACGTCTACCTGGTGTGGCTGGGAGTAGAAAAGAGATGGAGAAGAGAGCTCTCTCCTGCCCAAATCCTCCAGCCTGCCCGGTGTGGTGGGCACGCTCGTCATCCCAGCATTCAGGAGACTGAGACAGGAGGATGGCGGTTCGCGGCCAGCCTCAGCTACTTAGTGAGGCCCTCTGCAACTTAGTGAGACCCGGTTTCAAAATAAAGAATAAGGGCCGGGAGTGTAGCTTGGAGGTCGAATGCCCCTGTGTTCCATCCCCAGACCCACAAAAAAAAAAAAAAAAAAAAAAAAAAAATCCTCCAACCTGCCTGGCGGCTGTGAGTCCACCTGCCAGATCGGCATTCTGGGGTCTGTCTGTGATTGAAGGAGCCCGCTGTCTGCAGACACAGCCCTGCAGGACACAGATCAGTGTGGCACTCACGTGGGGGTGGCCAGGCGTGGTGGTGCACACCTTTAATTCCAGGACTTGGGAGGCTGAGACGGGAGGATTGCAGCTCCAAAGCCAGCCTCACCAACTTAGAGAGGCCCTTAACAATTTAGTGAGGCCTGTTTCAGAATAAGGCCGAGCGTGGTGGTGCACGCTTGTAATCCCCGCGCTTGGGAGGCTGAGACAGGAGGATCACGCAGGTTCGAAGCCAGCCTCAGCTACTTAGGCTCTCGGCAACTTAGTGAGACCCTGTTTCCAAATAAAATATAAAATGGGTCTGGGCATATAGCCTCTGAGTTCCACCCCCAGTACCACCAAAATAAATAAATAAATAATAAATAAATAATAAAGGGGGATGTAACTCGGAGGGAGAATGCCCCTCCCTGGGTTCAAGCCCCAGTTTTATAAACAAATCAAAACACAGGCGGGAGTATTCAGCAGAGAGGCCGGCCCCAGGGAACTGCAGGCCATAAAGGAGACATCAAGGGGGTGCCCGCAGGCACAGGCTCACAAGGTTGAAGGCGTCTGAGCTGGCGAGAGATATTGGTGGGCACAGGGCCTGGCCTAGTGGAGCAGGTATAAGGAGGCAAATAAGAGGAGGGCACGTCTCCAGAACAGGGCTGGTGCTGGGCTGGGCACAGGGCCTCCTGGCCTGGCAGCCCCAGGTGAGGCCAGTGTTGGCCAGGCCGATGGGTCAGAAGGCGCAGCCACGCAGGGCTCCACCCACAGCTGCTGGCCAGCCGCTCAGGAAGACAGGAGGATCGTGCAGGTTCGAAGCCAGCCTCAGCTACTTAGTGAGGCTCTCAGCAACTTAGTGAGACCCTGTTTCCAAATAAAATATAAAATGGGTCTGGGAGTATAGCCCGGAGGTAGTCAAATGGGCAGTCGGGGCCCAGGCCCCAAGCTGATAGGCTCCAAGCCCGTGAGGCTAAGCAGAGCCGACACCCACCAACGGGCAGCTCTCACTGCGGTGCCGCCTGGTGACCCGGAGGCCCCGCGGGAGCGAGCAGACCCCTCCTCAGACCCCAGGAGCACAGGGCTGCGCTTGTCCGTGGGGGGGGAACGAGTCCTGCAGAGGCTCTGGGCCTTGCTGGTCACACACCTTAGTGGCGACGAAGCCAGGAATGGGACCCCTTGCATCCAAGCCTACATCCTCTGGGAGGCTGGGGCAGTGGGTGTCCGCGAGAGACTCCTGACAGCGGTGGCTTTGGACGGAGGCAGGGAGAAGCCCGCGAGGGGCGGGGCTGGAGGGCGGGGCTGGAGGGGCCAGGGGAGCTGATGCTTCCAGCACGGCGCGGGACCGCGGCTTGGCGCCCAGGACCTAGGCTCCACCCAGCCCCTGCCCAGCCGCCCTCTCAGCCTCAGCCCCGCCCAGACTCCCCGCTCAATTCTCCCAAGCCCCACCTGGACTCCGCCCAGAATCCCCCCCAGAATCCCCCCGCCCTGCCTAGACTCTGCCCCGGACCCGCCCAGACCTCTCCCAGGCCCCGCCCAGACTCCCACCCAGGCCCCGCCCTAACCTCTCCCAGGCCCCGCCCAGACTCCCACCCCGACTCCGCCCCTTCCCCCCCCCAATAACTTGGCGGTGGCCACGCCAGGCCAGCGGTCGACGCCTGTCCAACTCCCTGCGCTGGAGTTGACCATCGCTCCACCTCCCAAAGGTCCAACTGCAGTTCAGAGACAAAGGCAGGTCAAGGCGGGCGGGGACCAGGGGACCCCCCCCCCGCTGTGCCCAGCGTGATCCCTCCATCAGGCGACAGGGCCAGGGGTAATCACCGGCTGTCAGAACTCCGCTCCTATGGGACTGGTCAGTTGTCTGGTTTTTTAACAACTTTATTAAGGTGTAATTTACATTCCCTGCAATTCTCCATTTAAAGTATACAGTTCAGCAGGGCATGGTGGCGCACTCCTGTAATAATCCCAGTATTTGGAGGACCGAGACAGGAGCATCATAGGTTCGAAGCCAGCATCAGCAATTTAGCAAGGCTCTGAGCAATTCAACGAGACTTTGTTTCCAAATAAAAAACAAACTAGGGTTGGGCGTGCAGCTCTGAGATAGAATGTTCCTGGCTTCAATCCCCAGCACACCACACACACACACGCGCGCGCACACACACATTATTTATATATTCTGAATATAAGTTCCTTATCAGATATATGATTCGCAAATATTTCCTCCCATTCCTTGAGTGGTGTTTTTGCTTTTCCGTACTGTCTTTTGAAATACAATGTTTTTTCCCCATTCTGATACAGTGTTGTTTATCTTATTTGCTTTACTTAGAAAACCACTCAAACACAGAAGCGCCCCGCGCCGGCCCCGCCCACCGGCTGAGCGGAGCCGAGTGCTGCAGGGAAGAGGCTGGCCGCCAGGGGGCGATGTGCGCGCGCCGGAAGCCGCGCCCTCGCTGCGCCTGCGCCGACCGGAGCGAGAGCCCGCGCGCGAGACTGGCCGGCGCGCTCCCGTCCGCCCGCGAGTGCGCCTGCGCGGAGCCCGTGGCCGCGCCTGCTCGCGCCGGGCGCTCGTCGCTCCCGGCGGCCATGGGGGAGGCCGAGGTGGGCGGCGGGGGCGCCCCGGGCGACAAGGGCCCGGGGGAGGCGGCCACCAGCCCGGCGGAGGAGACGGTGGTGTGGAGCCCCGAGGTGGAGGTGTGCCTCTTCCACGCCATGCTGGGCCACAAGCCCGTCGGTGAGCTCCGGCCGCGGACCCGCGTGGGGGCGGGGCGGGGCGGGGCAACCGTCGGGCGGGGCGGGGCCTGCGACTGCGCGCGGGACGGCCCGCCCCGGCCCCCGCCCCCGGGCGCCCCTGCCGGGGACCCCTCGCCGGGAGACCCTGCCCCGGGACCCCACGCCGGGAGACCCTGCCCCTAGGTCGCCACGCCGGGAGACCCTGTCCCGGACCCCACGCCGGGAGACCCTGCCCCGGGACCCCGCCTCCGGGCACCCCTGCTCCTGGGGACACCCCTGCCCAACCCTGTGCCCATAGCCCCTCCCTGAGATCGAGCCCGCTGCCATGCCCCTGACCCTGCTACACCCCCACCCCGGCTGCTTGCACACCCCACGCCTCCTGCATCTGTCTCCTGCCCCCTCTGGGACTCACCCCACTACCGCGTCCCCCATCAGAGCCCTGCCCCTCCTCCCTCACCCCGCCCCCCTCTGCCACAGGTGTGAACCGGCACTTCCACATGATTTGTATCCGGGACAAGTTCAGCCAAAATATCGGACGGCAGGTCCCATCCAAGGTCATCTGGGACCATCTGAGCACTATGTATGACATGCAGGCACTGGTGAGCTGGACCCCTGCCCACCCGGCATTGGGGGTGCAGGGGGGGACCTGCCCTGTTCAGACCCGGGGCAAGAGTGTGCCCGCTGCTGGCCTTCTGGGTCTGCAGGGCAGAGCAGAGGTAAGGCCTCCAAATCGTCAGGTGAAGTTGTTGAGGTAGTGCTGCGGAAGGCACCAGCCTTGCCGTGGCAGGTCAGTTTTGGGGGGAACCTACTTTAGTCAGCAGAAGTCTCCAGGAGTAGCTGGGGTCCCAGGACTCCAGGAGGGGCTTCCACAGTGGGAACCAGCCGGGTGCAGAGGTGTGGCCCTTGCTCTCGGTTCTTGGGGAGCCTTAGAAGTGCCTCAGATGGAGGGTGACTCACCCAGGCGCGTTAGGTTTATACCGTGGTCTCTGGGGCCAGGCACCTAGGATCCCGTCCTCATAGGTTCAGAGCTGGGAGTGTCTGAACAGCCAGGCTGGTTACCTCGGTAACCAAGGTGGCCAGAAGAGTCAGGTGGGTGTCTTGGAAGAGGAAGGGCAGTGTGACTGGAGAATGGGGTGGTGCTAGGCGCCAGACCACCAGCAGGGGCTAAACTCACAGCCACGTTAGTCCTCTGGCAGGGCTGTGCCCTGGGCGAACCACTGCCTAGCCATAGGCGTGTCCGGAAAGCTTAAATGGTTGCTGTGCGCAGTCCTGCGGGAGACATTCTGAGCCTGGCGTGGAGCTCGCTCCAGGTGACCGGCACCCGATAGCCCAGGTGCAGCAGGGCCTGCGCTCCTCCCCGTCTCCCTGCACAGCTCACTCTGCCAGGACACTGAGTGTGCCCCTCAAGCACTGATCAGAGGCCCGGCCTCTCTGGGGGCCCCGTCTATGGGGTTCCTTGGGCCACTTGGGCCTCACACGTTTCTCGCAGAGAGATGAGTGTGGTCTGTGCCTCTCTGCAGAAGATGGTTCTGTGTCCTGAGACAGGCGGGTGCTGGACAAGAGGCACCTTGGCCCACGGGGCAGTCGGGGCTTGAGGTCACCGGGCTTTCTGCCCGGGATAGCGTGCCTGCCTTGGTCCTGTAGCAGCCCGAGCGCTCTGGCCCTCGTCTGGCGCCTGGTCAGGCGCGCTCAGGCTGACTGGCTCTGTGCGGCCCTGTGCTGCTGACAGAAGCCCGGCCCTTGGTCTTCTCCAGTGCAGGGCCCTTCCTGCCACTTGCCCTTCCCCTTGGTGGCCCGTGGGACTTGAGGGCAGCCAGAAGCCCAGTCCGGGTAGGTGACCTTTCCACACTTGCCTCGTCACCGGGCTTCTGTGCGTGAGGCCATCCTGCTGGTGCCTCGGGGTCCCTGGGCTCCTGCCAAGTGGGTGGGAGCTGGGGGCACCTGTGGGGGCTTGGGGCTATCACTAGGGACACACCTGGGGAAAGCGCCGGGTTTGGACGCCTCAGTGGTGAGCCCCGGGGGCCAGCAGGGCCGCCACATGCTTGGGCCCTCAGCTGGGCTGGCCCTGCCTCCCGTGGCCAGCCCCTGGGGACGGAGGTGGGAGGAAGGGTCTTACCCCAGCTCCGCCCACACAGCCTCCGGCAGGCCAGGCATGTGCACTGGCTGGCTGCTCCCAGGTGACTGCTGACATCACGTTTTCTTTGCTTCATGGAAATACGCAATGCTCTATTTGCCATCAGCATGAGTCTGAGATTCTTCCATTCCCGAATCCAGAGAGGAACTTCGTCCTTCCAGAAGAGATTATTCAAGAGGTCCGAGAAGGTGAGGCTCCGCCAAGGTCAGGTCTAGGGACAGAGAAGGTGGGACCCAGGCCGAGGCCCGGGTGATGGTCCCGCCAGGCCCCGCTCTGCTGCTCCTGGGAGGCCTTGTGACCCTGCGGGGCTGGGAGGACTGTTCAGGGTGAGGGTCCTGCAGGGCTGGGAGGAGCGTTCCTAGTGACAGACGCCGAAGCCCACGTGGTCAGCAAGAATCATGGCAGTCCCGGCCCAACTGTCCCTGGTGCCGGCCGCCACCATGAGTTCCCAGTGAATGCCACTGTCTCCTCCTCAGGAAAAGTGGTCATTGAAGAGGAGATGAAGGAGGAGATGAAGGAGGATGTGGACCCCCACAACGGGGCTGACGACGGTAAGTGTGCAGCCCCACCCTCCCCCGCGCCCCTGGGAGCAAAGCGCCCGGTCTCCTGCCCCGAAAGGCCTCCCTTGTGCAGGGCACAGTCGGGCGGCCGTAGAGTCTGCAGGACGGAGGGGACGGAGGGTCCGTTCCAGGCAAGCGCGGTGCAGGAGGACTCCTGACAGCGTTCCCCTGCAGGGACGGAGCGCACAGGAGCCCGGTGCTCAGCAGCGCCTCTCCTGACGTCGTGGCGGAGCCTGGAAGCCTGAGCGTGTGACACCGAGGCTCGCTCGGTCAGGAGGACCAGGCCCTCTCCAGGCCCTCGTGTAAGGGGCTCCCCAGGAGGAAGCCTGTCGGGTTCCGAGGGTCACGTGTAGATTCCAAGTTTTCTAACAGGAGGACGACGGGAGTCCCGGGCGCTCCATTTTCAGCCAAATGATTTTGTTTCTCAGTTTTTTCATCTTCAGGGAGCTTGGGGAAATCCACAGAAAAATCCAGCAAAGACAAAGAGAAGAACTCCTCAGACTTGGGGTGCAAAGACGGGGCGGACAAGCGGAAGCGCAGCCGGGTCACTGACAAAGTCCTGACCGCAAACAGTAACCCCTCCAGCCCCAGCGCTGCCAAGCGGCGCCGGACATAGACACGTCAGCCCTGCCGTTCGCCTTGGGTCCCGGCGAGCGTGGCCACCCAGCAGGGGAGCCTGCGGAGGCTCCGCCATCCTGCCCCAGCGGACCCCAGAGACCAGGACTGACCTGCTTGGATGCTGAGGCCCCTGGCCCGCACCTCACTCTCCTGGCCTCGCCCCACTGCGCTGTACCGTGAGAGGAGCTGCCGAGGGCTGCAGCCAGCAAGCAATAACGCCGTCCCACTCTGTCCTCAGGCCTGCGCCTGCGCCTGGTGCCTGCGTTTGCATTTCGTGACCCTCCCTCTGCCCTGTGGAGGCCCTGGGAGCCTCAGACGCACGCACCCCAGCGGCCCTCCCTCCTGGGAGACTAAGAGCTGGACTTTTCACTCACTCGTACTGTAATGGTGTATATAATTTGGTTGGTATTTCACTATTTAATTTTTCAGAAGCCTATTTTACTAGTGTTTTATATGAGAAAAAATACTGAAGTTAACCTGTGTTGTATTTTTTCTGAGATGTTCTGTTTTTAGGTAACAACTACTGAGATGCTTTTTGCTCAGTTTTTATATGCAGATCCAGAGAATTTGTAGCGGTTATTTTTGTAATTCTCGCAACTTGCAAAAGGACCAAATGAGAAGTGGCGGGGAGGGCACACAGCCTTGGGCTGATGAGGCATGGCCCCAGGGTTGAGTGAAGGATGCTTTCGTTTGACTGCAGAACATTAAAGCACAAAAATTCAACCTGGACTGTGTGGTTTTCGTCCCAGAGGAGGTCAGCGTTTGCTGTCCTGGGAAGTGTTATTTTTCCCAGATGCAGAACTGAGGAGCACCCTGAGGATGAGTTCACATCACTGGATACAGTGTGCCAGCAGTAGGAGACAGCGTTACTTTGTTGATCGGGTGTCACATCCGGAGCCCCTCCCCTCAGCACTAGTGTTCTGTGGCTTTCAACTTCAAACTGCCAGCAGAGTGTTACAAAGCCTCGTCCAGGCTCTGCCCCGGCCACCCTGTGCACCTTGGCTCCCTGGCTAGGCAGCTGGATGGCCTGAGCACACCGCATCACTTGCTGGCCCTGAGGAGCACCTTGGGGGCGGGGAGGCACATGCTCTCCCAGGTTAGACCAGCTGCACGGACTCTCACGGGTCCCTTCCCACAGAGCCCGGGCAGGCCCACACCCTCGGCGCCATCCCAGCACAGATGCCCTGCTCGCCTCCAGATGCAGCCCTGCACGTCTGAACAGCCTGCGGGCATGCCCTCACCCCGCTGAGTGGAGGGAGTCTCCCCCAGGTGTCCTTCCTGTGCTCGCTCCCTCAAGGTCAGCCCCTCTCAAGTCCTGTACTGTGCTGGCCCTTGAGTTTCGCGCAAGCAGGGGAAACAGGAGCAGGCGGTGACCCCAAGTGGTGACCGGGAGGGGCTTGCTCTCCAGCCAGCCTGCTGCCAGGGCGTCGGCACATGTGGACACCTGGCCATGGCAGCACTGCTTCCGCCACTCCCCGGGCAGGCTTCGCGGCCTGAACCCTGCCTGAGCCCTCTGTCCTCAGCCCTGAGTGCAGGAGCTTCCTGGCATCCCTGTGGGGGTCCAGCCACGCTCTGCTGGCCAGGACAAGGGGATTCACAGGCCCCTGGCTGTGTGATCCTGGGGGCCTGGTGGAGTGGGATCTGGAGTAGGTTTCGATTTACCCTGCCAGTGGTGTCAAAGCATGCATCGACAAAGACTGAGAAGAAAACAGCTGGAAGGAGGCTAAAGTGCCCGGCGCAAACACAAGAGGGCCTGCCAGCTGCCGGAGCCAAGGGAGCGGTGGAGCAATCGGCACCGGCGGTAAGGCCTCGGCGACTGAAGGACGTGTGGCTGCTGAGACCACGGCCCAGCAGAGGCACCTCGTCCCGTGCCCGAGCCCCCCAGTGTCTTCCCCACAGAGGACAGACCCCTCCTCAGCTGCCGTCCAGTGCAGTGGGAATTCAGCTGGGCGTGGCCTCACCTCTCCACGCTGGTCCAGGGGTGATGGAGAAAGGAGAGTGGCCGCCCTGCTCCCACACGGCAGCAGCTTGCAGAAACGGGCTCACCTGGGCAAGCCACGTGAAGAGCCCCTGGCCTGACTCCTGCGAGGCTGACCCCAGCAACGCCGCCGGCGAGTGCACGTGACTCCTCACCCATGCGGCAGAGTGGTGCGCGTGAGAGAGAGCCAGACAGCACAGCCCTCAGGAAGCCGAGCCCCACAGTGACAGCTGACTGAGGGGCCGCAATGTGTAGCATCACACAAATGCTTCACAGGGACGGACAGGGTTGTGCAGCGCCTTAAACACGCCTCTCTGGGACACGGGCCTGCCCTGGCTGCCTCCTGCGAGCAGCACTGTGGAGGCCATACACTTGACTTTCTGGGGCAGTGGAGGGCAAGCCTGCCTGCCCAGGTACTGCCAGGTCAGTTGAGCCCTGGACGGCTGTCCCCAGAAGCTGCCATCGAGGCCTCCCACCTAGACTGGCACTGTAACCAGGTCCCAGCTGTAAGTCACATAGCAAGGTCAGGACATGGCCCATCTGAGCAGGCCAGCCCCACCAGACACCCGGGGCTGCTCACTTCTGGAGAACTGCCCTGCCCGCAAGGGAAAGGTGATCTGCAGGAGTGTCCAGAGCTCCTCCACTTCAGGGCCACCACTGTCCTTATGAAGTCAGGGAGCATGGACGCAGCTTCTAGCCAGGAGGGAGGTGTCTGGGAGTGACAGGTTGACAGTCAGCAGGGCCTGGTGCCTCCTGCCTGTAATCCCAGGATTTGGGAGGCTGAGACAGGAGGATCACATGTTCAAAGCCTGTGAGAGCAAGGTCCTGTTTCCAAATAAAAATCAAATAGGGCTAGGGTGTGTAGCCTAGAGGTAGAAGGCCCTGGGTTCCATCCATCCCCAGCACTACAAAGTGGGTGAATGGGGGAGTCCTTGGCCAAGACCAGGAGGGTGTATTCGGTTCCTGCTCCTCTGTGGCCCCAGGCATCAGAGCCTGCTGCCTCCCTGCAGATTTGGGCCAAGCCTTCTCTACCAATCTGCTGGCCTCCAGCCAGAGAGGCCCTGCTCTCCTGGCAGACAGACCCCTGGACGACCCTATACCGACCCCAGTGGCCTGCACCTGTACCCAGTAACCTGCGGGCGTGGAAACATCACTTTCCCCAGAGTCCTCCGGAAGGGAAGCGTTCATGAGACGCTCCTGAGGGCCTCCGAGAGGCGCTGCCCACGAGGGAGGGGAGGCATCTGCCCGCACCCCCCCAGCTACAGCGAGACAGGGGCTCCCCGCGTGGGGCGGGCGCCCTGGGGCTCCTCCGCGACCCCTCTTTGGGGAGACGGGGCGGTCTCCGCAGCGGGATCCTCAGGGCGGTGGGCATGCGGGGGCTGGTGGGGGGCTGGATGTCGGGGCGGCCCTGCAGGGCGCCCTCCCGTCGTCGGGTGGGCGCGGGCGGGGCTCCGGGCGGGGCTCCGGGCGGGGCCAGGCCACCCCCGCCCCGCCCCCGCGCTTCCTCCGCTTTCGCTTTCGCTTCCGCCGCAGCGGGCGCGGCGAGCATGGACGACCCGGACTGCGACTCCACCTGGGAGGAGGACGAGGACGCGGCGGGCGGCGAGGGCGGCCAGGCGGGCGGCGAGGACGCGGGCGCGGGCGCGGACGCCGAGGGGCCGCGGGCCGGCGCTCCCCAGGTGCGGGCGGCGGCGGGAGGCGGCCGCGCCCAAAGGCGCCGGGCCGGGGCGGCCGCTGCCCCCGGCGGCGTGACGTCAGAGCCGTGCGTGTGATGCGGGCCGGCCGGTGACGTCAGAGCGGCGGCCGGGGCGGCTCCGGGCACCTGCTGACCTCGGGCGCGCGGCGGCCCGGGGGGACGCGGCCCAGCCCCGCGGTCGCCGCCTGCGCGGCCTGGCTGTCAGCCACTGGCTACTTTTGTTGCGGCGGGTGCTCGACCATCAGGGGTTACTTTTGTTGCCAGGGGCAGGTGCCTAGCGCCGGTGCGAATCGGCTCTACGAGGCCTGGTCTTGTCCAGGGTGGTTGCAGGTGTGCGGGAGGCTGGGATCTTGGACCTTGGACTGGCCTTGGGATGGCTTTCCCAGGCTCAGCACTGGCCTGGGTTTCCTGGAGAGAAGCCCCAGAAGTGGCGGCTCTGGGGCCTCCTAAGCGGGCGCTGCCCTCTGTCCTCCTGCCCTCTCCAGTGCTCCCTGCACCCCCGGGCTTCAGGATAGGGGTAGGGGCAGGCTGGGCCAGGGGCAGAGGCCTGCGCAGCGGCCGGCTCTGGACTGTGTGTGGTTCTTGGGCTTCACTCCTGAAGCAGTGCTCAGGTGCCTTGCCTGGGGGTGCTGGTGACCCCGATCTTTTCCTGTGTGCCTCCTGCCTGGATGACTTCTTCCATAAAGCCCACATCTGCCCGGGTGCCTCGCGTGGGACTCTGCAGAGCCAGCTTCTCTGTTCCTACCAAGCCCTTTGTGCACCTGTGGATTGGTCCTGGTCTGAGCTGTGGGCTCGGCCAGCACGGCCAGGGAGAAGTGGCTGTTCAGAGGGGCAGCAGCTCCTGAAGACTTTCCGTCTGCTGCCTCTGGTGTATGAAGCAAGCAGAGGCAGCCCCAGCCCCGCTAGAGCCCGTGGAGCTAGCTGTGGGAGTGTGCCCAGAGCAGGAAGCAGGGGCCTGGCCTCCTACGCCTTCCAGGGCCCTGCCCAGGCCAGTCATGCCCATACCTCCAGCACAGCCCTCGAGCCAAGCCCAGCCAGCACCCTGCCCTGCCCTGCCCTTGTAATGCGGGATCAGACTGTTTCCTGGCGTCCTTGTCACACACCCCATCCTGGATCCCTGAGTACCTGGCCTGCAGAAACCGGGGGGAGAGGAGCGTGGGCAGCAGGGACCCCTCCTGCATCGGGCTAGAGACCAGAGACACGGGGTTTGTCCTCCATGCCATCGGCCAGTGAGAGGGGGCCCGGAGCGGCCTAGCCAGAGCCGCCTTTGGGCCCCTTCAGCGACTCAAGTAGCGAGGTGGGCCGCCCTTGGGGCCTAATGGTGACTCAGTACAGCGGAAGGGCCAGTACTGTGGCATTTGGAGATCTCGAGGGGACACATGGGCCCACGGCCAGTGTGAGGGTAGCCAGCAAACCCGGGAGGAGGAGCCGAAGCTAGGCCTGGGGACAGGAGACCACACCACTGGGAGCCCCCCAATGAAAGCCGGGGTGGGGGTTGAAGGAGGAACCGTGATCAACACCCGCCAGAGGAGCTCATGGGCTGCTGGCCAGCTGTGCTGCCCCAGAGACAGCTGATCCTGTTCTTCTCTTCCCAGTCCAGGATGACGGGGTCCCGCAACTGGCGAGCCATGCAGGATATGCGCAGGTACCGGCACCACTACCCGGTGAGTACCCGGGGCCCTGCAGAAGCCCCCCGCTGCTCACCTGGAGGCACAGGGCTCTCCCATCAGGCCTCTTCTGGACAGAATGTCCCGTGTCCTGCTGGAAACCTGGCCTATCCTGGGCCAGGGTTGTGGGGCGTGCCCCTGATTGTCCAGAGCACTGACTGCTGTGAGCTCAGCCCTGCCCCTCTCTGGTCATGGGGGCACACTGCCCTGCCCATCTGAGCCTCCGCACCCTGGCCTTTAAAACAGGGTACCAGCCAGGCATGGTGGCGCACGCTTGTAATCCCCGCGCTTGGGAGGCAGAGACAGGAGGATCGCGCAGGTTCGAAGCCAGCCTCGCTGGCTTAAGAGACCCTGTTTTCAAATAAAAATATAAAATAGGCCTGGGAGTGTAGCCCCAAGGTAGAAGGGCTTCCAGGAATCCCAGTACCATAAAAAAAGTAAAACAGGATACCAAGCAGGGCGCGGAGGCACACACTTCATCCCAGCATTCGAGAGGCTGAGACCGGAGGATCAAAGTTCGTGGACAGCCTCAGCTACTTAGCGAGGCCCTTTGCAACTCAGTGAGACCCGGTTTCAAAATAAAGAATAAAAAACAGGGCAGGGGGTGTAGTTCAGAGGTCAAATGCCCCTGGGTTCTATCTCCAGACCCACAAAAAATAAAAATAAAACAGGGTACCAGCACCGGCCTCCTGGCACAGCGCGGAGGGCTCCTCACCTGGTGTGTCAGCCTCTGCGGGATAGGCTCGACCTCCAGCCCACACTGCTGGGAGGCGAAGGGATGCTGTCCTCCAAGCCTGCTGGACTTCAGGGTCTTGGGCGGCCAGCCTCTAGAGGCACAGAGGGTGGCAGAGCTGACCCCAGAACGCGGAGGCCTGAGCGGCCCTCAGAGGTAGCCTCTTTCCAGTGTCCAACTGTCCCTTTCTTTGGCTCTTCAGGATTTGGTAGAACAAGACTGTAACGGTGACATGCCCAACCTGAGTTTCTACAAAAACGAGATCCGCTTCCTGCCAAACGGTACACCCAGCTGCCAGCAGTTCCCTCTCTGCCAGTCCCTGGGACCCTGGTTTGGGCCTTGGCTTCCAGAAGGCCCCGTAGTGCCCCTGGAGGCAGTCCAGGGGATGGGGTTTGGGTGGGGTTGGCAACCTCTGTAAAGGACCAAAGAGACCTGTGAAGCTTCTCCACCTGCCGGGTCTCTGCTGTGCCTCATGAGCAGTACACTCGCCAAGGAGCTGAGATCAGCGCTCCATCTTTAGACGCTGAGATGAGATGCAGAATGCTATGTTCTGGTGTAAAACCTATGTGAAATTTAAATTTCGCTGTCAGTAAATAGTCTCTGGCACCCCCACCCAGGCATTTCTGCAGCTGCTTTGTTGCTGTGGCACCAAACGAGAGCAGCCACGGTGAAGACCGTGTGGCCACAGGCCCCAGGCCCCACCACTGGGCTCCCCGACTGGGCCTGCTCTGGGCTGTGTCCTGGGGTTGGGTTCTCCTGGGGGCTTTGTTTGAGGTCAGACTTCCAGGGCTAGCAGGCAGGCTTTAGGAAGGTGGCAGGTCCGTCTTTTGCAGAGACGGGGCTGTGCCTGGGACCCGGTCCTTCCCGCTGGGGGTGCCCTCAGTCAGCAGCAGGGGTCTGGCTCCAGGTTGCAGAGGGGCCTAGGGCCTGCACCTCCAGTTGGTGGGATTCACATCAGATAAGGTGTGGCCAACTCTGCTGAGCCCAGATCCCTGAAGGCCCTAAACAAGCGTGGCCGGCTGGGTGCCTCCATGGCGCTCTGCCTAAGCCCCGCCCGGTGGCTCCCCACTGACTTGTCCCTGGGCTCCCAGGCTGCTTCATCGAGGACATTCTTCAGAACTGGAAAGATGACTATGACGTCCTGGAGGACAATCACTCCTACATCCAGTGGTGAGTGGACGGCCTGGGGCAGGCCATGGCAGGAGGAGCCCTGGGCTCCTGCCATTTCCTGAGTGTCATCCTTCCCAGAAGCCCAGGGTGCTGGACAGACGGTGCCCGCACGCCCTTGGGTGGCATCACGGGGTGCTGCGGGGAGACCCGGGCCTGTCCGTGTCGCGGCTCACTGTTCTCCGCAATCTTGTAGTTGGGAGCCTGTGTCCTGGGAGACAGCAGGGTGCACACATCCTAGATGGGGTGGGCGGGGCTGCAGCTTGGCTCCGGCCTAGAGCTGGGCCATGCCTGACACTGGCCAGGGTGGGGCACCAGGCGGTGGCCTTGGGGCTGAGCCTCTCCTGGAGGATGCCCTCTGGGCAGCACGGGCTATGGCATGAGGTGCCTCGTGGAAATGATTTGCAGCTTTGATGACGTGAGAGAAGGGGCGCAAGAGCAGGGAGGAGCCCAGGGGCAAGGAAGGCAACCTGGGCCCCGGCCCATCCCTGGCGGGCGGCAGGGAAGGCGATCCGACTCTCCTCTCCGCAGCCTGCTGGGCGTACAACCCCGTCCTGGGCCCCTGCCCCACCTGTGGTCCTTTGCTTTGGGGACTGCATGAGGACCCACTCTCCTTGCACTGAGCAGCTAGCCCAGAGAGGGTGGCGAGCTGCCCGGCCACCCAGCAGTGCAAACCTGCAGCCCGGAAGCCGGTCCCCGTCACTAACAGGCTTGTGCCCTCCTCCTCCTCACAGGCTGTTTCCGCTGCGGGAACCAGGAGTGAACTGGCACGCCAAGCCCCTCACTCTCAAGGAGGTGGAGGTGAGCCCTGTCCTGGGCCCCTAGGGTGAGGGCGCACTGGAGAGTCTGCCCAGGGCCAGGTGTTGGGAGCCCCCGGGGGCTGCCGGGAAGGCGCCTCCGCCCTGCCCCCAACTGCAGTCATCCTGCTAGCACCTAGAAATCAGCCTGCTGAGCCTGGCTTCCACCAGGGAGCTGAGGGAGGCCCCCAGGGGCCCAGGACTCGGGACAAGAGCAGGAGAAGCCTGGATGGAGGGAGCCTCCTGGCACACAGAGCAGGTTCAGAGAGGAGGCGTCCTCCGTGGCTCTGGGACTTGGCTCTGGTAAAGCATCGGGCCCAGGACAGCAGGAAACACACGGACACGTCCCTCGTGACCTTGCCCGAGGAGGCCAGGTCAGGGCCAGAGGAGGCGGCGCCGGCCACACTCCTCAGGAGCACTGCCCAGGAGCGCCCGTGTTTTCTAGGCGTTCAAAAGCTCCGCGGAGGTCAAGGAGCGCCTCATCCGGGCCTATGAGCTCATGCTGGGCTTCTACGGGATCCAGCTGGAGGACCGCGACACCGGTGCTGTGTGCCGGGCTCCGAACTACCAGAAGCGCTTCCGGAACCTCAACTGGTGAGAGGCAGCTGCAGCCACGCCCCCGGCAGGTGTGAGCACCGGGCAGGAGGACCGGCTCTGAGCTCCTCCTCCTCACCTCCGGGGAGGGCAGCCCCGGGAAAGTGGCAGGGCAGCTGCAGGCCGTACAGCCCCTTGTGGGAGGCGCCCCTCTGGCCCTGCGGTGGTGCTCCCTGCGCACACCTTCAGGGTGCTCAGGCATTTTCTGGGCCTGGGTGAGTCCTCCCGAGGCCGGGAGGCCTCGGTGGTGCTCCCTGCACGCACCTTCAGGGTGCTCAGGCATTTTCTGGGCCTGGGTGAGTCCTCCCGAGGCCGGGAGGCCTCGCAGGCTCCTTGCCGCAGGACACGCCCTCCCTCCTCCGCAGGCGCAGCCACAACAACTTACGCATCACGCGCATCCTCAAGTCTCTGGGCGAGCTGGGCCTGGAGCGCTACCAGGCACCGCTGGCACGCTTCTTCCTGGAGGAGACGCTGGTGCGCCGCGAGCTGCCAGGCGTGCGCCAGAGCACCCTGGACTACTTCCTGTTTGCTGTGCGCTGCCGGCGCCAGCGCCGCGAGCTGGTATACTTCGCCTGGGAGCACTTCCAGCCACGCTGCAAGTTCGTCTGGGGGCCGTGGGACAAGCTGCAGAGGTTCAGGCCCCAAGCCGCAGCCCAGCCACTAGCAGGCCCCGGTCAGGCAGAGGGGGGTGAGAGCCCCGGGGACCCCGCACAGGAGGCCAGCACCCAGGGCCCAACCCACGAGCCAGGGAGGGACCCCAGCGGGGAGATGATAGCAGCCGAGGGGCTCCATACACTGAGTGGAACACCCCAGGATGCAGGAAGCCTGGAGGGGGACCCTGAGGATGGGGATGAGGCCGAGCCCCCCAGCCCCAAAGAGAGTAAGAAGAGGAAGCTGGAGGCGAACCGGCAGGAGCCGGCCCCCGAGGAGCCCGGCTCCCAGGGCCCCTCGGAGGTGGAGAAGATCGCCCTGAACCTGGAGGAGTGTGCCCTCAGTCAGGGCAGCCAGGACCTGGGGGAGACCGAGCAGCCCTGCCCCCCGACCCTGGAGGCCAGGGTCCTAGATGAGGCGCGAAAACGGAGGAAGGTAGATGAGGCGGGTGCTGGGGGTGACGGAGCAGCAGTCGGTGGCGGCACCCCAATGCCGGCGCCTGCCCCATCCCAGTGTCCCAACGCCCAAGAGGATGGGAACGAGGCTGAAGAGGACCCAGAAAGCCAGAAAGGGTCCGAGGAGGGTGCCTGCGGGAGCCCCCCGGAGGGCCCAGGGCCCGCTGCCACAGGGACCTCGGGGAATGAGATGGCGGAGGTGACCGGGATGGGACCTTCTGCAGAGCCCTGAAAGCCTTAAGGAATGGGAGCCAGCGGGCATTGTGGCCCTGCCCGGCCCTGCTGCAGGGAGGCTGGGACCAGGGAGCCCGCTCTGGCTCCTCGCGGTGCCCAGCAGTGCTGGCCTCTCCCTGGTGGCCACGGCGGCAGCCGCCAGCTGGACCGAGGCCCCTCAGGGAAGGCTGAGAGGCACTTTACCTCACCGCGCCCTCGGAGCCCTGCAGGGGCCTGGGGGGGTCGTTTTCTTAGTCTGGTGCCAAGCGAGGCCTTTTCTGAATAAACTCATTTGACTTTGAGTCTTTCTGGTGTGAACCCTGTTTGGTGGCCTGTGGAGCAGACTTTCCTCTGGACTCCCCCCGTTCAGAGCGGCCTGGCCTGGCCTGGCACTGTGTCCCTGCCCAGACAAGGGTCCCTCAGGACAGAGTACTAGCTCAGCACTCCGCAGGCTTGTGTCCCCTGGGCACAAGCGCCCCGTGCATATGCGTCCCATGGCGGCACTGCACCCCACCCATGTATACGCGGCCTGCGATGGCACACAGACACACAGATCCCTGGGTGCAGGCACCCCAGGTACACATGTCCCATGTACATGCGTCCCACATGCACGGCCTCCTGGAGTTCCTGACACCTGGATGGCACCTTTTGTCACCTGCTCCTAGTTGGCTGGGACTCGCACAGCCCCTCGGGTGACTGGGCCGTGTCTGGTCTTCCCATCTACCCTGTTTTGGCTTGCCTCGGGGCAAGCTCAGGAGAGATCTAGCCTCACCCCACCCTCCACACCAACACACTGGCTGCACCTGACCCCCGTGCCCCATCTGACCGGAGGGGACCCATGGCCCTTCCCACTGCCCAGCCTTGCCTCTGGAGCCTACACCCCTTCCTCCAGGGGGTGCTACATCATCAGGATGAGGAGCTTTTGTGGGCCTCTGAGGAGAGGGGTCCCTCATAGCTCCCCAAAGGGCCACATGCTTTGGGCAAAGTGTTGGAGTGCAGACATAGGCCTGGGGTCCCGGCAGTGGGGAGTTAACCCAGTCCCCATCCCGAGAGTCAGAGCAGTAGATCTGGTGTCGTTTTTCAGGAAAGTCCTCAGTTAATCCAGTTGTGCCACAAAGGCCTTCCTAGCTCCACCAGGGCTGGGGCCACTGGTGCCCTGTCCCTGCTCTGGCTCAGTAATGGGCTTTCCATCATTGAACGGGAATGGAGGCACTGAGACAGGCATAGGGCATCAGTTACCTTAGCAGGGTTCCTCTGATCTCCGGTGCTCCAGGACAGCAGTCCAAACCACTGGGGCCCCATGGATGGGTGCTGGAGCCAGCCGGCAAAAGTACGGGTTCCCAAGAGAGGCGCGAGGATGAGAGAATTCAATTCTAAGAATTTGATTCAAAGAATATTTAATTCTAGCATGAAAGGATCGCCAGTCCACTCCTGGGTCGATATCTCTACTGGCCTATCCCGGGTTTATCTCTCTCGTCCTTTTATACAGTTCCAGGTCAGTCGACCCCTCGTGCCATCACCACCTGTGCGCGCAGCGGTCGGGTCAATCGACCCCTCGTGCCATCACCACCTGTGCGCGCAGCGGTCGGGTCAATCGACCCCTCGTGCCATCACCACCTGTGCGCGCAGCGGTCGGGTCAATCGACCCCTCGTGCCATCACCACCTGAGCTTCTCTCAGACCTTTTACTCTGAACTTTCCATGATCCCAAACCTTATTGACTCTGGGCAAAGGACAGTCAGAAGTATTCTTTTAGGGGAAAACCTTAATGGCGCTCCACAGATGGGGAGTCTTAACACCTGATGTAAGAGTCTGGTTGGAGCACCCCTGGGGGCTGAGCACCTAGGGATAACCATTCACCTGAGCCTCAAGCTGGCAAGGATGGACTCCGCCTTCCCTCCTCCCAGCCAGCCCTCAGGGCCTGTGTTGCTGGGGTGGATGTGAGGGCCGGGAGCAGGTGCTGGGTAAGGCTGCCCCTTGGCGCGGCCTCCTCTGAGTCCTGCCCCTCAGCTGCCCTTGCTGGCTGCATGCCGGGCATTGGGTGGGGAGAGAGCTGGCCGTGGGGCTGGGGGAGCCTGGTCTTTCCAGGGAGGAGCAGCAGCTCCGGGCCTGTGACTGGGGTGCTGGGGCTGCTCCCAACCACTAGCCCAACTCCCTCCCATCACAAGGCTTACCCCGAGTGTCTCCGCGCTCCTCGCCCTCCCTGGCCTGAGCAGCTGCCAGCAGGCCTTGGTGGCAGCCCTCCGGGCATCAGTGCAGGACACATCCTCAGCCCAGCTACTTTGGAAATTCTAAAGACCCCTCCAGGAGCCGGCTGCAGCTCTGCATGGGAGGCGACCTAGAGGGGACGAGGTCATCTGAGTGGCTTCTGGAGCAGCCGCAGAGGCCCCGCCAGTGGCCAGCAGCACCCTGCCTCCTCCCCTCGTGGGACACGCCTGGCCTGCCCATGCCAAGCCCCAGCCATGCTCCCGCTTCTCCCCCAAGTCTGGCTTTGCAGGGTGGCAAAGCCTCTCTTACAGCCCAGGCTTAGAGTACAGGACTGTGCGACGCCTGGCAGCAGCCCTGGACTTTCTGGGTGCGGGAAGTGGGCTGTGTTGAGGGGCTCTCTGACCTCAGTACTGGGGGACTCATCCACCACGGGGATACCTGGTCCTTGGGCAACCTGGGTGCCTCATCTTTTTTTTTTTTTTTTTTTTTCAGTACTGAAGATGGAAGCCAGGGCATTCTACTAGACTCTGAGCTCCCTCAAACACTATTTTTTTTTAATTCTCTATTTTGAAACAGGGTCTCACTGAGTTGCAAAAGGGCTCACTAAGTAGTAGCTGGGGCTGTTCATAAACCGCGATCCTCCTGTCTCAGACTCCCAAGCGTGGGGATTACAAGGGTGCTTCTTCTTAAAAGGCGCCCTTTGCCCCAGGCGTGGTGGCGCACCCTTCTTGTAATCCCAGCTCAGATAGGAGGATCTCGGTTCACGGACAGCCCCAGCTACTACTTAGTGAACCCCTTTGCAACTCAGCGAGACCCTGTTTCAAAATACAGAATAAAAAAATAGGATTGAGGGGGAACTTGAAGGTAGAATGCTCCTGGGTTCCATCCCCAGTACCACCAAAAAAAAAAAAAAAAAAAAAAAGCGCCCTTCACTGGGGGATTCTTCCGCTCACACTCTGGTTTAGAGTGAGGGAGAAAGGAGTCATTCTTGTGCACTGAAAGGTGTGTGTGTGTGTGTGTGTGTGTGTGTGTGTGTGTGTGTGTGTGTGGAAGGCGCCAGTCGCCGGGATAATTTTAACTCAGAGGCGGCCAGAAAATGCCGCCTGCTGCTGTCTGCACTGTGGGCACGGTGTCCTGTACCCCGCCCGCCCAGGTGGGCCGGCTGAATGGGGGGCTTGTGCGTGCGGGGCGGGGCAGCCAGCAGCCTGTGCACCGCCCACCGCCCAGGGCCCGTGGCTTTGCTCCTCATCGGGCGGGCGCTGCAGCCCGGCGGCTCAAAGCGCGCTCCAGCCATGGTCCAAGCGCCCACCCTGGCCCTGCTCCTGCTAGGGCAGCTCCTGGCAGCCGGCACGGCTCAGGTAAGTGCGGCCGGAGGTGTGCAGTCTGGGTCTGGGGAAGGCAGCTGTGCTGGTGGGGGGAGAAGTCTGGAGGTGGAGCTGCACTGTGGCGGACGACCCCATCCCCTACCTGGCGGCAGTGGTGGGGGCGCAGAGCCTCCATGGCCCTGGGGGACCCCAGCGCGGCCTCCTCGACCCACTGACCGCCTCTCCACGACGCTGGCACCCGATCCTCTGCCGACCATGCTATGCTGGGGATGAGCCCGGGCTGCTGCTCTGTCCTCGACTGGCCGGGGTCGGGCTGCTGCCAGCGCTACCGCTACCACCGGACTCAGGACACAAAGTCGTCTTTGTTCTGGAGGCTCCCTGCGGGGCGGCATCACAGCCACCAGAGCCAGGCCAGGGGATGGATCACTGCCTGATTGGGCGCTGGCTCTGGCTCCTTGAGGTGGTGGGCTCCGAGGACAGGCCCCAGGGCTGCTCAGGACTGCCAAGATAGGGCAGGCTGGAGGGCTGGCTTGCAGGCCGCTGAGTAGGGCTCGCTAATGAATTTCTCCCTTTCAGAAAGCAGGACCTCGAGGCCCTCCTGGCCCTCAAGGGCCACCAGGGAAGCCGGGCAAGGACGGCGTTGATGTGAGTTGGGGTGGAGTTGGGTCCCAGGAGTTGTAGCTCTGGCCCTAGCCTTCCTAAGACCCCAGGTCTGGCAGAGACAGAACCAAGTCCCACGTCCAGAGCTGGGAGCTGGGGGAGAGAGACCAGGTATGGGCCGGTGGGCCTGAGGGGTACAAAGGAGCAGAGGCTCATTCCCTCTTGGACAGACCCTGCAGTGCAGGTAGCAAGAGAGCCCAGGAGTCAGAGGTATGGGCACTGGGGGTGGGCACTGAGGGGCCGGAGCCCCTATGGTTTGTGGGCTCGGGACTCATGGGGTGTCCCATGGATCTCTGCATAGATGGGGCTGTGGGTCCTGTTGGGGTGCTGGGGACTGGGCCCGGTCTTGGAGGGGACTCAGGCTTGCTCAGCCCCAGAGATGGTGTTGTCCATGGGTGTCAGACCAGAAGTGACCCAAGCAATATGGAAGGTAGCCTCTGCCCAGGAAGGGCCGGGCCCCCTCTGGGCCCTATCCTGCACCTTTGTTCCCCGCCAGAGTTCTTGGAGGGCCATGAGAGGTCCCACAAGCCCTCCCCAGCTTCTGGCCACAGGGCTGTCGCTCCCGGGACACTGCAGCCTCCTCAGGAGGGTTCTGTTCCTCTTGCTGGGGCCGGCACGGGGCTGAGGGCTCCCACTTAGCTGCCCTCCAGGTCTCAGTTAAAGGACGCAGCCACTCTAGGGCCATCCAGGGAGGGGTGCTACCAAGGAACCTTCTCAGGGAATGAGGGCCTACCACCTCTGAAGCAGATGGAGCCAGGAGGCCTGCTTTCTGCAACACTCAGGCCAACGCAGGGGTGGGGCTGCACACGCATTCCCTGGGGGGTCATGTCCCTGTGCCCTCAGCCTGTCCCCCTGTGTGGGCCCTGTAAGCGCTGAGCCCCCTGGCTAGCTCACCCCTTTCCTGGCAGAGGGGAGGGCCCCCAGATGTGAACAAGAGGGGCCAGAGCCTTCTATCACGTCTCCACTGGCAGGGCCTCCGGGTTGATGGGAGGCTGGCCCTGCTCTGCTCCCCTGGGGTGGTTTTCAGGAGATCCCCATTTGCAAGGATCCTATGCTGGCTTCTTCCCTCTGCAGGGAGAAGCTGGCCCTCCAGGTCTGCCTGGGCATCCGGTGAGCACCCCTGGCCGGGGCGAGGGGTGGGGGAGCCCACTTCCAGTCTGGAGGGGAAGGACAGACACAGAACAGAAGGCCATTGATGGCCCGGCCACCACGCCGGGCCTGCGCCGCCTAGGAGGGCCTCAGGGGGCTGGAGAGGGGTTGGAGCCAGGAAGAGGTGGGAGGGGAGTGTGAGGTTCAGCGTGTCTATGAGCTGCGTCTGGCCAGAGCTTTCTTTGGGCCAGCACCCAGGGAAGGGGCCCGCCCGCCTCCAAGGAGCCCGGACTCCACCCGGGCCTCACCTGGTCTAGCTCTGGGATTGAGGGTCCTGGGCCACCGGCAGCCCCAGGGGAACACGCTAGCTCCTGGCTGGGCAGCGGAATGGCCCAGGTGAACATCCTACTCCTATGAATGTGAGCGAGGGAGGGAGGGCGGCCTTGGGGGCAGTGAGGGGCAGCCAGGGTCCCTCCCCAATGGCTGTGTGGTGCCCGTGTGGTGGCCGTGTGGGGAGCACACTTCCTCCTTGCTGAGGCTGGACTCCTCACACCTCCGCCCTGTCCCTGCACAGGGACCAAAAGGGAGCCCGGGGAAGCCAGGAAGACCAGGAGAGGCGGGTCTGCCAGGACTGCCTGGTGTGGACGTGAGTGCCCCCCCCCCCGCGCCCAGGGACATGTCCCAGCCAAGGGTCAGGTTTAATTGCTGTTTCCAGCTGGGCCTGCTCAGGCAGGAAAGCTGGTTCTGACAGTAGTCTCCAGAAGTCCCCAACAGGGGTCCCTGGCCACCATCCCAGACCGGCCAGGTGGGGGACAGAGCAGCTCACAACAGAGCTGGCTGCCCCACTAGCTCTCGCTGATCCGGGAACAAGCGCCCATTGTCAGGGTCCTCTGCCCAGCGCTGGCTCGGGCAGCCTCCATGGGCCTTCATGCCTCCAGCTCAGCACACTGGGGTCTGGGTGGGCTTGTCCCCAGGGGCCCTGTGCTGGCCACCATCCACTGCCCCATCTCTGGCCACACCAGGTTGGCAAGGGACGGGGTCAGACTGGAGAAGAAGGGGGCAAGTGTACTTCCATGCGGTCCCCTGAGCCCTCCCTCTGCTCCCCTCCCCAGGGTCTGACTGGACGGGATGGTCCCCCTGGACCTAAAGGCGCCCCTGGAGAACGGGTAGGTGCCTGCCCCGTGGTTGTGGTTCAGAGGGGCGGGGTGGCCAGGCGGAGTGCCCTGTGTACAAGGCCCTGAGCTGGCAGTCGAGGGAGGTGACTGTGGCTGCCCTGGCTGGGCCCCGCCCCTTCCCCTGTCCCTGCAGTGGGTGGAGGCGAAGGAGCTGCAGGTGCATGACCAGCTCCTGGGCTGCCCTCCCTGTCCCACGCCGTGTCTGCTCAGAATCATCTTGGTGTGTAGACCATGGCAGGTAGAGCAGAATGGTCAGCGTGGTGACCAGCCCCAGAGTGTCCTGGGGCCCCCAGAGTCCTGTGAGCCACCACAGAGGGCCCACAGTTATCTGCTAGCCATGTCCCAAGTTAACCCTCACCCATCGAATCCACCCTGAACCCTGGCGCCATCTTGGGCTGCTCTCCCTGGCGGCATCTTGGGCTGGCTCTCCCTGCGCCATCTTGGGCTGGCTCTCTCTTCTCGGGCATCTGAGAGCACAACCGAGCTTGACACGCCCTCACTCTACTCATGAGATGTGACGACCGGCCAGCAGGGCCCTCCATGGCCGAGAGCAGGGGCACAGGCCTCCGCCTGCCCCCAGGATTCATCAGCCATGCAAAGCCTCTGAGTGGAAATGGCAGAAACGGTGGCCGCTGGCCGGCGGCTAGTCCGGGTAGTCGGGGGCCTGGCTCCATCAGGGGCAGCGCGTGCCCTCCATGGAGGACACAGGCAGGAGGCGCAGCGGTGGAGAACAAGGTGCTGACGTGGAGGGCGGACAGCGCCTCCCTGCAGTGCTTGTGGCCCTCCATGGCTGAGTCTCCGTGGCCTCTGGCGGGGTAGGGAGGGCTCCTGGAGTGGTGGACATGCCCCTGCGCTGCGCCCTCCTGGCCAGCACACAGCCCTTGCACAGAGGAACCCCTTCTGGCCAAAGCCGGCAGAGGGGCCGCTGGGCGCTGAGGAGGGTCAGGGGATTGGATTTGCAAAGAGAGGTAAGGGTCCTGGCCCTGACATCTGCTTTCTTCCTCAGGGAAGTCTGGGACCCCCAGGGCCGCCCGGGCTGGGGGTGAGTACAGTCCTGTCCCCTCCTCTCCATGGGAGTTGAGGAACCAGAGGGTCTGGCCACGTCGGATGACCTCCTGGGGGCTAGGCCCTGGAGTCGGGTCCTGGGCCTATGTGAGCTATGCCCGCTGGCGGCATCTGCTGGACCAGCCACCATCCCCCGATGGACCCTTCTCCAGGCCCACATGAATTGTCTTGGGGGTGGCAGGGCAGACCCCAACCTGTGCTCTGATCTGTGCTTGGCTTTGCAGGGCAAAGGCCTCCCCGGACCCCCTGTGAGTATTGAGCCCCCGGAGCCCCCAGCCAAGCACGTGAGCTCCCAGAGCTCCCTGCACCTGAGCTGACCTGGGCTGGGGTGGCCCCAGCCATGGCGGGGACAGGGCTTCTCAGGGCACAACCTGACCGCCCCACGCGCAAAGCCCGGGTCCTCCCGCAAGGGCGGACCAGCCTGGATGGTGCCGGGCCCCCTTCCAACCCGAGGACTCCTTGGGTGCGACTCTCCATCTCTCCCTTCTCTACTCCCCAGGGAGAGGCAGGAGTGAGCGGCCCCCCAGGTGGGATCGGCCTCCGTGGGCCTCCGGTGAGTGGCTGCCTAGACCTCCCACCCCCACAGGCAGACTAGGTGGCCACCACGATGAGCCCAGACAGCCCGAGCTCCCTTCCCTCTGCTTCCTCCTCCTCCCCCTTTCTTGCTGGGCATCGACAAAAGCTCAGACAAGGGACTGAGACCACAGGATGCCACACAGACCGATGCCCAGGGAGTGGGCAGAGCAGGCCGTGTCCGGTGTCTGGGTGGAGGTGGGCCCCTCACTTTGGTGGAGCTGGCCCTGCTTTGAGTCCTGACCCCTCCCCCAGGGACCATCTGGACTCCCGGGCCCCCCCGGCCCCCCAGGACCTCCTGGACCTTCTGTAAGTACTGGGCAGGGCCTTGGGAGTGCCAGGCATTTCCTGGGCTGTACCCCCTTCCCCGAATTCGTGCTGCCTAGACACTGGGCCGTTCCCCAGAAATGGCTGGGGACAAAGGCCAGGCGTTCTGCCTAAGGCAGGTGGGTGGGTGGTCCCTATCACATGCTCTGGAGATGCACAGAAGCTCTCAGCACGGGCCTCTAGGGGATGATGCAGAGGCCCAGGTCCCCTGGTGGGTGTGCCAGAGGGGAGAGGTGTGTGTCAGCGTATCTCTGTGTTCCAGGGACACCCTGGGGTCCTCCCTGAAGGCGCTGCTGACCTGCAGGTGGGCATTCATGGTCCTTCGTCAAGAAGGTGGGGGAGGGGCCTTCCTTGAGGGAGGGTCTGGCCTGAGACCACCTCCTGTGGACCCTCCTTCCTGCCTCTGGTCCTGCTCTACAGACAGGAAGGTGGGGCCCCTGGGGAAAGGGTCAGTTGGGAGGGCCAGTGCAGACCCCTCAGGGCCCAGCCAGGGCCTTCCCTTCACCCACCCTGTGCTGCTGCCACTAAGACTCACTCCATCCCTTACATGGAGCGGCAGGAGCCTGGATTACTGCAGTCGCGTCCGGACGGAAACTCAGCCGCCCTTAGACACGCTGAGCCGGCAGGCATCTTTCCCTAGTGCGAGGTTCCGGACCAGAATCTGGGACTCGCTTTTTTTTTTTTTTTTTTTTTTTTGCAGTACTGGGGATGGAACCCAAGGTCATTCTACCTCTGAGCTACACCCCCAGCCCTATTTTTTATTCTTTATTTTGAAACAGGGTCTCTCTCATTGAGTTGCAAAGGTTGTAAGTAGCTGAGGCTGTTCTTGAACTGCGATCCTCCTGTCTCAGCCCCCAAATGCTGGGATTGCAAGCGTGCGCCACCACGCCCAGCTGGGACTCACTTTTATCCATCTGCCCTGTAAAAAAGGGAGCAGGCTTGGGACCCGGATCTGTTTCCCCGCTTTTTGTACCTGTTCGCAGGATCGGCTCCGTTTCCATGGAGAGAGTTTGTGTTTTTGAAGGGAAGGAGCTAACGCAGGGTGACCTGACACTGGCCGTTGTTGCCAGCTTGCCTCACCTGTGTGAGGCTGGTGCTGATGGGCTCCGGTCCTGGAAGGGAGGGTTTAGGGCTCTTCCAGGGGAGGAGGATGCTGGGCCGCTGAGGGTGGGCCCGGGCAGTGGAAGTCATCAGCACCAGCTCTGCAGCCCAAACTGCCCGTCTCGGTGTGGAGTGACCCAGGAGCCTCCGTGGCTTCCCTGAGTTCCCAGGCCTCTGGCGCCTGTCCCTCCAAGCCTGGGTTGCCTGGGCGCACGGCAGAGTCCCTCCTAAGCTGGGCTCTCCGTCACCAGATGAAGGACCCTTTGTGGAGCCGGCCATGTGAATGGCTGCTTTGAAAGCCAGGGTCTGCCCAGAAGCCAGAGCGGCACCTGGCCCCGCTCCAGACGCTGCAGCCCCTCACCCCCTGAGGCCAGCACTGAATGCAGCCCTGTCTGGGCCCGGCTACGGTCCCCTCACCTGCCCTTCTGGGTGCTCCCCTCTCTGGGGGCCCTGCCCCACTTGGCTGGGAAGTCTGACCATTTGCTTTTCCAACAGTGCCCCGCCATCTGCCCGCCTGGTCCGCCGGGACCCCCAGGAATGCCGGGGTTCAAGGTGAGTGGCGGCTACTACAGCGTGACCCCGGCCAGTAGACCTCCCCCCTGCCAGGAGGCAGTCGGTGCCCCTCCAGGCTGGGGGATTCTGGGCGATGGGGTCCAGAGGGCCTGGCCCTGGTGTCCCTGGGAGGGTGACACTGGTGCCCCCATTTCACCCTGGAATATGGTGTGGCTGGGGCCCCGGGTGAGTCACGTCTCTCCCGGCCTCAGTCTCCCCACCTAGGTCCTGAACCCTGGGGCGCTGCCATGGCTGGACTTGTGCTGACTGGCTGGATACACAGGCCTCAGTTGAGCACTGCCTGGGGAGGGCTGCTGAGGTCTGGACTGTGACCCCTTTGCTTTCAGGGGCCCACTGGCTACAAAGGGGAACAAGGAGAGGTCGGGAAAGACGGTGAGAAGGTGAGGGCTGGGTGTGCCTGCACCAAAAACTCAGGCAAGCTGGGCCCTGGGAGGCTCCTGCTGGGCAAGTCTCCCTGCGGGGCCTGGCTGGTCGGAGCCGGGGTATTTGGGGCAGGGACCTAAGCAGACCCTTGCCCACCTGACCTGAGTGAAGACCCCTGGCTGCACTGCATGGGGGTGCTGAGCCCTGGCCTGGAGAGTCCTCGGTGGTTCCTGCCCCGCCCTTGCCGTGCTGCTGCCCATGGAGGGCACCTGTCCATCCCCACTGTGGGCTGCACACGGGGCCCAGAATGCCCCCTAGCATGGTGGGATGGTTAAATCGAGATGGTGTGTGTGTGGCGGGCACTCCCCTCTTGGCCAAGAGGAGAGGCCCGGGAAAGGTAGGGGGCTGGGCTGGAACAGAGGCTCTGGGCCCAGGCTAGACAGGATGAGGCCGCTGTGGAACCCCTGGCTCAGCCCCACAGTCCAGCAGTGCCCCTTGCCGCTCAGGCTCCGGTGAGGAACAGGACAACTGACCACCTCTTTCTCCATTGCAGGGCAACCCTGGCCCCCCTGGGCCCGCTGGCATCCCCGGCAGCGTGGGGCTGCAGGTGAGGCTAAAAGGGGTCAGTGGGGCAGGATGGGGTCCCGCGATGGCCACCCCGCAGGGGTTAGCTCAGACTCTGCAGACAGAGAGCCAGGATGCCGGATGGTGTGCACCCCCCCGGGGGCCTCAGCGTTGGTGGAGCGCCTCTAGCCAGCTGCTCCATCCCTGGCCATCTCCCCACAGGGTCCCCGAGGATTACGAGGACTTCCAGGGCCACTTGGTCCCCCCGGGGACCGGGTAAGTTCTGCTGGCCATGTGGGGTGCCATGGGGTTGTCGAGGATCTGGGCTCATCTTCCCCTCCAGGTTCTACAAGGCTGGGCGTCCTGGCACCCGGGCTCTTTCCGTGTGGCTGGGTGTGGCCAGCCATGGCCTCCTCTGGGTCTCTGTTCCCACAGGAGAACCCCAAATGCCCTTTCTCTTCTGCAGGGTCCCATCGGGTTCCGAGGGCCCCCCGGGGTCCCAGGAGCACCCGGGAAAGTGGTACGTGTGTGTCTGGGCACGGGTGGGACCCTGCGGGCTGTCTTCCCTCTGTACTCTTCCCTGAGCTGTCTGACGCGGGCGCCTTCCCCAGCCCCACGGGGCTGAGGCTGCCACGCACACCTGGGACACCTGGAGCACACCTAAGGGGTCTGTCCTTCGCCATTCTGAATTGTCAGGGTCCCTCTGACCCTTGGCAGCATCAGACTAGCTGTCCCCAGCCACATCTGGAGGGCTGACTCTGCCTGGCCCAGGGGCCCCAGTGACGTCATTGACACGCTCCCTGCCCCAGTGACGTCATTGACACGCTCCCTGCCCCAGTGACGTCATTGACACGCTCACTGCTCCAGTGATGTCATTAACGTGCTCCCTGCCCCACCCTTGTCATTTTCAGGGTGACAGAGGCGAGAGGGGCCCAGAGGGCTTCCGCGGCCCCAAGGGTGACGTTGTAAGTGAGAGAAACCTCGATTCTCTGGGTCTTTGTGGAAGCATCTGACCTACCCCCTAACTCCCTCACACCAAGGGCCTCTGCTAGGGGATTTGGAGACCACCCCCGGCCAGGGTTGGGGACACAGAGGAGTTTGGCCCTTGAGCGTCCTATCGCCCCCTCCCTGCCCCACGAGCGATCCCGAAGCCCACGCAGGAGCCCTTTGGCCCCAGAGAAGCCAGCAGCTCCTGCTGGGAGGGCTGATGGAGGAGCCCTGGGTTCAGGTCCTTCCCGGCTGCGGATGCGCCTAGACCTGGGCAGAATGGGCATCACAGTGCGCAGGTGCCCAGCTGAGACACGGGAATAAGGGAGAAAACGGCTTTTGGGTTAGGCACGCAGAAGTAATTGAATGACAGCTAAGCATCTGCTGAAATGCGCCAAAGGGACCACCCCCGAGCCGGCATTTGCCTGTGGCAGCCTCCAAGACCACCCCTCGTCTTTCCTCTGGCTAAGTCCCGGCAGCCGGGAGCCCAGGAAGCAGCCGTGCAATGGTGCAGCATCCGCAGCCCCCATAGACAGATCTCCCCACACCCACGCCTCGGAGGGTGACGAGTGTTCTCCTTGGGGGGTGCGATGGCCCAGTGGCTTCCCGACCTGGAACACAGCACCTGGTGTCAGGAGCAGCCCGCGCCTGTGGGAATCAGTGAGGTGGTCCAGGAGGAGATTCCTCAGAGTACCAGCTGCGGCAACTCTGCCTCTGTGTCCTTTAGGGCAGACCTGGTCCCAAAGGAATCCCCGGAGTGGCCGGGCCGGGTGGAGAGCCGGTGAGTACCTGTGGCCTCTGCCCTGCAGCTGGCCACACCGGGCAGAGGGCTGCTAGGGTCACTGCACCTCTCAGTGAGTTCCTGTCCCCTACATCTGTTTCTCTTCCACAGCTCTGGGCACGCACAGGGCCAGCTTTGTGGGCGTGTGACCCACAGTCAGGCAGGGCTGCCACTCACAAGGGCCTAACACTTGGCTGTTACCGTTTAATGTTTGAAACCATGATTCAACAGCCTCCACGTTTCCCTTCTGCACCCGCCTGCAATTCTCAGCTACCATGACCCTCAGAAACAGAGAGTCTCCAGCCGGCTGATGTGCTTTGCTGGGCGGCGGTGGGGTAGAACTGGACGTGCAACGTCCTGAGGGTCCCAGACACCCTGGCCAGCCAGCAATGCCGGCCACTCCCTCCCCTGCATGAGGCACAGACAGGCTGCCTCTGTTGTGAACCACAGAGGCCTGCAGGGCTCAGGGGCAGCCCCGTTCTGGGGGTGGGAAAGGGCTGTACAGAGGGGAGCAGGCTGTAGCGCACGGGGAGGCACGTGGCTCTCCAAGGGGCCTGACACTGTCCCCTGCCCTCAGGGCATGCCAGGGAAGGATGGCCGGGATGGCGTGCCCGGGCTGGATGGCCAGAAGGTTAGTGCTGAGGGGCGGCCCACGGGAGGGCTGGGGAGGAGCTCGCCCCCCGGGTCTCAGCCTCTGCTTCCCTCCTTCCCCAATGGCTGTCCTGGCAGGGAGAGGCTGGTCGCAACGGTGCCCCCGGAGAGAAGGGTCCTAACGGACTGCCGGTGAGTGGCGGGCAGGCACGGCCGGGCTGGCTCCCGTGGGTGGCCTTGGGGACAGAGCCCCTCGGGGTCTGGACAGCCTGGGTGCTGCAGGCAGGGGCCTGTTGCAGTCACGCCTGTGCGTGTGCCTGGGGAACATATGAAATGCACCTGGATGCTGTGGGGTCTCTCCCTGAGGCCTGGGCTCCTGCCAGACCAGGGAATTGCAGGAGCCCCACCCTGGGCCCGCAGCCCTGGCCTTTCAGGTTCTTTCATCCTGGCCCATGAGCACTGTGTGCGCGTGTGATGCAGCTGTCTGCCCGCACGCATGCTCCCCTGCGCACGCTCACTGTGGCTTCCATGAGCAGAGTGCCTGTGGGTTTGGCCTGATGCCGAGCTGTGTTTTGGCAGGGCCTTCCTGGACGCGCAGGGTCCAAAGGCGAGCGGGGAGAACTGGTAGGTGGCTGTTTTCTCCTGGGGGCCCGACGTGGCGGCCAGGGCCTGGAGCGCAAACTCACCCTCTCCTCTGTTCTTCAGGGCAGAGCTGGGGAGCTGGGGGAGGCCGGCCCCTCTGGAGAGCCAGGTGTCCCTGTGAGTATCCAAGGCGCCCCCTCCCTGATGCACGTGGGCCCTACGCCTCTCCTGGGTGCATGTGGGTCCCGCCCCACACCACACAGGTGCAGGGGCGCTGCCCCTCCCCGCACGTGTGCACGAGGACTCTGTCCCTCCCCACACAGGGGCAGGAGAACCCTGCCCCTCCCCGCCGCAGGTGCAGGAGGACCCTGCCCTTCCCAGCACGTGTGCACGAGGACCCTGCCTCACCCCGCACAGGGGCAGGAGGACCCTGCCCCTTCCCGCACGTGTGCACGAGGACCCTGCCCCGCCCCACACAGGTGCAGGGGCCTGCCTTTATACTGTTTTGCCTACTGGCAGGGAGATGTCGGAGTACCCGGGGAGCGCGGCGAGGCAGGTCACAGGGGCTCAGCGGTGAGTGGTCTGCGCAGCCCTCGAGGGCACTGAGCCCTGCTTTCTGAGCAGGTGGGAATGGCGCTCTGGGTATGCTGATGGCTGGAGCCTATGAAAACCAGGGAGCCTGATCTTCTAGGTGGCCCACCCCCTGGGACAGCAGGGCCTTCCCGAGCCGCCTCCATGCTGCTGCCAGCTTGGCCCCGGGCAGGTACTGGTGGGGGCTCCTAGCCCTCACCCAGCCCCCACCTAGGACGGGCAGCCAGTGGATGTCGGTGCCTGTCACGAGCTTTGCCTGAGAGATGGGGTCCAGGAGTATGCCTGAGCTCTGGGACCCCTCCTCCCATGCCCACATGGGTGACCTCCTCCGTCCCCACTACATCCCTGAACAGCTTGGGACCGGCTCCCATGTCCATCCAGCCCTCTACAAGGCAGAGCTGGGCTCCCCAGGCCTCTCCCCAGAGTCGCACGGCTCCTGGGACCCTCACGGACTCCTGAGCCTCGGGGTACCTGCTCAGACCTCTGTCTTTCAGGGGGCCCTTGGCCCACAAGGCCCTCCCGGAGCCCCTGGCGTCCGAGGCTTCCAGGTAGGGAAGGCTGAGGGGTGGGTTTGGGCCTGGCCCCGGCGGGGATGAGCCCTGCCAGGATCCATGGGTGCTGACCAGCTGGAACCTTGTCCACAGGGCCAGAAGGGCAGCATGGGAGATCCCGGCCTTCCAGGCCCCCAGGGCCTCCGAGGTGATGTGGGTGATCGGGTAAGTGGCCGTCCTGGAAGGTGATGCCCTGCTCTTGAAGCACACTCTGTCCTTCCCACAGTCCTTTGGACACAGTCCGGGAGCAGAAAGTCCCCGCCCAACGGGCTGATCTCTCATGACCCGCCCCGCCCACCTGGACAGCGGGGGGTGTGGCCTTGCCTCCAGCATTGCATCCTGGCCCCTTTATCGCTCTTTCCGTTGCGCGTCAGTCCTTTGCGGGTGCCAGGGGGCTCCAGAGGCCTCCCGCTCTGACTCCAGCCCCTTCTGGAAGTCTGGGTTGAGCACCGGATGCCGTCGGGGCACAAGGACCAGGAGGAGGGGAGGAGGCAGCCCTGGGCCCTGAGCCACCGCTAGGTGTCAGCTGAAGCTTGGTTTGGCAGAATCGTGTTGCTGCAGAAGGGAGAACCCAGTGTCCAGACCGTAGCGCTTTCTAAGACCCTTTCCTGCAGGGCTTGCAACAGCCGGTGACATTGGCTCCTGGAAACATGGGTGCCTGATTTGCTTAGGTCCCGGCTGGGGGTGGGTGCAGCCTGGGGTTATCCAGGTCAGCTGGTGACGGGCACTGCCTCACAGCCGGGGAGTAGGCTTGGGGTCTGGGGTCCTTGTGTCTGCCGTGGCTGCCCGCTGGGCAAGGACAGAGCACTCTTCATGCGGGTGCAGACAGCTCTGGGAAGGCTCCAGGACCTGGCCGCGGGGGCAGGGAGCAGCGCCTCCCTCGTTAGCCTTCATTAGCCTTCCAGCAGGACATTCCAGAGGCAGGGGGTGTGCCAACGACCTGGGGCCGCCCAGATTCCCGAGAGAGGCAGCAGCGGGTGGGCAGTCTGACTCCCTGTGGGGTCTCTCGTCCTCTACGATCTTAGACCCACCGGGAGCCTCTGGCTCCTGCCCCGCAGGCAGGTTCTCATTCACTCTCCATTCAAGCACATGGACTATGTGTTTGTGGTGCTGGCTGAACCCAGGGCCTCGCACATGCCAGGCAAGCACTCCACCTCCTGGCTGCGCCCACGCCCCAAATCCCAGTGATTCGCGGACGTGGCCCTAGCGTCCCAACCCAATGGGAATATGATTAAGATGAGCCTTTGGGTCTTTGGCTCTGCAGAGCCCCTGGGATGAAATTGCCCTGGGATTGTATGAGCAGGAATCTGCAGAATTCACGGCAAAACGGACTGTACCAATTTAAAGGACACCACTGTCCACCTGTGCGACGCCCTGGAGCTGGACAGGGTGTGTGGCTCTGGGGAAGTTGACACGCAGATCCATGGGGCACAGAGCTGGCCAAGTGTGGCTGGTCCCACGAGCACAGGGCAGGGTGCCTGGGTCCAGGCAGGCAATTCCTCTAAGCCACAGCCTTCTCTCTGCCCAGGGCCCAGGAGGTGCCGCCGGCTCTAAGGGAGATCAGGTGAGCAGGGCGGGGCGGGGCAGATCTGGGTCCTGTCCGCAGTGCAGCCCTAAAGCTGCCAGCTTCTGTGGGGGCCTAAGGGTCAAAAAGAAACCCAGGCGGCTTCCCTGTGACCCCCACCCCACCCCTCATGGTTCTGCCTGGCAGAAAGGCTGCCTCAAGCCAGGCGTGAGGCACACTTGTAATCCCAGTTCTTGTGAGGCCGAGACAGGAGGGTTATGGGTTCAAAGCCAGCCTTGGCAACTTAGTGAAGCTCTCAGCAACTTAATGTGAACCTGTTTCTAAATAAATAAAGTCAGGCTGGGGGTGTAGCTCAGAGGTAGAATGCCCCTGGGTTCCATACCCAGTACCTCCTCAGAAAAAGAGAAAGGCTGCCTCATGCTCATGCGCCACCGCTTGGCTTTGCGCCCCTACCCGGGCCCAGGTCTCAAGGCAGGGGCCTCGGGAGCCATTCAAAGGCAGGTGTTCCGCTGGGACTCTGGTCTCAATCTCAGGTGGAATTTGAGTGGCCAGTTCTGAACGCCACAGCACCAGGCAGGCAGGAGCCACCGTTAACCTCGGCCGCATCTTTCAGGGCATCGCGGGTTCCGACGGTCTTCCTGGAGACAAAGGAGAGCTGGTGAGTGTGTAACCTGCCAGCAGCTGAGCGACAGCTCACAGGTGGGGTGGGGCTGGTCCCCTGGGCAACATTAGCATCCTCAGATCCCAGAGAGGAGCCTGGAAGGGCACGGGGTCCCCAGGGCGCCGAGGGCTGGCTGTGAGCTCCCTTTAGCTGGAAACTATGCGCAAGCCTGGTCGGTGCTGAGCTGAGTCCTCCGTGGTGCGGCGCTGCGTTGTCAAGTCAGTTCCTGGCGTGTCTCAGTGACAAGGCCCAGCTGAGGTTTACCTGGAGCAAGCTTCACTTTCATGGAGCAGAGATGCAGGCTGAGGATAGAGGAAATCCTTGGTGTTTCAATTCCCTGACCCCCATCATTAGCGCTAACAAATGGAGTGGTTAGGAGGTTTAAGGGCAGAAAAACCTTTCTGGTGGTATAGGCCTGCAATCCCAGTTCTTGGAAGGCTGAGACAGGAAGATTGCAGGTTTATAGCCAACCTCAGCAATTTAGCAAGACCTTGTTTCAAAATAGGGCTGAGCTGGGCGTGGTGGCCCATGATTGTAATGCCGGCACTTGGGAGGCGGAGACAGGAGGATCCGGGTTCGTAGCCAGTCTCAGCTACTGAGTGAGGTCCTCTGCAACTTCGTGTGAGAACCTGTTTCAAAATGAATAAAAAAGCCAGGTGTGGTGGCACATGCTTGTAATCCCAGCATTTGGGAGGCTGAGACAGGAGGATTGCTCAGGTTTGAAGCCAGCCTCAGATACTTAGGCCCTTTACAACTCAGTGAGATCCTGTTTCAAAATAAAGAATAAAAAAGGGCTGGATGTGTCACTCAGAGGTAGAATTCCCCTGGGTTTCATCCCCATTTCGCAAAAAATAAGACTGAGAGTGTAGCTCACAAGTAGAATGCCCCTGAGTTCAACCCCCAGTAACACACACACACACACACACACACACACACACACACACACCTTTCAGGTGCTCGAGGGGCCAGGGATCACATGGAGTCTTTCTTTTGTTTCTGGGGGAAGCAAACATGGCCACACCCCAAGGATCCTGGTCTCTGGCAGAGCCCTCCAATCCAGTATTAGTTCTTCTTAGACCTCTTTACAAAGCAATCGCTGTTGTGTTTTATTTTGGCAAATTCTTAGACAACCTTGGCAAATAGGAACCCTAAAATCCAAGACATAGTCTAACTCAGCTGCTGTTAAACCGATGTGGTGCCAGAGGCAGGAGGGACAGAGCCACTGCCAGCTAAGAGGCCACAGTGAGCGAGCATGGCCGCTCCCTGGCTCTTCAGCTCCTGGGTGTGAGCAGATGGGCGGCTGGGCCCTGGTTCACCTGCTGTCTGCTTAGAACTGTGTCCTGTTCACAAACCTGGAGACAGTCATCCCTAAGGACCCAGATGGAAAAAGGCCCGGAGCTTGAGGACACAGACATTTGCTCAGTATCACTTATAGTACTATAGCAAAAAAACCCCAAAAAACCAAAAAACAAACAAACAAACAAAAACCTCGAAGGAAACAGGTACAAGAGAAAAATACTGTGCAGCTACTAAAATCACTCTTCAGGGAAAATAAGTTCTTACAAAGCAGCGGAGCTGGGTGCAGTAGTGATCGCTTGTAATCCCAGTTCTTGGGAGGCTGAGACAGGAGACTCAGGTTTAAGAGCTGCCTCAGCAACTTAGACTTTTAGCAATCTAGTGAGACCTTATTTCAAAACAAAAACAGACTAGGATACAGCTTGGAGGCAGAATGCCTCTGGGTTCAGTCCCCAGAACCACCTCCCCGAAAAGAGAAAGCACCAGGCCGGATGTGGTGTAATCCCAGTACTTAGGAGGCTGAGACAGGAGGCCCAAGGCTTAACACCAGCCTGTGGCAACCTAGTGATGACCTAAACAAAAACAGGGCGGGGGTAGCTCAGAGGCAGGATCCACCGCCAAGCCTGGGTTTATCCCCAGTACAGTTTTTTTTAAAGGAAGAACCTTGCCATTATTTTGATGCAAGTTGTAGGTGATTTGACTTTGTATTTCTTCAACTAATCACTGTCAGCTGGGTTCCTTAGGAGCCACGAAGGAATGGCCGTATTCGACTAATTACAGCGCTCTCTTTTCTTGCAGGGTCCCAGTGGCCCCGTTGGACCTAAAGGAGAGGTGAGTGGCTGGCAGGGCTCCCTGCCTGGGGAAGGGCGCCTCCGGCGGCTGACCGGCCCCAGGCCGGCGTACCTCCGACCCTGTTTCTGTGCAGGCTGGCAGTCGTGGGGAGCTGGGCCCCAAAGGCATCCAGGGCCCCAACGGCACGAGTGGCGTCCAGGGCGTTCCTGGCCCTCCGGGGCCCCTGGGCCTCCAGGGCGTGCAGGGCGCCCCTGGCATCACCGGGAAGCCCGGAGTCCCGGTGCGTGGCTTTTCTTCTCCAGTCGGTGCCGTGGGTATGGGGCCGCGTTGGGTTCCCGTTGTGTGTTTCTAAACAGCCAGGGCTACTTTGGGAGCGGGTGGTACTGGGTATGTCCCCAAGAGGCTGCCAGCCCTCTGCCCGCTGGCTGATGAACCTGGGTGACTTTCAGGGGAAGGAAGCCAGCGAGCAGCGCATCAGGGAGCTGTGTGGGGGAATGATAGGTGGTGAGTGACTGCCACCCTCTGCCCTCCCGATGCCCGCTTGCCAGTCCTCTGTGAGCCCAGGGCGCTCGGCAGAGACCCTGAAGGGCTGCCGGGGGATGAGCAGGCCATCCCGCCTGTGCTTGGAGGGTGGTTCCCTGAGCGCTTCAAACGCATCCACAGGATTTAAGCCCTGTGATTGGTCCCAAAGCAGTTAAAACCACCTGCAGCCAATAAGAAAAATGCCCTGATGCTTTACGTAGAAATGTTTTCATAATCCTTTGGAGTAAATGCTTGCAACCGGTTCCCCAAAAGAGCAAGTCGCACAGCTGGCCGCGCACCTGAGGAAGCCTCTAGCGCCGGGCTCCATTGGCCGGCCAGGCCCCGCCGGACCCCCAGGCCCCCCGGGCCCCCCAGGCTTCATCGGCCACCCTGGTGCTCGAGGACCCCCTGGATACCGCGGCCCCCCCGGGGAGCTAGGAGACCCCGGCCCCAGAGGTGAGTTGTCGAGCGGCAGCGTCCCGAGGGCAGCAGGTCAGCTGTGCACAGACTCACGGTCTTCACAGGCACACGTGCGGTGTCTCCGTGCTCCTGTCCTAGTGACTTGCAGGGCTCGCTGCAGAGTTGCTGTAAACGACCATGATTGGCTTTTACCACACCCCACTGTGGGGAGATGCCTGGTCTTCTGCCTGCCACAGTTCTTGATCCTAAGGGAACTAGAGCTTTTGTTGTTGTACTGCAGTTCCTGGAAGCCCTTCTACCTCCGGGCTACACTCCCAGACCTATTTTATATTTTTATTTGGAAACAGGGTCTCCTAAGCCAGCGAAGCTGGCTTCGAACCTGCGCAATCCTCCTGTCTCTGCCTCCCAAGCGCGAGGATTACAAGCGTGCGCCACCACGCCCGGCAAAGCAGAAACTTTAAAAATCAAAATTCTTGTATAGCTCAGAGGTAGAATGTCCCTGGATGCGTGCGTCCCAATGCTCCGGGCACCTGGGGATGCCTGGAGGCTCTTGTGGGGTTGAATGAGAGCACACGTACAGGAGGGCTCTCAAGGGGCCTCGGACTGGGCCACTGTCGTCGCTGTGCCTCCGCCTCCCCTCCTAAGTGGCCTGGGTAGGGCACGCCTGTAGGTCCAGCAGTCAGGCTCGCCGTACTGGGGCCAGCCTGGCTGACTGCTGGGCGTCACGTGCTGGGAATCCCACACCAGGGCCCTGGGTACCATCCCGCCGCAGGTCTGTGTGTGTATGGAGACCTCGTGCTGCTGACGGCTCTAAGCTGCCGCTGCCGTCTGCAGGGACGGCCTCGCCCAGGCAGTGCACCGTGCTGGTGCCACCGCATTGATGGGACGCTTGGTGAGCAGGGAACATAACCCTCAGGTGCCTGGCGTGCCCAAGCCAGTGTCTATGCACCCATGCCACTAGGAGATTTTAACACACTTTTCCATGACTATGGCGCAATGCTGGCAAAAGCACAGAGATGTAAGATTCAAATAAACTTTTTATTTTTATTTTTTGTGGTACCGGGGATGGAACCCAGTGGTATTCTACGTCTGAGCTACACCCCCAGCCCTATTTCTTCTTTATTTTGAAACAGGGCCTGAGTTACAAAGGGCCTCACTAAGTAGCTGAGGCCTGTCTCAGCCTCCTGAATGCTGGGATTACAAGCGTGCACCACCACACCCGGCTTCAAATAAATTTTAAATTACTCTTGGATAACTCACAGGTCAAATAGATAGAACCGGGCATGAAGGCACACGCCTATAAGCCTAGTACTCGGGAGGCTGAGAGCTGTGAGTTGGATTGCAGGTTTGAGACCAGCCTTGGCAACATATTGGAGTCCTTCACAACTCTGACTCTGTTTCGACATAAATAAGGGCTGAGGGTATAGCTTGGAGGTAGAACGCCCCTGGGTTCACATCCCCAGTACAAAAAAAAATCATACAGAAATCCGAACAGCATATACATTTAGCAGGCATAAATATTTGAACAAGCATCGAGCCGGGCTGCCGACGCCAGGGAGGTGGTGGCTGGTGCTGCCCGGCCGAGGCGCAGGTGGGCTCACCTCCTCAGCCCCACCAAGGCCAACGGGTGACTCCGCCTCTCAACAGCTCCCCAGTAGGAAGCCTGTAAAGATGGTCTCCTGGGACCAGAGGGACCCAGCGCTGTTGCCGGTGGCCGGGGCAGCTCTGCTCACTGTGCGTCTGTGTCCACTGCAGGAAGCCAGGGTGACAGAGGAGACAAGGGCGCCGTGGGTACAGGACTGGACGGGCCTGCTGGGGACCAGGGCCTCCGAGGTAGGAGGCTGCCGCACGCTCGGTGATACGGTAGTGCTGGGCTTGTACATGTCTCACAAAGAAGTAACTTTCTCCTGTAAAAGAATTCTTCCAGAAAAGGTTAGACACTTCCTTGATAAGCACATCAGCTGGGCCAGTGGCACACACCTATAACCCCAGCCACTTGAAGGCTGAGGTAGGAGGTTTCCATGTAGGCCAGCTCCAGGCAGTTGAGCAGAACCCTGTTTCAAAATAAAAGTTTAAAAACTAGGGGTGTATCTTAGAGGTAGAGCACCCCCAGGTTTAATCCCCGATGCTGCAAAAAGAAAAACTACTTTAACATGTAAAAGTCTAATCATGAACAGATTGTTCTATACTTATTTTTAAGTAGATTTAAATTCCACTTAACTTAAGCTATTTAGTATCTATTATGTTTAAATGCTCACAGCTTTCTCCTACTTTCCTACACGTACATTGAGTGTTTCAACTTTGTGTGTATGGTACTGAGGATTGAACCCAGAAGCATTCTACCTCTGAGCTACATCCTAGTCCTATTTTTTGTTTTGAGTCTCATTAAGTTGCAGAGGGTCTCATGATGTTGCTGAGGCCGGCCTTGAACCTGCAAATCCTCCTGTCTCAGCTTCCCAAGTACTGAGATTACAGGTGTGCGCCACCACACCTAGCTGAATGTTTCAATTTTTTAACATCAAAAGTGAATGTTGTGGCCAAGAGTGTTGTAATCCTAGTCCTTGGGAGGCCAAGAGAATAGCAGGTTCAATGACAGCCCCAGCAACCGTTGAGACTCTCATCAACCTCGTAAGACCCTACTTCAAAATAAAAATAAAAAGGGCTAGCTGAGTGTATAGCTGGAAGGCAGAATGCCTCTGGGTTCAATCCCCAGTACCACACAAAGAGAATGCTCTGCTGGGCACAGTGGCACATATCTATAATCCCAGTACTTGGGAGGCAGAGACAGGAGGATCACAGGTTTGAGGCCAGCCTCAGCAACACCCAGGCCACAGCACGGCTCACTGGGACAGCTCTGACAGCACTGCCCGGGCCCGCTTCCTCGCTGCCGCCCAGCTCCACTCTTCATGTGCCCGATGAACCCTCCCACCCCAGGGCTGGTCCTGCCTTGCACCTGCCCTTCCCGCCGCTTTCCCTCCCCGTGGCCTCTTCCTATTCCGGGCAGAGTTGGGGTTGGTGTGCCCAGGAGGGGGACGGCTACTTCTTGGTCTGACTGCCCGATCTCCCCTCCTGGTCTCCAGGGCCACAGGGCGTGCCTGGCATCAGCAAAGATGGCCGAGACGGTGCTCACGGCGAGCCTGGGCCTCCCGGGGACCCTGGCCTGCCTGGTGCTGTCGGGGCTCAGGGGACCCCGGGGATCTGTGACACCTCAGCCTGCCAAGGAGCCGTGTTAGGAGGGGGCGCGGAAAAGTCAGGCCCCCGAAGCTCGTGAGAACTCCGGGTAGCTGCGCGAGGAGCGGCCCGGCCCCAGCCGCCCCGGTGGCACCGACGCTGCTGAGCAGGGCCTCGCTACGGTGTTCCTGGTATTCCCGGCGGCCCGCTCACCTGTGACACCATACCTCAGTCGCAGGCCCTGCGGCGCGGACTGTGAGCCCAGCACCTGGAGGCTGCGGGTGGTATATAAAGGGTTTTGTACAATTCCACGAGAGTAAAACACTCGGCACCTTGTTTACAAAGCGTCTGTGTAAGACTAGGACACAAGTCCAATGAAGTCATTGTAGTGACTGGCCACGACTTAACAAAATAAAGGATTTAATGTTCCTGTTCCTTACACAGAAATCTAGCTGGCTTTCCCTTCTTTCTGTGTGCAAGCTCCATCTCCATGACAGTGTTTGTTGCAGGTGACTGCACTGACCAGTCTAGTGGATCATCTGCTGTAATAAATAAAGCCACTCACTGGAAAACTCTGTTCAACACACGGTTTATTGCAGGCAAATGATAACCGGCAATATGAGAATGTGGGCATTTAAGCATTCTACTGAGAAAATAGTTTATGTTTATGGGGAAAAAATAGCTTCAAAGAAAGTCTCTGGAAAAAATTTTAGCAAAATGTTTAAAAATAGTACTGCATTTTGCTACAGAGTACATGAGACTGGAAATAATTACAGGGGGGGGGGAGGTACAACAAATACAATGAAATTTCCAAACGACTAGTTAAGAACAATTTACCTTCTTCCAATCACTAATGGGGCGTATTAAAATGTAAATAAGTAAAAAGCAATGTACCATTTAAAGAAATTACAAAGGATGTTAATTTTTCAAGTTATCATGTTAAGAAAACATGATGGAATAGATAACTGACAATGACTAATTATCAGGATGCCTTCCTCCCCAAAGGGCCAGGAGGCATTAATGGATGAGCATTTTGTTCTAGATAAATACTTTTGCGCACGTGTTTCCAGAGCCCCCACCGAGCCCCATCAGCGTGGGCCTCTCCTCTGAGTCGGACATCGGGCGGAGCTCTGGGCGGCGCGCAGGGCACAGGGTGCGGGCAGGAGCGGCTGGACTCCCGGCCCCAGTCCAGTCACTTGATCTCCACCGCGGGGCTGCTCTGCAGGCTCCCCTGCGCGGGGCAGGCCGCCAGCGAGTCCGGTCGGGTCAGCTTCAGCCTTCTGCCAGTTTTACCGCAAAACACGCTCTCAAATTCCTAAGGTCAAGAGGTGATCATTAATGTGCTGAATGCGAGGCTGCTGACACTACCTTCACAAGCACAAGAGGTCGGGTCGAAAGCAGAGCGACGTAAACTACAAAACACGCGGCTTTAAAACATCACTCACAAACCTAGTGCTAAACGCCCCCAACACGTCCCCCAGCAGTCATACCACACAGGTATTTCCCTTTAGCTTTTCCAATACTCAGTATGCCTGACCACTCTGTAAAAACAGCCATATTCTCTTGAGGTCAAAGTTACATCAACATAAAATGTAGCATTTTAATCCTCCTGAAGCGTGCAGGCAGGTGGCCTCTGTACCCACCCTACCCACAGCGAGTGTCCTGCGGCTGGGCTGGTGTTAAGTGGGGTCTCTGGATGGTTCTGTTCAGGGTAAGACTGAGCTGCTCCCTCCGTGCCAGCCGTGGGGCCTTCTCAGGACACCCACCCGTGTGCGCGTGTGTGTGTGTATGTGTGTGTGTGTGGTATTACGGATGTAATCCAGGAGAATTCTATCTCTGAGCTATACCACCAGCCCTATTTTTTAAATTTATTTGGAAATAGGGTCTGGCTAGGTCGATGATTCTCACTACTTGCAGAGGCTGTCCTTGAACCTGAGATCCTCCAGTCTCAGCCTCCCAAGTACTGAGATTACATTAGTTAAGTACTGGGATTACAAGTGTGAGCCACCACGCCGGCTCTCTGCTTTTTAAAAGCCTTCAGTTTCGTGGCCAGCCTCAGCTATTTAAGCCCTCCACAACTTAGTAAGACCCTATTTTAAAATAAAGAATAAAAAATAGGGCCGGGGATGTAGCTCAGAGGTACAATGCCCCTGAATTCAATTCCCAGTACCCCAAAAGGCTGACCACCCTGCGTACACGGGGCAGTCTCAGCCTCATAAACAGCCACGGTGACAGATGTCACGGCTGCTTCCTGGACCACACCCAGCCTATGTGGGTAAGGGACATGGGGAAGAAACGCTTATCACCACCTCACCACCATCAACAAGATGCAAAGTAGAGCCGGGCGTGGTGGCACACGCTTGTAATCCCCACTCTTGGGAGGCTGAAACGAGGATCGTACAGGTTCGAAGCCAGCCTCAGCTACTTAGTGAGGCTCTCAGCAACTTAGTGAGACCCTGTTTCCAAATAAAATATAAAATAGGTCTGGGAGTATAGCCCGGAGGTAGAAAGCCTCTGGGTTCCACCCCCAGTGCCACACACACACACACACAAAGATGCAAAGTAGAAAATTCTACAGGATCAGTCATTTTATGCCAGGCGAGGTGGGCACGCTTGCAATCCCAGCATTCCGGAGGCTGAGAACAGGAGGATCACGGTTCGCGGAGGACCTCCGCTCCTTAGGTCCCTTGCAACTTGGTGAGATCCTGTTTCAAAATAAAAAGCAGGGCTGGGGGTGTAGTTCAGAGGTAGAATGTCCCTGGGTTCCATCCTCAGTACCACATAAAAATATATTTCTTCAGTACATAAAATGGCAAGGAGCCGGGCGTGGTGGCGCACGCTTGTAACCCCAGCATTTGGGAGGCTAAGACGGGAGGACTGCAGTTCGCTGACAGCTTCAGCTACTTAGTGAGGCCCTCCACAACTCAGAGCCTGTTTCAAAATAAAGAATAAAAAACAGGGCAGGGGGTGTAGCTCGGAGATTGAATGCCCCTGGGTTCCATCCCCAGACCCACAAAAAATAATAAAATGGCAAGGAAAAAAAGAACTGTGATAGGTTAAAAGGTATTTGCAGCCGGGCATGGTGGCGCATGCCTGTAATCCCAGCAGCTGGGAGGCTGAGAAAGGAGGATCACAGGTTTGAGAAGAGCCTCAGCAATTTAGTGAGGCCCTCAGCAACTCAGTGAGACTCTTAAAAAAAAAAAAAAAAGCTAGAGTGTCACTTGGAGATAGAATGCCCTGGGTTCAATCCCCAACAACACATACACAAAAACCTGCCAAGTACAGCGCTGCACACCTGTAACCCAGCAACTGAGGAAGCCAGGGCAGGGAGACGGGAAGTCCAAGGCCAGATCCCAGTAGCTGGAAGGCTGAGACAGGAGGATCGCAGGTTCACGGCCAGCCTCAGCAATTTCATGAAACCCTGTTTTAAAACAAAAAAACGGCTGGGGATGTAGCTCAGAGATGGAATGCCCCCCTGGGTTAAATCCCCAATACCACAAGAGAAAAGCTCAAGGCCAACCTCAGCAACTTGAGGGGAACCTACTTCAAAACAAGAGCCGGGCTGGTGGCGCACGCTTGTTATCCCAGTACTTGGGAGGCTGAGATAGGAGGACTGCACAGGTTCAAAGCCAGCTGCAGCTACTCTGTGAGGCTCTCAGCAACTCAGACCCTGTTTCGAAATAAAATATAAAATAGGTCAGGGGCATAGCCCGGAGGTAGAGGCCCCTGGGTTCCATCCCCAGGACCACAAAACCAACAACAAGAGCCGGGTGTAATCCCCGTACTTGGGAGGCTGAGACAGGAGAATTGCAGGTTCGCGGCCAGCCTCAGCTACTTGTGAGGCCCTCTACAACTCAGTGAGACCCTGTTTCAAAATAAAGAATAAAAATATAGGGCCAGGAGTATAGCTCAGAGGTAGAATGCCTCTGGGTTCAATCCCTAGTTCTGCAAATCAAAACAAAACAAACAAAAACTGGGGATATAGCTAAGTGCCCTGGGTTCAATCCCTAATACGATTCAATAAAAAGGGCTGGGGATGTAGCTCTGTGGTGAAGTGCCTTTGGGTTCAACCCCCAGCATCCCCCCCCACACACTGCTGTCAACAAAAGCAATATTTGGGTCGCAACTCAAAGCGCCAACTGTAAGGTGTGGGTGAGCTTCGGGGAGAAAGCAGAGGGCGGGCATCGGGAAGGACCACACTCGAATGACGACGTGAGCTCTGACACAGCCTTTGCTTCTTGTCATCTCTGAGTGAGCTGTCAGTAACAGCTGAGAGCGAGGCTGAGGGAGGAGAAGGCGCAAGCAGCACGCCAGGTGCTGAGCCAGGGACGAGGCGCTCACTTCTATTCTCCCCACCTTTGAGCAATTTGGATTTTGGGGGTCAGCTTTGGGGATCAAAGCCAGGTCCTTCCTTGTGCGTGGTAGACAAGTGCTCTACCACTGAGGTGTAACTCCACCCCCTTTTGAGACAAGGTCTTGCTAAATTGTGCAGCCTGGCCTCAAACTTGTGATCCTCCTACATCAGCCTCCTGATTCGCTGGGATTATAGGCACATGTACACCACACCTAGTTCTTTTTTAATTTTGTGGTCCTGGGGTTTGAACCCAGGGGCGTTCTACCTCCAAGCCACACCCCTCCCCCTAGTTTCCTTTTTGCAGTACTGGGGAGGACGCGGTGTTAAGTGTTGCTCTGACCTGTGGAAGCTGGCAGCGCTGATCTGAAGGGAGACTGGGAGGGAGGCTGGATTTGGTTAGCTTGCACTGTGTGCCTGTGTCGAGTATCACGCTAGACTACATACCATGTACAAACAATGCATATGAATTAAACAGAGCACTTCTGAGCGGAGGTGAGATCTGGAGATGGCGGACCATTTCCATTTGGCTGAATGTTGCCTGACGTGTGACTGCAGGGCACTAGCACTACTGCGGATGGTTCCGAAGCTAAGTGAGGGGCAGGTGCCTGCACATCTCCTCCCAGCCTTCCGTTAAAAGTGAACTCGGCAGGACTCAGCAACAAGAACGCAGCTGACGATGGACCAACGACTTGATGGACATGTCCTCAGGGATGGATATGATGCCAGTAAGTTCAGTAAGAGGCTCAACGTCGTGCACCGGGCGTCAGGCAAATGCACACCAAAACCACGAGGTATGGCTCCACACCCAGCAGTCTGGCTGCTGTGAAGAAGCGGAGGCTAAGATGTGTAGAAACTGGGACCCTGGTGTGTCCTTGGTGGGGAGTGAAAAGGGGCAGCCATTACAGACAGCGAAATGGCAGTTTCTCAAAAAGCCAATTACCATGTGACCCAGCAATTCCACCTGAAGTATAACCCCAAACACTAAAAAACAGGCCCAAACTGACACTGGTCTGTGAACATTCGGAGCAACACTATCCATGGTGGCCCAAGGTGCATCAACAGACGTGGACAAAGTGTTTTATTCGTCCACAGCACGCGAAGCTCCGACCTGTGCCACGTGGGCGGCCCTCGAGGACACGATGCGCAGTAAACTAGCCATGAGACGCACCGCAGATCCCACCAGGAGCCTCCAGGGAGAGGAGCCAAGACTCCAGAGGCAGAGAGGAGGGGCTGCAGAGTTAGGGCTCAACGAGGCCAGCGTCTTTGTCTGGCTTGATGAAAAAGATTTGGGAAGAGCTAGTGGTGACACTTACACGGTATTGTGAATGTACTTAATACCGCGGGACTGTGTGCTAACAGTTCAAGTGGAAACCTTCATTATAAGTATTTTACCACAATATAAAGCATAACCTAGCTAGCAAGGTGGCACACACCTGTGTTCCCAGTACTTGGGAGGCTGAGATAGGAGGATCGCAGCTTTGATGCCACCCTCAGCCATTTAGTGAGGCCCTCAGCAATCTAGTGTGACCTCTTTTCGAAATAAGAACTAAAATAGGGCTGAGGATGTAGCTCAGAGGTAGAATGCCTCTGGGATGAATCCCCAGTACCCCCCACAAGAACATATAAACCTAAATTTGCCTACGTAGAATGCTATGCTTTAAAATAGTAAAAAAAAAAAAAAAAATATGCTGAGCAAGGTGGTGCACGCCTGTCGTCCCAGTACTCGGCAGGCTGAGATGGATCACAGGTCTGCGGCCAGCCTCACAACTGCGAGGCCTTGTTTCAAGCTGGGTGGGTGGCGCACGGCTGCGACCCAAGCCCTCGGGCTGTGCCTTGGACGTGCGTCTCGTGACAGCCAGCATCACCGAGCACGCTCTCCTGTACTGCTGAGCGTCTGTGTTTCCCCTTTCGAAAATGTCTACTTAGGTCATCTGCCCATGTTTTCATCCAGCCGGGTCGTTCCTTTCGCTTTCCGTTCCTCATATGTTACGGATATTCAGGTGAATCGCTGGCAAGTATTTCCTCTCATTTCATCCCTTTACTCTTGATTATTTCCTTTGCTGCGCAGAAGTGTTTTAGCTTAATGCAATCTCACTTGGCAATTTTTGCTTTTGTAGTTCAGCAGCAGAGCCCCTGCCCAGTACATGGGAGGCCCTGGATTCAGTGCCCAGTACTGGAAAAAATCCTACATAGCGTAAATTAAAAATCTGCTTCCAGAGAATTCATGTATTAAAGAAGTAAACACACAAAACTACTCAAAGACAATGAGAGCATTGTATCCCAACGTCAAGGGTATTTTCTTTTTTTTTTTTTTTTTTTTTTGCGGGTCTGGGGATGGAACCCAGAGGCATTTGACCTCCGAGCTACACCCCCTGCCCTGTTTTTTATTCTTTATTTTGAAACAGGGTCTCACTGAGTTGCAGAGGGCCTCACTACGTAGCTGAGGCTGTCCGCGAACCGCGATCCTCCAGGTCTCAGCCTCCCCAATGCTGGGATGACAAGCGTGCGCCACCACACCCGACTTGAAGGATATTTTCAAAAGAGCACTAAGACAAGATTTTGTTTTAAATGCACTGATTAGAAAGCAGGCCTGAGCCGGGCATGGGGCATGCCCGTATTATTTAATCCCTGTACTTGAAGGCTGCGGCAGGAGAATCGCAGGTCCAAGGACAGCCTCAGCGAATAGACTCCCATAAACTAGATATGAGACTGTCTCCAGAAGAGAAACAGAATCAGACTGGGGTTGTAGCTTGAAGGTAGAATGCCTCTTGGTTCAATCCTCAGCACCACAAAAAAAAAAAAGCAAGATTGAAAAAAAATGAAGTAAACTTCTAACTCAAGATATCAAAAAAAAAAATTACATAAAGGTTTTTCCTCTCAACTGGTTCTAGAGTTTAAAACCACTGGAATTACGCCCTCAATTCTTTTTATTTCTTGTTTTGAAATAGGGTCTTGTCAAGTTACCACACACTAGCCTCAAACCTGTGATCCTCCTATCTCAGACACCCAACTTCTGGTATTACAGGCATGTGCCACGGCCCTGGGATGAAATGATGAAAGGTTTTTAAATAATAAGAAGCAAACTGTAGCCAGGTGTGGTGGCATGCACCTGTAATCCCAAGTACATGGGAGGCTGAGACAGAAGGGTCACAGGTTCACAGCCAGCCTTAGCAACTTAGGCCCTCCACAACTTAGTGAGAGCCTGTTTCAAAAATAAAAAAAATAAGACTGGGGGTACAGATCAGAGGTATTTTACCTTCCATCCCCAGTTCTACACACACACACACACACACACACACAGAGCAAACAAACAAAACCCCTCAATGTAAATAATCTGGTTCCCAGAGGAGGGGGAACTGTAGTTAAAAACTAGAAAATGTGGACGGGGAATAGGAACAGTAACACAGCTACGAAGATCGTTCTGAGAACGCTGGCGTCCTTCTGAATGGGGGCTGAGCTGCAGAGCCCATGCGGCTGGCGGCATCTGCCTTATGGGAGACGCAGCCGATCGGGGAGCTGGGGTCCGGCTCGCAGAGGCACGCCCACAAGTAGTTCAAGATACAGGTTCCTGTGTCTAACTGTCTCTGAAACATGGGTGCACCCAGTAAACATGTCAGTTAACTGTTGAAAGTACGTGATGGGTGTAAAGGTATTTGTTACACTACATAAGCTTCTTAGGACACTAATATGAGCCTGCTGTGGCACACACCTTAATCTCAGTACTTGGGAGGTTGAGACAGAAGGATCAGAGGTTTGAGGCCAGCCTCAGCAACTTATCGAGATCCTTTTGCAAAATAAAAACAAAAGAGGTGTAGCTCAGAGGCAGAACATGCCTGGGTTAAACCCCCAGTACCCTAAACAAAAACCCCACAAGGAACACTAATACAAAGGGCGTCATCTATCTGCGTCCCACACTCAGCAACGCCATTGGACATTGGCTCCGGGGCCTCCCAGGCCGGGGGAATGCAGCCTGTCCAGGCCAGAGCACTGCCTCCACCCCACCCGCCCTGTGGCTTCAGGCCTGCCCTGCCGCCGCCAAGCCCTCAAGCTGTCCCCCACACCTGGCACCGCAAACAGGTGGGCCACCCCCAAGGCCCAGTCTGTCCGAGGCTCCAGCTCCCCCGCCCACTCTAGCCCACCCCACAGCAGGGGCACCGCTGCAAGGCTGGTCCTTCATGTCCCCCGCACACTAAAACCTCTCAGAAGAACACAGGCCCACCGCACCCTGGCGGGCCTGCCTCGTGGCCCAATCCCGCGGCTGGCTGCAGGCCTCGCTCTCCTCCACCCAGGGCACACGATGCCCCGCTCAGACCCCTGTGGAACCAGGCTCCCCAGTCCAGTGTCCCACTCCTTCTCCGTACTCTCCTGAGCACCAAGCCAAAGAAGCCTGGGCAGGCATGCCGGCCACGGCGGGGCTCTCACCCATGGCAAGCCCCGGGACTGCTCGCTGTGTGTGCCCTTTCCTCCTGACAGGTCAGCACTATGGTGTGCGCTATCTCCAGCACCTGGAGCAGGTGCATGCTTATGCTAGGACAGATTTTAGCCAGGTACGATGGCACATGCCTGTAATCCTAGTACCTGGGAGACTGAAACAGGATCACACGTTCAGAGCCAATCTCAGTAACCCGCAAGGTCCTCAGCAACTTAGTGAGACCCTGTTTAGATATTAAAAATAGTGCCAGCCGGGCGTGGTGGTGCACACCTATGATCCCAGTACTTGGGAGACTGAGACTGGAGGATCATGTTTGTTTTTGTTTTTTGTGGGTCTGGGGATGGAACTCAGGGGCATTCAACCTCCGAACTACAGCCCCTGCCCTATTTTTTATTCTTTATTTTGAAACCAGGTCTGAGTTGCAGAGAGTCTCACTAAGTAGCTGAGGCTGTCCGCGAACCGCGATCCTCCGGTCTCAGCCTCCCGAATGCTGGGATGACCAGCGTGCCCACCGCGCCCGGCTTGAGGATTGTGGTTTTGAGGACCACCTCAGCAAGTAATGAGACTCTTAGCAACCTAGCGAGACCCTGCTCCAAAATAAAAGTAAAATAGGGCTGGGGTGCAGCTGAGAGGCACGATGCCCCTGGGTTCCAGCCCCAGCACAACAAAAAGGGACAACATGGGGTTTGGGATGAGGTCAGTGGTAGAGTGCTTGTCTTGGGGTTAAGATTCCAGGGCCACAAAAAAAAAAAAAAGGAAGAACAAAGATCTGTATGCAAGTAAGAAAGTCAGGAGAGCACAGGCCGGCTGGGGATGTGGGGCGGCGAGGGAGGATGGAAGGTTTGCGGCCAGCCTCAGAAACTTGGCGGCCTCCACAACTTAGTGAGGCCCCGTGTCAAAATAAAATAGGGCTGGGGTGGAGCTCAGAGGTATGCCCCTGGGTTCGATCCCGGGTACCATAACAAAAAAAAAGGTGAAAGTTGCCATGGAACTGGCCCGGCCCAGTGCTCTGGGCAGTGGCGCTCCAGCCCCTCGACTGCTTCATTTCCTTCCCGTTCTGAGTCTGACAATCTGACAAGTTCAAAGCAATTAAATTTCAAAACATAATATACAAATATAATTCCCATAAAATTTTAATCTATTTAATCTGAGTATACATAAACATCTTATTTCAAAAATTACAAATACCTTCAATGTATTTGCATTACATCAATAGTTGATTACGAATAGGTACACGGAGCCACATTAAGTCATTTTAAAAAATATTAAAGCTTTATTTTATTAAAACAAATGAACAGTTTACCACTAACAATTTTAAAGAACATCTATTTTATAAATAACCACAAATGGTCCAATTAGAAGAAAGTTGACATAGTATTGGTTTAAAATCCAATTAAATCTCTAGTGAAAGTCAAGCCCTCACAACACCTGTGAGCCAGAGGTAAATGTCGCGTGGGCGCGGGAAGGGACAAGGGCGCGCTCTGCAGGCCCCAGGCAGCTCAAGCACCCGCTCGGGAGGCCTCTGGGCGCGACGCTTACAAAGGTTCTGGGTTTGCGGCACCCACCTGAGCCGTCTCTAGGCGACTTCCGCTGGGGTCAAAGCAGCGACACCCAGCAGCTTGGGAAGACACAAATGAGGGCTCTCGGGTTGATGTATTTCACTAAGGATCACGCCCAGAAGGACAAAGAGCTGCTGGCCCTGACTGCCAGAGTTCTGAGACCAGTTCCAGGCACGAGCCCCCACCGCCAGTGCAGCTGGACTCTACCATGAGCACCGCCCTCCTCCCTCTGCCCCGGGCCAACTGAACTCCTCCAACCAGGCACTCCTGGTCTCACAAACCACACCATCCCGAAGAGACTCAGCGGCTCTTCTTTTTTTCTTTTTCTTTTCTTTTTTTTTTAGGGGTGGAACCCAGAGGCTTTCTATCTCCAGGCTATACTCCTAGACCTATTTTATATTTTATTTGGAAACAGGGTCTCACTGAGTTGCTGAGAGCCTCACTAAGTAGTTGACGCTGGCTTCGAACATGTACGATCCTCCTGTCTCACCCTCCCAAGCGCGGGGATTACAAGCGTGCGCCACCACGCCCGGCATCAGCGGCTCTTCTTGCTTCCACCCTTAACGTCTTCTGAGGGCAGACACATCCTCTGAGCTCTCAGACTACACAGAACACCGGAGCAAGCAGGCGCTCCATTTCCTATCTGACAATTGAGTCATTAAAATACTGTCACCTCATAACAAACCTAGGTGTGATCATTACTTAATAAATGCCAAGTGACATCATTAAAGAGCAGAGATTGTTCATACTGGACTTAGTACTTGACATTAGACTCCAGGGTACAAAGGGCAGCCTGAGTTATCCTTGAAAAAAAGGATAAATTGAGTAAGTAAACCTAAAAAAAATTCTAAAATCGACCTGGCCTACTCAATACTAACCTTTTTAAGGGAATCCCCGTGACGTTCCTGAATATACTTCAGGAACGCTGTGGTCCACTGAAGGGTTGTCGCCTTATCAGTCTCTGCGTTGCAGAACGGAACTAAAAGGTTCAGCTCGTCACAGCAAATGCGGATTCTGCGCCTGCAGTCAAAACCGAGCAGTCACACGGGGCAGCGGAGGCACAGGCCTCGCCAGAGGCATCGGTGCTCTGGGCGCTGGCCTGAGTGTCCAGGCCAGCCGGCCCCAGGGAGCCTTTGCTGCAGTGCTCCCTCTAGAGCAGCGCTGTTGGGAGGCCCCAGGCCCTGCAGCCAGTGCTCCCTATCTACTTCTCACCACCAGGTCCAAGTCTCTAACAAGGGACGGCTCCCAGCCCTGACGCTAGAAGCAAAATCCTGGGCGTGCTTTGGGCAGGTGACCCCCCCCCCCCGCCGTGCCAGATGCTGAAGCAGGTACTCGGGCCCGGCATCCGGGGTCCCTGGCATGCAGAGGCTCGCAGGCTACCATTCTGCTAATATCCTAGGACGTGGCCTTTGAGAATTTAAATTGCCACTTGAGTCTTACTGCCAGACCCTCCTTCTGTACCCTCACACCTGTCCACTAGAGTGGCGGTCGGGGCTCCGCCAGCTGGCAGCTGCCCTGGCTTCCAGGTGTGGGCAGACACTCCACATATCAGCTCATTAACTCTGCTCTCCACTCTGGGACAGATGTACCCCACTGGAGGTGAGACGCTCCAAAGGAGAAAACCTGCGCAAGGCTGCCAAGCTAGGAAAGGCGGGGCGAGGAACTGTCCACATGGAGCAGGGAGCGGGGGAGGGGCTGGGACTTGAACCCAGAGGCATTCTACCTCCAAGCTACATCGCCAGCTCTATTTTTTATATTTAAACATGGCCTTACTAAGTTGCTGAGGCTGACCTCAACCTGCAATCCTCCCGTTTCTGACTCTCAAGTACTGGGATCCAGTTGTGTACTACTTCACCAGGCAAATAAATGTTCTTTTTTTTTTGCTGGTCTAGGAATGGAACCCAGGGGCATTCTACCTCCGAGCTACACCCCCAGCCCAATTTTTTATTCTTTATTTTGAAACAGGGTCTAAGTTGCAGAGGGCCTCACTAAATAGCTGAGGCTGTCTGCGAACCGCAATCCTCCTGTCTCAGCCTCCCGAATGCTGGGATGACAAGCGTGCCTGCCATGGCCGGCTGTAAATGTTCTTAAATAAATGCGGGGGTAGTAGAAAGGACTCAGTCCAGTTCTAGGAAGTCCCTCAGCGTGTGTGCAGGCCTGTTAATAAGAAAGGTATCTAGCGAGCTTTATTTAATATGTGCCTTAAAAAGCAAGACGTTGCCTTGGCTCAATACTCAATGCTGGAGCTTCGAAGCTATCTCACTCAGCGCTATTGATTTCCCAAGCCTAAAACAGAAACTGGTACGCAGCATTCAAGTGGCTAAGCTCAGCTACTAGGGAGATGCTGTGTAGAACCTAGCAGCGCTCACTGCTAGGCCTGTAATAAAGAAAAATGACCTCTCGTTGTACATAGCAGCAGAGCACACATAAAATCCAATCTTAGCCTTCTCCTTTCCCGGCGCTCTTAGAAGGACCAAAGAAAAGGAAGAATAAAGTTGCCCACTGTGCAGGTCACCTGACGACCTTCTGACAAGGCCGGTCCTCAGCCGGGACGGAGGGAGATTAGCCGAGTGCCGGCAGCCCTGCACTCCGCCGGCACGGCTGTGCGCACCTGCTTTCCTTTGGGAGCTGGAATCCGGCTGTGCGGGTGGGGTGCGCTCAGGTGTGGGGTCTCTGACAAGCTTTCTGCTTGGCAAGGCCTGCCACATTGCCGGTGAGCACCACGGGAGCAGGCCAGGGCGCTGCGCCCGGCCCCCTGTGTGTCTCCCTGCACCTGTGCCCTTTATCCTTGCTCCGTACTAAGTCACAGCCATGGGCCCAGCAAATCACGGAGCCCAGGGCGATCTTGGGGATCCCAACCCGAGCAGAGCAAGGTCACGCTCTCTCGCCTACTGCCCCGGCACGGCGCTCGCTGCTAGGCCTGAGCTGGCCGCACACTTTACCTTCTATCTCTTTCCATCCGGTTGTGCCTCTCCCTACGCTGAGACCTTCCTCCCTGGGGCCCGCTCTGGCTCTGCTCCCCCGGGTTGGACTGTGAGGACTCCGAGGACTGCCAGGCGCCCTGTGCGGCCGTGGAGCCTTCGCCCACATTCTGAATCTCTCCAAGGGCTCTTCGCTCTACACTCGTGTCCAACTGACGTATCCTACTCCGATTCCTCTTATTTATTGCTTGTTTACATAGCGCTTCTTCTTTGCAAAAGAAGGAAAAAGTCGTATTTTAATTTTTCATTCTTAACTCCATTAATGTTAAAACATATTTTGGTATCTTCAAACAAAATACAAACATTACTGGCTGCATATGAAGAAAAGAGAAGAGGGCGCCGTGATGGCAGGGAGCCTGCGCGCTGGCAGCGAGCTCCAGGCCTGCTTCACACGCCAACCCCGGACACGCTCTGGCGTTAAGGTAAATGCTCCTTCCAAGGGTTAAATGACCAATAAGAGCCTGTAAAATCCCCTTATCAACAGGTGTTGTTATCTAGGAATAGGGAGAAACCAAGAACCTGTCCCCTTCCTTGAGAAAGATAAAAATATTTTCTCCAAAAGAGGTTTTCTTTCCTTCTTCCTCCCTTTCTTATTTTGCAGTATTGAGGCTGAACCCAGGGGTATTCTACCTCCAAACTACACTCCTGGCCCTATTCCCCCCCCCCCCCAGTACTGGGGAAGGAAGCTAGGGCATTTTACCTCTGAGCCACACCCCCAGCCCTTTTTTTTTTTTTTTTTTTTTTTGCGGGTCTGGGGATGGAACCCAGAGGCATTTGACCTCTGAGCTACACTCCCTGCCCAATTTTTTATTCTTTATTTTGAAACAGGGTCTCACTAAGTTGCAGAGAGCCTCACTAAGTAGCTGAGGCTGTCCGCGAACCATGATCTTCTGGTCTCAGCCTCCCAAGCGCGGGGATTACAAGTGTGTACCACAACGCCCGGCTATTCTTTATTTTGAAACCAGGTCTCACTGAGTTGCAGAGGGCCTCACCAAGTAGCTGAGGCTGGCCCTGAACCGGGATCCTCCTGTCTCAGCCTCCCAAATGCTGAGATTCCAAGTGTGTGCCACCGTGCCCAACTCCTATTTCTTATTTTGAAACAGGGTTTCTTTAAATTGCTGAGGCTGTCCCAATCTGCAATCCTCTTGACTCAGCCTCTCAAGTACTGGAACTACAGGCATATGTCAACATGCCTGGCTGAGATTTTCTTTATATGCAATTATTCTAACACGATGACTGATATTTTAACTGTAATACTCAAAAAAAGGACAAAACTTAAGTGGCTTAAGGTTAAGTATGCCGGTGCCTTGAAGTGGTTCTTCTCACCAGAGTAGTAAGTAGCATTATGGTTTTCATATGCCATCCCACATGCTATTAGAAATATGTCAGATTCCCATCAAAGAGTTGATCTAATCAGCAGGATTGGTGACATGCAGTCCACACGCCACACAGAGCCAGGGGAGGGGTTTGTACACATTTCAGAACAGTGATTAATGTTGCGTGTGTATGTGCACACATGTGCAGTACTGGGGGCGGAACCCAGGGGCATTCTACCTCCGAGCTACACCCCCGGCCCAATGTTTTTATTCTTTATTTCGGAACAGGGTCTCACTGAGTTTCAGAGGGCCTAAGTAGCTGAGGCTGCCTGTGAACCATGATCCCCCTGTCTCAGCCTCCCGAATGCTGGGATTACAAGCATGCGCCACCACGCCCGGCTTCTATTTTGTTCTTTATTTTGAAACAGGGTCTAAGTTGCTGAAGGCCTAAGTTGCTGAGGCTGTCCACAAACTTGTGATCCTCCCAAGTACTGGGATTACAGGCATGCCCACAATACCGGCAACTGGTGATAACATTTTAAAGGGGACCTGGAAAGGAGCCACCAAGTTTGGGTGTTACTTTTGTCCCTAGCCTGCGCAGTCAGCACAGAGGCCAGGAGCATCTGAACAAATGTTGGCGTGCATAAAATGTCCCCAAGAGGACAAGCAGCGGCCAACTGCAGAAAAAGCAGCACTCCACCCGCTTCCGTCTCAGCTGGGAAAGCCAGTGCTGCAGTGCTAGCTTGCTGAGTACAGGAGAGGAGCTTCCCAGAAGGAAGAGATTAAGAGTTAACTTTCAAGGTTGCACAGTCTGCCTTCAGCAATGTCTCTACTTCCCAAGCCAATCCCTGCCAACACTGTCTTCTTTCGGCATGTGTGTTTGTGTGTTTTTTACACTGTCTTCTTTGGGGTGTGTGTGTGTGTGTGTGGTGCTGGGGATTAAACCCAAAGGCATTCCGCCTCTGAGCTACACACCCAGCCCTATTTTTTTTCTTTTTCTTTTTTCGTGGTAATAGGGACTGAATCCAGGGTATCCCACCTCCGAGCTACACTCCCAGCCTTATTCTATTTTTATTTTGAAACTGGGTCTCAGTAGGTCAATGACTAGACTCAAACCTGTGATCCTCCTGTTTCAGGCTCCCGAGTACGGGGAGTACAGGTATGCACCACCAAATCCAGGCTTATTTTACCTTCTGTTTTGAAACAGCCTCACTAGGTTGCTGAGTCTTGTTCAGCTGCGAGGCTGGCCACAAACCTGTGGTCCTTTTGTCTTAGCCCCCCAAGTACAAGGATGGTGCCGGTGCACCTGGCTAGTGCCTGCCTATCAGGCACCTCTCGTAAAGCTTTCAGCAGATTTCAGACTCCTGCCTTAGAGTACAAAATAAAAATAAGCTATAAAGTGCTTTCAGTAATAAAGACAACTGAAAATGTGTATGAGGCTGTCATTTCATTTCAGTATTAAGAGAAAGCCCTTAGCTGGCAGTAGTAGCTAAATATATATCCCTCAAGCCGGGTATGGTGGTGCACACTGCAATACCAGTACTTAGGCCAAGACAGGCAGGTTCACAGGCAATGTCAGCAACTTCATAAGACGATTTCAAAATAAAAAAAAATAATAATAAAATAGGGCTGAGGGTAGCTCATGGGTAGATCACGCTTGGGTTCAATCCCAGTAAACGACACACACACCCCCATACACACACGCACATCTGCGATGACTGGGTAGTGGGCGGAGGCCCACCCCTACACAAGCCAGTCCCCGCTGCCCAAGGCTACAATGGCTGCAGCCCGCTGCCTTAGCGCTTACCTCCCACTTTAATCCAAACCTGCTCAGGCAAAGCTTTGTTTCTGCTACCTAAAGTCTGCTTAGTGGATTCAATTTCTTGCTGGTAACAGAAAGAAAATGCTCGAGGTAGTCCAATATCCTGGTGCTTGGCAGCTTCAAGTATAGAGCACGAGTTGCTAGAACTCTGGAAAAAATGAAGGGACAGGAATTCTATCAACATGTGGCTCAATCCGCTCTGCAAGACACAAATACAGCACATAGAACAGAAGCAACGTCAAACTATCACGATAGCTGGGAGCAGTGGCACAAGCCCATAATCCCAGCACTTGGAAGGCCGGGGACAGGAGAATCTCAGCTTTGAGGACAGCCTCAAAGAACGAACGTAGGAGGTTGGGCATGGCGGTGCATGCTTGTCATCTCGGTACTTGGGAGGCCGAGACAGGAGGATCGCAGGTTCAAGGGCAGTTCCGGTAAGTAGTGATCCTCATCAGCCTTGTAGCAAGACCCTGATTCCAAATGAAAATAAAGTGGGATTGGGGGGGGGGTTATAGCTCAGAGGTAGACTGCGCCTGGATTCAATCACCAGTACCACACACAAAAACCCATTGCTGTGCATGCTGAGGAACTTATGTTTCAAGATGGAATTTTCTGGCATCACAGACTGAAAGTAGGGGCTCTCTACCGCTGAACTAATCCGGATCCCCCTTGTACTCTATCTTGAGACAGGGTCTTGTTAAAATGGCAGGCTGGCCTCAAACTTGCTATCCTGCCTCAGCCTCTCCAAGTAACTGGGATTAAGGGCACGCGCCACTGCGCCCAGCTCACTGAGGATTTGTAAATAGCCCCAAACCACAGAAGTATTCAAGTTTAGAAAATTATTAAACTTAGAATAATGGCCCACACTTGTGATCCCAGTACTTGGCAGGTGGACACAGACGGGAAGATGGCAGGCTTGCGGCCAAACTCAGCGAGTAGCAGCAAGACTCCCGGCCACCTCGAGAGACCGTGTCTCAAAACAAAAAATAAAAAGGCCGAGGGGGTGTTGGCGTGGAGGTGGGAGACCTCTGGGTTCTATCACCAGGACCACAAGGAAAGAAAGGGCTACTAAGCTCCACGAAAGGAAGACGGCTTTGGAACCCAAATGCTATCTGCTAAAGCCTACACATTCAGGAGCGGAGCACAAGCTCCGCGAGGCCCGGGCCCACCTGCGTCTGCGCAAGGTTGGAACTCCCGCCCGCGGGGCAGGCGCCGGTGAACAGCGGGTAGGTGAACTGCAGCGCGGTGGCGGCGGCGGCGGCGGCGGCCGTCTTGTTCTTCACCAACGTCGTGCATTTGTTTTGCTGCTGATGAAGAGGAACGTTCATCAGCTCGGACGGATGTCGAATCAGAGTCACCAAGCTGCCGAGACAAAGGGAAAGGCCGGGCGCTGAGCGGCGCGGGCGGGGCCGCGGGGCGAGGGCGAGGGCGCGCCGGCCCCCCGCACGCACTTGCTGAGCGCCGCGCCCGGCTCGGGGGGCTCGGGGCCGCGGGCGGCGGGCGGCGGCGCGGCGGGCAGGCTGTTGAAGCGGTCCTCCAGGCGGACGCGCACGGCCGGCTTGCTGCGCGGCTCGGGCGCGCCCTCGGGGCCCGCGGCGCCCGCGCCCTCCTTGGCCCGCGCCGCGTCCGCGCCGCCCGGCGTCTTGTCGGCGGCGCCCGCCTCGCCCAGCAGCATCATGCGCAGCTCCTGGAAGTCGACGTGGCCCAGGCAGGGCGCGTCGGCGGCCAGCGGCGGGCACAGCACCGGGTACGCCGGCGGCGCGGCGGCCGCGCCCGCGCCCGGCCCGGCCAGCAGCGCCGAGCCCAGCCGCGCCTCGAGCTCGCCGTCGGCCGCCTCCATGTGCGAGTAGAGGATGTGCTGCAGCTGCGTGTACTCCACCTCCGTCATCTCCACCAGGCTCAGGTCGGTGGTCGTGAAGCTCAGCCCCGGCTCGCCCAGCGCCGCGTCCCCGCCGCCCGCGCCCTCGGGGCCCGCCTCGCCGCCCGCCGCGCCCGCCTCAGGCGGCGGCTCCCGCGGCCCCGGGCCCGACATGCCGGCGCGGCGCGGCGCGGCGCAACAGCGGGCGCGGGCGCGGGGCGGCGAGGCGGGTCGCGGCCCGAGCAGGACGCCGCGCCGGCCACCGCGGGCGCGCCGTTGGGGGAGGGAAACCGCTGAGCGCCGCCCAGCGCGCCTGCGCCGCGCCGCCCCGCAACGGCAACCCCGCCCCCGGCGGGCCCCGCCCTCCGTTACCCGCCGCCCGCCCGGCCCCGCCCCCGCCAACCGCCCCCCGCGGCGGGACGGCGGCCGCGAGCGAGCGCGGGGCGGCCCCGCCCCGCCCGGCCCCGCCCCCGGGACGGCCCCGCCCCGACAGGCCCCGCCCCGCCCCGCCAGGCCCCGCCCCGCCCCGCCAGGCCCCGCCCCCGGGCGGCCTCGCCCGGGTTCCAGGCCAGGCTCTACCTGATTCCTGGTCAGCCCCCGCTCGGCCTGAGCCACGCCAGCCGCGCCCTGATCCTCGCCAGCCGCGCCCTGATCCTGTGCTAAGCCACACCCCCTGGTTGGCCACGCCTCCCAGCACCCCACAGCCGGCGCACCTCCTGCTTAGCCCCAACGTCGGGCCACTTCCCGGCCTGCCACGCCCCAGTGCCCCGTCAGATCTGTCTGGCTATGCTGCCGATGCTCGGCCTGCCCAGAGAGGTTCATCTGCTCCGGATACTTTGCTCAAATGGCATCATGTAAGACACACTCTTAAAAGACTCATGTTTGCTGAGCATGGTGGTGCACGCCTGTAATTTCAGTACTTGAGAGGCAGAGACGGGAGGATGGCAGCTTCGTGGCCAGCTTCGTGGCCAGCTTCACAACTTAATGAGGCCCAAAGCAGCTTAGTGATAAAAGAATAAAATAGGGCTGGAGGTGTAGCTTGGAGATAGAATATCCCTGGATTTCATCCCCAGTGCTACAAGAAGGAGGAGGAGGAGGAGGAGGAAGAAGAGGGAGGAGGAGAAAAGAAAAAAATAAAAGATTTTAACAGGGCTGGTGGTGTAACTCAGATAAAATGTCCCTGGGTTCGAAATGTCCCTGGTATCAAAAAAAGTCACAATAAACAAAATAAGTTTAAACTTTTATTAAAAGTATAAGGAATACACCCTAAAATAATAAAACCAGGCATGGTGACACACACCTATAATTATTAAAGAAAAAAAAAAGTTGCCGGGCGTGGTAATCCCCCGTGGTGGCGCACGCTTGTAATCCCGCGCTTGGGAGGCGGAGACGGGAGGATCACGCAGGTTCGAAGCTAACTGCGCTGGTTTAAGAGACCCTGTTTCCAAAAATAAAAAAGTATAAAATAGGTCTGGGAGTGTAGCCCAGAGGTAGTAGGGCTTCCAGGAACCCCAGTACCAACAAAACAAAACAAAAGAAAAAAAAAAAGTTAAGTGTGATGGTGCACACTAGTAATCCCAGTACTTGGTTGGGAGGCTGAGACAGGAGGTTCACAGGTTTGCAGCCAGCCTCAGCTACTGAGTCAGAACCTCTGCTACTTAGTGAGACCCTGTTTCAAAATAAAGAATAAAAAATAGGGCTGGGGTATATATAGCTTGGAGGTAGAATACTCCTGGATTCAGTCCTCAGTTCCAGAAAAAAAAAAAATTAAAATAGGGTTTGGGGTGTAGTTCAGAAGTAGAAGGCTTCTGGCCTCCATCCCCAGTACCAACATTTTATATACTCTCCAGGCACAGCAATGCAGACCTGTAATCCCAGTGATTTGGGAGATTACGGCAGGAAGATCAGCATTTGGAGGCCAAGGAGGGAAATTTGGAGAGACCCTGCTTCAAAATAAAGACAGAAAGGCTGGGGTGTGGCTCAGAGACAGAATGTCCCTGAGCTCAGCCTGGCATAGTGCTGCACGCCTGTAATCACAGTACTTGGGAGTCTGAGACAGGAGGATTACAGGTTTGAGGACAGCCTCAGCAAGTAGTAAGATTCTCAGTGACCTAGTGAGGCCGTTTCAAAACAAAAGATAAAATCGGGCTGGGGGATTAGCTTGTTGGTAGAGAACACTCCTGGGCTCAATCCCCAGTACCACAGGGGGGAAAAGGTGTCCCTGGACTCAATCCCCAGTATCAATCAATCAATCAATTGGGCATATTCCCCTGGGGAATTGCAGGGCAAAAAGGCTCACCTGTTTTGTAGGTGGGTGCTGTGCTGAGCAAGGCTGGGCAGCAGAATCTGGCTTCTCACTGTTTGGAGAACCCTCTGTAGCATGGTTTTCCCGGGGGGTGGGGTGTCCTGTGGTTGTCTTGGCATGCTTGGCATGTGGTCTTTCTAGTGCCAGGGCCACTGGAGGTGGGTTTGACGGCCCTGACAGTGGCCTCTAAGGGGCTGCTGGACACATACTGAGGCCTCCATTTCTGCACCAGCTTTCAGGTGAGCTCAGCTGGAAAGGTGGTACTGGTGCTGCCCAAGCCCTATCAGACACCCCACACCACCTCTGCTTGGGCAGGGAAGTTGGACACACCTGCTTGCTGGGCAGCTGCACTCTCCTGCACAGTGGATGGCATCGGGCGCGGCCGTGGAGGAGCCTAGGCCACCTCTGCCCAACAGTGGCCTCCTAACCAGCCTGGTAGTGGGGTGCATCTTCCTTTTCAGGTGGACCAGGGGCCGCGGCCTGGGTGTGGGGAGAGTCCTGCCAAGCGGAGCCTGCTCAGTCCTCCTGCTACAACCAGTGATGGTGAGGCTCCCGCGGTGGCTCAGGCGCCCTGCTGGGACAGTCCGTGGAGCTGCATGGAGCCCTCTGTGCGGTCACCAGCTAACACCAGCAACACTACCCTTTCAGGGCAGAGCTGATGACGACCCCCACGCCCGGCTGGCAGGCAGAGGGAGGATCTGGGATCTGCTGAAGGGGATCCCGTGGTCAATAGGATGGGCACCCCTGCGCATACCATGCAAACTGGGTGACGAGGCCGAGTGAAGGTCTGAGACAAGAACTCTCTATAGATGTTTATTCTACTTCAAGTAACAAAACCTGTGAAGTCCTGTGTTTTAATGTACAGTGATATAACACTCTGCAATACAAAATACAATTTACAGAAATTTCTATCAAGTAAACCTAAAGAAACACACTTGATTTTTACATTTGTGTATTTAAATTAGAAATTTTTTATATGTAAAAAAAACCCCTTCACATCATATTAGATGTTGGAACTTGACACTTACTCTGACCTTCTGACACACAAGTTTATAATACCAAACATCCCAAACAGCTAAGTTCTTGATGTTTGCTCAACTTAAAAATTTGTGCTATAAAGCGAAAAATCTGTAGTGATATACAATGGAATAAGACTCCAAAGAACACATTAAATCCTCTAATTTTATACCTGCAAAAGTGAGTTATGAAAATATAAAAGAATTATCAAAGTTTACTTGTACAGTCAAATAAGTTAGCCACGCCTTCTCCATTCACTTCAAAGTGCCTGAAAACACAGGGCAGGAAGCAGAACACCGTGCTCCAGTGAGAGGCCTGGCGCTTCGCTTGATGTCCACGAACTGATAATCACTTTTCTGCAGAATGTGTACAAGTACTGCTGCGTTCCAATGACAAGCTTTCAAACCGACACCTGGCACTCAGCAGCTGGGCACAAGCACATGTTCCAAGACCCTGAGATCCGGAGAGGTGCTCAGAGGGCAGAACTCAACACAATGTCCCTGACTGCGTGCACACTGGAGAGACCCACCCCTTTCCCCCTAACGTATACTTAATTGGTTTATTTTTTCTTTAGGTTGGTAAAATATAAAGTTTTCATTAAATTGTAATTTAACATGTAACAATTTCTGTACAACAGATGTTGGTTTAATTATTTTTTTAAAAAAAGCTGTATGGTGATATATAAAAATTGAGCAGAAGGAAGAAACATGTTTTTGTTTCAGGGTTGAAATTTGTAATTCAACTTTATGACGAAAGAAAGATGCATTTGCAAGTTTTGGGCGTCTCCACGTTCCAGGGCACTATGAAGACTGTCCTTCCCCAGCTGCAGCCTGGGCCACAGCTTGCCACCCAGGACAGCTGCCAAGGGCCTGTGGAACAGCTTCAGAAACACAGAAACAGATGCGATGCCAGCTAAGGTATGGCTCTAAGGTCCACTGAAATTCTCTTAAAATGTACAACAGTCACGTTATTGGAAAAGATAACTTTATAATCTGAAAAAGCAATATGCTTTTGTAAACAACTTTCCCATTTCTGTAATTTAAATGGAAATATTACGAGTTCTTTTTTACAAAAAAACATCAGAATTGTAAAGATGTGAAATTTTGTAAGAAACGATTATACACAAAATTACAGTACTTTTTGAAGTCCAGATATTCTATCCTACATCTAAGTTCATAGCCATTTCAAACACTTCGCTCAGTACATTTTATGAACTTGGCTTTTTCAAAGGCTCCTTGCCAGGCTGGGCTTGGTGTAGGAGTCTGGCCACGTGAAGTCCTCCTGCACCATCTGAGGCCCTGGGCGCAGGGCCCCTAGGCCTGAGCCGAAGCAGGGCCCGCGTCAGAGGCCCTGGCCGCCTCGGGCTTCATGTCCCGGGTGCTCTCTTTGCTCTTGCTGCGGTCCTTGCGGTCCCGGCCTCGTTCTCGCTCGCGGGCCCTCTCGCGGTCGCGGTCCCTGCTCCGGGACCTGTCTCGATCCCGCCTCCTGTCCCTGTCCCGGTTTCTGCTCCTCTCCCGGCTGCGGCCCCACTCCTGGGCCCGCTCGGCCTCCCACTCCTTGTCCCGGTTTGCACTCCGGTCCCTGCTCCTGTCCCAGTCGCGGCTGCAGTCCTTCTCCCTGTGCCTCTCCCAGTCCCTCTCCCGGCTCCAGTTCCTGCCGCGCTCTCGCTCTCGTCGCCGGTCCTCAAAGGCCCGGCCCTGCCGACCCTCCTGCACTTGGGCTTCAGGGTCATCCGGTGTTTTTTCTTTGGGTCCAGCTTCAAATCGCTCTCTCTGCCTCCCTTCAAAAGTCTGGTTCCTATACTCATGGCCTTTGCCCTCTCTGAAGTCGGAAGGTGCCCACTGTCCGTCGGCCTCAGGGCCCTGCGCAGATGCTGCGCTGGAGGGCAGGGCGGCAGCTGGGCCGGCCTCATCCCAGCGGTCCTTCCTGAGCTGTGGGGGGTGGCTCGGCAGCTCTAGCAGGGGCCTAGGGGGAGGCTTCATCCCTTGTGGGGAAGAGCCTTGGAAATGAAACCGGGAAGGTGCCTGCTCATTTTTTTCAGAGAAGGGAGCAGAGCCCCTTGGTCCCCCAAACGGCAGGGGTGCCGGTGCCCTCTGATTGGCAAACCTGGGTGGCGAGTTTACCCTCTGCTCCTCGAATTGTTGAGGCGGGATGCCCCGGGGACCAGGCATGAAACCTGGTACTTGACCTCTGGGTCCTTCAAATTGACTGGGATGGGGTCCCCGGGCAGCTTCAAACTGACTAGGATGGGGCCCTCGGGGGCCCGTAAAATGGCCAGGTGGCGGGCCCCTCTGACCTCCAAACTGGGTGGGAGGGGGGGCTCCTCGGGGCCCTTTCAGCTGAGTCAGCAGAGGCCGCCTCTGGCCTCCAAACTGGAAAGGTGGAGCAGCCCTGTTGCCCATGGACTGGGCCTGCTCTGGCCCTTCACACTGAGTGGGGGTGCCAGTTGTTTCAGCATATGGAGTGTCCTGGAATTCCCTTTTCTCCCCATGGAGAGCCTTGCGCTCTTCGAACTGAGCCGGTGCTCCTCCCCTGGGCCCCAGGTAAGCGGGTGAGGGGCCCCTGTTGTCCCCATAAGGAGGTGGCCCATGTTTCCCGGAGAATAATGGAGGGATGAGCCCCTTCTGGGCCCCAAACCTGACAGGTGGAGGGCCCCTTGGCCCGTCACTGTTAGGAACGACGTTCTCTTCTGGAAATGGAGAGATGGGCCCCCTGGGTCCTGGGAAGTTGGGGCCATGAAGTCCTGACATTCCAAAAGTGCGAAGTGCGGGTTCACGCTGGCCAGGGAACTGGGGCTGAGGGGCTCCTCCTTTTTGCCCTGGTGGTGGGAACAGGGCACTGCCTTCGCCAAGCCTGGACTGTGTCTCTCTGCTCCCCTCTGTGTCGGCTGCTGGGCTGTCACTGTTCCCAGCAAACTGGGCGTTTCTTGGGCCCTCATCCATGGAGATGAGTGGTTTTTCCTGAGATGTAAACAGTGGACCTGAGTAAGGCTCTCTTCCTGCAGGAGCAAAGCCCTGCAGGTCCTTCTGCAGAGGGAAGCTGGGCTGAAAGGCAGTGCTAGGGGGTGTGGGCAACAGCACTCTCCGGGGAGGTCTGCCTGTGCTATCTCCAGCTGCTGGGGGATGGACGCTCTCCAGGGGTGGCTGGACAGGATGCTCACACCTCTGGCTGTCCTGCTCAGTCATCAGCGCAGCTGTTTCCCCCACAGTCCATGGAGCGACCGCTAACTCCTTTGCTTCCTGGGCTGGCACAGGTAACTGGCCCGTCGCAGCCCCAAGGGCAGCCTCCCTTGCGGTGAGGCTGCCCTGTGGGACCCGTGTGCCACCTGCTGGAGGCCTGGGGAGAGGCTCGCCCTCGCTGCTCTCAGCAGCCAGCCGCCGGGCCTGCCGTGGGTCTCTGCTAGGCCTGGAGTCTGAGTTTTGGTTTGCCCCCAGTGCCCCCTGACTCTGGTCTGGGGCTTGCTGCTCCTGCGGGAACAGCTCCGCCTTGGCCAGAGATGACTTTGGAGGTGGCGACATCAATGCATCGGATACAGAGAAGTGTGCCATGGAGACCCCAACGGCAGCCCTCTGCTGCCGAAGGGCTTCTTCTTGCTCCTCTAGCTGCCTTTTCTGCTCCTCGATTTGCTTGTTTAATTCTTCTAGCATTTTCTGCTGTTCGACCAAAGAGGGTGTGGAGACGTCGGCAGCATACTCCACAGGCCTCTCCAAGGAGCTGCTCTTCACGTCTGCACACATTCTATTGGGCAGGTCGTCAATGGTCACCTTGGCTTCTTCTAAAATGGTCTCATCCTCGGGGTCATAGGCCACCTCTTCCCTCTCCACTGCCTCGGGAGCCTTTTCCACATCATGGCGCCCTGCGCCTTCAGCCAACGGGGTGCCAAAGGCGCGCTCTGGGTCGTACTCTTCTTCAGGGTCATAGGGCCTGTCGTCCTCCTCCTCCTCCAGAGCCTTATCTTTTGAGAACTGACCAAATTGCTGTACAATTGGGTCTAATAAAGGAGCTGCTGACATGCCATCTTCCCCCTTGGCTTTGAAGTCCTGCTGGGGAGCGGGCCCCGGTCCAGCAGACTCTTTGGCAGGGGGCTCAAAGGACTTCTTCTTCCCAAAGAGCGTCTGCAGGATGTGCTCCAGTGGGGACGCGGTCTTTGCAGCAGACGAAGCGACAGGGGAAGCGGCCCTGGTGACTGCTGCTGAGGCTGTGGGGGCCGGGGCGGCGCTGGCAGCTGCTGGCTTGAGGGATGGCAGCATTTTCAATACCGGGGGTTCAGGAAGAGGGGGTGGGGGTGGAGGAGACCCAGGGGGTGTGGTGCTGACAGCTACGTCTGCAGAGTAGAGCTGGTACTTGGGGGGCTTCTTGTCGACTTGTGGGGTTGTAGTTACTTTGGGATAGACTGAAGCATCCATTTCTTCTTGAAGTCGGGCCCGCTTCTCGTCTATCTTGTCTAACTCTCCAGCATTTGAAGGACGTTTCATTTTTTGACAGATGACTAACCCAAGGATTATATTTGGACGTGGTGACTCAAGACCTGAAAAACAAAATATTTGTAAAAACATTATATTCCAAATCCAGCTTTTCTCCTTCAGAGGTAAACTGTATCAAGGACTTTCATGAGGAATGTTTACTAGGTAAAGATTCTGTGGAAAAACCAAATCAAGAATTTGAGATGCAAACTGCAGAAGACTGGGTGGTCCTGCCCCTGGATGCACCAGTAGGCCTACCAGGCTGACAGCGGTCTGAAAGGGAGAGACCAACTAACCCTCGCGTCGCAAGGTACGAAGCGAGGTCCAACTCCAGCAAGTCCACCCAGCACCAGAACGCGGCTCCACGTCTTCAATGCTTTTACAGTGCTAAGTGGTGGCGCAGTGGAGGCGGGAGGCCACCTGCCACTTGCACACCCTCAGCCTGCAGGGCCCACATGCGCATGGAGGAGGTTTGGAGTTTTAGCTGTGCTTTTCTTTGCCCCCTTCAACGACTAAGCTAAGCACTACTAATGAATGTTTTATTAGGCGCCAGTTGAACTCCGTTGACAAGGACCAACGAAGCATAAGCCATCTCGTGGCTACACTTGTTTCTGGTTGTCAGAACTGCAAAGGGAAGATGAGCTGTGTGGAACGTCTAGATACTTTACATGTAGTGAGCAAGCACTCACACACGAAAGACTACCCATGCTCAAGTCTTGGTGAGCGCAGGGCACTGTGCTTAGACGAAGTGACAAGGCACCCAGCAAAATGCCTGCAAAGACCACGCCTCGGAGAAGTGCACGGGATGCGAGGGCAGTGGGTTTGTTTTGTGGTTTGGTGATTGAATTCAGAGGCATTCTACCTCCAGCCCCATTTTAGTTTTTATTTTGAAACAAGGTCTTCTAGGTTGATGAGTTTCACTTCTTGCTGAGGCTGTCCTTAAACATGTGATACTCTGGTCTCAGCCTCCCAAGCACCATTGGGATTACAGGTGTGTGCCACCATGCCTGGCAGGACACAGTATTTTTTTAAAAGAAAATTATTTCTTAAAAAAGAATTATTATCCGGGTGTGGTGGCGCATGCTTGTAATCCTGCACTCGGGAGGCTGAGATTGGAGGATCGCAGTTCACAGACAGCTTTAGGTACTTAGTGAGGCACTCTGCAACTTAGTGAGACCCTGTTTCAAAATAAAGAATAAAAAATAGGGCTGGGGGTGTAGCTCGGAGGTCAAATGCCCCTGGGTTCCATCCCCAAACCCACAAAAAAAAAAAAAAAGAAAAAGAAAAAAATTATTAGCCAGGCATGGTGGTGTATACTTGGAGGCTAAGACAGGATCATCACAGGTTTGCAGCCAACCTCAGCTAGTTACTGAGGCCCTTCACAACTTACGGAGACCCTGCTTTAAAATAAAGAATAAAAAATAGGGCTGGGGGTATAGCTCACAGGTAGAATGCCCCTAGGTTTAATCTCCAGTACCCCCCCAAAAAAAGAATTATTTCATTTGAGCCTATAATCCTAATAACTGGGAGGCTGAGACAGGATTAAAAGTTTGAGGACAACCTCAACAACTTAGTGAGACTCAAACCTAATAAGATTGTTTCAAAGCCAAAAGATAATTTTTAAAAAGGCTGGGGGGTGTAGCTTGGAAGTAGAATGCCCTTGGGTCCAACTCTGTACCATTAAAAACAAAATAAAAGAATTATTTCAAACATTCTAAATTATGGTAACTTAGATAAGAAATCTTATTTTCCAGTAATGCTGCCCCCATACTCAAACTAAGACTACTGAAAGAGGAATAAGTCTAAGTCACAAAAGAGTAACTTACGGTAAAGTGACAAAGGAAAGAATATTTGTTTCAAAAGCATAATTATATACTCAATTTTCAGATATTTTAGCATTACTATGGCACACAAAAAGGTATTGTTTTTTTTTTCTTACAATTACATCCAGTACTAAAGTTTTGTTTTGTTTTTGGTATTGGGGATCGAGCTCACAAGCTACACTCCTGGCCCTTCACTTATTTATTGCAAAACAGTGTAAGTTACTGTGTTGAACCTATAATCTTTCTGTCTTAGCTTCACAAGTACTGGGATTAGTGTCTTCCACCGCACCTTGCTTAAGTTAGAACTAAAGACTTTGTTTATGTGATCTTAAGGATTACTATAAATCACTCCAATAGTTGTTTTCGGATACTATTAGGTAGTTCTAAATGTGTTAACCTCCGTAAAGTTCAGGAAGGAACTTACTACTGACAGGCTGAGCATGAGAGCCGTGGCAGAGCACGAAGCCTGCCAGAGGCAGGTGACCTCGAGGCCTCGCCCGCTCCCTCTGCCATGGCTCAGAAGGGCCTCTCGCCTCTCAGGCTGGCGTGGAGGTCCTGGGTGAGGCCGTGATTGTAATGTAACCTCTCACTAGAAAAATGGTGTAGTGCATTAGAGGAACAGCGAGCCAGAGCAGGGGCAGAAATGGAAAGACAGAACATAGACTTGCTGCTTCCAACATACGTGACGGGCAGCCTATGAGGCTCAGTTTAGTGAGCATAAATCAAGGCTGCTTTAACTCAAGCTGGTGCTGCTTTCACTAAAATACTTACAACTTTCAGAATACTTCCAGCTTCTTGGTCTCAAGGTATGGTCAAACCAACTATCAAGATCTTTCTAGGTCAAATGTCTGTTGAAAATGACCCCAGGGCAGGTAGGGCGCTGAGCACTCATGGAACATTCCAGGCCTCAAGCTGAAGTTCTACGGGGCGCCTCTGTAAGCCAGGCTCTCTGGAACCTGATGCCAGGAGAGGCAGACACAAGATCGGCTGGATGTGGGGGTGGGAAGGCTAGGCAGCCTTGGCGTGGGGGAAGTCCAGGGTGCCACCTCGTGCTGACCACCCCTCACAGAGGGGCCATTACCACCTCACACCCAGAGCTCAACTTCTAATGGGCTAGTGTCAGGACCAAGTTTCAGGTCAATAAAGTGGTGAGGGAGGGGGGCTCACCACTCTTAAACCCATTAGACTGGCCCCTGCCCATGTGGGCTGCTCCCCTCCAACTACAATTCTTCCTTTTTTAATAAGGTAGCCCAGCCCTGCCAGGTTCTGCACTCACCCCTGCTGCCAGGGGCGCTATTAATACACCGGATCTGACAGCTGCTTACAAAGGCACCTGGCCACCCTGTGTGCACCTAACGGGGCAACTAGGCGCCACCTCGGTGGGCCTTGAATTTCCCAATAATCTTCCCGAAAATTCTAAACCCAAACCGGGTCATCCCAAGATGCAGACCCCTATTTTGAAACAGACATGACTGCCTGACTTATGTATTGATACTGCTATGGCCACATAAACAGACATGACCGCCTGGCTCATGTATTGATACTATGGCCACATGAACACACATTACCGCCTGGCTCATGTATTGATACTATGGCCACATGAACATTTGAAGTGTAACTGGCATTTTGGAAGCAGCTTCTATTTGTAGAAGAAAAAACGTATTCATCAGATGTTAGAAGCATCTTAATCAAGGAGGGGGCAGGTCCAGATTCAAACGAGGCTCCATGCTGCCGATAAGAGAGAGAATCTGGCAGGAAAATGCCCAATAAGGTTCCAAGGTCACACGTCCCTCCAGCTGCGCCCGACGTGGTAGAAGTGGAGCCTGTTTCTTGGGGCTCATCCCAAGCTTGCCCCAGTTGGTAGCTGCCACATTATGAATGACAACCCACTTGAGCGGGGTATGCGTCCTGAGCAGCAGCAGTCACACTGGCCAGGCCCCCGGCTGCCTACCCACCTCCCTCTTGAGGGCCGTCGCAGTTTGCTATTCATAAGTAGGTAAAAATAAGCAACAACGTGGTGGGATACTAAAGTGTCTGCTGAAATTAAAGATGCCACCCTCCACTTCCACAAGGGAGGAGGTGCTAAAGTACTAGAATGTGTGTGTGTGTGTGTGTGTGTGTGTGTGTGTGTGTGTGTGTGTATAAACACGAGCCCTGCAAGGTCTGATGCCTTGGGTTTTCCCAGAGCAAGGGTCTAGCTCCAGATGGAGTGGTTATTATACTGTGCACGTTCAAGAAAAGCTGCAGACACACAAAGAGGTGTCGTGACTGGAAAGGTGTGAGCCTGTTCATTTCTGGGGACAAGAGCAGAAACAAGACCTATATCCTGGTTGGTCAGCAACAGGGCCATGCCATGATGTGGCCACTTCTACAGACACCGCACAATAGCTGTGCGGCCTCGCCCACCCACTGTAGTGCCTGAAGTTATAGGAGGGCGCTCCGTTTTATTAAAAAACAAACAAACAAAAAACACCTGAAAGTCGACCCTGCTAACCCCACAGCCACCAAAATGAGTTATCCCTGAATCTACCTGGAACGTTCAACTACTCAGTATTTAAGATGAAAACCTTCTATGGTCTGAATTTGTAAAAACAAAAATTTTGTGCCTGCTGGAATAGAAATTGCGTGGAAGTTAATGATTCTTAAATAAGACTTGGTAAAGATGGGGTAAAATACTAGTGTACTTCCCCCAACCCATTGACCACACACACATGCACACACACACAAGCACACTCACAAAGCCCTCCCTCTTTTTGGTTCTGAATCTCTACGATCCATTCAAAGCCACCAGGCCCAGTGTGTGTTTCAAGTAAGAGCAGGGTGCCGTCCATCTTCTTCCAGGTGCCCAGGTGCAGGCGCCGCCCCATAGTAGCGGCAGCCACAAGCCCTTGATGTGCAACTGCCTGGCGGCCTGCGGGAGCCGCCTGAATTACCAGAGGCAGGGCACACTGGCTGACAGGAGGTCAAAGTGGGCAGGTGGCCAAGAGCTACCAGATAGTTCCCAGTCAAGCAAACAATGACCAGTTTCCATGAAACATTTTTTATTGGTTTAAAATGAGAAAGTAGTACATTCCATTTAACACTATATGTGACTGCTTACAGTTTCTGTGCGAAGCTACTGACACACACATGAAAACTGAAAAGTGCTTACCTGCCATTATTTCAAGCACAGGAGTTTCCAGCTCTTTGAGAAGCGGTTAAAAGTGAACACAAAACGAGAGTGGGGTGTCTAACACTCCTCCCAGCTTTTCTGAGTAGTCAAAGAGAAGGACCCTTCTCCTCAGGGAGCCAGGGAGTGGCTTGTGGGCCGGGGCTGCAGAGCCGGTCCTCACGGCAGGGCCAAACCCCGTCCCCTCAGATGCGGTAGCAGGCCCCGAAGGCGGCCAAGTGGACATCCTGGCTTTAGACCCAGCACTGTCAGGGCCATACAGACTTCTCCAGTCTTGCTCTTGTGGCTGAGGCCCTAGACCTAGACTCTGCAACCCCAGTCCCTCCCAACCACACCGTGTCGGTGGCTCTGGAGTCCAGCCCAGCTAACATCCATGTGGAGAGGACGTACAGCGTGTTGGAAGGACCCAGGCTTTCCCACGGTCCTCTGAAATAACACTGGTTATTGAACCTCACTGTCTGATAGAACAAGCCCACCCTGCATTTCTGCAGAAACAGCATTGAGATTCCCAGCCAAGTGTCCCAGGGAAAGCCAGCAGTCTCTGGCTGCTCTTTGAGCCCGCGTGCTCGGCAAAGGTCCCCACGGGGCAGCTCCACGAGATGCAGTGGGATGAGCACTATGTGCTGCCTGAGTGCAGGCTGACCTGGGTGTCCCATGAGGGCATGGCCTGAGCCCCTCCGGGCCTCAGCCTGCTTTCCCAGGTGAGGACCCCATGGCATTAGGGCACACATGGCCCTGAGCTGAGGTGGTGCCTGTGATTCTAGGAGGTGCTACACTGAGGCAGGTGGGTGAGTGAGTCACTGCCTGCCATGACCTGTCTACCTTCTCATGCCCTCCTGCGCAGGACCGTGTCTGCTCACGTCAGCTTCAGCGCTGAGAGCAGAACTCTGGGTGGGGCGGAGCCTGTGTTGGCCCCATCCCCACCACTTCCTGCTGTGTGACTGGGCGAGGCTCCACAGGAAGCGCAGGTACCTGGCTTGCCGTGCAGCAGGCGCTCAGATGGCCTGAGCTGTCCAAAGGCTTCGACAGACTAGACTCCAGACAGGGACACTGAGCCAGGAGAAAGGCTGCAGCCCAGCCTGCCACACAATACCACACACGAACACCACAGACCAGGATACACACGCACGCACCTGTGTCTAGAAAATGCTAAGTCAAGCCATCAGCATGTAAGGAAGGTCCAGCTATGAGCTTGCCTGGGCCCCGGTTACAGCTGCACCAGTGTGCAGACCATGTGCGCGTGCGCACACACACACACACACACAGGGCGTGTCAGTGGTGCAGGAGGACAAAGTACTATTATAGTCCTTAAACTAAAAATCCTTAGACGTTCACAGGCAATATTTGATCATGTTCCCAAACCCCTCCTTCCTATCTTAACAAAACATACTTGTTCTTTATTGAGGTCTCTGAGTGTCCCCTCAGGCGGCGTTGCATAGTGAGCAAGTGCGGTGTGCACTAGGCCGGTCACTGAGCGGCCGCTGGGTGCTCGAGGCCGTCACTTCAGCGCTGAGGCGAGCTCTCCTGCCCACCCGTGTCGTCTGGAAGCACTGTCCCGCACACGCACCATGGCTGGCTGCTGGGCTCCCACTGGAGGCTGCTCCTCTGCTGGCCTCCTCTGACCTCTTACTGCCATGCTGTGGGAGCCTCCGGGAACACCTGTGTTCAGTAGGGACGGCGGAGGGCCCTGTGCGCCCGACACCCACACCTACCCGGCTGTGCTCCTCACCCCTGCCGATCCCACTCCATCTGACACTGCCAAATTAGAGATGGGGTAGGGAGCGGAATGCAAAGGAAGATGAAATCTTCCTTAGGCAGAGGAGGCTCAAGATTCAACTTACATTTCTATAGTAGAATGTTCTTTTCTGCACAACTGGAAGGTGTTCATGGCAAGACAGGTCTGTATTACAGGGAGCGTATGTGGACACTAGCGCCTACCCATGAGCTCACATGCTCACAACTGACCGGATGTTCTTCACAGGTGTCTGAGGGCCAGCTTCCGATCTTCATCTCCCGGAGAACAGGACACCTTCCCCTGGTAGCAAAGCGCTGGCTGGCGCTTTCCTATGGCTGCCACCAGGCTCCTGCAGGGCTTCACCCATGTAGGACTTGACAGGACACACTAAAGCATTTTGCTTTCAAACTGTGCCTGGCATTAAAGTAACAATGTATCATGCTAATTAATATCTAACTCTGGAATTATTGTTATCAACCAATACCTTTACTGGCACATTACTCCAAAAAGCAGGCCCGGGCTGAGCCATGCTAAGCGCTCAGGTAGGTTCCAGTTAGGTGATGGCCCTCTCGCGCAGAGACAGCGTGCGCACGTGTGTGTGCGTGTGCGTGTGCGTGTGCGCGTGGGGTTCCGAGGGCTGCATCTGAGCGCCCGGCCTGCAGAGGCGCTCTGACAAAGCACTTCAAGGAGCATGGGGCAGACATGCCTAAAACTACAGAAGGCAGCGGTTATGTGAGAGAGAGCCTCTGGGACTTCAGGCCATGGAGACACTCACTCCAGCACTCGATGCCAATCCTCCTGCTGAGGTCAGCTTCGTTGAAGGGTGTAAGAGCTAGATGCCACTGGACCAACCCCCCCACCAACTTGGAACAAACCTGGAATTTTAAAAATTAATTGATAAAACACCCTTTAGACACAACACATTATAAGGAATGGGCAAGCACCAAGTAGTCTGCCAAAAATGAAGCACTTGGATTCAAAAGCAAAGAATTTAAAGGTATTACTTTGAGAGACACTTTTCTATGTCATTATAAATTTTCATATTCCCAGGAACTAATTCCTGTGGGAAAACTATACCTGGAAGGGAAGAGGCTGCGCTCGAATGCTGGCTCATTCCAGAGCCAGCAGAGCAGTACCAAGGAGCCTTCCAGGGACTGAGGACACTCCAGCCTCCTCTCCTCAAGGCAGGCCTTTGGTCCTGAGCATTTGAAAGAACCATCGGTCTAAGGCTGCAACAGGCTGGTTGGAAGCAGTGGGCTTTTCGCCTCTGCCTAAAACTACAGAAGACAATTTTTACACTAACGGGAGTAATTCTATGACCATGATGCTACATCCAAAGGATGGTTTCCCCTGTCAAACACTGCTCTGCTCACTCCCCAGTTCCAGCCCCTGTGAAGTCCTGATTAGGGGAGGAGAGGGGTGGGGCGGCAGACCGCCTTGTGAAACTTTGTAGAGTTATGTGTTGGTGGGGAAGGTGTGTGCTTACCTGGACCCTCAAAGGGCAAGAGTTTGGGTGGCACAGGGTCTTTAGCACTCAGTGGTATCAAGTAGAGGTCCTTGACATGCCTGTTGTTATTAGCTACAACCCCAAAACGGCCACGGCTGCTAAAATAGGAGTAGAGAGAAATGTAGGCGACCTCTTCCTCCTCTGTCGCAGGGTGAAAGCGGATCAGACAGAGTTCCTGCAAGGCAAACAGAGCACAGGGCAAAGCAGTCATCCCTGGATGCCCCAAACGAGCATCCTCTTGGAAGCCTGGTGGCTAAGCCCCACATAGATCCTAAAGTGGGAGGCCTGAGCAGCTCTGATTCTGACTTCCATAGTCCTGTTTTCCAGCATGTTAAAATACTGAAAGTGTAAAAAAAAAAAAATACAGGTTCAAGCTTTAGACTGCTGGACAGAAGTCTTGAAATTAAATGACTTCTACTCAGCCTCACAGGGCCCACCCTCATACCAGCAGAGAGTCTGTGCAAGGTGAGCCAGCAGTTCCTGATACAGCAGCTTTCACCGCACATGTGACAACACAGGTCACTGAACAGGCTACATAAACCACAAGGGTCATGTGGGGTCTGTCCAAAGGCTGCTGCGATGGGAAGTCTCCTTCTGTGGGACATGTGAAACTACAGGCCCTCCAAAAGTAAACAGTACATAACACATGACTCCCAGAAAACCAAAGCCTACTCAGGAACTCAGGCTGAGAGACTGAGCTGGGCTATGCCCAAGTTCCAATCTTCTTGGGTCATGAAAAAATAAGAAAAGCAATGCTTACATTTTTTTTTTTTTTACTAAAACTCAACTGCAAACTCATTATTACAATAAATCAGAAACAAACTCCAATTACTGTATTACTTAACTATACCACCTTAGCATAGTAATATAACTATAAATTTAACATTTAAATACCGAGTACGTTACAGGTTGATATTTTAAGTGTTAGCTCATCAAAACGAGAAGGCAAAAAAAAAAGATGTGTTTAAACACCATCTCCGATTGCTGCAGAAATTATACTATAAGTGGATACCTTAGACACGGAAGACTTGAGCTTGCCGACATAATCCCAAACTGTCTTCGGAGCAATCCTCCCACCAATGTGGATTGTGTCAGGCAAGTCCTAGATAAAAAGCGCTTGGAGTGAGCAACCAGCAGAGCTGCAGTGTTCAGAGACCCACGCAAGAATCTCAAGGCACTGAACTACCCGAAGTACAAAAATACCATGGCTAGATGCCGACCAGTTAATTACTACCTAGGATCAGGCATTAACCAACCCAAGGTAATGTGCTAGCCCCTCTGCCAAGGTGATTACATTCAGAAGTGATTCCCATGTTTTTTCTTTCTTGTGGCACTGGGGATGGAACTCCAGGCTGCTCACATGCTAGGGAAGCATCCTACCACTGAGCAACATCCCCAGTCCTTTTTTTTTTTTTTTTTTTTTTTGGTACTGGGTGGAACCCGGGGGCTTTTCCACCTCCAAAATATACTCCCAGACCTATTTTATATTTTATTTGGAAACAGGGCCTCATTAAGTTGCTGAGAGCCTCACTAAGTAGCTGAGACTGGCTTCGAACCTGTGCGGTCCTCCTGTCTCAGCCTCCCAAGTGCTGGGATAACAAGGGTGCGCCACCACGCCCAGTCTCCCAGTCCTTTTTTATTGTGTGTATATACGGTACTGGGCACTGAACCCAGGGGCACTTTACCTGAACTAGACCCCAAACCCTTTTGTTTTCTTTTCTGTAGAACTGAGAATTGAACCCAGGGGCATTCTACCTTTGAGCTACAGCCACAGCCCAGTTTTATTTATTTGGAAACAGGGTCACACTGGGTTGATAAAAATCTCACTGCCTACTGAGGCTGTGTTCCTCCTGTCTCAGCCTCTCGAGTGCTGGGATTATAGGCGTGCACAGCCATATACAGCTCCCAGCCCTTTTAGAGGCAGGGTCTTTTTAAACTGTGGGGGCTGACGTTTAATTCTCATGTGCCAATGAACCCACCTCTATTCTATATCTTAATGTTTGCGTTTATGGATAGAGGGGTTCAGGCACTAGACTAAATTCATTAGCTACTCCTCACTATGGCTGTGACTACCAGTGCTACTTGCATTAAATTTAAAAAACAGACCTGCCTTGGGGTTAGACATAATAAGGCAGGCTTTGCGTGCTGGAAGCTAAGTGTATGCTCATTTGGTAAATGAAAGGTCTGAGCCGCTGCCCCGCAGGGGGAGGGGCCAAGAGGCAGGAAGGACCTGCCTCTACCTCGCGAGAGTTCCGTGTTGAGTGGTAGGTTGAAGAGATAACCGGGATGTCTGATTTCCATCTCTATTTCTGCTCCTATTCACACTCAACCTGTTGCTCACCGCCGCCACCTCTACCTTCGAGAAGGGCTCACATATCTACCAGCAGTCTGGCACAATGTGTGTACACACTCCCACACCCACACCCTTGTGGTTCTGACCTCACTGAGATAATCAAAACATCCAGAGACAGGATATGCCTTAGTGACAAACTTTGCTACACTTTGCATGTTAATGAATCCTTTCCAAATGGTGCTGAGCCGAGACAGAAAGAGGGTTGTATCTCCTTCTGTGGGTGATCGTGACTCTGCAGCACTGCAAAACAAAACCATAAAAAATATGTAAGGCTCATTTTATATAACATGAATTTCAAAAGTATGGACATTTCATACCTAGGAACAGAAGTGAATCCCTGTAAATATGGTAGCTCATTTTTGCCAATTAACTATTTTAATCATAATGATTTGTGTGTATGGTATTGGGAATTGAACTCAGAAGCATTTTACCTCCAAGCTCCATTCTAGACAGATTTCATTTATTTGGAACAGGGTCTCACTAGGTTGTTGAGAGCATCACTAAATTGCTGAGATGGTCCTCAAACCTGTGATCCTCCTATCTCAGCCTCCCAAGTACTAATATTACAGACGTGCGCCACCACACCTGGCTAAATTATAACGATTTAAGGAGACATTTTGATTAAAGAAAATACGCTGAGCCAGGCGTGGGGGCACGCCTGTCATCCCAGCATTCGGGAGGCCGAGACCGGAGGATCACAGCTCATGGACGGCCTCAGCTACTTAGTGAGACCCAGGTTTCAAAATAAAGAATAAAAATAGGGCAGGGGGTGTAGCTCGGAGGTCAAATGCCCCTGGGTTCCATCCTCACACAAAAAAATAATAAAAAAATAAAAGAGGATTGTGGTTCGTGGACAGCCTTAGCTACTTAGTGAGGCCCTGTTTCAAAATAAATAATAAAAGGATATAGCTCGGAAGTAGAACACCCTTGGGTTCCATCCCTAGTACCAAAAAAAAGCTGAGGATATAACAAATCTACTTTCCCCTTGTGAATCTAAAAGAAATGACACATTCTTGGTTTGTTCTGACCCTGCCTTGGTACGCACCTGAAACTTGGTGACGGTGGAATAGACAAGTACCTGGAGTCAGGGGACGAGGATGGCTTGGCCAGGATAGACTTGGGCACTGTCACAGAAGCCAGCACAGGTTTCAGCACATCTGATCTGGTGTCCACTGCATGCCCGGTATCTAGGGGGGCTGCTGTGGAGGCTGTGACCATGCATGAGCCACTCAGAGCAGTCCTGGGGTCCCTGCCGGACACGGTGACCGTGGTAACCACTCCGCCCACACAGGAGGCTGGGCAAGAAGAAAGGCCTTCCGGCAGAGAGGGCTCGGCACAGCCAGCTCCTGGAGGCCCGGGAAATTGCTTCTGCTCGGGGTCTGGCTGAGGAGCACTGTCCAGGTCCGGCGCGGAGGCTTCAGGCGGAGTCTCTGCGCTCCCTTCCTCAGCAGAAGCAGGGACAGGCCCTGATGCAGAGTTGTCGTGCTTGGACTTTAGGTCTTCTTTCTTAGCAGAAGCTGACAGTTTTTGCTTTTTAGGAGCTGGCTCATCTTCTGATGAAGGAAGCTGACCTGAGGAATGTGACAAGAGACCCTGAGAAACCCACAGTCCTAGGCGCCCTGAGGACACGTGCTCCCGAGTAGCAGCAGCCTGACACGGGAGTAGGGCAGGGCTCTGTGGATGCCAGGAACGCTCCCGAACCTGTGTCTGAGTGTTAGCTGGAAACAACCATCTTTAGAAGGGTGATTTGGGCCGAGTGTGGAGGCTTGTGATTCCAGTACATGGGAGGCTGACAGGAGGACCCCAGGTTCAAAGCAAGCCTTGGCAACTTAGCGAGGTTCTTGACAACCTGAGACTGACTGTGTTTCCAAATAAAAAAAGTTTCACCCCCAATTATGCTTACCTGTACAAATTTTACAGTTTAGATCAAAAAGGTGAGCCCTGTGCTGACTTGTGGTATCCTTCAACATGCTGCTGAAGACATCAAGAAGAGGCGCGGCATTCTTTTCAGGGGCTGCTCGTACTGATTCTTGCTGTTCCTATAGATGAAAGATGGAAAAGGTAGGTCATTCCTTTTCCAAATCTGTCTCCAAAATAACAGCATGCATGAAAATATATCTCTTGAGGTTAAGAACCACTAGAAAATCCAGATGTGGTGGCACACTCCTGTAATCTCAATACATGGGCAAGCTGAGACAGTAGGATCACAAGTTCAAAGCCAGCCTCAGCAACTTGGAGAGACCGTTTCAAAATAAAAAATATGCCAGGCATGGTGGTACATGCTTGTAATCCCAGTATTCCCAAGGCAAAGACAGGAAGACCACAGCCTCAAGACCAGCCTTACCAACTCATACTTTCAGCAACCTAGTAAGACACTATTTCAAAACAAAAATTAAAAAACAACAAAAACCAAAGGGCTGGGGGTATAGTTCACATGTAGAATGCCCCTAAATTCAATCCTCAGTGCCAATAAAAATAAATAAAAAAGTATAGCTGGGCGTGGTGATGCACACTTTATAATCCCAGCATTTGGGAGGCTGAGACAGTTCACAGTTCACAGACAGCCTCAGCTACTTAGGCCCTGTGCAACTCAGTGAGACCCTGTTTCAAACTAAAGAATAAAAAATAGATTTGGGAGTGTCGCTCCCAAATAGAACGCCTTTGGGTTTCAATGCCAGTAACAAAATACACACAAGAAAAGTATAAAGGACTGCAGTATAGCTCAAAAGTAGAACACCCACGGGTTCAATTCCTAGTACCAAAAAAGAACTCCTAGGAGCCACTGAATATAACTACTTGTGAAAGATTACAGTCCTGTAATCTTTTTTTTTTCTCTTCTTTTTGTGGTACTAGAGTGGAACCCAGGGGCTTTCCTACCTCCGGGCTATACTCCCAGACCTTTTTTATACTTTATTTGGAAACAGGGTCTCGCTAAGTTGCTGAGAGCCTCACTAAGTAGCTGAGGCTGGCTTCGAACCCGTGTGATCCTCCTGTCTCAGCCTCCCAAGAACGGGGATTACAAGCGTGCGCCACCACGCCCAGCTAATCTGAAACACCGAAAGCATTGGAAACTGGATAGTTTTAGTCTCTCTGTGAACCCAGAAGACCCCACATGCTCACATCCGAATCCGATACTGGTGGAGAATCTTCCATGTCAGGAATGGCGTCTGGCTTAACGGCAGTCTTCTTGCTTTCATTATGCAACTTACTTCTAGACTCTATCACCTAAAATAAAGACAAAAACAGAGTCTTAGAAATGAGCCCTGGGTTCTAGGAGAAAAACACCCCCCATGCAGCAGCATGCTAGTTTACTTTCAGACACGTTAGACCTCCGTGGCCTGAGCATCCACCTCCTTTCAGCACTCACAGATTTTGTTGGCCTTTCTTTCCACATGGAGAGCTCTTTGGATACAAGTTCTTCCGGCTTCATTCTCACAAGTTTTGCCAAAGAAATTTCTTCCCTCAGAACACGATGGAAGAGTCCCTATAAAATAAAAGTCTTTCATTCACTTGATCATAAAATGTAAGTATCTGCTGATTTGGAGCAATATTGAAAAAAAAAAGCACAAAATGTCTTCCCAGAGGACAATGCTCACAGGAACAGATCTAAGCACTGCTCCGCTACACATCTCAGAGGTGTGCCTTGTCTACCTCAATAGCCACAGGCTGCCCAGCCAAGAGCGGATGCAAGGGCACACGGCACAATGCAGTTAACTCCTCAGGAAGAAAAGTAATGCGCAATTGGGAATACAAGCCAAAAAAAAAAAAGAAAAGAAAAGTCAGAGTAAAGGCAGGAAGAATACTTCTAAAGGAAGCTGCTAACTATGGCAAGATGTAGCCAGAGCATGCGACCCTGATTCTAAAACTTAGGAAAGGGTTCAGAAGTGAAGGAGAAAAATCCCAGAAGATAATGCTGGTGGCAGGAAGTACCATGCCAGCCCAGTGACAAGGACTGCACCGGTGGTCCTCATTATCCTAATGAAGCCTTAGGCGATAGGAGTGCTAAGAAAACAGGGCAGAAGCCGGACGTGGTGGGGCACACTTGTAATCCCAGCATTTGGGAGGCTGAGACACGAGGACCGTGGTTTGCAGCCTGCCTCAGCTACTTAGGGAGGCCCTCTACAACTCAGTGAGACTGTTTCAAAATAAAGAATAAAACATAGGGCTAAGAGTGTAACTCGGAGGTAAGATACCTCTGGGCTCCACCCCCAATACCAAAACTAAAAAACAAACAAAACAAAAAAAAAAGGAAGAAAGAAAATAGGGCATAAAAAGGTTGAGACCAGGAGGAGGAGCCCCCCTCCATATTCTACAATAAAAAATTTTCACTTCATTTTGGAGCCAACAGTGAGCAGAAGCGACTCTACAGCAATGTTTAGCGAGGCTACTCCAGTGAAACGGGGCGGGGCCAGTGAGGAAAGGGTAACTGAGAGAGCGCCAGCCGACACCCACGGCCAGGTCACGCGTGTTACCATGGGATGGCGCCAAACCTGGTTTTTGGGGTCCTTGAGGTTGAACATGATGCTGCGGTATTTACTCTTATAGCGATTGTCCGTAACTTGGAACAGGTTGAACATCTCCTTCTCAATGTGGAGGGCGATTCTCCCTACTTCGTTTTCTGTCATGATTAAGTCATCACTGTCATTGACTCTGAACAGAACAGAGAAAGGAGCTGTATAAACCAATTGCCTATACATGTATTACATATTGAAACAGTGGGGCAATCTTGAAATGCCATTATAAACAAACGATCTCCCACTTCAAAGACAAGACGAGAAACAGAGTGGCCTACCTTTTCCACAAAATCTCTTTCAAGGAGCGTCTTATATTTTGCCGAATTTGTGAATTTGGCTGAGAGGGGGCAGGGCTCTGGGCTCCGAGGCGTCCTGGGGCTGGAGAGGCTGCCGGGACAGAAGCTGCCATCGGCTTCCGGATGGCGCCCACCAAAGCAGTAGAGCTGGGTGACTTTCTGGAAGAAGCTGTCATGGCACCAGGCGCTGGCCCTGCCTGCCTGGCAGCTGAAGTGCCTGACTGGGTAGCAGAGAGCCACGGTCTCTTGGGGATGGTGCCCTTGAAGCCTGAGGGTGACTTCCTAATGGCCGGCTTGGCTCCTGCCACGTTAGTGTAAGGAGGTTTCTTAAGAACAAGACTTCTGGGCGGAGGTGCTCTGCTGGGCGTGGAGCCTGGAGGGGCAACTTTCTTGGGAGCTGCGGCTGCCATTGCTGTTCTGTCCTCGGCTCTCCGGTCGTCCTTCACAGCTGCAAAGCAGAGGGCAGGCACACCGAGTGAGACAGCAGGGAATACACGTGAGCAGCTACCAACTTTAAAAGGCTTCACTTAATCACTACTAAGTTGTAACAATGAAGAATGAACTCCTTATTATCAAAAAAGGGGCAAGCCAGGCATGGTGGTGCACGCTTGTAATCCCCGTGCTTGGGAGGCGGAGATAGGAGGATCACGCTGGTTTGGAGCCAGCCTTTTTGGCTTAAGAGACCCTGTTTCCAAATTATAAAACACATGTGCAAGCTGGGGAAGACCAATCATGTTTCCACACCAGGGATCAGATGCTAACACAGTGATGATATTTAAGACACCCTGCCACAGACAGCCTTTGAACTTAGTAACATCAGTGTGGTCACGTGACAACGTGGTGCTTTTAATTTAAACAAGGATTTTCATCAAAAAAAAAAAAATCAAAAGAAAGTCAATGTTCCTCAATCTGTACAAAAACCTTTACATAGGACAGGCACCTCCTTCAGGGAGATTTTCCCCAGCACTATGTGGCCTGGGCCCAAACCCTCTGGGGGGTCAGCAGATCCTATAGCCATCCCTGCAGCTTGGCCCAGAGGTTATGGACGAGTGGCTGGCTGCTCCCTCTGACTCTAGTGATACACCAGGCAGAGTGAAGGGCTGAGCAGAGTTGAGAGCCCACCCACAGGGCCTGTAGACTAACTCTTCCCGAGGCCCATGCAGCCGTGGCCACAGACCTGGCCATGTCGATGGGGAGCTGGGGCTGCCAACCCATCTCCAGCAGCCTGTACTGCCACCCTGTGGCCAAGTCACCAAGTGGTGCTAAAGCCTGAGGCCTACACTTTATAAAATGATATAAAATTGCCAGGCGTGGTGGCGCACGCTTATAATACCCGCGCCTGGGAGGCGGAGACAGGAGGATCATGCAGGTTTGAAGCCAGCCTTGCTGGCATAAGAGACCCTGTTTCCAAAATATAAAAAATAGGTGTCTGGGAGTGTAGCCCGAAGGTAGAGGGGTTTCCAGGAACCCCAGTACGACCAAAATAATAATAATAATTAATAATAATAATAATAATAAATGCTATAAAACTGACAATAGCACTATATGGAACCACAGCTTAGGGCAATATTTTTCTGAGAATTATTCCCTTTAGGGCATTTTTTTAAATGTGTGTAGTGCTGGGAATTGAACCCAAGGGCATTCTACCTCCAAGTCACAACCCCAGCCCTGTATCTTTTTTATTTTTATTTCCACCATGTGGGCTTTTTAAGGCTTTCAGATTCCTAACCACCAGTTTAATATTAACCCACTCAAAAGACAAATCCCCGCACCCCCTCTCACAGGGCCCTTTCAACCTCAACTGCTCCTTGCCAGTGTCTACCCCAAGACCTATACTCAGTCCCCACCTCTAAGCCCCAAGCAGGCCTGCACACTAGGCCTGCTCATGTCTGTCCACACAGCATCTCCAAGTGAAACAAACAGGGAAAATGCAGAGGCCTAGATTGAGATGTGACATGTATACTACCAAGCAAAGACCATGTCTGACAAAATACAAAACTGGGGCCATTAGGAGCAAAGAGGAAAAAAACCACGCCCTGCTGTCTAGGGCAGTTCTTACACCACTTAAAATGATGGTTCAACTTAAAAGTTTTAGGCCTTACAATGGATTTGTCGTAACATAACCCACCTCATGGGGAGGAAGCCTGGGAGAGACCCCACCAAATCAGAAGCGTGTGTGTAAAGCACTGCCATAACCATTCACTTACCTAGTACATGTTTACTCCTAATGATTCAGGTCTCGCCCCACTGATCTGCAGCCTCTCAGCTGAATGACCACCACAGAGTTTAGGGTAAACCACATTAGCACAGGCCCTTTCTAGGGGACAGGCAAGCAATGAATTTGTTGGGGGCGATACTAGGGGTTGAATCCAGAGGCATCCTACCTTTGAGCTACACCCCAGCAGTATTTTTTCTTATTTGAAAATGGCCTCACTAGGTTGATGTCTTTCTACTCGCTGAGGCTGTGTCCTCAAACCTGTGATGCTCCTGCCTCAGGCTCCCAAGTACTGGGACTGCAGGTACGCACCGCAATGCCCGGCTGCAGTCAACATCCTGAGCACACTCAAGATAAAGTGGTACCCGACGTCCACATACTGAGCACAGCAGTAAAACCAACCAACCCAGAAACCTACTGTTTTGTGGGAACCTAGTAACAGATTAGCCACTGCCTTTTACCAAGTTTGCTGAGACAATCTTAATATCGTGCGACTAAGTAATTAAAAAGCTGGCGTAAGGCACATACTGAACCTCAACAAAACCCCAATACGCCTGTGTGGTATGACACAAGTCTGGAGTGACACTGTTTACCCTGATTCTGCGGACAAACATGGGTGGGCTTCATGAACTCTGCCTCTCCAGACTGTTAAGCTTTAAAATGACATGTCCACATTAATAGCAAACCTTCCACGTGTCTAACTGCATTTCTCCTTGTTCAGGGAAAACCCAACATCAAAGAGGCCATTCCTAGGACTTTTCAGTACACATGCTTAGATCACATTACCCAAGAATGAAGACACACCTGAATGTCCCTGCCACAGAGCAGGCGATGGCTCCCTGACCACCCTTGTTACCCCTCACCCACGCTTCCAAAGCACAGACAATGGCCACGCTCCTGCGGTGTACCTGCGGGCATCTAAAGACGCAGATGGTGCTCCCCCTTACTTTGGAGGGAAGACATGCCAACAGCTCTCCAGAGCACTGCACTCCTCTGCAAGTGGAAACCACACCCCTGGAGACGAGCTCTATCAGCTGCCAGAGGGGTGGCAGCCCTGAGGAACTCACATTCCTTCTGAGTAGATCAACAAATGACAGGAAACTGAAACAATCTGTGGTGCTAGAGATGGGACTAGGGTCATGTGCATGTCGGCCAAGTGTTCTACCACTGAAAGGTTAGTCCCTAGACCCCCAACTTCACTTTAACGGGATCGTGTTGCCTACATTTACAGAAGGGCAAGGAGTAACTGTAAGCAATCAGGGAAAAGCTGCAAGAGCAGCAGCAAACCTCTCCAGGACTCTCCGCTGCCTGCCACCAAGCTGTTGATCACACAGGGAACACAGGCTGTCCTGGGGCACCACGCAGCACAGTGCTGAGTCCCACACCCACCCGGTCACGTTGCTGGAGGAGCCTTTCTGCCGGTGTGGCTTCAGTCCACACCACAGACCCCAGGCCTGTCTCTAGGGAGAGAGAAGTGCTGCAAGCAAGCACACTTGCCTGCGGAAGGAAGTGCACCTGGTGGCCCCGGCCACTGCCTCATTAACAAACGCTCGCTGCCAGGTCTGGCCATAGTTCTGGGCCACTGCACAGGGCTTGGCGGCCGCTCTAATCCAGGTGTCTCCTCAGGATTAGGAGGGGCCACTGAAGGCCAGCTGGGGCGCTATAGCCCCGCTGGTCACTGGGTGGCACTAGTGGGCCTCAATGAGAAATGGGAGGAGAAACACCAAGCCTCCAGTGGAGGAATCCCGCCATCCCGCTCCTTGGGGTAGAAGCTGGCAATTGCCCAAGCTGCAGCATGACAAGGGACGGCCCCAACGCAGTGCAGGAAACTGCGTCTACGTGATCCCAACTGCCCCAGATACACGAGCCTGGTGACCATCCTCCCCCTGGGTATCGCACAGGAAGCTGAGCACGTGAAACCAATCAGCCCAGCACAGGTCTTTCCCATCAGGTGCTGCTGAACCCCTCCCCACGGTGTCTGGGGCCAGGCTGAGGTTAAAGCCTGCTCCGGCCAGTGCCAGTGGCTCCTGAGCCGGTCTACATTGCCCTTTCCTGAAGCAGGGGAGGGGGCAGGGGGGAATTGGTAAACGTTTTGCTGTTGCTCATCTCAATACCAAAATTAAGTTACTGTTTTGCCTTCATGTGGAAAATGGAATGTGCTAACAAGCACAGGCTACATCATGGACTCTGCTACTGTGAGGCCCCACGGCCAAGTTCCTGCTTGAGGTAGGCAGCTTTCCTTGGCAACTCTTCCTTAGAGATGTCCAATATTTGAGTTACTTCCATTTTAACAAAGGCTCCGAACTCTCCGGAAGGAATATGCGAAAGTAACTGTACACTTAGACAAAGTACTGTTTCTTGAGTTATCAGTTCCATACATAGTAACTTGAGAATCAGAAGTATGACTCATGTTGGGTTGGCATCGTAAGCACTGGCCAAACTGCACCTCAAAGCAAAGTCAAGGGGTGCGGCAGGCCCGTGGGCACTCACTACCTACAGAGCTGCTCGGCCACCGCTCCTGGCTGCCAGCCCGACGGTGCTCAGGTGGCTGAGGCACGGCTCCGCAGGGCACCTCAGCAAGGCTAAGCCTCAGCCAGTGTCTTCTTGTGCCGAAGCAGGCTTTTGCTTGCTCACACACCAGAGCAGCACGTTAAAACAGCCCGGCACCCCTGGGATCTGCCAGACCCAAAGAGTCACACTCAGTGCGCAGAGCCCCAAGTCCATGGAGAGGAGTGTGCAGCCAGGTACCTCGTTCTTCTTGCCGACTCTTCTAGGTTGGTGGCAAGCAAAAAGTTGCCCCAACCATTATTTAAATAAATGAAAGCAGCAAACATTCTTATCAATCTAAGTTTACTCTTAACTTTTAGAATATATGTGCATGTTGATGGGTAACAACAAAAATAGTATTTCACAACTTTATACAAGTATACCTGAAACTTGTGTACCGCCTTGAAGAACTACAGCAGGCATCTTCAGAGGCGCCCTTTGCAGCGGGACCTCAGCAATGCCGACAAGAGGCTTTTCTGGAGCACCACTCTAGACCGCTTTAGAGCCCATCCCCAGCTCAGGAGCTAGGGAACGTCGGCCCCCAGCGGGGCCGAAGCAGGAGGAGGAAGGGGCAGTGGCGGGCACCTTGGAGGCTGCTGCAGGATAGGCGGAGGGGCTCACCCGGCAGGCTCCAGTTTACAGATGTGCTCTAGTTTCTCAACATAAGAACACTTTAAAACACCAAAAATGTCATCTTTGACAACCAAATTGGTTGACAACACTAAAAATGGATGGATCATTTAATGACTAACATTGAAAGAGCTGTTGAGCCTAAGCTTTCATCAGTATAAGTCGTTTTTCTTCTAAGACGACACTGGTTTAGGTGTATGTCCTGGCTCCTCCCACCCTGACTTTATTGCCACTGACAAGTGTGGAAGACAGATAACTGGCTCATGCAGCTGATAACAGCCCTTCTTCCACACATCTTGGTCCTAGTCCCCCCATTTATTACAGGGAATTTATTCCTTTTGATTTCACTGAATGTGCTTCTGGAGGCCACAGCCCGTTACCCTGGTGACAAAGACCTGTGTTCTCCTTGATCCATTTCACCACACCACCTGGCCGGTCTGTGTGGCACGCTTGAACCAATGAGGACATGCTTCTGCCTGGGCAAGAGGCACAGAAATCACTAGGATTTGGGTCTGCAGGGTGGTTCCCTTTTTAATTCCCATAACTAGACGAAATGTTTTCCTATCAACACCTATTCAGATTCCCAGTGTTACAGATCATTTAATGAGTCATTTGAGCCCCCAAATTCTAGCAATTGTGCCTATAAATGTAGTACCAGAATTTCAAAATTATACCAGAAATGTTTTAGCAAAAAATGTTTAGTCCACTTCATGCCTTGACATGGGAGGGAAGCCAACAGTGGAAATTAAGGGGAAAAACATAGGGTATCAAACAAAAATGTACCATAATCTCTGGAGAAATAAAATGCAATTGTCAGCCAGGCGTGGTGGTGCATGCTTATAATCCCAGCACTCAGGAGGCTGAGACCAGAGGATCATGGTTCGACAGCCTCAGTTACTTAGTGAGGCCCTCCGCAACTCAGTAAGACCGTTTCAAAATAAAGGAAAAAAAGGGCAGGGGGTATAGCTCGGAAGTTGAATGCCCCTGGGTTCCATCCAGAGACGCAAAAAATAAATCGCCTCTATTAGCTAGGTAACCCCATAGAATCTCCAGAGACAATTGTAAAACACAATTCAGGGTAAATGTGTGAATCGCATCACCTGGAGAGTGTGGAGCGGCAGCAGAGCTTCCTGCACAGTGAGGCCTGCCCAGCCAGCCCATAACCACCCAGAGGAAGGCACCGGTGGCATGCGGGCAGGAGGCTGAGGCATCTCTCAGAGCAGTGGCAGCAGAGGCGGCTCTGCACGCGGGTCTTCTTAACGCACACGCTGGACCGGAGCGGAGCAGGCTGGCAGCCTCACCAGTGCTGGCCTCCCACGAAGCCTCACCCTCCCATCCCTATCCCTGCCCCTGCCCCAGGAAGTGCGCTGTCCTCATGGAGAAGGCAGAGCAGGGCCCTCAGGACGTAGCTCGTGGGGCATGTGGTACACCTCCCTCGGTGCTGGTCCAGGCCCTGCTACCAGGAAGGTGAGGAAAATGTTTGGGGGATGAGAAGCAGAGATGCCAGAGCGCCGCTAGCTGCTAACCAATGCTGGACTCAAGGTTATTTTACCAATGACCCCACCCTCGTTATTTGGGAAGATGACATTTCTGAGTTAACAGAAAAGCGATCAGAAACAACCAGCTTGGAAATGTCCCTTATGCAGGCTGTGTTCGGCTATCCATCAACTTTAATTTGGAGTGCGCAGGTGCTCAGATTATTCGGTTGTTAATCTGTCCCAGCTCCCTACCACTGCAGCATATCCCCTCCACTGAGAAGACATACAGAAGAGAGGTGAGAAGGCCAAAGACACACGGCCTGGGAGGAGAGGGCAGTGTCCTCACTGACCCCTGGCTCCCGCTAGCCCTCCCTTGTCCTCTGGTAAGGCAGGACTCAGCCCCACAGGCTGTGAGCTCACCATCCCCACAGCTCTCACCAACCTCTCCTGTGCACGGGGTCTCAGGGGCAGATTTCCTGTTCTGAAAGCAGAGAGGTTAAACTGTGCTGACACCAATCAGCCAGCTACCTATGCTGTGGCTACACCGTTTTTCTTTCCTTTATTGCTATGTGCCTATAACCAATTTAAAGGGTTTTAGCCTATATTAAAAGTGGTTGAATGGGTGTGATGGTGCACGCTTGTAATCCCAATACTTGGAAGGCTGAGACAGGAAGATTGCAGGTTTGAGGACAGTCTCCGAAACTTAGCGAGGCCCTCTACAACTTGGTGAGACTGTTTCAAAATAAAAAATAAAGTAAAAAATGGGCTGGGGGCGTAGCTCGGAGTTTTATAGCCCCCGGGGTTCGATCCCTACCACCACCAAAACAAACAAAAAAGTTATCCAAATGAGGAGTGCCCATTTTAAAGTATATGTGCTAACGCTGAGTGATTCTGCATCTGAGACATGTCACTGCTGACATGAAATCCCAACCCAATGCATGTGAGGGCCATTCTAATGTGGCAGTGGTCGGTTCAGCTTACTCGCGACTCCATTTTCTAGGTCTTGCCTGTGCCACCCTTTCTCAGCATCAGGAGATCAGCACCTACCTGCACAGACCTCCCTCAGGGACTTGCTAAAGAATGACGTGGGGATGCAGCACACGTCTGTGCTCTCAGTTCAGGGTGATTTAACTTTTTGGTGCTTTTAAAACGGGATAGAACGCAGAAAGCATAAACACTGAAAAGTTTTTTAACAAAGTAAGACATGCTCTGTGAGTGTAATCCTAAGATTTAACTTTGAGAGATGGAGACAAGAATGGGTCCAAGCTGCATGATCTACCTCAAGTGTCTTCAGTTCACTGATCTGAAACCTGGACTGTGGGAAAGAAATCTCAACCCCGAGGAGAGTGAGGAGGCTGACACTTGTGACCCCAGCCCACGACCCCCCTGCTGAGCAGCTGCGGACACAGGACACCATGCTCACTCACGTGCAGTCGGCGCAGCAGCAGCAGGTGACCTTCACCTTTTTTTTTTGGTACTGGGGATGGAACCCAGGGGCATTCAATCTCCAAGCTACATCTCCAGCCCTATTTTTTAGTCTTTTTAGTTTCGAAACAAGATCTCACTGAGCTGCCAAGGGCCTAAGTAGCTGAGGCTGTCCGCAAACTGCGATCCTCTGGTCTCTGCCTCCCAAATGCTGGGGTTATAAGCGTGCGCCACCACGCCGGCTTCCGATCTTAAATGTGCATTTACACAGGCATGTAGTATGTGAAGTGAACGTGAAACGTCGACCTCTTCAGTCAAACTGCTGACTCCTCAAAACCAGGCCTAAGCTGTTTATCAGGCACAACACTCATCTGCAGAGATGCTGCAGCACTCAAAAGTAGTAATGACTGTGTGCAGACGGCAGGGAATGTGGGAAACTTCAATTTTATGTAACAGGACTATGATAAAACTCATGTCTGGGCAGATGCAATCCCATTTTGTTGGTGATAATACAAATACTTACCGAGCCTGACACTGAAGCCAAAGACTGAAGAGCCGCACCACAAGAGTGACATCTAGCAGTGAGTGGCACAGCTCTTTGAACCCCCCCCCCCCGCCAAGGAACGGACACCAAGTCCAGAGGCACCCTGGACCTGGGCACCTGCTTCCAGCTGACGGCAAGCCGGTGTCCACCGTCAGCACTAAATACAGCGGTGACTCCCGGTCCTGGACAGCCTTGATGGCTACCCAGAGCACGGGAGGGTGGGGAGACCAGCCGCTGGGTGGTGCGTAATACGTACATTTGCACAGCGGCGAGGGCGAGGGCGAGGGCGAGGTCTGCTCCGGCTTCACAGCATTGTAGTTGTGGTCGCTCGCCCAGGATGGAGTGCTGCTCCCGCAGGGCACCTCTCTGCCCAGGGCTTCACTCTTGGAAGGAGCCAACACCACCTTCTTTGCCAAATTCTCTTTCTTCTCTGGAGCTGGTCTCTTGTGCACAGAAGAGATTCTAACCCCTGCCTGGGTAACCAGTAAAACCCCAATCATTAAGGTCAGAACCACCATTTTGGCTCATTTCACTAAGCAATGAAGGTCATGACGCCATTTCTTCTTTGTCAGTCACCTTAGACCCTGACCTCCCGGGCTGGGCGCTGCGTTTGCTCAGTGGAGCCGCACACACACTCCCAGCAGACCTGAGCATTTCCACACAGCATTCAAGATTTCAACTATTTGGGTGAGAGAAAGATCCCAGACAGGGAACTGCCCACCCCTGCTGGCTTAGAGGCAAGGCTACCAAAGTAACAAGACGAGCCACTCGTGCCAGGCAATGAAACAAGCCAGTGGCAGCGGCAGGATCTGCAGCAGGCGCGAGGATGTCTCATCCTGGCTGGGGTGGGGGCGGGGCAGGAAGAAGCGGAAGACACTGCTGTGATCTCAAATGCCAACCTGAGACACAGGGACCAGCAGCCCAGTCTTGCTCCTCGGCACCCCTCAGCCTGCTGCTGCACACTGTGCACAGCAGCCATTGCTTCTCTGCGCTCTGGGATTCAAAATGACCAGCCTTCAAGCCACACCACCCAAGCTAAGCAAGCATTTGAAAACAACCCAGACACCTTCCTGAATAGCACGAGATGCTATGGGCTCCACCGACAGAATGGGGCGAGCCCAGAACTGCCAGCCTGTGACTCCTGAGTATCCCTGGTTCTTCCCAAATCACATGGAGTAAAACCATCAATTTGAGAGCTACCTTAAATGAGGCACCCAAGTCTTCCCAGGACCCCACCCCTTAACCGATCGATGCCATGAGTAGACTGCACACACACTCCACCACCTTGGTCGACAATGTGGCTGCATCCTCACGTCGTGCCCCGCAGCAGCCGGCTACCTGGATGTACTTTCCTGCCCTCCATGGGCCTCAGCTAATGCTGTGGCAGCAGCAGAGCTGACTCCACCCGCGTGACCCTGACCCCACACTCAACACCTAGAGCAAGTCTACGGGCAGTGCCTCCGCAGCGCTGGCTTCCGTGGCTCCAGTGGCGGTCTCGGTCAGCTTACCTGAACACTACACTTTGGAAGACTGAGCTTTTCTGGCTTCATCTTCACCTTTTCCTTAGGCTTTGGTTTCTGTTCTTTACCTGAACTTAGAAATCTCATAGTAGCTGCCGCATGTTTCAGAATGCAGTCATTACTGCAATACACTGAGTCAGGCTGTGCCACGCTGGAGCACCCAGGGCCGATGCACCTGGAGGCATCAGGGGCCTCCATGACCTGCAGGATGAAACAAGCGACTTCAGACAATGTACACGCTAAAGGCCAGCAGTTAACGCTCTACGTGGCATCACTACTGAGCACCGAGGTCACTGCTTTAACGGGGGACTTGAATAGCACTCTTGATTTGATCAAAACTTTTATTAAGCTACTGTGTAAGGGGATCCACTTTTTATGTGTATGCATGCATGGTACTGGGGATTGAACTCGGGCACTTGGCCTCCACGCTACACATCCCAGCCCTATTGTGAAAGTCTTGCTAGTGATGTGAGTCACCCTGGGTTGAGGCTGTCCTTGAGCCTGTGACTCTCCTGTCTGACGCTCATCTTAAGCATCCATATTTTAACCACCCTTCATGCCCCGTGGTGGCAGAGTCCCCAAGGGGCCAGGGTACACAAGCTTGTTCTTTGCACTTCCCCTCTTGTGTGAGCGAGGCCAAGAACGTAAGGGATCCTACATCCACAAGGTCTACTTCAGGGCCTGCATACAGGTCCCAAACGAGATCACTCCAGGTCAAAAGGATGGCTCATCAAGTGAAATTCTCACAGCGGAGGCTGAGCCTTTCCCGAGGAGGCTCCCTAGCTGGTTTTGAAGGAATTTGCTACTTCAGGAGGGGCCACCCAAGGCTATGATACAAAAGTAAGGCTGCAAATAAAGTACAGGAGACCAAGTACTTTTCTTTTCTTTTTTTGGCAGTAGTGGAGATTGAACCCAGGGACATTCTACCTCCAAGCTACATCCCAGTCCTATTTTTTATTCTTTATTTTGAGACCGGGTCTAAGTTGCAAAGGACCTAAGTAGCTGAGGCTGGTTGCGAACCGCGATCCTCCAGTCTCAGCCTCCCAAGTACTGGGATTACAAATGTGTACCACCAGGCCTGGCTCACCCAATTACATTTGATTTTAGATAATCAATGAATAGCTTTTTAGTAAAAGTATGCCTCAAAAACTGCATAAGACATACATACGTACCAAACAATGTGAAGGCTTCCACAAAGGGACCAGTCCCTAGCCAAGCTTCTATTGAGACCACAGCCCCAACTGCACCTGACTATAGTCTGTGAGACCCTGAGAAGAGGGCTCAGTTAGGTTATGCTAGGCTCCAGCCCACAGAAACCAAGTATAAACATACATGGCTTTAAATTAAGCTATTTGTAGTTGCTTGTGGTAGTGAGTTACAACAGAAGCATGCTTGGCTGACTCTACTACTTCTAAAGCATGTTTCATGGTTATGACTGAATACACATGAGCGCACCTGTCACATTCACTTCAAGCTCTTCTGCCTCAAATCAAATACTTAACATTGCAGGGCTTGGTGCCACGCCCTTGTAATCCCAGTACTTGGGAGGCTGAGACAGGAGGATCGAAGGTTCTAGGCCAGCCTCAGCAATTTGATAAGACCCTCAGCAACTTAGTGAGACCGTTTCAAAAAAAAGCTGGATGGTATAGGTTAGAGGTAGAAGACCCCTACTCAGGTTCAATCCTGAGTATGGGAAAGGGATAAACATGATTGTTTTCCTCCATTGATGAATAAAATTGAGGCCAGGCTTGGTGGTGCACTCCTATAATCCCAGTACTTGGGTGGCTGAGATAGGAGGACTGCAGGTTCAAGAACAGCCTCAGCAACTTAGCAAGACCCTGTTTCAAAACTTTTTTAAAAAGGGCTGGGCGTGGTGGCGCATGCTTGTAATCCCAGCATTCAGGAGGCTGAGACTAGAGGATTGTGGTTTGCGGACCGCCTCAGCTACTTGGTGAGGCCCTCTGCAACTCAGTGAGACCCTGTTTCAAAATAATTAAAAAAAAAAAAAAAAAATAGGGCAGGGAGTGTAGCTCGGAGGTCGAATGTCCCTGGGTTCCATCGCCAGACCCACCCCCCCAAAAAATAAATAAAATATAAAATAAATTTAAAAGGGCTGAAGGTAGCTTTAAGAGGTAGAATATTGTTTGGGTTCAACCCCTAACACCACCACCATAAAAAAAAGAATAGATTTAGTCTAGTGTAGCTTATGGAGACACACCAGCAACGAAAACCACATGGCACAGTCGCAGCACAGCCTTTGCAGTCCCTCTTGGTGTCCCCACCACACAAGGACGTAAGCAGCCCTGATTTGGGCACTTCCCCCTGGTAGCCAACAGTGGGAGTGTTAAGGCAGAGGCAGATGCTCCTAGACGTTGTGATCCTCTGCAGGATGGGCTGTGTCGTAGGTCGGGGGCCAGAAGAGCCCAGGCTTAAGCACAGAGTTGCACATCACAGGAAATGGGATGGAGACAAGCGAGTGGGAGGCAGCTCTCAGCAGAGCCTGGCGCGTGGTGCACCTAGGGGGCACCACACCAGGCGAGAAGAGAACAGAGCCCGCAGGTGGGGAGCCGGGACGAGTGCACAGTGAGCAAGGTGGGGCCGGTCTGTTACCACTTAGCTCAGGATGGTGGGCAGGCTCGGGCCCACCTGTCCTCAATAGTCCTAATACCAACAGAGAGCACGTAGAAAAGGCGGACGACGTGAGGTGGAGACAGAAGCCAAGTGCAGGAAGGTTTCCTGGCAGGCCAGCCCCATGACACGCACCACCTGGCCAGCAAACCCCAATCCTATGCAAAGACACTTTTCTCGTCTTGGTGTTTCCATCACCACCAAGTCTAGCCTGTGTGAAGGTCAAGCCTCTGTGCTCTCCTTGCGGAGAAATACTTACAGGCTGGAAAATCTTGAGCTTTTTCTTGCCACTGGGGTTCGCAGCTTTCTCGATCCTACCCTTTATACCCTGGTCTTCGCTGGACTTCTGCTCTACTGTCCCTATGCTTGTCCAGTCGGTGCCATCCACACCTCCAGACCTACACCTCGTCTCCTGTTCCTCTGCGGCTTCTGGGCTCGCCTCGTCCTGCACTTGCAGAATGGTGCAGTTCGGGCAGATGTAATCTTCCCCATTCCTTTCCAAGAGCCTCCCTCGAGCCTCAGAAATGCCCACACAGTCACCATGAAACCACTCCTCACATCGGTCACAGCAGATCATAAACCTGAAATTACAAAATGTTGTTGTCAGAAATGAAAATAGTGTGAACACTTCCAACACACTGCTAGGTCAAACTGGCTTTATGAATGAAAAGAATGCTAACACTCTGACTGGAGCAGGTGGAGGGTGAACTGGAGCCTGTGCGCGTCCCCACACAACAGCAACACACTTCAGTTCCAAGGAGCCTACGGGGACATGCTGCCACCCAAGCACCAATCCCAGCCCAGGCCAGCCACGGTCTAGCACCCTGGTGAGCTATCGTGGCAGTGCAGGAGTGCCTGATCAGAGGCCATGGTTGCCGGGCGCATGCAGCTGAGGAGGTGGACTTTCTACTCCCCACTGCTGGACACACGTGGCTGGCGGCTACTGCAGTGGAGGGTTCGGCGCAGCCCCTAGCCAGTCCTTTTCTAGTTTCACAGGGTAGTTCCACAGGGGTTCATCTCTTTCAGTGTAAGGACTTATCCACCCAACCCGACTTTGAAGTCCTTAACATCAAAACACGTGCCACGCCCTCTCTGGCTGTCCCGCTCTGAAGCAGGCCAAGCTCCTCCCGGGCACAACTCCTACCTGTTGTTGTGAGGCTGACGGCAGATGCAGTAGAGGGCGTTGGGGTCATAAACCTCGCATTCAGGCTTTGGTCTGACCCCGTCCCTGGCGTCTTCACCTGCAGCTCCCTGGGCCGCGGTCCCCTCTGCAGCCTCTCCATCATCTTCTGCTGCCTGGGACACAGCCCCCGGGGCAGTCTCCGGCTCCTGTGGACCGGACGGAGAGTCCTCGCCAGCACCGCCTGCCTCCACCACAGGCTCAGGCAGGTCCTCCTCCCGACGCCTCTTCCTCAGGCGATTCTGGAGGCCTTTCAGGGGCCTCTCTGCTGGCTCTTGTTCTCGCTGCCTTCGAAGGCGATTCTGAAGTTCTTTCAGAGTGAGGCCATCGCTGTCGCTGTCAGAAGTGTCACCCTCGCCACCTCCTCCTTCGGCCTTGGCAGAAGAGGCAGGGCGTCTCTTCGCGCCTGCGGAAGCAGGTGTGGGGCCGCTCTTAATCTCTGAGCTGCTCTCCACACTCCCCTCCGAGGCAGTCTCTGCATCCGTGGCTGGGCAGGATGCAGGCTCACTGGACTCCTCCAGAGAGACAGGCACATTCCTTCTTCCTCGGCGCCGAACTGTGGTAAGGAACTCTTCCACCCGCTCGGTGCGCTTGGGCTGCCTCCCACTCCGGCGCAGCGAGAGGCCGTGCTGCTGGGACTGCTGCTCGGCAGGGTCCCCCTCAGCGTCCCCAGCGCACTCACGCTTGGCAATGGTGGTTCTCCGAAACCCCCAGGTTTTCCTGAATTCTTTGCTTGTAGGTTTGATGGCCTTAGGTGCTTCCTCATTGCTTGGATCCCCTTTATCATCCATACCTTAGTGAGAAAAGGCAATCACACCGTGACCAACAAACCACTACCACTGCAGGCCACACCTTTTCTCCAGGGGGCCTCCCCAGCACAGGCAATGCCGTTTTGTGTGTGGTACTGAGGAGTGAACCCAGGAACATTCTACCTGAGCCATACCCCAGCCCTATTTTATTTATATGGAAACAGGGTCTAAGTTGCTAAGAGCTTCACTGAATTGCTGAGACTGGCCTTGAACTGGAGATCCTTCTGCCTCAGCCTCTCAAGTACTAGGATCAAAGGCATGTGCCATATGCCCAGCACTGAATCAAATTCTCAGCAGATGGCTGGGTGTGGTGGCACACACTTGTAATCCCAGTGCTTGGGAGGCAGAGACAGGAAGATCACACAGGTTCGAAGCCAGCCTCAGCTACTTAGGCTCTCAGCAACTTAGTGAGACCCTGTTTCCAAATAAAGTATTAAAAAATAGGTCTGGAAGTATAGCCCAGAGGTAGAAAGCCTCTGAGTTCCACCCCCAGGAAAACACACACACACACACACACACACACACACACACACACACACACACACTGAATTTTCATTTAAACACAAAGTTTAGAACATTTTAAATTAATATAAATGTGATATTATTTGCTTTACAAACTTACTTTAAAAATAGGAAATATAAGCTTATGAAGTGAACATTTTGTTGCCATTTAACGCTATTAAAATGCACTACCTGGCCCAGTGGGGAAAGCTTGAACACTTTTTCCTCAAATCCTAAATGTAACACAAAAACGCGCTGATGAAATCACTTGGTCAGGCAGACGGCCAGGCCTCACACTGACAGTGTGTCAGCCACTGCAGCAGAACAGACTCCACCTTTCAACAACCCAGATTGCCTGGAGACTGGTCCTGGAGCGAACTCCTAGAGGAAAACAAGAAACACGTTAGAAATCTTAAGTCATTTATAACTAGACCAGGCACCAACAACCAAGAAAAAGAAACAAATGTTCAAATAAGCAGCTAAGTGAGTGTAATACAAAGACATGCCAGGGTCTAAGAAGAAAGTGCCCGTGTGTGTGTGTGTGTGTGTGTGTGTGTGTGTGTGTGTGTGTGTTAGTGAATGGGGGCTGATCCAGGGGAGTCCTACCTCTACACTCACAGCCATGTTTTATTGTTTATTTTGAAACAGCATCTTGTTACTGACACTGACATCAGATCTGCAATCCTCCTGTCTCAGCCTTCCGAGTACTGAGATTACAACCACGCCAACCCAACCGGGTCACTTAAGGATCCTAACACAAAGGCTAGTGGTAGGGGCAGAGAGAAGGTACAGGAGGCCGTAGAAGGAGCAGGATGGCTTGAGTTGGCCAGAGGAAGACAGGAATGAGCGACCAGCACTGATTTCTTTACAACAAAGAATCCTTCTGTGAGGCTGATCCAGCTCACCAAAACCCAACACCAAACAGAAACATGGTCAAAAAGTGGAAAGATGAATTATAAAAAATCCCTCCTATACACTCCCAACCACAATCTAGACACTCAAGATGTCTTTGTTTCTAGCCACGTGCTGGGTCCTTATCTTTTTCACTATAACAGTCCCAAACCCAGCTCGCTGGAGCAGAGCCCCACCTTACCTTTTCTTCTGCCTGGCTCCAACTGCCTTCCCTCTAACTGCGATCTCCCCAGCAACCCAGGACAAAGGACAAACATTCTATCTCCTTTAAAGGGGCAGTGACCATCCAGGCCTGTGCTCACTGAATAGCATTGGAATGCTGTCACAGTCACACGGCCTCCTCCACACAGAGAGCCCGACACTCAGACAAAATGTTAGGCATTTATAAAGGGAAAGAAGTCAAGGCATTCCCAGAAATGAAAAATTGTTTTAAATTTTTCAATTTGAGGCTGGGTATAGCGCAACGAAATAAGTCCTGGTCTCAAATCCCTGGCACCTTTCTAAAATAAGAAGGCAGTAATTTCTGTTAAGTAGAATGAGATAAAGGAAGACTTAGAGGCCAGCCTGGGCAACTTAGAAAGATACCACCTCAAAATAAAGATTGTATAAGTGCTGATAATACAGCTCACTGGTAGGGTCTTTGCCTAATGTGTGAGGCCCTGGTTTTGATCCCTACTAACACAATAAGCAAACAGAATTTCTAAAAGAGCAGATCTTTTGTCTTTTGCAGTACTGGGGATGGAACCCAGACCATTCTACCTTTGATCTATACCACCAGCCCCACCAGCCTTATTTTATATTTTATTTTTGAAACAGGGTCTCATGCCAGGCATGGTGGTGCACGCTTGTAATCCCAGCATTCGAGAGGCTAAGACCAGAGGATAGCGATTCGCGGACAGCCTCAGCTACTTAGTGAAGCCCTCTGTAATTGGCGCACGCTTGTAATCCCAGCATTCTGGAGGCTGAGACCGGGAGGACTGCCGTTTGTGGACAGCCTCAGCTACTTAGTGAGGCCCTCTGCAACTCAGCGAGACCCGGTTTCAAAATAAAGAATACAAAATAGAGCAGGGGGTGTAGCTCAGAGGTAGAATGCTTGAGTTCAATCTCTGGTACCAAAACAGAAGAGCAGGGCTTGTGGCTCAGCTGCACTGTGGTGTCCAGCCATCGCTACCAATGCTTTGGTATCACTCAAGGACTCCAAAGAGCTTTTATGTACAACATTCCTGATACTTCCAACATTTTAAAGTTATTTAAAAAACTGAATGTGCTAGGAAGCTAAGTGCAGCGCGTGCCTATAACCTTAGTACTTGGAAGGCTAAGACAGTAGGATCGCAGGTTCAAGGGCAGCTTCAACACTTTGCAAGACCCGCAGCAACCTAGTATGCCTGATTCAAAATAAAAGGGGGGGCTAGGGATACACCTCAGAGATAGAATGCCCCCGAGTTCAGTCTCCAATGCCAAATAAGTAAATGGCTGCGGATGTAAATGTAGCTCTGAGGCAGAGTGCGCCTAGGTTCAAATTCCCAGTATCAAAAACAGAAAAGAAGGAAGATTCGTTATAGATTACGGAAGATTCGTTATAGATTACATTCTAAGTTGCCCAGGCCAGACTTGAACCTGCAATCCTCCTGCATCAACCTCCTGAGTACACAATTGGATTTTCAAATATTCTGTATTCTGCCAGGTAGGATTTTAGTTGAAATATATGAAGAAAGCCTTGTCTTACATAAATGTCATTAGAAAATGGAGGAGTATTTTAACAATCTTTTCACATATTGTAAATGTTCACACCAAATCCCTGCAGTTTCATGAAAGTTAACTGAACCGGGCACAGTGGTGCACACTTGTAACCCAGTACTTGAGAGGCTGAGACAGGAGGATTGCAGGTTTGCATCCAGCTACAGCAACTTAGTGAAGCCCTCTGCAACTCAGGTAGACCCTGTTTCAAAATAAAATATGAAATATGGCTGGGATAAGGTAGAATGCCCCTGGGTTCCATCCCCAGTACCACCACTGACTTTCTTTCTTTCTTTCTTTTTTGTGGGTCTGGGGATGGAACCCAGGGGCATTTGACCTCCGAGCTACACCCTCTGCCCTATTTTTTTTTTTTTTTATTCTTTATTTTGAAACGGTCTCACCGAGTTGCGGAGGGCCTCACTAAGTAGCTGAGGCTGTCTGTGAACCGTGATCCTCCAGTCTCAGCCTCCCCAATGCTGGGATTACAAGCATGTGCCGCCATACCCGGCTTGAGGCTAAGATTTAATAAGTAATTTTACTGCTTCACATCTCACTGAGTTACACAGGGCCTCACTAGGTAGCTGTCCAGGAACCGCAATCCTCTGTCTCCACCCCCAGTGTGCCTCCAAGCCCAGCAAGGACATCCAGTTTTAAACATGCGGTGCATGGTGGGAGGAGCACAGGGAGCCTTTGCAGATGGGTGTGCATGCGCCTCAAGGGAAAGGCTTAAGTTTACTACTGTGGAACTAGTTTTGACCTTAGCCCGAGGGAGGGCGTGAGGCCCCCCAGAGCCCCATGGAACACTTGAAAAACTTTGGCTTCTTCTATGTGTGTGCTACTAGGGATCAAACCCTGGGGCATTCTACCTCAGAGCTACATTCCAGCCCTGCTTTTATTTTTTATTTTGAAACAGTTTCACTAGATCGCTGAGTCTCACTATTGCTGAGGCTGGTCTTGAACTTCAAACCTCCCACCTCAGCAGCCTCCTAAATTCTGGGATTACAGGTGTGCACTACCACACCAGGTCCATGTGCTATTTCTATCATTTTAAGAACACACTGAGGCTAGGTGTGGCGGCATATACCTGTAATTCCAGTACTTGGAAGACAAAGATAAGAGGATCACAGGTTCAAGTCCAACTGTAGCAAATAGACTCTCACCAATTTAGGGAGACCCTGTCTCAAAATTTAAAAAAGGCATGGAGGTGTAGCTCACAGGTCGAACACCCCTGGATGGATCCCAGAACCACACACAAAAGGAATGCATCAAGTCCCTGCAAAGCAGCAATAGGCCCATGCTGCAACCTCCGCCATAAGCGCCGATCTCCCTCCAGGCTCCCCAAAACAGCAGTTGCCAGAGCAAACTTCTTAAAAACCAAATAAAACCCACCCTCCCGAAATGTTATATTATCACTTGAAAAATGAACTAGCTGGGCATGGTGGTGCACACCTGTAATCCCAGTACTTGGGAGGCTGAGACATGAACCTCTCTGCAACTTAGTGAAATACTATTTCAAAATAAAAAGATAGGGCTGGGAGCTGGGTGTGGTGGTAAATGCTTGCAACCCCAGCATTGGGGAGGCTGAGACAATGCTGAGACAGGAGTGGTCTGCGGACGGCCTCAGCTACTTAGTGAGGCCCTCTGCAACTCAGTGAGAAGTGGTTTCAAAATAAAAAATAATTTAAAAAATAGGACAGGGGGTGTAGCTTGGAGGTCAAATGCCCCTGGGTTCCATCCGCAAACCCGCAAAAAAAAAAAAAAAAAGGGCTGGGAACGTAGAACCCAGGAGCATTCTGCCTCTGAGCTACACTTCCAGCCCTATTTTTATTTTGAAACAAGGTCTCAGTTGCAGAAGGCCTGGCTAAATTGCTGCGACTATCTTCAAACCTGTGATCCTCTTTTCTCAGTCTCCCAAGTACTAGGATTACAGGTCTATGCCACAGCACCCAGGTTTAAAAAGTGACTTTACCACCCCTGGACATATGAACGTTCAACTCTAACTGCCTGAAGTAATGGAAGCATGCATTCAGAGATGTCCAGTTCTACAAACTGGAGACTAACGTCCTCCTGCTAAATGACACTTTAAACAGAGATCCACAGGTCTGGATTTTGCTCTTCTCAGGGGCAAAACATCATGTTTTTCAAACTTCATTTCCCCTGAAACAATATTAAAAACTTTTGCTACAATAAAACCAAGTTCTTTACTTAAAAATGAAAGAGCTCCCTAAAAAAGGCTCTTCTACGTAAATGGACTAGTCAATAACATGCTTAGAAATTTCAGACGACGTCCTGAAATGCGAAGCTTCAAGTCCTTTTGCTGTCAGCAGCAGCTGACTGCTGCCCACAGCTGTCCACAGCTGCCCAGCTCTGTCCTCTAGGGCCCTGAGTTTGCAGGCAAAGGCTACACTGGTCCATCACACACGCTGAAGAGAAGTTTGGGCCCCAAAACAAGCGAAGAAACTCGGTTTTATTTTAGTATCTTATAGAATCTGACTCAGCTGTACAAGACATATTGGATACTTCAGATGCTAACCCCAAATTTTGCTATTTACCTAATCATGTCATCATTAAAATTATTCCTGTGAAGCAGAGTCACACAGTAAATTTCTTCTATGGAAAACATAGTAACGGCCTACTGGTTATAAACGTCTTAGGTATTATTGCTTTATGAATACATGGAGGCAAACACTGTGCTGGGGGCCACTGGGGAGTGACCCCAGGCAGGTACCTCTGAGCTCGGCTCCCACCTCCCATTTCTTTACTTTTAGCTTTGAAACAGGGTCCCAGTGGTTGCTGAGTCCTCCGGAAGTTGCCAGAGCTGGTCCTGAATCTGTGATCCTCTTATCTCAAGTACTGGGATTACAGGCATGAGCCACCACAGCAGGCTAGAGAAAAATTTTGAGTACTGTTGGCCTGGACCAGTCACACCTAGTATGAGGCCTCCAAGCTTTCCCATTCAGAGGACCCCCCCCCTTTTTTTCAGGTACATGCACAGGCTTGTGATTTCAGGAGCAACTCAGGTGGGAAATTTTAACTGCCCAAGTGATTTCTAGAAATCAAACACAATCCTGTACACCATTCATTCATTTATTCATTCATTCATTCATTCATTCATTCATTCAGTGGTACTGGGAGTGGAACCAGAGGCTTTCTACCTCTGGGCTATACTCCCGCCCTATTTTATGTCACTTGAAAACAGGGTCTCACTAAGTAGCTGAGGCTGCCTTCCAACCTGTGCAATCCTCCTGTCTCAGCCTCCCAAGTGCGGGGATTTCAGGCGTGCACCACCACGCCCTGCTTCCTGTAAATTTACTGGTGGAGATTACGGAAAAAAGCATGAGGCTCTCACTGCTTTTCAGTGGTGGGACAGTCTCCTAAGCAGCCCCTCATGTCCTCCACACTGCCCCAAAGATGCCCAGGCCCATTATTCGGGTGCTTGTGCTCTTGATTGAAAGGCCACCCCTGGCCCTCAAGGATCGTTGCAGTGCACACAGTGAGGTAGGGAGGTCCCTTGAGCCCACAACTTCAAGACCAGCTTGGGCAACAGATTCCCAAGCTGTTGAGAAACCTGGTGTGCCAGGTGTGGTGGCCCACGCTTGTAATCATCTTGGGAGGCTAAGACAGGTGGACTCCGGGTTCTCAGCCAGCCTCAGCAAGTAGTGGGACTCATCAACCTAGAAAGACCCTGTTTCCAAGTAAGAAATAAAATCGGCTAAGGGTGTAGCTTGAAGGCAGACTGCCTTTGGATTCAATCCCCAGTACCACACCTATATTCCCAGTACTTGGGCTGAAATAGGAGGTTCATATGTGAGAGGCCAGCCTTAGCAACTAACAAGATCAACAACTTAATGAGATCCTATTTCTAAATAAATAAGTAAATAAATAAAGGAAGGCCTGGGGGGGTGTAGCTCAGAGGTAGAAACAGAAGGCCCTGGGTTGATTCCCAGGACCAAGGGGGAAGAGAAGGCCTACAGCTGGAAGCCTGGCCCCTTCCTGAACCTGGGGAGGACAGTCCCCATCACATTGTGGAGAGGCACTAATGGAATGGATCTTCGCTGGGGGCAACAACTGGTCAAGCCAATAAGCACAGTTCAGACACTGCTTTATCTTCACAAAGGTAATCGGCTTCAAGTGTTCAAGGCCAGTTATGGTGTTTTGTTTTGTTTTTTTGTGGTACTGGGGGTGGAACCCAGAACCCAGGGGCTTTTTTTCTACCTCCAGGCTATACTCTTAGACCTATTTTATACTTTATTTGGAAACAGGGTCTCACTAAGTTGCTGAGAGCCTCACTAAGTAGCTGAGGCTGGCTGCGAACCTGTGCGATCCTCCTGTCTCAGCCTCCCAAGCACTGGGATTACAAACGTGCGCCACCACGCCCGGCTGCCAGCTATGTTTTAAACTCTCATTTCTCAACACAGTCCAGGACTGTCCAGGTTCCAGATCAGACTATCTGAGTAACACTAAGACTTCCCTGTCTCTCCCCCATCACTCCCAGGAGTACTGAGGGCTCCAGAGCTAAGCACCAGGGACAGAGCAGTATCACTGGAAAGTAGAAGCAAACATGAGAACCTGGCTACTGTCAGTCAAACCGACACAGAAATCTGCAACAACATAAATATCATCTTTTTAAATGTATTGTTTTGGCCCTAAAAAATAGTTCCCATAAAACATTTGTTAAAATTTAAGGGCTTGCTGGGTGTGGTGATACTCACTTTTAATCCCAGCATTCAGGAGGCTGAGATGGGAGGATGGGAGGAGGAAGGATCACGGTTCTCAGACAGCCTCAGCTACTTAGTGAGGCCCCCTGCAATTCCGTGACACCCTACTTCAAAATAAAAAATTGGGCAGGGGGTATAGCTCGGAGGTCAAATGCCTCTGGGTTCCACCCCTAGACCCACACACACACAAAAAAAATGTTAAAGGCTTTAAGCTGGGCGTGGTAGCACACCCTTGTAATCCCAGTATTTAGAAGGCAGAGACTGGAGGATCTTACAGGTTCGAAGCCAGCCTCTGCTACTTGATGAGGCAGCAACTTAGTGAAACCCTGTTTCCAAATAAAATATAAAAAAAATAGGTCTGGGAGTGTAGCTCAGAGGTAGAAATCCCTTGGGTTCCATCCCTAGTACTACCCCCCCAAAAAAAAAGTAAGGGCTTATCATTTTAAGTGCTTTTAAATTAAAAATAAATCTCTCGTATTAATATCAAATATGGTGAATATTAATAGATACAGCCTAAATAAACAAAAGCTTTGGAGTTCCCAGGACTTTTTAGGAGTATAGGCAGGCTCTGAAGCCAGGGTGGTGACAATATTACCCCAGTACTTGGCAGTATGAGTTAAGAAGATTACAGGCTTGAGGCCAGCCTCAGCAACTTGGTGAGACTCTGTTCCAAAGTAAAAATATAAAAAAAAAGAGCCGGGCGTGGTGACGCATGCTTATAATCCCAGTACTTGGGAGGCTAAGACAGGAGGATCATGCAGGTTTAAAACCAGCCTCAGCTACTTAGTGAGGCTCTCCACACCTTAGTGAGACGCTGTTTCCAAATAAAAATATAAAATAGGTCTGGGAGTATAGCCCAGATTTAGAAGGCCCCTCCGTCCCATCCCCAGTACCACAAAAATAAATAAGTAAATAAATAAAATAAAAAGCTGAGGGCATAGCTCAGAGGTAGAATACTCTGAGTTCAAGCCCCAGAATAACAAAAGCAAATATTTAAAAAGTCCTGAGTTTCCTTTGAGCAGAGCTCAAAACCAGACCAGACTGACTTGACCTTCAACAAGTGGAGACATCACCCTTTCCTTCAAATGTAGTTGCAACTGCAGCCTCTGGGCTGCGTTTTCCCGTCTGTGAGATGGGGACAGTGCCGATCCGTTTCTCAAGGTTCTCAGGGCCAAATGAGCACCGCATTTGGGCATTTGGCAAGTATGCAACAAATGACCAGTGCTGCCCCACAAAGTGGCGGTGCACATGCTGGTGAGGGCTGCGGGCAGGCCCTAGGCAAGTTTCTTGGATAAACATTCACCAAGAGTCCCCGAAGTGCTGGACACAGGGCACAGAGGTGACAACCCCGTTTCCAGGGAGAGAACAGGAGCACTTCCCTTGGACTCCAATTTACAAGGGTGTATACAGCTAGGGTTTCTGCGAAAAAGGTGACAAACTGAACCTAGTGTGTGTAAAAATAGCCAAACACACACAGTGGAATTCTCTTCAGGCCTAAAAGAGGGTGCATCTCAACATTCAGCACCATGGAGGGAGAGTTCCACCGCACGTGTGGAAGCGCAATGACACTAGGCCGCAGCACCCCAGTTTCTGAACACCCCTCGCCACCTGCCTACATCCGTGTTCACCAACAAGGGGCAGTTGGAATGTGGGTTCCTCCTGGTACTTTTACTTCCCATTTACGTATTTTAAAATGTTATGTGTATGCACTATCATTGTAATCAAAACACACAAAAGCCAATTTTATTTTGGCAAAAAAAAAAAAAAATGTATTTACCACCCCATCCCTTGAGACAGGGTCTTACTATGTTGCCCAGGCTGGTCTTGAATTTGTGGGCTCAGGTAGTCCTCCTGCCGCAGCCTCCCTAAGTAGCTGTGACAACAGGCAAGCCACCGACAGGACCACCAACTACAACCACCTGATTTACCTCTTTTTTTTGGTGGTACTGAAGATGAAACCCAGAGGCTTTCTACCTCCGAGCTACACCCTCTGTCCTATTTTTTTATTCTTTATTTTTTTTGAAACAGGGTCTCATCAAATTGTGAAGGGCCTCACTAAGTAGCTGAGGCTGTCTGTGAACCGCAATCCTCTGGTCTCAGCCTCTCGAATGCTGGGATTACAAGTGTGCACCACCACGCCCGGCTGACTTACCTTTTTATAAAGATATGTTAAATATTGCCTAAATATCATTTTCAGCATATGAAAAACCAGAAATTAGCCCTTATGTTTTGCCCCCAAAAGAGAAATACTTGCCTTATAAAATTTCACAAGACTACCCCCACCTAGTGATTTTTTTTTTTTTTGGTGGTACTGGGGTTCCTGGAAGCCCTTCTACCACCGGGCTACACTCCCAGACCTATTTTTTTTAATGTTTTTTAAATTTGGAAACAGGGTCTCTTACGCCAGTACGGCTGGCTTTGAATAAGTGATCCTCCTGTCTCCACCTCCCAAGCTCGGGGATTACAAGCATGCGCCACCACGCCCGGCCCTAGTGATGTTTTAAAGTTACAACTACAGAATTTTTAAATATGATATACAACTAGTTGGGCGTGGTGACACACACTTGTAATCCCAGCATTCAGGAAGCTGAGATCAGAAGATCATGATTCGCAGACAACGGCCACTACTTAGTGAGGCCCTTTGCAACTCAGTGAGACCCAGTTTCAAAAAAAAAGAATAAAAATAGGGCTGGGGGTGTATGTAGCTCAGAGTAGAATGTCCCAGGGTTCCATCCCCAGTACCCCCCCCACAAAAGATATACAACCATCTATTCCACTCTATCAAAATGCCCCGAAAATTACTACTCGGGAAACAAAATGAGGCCCAGGCAACAACACAACCTGTCTCACAGGAGCACGGTGCGCTTAAACAAAATGAACTCAAGTCAGACTTTGTGCTCTGACCTCTTACCCTGACTGTTTATGTAACGTCTGTAACTGAATTGGCATTGAGCATCTGATACCAGTCCTAAAGAGGCTGTGGAGCCCAGTACAGTGGAGAGCTGGCTTAGGAACACATTCAATCTTTGCTTTTCAACAGCCCAATGGAAGTTACCTGCACTATGGGACAGGTGCAGAACAAGGTAGACATGTCCTGTTAACAGGTGTAAAACAACCAACCTGGCACAGCTCACAAATAAGCACTCAAGAGCTTATTTGACCTCCTGGGAATCAGGACCTTCAGGCCTAGGAAGCAGTGCCAATCGCAGGAAACGCAAGCTTCAGAGGGGGAAGAAAGGACCCCCGAAGAGCCACTCCAACCCCACGGAAGCCAGCCCCACCTAGGCTGGAACCTCAGCGAGTGCGCCGCACCCTGCACCCTTCGAAGTTCCCGAGGGCACGGGCCTTGGCCAGCCATTGTGATGCTGAGTCCTGCCCGGGACTGTGAACTGCACCATGCCAGGAAGGGAAGCGCTGGCACAGGTACTGGCAGGACAGCCAATTACACAACTTTATCTCTAACCTGTGCCCTTTCCCCTTATCAGAACACAACCAACTTTTGCTAAAAGAGCCTAGATTTAAACAAATACGAACCGAGGGGCACTTTTTGGTGGAAAACCATAAAATATTAAAAGTACACAATTTTCCAGAACCAGACAGATTTCTTACTCATAAAACTCGCTGTTAAAGCCTGCCTGCCTCGACAGACTCCTCCCCACCGCGGCGGGACAAGTGGGCAACCAGGGCGCTTGGGACAATGGTGGGGCCGGGTCTCCAGGAGCCCACGCTGCTAGGCGGGGAAGCAGAGGCCGTCCGCACCCTCCGCCCCCAGGGCCCGCCAAGCCCGGGACCGGGGCGCCGACCCCAGCAAGGCCGGCCGGGCTCTAGGGGTCCGAGGCGCGGCGCTCCCGGCGTCCCGCCCGCCCCGTGATTCAGCGGGAAGCAGCCGCGCAGCGCTCCGGGCCCTCCGCCGCCAGCACTCGCCGGTGGCCGGCGCGGATCGCAGGGCCCGGGGACGCCGCCGCCGCCCGAGGCGCGGCCGCCATCTTCCCGGCGCGAGCGGCGCCGCGCGGACTCGACTCCCGGCCCGGGCTCCGCGCCCGCCCGCCCCACCCCGCGCGGCCCGCGGCGCCGGCTCCACGCCGCGCCCAGAGAACTCACCGCGGCCGCAGGGGTCCTGCAGCCATTTCCTGCGCCGCCGCGGGGCTAGAGCGGCCGGCCGCGCGACGGGCGGGAGCCAGCGAGACGCGGCGGGCTAGAGCGGCGGCCTCCCGCGGCGAAGGCCGGGCACCGAGACGCGGCGGGCTAGAGCGGCGCACGCAGGAGGCCGGGCACCGAGACGCGGCGGGCTAGAGCGGCGGCCTCCCGCGGCGAAGGCCGGGCACCGAGACGCGGCGGGCTAGAGCGGCCACGGCACAGCCTGCCCAGCCCCGCGCGACCTAGAGTTTACACCGCCCAGAACCAAAACTGGACCGCTCCTCCCGCGGTCAACAGGATTCCGACCCCGGGGGCGGGGCCTCTTCGGGCGACCCGGGTACAGAGCAGGCTGCACCCTGGCCAGTACCTTACTGCTGGACGGCTCGCACAGGCGAGAACAGGCACTCGGGGAGAGAACCCGGAAAGGACGCGCGGAGCTTCGAGGGCGTGCAGCCCGCGAGGTCCCCCCGGCCCTGGGCCTGGAGGCCGCCCATCGCGGGGCCGGAACGCAGTGGGCCGAGGCCTGCGTGGGAGCAGAGGGCTGGGGAGGTCTGGTGGTGGTCAGCTTTACACTTGGCTCCCTTCCCTGCACTCAGTGCTAACTGCTGACACCTCCTCACCTGCCCCCAAATACCTCCGGGAACACCAAGTGGGTGCCGCTGCTGCCAAGAGGCTTTGGACACTGGCCACTTGCCCTGAGGGCAGCTAGCGCTCAGCAAATGAGTCTGGGTTTGACAGCCCCCTGCTTCTGCCTAGCCAGCAACACTCCTTGTAAGCGGAGCCCCTTGTCTTTGGTTGGGGTAGAGGTGCCTGAGACCAGCAAAACGGCGGAGGCCTCTGATACTTCCATCTGAGCCAGTCAGCACCTCCCAAGATTATAAGGCCTCCAGTGTCTGAGGCTGAGGGGTGTGTGTGTGTGTGTGTGTGTGTGTGTGTGTGTGTGTGTGTGTGCGCGCGCATTCCCCAAAAGAAAATGTCGCAGCCGTGGTGATGGCATGTGCCAGTAATCCCAGCATTTTGGGAGGCGGGGACGGAAGGATCAGAGGTTAACTTAGCAAGACCTTGTTTGAAAAGAAAGAAAAGCTGGAGAGGAGGCTAGTTTGTGCTGGTGTGAGCCATTAAGGACCACCTTAGTGGGATCTAGCAAGGAAGCGCCCACATTCCTCTACAGATTGTGTCCTCGGGCTTAGGAAGAGTGTGGTCCTCAGGTACAGCTGAGTGGCCAGTTTAGCAACCAACCAGATGCGGATCAGGCTGGGTTTTGTAGTGTGGGGCCTGGTGTGACCAACAGGAGCCAGTGTGCATCACCTCCAGGTAGTGTGACCTTGAGCAAGACCGCAGAATGGGGCTCCTCCAATGACATGGAAGGCAGGCAGAAAGCAGGTGGTGCCTCCTGGAGGGCTCTATAGGGACCAAGAGAGCCGGGCTTTAAAATTTAGATTTCATGCCCCATGTGGTGGCTTGTATTGTAATCCCCACCCTCAGGAGGCTGAGACCAGAGGATCTCACAAGTTCAAAGCCAGCTTCAGCTACTAAGTGAAGCTCTCAGCAACTTAATGAGACCCTGTTTCCAAATAAAGTACAAAATAGGTCTGGGAGTATATCCCGGAGGCAGAATGCCCCTGGGTTCCACCCCCAGTACCTCAAAAGTAAATAAATACTATAAAATTTAGATTTAAACTCTGGGTTGTAGTTTCAGAGTGAGCACTCAAAGTCAAGAAGGAAGCACAGAAAACTCGAGACTGGATGCCCAGGTGAGGGAGGGAAAGAGGAGTGCAAGGTGGCCACAGGGCAGGGACATGGGCGGCCAGGCCTGAGGAGCCTGCCTCTGGCGACTCCTCCTGGCCAGACCCTGTCCCTGTGTCTGCACTCCTCCTCATTTCCCTGTAGGCACTCCTCACGGGAGTTGCTTTCCCTGAAGAAGCCAACTGGGGAATTTGTTTTGTGGCATAAGATAGAAACCAGAGCATCACACAGGCTAAAGCCCTCTGCCACTGAGCCACATCCTCAATCCTTTTTGAGACAAAAATCTCACCCAGCCTGGCCTTACGATTCTAGTGTATGTGTGTGGGGGGGGGGGGGGGGCTACTGGAGATTGAAGCCAGGGACATTCTACCTCTGAGCTACACCCCCTGCTCCTTTTTACAGGGTCTCACTAGGTTGCTAAGGCTGTCCTTGAACCTGCAATCCTCCTGACTCAGCCTCCCAGTAGAGAGATTACAGGCGTGAATTCCACACCTGGCTAGTTTGAGTATTTTAAAATTGAATCCTACAAGCTAGGGAATACTTACTTCCTAACCAAACTTATTTGAAAAGCAAAACCCTGAAGACAAAAACAGATAAGCAATCTCCAGCTGTCTCAGAAATTCTTTCCTAAATGCCCCAATCTATGATTAAAACCCCAAAGCAGGCTGGGCGCGTGGTGGCGCACGCTTGTAATCCCCGCGCTTGGGAGGCAGAGACAGCAGGTTCGAAGCCAGCTGCACGCGCTGGCTTAGGAGACCCTGTTTCCAAATAAAAATGTAAAAATAGGTCTGGGAGTGTAGCCCGGACATAGAAGGGCTTCCAGGAACCCCAGTACCACCAAAAATAAATATAATAATAATAATAATAATAATACCCCCAAAGCAGTGTGGCTGCCTGACGGGCACAGCCATGTCGTGGTAGGTACCTGTAGGAGACCACACAGGTTCCAACACTGCCCCTTGGAGAGCACAGTGCACCAGGCACAACCCTTTAAAAAGGGCCTGCATTTCATCCTTCCTGGGAGATCCAGCCCTGCAAACTGCCAAATCCCAAAAGAACAAAACCAGGACAGAAGCAGCAAGCAGCGGGTCCCAGGGCTGGCTTCAGGCTGTGGAGTGGTGCTGGGGGTGAGCCAGGCCTGGAGCACTCTAGGCAGCCCACTACCACTGAGCTGGAGTCCAGCCCCAATCTACTAGCACACATCAATTCACAGTCAAGTCGACTTCTACTTTCTCCTAGGGTAAAACAGTTAAAGCACCATCTCTGGCTCCCTTGAAGGAACAGGTGAGGACTCGTGGCCTGGCGTGTCTAGTAATGGGGCAGATACTACACCTGTGCATCTCCAAAATAACAAACAGCACCACCAGAAACAGCAACCTCACGAAAGTGAGTCTAGCTGAATGCTGGTGTGAAACAACCAGACAACTGTCACAGTAGCGGAGGACAGTGGGCACATTAAGGGGGCTGGCAAGATAGAAAAGAAAACAAACAAAACAAATTCAAGGAAAAATTTAGGATTAGAAATTAAATGTTGTGCTCCAACCCCAAAGGGCTATAGAAAGTCAGCTGTGGCATGTGATGGTGGTACATATTCAGTAGTAACTGAGAATCCCAGTTTATGTCTTTTAGGCAAGATAATAGAAACAGAAAGAGAATAAGAGAAAGGGCTCATCTCCATCAATGCTGAGCCAATCCCTCTCCCAAGGGCAAACCTCCAGCACATCAGGACCTACCAACCAGGACGACATCCTGGTCAACTCAGTGGCTGCCCAGACCTTAACCCATGGGGCCAACACTGGTGCCAGTGCACAGGTGTCCTCAGGGCTCTGGCCTGAGCTCTCCATGGGGCTCTCCTGCATAGCCCTTTGATCCCTTCTCTCTGCTAGACCCAGGCCCACCCTTCACCGGCGTCCTGCACCTCCACCTGTCCACCTCTGTGGCCCTTCAACACTGGAGCATGCAAACACAACTCATGGCTTCCACCCTGCGCCCCTTGCAGGCCCTTTCTGTGGCCTCGAGTCAGTGGGTGGCCCACCTATAAAAAGCCAGACACCTGGCAGTGACCCTAAGCCTACTCAGCCACCTCGCCTGCCATTTGTGTCTTGTGTGGTCCCTCCTCTCCACACCTGGTACACAGCCCTGGCTGTCCTCGCAGGATTCCTTCTCCCTCAACGCGCTTCCCTTCCCACCAAGCCACTCGACTCCCTGCTGTCTCCAGCAACTCAAGCAGGCAAGTTTGGTGCTGTCTCCTGCGTCTCCCCACTGCTGCGTGCACGGCAGTCAATGCCTTTGGAACTCTAAGCGCTAAGGCTGGGGAAAGCCCTCTGACCGCTTCTCTTGTTGCATCAACAGGCAACCTTTTCTTTAGTTAGTGACTATGGGTTGCTGCTGTCCTGGGTTCTGGGCTCTGACCCTAATCCACTCCTCACCTCTGAGTCGCTCTCTGAATGTACTTAGCAACTCCCAGTTCCAGCCTTTATCTTCCTCCTGAGCCTTAAATGTGCAGGGCAGGCACCTCATATCCAACACAGCCAGACTAAACCCATGCACTTTCCCTCCTCCTCACCTTCAGGCCCAGCCAGTCCACACACAGCCTTCTAGATTTCTCGCCCTTAGCTCCCATGAACTGCCCGTCACTACGGATTGCCCATTTCCCACCTAACTGAAAGTCTCTGTCTCCATTTTTGCCACTGCTGCTTCTGTGAACATCCTCAACACCACTCACTCATTTATCCCTGCATGCGCTCAACAAGTCCAGATCAAGCTCCTGCGTCCTCGATGCTTCACCCACGACCAGATGCATCTTGCTGCGCATGAACCTTAAGCTTCCATGGCCAATCATTTCTTACTACTGTCAGCATCAGCCACATAGGAGGGTGCTAAGAGCCAGGCGAGAGTTTGGAATACTATGAGACCACCAGAGAGCCACTGAAACCAGCTTTGGTCAGGGAAGATTTCCCAAGGAAACCACCTCTCTGTTGAACAGCCTAGAGAAGCATTTTACACAGGATTCAGTTTGTCAAAGCCAGAGATAAGCACACTTGGCAAATGGAGAACCACAAAAGGTTGGGATGGTGGGAGTAGACAGGCAGGAGCAGAAGGGGCCAGGATTTTAGCTGCACTCCCAGGAGGCAGGCAATGGAGGAGTCCTCAAAGAGTGCTTAAAGATAAAGACTAGGAGAGTGGGCTCTGGAGATCACTATCTCCCACCGCATTCTGCAGGAAACTGGCAGGACTTCTGGGAGGCCATGGGTTAGGAAGACAGTGTGGAACAAAGATGATGGCCTCTCCAGGCTCCACTAAATGGAGCCGGTTGTGGTGGCGCACGCTTGTAAGCCCAGCATTTGGGAGGCTGAGACAGGAGAGTCGTGGTTCGCGGACAGCCTCAGGTACTACTCAGTGAGTAAAAAATAGGGCTGGAGGTGTAGCTCAGAGGTAGAATGCCCTGGGTTCCAACCCCAGTATCGCAAAGCAAACACACACACACACACACACACACACACACACACACCCCGGCAACCACTAAATGGTCCAGTTTCTAAGCATGATTAAAGAGAAAGAAGAGCGAGACTTGACGCTGGCTGGCTGCAGGGGCTGCTAAACCACCACCCACAGAAGGTGCCACCAAAGCCTCTTAAGAGGCACCATTTCTCAAGCCAGGCATGGTGGCATGCGTTTGTAATCCCAGTACTTGGGAGGCCGAGACAGAAAGAACTCAGGTTCCTGGCCAGCCTCAGCAATGTAGCAAGACACTGCAGCTTACTGAGACCCTGTTTCAAGATAAAAAATAAAATAAGGCTGGTGCCTAGGTCGAGGTAGAATGCCACACGGGTGAACCATTTTCTCTTCCCTGACCACTTTTTCCCTTATGCCCCCATGTACAGTGTGTGTGTGTGTGTGTGTGTGTGTGTGTGTGCGCGTGTGTGTGCGTGCGCACGCTTGTGTGGTACTGGGGTTGGAACCCAGGGGCATTCTGCCTCCGAACTACACCTTCAACCCTATTGTTTTAGTCTTTTTAATTTCGAAACAGGGTCTGAGTTGCAAAGGGCTTGGCTAAGTAGCTGTGGCTGTCCAAGAACCGCGACCCTACGGTCCCAAATGCTGGGATTACAAGCGAGCGCCACCACTCCCGGCTCCCCCGTACATTTTAGACTCAACATGGAACAACTGTTTATCCAGGGTTGAGCACAGCAAAGGGTGTCACTATCGACTGCACTGTACCTGCATTTTAAAGAGCTACGTGCCAGAACTTTGGACCTGCAGATTAAGCTTGTTCAATTAATGGGAAAGTCCACAGCCAGTTGTCGGCGTCCAACCTATCTGCCGAATTGGACTTACTTTCTGGGAGGAAAAGTCAAACTTCGATTTCCCAAGACTCAGTTCCCTTTTAAGAATCACACCAAAACATCTCCCCGCAATTGCTAAACATTTCTTTCGGACGCGCTCCTAAATCTCATTACATCGACACCCTGGAGTGATGGGGTTTACATTGCAGACGGACAACAACAAGTTAACAAATAACAGGAACACCTCTTTACCAACTCCCGCCGCGCCCGCCGCCCGCGCCCGCCGCCTCGGGAGCCGGCTCCCCGCGCCGTACGCCCGGGGCAGGGGCGCCGGGTGGCTCCCCGCGGGTCCTCGCGGCGGGCTCGGGGCGCCGGGCAGGGTCGTCCGACGCCGCTCGCCCTGGAGTGAGGCGCACGCAGCGACGGCCCCTAAAAGCCCGGGCGGCGCGCGCAGAGGGAAGCGCTCCCGCCGGCGGCCTTCCCGGGGCGCGAGCCGAGCGCCAGGCGCCTCCCGCCTCCCACTTCCTCCCGCCTCACGCAAGCGACGCGGGAAAGAGCCGGGACCTTCGCCTCGGAGTCGGTGCAGACGTCGCCATCCCGGCCCGCAAACCCCTCACTCCGACGCCCTCGCCGCCGCCATCTTGCGCCGAGGCGGACGATGACTTTTGACTCTCGCGCCAACCCGTAAAACGAGGGGCGCCGCCGGGACGTTGTGCGCAGGAGCGGAAGCGCGGCCTCCGCTTCCGGGGCCCCGGCCCCGCCCCCGGCGAGGGGAGCGCGCCATTGGCTGCGGGCTAAGGTCTCGCGAGAGGTGGCCGAGGGGCGGACGCCGGTGTGTCGGGCCTCGGCTCCGCGCCCCGCCCCGCCTGCGCCGCGGCCTGCGCCCCCGCCTCCGCCTCCCTCTGCCCGGCGCTCGCCGCCGCCGCCGACCCTCCCCGGCCTCGGGAGCGGCCGCGGAGCCGCCGCCGCCGCCCAGACCGCGCCGCGCGGGAGGCGGGATCCTCGGTAAGATGGCCGCGGCCGGGCGTCTCGGCGGGGCCGGGCGGGGGCGCCTGCTGCCGAGGCCGGAGCCGGAGCCCGGCCGGGATCGAGGCGCGAGCGGGGTCGGCGCCCGGGCGCCCGCTCCCCGCGCGGGCGGCGCCTGGCCGGGAGCGCTGGAGGCCAGGCTCGCGCCGCCGGCGCCCCGACGCGGAGTGGGTGGAAGCGTGCGTGTCTCTGCCATCGCACGACTTTCACCACAACTTGCGTGGCAGCCGAGCCCGCGCGGGCCAGGACAGTCCTTGCTGCGCGGGCGCCAGGGCGGGCGCCCCCGGCTCGGGGTGCCCGTGGCTGTCGCCGGTGTGACCGCAGCAGTGTGGGCTGCAGAGCTCTCCGCTGAAACGGGCCAGGTCGTCGCTATGGGTTCTTGCACTTGGGGCGGCCGAGGGCGGTCTCTGGCTGCAGATTAAGTGCGGAGACAGCGGAAGGTGCCGTCTCCAGGGGCTGGGCGGCGCTGTGCGTGAGTAAGGGTCGGATCTGGACGCTTACACAGTGGACCTGTGGCTACGTGAGAGACGTCTATACCCCTGAGGGCGCCGCCCAATTTCACCTCCCTCCGACCCTTTGGTGGCGCCTCCACAGCTCTGCTCTCAAAAGTTCTAGCATCCAAGTAATGGGCCGCCTTCACGTTCCCTGTCTACACTCTTCCTAGATGGTTATGGCTGAACTCTTGGGTTTAAATATCTTTGGGGAGCGGGGGGTTCCCTAATGAATGCTTGCAGCGTGGGGCTCAGGACACCTGTAATCCAGGTGCCTGCTAGACTTCTCCAGATGCCGGTGTAATAGTCACCCGGACTTGCCCTGCTCCTCAAACCTGTTCTCCCAATCCTGCCTCCTTGTTTGTGGCCCCATCCTCCACGGTCTCTGTCTGGGAATCTCTGGCGTGAGTTCTTCCCTCGCTTTCGTCTCTAAGTGTTCAGCCCCACAGCAGCCATTGCCTCCAAGGCCAGGGCGCCTTGATCTGGTCTCCCTGGCCTCCGCTGCCGGCCTCTCAATGGGGCGTCTCCTGCACTTGATGCTCAGCTCTCACTGTCCAGCACTCATCCTGTTGTCAGCCTGAAAACTAGAGCCATCCTTTAGTTCTTGACTCACTGAAGCAAGGCAGCATGTGGTTAAATGAATAGAAGGTGATATGCAGAGGTCTGCGTCAGTAGCAAAGTGCGAAAACACAGCTGGCAGTGGAGCCACAGCAGCTGTCTCAAGAGCCCAGCAGTGTTCCCAGCCTGGCACAGCTGCCCCTGAGGCCTCCGCCACCCTACCCTCCTCCCACAGGAGCCGCAGATTTCACGCCTTTACTTAAGAATACAAAACATGATGTGGCTCTACAACGCACCAGTATAAGCTTTTGTTTTGTTTTGGTGGTACTAGGATTCCTGGAAGCCCTTCTACCTCCGGGCTACACTCCCAGACCTATTTTGTATTTTGAAGCCTGACTTAGTAAAGTCTGATAGCCTCCTTTACACTTGAATACACATACATGTCACTGAAGAAATTATATTTGATTGTGGAGTGCTGCCTCAGGCCCTGGAGAGACTGTCATAAAAATACATGGTAACTTGTGCAATATCACCTGTGCACAATCGATAAAGTTCCAAATTCCAGAACACACCTACCCAAGGGTTTGGATGTGCTTTCTGCATACCAGCGTTGCTTTGTCCGTGCTCCTATGGAATGAACGTCAAGGTGGCTGGCTCTCACTTTTGTCATTTTGAATAGTACTATGAACAAGGTTGTCTGAATTTGGTGCATACAGGTGAATTTTTCTAGAGAATAGATTTATCAGGAACAAAAGTGCTCGGCTTCAGGGACACCCTGTGCAGCTTTGCAAGGAGTGATCATTTGTTTTCACTGCACCAAGTAAGGAGGCGAAGAGAATGCCATGTCTTGGCTTACACTTGGCATCACCAGACTTTAATTTTGTCACTCTGGTGGACTTAGGATTACAGCTTCCCTTTCTGCACGTGTCACAGCGTATAACTCTCCAATGGCCGTCCTTTGTACTAGTGGGGAATCTAAACACCTCCCTCAGCCTGTAAGGACATCAGCCAACCTTGTGACCTCTTATTTCTAAGACTTTGGGTTTTTTTTTTTATCCTATTTTCCAATACCTCAACCTTCTTGGTATTCCCAAAACATAGATTTGGGGCTCAGATTCTTTGCACTTAACTCTTATTTATTTTTTTTTTTCAGTACTAAAGATTGAACCCAGGGTCATTATCAAACAACCACAGTGGGTTTAGGCATAGAGTTCCTTACTGATTATTATTTTTTCCTGTAGAAATAAATCAGAATGAGTTATGCAGAAAAACCCGATGAAATCACGAAGGATGAGTGGGTGGAAAAGCTCAGTAACTTGCATGTCCAGCGAGCAGACATGAACCGCCTCATCATGAACTACTTGGTCACAGGTAAGGATGGCTGTGCGGCCCACGTGGACCCTTCTCCCTTTTGCACAAGCAGTGCTTTACTTCTGAATCTGGATGGCGAAGTTTTGTTGCGTTCTGACATTATGAAAGCACCATGCTCACTTGACACATCTTTAAGTTACTAAGTTAAAGATACTATTTTCTAGAAATGAAATAATTATCCCAGAATTCTGAGACCTAAAACAAAAACTAGTTTCTTGGCCTCTGACAGTTTACAATTAGATAATCCAAATCATTAGGAGTGTTCTGAAGAGCCGGGCGTGGTGGCGCACGCCTGTAATCCCAGTACTGGGGAGGCTGAGGCAGGAGCATCATGCAGACTCGAGGCCAGTCTCAGCTACTTAGTGAGGCTCTGCAAACTGTATCCAAGGAAAGTATAAAATAGGTCTGGGATTGTAGCCCGGAGCTAGAAAGCCCTTGTTCCTTCCCAGTAACCCCCCAAAAAAGAGTGTTCTGAGCTGCTTGAGGTGGCACATGTCTATACTCCCAGCACTTTGGACAATCATAGGTTTGAAGACACCCATAGCAATGTGGCGAGACCCTGTTTCAAAACAAAACAAGAAAAAAGCCAGGTGTGGTGGTGCACGCTTGTAATCCCAGCACTTGGGAGGCTAAGTCAAGAGAATTGGGGTTCACAGCCAGCCTCAGCTACTTAATGAGGCCCTCCACAACTCAGTTTGACCCTGTTTTAAGATAAAGAATAAAAAGCCAGGCGTGGTGGTGCTCGCTTGTAATCCTAGCATTTGGGAGTCTGAGAAAGGAAGATCACAGTTCAGACAGCCTCGGCTACTTAGTGAGGCTCTTTGCAACTTGGTGAAGACCCTGTTTCAAAATAAAGAATAAAAAATACAGCTGGGGGTGTAGCTCAGAGATAGAATGCCCCTGGGTTCAATCCCCAGTAAAACATGCATGCATACACGCCCACAGTTGTTAGGCATTCCCAATCCCAGTGCTTGAGAGCCTGAGACAGGAGGATCCCAGATTTGCAGCCAACCTCAGCAATTTATTGAGGCCTTCTACAACTTGGTGAGACTGTTTCAAAATAAAATAAATAAAAAGCCGGGTGTGGTGGTGCACGCTTGTAATCCCTGCTCTTGGGAGGCGGAGACAGGAGGATCGCACAGGTTCGAAGCCAGCCATGCTGGCTTAAGAGACCCTGTTTCCAAATAAAAAGTATAAAAAAATAGGTCTGGGAGTGTAGCCTGGAGGTAGAAGGGCTTCTGGGAACCCCAGTACCACCAAAAATTTAAAAATTAAAAAAAAATCCAGGCATGGTGGCACACGCTTGTAATCCTAGCATTCAGGAGGCGGAGACTGGAGGATTGTGGTTCTCCCCAACTTAGTGAGACCGTTTCAATTAAAAATAGGATGGGGGTGTAACTTGGAGGTCGAATGCCCCAGACCCGCAAAAATAAATAAATAAATAAATAAATAAATAAATAAATAAATAAATAAAAATAAAATAGGGCTGGGGTGTAGCTCAGAGGTAGAACTCCTGAGATTCAATCTCCAGTAACAAACACACACACACACACACACACACACACACACACACACACACACTGTTCTGAAAATTGATTTTTTTTTTCTGTACTAGAGATTGAACTCAAGGGCATTCTACCTCTGAGCAGCACCCCCTGCCCTACTTTCTATTCCTTATTTTGAAACATGTCTCACTAAATTGCAGAGGGTTCACTAAGTAGTTGAGGCTGGCTGTGAACCGCGATCATCCTGTCTCAGCCTCCAAAGTACTAGGATTACAAGCCAGTGCCACCACGCCTGGCTTGAAATAGATTTAAAAGACAAATAATTGCTGTCTTCTGGCTGGTCTGTTAAAATGCCAGCTTGGTTGTGCCCAACTGAAAAACACGAAAGGAAGAGGGCAAATGGCCATCGCCTATTATCTCAGCTACCTGGGAGGGTAGGGCAGGAGGGCCACAAGTTCAGGGCCAGCCCAAGCAAGTTAGTGAGACCCAAAATAAACTTGTGCTGGTGCTGAGGGTTGAACCCAGGGGCATTCCACCTCTGATCTACCCCCTCACCACCAGCCCTGTTTTACTTTGAAACAGGGTCTTGCTAAGTTGCTGAGGCTGGCTTGCAAACTTGTGATCTTCATGTCTCAGTCTCCCAAGTCCTGGGATTATAGGTGTAGGCCTCCATGCCCAGCTTCAAAATAATAATTTTTTAAAAGAGGGTGGGAGCCGGGCGTGTTGGCGCACGGTTTTAATCTCAGCATTCGGAAGGCTGAGACAGGAGGATCACAGTTTGCGGACAGCCTCAGCTACTTAGGCCCTTTGCAACTCAAATGAGACCCTGTTTCAAAATAAAGAATAAAAAATAGAGCTGGGGATGTAGCTCAGAGGTAGAATATCCCTGGGTTTCATCCCCAGACCTGCAAAAAAAAAAAAGAGGGGATATAGGTGAGAGGTGATGCACTCCAGGTTTGATCCCTGGTACCACAAGGAGGGGGGGGGTTGAAGCAGGCAGAAGTAAATAGCACTTGGACGCTTCTCCTAAGCTCTCATCCTGTAAACCCCTGTTTCTCCTTTTAAGTTAATCTCTTACAATTTTTCAGAGAAGGGCTGAGGAAATCTAGGTATATAATTGTGGTCGGGGGAGAGGAGCTGTGATAGCTTTGCTGTTGGAGGGAGTCGCCAGTTCACTTACAGGTACAGCTGGGGTGGGCCCTGCTGGCGGGTCCGCCTCACCTGGAGCCGGCTCTGCAGCTCTGGTACTGACCTGGAACTCCAGCCTTCTTCAAGGCGCACACCCACAGTGAGCCAGCAGCCATTGCAGCTCTTGCTGGCTGATTCAAGGTGTGGATGCGGGGGGCAGGGGGTGCGCAGCCTTCATTTAGCTTCAAGGGCATAAGGTGTAAGTCACAAAGACAGGATGCTGAGCCCTAAGCAAGTGTGGTTCAGCTCAGGTTGTTTCATGAAGGAGCTGGGCTGTCTAGAGGAACAGACACCGTGGTAATCCCTGCTGCCTTTCCTGGCTGTGACGAGGGTTTTCATTTTCAGAGGGCTTTAAGGAAGCAGCAGAGAAGTTTCGAATGGAATCTGGGATTGAACCGAGCGTGGATCTAGAGACACTTGATGAGCGGATCAAGATTCGGGAGATGATTCTGAAGGGTCAGATTCAGGAGGCCATTGCGTTGATCAACAGCCTCCATCCAGAGCTCTTGGACACAAACCGGTACCTTTACTTTCATCTACAGGTGAGTTCCCGCAGAGTTGTCTGGTGTGGGCACTTGGTAAATGAAGATTGTTCAGCCGGGCGTGGTGGCGCACGCTTGTAATCCCCGCGCTTGGGAGGCAGAGACAGGAGGATCGCACAGGTTCGAAGCCAGCGGCGCGCGCTGGCTTATGAGACCCTGTTTCCAAATAAAAAAGTATGAAAAATAGGTCTGGGAGTGTAGCCCGGAGGTAGAAGGGCTTCCAGGAACCCCAGTACCACCAAAAAAAAAAAAAAAATGAAGATTGTTCGTAGTGACTCAAAGTGGGCTAATTCATGTTAACAGAGTATTACTGAGTTTATAGGGAAAGGGTTTGAGTGAGCAGTGTGTGTGTGTCAGTGTCAGGAAGTGAACCCAGGGGCATTCTCCCTTTGAGCTACACCTCCAGACCTATTTTGGTTTTTATTTGGAAACAGAGTCTCACTAAGTTACTGAAACTGACTTTGAGGCTGTCTCAGCCTTCCAAGTACTGGGGTTACACCACACTGTTTTTGCTTTTAAAATACAAACTTAGCCGGGCGTGGTGGCGCAGGCTTGTCATCCCCGCGCTTGGGAGGCAGAGACAGGAGGATCACGCAGGTTCGAAGCCAGCCGCGCGCTGGCTTAGGAGACCCTGTTTCCAAATAAAAATATAAAAAATAGGTCTGGGAGTGTAGCCCGGAGGTAGAAGGGCTTCCAGGAACCCCAGTACCACCAAAAAAAATACAAACTTAGAGGCATACATGCCTGCCTGTAATCCCAGTATTTGGGAGGCTGGGGCATAGACCAGGGGTGGAACGCTCTGGGTTTAATGCCCAGTACCACAAGGGGAAAAAAATGTAAATTTAGCAACTTGCTGGGCACTCTCTTGTTTGAGAAGGGTTTTTGTTTCCTTCCTTGTTTGGGTGGTGGTGCTGGGAATGGAACCCAGGGCCTTGTACACGTGCTGGGCAAGAGCTTTGCTCCTGAGCTGCACCCCAGCCTCACGAGCTGTGCTTTTGGCTGCAGCCAAGGGCGCAGTGTCGCCGGCCTGAGCGTGTGCTGAGCTTGTCTGTGTTCCACCCACCACCTGAGCGTGCGCTGAGCTTGTCTGTGTTCCACCCACCAGCAACAGCACTTGATCGAGCTGATCCGCCAGCGTGAGACGGAGGCAGCACTGGAGTTTGCCCAGACGCAGCTGGCAGAGCAGGGCGAGGAGAGCAGAGAGTGCCTCACGGAGATGGAGCGCACGCTGGCCCTGCTGGCCTTCGACAGCCCTGAGGAGTCGCCCTTCGGAGACCTCCTCCATATGATGCAGAGACAGAAGGTAGTGGTGGGGAGGAAAGAGGAGCCTTGCTTATTACCCTGGCTCACGTGCAGAGTTGGCCCTCATTTCCAAAAAGATGGCATGTGTGACGTGTTCTGGGCTGGGAGGAGGCCGAGGCTTTGGGGCTCCGGCTCTCTGGTGTGCTGGCCGCGCCTCCTCCCAAGTCTCTACTCTTTTATCTGTTAAACTGGGAGCACACGCTGGGCGTGGTGGCACACGCTTGTCATCCCCGCGCTTGGGAGGCGGAGACAGGAGGATCGCGCTGGTTCGGAGCCAGCCTCGTTGGCTTAAGAGACCCTGTTTCCATATAAAAAAGTTAAAAAATAGGTCTGGGAGTGTAGCCCGTGGGAGTGTAGCCCGGAGGTAGAAGGGCTTCCAGGAACCCCAGTACCACCAAAAAAAAAAAAACTAGGAGCACAGAGTTGGGACTGTCTGGCAGTATCCAAATCCTCTTGCCACTTTTTCTTATCATAGCCTTCCTGTTTATTTGGAAACTTCTGAAAACAGGTGTGTGACGGGTTTTAAATTTAGGGAACACCTGCTTTCTTCTGAGACTTTGCTCTTTTCGCCGCGGCTCCTGTGCTCAGCCCAGCACTCCTCACGCCATTCCTCGCTCCCGCCAGGCTCTCCTGGGTGCCGCTGGCTCCCCTCCTGGGCTTCATTTCCTCCCTGCCCACCCTCAGCGGTCCACTTGAGAGCTTCCTTGAGGCTTGGTGGGAGGACACTCCCCGGCCTCTGCTGGCCTTCCTCTCGCACAGTCCATGGCCCTTCCTGACTCCAAACTGGACTGACATCCACTGACAGACTGAAAGTTCCTCTGGCTGGGGACCGTGTTGAGTGCCCCAGAGTGGCTCACAACTATGGGCTTAACGTCCATTTAAACCTGGATTCCCAAATCTAATGGCTTTCTGCCCCTTTTCAGAAAAAAAAAAATTACTCAGCGCACCCCTGGCATTCTCTTGAATCCTTCCAGCACTCCCCTGCCCCTCAGTGCCCTGACTGTGAATCTGTGATTCAAATGAACATCCGTGTTCTCATAGAAGATTTCTAAGAGCATAAAACGCATATTATTAGTAGACATTGCCCGTGCTTAGCGTGTGTGGTGTCTTTATTGGATGTATTTATTTTCTAGGTGTGGAGTGAAGTTAACCAGGCTGTTCTAGATTATGAAAATCGTGAGTCAACACCCAAGCTGGCAAAATTACTGAAACTACTACTTTGGGCTCAGAATGAGCTGGACCAGAAGAAAGTAAAATACCCCAAAATGACAGACCTGAGCAAGGGCGTGATCGAGGAGCCCAAGTAGAGCCTGTGCAGGTGGGCCCTGCACCACCGAGGCACAGGACTCGCCCTCCGCGCAGCCGAGGGGTTTTCACAGCAGTAGGAACCTTTTTCCCATGTACTGATTTTGGGTTTTTGTTGTTGTTGTTGTGGTTGTTGTTTACTTTTACCCAGCATCCTTTTGAAAGGAAAAATGGCCCTTAAAACGCTGACAAGCCCCAGGGAGAGAGCCTGTCTCTGGAAGGCCGGCCTGGTCTGTGCACCGTGCTGCTCCTGAGCCGCGCCAGGTGCCTCTGGCTCCTGAAGCATGATTGCCAGCGAGAGCCGAGTCGGGAGGGATCCCAGGCACACCGAGGCCGCCCGCCCGCCCGCCCGCACCAAGGGCATGGAGAGCACTGCTCCGTCTCTTGCGCTCTGTCAGCTTGGAGGCACGCCTGACCTTTCCTGCAGTTCCCTAAGTCTTGTCAGGTCTTCATCTTCAGTTTTTCCATATCCCCTTGTTTTTTTTTTCTTCTTTTTCTTCCATAGGAAAGAATATATAAATTTGTAAATCTTAATTCAAGATGATTTGTGTGGGGGTATTGAGTTTGGTTTGTTTTTCCCTTTTGGTCCTGGTTGTGTGGCTTTGGGAGGATGTGTGTGTGTGAGGGGTGGAGCTGTGTGGTTTTAAATTTTTTTAAATATATATTTTGGTGCTTTACGTGAGGAGAGACTCATTTATAGTGGGTATAAATGAACCATCTCATGGAGGCAGTTTTGTTGAAAATAAAGGTTTCTCTTTGATTTCAAGAATGACCAAAATGGCCTCTGGAAAAACATCCTTTTGGACAGCTTGCTGGCCTGCTTCCCTGTGCCCACACAGTAACAGCCCTGGTGCTGGTGGGGACAGGGACCTCAGCCGGAGGCCTGCGGCTGCGCCAGAGGCCTGGGCGTTGAGCCTTGATGTTCTGCGCTGGAGCTTAGTGAGCAGTCCCTCCTCTTCTCTGTGAGTGGGGCCACAGATGTCCTGCTTCTCATTACACCTTGACCCTGCTCAGTGCGAGCAGGAGGGACGTGGCTCAGCCTGGTGTGGTTTGGTGTGGCGTGGCACACGTGCGTGCAGCTCAGCGCCCTTGGCAGTGACGCTTGCACATGTGAGCGCAGATGTAAGTTTAGTTTCTGGTTGCAGAGCAGATAGCCGGTGTTGAGAGTGGTCACAGCTGTGGAGCCCTCAGCTAGTCTGATGGTGGTGGTGCGGGAACTGTCTGTCCTCAGGTGGGCTGGGCCTCTGTTGTTCCTCAGCTAAGTCCTGAAGCTGGAATAGGTATTCTGGGGTCTGCTGGAGAGCAAGGTTGTTTGCAGCTGACTTGGGGAGTCTGGCCAACCTGTCCTTGAGTAGCCAGTCGCATCTGGACCTGCAGGGTCTGCTTGTGCTTCCCCTGCAGCCTGCCGTGGCGGCCCAGGTGCTGGGCTCCTGGCGGCACCTCTGTGTGCCCCTCTCCTTGAGCGCTGCCACTCGTGGTCTGTCCCGCTCTCTCACCCGGGGCCTGGTAGGTGTTCGGTTTCCCTACTTCCATTTTCAGCGGTAGGAGCCTTTTGCAGTGTTTGCTTTTACCTGTGTGGTTTATAAAGATGCTGCAGCCATTAGGAAACTGCTCGTGGCCTCCGTTCTCACCGTCGGCTGCCTGCTTTGTGAGGATGGAGAGAGGGAGGTCTACCTTGCCTCCTACAGATGGCGGGTTCTCCAGTCATCTTTAGAGGTGACCTCTCTGTAGAATTATTTCCTTCCTTAGATTTGAGGATAAAAATAAGTTATAGGGAATGAGAGTTTTAATCTTCGGGTAGTAATAGGTCAAATGTAGCAGACATTGGAGAAAGGTAGAAATAAAGCTGTACATTTTCTTAAAAGCACTAGATGACCAGCATATTATCTTTGATTAGTGTATATAAGATCATTTACATGGACAATGAATATATAATCACTTGACATGTTACCACGTTAGAGGGTAGAAGATGTATGGTAATGGGCAATCCTGTGTGCAGTATCCTCAGACTGTCACGATGGGGCTTGTCGTGCACGAGATGCTGGGGTGGTTAAAAGACAAGGTGTTGGTGTTGTACTTCCCGGTTCAGTCAGAGCGATGTGGTCCGCCAACGCCAAGACCCCTGTGCGCAGTGTCCGTGGATGGAGCTTTCGGATGCTTCTGTTTCTGGTGGGCTGGAAGTGCCCTTCGAGGAAGTGCTCTGCGGACTTGGCCCGTGCTGTCGTCTTTGTCCCAGCGGCAAGCAGGTGACGTGAAGGAGCGTGGACAGCCGGCGTGCTCTACCACTTGGCTTTCCTGCCTTGTCTCATTTGGGTCTCACTGCCATGCTTCTCAGAAGGTAGTTATGTTAGCTGGGCCTCATGGCACGTGCCTGATCTCAGCTACTCGGGAAGCTGAGGCAGAAGGGCCACAAGTTCAAAGCCAGACTGGGCAGCACAGAGAAACCCTGTTTCAGTATAAAAGTTCTTTTTAAAGGGCTGGGGGGATAGCTCAGTGACACAGTGCTTGCCCTGCATGCACAAATTTCTGCACTTAACCCCAGTACCACACACCCCAAAAAGGGTGCAGTTATGTGTTACTAAGTATTTTATTTCTTCTTTTTATGCCTTCTGGTAGAAAGTGCCTTGAAATAAATGAAACTTGCTAGGCGCAGTGGCGCACACCTGTAACCCCAGCAACTTGGGAGGCTGAAGCAGGAGGATCGCAAGTTTGAGGCCCTGTCTCAAAATAAAAATTATAAAGGGCTGGGGATGTATATCAGTGATAGAGCATCCTTGGGTTCAATCCTCAGTACCAAGACAATATAATAATGAAACTCGAGAATATTCTGGTATTCTGTTCTTGTATCATGAAGGTATATGAGGAATAACCTCTTGTTTGGAATTTTCTGAAGCACAGGGATTATTGCAAAGTAAATGAGAAGTAATTTGTTTTATCACTTGAATTAAGTTTTCAGGTTCTAGAAAAAGCAAATATTGGCTGGGGCACATGTTTGTCTGAAGACTGGTGACCCTGTGTCCCCAGAGACCACAGCCAGAGCACGCTAAGGTGGTGAAAGTTGGGAGGCCATCCTTCTAAGACTGTGGCATATCTGTGTCCCTTTTTCTGTGCACTCTTGGTTTGGGGCCGTGGAGGAACCTAGGGTTCCGGAAAGACTCACCTATTGAATGGTAAAGACACTGCCATCCTGGGATAGCAGATCAGGGCTCCCTTCCAGGCTGTCGCTGTCCAGTGTCAGGTGAACAGTGAGCGCCCGCACCCAGCCAGCTGGCACGCTGAGCGGAGTGCACGGCCACGGCCTCCTCCTCGCTGCTGCGTCCACGTTTTATTCTGACACGTGCGCATTCTTACGACGGGTATGTTCCTTGGGAAATCTGTATTGCTTTTCGGATGTATGGGCACCTGTCTTGGTGACAGTGGTCGTGTAAATCCTGTATTAAGTCATAGCCTGCTCGATTCCACTGTGCACCTTCAGTTCTGTAACTCTACTTCAGGGCGAATTTGTGCCCTGCCTCCCCACATACCCTGAGAAATGTGGAATAGGCTGCCTTTGCCGCCTGTTCTTATTCGATAGTAAAAGTTTTCACGTTTTTTCATGATGGTCATCTGAAGGCTCTTTTTTCTCCCCTTCTATAAAGATGTATTGATAAGAACAAAGAAATACCATACGAACACAGTGGGAGTCACTGTTAAAAAGTTGGAAAGGTAGAGAGAACTTGAGTTTTCTGTAACTGCTGTGGTTTTAATCTATCCCACTCCAGTAGTACTTATCTTTTTACAAGAAAACAATGTGAATACATCAAAAAGAAGGGGTACTGCACCACACCCCAGTGATCAACGCTCAGCGGAGGCCCGTGTCGGCCTGACAGAAGCCCCTGCAGGAGCCAGCCAGGTGCTTCCATCCGTTGGTCTGTCGTTGGAGAGGTCCAGCCCTCTGCTTCCCTGGGCAGCTGGAGGAGCACAGAGGACGGCACCGTGGACGGAGCAGCAGCACCTGCAGCACTGGGTGTATGGCATGAGGAAGGGAGGCCTTCCCGTCGCCATTCCTGTGCACAGTGGCACTGTGAGTGTCTGGCCGTCCATCCTTGCTGCTGCAAGCACGGCCAGGCAGCACAGGAGCTCGATGCCAGTGTCAGCGGAATGCCCGGGCGTGCGCTCTCATCTGGCAGTCAGAGGCCAGGGGACCAGCTTCCTTGCACATAACACCCGCTGGTCTCGGACACCACAACTCTGGAATGGCGCGTGCGGTTAGAATGCAGCGTTTGGTGCATTGTTGTCTAATTGCAGCAGACGCCTGTGGCCTGTGCTCGCAGTCCTGAGCTGGTCTACCGTCTCTGGAAGGGCCTGGGCTGCACACCCTCTGACACGAGGCCCTTGCTGTGGCACCAGAGGCAAGGCACGTGGTTCATTGGTGATGCTGACACCCACGGCTGTGGGGAGGGCGTGTTTTGCCTGGTGTGTATGGATAGGAATGTGGTGGTCCGGTACATCTGCAGCTGTCGATGTCTCATTGCAAGGCCAAGTTCAAAGGCCCAGTGTGACCACGACCCAGGAGAAAATTATGATGGAGCCACAGACCTGTTTGCATTCAGCCGGGGCCTGGAGAAGTAGCAGCCGAAGACGAACATGCTCCGTCCACATTTGTCTTGAGGTGTGTTTAGATGCAGGTCATGGTGCAAGCCTCCTGCCTGGCCACTACCTCGGCTCAGTGGGAGACCTCAGGCTGGCCCTTGGCGCTCAGGAGGAAGACCACTGGGGTGCAGTTGCTGCCTGTGCCTCGCGTGGCCGCCGCACCTTGAGGCTAAGCTGCGGTATGCAGCAGACTGGTCCCGCCTACCCTGTGTGCCCTCTGCAGGCACCGCGGCCTGCCCACTCAGGCTCTTCTCCCCTGTGGATCAGACGCCGAGTCGTGGGATTGATTCCCCTGGCAGGTTTGGGGAAGTGGAGCAGGCTGGCCTGCCATTGAGGCCTGTGGCATGGGGTTCATGGGGGAGCAGGAACTTAGTGAGACCCTGTTTCAAAAAATAAAAAGGGCTGGGTATAGTTCAGAGTCAGAAAGCCGGGCATGGTGGCGCACGCTTGTAATCCCAGCATTCGGGAGGCTGAGACCTGGAGGATCACGGTTCGCGGACAGCCTCAGCTACTTAGTGAGGCCCTCTACAACTCAGTGAGACCCGGTTTCAAAATAAAGAATAAAAAATAAGGCAGAGGGTGTAGCTCGGAGGTCAAATGCCCCTGGGTTCCATCCCCAGACCCGCAAAAAAAAACAGAGTCAGAATGTTCCTAGATTCAATCCCCAGTACAAAAAAAATAATTACCCAAACCCATTGTGCCTCCCTCCGCTTCACTCCGAATTCAGCGGGTATGCGTGAGGTTGGCAGGGCCACAGCAGAAAGCAGAGCCGTAGACCCCCACACCAGAGGCTCTGCTGGGACTTAACAGCCCTGTCAGGAGGATCGCCCTAGGTCCCCAAAAGCCAGGGTCGCCTGTCTGCTGTAGGTCTCCATATACACTTCACCTGGAATGCCAGGTCTGTCGGGTGGGGGCAGCTCATAGAATAGAAGCTGAGAGAATGTCGGCCTCACCAACACCCTGCCTCTGGCAGCCCCAGGGCTCCCAGGCCCCCTTTGGCTCCCCAGCTATAGCTGGGGTGCTCTTGGGCACTTCCCTGGGCCTCTTGCCCCAACCCCAGGCTGCCCTGAGCTTCGCATGTTCCATGACACTGGGGCTGCAGCCTCAGACCTCCAGCTGGTATCCCCACCTCCTCAACCCCATTTCCTGCCTCTCACCCCTTCCTCGGTGCTGGCCAGGTAGGCGCCTGCTCCTGCTGCCCAGGCCTCTGTCCTGAGATGTGTGCCCGCTGTCCTGTGTTCATCTGTCCCCTGTGGGCTTCTCGGGCATCTTGCAGGTCCCTGCTTGGCCCGACCTGTTTGAATAGCATCCTTTCTATCTTTTTGTCCACCCACCCCAGAACATCAGCTCTAACCACAAATGGCAAGCCAGGCCTGATGGTGCACACGTGTAATCCCAGCACTTAGGAGGCTGAGACTGGAGGTTGCAACAAAGCCCTCTCACAACCTAGTGAGACCCTGTTTCAAAGTTAAAAACAGGCTGGGGGGATAGAGCTCAGAGGTAGAAGGTACTGTATTTCACCCCCAGTACCACACACACACACACACACACACACACACACACACACGCAGCAAGTGAGGACAAGTGGACACTGCGGTGTGCTTCTGGATCTTAGTATAAAAGTATCATCAAAGAGCCTCATGCAGTGGATGAAAGCAAATGGTCAGGAAGAGCGCAGTGCTGTGGGCTGCAGGTTTAGAGCCAGCCTCAGCCACTCAGGCCCTGTTTACAAATAGAAAAAAAATTTTTTTTGCAGTACTAGAACTGAACACACGGGCATTCTGTACCTCTGAGTTACACCCTGAGCTCCATTTTTTGTTCTTTATTTTGAAACGGGCTCTCACGAAGTAGTTGAGGCTTACTGTGAACCCATGATCCTTCTGTCACAGCCCCCTAAGTACTGGGATTATAAATGCGCCACCACACCCGGCTTCCAAATAAAAAAATTTTTTTAATAGGCTGGGGGTATAGCCTGGAGGTAGAAAGGCCCTGGGTTCCATCCCCCATAACCCCTTCCAAACCAAAAGGGCTGGGGTATCTTGGAGGTCGGATGCCCCTGGTTTCTATCCCCCCTTCCCAGCTAGGCTCCTGTGTGTGGGATCTGTCCCAAAAGACCCATATTTATTTATTTATTTATTTATTTATTTATTTATTTATTTATTTATTGCGGGTCTGGGAATGGAACCCAGGGGCATTCGACCTCTGAGTTACACTCCCTGCCCTATTTTTTATTCTTTATTTTGAAACAGTCTCACTAAGTAGCTGAGGCTGTCTGTGAATCCCCATCCTCCCGTCTCAGGCTCCCAAATGCTGGGATTACAAGCCGGCGCCACCACCACGGGCTCAAAAGACCCATTTTAAAGAGTGTTGACCCCAGAGTTTTACTGTCCCCACTGACAGGTTTCTCTGCAATGATCTTCATTGCATCAATACACAGCCCTGTGGGGACTTCTATCTCCCCCGGATTGTAGACAGGAACTGAGGCCCGCCCCCCTCTGTCTGTGGCTGGGCTGGCACACCCAGGGCCAGGATCCCCCAGTCTCCAAAGCATGGAAGTCCCAGAGCCAAATTCAGGCAGCGCAGGGGCCAGGCACCTTTCCTGTGGGCCGGCCAGGAGGTCCCGCCTGGCCCAGCCTCCCCATGCTGTCTGTCACTGGTGGGGCAGGGACCCAAGCCCTGGGGGTGACATGTGCTGGGAACGCCAGACGGAAGCACTGTGGGGACTGACACGTGGACTTGGGCGGCGCTGCCTGGTGGGTTGGCCCGGGCGGGAGCTGGACGGGGGGCAGGGCTTTGGGACACCGCTGTGCCATGCTGTCCTAGAGGCCAGCCCGATGCCGGTGCCCCCAGAGCTGGCCCGCAGGGACAAAGCCAAGGACGCCCAGTGGTCCAGGTGGGTGGAGGGAGGGGAGCAAGCGGAGGGGAGGGGGCCGGCCAGCACCTGGCACTGGGGAGGGAGCAGAGATGCTGCCGGCTGGCCTGCCATTGGAACCTCCACTGGGCGCGGGAGGCTGCCCATCCAGTGCCCCAGCCCCTCAGCACCATGCTGCCTTTGCTTGCCTGGGGCCGGCACACCCTTACCTGGGCAGTCCTGGCCCAGCAGGGGGATCTTCCTCCCCTCCAAGTCTGAGAACCTGGCAGGGGCCCTGAGCCCTTCTCCCACCTGGTGACCCTGGGGCCTCATGGTCGGGCTGTCCTCAGTAAGAACTGCAGCCTATGGGTGGCCCTCCTCGGGCTGTGAGCTCAGGGTCCTCTGCAGACCCAGACCCAGGCCAGTCAGGGCGGGTTAAGAGGGCTCGTGGGCCTGCTGGGTGCCTGGCTCTGGAAAAGTTCCCCAGCCCTGGCCAATGTTCTGGGAGGCTGGTGGGTCACCCACCCTTCATACTGTCTCCACGCCCCCTGGCCCCCTGGGCATGAGATACCCATAGGAGCCAGGAATAAGGTGGTGGCGGCTGGCAAGAGGCTCCAAGTGGGGCCAAGCGAGTCCCCCGACCACAGAAGAGCCCCACCCCACCCTTGGCCAGGATGCTGGGCCCAGGCTCTGCTCCCCAGGGAACCTCCCGTGGCCTGGGGAGCGTTTAGGCCTGGGGGTAGCAACACCATGCCGCTGGCCAGCGGAGGACATGGGGTCGAAAGAAGCCCCCAAGTGGTGCACGGGAGAGGCTCGGTCCAAGCCACAGCCCTGCCTGCCGGTGCCAATTAGAAGGGGTGTGTCTGGGGTGAGGTGTGTGGGCTCCCTCCCCACTGTTCACCCAGGCTGGCCCCTCTGCCCAGCCCACCTGGCTCCTGAGGTGTGGCCAGCCTCTGCCCGCCTCCCTTCCCCTTCCCCTTCCCCTTCCCTTTCCCCTTCGGGAGCTCACCACGGGTCTCTAGCCAGGGAAGGGGGCACTCAAGGGTCAAAGCCATCCACGGCCCACGGGCGGGTAGCAGCAGCAGGTGCCCTGTGGACACACGCCCCCTCCAGGAGGCCGATTCTTGGGGAGTCTTAGGGGCAGGCAGAGGCATGGTTCTCTGGGCTAGCTGGGCGCCGGCACAGCACAGTTCCCCTCTCCAATCAAGGGCCACGTGTGTGCCCGGCCATGGGTGCTTCTACGCCGCCGGGCCATCTGCAGTAAGCTCAGTCTGCAGGAGGCTCACAGGAAGCACCTGCTGCACTGGGGTGCTGGCCTGAGGCAGGGTAGGGGCCAAGTGGGTGGGCGGTCCCCCTCCAAGCTGGTTCCTAATCAGCCCTCCCCCAGCAGAGGGGGATTCTGGGACTGGAGTTCTTGCCCTCTGGCAGCCGTGGCGAGAGGTGGCTCCCTGGAGCCAGACTTCCTGGTTCTGTGTCCCCAGAGACTGTACCTTCACCAGCCCAGCTCGTGCCACCCGCCTCGCCCAGGGATGGTAGACGGGGTTCCCCTATCGCCAGGGCCCAGGGAGCAAGCGGTCAGCTGGGAAATCTGCTCCCATCAGCCCTCCCACCCCAGCGCCTTCACTCAGGGCACACCGGCTGCCTGATCAGGTGGGTTCTTGTCTTTTTTTTTTTTTTTTTTTTTTTTTTGTGGTGCTAGAGATGGAACCCAGGGGCATTCTACCTCTCAGTTACACCCCCCAGCCTATTTTTTTTTTTTTTTTTGAAACAAGGTCCAACTGAGTTGCAAAGGGCTGCACTAAGTAGTAGCTGAGACTGTCTGCAAACCACAATCCACTTGTCTCAACCTCCCAAATGGCTGGGATTACAAGCCTGCACCACCACGCCTGACTTTTTCTTGACCTCTTGAGGCACCAAGGAGCAGCACCGTGCTGGCCTTCTGGAGGGCCAGGTCCCAGCTGGCGCTGTTTCTTTATTTTTCTTTTTTCTGGTTTTTTTTTTTTTTTTTTTTTTTTTTTTTTTTTTTTTGGTGTGTGTGGTACTGGTCTTTTTCTTTTTTCTTTTTTGTGGTGCTGGGGATTGAACCCAGGGGCATTCTACCTCAGAGCTACACTTCCAGCCCAATTTTTTATTCTTTAATTTGAAACAGGGTCTTACTAAGTTGTGAAGGCCTCACTGAGTAGCTGAGGTTGGCTGTGAACCTGTATCCTCCTATCTCAGCCTCCCAAGTACTGGGATTACAAGCATATGCCACCACACCTGGCTGGTCTTTTTCTTTTTTCTGTGTGTGTGTGTGTGTGTGTGTGTGTGTGTGTGTGTGTGTGTGTGTGGTACTGGGGTTTGAACCCAGGGCCATTCTACCTCCGAGCTACATCCCCAGCATTTGGGAAGCTGAGACAGGAGGATTGAGGTCTGAGGACAGCCTCAACTACTTAGTGAGGCCCTTTGCAACTCAGTGAGACACTGTTTAAAAATTTAAAAAAAGACGCTAGGAGTGTAGCTAGAAGGTAGAATTCCTAGTACCCTGGGTTTCATCCCTAGTACCACAAAAGACACACACACACACACACACACACACACACACTGGAAGGAAGACAGGCCATGTGTCCTTCCTTAGCCCCTCAAACTCTAGCATGCACCAGGATGTGGTGGGGAGGGGGGAGATAGCTATTCTGACCCTACCCAGCTGGGCGGGGCAGTTGCACCCTGGTGGGGCCCACCCTGTATACCCTGGGGCAGAGGGCCCTCCTCCAGCCTGACCTTCACAACCCTACGAAGGGGTAACAGAAATGGGGGATTTTTCTTTTGAACAGCTCCAAGCTTACAAAGAAGATGCAAATTCAGTACTTAGACCCCCCCTGCTTGCCCATGTAAACCTGACAATCCCAAGCTGGGGAGGAGGGGGCTGTGCCCCACCTGGAGCCCATTCATTCTGGGAACCTGGAGCATGGGGGGTGGAGCTGGCTATCCATTTCCATTGTTGGGGACCTTCACCTCTGAGGTCTGTGATGTACGCCCAGTAGCTCAGGAAGCCAGGCCTGCGCCTAGGCGGCCTCAGTGGGGCTTGGTGCAGGATTCCTCGATTCCTCAGCGGTCCCTCTGTCTTCCTGGGGCCCCAGCCTTGCCTGCCCCCCCCCCCTTCTGCGCAGACCTGGTGGCTTTCCTGGAGCCCCCTGGGCTCACTGTGCTGCTCCCTGGGGCCCTCCTGCTGCCTCTCTGGGTCCCCTTGCTCAGCATGCTGTTCCTCGCGGGGGTTAGCAGTCAGCTCCCCTGGCCTGTCTGACTCCTGGGCCTCCAGGTTCCAAAGGGGATTTGAGAATGTGGCCTGGCCACCTCCTGGCCTCGCTGGACTCCGGCTGGCATCTTGGCCGGGCCAAAGTACACGTGGACACCCCGACCAGGGCTTAACCTGCCCTCCTGGGGGTGTTCAGGCACCAGCCTCGGCTGGGTCATGTCTGGTATTTACCTGTGTTCTCTGTGGTCAGCAGATGGGTGCATTTAGAGGTCTGTGAGCTTGTAGAACTGGGCGTGGTGGCGCACACTTGTAATCCCCATGCTTGGGAGGCTGAGACAGGAGGATTGCGCAGGTTCGAAGCCAGCCTCAGCTACTTAGTGAGGCTCTTAGCAACTTAGTGAGACCCTGTTTCCAAATAAAATATAAAATAGATCTGGGAGTGTAGCCTGGAGGTAGAAAGTCCCTGGGTTCCATCCCCAGTACAAAAAGAAGAAAGAAAGAAAGAAACGTGTGAAGGAGGCTGTCCTGCCCCCCCCCTTCCTGTGTGCGTGTGCCATGCCCCCACACCGGTGTTAAAACAGATTGTAGGGGGGGGAGTATTGAATAAATACTCATGAACTAACAGCTGGGCGTGGTAGCGCACACTTGTAATCCCAGGACTTGAGAGGCTGAGACAGGAGGATCCAGGTTTGCAGTCAGCTTCAGCTACTTAGTGAGGCCCTGTTTCAAAATAAGCAATAAAAAATTGGGCTGGGGTATAGCTCAGAGGGAGCATGCCCCTAGGTTCAATCCCCAGCACCACACACACACACTTACAAAATACTCATGAACTCAAAAGTTATTCAGCAAAGTACTTCTATGCAGAAAGGTGCAGGCACACCAGAAATCAGGGCAAGCACACACACACCGGGCTCCTTTTATCCTCCTGAAGGTAGCCCACGGCGTCACCCTTCATTGGCTGGGCTGAGACCTCACAATGTAATCCGGTTGGCTAGTTTCCCACCGGGCAAGTTTTTTCTTTAGAACAAAGGAGAAGTAGGAAACCTATAATTTCCACAGTGGGGTATATGGACAGTGTACCTGAAAGTTACAAAATGGATTCCTGAGCTCCTATTACAAAATGAATGCCGGTCCATTTTATATGACTTCATACCTTATAACTTCGATAGAACAGATCGTGTTTCTTACACTTGGGAGGCCTCTGAGTGCATATGGGGCTGCCCATGAGGCCTTCCAGGGCCAACCCCCCCTCCCCTGCAGGCCCGAGTGCCGGGCATGGACGAGGACCTTGCTGCTGGGCACCTGCCTGCTGTACTGCGCCCGCGTCACCCTGCCCGTCTGCATGGTCACCATGAGTCAGGACTTCGGCTGGAGCAAGAAGGAGGCCGGCGTCTTGCTGAGCAGCTTCTTCTGGGGCTACTGCCTGACGCAGGTCGTAGGCGGCCACCTTGGGGATCGGTAACTGCCCTCCCTGCCCCCATCACGGGGCTCCAGGAGGGCCATACTGGGAGAAAGGGCCCCTGGGAAGGGGCTCTGCAAAACACCTCGGGGAGAGGAGAGATCAGTCCTGGCAGACCTGGGGCAGCAGCAGCTGCAGAGGCCTCAGAAAGACAGACCGGGCTCAGTCCTGCGCTCCCAGCCCTGAGCCCCGCTTCCGCAAGCTCATGGCAGTGTGCACCCAGAGGCGCTCTGCACAGGGCGGCGGCCCGCAGCCCGCCCCACAGTCACCCTCCTCCCCCGCATTCCTCCAGCATCGGGGGTGAGAAGGTCATTCTGCTGTCTGCCTCCACCTGGGGCCTCACCACCTTGGCCACGCCGCTGCTCGCCCACCTGGGCAGTGCCCACCTGGCCTTCCTGATCTTCTCTCGCATCCTCATGGGGCTGCTCCAAGGTAAGGGGCCCCTCGGCCGCATCCCTCTTGCGCTGCCCACCTCTTACCCCAGGCCGAGCGCCGGAGCCGGTGTGGTGTGGCTGCTGCTGCCCTCTGCCCGCTAGCCTGCTCGGGTGCTTGCTGAGTCTGTGTGTTGTCTGTAGCAGGGGGGATGCTGGGGTTTTGCAGCTCTGTGCTTTGGGGACATCACCCTCTAGAGAGGCCCTGACCCTGGGGCAGGTGGCTGACGGTGCCCTCAAGGTATGGCGCCTGCCTTCTAAGCAATCCTATTCATAGACACTGGAAGGAGTTCAGGGAGGGAATCAGACTGAGGGTTCCTTCCTGTTACTACCATGGATAGCAGCAGAGTGCACACTCAGAAACTTCAGACCAGAGCTCTAGAATTCTCTAAAGCCAGGCATGGTGGCACTAGCTTACGATCACAGTACTTGAGACAAGAGGATTGCAGGTTCTAGGACAGCCTCAGCTACTTTCCTGTTTCCAAATAAGAATAAAATAGGCCTGGGGATAATACCCCGAAGGTAGAGGGCCCCTCGGTTCCATCCCCAGTACCACAATAAGCAAACAAACTCTCTAGACTGGCAGGGACATGGGGTTGTACAGTGGTTTTCAAACTTCTAAGCTGCCAAGGGCCCCACTGTCCAAAAGAAATCTCAGAAGGGAGCTATATCCACAAAAGTACTGATAAAGGCTGCCCCCCTGGGGGGCTGGTATCTGCGGGTGTGCCCACCTGCGGGGGGCTGGGAGGAGGCCTAGACCCCGCTAAGGAGCTGATGCTGGGAGGAGCATGTGCGCACAGTGTGTCTGCAGCCAAGGAGCTGGTGTGCCTAGGGAGGGTGCAGCTCGGAAGCAGAAGTCTTTCCTGCGGACCTTCTGGTGACACTTGGGTGACTCTTATCCAAACCAGGTTTGTGTCCTGAGCCAGGTGTTGCTATACACCCAGCCCTGCCAGTCCTTGGGTTGGAGAGGCGTGGTGGAGGACGCATGGAGAGCCTCCGATTTCACAGCCCAGCTCTGAGTGCGTGCGTGGCCAGGCTCACCGGTCCTTGCTGCTCACCCTTGACCGCACCCTCTGCTCCCTCCAGGCCTCTACTTCCCGGCCCTGACCAGCCTGCTGTCGCAGAGAGTGAGGGAGAGCGAGCGAGCCTTCACCTACAGCACTGTGGGGGCTGGCTCCCAGTTCGGGTAAGGACCGGCGCACGGGTGTGCCCTACAGGGTCTGGAGGGTGCCTCAAGGGTGCTAGTAGCCCCAGGCCAGCTCCGAGATAGAGTTGCCACTCCCAAGGCCCATGCAGAGCATCCTCTCCACACACATATAGAGATGTGTATGTATATATGTGTGTGTATATATATATATATATATATATTTTTTTTTTCCACCTCTGAGTCTGAAACATGGCTCACTAAGTTTCTAAGGGCCACACTAAGTAGCTGAGGCTGGCCATGAATCTAGATTCTTCTGTCTCAGCCTCCCAGTACTGGGATTACAAGTGTGTGCCCCAGGCCCAGCTTCTTTTTCTTTTTCTTTTTCTTTTTTTTTTTTTTTTTTTTTTTTTTTTTTTTTTTTTTTTTTTGCAGTACTGTGGATGGAACCCAGGGGCATTCGACCTCCGGGCTACACCTCCAGCCCTATTTTTTATTCTTTATTTTGAAACAGGGTCTCACTGAGTTGCAGAGGGCCTCGATAAGTAGCTGAGGCTGGCCATAAACCTGCTATCCTCCTGTCTCAGCCTCCCAAGTACTGGGATTACAAGTGTGCCCACCATGCCCAGCTCTTTGCCTTTTTAGTTTAAAAGATCCAGGACAGATTGTAGGCCAATTTGAAGGCCTAGAAGCAAGAAATCTAAAGTCACTCGGGTCCCACACAGCTGTCCATGAGCCTTGGCCTACTCCATCTGCCCCAGCGCTGTTGCCTGTGCGACATTTCTCGGTCACTGGATCCTTAACAAGCAGCCAGGCCTGGGGCCGGAGGAGCAGCACTTTCTAAGGACTTAAGATGCCCTCTTTCGAGCTGGGCATGGTGGCACACACTTGTCATCCCAGCATTTGGGAGGCTGAGACAGGAGGATGGCAGTTCACGGACAACCTCAGCTACTTAGTGAGGCCCTTTGCGACTCAGTGAGACCCTGTTTCAAAATAAAGAATAAAAAATAGGGCTGGGGGTGAAATGTGCCTGAGCTCCATCCCAGTACTGGAAAAAAAAAAATCTCCAATCTCCTCTTTCTTAGGGGCTTGGCTTGCCCCAGGAAAGGGTTCTCTGGGCCTCCTTGCCTACAGAGCACGGCCGAGGGTCATGCCCCACTACTCCTGTCCCCAGGACTCTGGTAACAGGGGCCGTGGGCTCCCTGCTCCTGGACTGGTGCGGCTGGCAGAGCGTCTTCTATTTCTCGGGCGGCCTTACCTTGCTTTGGGTGTGTTATGTGTACAAGTACCTGCTGAATGAGAAAGGTAATGTTCCCAGGTGGTGGTGGCGGGAGGGATGGGAAGGCCCGGGGTCTGGGGCCTCCTCCCCTGCAGGAGCTGCAGGTCCCCCAGCTATGGCTTTGACCGGGACCAGAGCCTGAGAGAAAGCTCACGTGCTCAGCCCACTGAGGTGTTCTCGCTCAGTCTGCAAAATTACACCTGGAGCAGCAGCAGCGGAGGGGCCCTGCACAAATAGGGGAGGGGCGGGGAACAGGTGCAGGGAAGACTCAGACGGTGAGAGGGGGCGCTCGGGGACCCCAGGGCCTGCCTCCTGTTGGCTTCCATGGGGAGAGGGCAGGAGGCAGGTATGAGCTCTCTGCAGCGCCCAAATGGCCGGTCTTTTGGGGTCCTAAGGCTCTGCCCGGAACCCCCTTGCTCCCTCAGAGCGCGTCCTGGTGCCAGGCCTCCTGGCTCAAGGCCTGCCCGTGGCCAGGGCCACCCAGGTGCCCTGGAGACACCTCTTCCGGAGGCCTTCCGTCTGGTGAGCTGGGGCTGGCAGGCTGGGATGGCCCCGTGGGGAGTGCCCCTGGCCGGGGCCTGGGACAAGCGGTGCTGGGTGCAGGCCTGGGCCGCAGGAGGGGCTCGGGCAGGTGGAGCCCTGAGCCTGGTCCCCACGCAGGGCGGCCGTCTGCTCCCAGCTCTCCTCTGCATGCTCCTTCTTCATCCTCCTGTCTTGGCTGCCGACCTTCTTCAAAGAGACCTTCCCCTCCTCCAAGGTGGGTGGCCTTGCTGGGCCTGCGCAGAGTGCAGAGGCCGCACAGCTGCCGGGCCCTGCCCCGTGCCAGGTCTGGGCAGAGATGGCCCCTGCGGTCTATACACGCGGGGCAGGGCCCCCTGGCACTGCGGTTGAGGCCTGGAGACCCATTGTCCACGCTCCGCAGTGGGGGCTGGGACACCTCCCAGCTCATCTCCTGACCTGGACCTGGTGCTCTCAAGAGCCTCACCCTCAGGGCCTGGCCACCCACCTGCAGTGGCTGTTCCCAAGGCACACCTCAGCAGGGGCTGGACCAGAACAGGGGAGCTACCTGTTTGGACTGGGCCCTTCTACTGATCCAAGTCACCCCGGGTTCTGGTGACCAGGACCCCCTGGGCTCACGTCCCCAGGGTGGGGTGGCCTAGCTCTGGCCCTGCCTGGCCAGGGGTTGTGGGCTGCAGGGTGAGCCTCCAGCAGACCTGGGCTCACCCCAGGGTGGGTGGAGCTCACCTTCCCAGCACCCTTTGCCTGTGGGTGTCGCAGAGCTCCCTTGGGCAGCAGCTAGCCTGAGCCTGCCCTGCTACTTGCATGGGCCTGGCCACCTGAGACCAAGCTCTGCCTGCAGGGCTGGGTCTTCAATGTGGTGCCCTGGTTGGTCGCCATTCCTGCCAGTCTGTTCAGCGGGTTTCTCTCTGATCATCTCATTCGTCAGGGTGAGTCCTAGGGGCGGGCCCTGGCCCAGGACACACCCAGCTACAGCTCATGGGAGAGACCCCACCCCTGGGACCATGCAGTGACAGAGACCCAGCCTTCAGAGCAGACCAGGAATGGAGGCCGCCTGGAGGCGAGGGAATCTAGAGCCAGGCGCCTTGTCCCAGTTTCCCGTTAAGGGGCGGGTGGGGGACGGGTGTCCTGGTTTGTGCAGGTAACGTGTGTCAGCTGTGTGGTAGCACACACTTGTAATCCAGTACTTGGGAGGCTGAGATGGGAGGATTTCAGATTTGCGGCTACTTAGTATGATCTTCTGCAACTTAGACCCTTTCAAAATAAAGAAGAAAAAATAGCGCTGGGGCGTAACTCAGAGGTAGAATGCCCCTAGGTTCAATTCTTAGAACCAAAAAAAAAAAGTCTTACACTCTGGGCATGGTGGCACATGCTTGTAAACCTGTTGGGGTGAGCTCTCGGCTCAGGAACTCGGGGTCTGCAGGGTCCTTGGCTAACGTGACGGAAAAGAATTTGAGCACGCGCCAGTTACAGACATAGAGGTTTATTGGGGGAAAGGGGAAGAAATACACATTCAAGAGAGAATGGGGGCCCCTTAAGATGAGGAAGGCATTTTGGGGAGTTCAGGGTTCTCTTCTTATAGGGGACTTTCGTGAGGGGTGGGCTCGAGAAGGTATGTGAGGATGAGTTCGGTCCGGTAGTCCCGAGGCGGTTTATGGTGGGCAGGTGGTCTGGCAGCCTGAGGGTGGGTGAGCTCAGTCCAGTGGTCCCGAGGCGCTCCCTGATGGTCTGTGGTCTGGTCGGCCTTAGGATGGATGATCTCGGGCTGATTGGGGTCCTCATTAGTCAATTGACGGATAAGCTGGGATATCCTAAATTATAGGTTTTCTTGGAAATATCGTAAACTCTAGATCTACAGGTTTCCCAGGAATTTATGGTAGAGTCCGGCCTGGGAAAGAGAGCTGGTGTGTGGACTAGAGGCAGAGGCACTTCAGCTCCAGGTTCATATATTAAAGTTATATTTTTACTTTTCCTTCCTGTCTGTCTCCTTTCTATCTACTTATTTCTTCTGTCTACATCAAACCCATTCTTGGGAGGCTGAGACAAGGAGGATTGCAGGTTCAAGGCCAGCCTGAGCTACTTAGTGAGGTTCTCTGCAACTCAGTGAGACCCTATTTCTAAATAAAGAATAAAAGTATTATACATTCACTGTGAAAAAATTAGAGAATTTGGAGACAGAGAAATACGCTCGGTGCCTGACAGTGGCATCTTAACCATCCACATGGCCAGCCCTACTCTGCACTTGCTGCCTGGCCCGCAGCCTCAGGAATCCTCCAATCACTAGTACCACGCATAGAGCTAGAGCCTCACCAGGAGGCACCCCTCCCCTGCCACCGCGGCCCCTCCCCCTTGCAGCAGCAGCTGGACAGCTAGACCTGGGCCTGCATCCAGGGCCAGTCCATGGGCTAATGGGACCACCCTGGCTCTGTCTCCTCACTCAGGTTACAGAACCATCACCGTCCGCAAGTTCATGCAGGTAGGAAGAGCACTCTCGCTGGAGTCCCGGCTTCGTTCTGGGCTCTTGGGACCTGAGGGTTCTGTCCCCAAATCACTTGACTGGTGGGAGGAGGCCGAGGTCAAAGGCATGGGCTAGAAGAGCTGCAGCCCCTGCTGGGCCTCACCCCTGGTGTTCACTCCTGGGTCACTGAGAGTTGGTGTGTCTATGCGGCACCCAAGCCATCAGAGGCCCAGTCACCGGCACCAGCACCCAGTCGGGGTGCTCAGACAGAGGGTGCTCCGTGGTCAGTGTTGGGGCCAGTGTGGCTGACCCAAGACCTTTCTCAGGGCACTAAATGCCAGCGGTCTGGGCCGGTCTGGGCCTGGGTATCTCAAGCGGGGCCTCCGGTCCCCAGCTCCTTGAGCAAGCCATTCTTGCCTGTGGAGGGTTTCATAGCCAAAAACTTTATTCTTGAAGCCAAGCATGGTGGTGCATACTTGTAACCCCAGTACTTGGGAGGCTGGAGACAGGAGGATTACAGGTTCATGGCCAGGCTCAGCTACTTAGTGAAGCCCTCTGCAACTTAGTGAGACCTTGTTTCAAAATGAAGAATTAAAAATAGGGCTGGAGCTGGGCCGTGGTGGCACACGCTTGTAATCCCAGCATTCGGGAGGCTGAGGCCTGGAGAATCACAGTTCACAGCCAGCCTCAGCTACTTAGTGAGGCCCTCTGCAGCTCAGTGAGACCCGGTTTCAAAATAAAGAATAAAAAGTAGGTCAGGGGATATAGCCTGGAGGTCAAATTCCCCTGGGTTCCATCTCCAGACCCGCAAAAAAAAAAAAAAAAAAAAAAAAAATAGGGTGGAGGTGTAGCTCAGAGGTAGAAGGCCTCTGGGTTTCACCCCCAATACTGCAAAGAAAAAAACAAAAACTTAATTCTTAGACAAGAATAGAAGTGGAAGACAAATTCACAAACCAACTTCCTGCCCCTTGGAGGTCCGGAGGATGTGGATATAGGGGAAAGAAATGAGAGGGAGGGCTAGGTGATAACAGGGAAGACTATCCATGGCTTCTATTATAATGAATCAGAGGTTGTCTGGGTCGCCATCTTGTGCCAGCCCAGCTGGAGAGGGACTTCTAGTCTCAGACAACCCGGCCCAACATGAGTGAGATGAGGGCGGGTGGGAGCCAGCAACACCGCTGAGATGGTGCCAGCTCGGGGCTAGGCCCAGGACGCGTCCTGCAGGCGGCCAGCCGCTGGTGCCCTCACTGGCCCTCTGTTGGCAGGTCATGGGCCTCGGCCTGTCCAGCGTGTTCGCGGTATGCCTGGGTCACACATCGAGCTTTCTCAAGGCCATGGCCTTTGCTTCAGCCTCCATCGGCCTCCAGACCTTCAATCACAGGTAGGTAGGATGCTGTCCTGCACCACAGGTAGGATGCTGTCCTGCGTGCCGAGGGCTGCCACCCACCCCAGGCCTCGCTGTATACCGGCTCAAGGCCAGGCGGGGTCCTCAGGAGCGTTCTCACAGCCCTGCTCATCTGGCAACCAGACGATGTGGACCAGGGTCTTTCAGAGAAGCCAGGACAGTCACCTGGGGAGGCCCAGAGTGGAGGCTGCCTGTGCACGGTGGGGCCTTTCCTGTGGTTGGCACCTCCTGGCGCACACAGATGGCATCCAGAACCACTGGGAGTTGCCCTGGGGACCAGCACTTCAGCGCCACATCATTTTAAATCAGCAAACAGCAGTGGGTGTGCGAGCCCGCGGGCCAAGCACCAGGAGCAGCTTCTAGTGCTGAGATCTCTGCGAGGACGGGTGTGCCTGGAGCTGGGTAGACCTGTGTGCCTCCTGACGCCTGGGTGCCCTCTCCCAAGCTCAGCAGCCTTTCCCAGCTGGGCGTGGTGGCCAGGCCCCAAGGCCTCTTCCATGTCGCTCTGTCTCCCACAGTGGCATCTCCGTTAACATTCAGGACCTGGCCCCATCCTGCGCCGGCTTTCTGTTTGGTGAGGATGCTGTCGGGCCAGCCTTGCCCCTCCTGGCCAGTGGGAGCCGCCTAGGCAGGTGGAGTGGCCTCTGACCTTCTCCTTTGGCCTTTCACAGGTGTGGCCAACACTGCAGGGGCTCTGGCAGGTGAGGGGCGAGCCCTGTGCCCACGGGTTCCCCAACAGCCCACAGAGAAACAAGCCCGGAGGCTGCGTGGGGGAAGGCCGGGCATCCAAGCCGCCTTTGGGGTGTCCATGTAGCCTGGCCGATGGCCGGTGGCCCCCGGCCACTCTCCCACCTGTGCCGGGGCCTGGCATGCTAGGTTCATTCTCCACTACCATCATTCTGTTGTCCTTTTGAGGAACATTGGGGAGTTGTCTGTGGCCTGGGGGTCCCTGCCCTCTGAGGCTTCAGAGCCTGAGCCCAGACTCCCTTGGCCTGGCAGGCTGGAGCCCTGATCCACCTGGGTCCTGGGGACTGTGCCAGGCCCACCCACTCCACCTTCTCTCTTGGGTGCAGGTATGGTAGGCGTGTGTCTGGGTGGCTATCTGATCGAAGCCACGGGCTCCTGGACTTCTATGTTCAACCTGGTGGCCATCATCAGCAACCTGGGGCTGGGCACCTTCCTGGTGTTCGGGCAGGCCCAGAGGGTGGACCTGAGCCCCGTCCATGAGGACCTCTAGCTTCCAGGGACAACCAGCTCCACTAGACAGACTCGGTCACTCTGGACCTGGGAAGCATAGCAGGGAAGACAGAGACCCTGGCCCAGTGGCTTGTGGGCATCGGATGAGCTGGCACTGTGGCAGAGTCTGGGCCAGGACTGGGCTCTTCGCTGCAGACCCTCAGCTTCCCCACCTGCCAGGGGCCCAGCTGGCTTGCAGAGGGGCTTGTCAGTGCAGGAGCACGTATTTGCTTACATTCTCTGTGAAGGGGCTGTGGGGCGCCGAGCAGCCCAGCCCCACCCACTGCATGCTGTGGCACCCCCAGTTACAGCCTCCCCAAGTGTCTGCAGACGGTGCCCAGGGTCCCCAGCGGGGACACGCCCGTGGGAGCCAGGCGCTAGACAAGGCCTTGGCTGCCTCCTCTCCAGCGGCCAGGGCTGATGGTGACCTGCCCCGGCCTGGCTCCCCATTCTGTGAATTCCTCGGCGCCCCAGCGTGTGCTGAGGAGGCCAACCTTCTTTCTGGCCACGGCTCTCTACCTCCTGTTTTATGCCCAAGAAGCTGTGTTCTCGTGTACTACAGACAGATTCTGAGAGAATATATATGGAGAAAAGAAACTATAAAATGGAAGATCACCTCAGAGCCTTATTTAAATAGCTATTAAACTATTTTGAATGAAGATTGCTGGGGTTTTGGGTGTTTTTTTGTTTTGTTTTGTTTGCGGTACTGGGGATGGAACCCAGAAACATTCTATCTCCAAACTATACCCCCAGCCCTATTTTTTATTTTTTATTTTGAAACAGGGTCTCACTGAGTTCCAAAGGGCCTCACTAAGTAGCTAGGCTGTCTATGAATCACGATCCTCCTGTCTCAGCCTCCCAAATGCTGGGATTACAAGTGTGCACCACCACGCCCAGCTGAGCACTTTTTTTTTTTAATGTGTAGTACTGGGGATTAAACCCAGGAACATTCTACCTCTGAGCTATACCTCCAGCCCTATTTTTTATTTTTAGTATTTATTTATTTATTTACTTATTTACTTATTTACTTATTTATTTTGCGGTACGGGGGATAGAACCCAGGGGCATTTTATCTACGAGCTATACCCCCAGCCCTATTTTTTATTCTTTATTTTGAAACAGTCTCACTGAGTTGCAAAGGACCTCACTAAGTAGCTGAGGCTGTTTGCAAACCTGTGATTCTCCTGCCTCAGCCTCCCAAGTACAGGGATTACAAGCGTGCGCCACCATGCCCGGCTCTACTTTTTTATTTTTGAAACAGGGTCTCACTAAGTTATTGAGGCTGGCCTTGAACCTGTAGTCTCCTACTCCAGCTTTTCAAGAACTGGGACTCCAGACATGTGCCATGCCTGGCTTGCAGTGGAGGATGTTGATCACGGAATGAGTGGCTTTGCTGGGCGCGCCTGACCACTGCTGCAGGTACGCCAGAGCCGGCTTTGCTGAAGGCTCCTAGGAACCTGCAGCCAGGCTTCCAGACATTTCAGAGCTTTCTATCCTGAGTCTAAGACCACACCAAGAAACGCCCCTCCTGAAGATTCCAGGGCAGTCATTCTCCTCTGCTCCTTCTCTTGTTGTGATAAAATCCGTTCAACATAAGACTAGAGCCAGGTGTGGTGGTGCACACCCGTATTCCCAGTACTTGGGAGGCTGAGACTGGAGGATCACCGGTTTGAGACCAACCTCAACAATTTAGCAAGACTCTCCACACCTATTGAGTTTCTGATTCAAAACTAAAAATAGAGCCAGGCCTGATGGTGCATTCCTGTAATCCTAGTATTTGGAAGGCTGACTCAGGAGGATCGCAGGTTCAAGGGCAGTCTCAGCAAGTGGTGAGACTCACCAACCTAGCCAGACCTTGTTTTAAAATTAAAATTAAAATACCGGGCGTGGTGGCGCATGCTTGTAATCCCAGAGCTTGGGAGGCTGAGACAGGAGGATCGCACAGGTTCGAAGCCAGCCTCAGCTACTTAGGCTCTCAGCAACTTAGTGAGACCCTGTTTCCAAATAAAGTATAAAATAGGTCTGGGAGTATAGTCTGGAGGTAGAAAAGCCCCTGGGCTCCACCCCCAGTACCACAAAAATAAGATAAAGTAAAATAAAAATTTAAAAAGATAGGGCGCTATCCCGGAGGGCAGCAGGCGGTGGCGTTTGGCTGTGAGTGGGGCCTGGCCCGGAGCCGTGAGACGCTGTGGGCAGCCAGGCGCGCTGGGCCGGCGCCGGGGCTGGGCAGAGGCGCCACGCTACCATGAGACGCCGGTATTTAAGAGATTATGGCATCTGAAACCCACAATGTTAAAAAATGGAACTTTTGTAATAATATTGAGGATCAGTCCATTGATCTTCCTAGAAAAAGGACCTCTAATTTCACTAATAAGAACATGAAGGAGGTTGAGAGATCTCCAAAACAGCTGGCCGCTTACATAAATAGAATTACAGTTGGACAAGCCGTGAAAAGCCAGATAAACTACGTAAGGTGATCTGTCGCAGAAAGAAAGTTCATCAACCTTTTCTAAGTTCTTGTTACAGAAAAAAACAGTCCCCTAAAAGTGGGGGCTGTGACATGGCAAATAAAGAAAATGAACTGGCGTGTGCAGGCCACCTGCCTGAAAAATTACGCCCTGATGGTTGAACATATTTGGTTAACTCCAGTGATTCTGGTTCTTCACAGACAGAAAGCCCGTCATCAAAATAGAGTGGGTTTTTTCCCGAGGTTTCTCGGGACCATGAAACAATGACTGACTCAAGTTTTGTTCAGCAGGAATTTGAGATTGAAAGTAGCTTTAACTTTCTGGAGAAAGAGAAGTCTGAGTGAACTTGCAGCTTATTTGGTGAGGACAGAAGTCCTTGGAGCTGTGGTAGATTGTCTTCCTGTGCTAACCAGTAGTTCACAGGAAGAAAAGCGATATATCTCACTTGGCCGCTGTGTGGATTGGTTGCCTCTAGTAAAGTCATTGCTTAAAAGCAAACTCGAAGAATATGTCATAGTTGGTTAAACTGGCTCCAGGAGTAATTAAAAGGTGGTGGTCAGAACTGTCATCCAGAACAGAAATTATAAATGATGGTGTGAGGGACTAGAGGAATGGAAAAGACCCTGGCCCCATGAAGATTCAGATTAAAAATACAGGATAGTATTAGGTGTGTAATAGGAATTAGGAATTATAGTATTAGGTGAGATTAAAAGGATAAGAAATAGGAAAATAGGATAGTAATAAGTGTGAAGAAAAGAATGAATTTGGAATAGAAAAATAAATAAGTGTTTTGATAGTATTTTTGAGTAAAGGTCGTAGGATAGTTTTTCTTGAGAAATGTGTGGGTGTAAGTGTCTTTTATGAATTGCTTGAACTTTAGCTCCTGTACTCGGCTTATGCGAAGATGCGGCCTAGGTTTAAAAAGAAATAAAAAGCCTGTAAAGAAATGAATTTTGAAAAGTTTAGAAGTATGCTTTGCTTTTGGAATAGGAAGGCTAAAGAACGTTGAAAGCATTTTACAAGTTCTCTGCTCCAGGAAGCTTGTAACCACGAACTAACCTCTTTGGGAATATGTGAGCAGAGGTTCCCCCCACAGTATGAAAGTTTAGCAAAGATAGCTTTATAAGTTACTTAAGATAGAATAATATTAAGAGTGATGTGAGAAATTTAAATTTATTGAATGCGGCAACTAGTGGGATTGTAGTTAATTGACAAGCAGTTAACTGACAAGTTCCTGTTTTTCATCCTGATCTGCTCAAATTATTGCTTCTGTAAAATGGGAGAATGTAGGGAAGGAGTGTGTTATCTTAGATAGGCTGGTGGGTACTGACAAGTTCCTGTTTTTCATCTTAATCTGCTTAAGTTTTTGCTATCGACTAGACCATCTGCAGGTCAGAGGCGGCACTAGCAAGCCCAGCATAAGGGAGATAGGCTGGCCTTGGCGCAATGACGTAGAAAGGCAGCTCTGTAAAATCATTTGCTGTGCATTAAGTATGAGTATGCTTGCTTTTAAAATTATTGGTTGTACTTGTTTACAAGTTTATATGATTGGATATGCCTTTGGCGGGCTCTGACATGTGCGACCACCCCCTCTTTGGGCTATAAATTCAGAGCTTTAGGCCAGGCGTGGTGGCGCACGCTTGTAATCCCCGCGCTTGGGAGGCAGAGACAGGAGGATCGCGCGGGTTCGAAGCCAGCCACGCGCGCTGGCTTAGGAGACCCTGTTTCCAAATAAAAATGTAAAAATAGGTCTGGGAGTGTAGCCCGGAGGTAGAAGGGCTTTCAGGAACCCCAGTACCACAAATAAATTAATTAATTAATTCAGAGCTTTCAGTGAGCTCGGGGTCGACCCTCGACCGAACTCCCTCGCCTACTAAAGGGGCTGCGGCGTGGCCAGGGCCACTCTCTGGCAGCCTGTAATCCCCTGTGAGGTGACTAGTGAGTGACGTCTGGGTTTTGACCCCTGGCTGGCCAGGAAAGAGCTGCAGCGCAATGAACCTCGCTGTCTCTTGCATCTCCAAAGTGTCCTTCGTTATTTGGGGTGGTGGGCTTGTCTCAGACCCTTCAATGGAAATATTAAGATTTTAAAACGACAATTAAGCCGGGCGTGGTGTCGCATGCTTGTAATCCCCGCGCTTGGGAGGCAGAGACAGGAGGATAGCCCAGGTTCGAAGCCAGCCACGCGCGCTGGCTTAGGAGACCCTGTTTCCAAATAAAAATGTAAAAATACGCCTGGGAGTGTAGCATGGATGTAGAAGGGCTTCCAGGAACCCCAGTACCACCAAAAAAAAAAAAAAAAAAAAAAAAACGACAATTAAGTGGATTGTGGGAAGAGGAAAACCCTCTCACCTTGGTTCCAGGATATACCAGTAATATAGCTAAGGATGTAGATGGGAATTTATTACAGTTGCATTGAGAGATCTCGTCTACTAAAGAGCATTGGGTTATTCAGAACATCCTTGGACTATACGACTTCCAAAAATAGGTCTCTTCTAAGAACTATGAACTATAGAAGAAATCAAAACTGTTTTTTCTTCTAAAAAGCCACATAATGAAACCACTAATGAAAAAACCTAACAATCTACTTCACATTGAAGTGGAAAACTATCCTGAAGGAGGCTTCAGCTTCGTGAGGCGACGTGCACTAGGAGACGGCTCCCTTTGCTGCCATCTGGATGACATGGCTACCCCGCCACATTGTTTAAGAACTACTGGGCCTTCATGCAATCCTGCCTGAGAATAGAATTTATGCTGTGCGAAAAAATAAGACAGGACTTATTACTAGAAACCACAAAGACCAATCATCATTAATTTTTTATTGTGTTTTATAAAAAACACTTAAATGTGTACAGCTATTTTCTTATGTTGAAAAGACTTTGAAAGTTTAAAACATCATAGTAAATAATCAATATTAAAATTTTCTGTTCACACTGAGATACTGTGTATGAAAAATGCCTTAATTATTAATAGGCCAATATATTGTAATACCAATATCTATTTTTAAAAATTAAAACCAAGGCTGGGCGTGGTGGCACACGCTTGTAATCCCCGCGCTTGGGAGGCAGAGACAGGAGGATCGCGCTGGTTAGAAGCTAGCCACGCGCGCTGGCTTAGGAGACCCTGTTTCCAAATAAAATATATAAAATAGGTCTGGGAGTGCAGCCTGGAGATAGAAGGGCTTCCAGGAACCTCAGTACCACCAAAAAAAAAAAAAAAAAAATTAAAACCAACTATGGTTGTGGCATGATAAAATCATGGAATTAAATCAGGGGTTTACATTCATATGGAAAGTTGTTGAAACATTTCATACTATTTTTAAAACTTGAGAATGTTTTTAGTAGCTCTGATTTTTTTTGCCAGAATGTTCATGTCGTCTATGCATGTGTCATCTCTATATAAAGAAAAAGGGGATATGTATTTGTATGAGTCTTTAACTGGAGACACCCATGGACTTGGCTAATTTATATTCACTTTTATTGTATATAGATTTCTAATATTTTTCATTTCTTTATCATTTAAACTTCCTTCATTTGAATAAATTGACTAAATATTTCTATTTAAAAAAATTTAAAGCCGGGCGTGGTGTCGCACGCTTGTCATCCCCGCGCTTGGGAGGCAGAGACAGGAGGATCGCGCAGGTTCGAAGCCAGCCGCGCACGCTGGCTTAGGAGACCCTGTTTCCAAATAAAAATGTAAAAATAGGTCTGGGAGTGTAGCCCAGAGGTAGAAGGACTTCCAGGAACCCCAGTACCACCAAAAATAAAATAAAATAAAAAAATAAAAAATATTTAAAAAGATAGGGCTGGAGGCTGGGCAAGGTGGTGCACATTGTAATCCCAGCACTTGGAAGGCTGAGACAGGAGGATCGCAGAGGTTCGAAGCTACCTTCAGCTACTTAGTGAAGCCCTTTGCAACTCAGTGAGATCCTGTTTCCAAATAAAGAATAAAAAATAAGGTTGGGAGTGTATGCCCCTGGGTTCCATCCTCAGTACCGAAAAAAAATTAAGGCTGGAGGTGTATCTCTGAGGTAGAATGCCCCTGAGTTCAATCCCCGTAGTTGCAAGCACACACACATGCACACAAAAGAGGCACATTCACATTGTTGTGCAAGGGTCACACCACCCAGCCACAGAACTTTGTCATCTTGCAAAACAACCTCGTCCCTATTAAATATTAACTCCCCTGCACCCCAGCCCCCCGGGCACCAGTCCTATCTAGAAATCTGACCCCTCTGAGGACCCCGCGTAAGTGAAAAGACCGTGGGGAAGTGACCGGCTTACCTCCTTCAGCGTCGTCCTCGGGTTTGCCTGCGGCAGGTGTCCAAGGTCCTTCCTTTTTCAGAGTGGCTAACGGTCCGGGTTTCCTTTACCCACCCATCCCCCTCCGGTGGACACTCGGCTCTGTTTTCCTCCTGGCTGTGGGACCCGGTTGGCACCTTTGCTGCGCTACAGCCTGTAGAGTCTTTGAGTGCGAGGGCAAGTGCCTTCTCAGGGGCTCAGTTGCCGGGGTCACCTGGAGCCCCTGAAGCCCCGCGGGCCGTGTAAACTGCTGGGTGGCACAGGGTTCTGGGCCCAGGTCTCTGGACCGTCTCTCTCACCGTCATTATTTTGTTTTATTTTACTTTTGCTGGGGATGGAAGCCAGGGGCATTCTGTTTCTGAGTTAAATCCCCAGCCCTAGTTGTTATTCTTTATTTTGAAACATGGTCTAAGTTGCAAAGGCCTCACTAAGCAGCTGAGGCTGTCCCCGAACCAGCGATCCTCCTGTCTCGGCCTCCTGTGTACTGGGATGGCAAGCATGCACGCCCGGTGGCTCACTGTCATCTCCTGTGTGGAATTTGAGGGGACAGGCGGGCGTGCAGCAGGGACAGGCTCCCCTCACGCTGCTTCCTCTGACCCACTGCACTAGCCTTCAGTCCTGCCTTCCTAAGGCCATCACCCAGAGACTTGGGACCCAGAAAGAGACCAGCTAGGAGGGGCTCAGCGCTGCTGTCGGCTCAGACACTGCCCCACCCCGGCTGTGCCCACAGTCCACCCCAGCTGAGCCCCAAGCCTGGAATAAGCCCCTCCTCCGGAGAGGATGAGCCCATTCCAGAGTGAGTGCTAGCCCCCTCCCTCTGTGGCCTGCTCTGCCTGGCCAGCTTAGTTAGGGTTAGGGTTAGTGGAGCGGGGGCGGGCCATCCTGAGGAGGGCTGGCCCTGCGTGGGTGGGGCGGCCTCTGGGGCGGTGGAAGGCGTGCGGAGCTTGCCTAGGGTCTGGGAGGAGCTACCGTGGTGGAGGTGGCCGGCTTCCTGGATCGTGCTCAGCCTGTGGGGTGATGGCTGACCGGCAGGCTCGCCCTGTCCCGGACCAGTGCAGGCCAGCCAGGCCAGGGCCTTTCCCAGGCCGGACTGTGTAATGCGCATATTCAAGTCATTCAGAGGCAGGTCCACACTCCCATTTCTAGGACGGGCTTCTTAGAGCCCGGAGATGGTTTCCTGGGCAACCAGAGTAACCAGAAGCTCCAGTTCCTGGAGGCAATGTTGGGCTCCAAGGGGCCTACCAGGCAGGGAGTCACCAGGACACCTACTCCTGCCTTATTTATTTATTGTGGTGCTGGGGATGGAACGCAGGGGCATTCTACCTCCGAGCTCCACCCCCAGCCCTATTTTATTATTTTATTTTGAAGAAGGTTCTCAGTAAATTGCGAAGGGCCTCACTAAGTGCCAGAGGCTGTCCTTGAACCTGCTAACCTCTTATCTCAGCCTCCCAAGTACTGACTGGGATTACAAGTGTGTACCATCACGCCCAACTTCTATTCCTGCCCCGACTTAGCCCCTGTGAGCAGGGGTCGTGTGCCCAGTGTGGGTCAGAGTCTGAATGGGTGAGTACACTCTCATACATGTGTACAGCCATGGGTGCGCACCTGCGTGTGCCCGCATGGCCCACAACCTCCAACATACTCTTGTAGTTCCCCTTCTGGCCAACAGAGGGCGCTGTTGGACAGGGCTGAGCAGTCCTCTGGCTGGTGTGAGGCTGGCTGCACCCTGCCTCTTCCCTGCGCTAAGATCAGAGAAGGGACAGGCCTCTGTTCCGTGGGAGAAAACTGACAGAGGGCACAGTGCGGCAGCCTGGCCAAGGAGCGGCTCCTCCAGTTTGCGATGGTGCGGGGACAGGAGTGCGGCTAACCAGAACGCAGGTGTGGGTCGGCCCTCGGCCCTGCATCCTGCACAGGGCTGTGAGGCATGTTGGGTACCACGGTCTTTGGGGCCAACGCCTGCTGGCAAGAACACCAGCCTGTCATGTCCAGTCTGGGCACCACGGTGCGCCCCTCCTGCTGGCCAGCAGGGCTTGGATGCATGCGTGTTCTTCTGGTTTTCAATTTATGAGCAGAAGAGAAGGCTGCAGAGCCAGGCATGATAGCGCACACTTGTAATCAAAGTGCGAGACAGAAGGATCACAGGTTCCTGGCCAACCTCAGCAACCGAGGGAGGCCCTCCACAACTCAGTGAAGCCCTGTTTCAAAATAAAAAAGAAAGCCGGGCATGGTGACACACGCTTGTGATCCCAGCATTTGGGAGGGTGAGACAAGAGGATCGGTTCACAGCCAGCCTCAGCTACTTAATGAGGCCCTTTGCAACTCAGTGAAACCCTGATTCAAAATAAAGAATAAAAAATAGGCTGCAGGCCGGGCATGGTGGCGCACGCTTGTAATCCCCGCGCTTGGGAGGCAGAGACAGGAGGATCGCGCAGGTTCGAAGCCAGCCGCGCATGCTGGCTTAGGAGACCCTGTTTCCAAATAAAACTGTAAAAATAGGTCTGGGAGTGTAGCCTGGAGGTAGAAGGGCTTCCAGGAGCCCCAGTACCACCAAAAAAAAAAAAAAAAAAAATAGGCTGCGGGGTGTAGCTGGGAGGCAGAATGCCCCCGGGTTCCATCCCCAGCACCGCAAAAATAAATAAATAAATAAATAAATAAATAAATAAATAAATAAATAAAAGGAGCCAGGCATGGTGGCACATGCTTTTGTAATCCTAGTACTTGGGAGGCTGATACGGGAGGATCGCTGATTCAAGGCTAGCCTTAGCAATTTAACAAGGCACCCTGGAAATTCATGAGGCCCAGTTTCAAAATAAAAGAGGGCTGGAAGTGTATCAAAGGTAGAACACTGCTAGTTTCAATCCCCAAAACCACACACACACACACACACACACACACACACACACACACACACACACAAATAATGATAATAAAATAAACTGAAGCCAGACGTGGTGGCGCAGGCTTGTAATCCCAGCATTTGGGAGGCTTAGGAGGATCAGGGTTCAAGGACAGCCTCAGCTGCTTAGTGAGGCTCTTTGCAACTCAGTGAGACCCTGTTTCAAAATAAAAAATGAAAAATAGGGTTGGGGGTATAGCTGGGAGAATACCCCTGGGTTCCATTTCCAGTACCACAAAAATAAATAAATAGAATAAACTGGGCATGGTGGTGCATGCTTGTAATCCCAGTACTTGGGAGGCTGAGACAAGAGGATCGCAGGTTCAAAGCCAGCCTCTGCAATTTAGAGAGGCTCTCAGCAACCTGGTGAGACCCTGTTTCCAAATAAGAAATAAAATCAGGCTGGGGGTGGAGCCTTAAGGTAGAATGCGTCTGGGTTCTATCCCCAGTACATACATACATACGCACAGCTCAGGGTCTTAGTTCAGGGATAGAATGTCCCTGGCTTCAATCCCCAACACTTAAAAAAAAAAGAAGGCCGAGCCAGTCTGCGCTTGGAGTGCTTGGTAAGGGCGGCCTGGGCACACCCCTGCAGGGCGGGCGACTGCGAGACCCAGGAAGCGCCGGAGCGAAGCGGAGTGGAGGGCGGCCCTTCCTGGCAGGGCGGCTGCTGGGGCTGCAGTGTGGACATGCTGAGTGAGGCCTTCGCGCCCACCCCAGGGGACAGCCCTTCCTCTAAGGGGTGGCTCGCGGCCCCCACAGCTCAGGGGTCAGGCGGGGGCCTGATGGGCTGTGCTGGGCGTGGCCTCCGGTGAACCCATCCAGAGCCCGAGAGGCGGGCGACTGTGTGGCGGCGGTGGGACTGCGGCGCCCCCCTCCTGGCCCTCCCAGGCTCGGGGTGCACCGTCTTTGTGATCCTTTAGAATATTTGTTGTTAGCACATCCCTGGCGAGGGGCGTGGGGACGGCGCAGCTCCTGCAACACGTGGTCTTCCCGTGGCGGGCAGCCTGTCCGCATCCCTCCTGCTCTCCCAGAGCCGTCCTGAATCCTGCACTCCCCTCCTGGCCACGTAAATGACACTTTCTGCTATTTCCTCAAAGCCGGCTCTTTAATGGTGTTTAGTATTCATAATTAGTATGTTAATGTTCCCTGCCCACTTCCGGGCCATTGTCCTTTAGCTGTAGGACAGAAATACCCTGCGGTCTCCCTGGCTCCCTCGGGGACTCCTGGACAGCAGCCCCCGGGGGGCCACTTGTCCACAGACCTGGGATGTGCCTTGCCGGACAGTGAGGGCCTGGCCTGCCCGCCCCTCCTCTGCTTCCTGCCAGGTGGGGTAGACTGTGTGTGAGTTGGAAAAACACGTTGGGCCGAGATTTACTTTCTTCTGTTTAATTGAAAGCACTGTAGTTGAGGCATGAATATTCAATGTCGGAGGCGGCTGGCGCCCAGCCAGGTCTCTGTGATTCGGGACGCGCCCACCACGGGACCTGTCCAGGGGGAGCTGTGGCGGGAAGCTATTAATTGAAATAGCTTCATTAATTAGTAATTAACAGCAGGGTAATGACTATGTCACACGTCGTATTTCAGTGGATGCCCTTCACGTGTTATGGGGCCTTTAATTGAAGGACGTGCATTTTAATTAAAGGCAAGCCCGGCCCTTTGGCCTTTGGAATACGATAGATGCTCCTGACTGCCAAAGAACCTTCCAGGTAGGCTGGTGGCCATGAGGGTCACAGGCTGAAGAGCGCAGGAGAGGACCCCAGCCCAAGAGCCTCAAGGGGAGGCTGTGAGCCCGCGAAGGCGCCCCTGTGGCCTACCCGATGGCTGGCTCCTAGTCCTGCACTCTCCTGCTACCACTGGCCCCTTATCACCCCACGTCCGTCTGGGTCTTACACAGAGCACATTCACGCACTGAATACACATCAACATACAGTTGCATGTGTGTGCAGATGGCGCACCTGCATGCTCACAAATACGCTGCACAAATACGTGTACACATGCAGATAGGCGGCCCCTCCACAGTGCACACATGTGCAGAACCACATAATGCATGTGTGTACGTGTGCAAATAGAAACACGAGTGTATGTGTGGTTGCATTTCACAGGCACACGCTGCACACACGGGCACACGTACACTTGTAATGTGCCAGCCTGGGCTGACCTCAGGACTGCAGGCTTGGCACATGCCCATCCTCCGCCTAACGGGCGGCCTTGGTGGGCTGGAGAGGGGTCCTCATCCCTATCCCATGAGCAGCATGAGGTCCTGTCAGTGCTTGGTGGTCCCTGGTAAAGGGGCCGGCTCCTAGGGGGCAGGAGCGCTTGTCGCTGCCCCTCCCGGGTCTCTGCCTGGTGGAGGTCTGTGGCCACAGGGGGCACTGGGACTCTCATTCCCATGCTGTCCTAGCACCCGTGGGCCACCTCTTAGTGTTCATCTCAGGCAAAGGTGGGCAGAAGAAAGGAGAGGGTCACCGGCCACTTTAAAGCCAGGCCCACCTGTAATCCCAATACTTGAGAGGCTGAGACAGGAGGCTCGCAGGTTTGAGGACATCCTCCTCAGCAAGTAGTGAGATTCTCATCAATCTGGTGAGACCGTTTCAAAATTTAAAAATAGGAGCCAGCGTGGTGGCGCATGCTTGGAATCCCAGCATTCGGGAGGCTGAGATGGGAGGATCACAGTTCACATACAGCCTCAGCTACTTAGGCCCTTTGCAACTCAGTGAGACCCTGTTTCAAAATAAAGAATTTTAAATAGGGCAGGGGTGTAGCTCAGAGGCAGAATGCCCTTGGGTTCCATCCCCAGTACCACACACACAAAAATTAAAAAGCGGGCTGGGGTTTTAGCTTGGAGGTAGAATGCCCATGGATTCAACCCCCAGCACCAAATGCAAAACAAAACAAAAATCCCCAGGTCCAGTTCTCTCCCTCAGGAGGTGGTTCTGTTCATCCTGTCCTGGAAGTCTGGTGGTTTCTCAGCAGGACGGGGACTTCTGTAGCTCCCACCTGGTGCTCCCGGATCCGTCGGACCCAGAGCTGTGCTGTGAGGAAGCCCTGCTATTAGCTATTCTGCAGCAGGAGTGCCAGGAGACGCCCCAGCCCCCTGCTGCCCCTGCCCTGGTGGCTCACCCCAAGACACAGTGGCCCAGGAGCCCCCCCAAACTCAGCGCACAGAAACCACCAGAGAGAATGCATGGGTGACAGAAAGTAGGCCGGTCTGGGGATGCTTTCCTAAGCAGCTGCAGCAGCAGCCGTGGGATTGAAGGAGGAAACAAGGTCCTGGGGGCTGAAGCCTCCATCCCAACACCAGCCCTAGGAGTCAGAGTTGCGGCAAGGGTGCACAGATCGTGGTGGGTGCTGGGAGAGGAGGGAGCAGCCCTGGCCCCCAGTGTCTGGGGAGCTCGATATGGGTAGGCTGTGTGGGCACAGCACCCACCCTGCGGGGTGCCTTGAGAGCCCCCACCACCCGCAGCTGTCTCATTTTTGCTCACAGCTGTTGCTTGGAGAGAACCCGGCCAGTGTCCCCTCCACAGGCACCTCTGTGGATCCAGCCGCTGGACCCCAGCACAGCTCTGGAAAGAGGCCTTCAGCGACAGTGTCACCAGGAAGGCCGTACCAATCAGGTGCTACTGAGCATGCCAGAGACGTGTAGCACAAAACACAGCCTGTCCAACTAAATTGTTTAGTGCATTTAGCATTAGTTGCTGTCCTCCAAACCTCTCGGGCTCAGAGGCCCTTGGGCAGGATGCAGGCTGGCGCGTCTTTGCACTCTCCTCTGGTCTCCCGTCACCAGAGGCCTGGCCCCTCCAGTGCCTAGCTGCAGAGGCTTGGGGTGCACACAGGCTGGCCCACCCCCAGCACTGGCTGCAGCCAAGGGCGTTCTGGGTACTTTCAGCACCCTCTTCTCCCGGGAGCTGCTTTGAAAGCTGCCTGAGCACACGGTTTCTAACAGCGTCAGGAGCCTCTGCGTGAACAGGCCCTGAGCCTGCAGGGTGGAGTCAAGGTGAACCAGTGGGTTGCTTCCCGGGTCTGCAGGGTGAGCAGCAGCGCCGTCGCTAGCCCTCCAGTCCTTTTTTATTTTGAAACAGGGCCTCACAAAGTTAAGGCTGGACCTAAACTTGTGAGTCTCCTGTCTTAGCCTCCGGGGTACTGGAATTACAAGAGTGCACCACCATACCTGACATTATTTTTTATTTTGAAACAGGCCCGGCTACCCAGGGTTAATTTCTTATGTGAAAAACTTACAAGAAGTCTTGGCTACTTGGTCCATGTCAAAATTTACCAAATATCCCCTCTGCTGTCTTGGGGCATCCATTTCCACACCTCCAACTTCCTGGTCAGGTTTGGAAGGCAGACTGAAATCAGCCTCCGGGCCTACCGCAGCAGACCTGGGGCTAGACGGCTGGGTCAGAGCCTCCTGACAGGAGCTGCTGTAGGCCCAAGGGGGCCGCTGCCGGCTGTTCTCTGTGCAGTCACTGCACACACTCGGAGCGCCCTTCCAGCGGGGCTGAGGTGCGGGTGGGCTTTGCCTGTGATGGAGCCTCCCATCCCACCCTGATATTCAGTCCATATTGAGGGAATTGGGAAAGTGAGCAGCCTCAGGCTGGTCTGTCCGGGCCCATCTGTTGTGGGGGCAAGCTGGGACCTTGGAGACAGATGGACCCTTGTCTCCACCTTCTAGAGAGGAGACCCCATCTCCAGTCAGCCTGGCTCTGCTTTGACTCCTAATTAGCCCACTGCCCGGAGGCTTCCTGAACCCGCAGCAGAGGAGCAGAATTGGCCCCATTTGGTGGCTGGAGGGCAGCTGGGGGCTCCTGGAGGGCCAAAGCTGGCCTGTCCACCTCTGGGAGGCCTGGACACCGTGGACGGTCCTGGGGCCGTGCTGGAGCTGGCCGCAGAACTCAGTTTACTTGCAGAAAATGAAGGCAAGAGAAAGACCCCTGAGTGGGCCACAGCCACGGCCGCGGGTCCCCAGGGTGCTGGGCCTGGCGGGCAGGGCGGAGGCGGGCTCCCAGCCCTCCCTGAAGTCTGCCCCAGGATTTCTTCCTCCCTGTTCACACGCCACATCTTGTCCGCACAGAGAGAACCGGGTGCCCGTCTGCTTGCGGGTGAGATTCAAAGGGTTTGAAGAATAAATGTTTTCCCAAGTTTTAGCTGACATTCAATTTTAATGACTTTCTAAACAAAGTGTGCGCGACGCGCCTTTTATGGTCTGCTGATGTGTGACAGGTGTTTTGCCCGCGTGGGGAGCAGCTGCTGAGAGCGCTTTCCTAACAGCTCATAAATAGCAAGCGCTTTGCGTCCTGCTTTGTAGGTGGCGCTGCCCGTGGCCAATTTGTTCCTCAGAAGTGGCCACGACGGCCTGTCAATCAGCTCTTGCCGCGGGCACTTTGTGGTGATTAGAAGCCCCTCGGAGAGCGAGGACTCCAAATTAGTTTTAAATAAAAAATAAGAATATTCATGTTGCTGAACATCTGAAGGTGGGAGACAGCAGAACCCGGGCTGGGGGCTTGGGTCCAGGCCGCGGGGGAAGGGGCCGCGGGCCTAGGCCCACGGGGGCCCCAGTGGCCAAGTGGGGCGGGGGCACCAAGCCCCTGAGGTGGGGGACGCGCTCTGCTGATGTGGGACATGGAAGTGGCTCCCGCAGAGGGAGCCGAGTGGCCTTTGGCTGAGCGTACCAGCGCTAAGCAGGGCACACGGTGCCGGCCGGTCTTCTTCTCCACCCCTCCGGGGCTGGCTTCAGCCTCCATTCTCCACTCCAGGGTACTTCAGACCTAGCTCCGTCCCCTCCACAGTCAGGGCGGGGACCCCAGGCTCTCTGGGCACCCGTCAGACAGAGCCTGCCTACTGTACCTGCGGAGCACTGAGCACTGAGCCCTCAGCTGTCGCCTGGCTCCAGGCCTCCCTGGGCACCAGGCAGGGATCCCAGTGTGCAGATCCCTGTTAGGAGTGGGGAGGAGTCCCGGCAGGCAAGTGCCTCATTGAGGACTGGGCAGGATCCTGCTGGGCGTGGGATGGGTCCAGCAGGCCTGAGCTGTGCCGGAGGCCTCCCCCAGGATACCTGAGGGAATGCTCCAGCAGAAATGGGGCGGGGCCTGCTCGCAGGTAGGCGCTCTCTCTCTCTCTCTCTCTCTCTCTCTCTCTCTCTCTCTCTCTCTCTCTCTGTTTTGGTACTGGGGATGGGACAACCCAGGGACATTCTACCTCCAAGCTACACCCCCAGCCCTATTTTTTATTCTTTATTTTGAAACAGGGTCTCACTGAGTTGCAAAGAGCCTCACTAAGTAGCTGAGGCTGTCCGCGAACCGTGATCCTCCTGTCTCAGCTTCCCAAATGCTGGGATTACAAGCATGTGCCACCACGCCCAGCTTCTGATGGTACATTTTGTGGCCTTAAGTACATTCCCAATGTTTTATCACCAGCACCAACATCTATTTCCAAAACTTTCACTCTGTCGAAAACACACCCCACCAGTAGCAGTGGCCCAGTCTCTTCATCGCCCCTGGCTCCCTGGTCTGCTCCTTCACTGCGGATGCGCCCTAGGAGAACTGTGCACCCCTGGCTTCTTGAGTCTGGTGTCTCTCACCAAGCATGGTGTTTTCAAGGTTCATCTGTGGGGTAGTGAGTGTCAGTCCTCCTCCTCCTCCTCCTCCTTCTCCTTTTTCTCTTTCTCCCACACTGGGAATTGAACTCAAGTGTCTTCAACCTCCCAGCTACAGCCCCAGTACTTTTATTTTTTATATTATTATTATTATTATTATTATTATTATTATTTATTTGGCGGTACTGGGGATGGAACTCTTCTACGTCTGGGCTACACTCCCAGACTTATTTTTTATATTTTATTTGGAAACACGGTCTCTTAAGCCAGCGCGCACGGCTGGCTTCGAACCTGTGCGATCCTCCTATCTCCTCCTCCCAAGCGCGGAGATTACAAGCGTGTGCCACCACACCCGGCTTATTTTTTGTTCTGAAACAAGATCTCACCGGGCGTGGTGGCGCACGCTTGTAATCCCCGTGCTTGGGAGGCAGAGACAGGAGGATCACACAGGTTCGAAGCCAGCCGTTCGCGCTGGCTTAAGAGACCCTGTTTCCAAATAAAAATGTAAAAATAGGTCTGGGAGTGTAGCCCGGAGGTAGAAGGGCTTCCATGAACCCCAGTACCACTAAAAAAAAAAAAAAAAAAAATGAAACAAGATCTCACTAGGTTACGGAGAGTCTAGCTATGTTGCTGAGGCTATTGGTGAAACCGGGAGGCTCAGGTCTCAGCCTCCCGAGGACTGGGATTACAGCCTGTGCCCTGTGCCTGGATGCGTGTTCTTAACCGAATGATGTCTGCTGGGTGAGGACCACATAGTATTGTGTTATCCATCACTCGTGGGTGTTTGGGCTGACCACACCTTGGAGGTGGTGGAGTACTGAATAGTGTGTGTGTGTGTGTGTGTGTGTGTGTGTGTGTGTGTGTGTGTGTGACAGCACAGGAGTTGACTGAGTCCTGTTTCCAGTTGTGACTGAGTCCTCGATTTCCACCGCCGCCCGCCTTTGGTTGCCACAGAGGACCGCCTATCTTGCCCCTGGATGTGGCACGTTTTGGCGCAGGCAGAGGAGAGCCAGTGCTGCCGGCCAGTGCCTGGCTCTCCTCGCCGCTTGCCCTCCCTTCCGTGCGGCCCCGTTGCTAGCGCGGCCCCTGTGGTTCTTTGCTGGAGGGTCTGAGTGCAAGTGCTTTCAGCAATGGCCCAAGTCTCCAGCTAAGTCCCCGCCACGCTACTAAATATTTTAGCAAAGGAAAAAATGTTCAACGCGTGGCCAGATGTCCAAGTCGGCAAAATGCTTAAGGCGTTTGACTGATAAAAAGCCGGAGCCGCGGGTGGATGGGGATCGCAAAGCTGCCCCAGGCAAGGGCGCAGTATTCAAAACCTCCCGGGCTCCTTTGTGCCAGCTCTGCTCCGAGGTTTGAAGCCAGTGTCCATCTGTCGCCGCCGCGCGGCCTGACACTCAACAAAGCCAGAACGAACTTGGAACAGTGGCCGCCCTGCAGCCGGACCGCGTGGGACCGCAGGCCCCGGAGCTGGCTCGGCACAAAGGAAGCGTGATCAGTATGCGTGGACGGGGCTGATGGCCTGAGCCGGGCTCAGCGCAGGGAGAGGTTGCTCTTTGGAGACTAGCTGCTTCCCAGCACTCAGCCTCCTGAGTCCGTGGGAGCATCTGAGGAACGGACAGGGCCATACGGAGGCCACGGTTCTCTCCCGGGAAGGGGCTTGTCGTGGGCTCAAAACCCTCACCAAGCCAGACACTTCCCTAGACCCCAAGGGAGACAGGGAAGAGAAGGCCCAGAGGTGGGTGACCTGAGAGGGGACTAAGGCTCACAGGAGGCACATGCCACCCACACAGGCACCTCTTGCAAAAGAAGGAGTTCTATCCAGGACGAGGTGTCATCCACACGGATGTCTGTGTGAGCGTGGACACGTAGAGGCCCCGGGGACCGACGTGGGTCCAGGAAGGGGCAGCATTCACGGAAACCCTGAGGGCTCCGACTCGTTCCCGTCAGGAACATGCATCTACTGACTGCCAAAACGCTGACAGCGATGACTGCCTGCGGCGGCCTCCCCACCGTCTCTCTTGACCCTGGCATGGACCCTTGTTTTAGGCAGCCTTTCCACCGCTGTGACCGAAACATCTGAGAAGCACAACTTAGGGAAAGAAAGCTTTTCAATTTCAGAAGTTTTGGAGGTTTCAGAGGTCAGCCCATGGCCAGCGGTTCGCGGAGGCAGAAACCGAGGCGCCAGAGCGTGGAGGAGGGGTCTCAGTCATGGTGGGTGGGAGCAGAGAGCGTGGGGGGAGGGGTCTCGGACACTAGCATCCCAAGGCCCCGCCCCTACTGACGCCAGGCCACACCCACATCTGAACCTGGCTGCACTGGGGACATGCATTCAACACATGAGCTTTTGGGGGACATCCCAGACCCAGCTCTAACCCCCAAGCTGGGATGGTGTCTCTCTCCTTCCAGGCCGGGCAGGCAAGCAATCTAGAGGGCCTGGCTGCAGGTGGGTCCTGGCTTTAGGCACCACACTTGTTCCTGCCCTGGTTGCTTGCAAAGGATGCATTTAGCCCTGGAATCTGAGGGTCCAGGGCGAATCCCGGAGTGGTTTACATATGTAGCTCTGCCTGGCCTTAGTCCACAGAGGCCCCAGAGCCCCAAGACAGCGACTTCTCTGCCCAGACCCACAGTGGGAGAACACATACTTCTCTTTGACTTCAGAATGTGAAGCCTGGGCTGGGCATGGTGGCACACATTTCTCATCCCAGTGCTTGGGAGGCTGAGACAGGAGAATAGCAGGTTTGCAGCTAGCCTCGGCTACTTAGTGAGGCTCTCAGCAACTTAGTGAGAACCTGTTTCCAAATAAAGTATAAAATAGGTCTGGGAGTATAGCCCGGAGGTAGAAAAGCCCCTGGGTTCTGCTCCCAGTACCACACACACCAAAAAAAAAAAAAAAAAAAAAAAAGAATAAAAAATAGGGCTAGGAGCTGGGCGTGGTGGCACACACTTATAAATCCTGCATTTGGGAGGCTGAGAGAGGAGGATCCTGGTTCTCAGACAGCCTCAGCTAATTAGTGAGACCCTTTGTAACTCAGTGACTCAGTGAGACCCTGTTTCAAAAAATAAACAATAAAAAATAGGGCTGGGGGTGTGGCTTGAAGGTAGATTGCCTCTGGGTTCCATCCCCAGTACCACAAAAAAAGAAAGAAAGAAAGAGAGAGAGAGAGAAAGAAAGAGAAAAAAATAGGGCTAGGGGTATAGCTTGGAGGTAGAATGCCCCTCAGTTCAATCTCCAGAAATGCCCAAAGGAAAATAAAAAAGAAGAAAGACTGTGAAGCCCGAGATTCCCAGACCCAGAGGCGAGGCCGCTCGGCTCAGGTGCGGTGCTTGGGGAAGACCTCCGGCAGGCCCTCAGGTGACCGGCTTAAGTATGGCAGCCCCCAGGTGTCAGACCGCGACGTTTCACACAAACTCATCAGCTGTGACTCTGTTTGGCCACCCAGCAAGACAAACAGCCCTGCTAGTTCTGGCCCAGCCAGGCAGAGGCACCCACGCACCTCAAGTCCCTCCTTGGGGCACACTGGTCATTCACAGGAGCTGACTCTACGTGAGAGGAACCATCCCATCTGCATCCTGCCTTCCGACAGGCCTTGCCCACGCTGTGGACACCTCTCCCAGGCCTGCACCTGAGCCGCAGCCGGGAAACCTGGTCAGCCAGGCAGACTGGGGGGGGGGGGGCGTGGGACAGCTCTGCCGCCACACTGGTGCTGAAGTCTGTGTGTGTGCGGCGATGCAGGTGGGAAGGGGTGCAGGTGGGAGGGTTGGAGGTGATGACAGGGGTGCACGTGGCAGGTGGAGGTGGGAAGGGGTGCAGGTGGCAGGTGAGGTTTCAGGGTACAGGCTTTAGGGTGAGGTGGGAAAGGGCACAGGTGTTGGAGAGCAGGTGGAAGGAGTGCTTCTGGCGCAGGGGAGGGGTGCCAGGAAGTCCAGTGGCCCAGGCATAGTGCAGAGGGTCCCCAGTCTGATGGTGAGGGGACCTGCCTGCAGGAGGACCCCCATCGGCTCATTCTCAGCTGGGAAACTGACTTTAGGCCCCAAGAATAGGGTTATTTCCCTGAAAACAGTGTGTAAGTTGGTTTCTGTGGCTGGATCCTGTCATGCACCCTCATCTCGGAAGTGAGAGTCCACTCTTTCTGCGGGGTCTGTGGGCCCAAGGAGGCAGGGGTGCTCTGGCCCAGCCCAGGAGTAGGGTCTTAAACCACCCTGCCACGAGGACGCTGAGGCTCAGTGCTCAGTGGCTTGCCTGGCCTCTTAGGCCAAGGCTGGCCACAGCTGCTCCAGCTTCCTGTGCCTTCAGCGGTGCAGGCCAGAGGCCGGGCAGGGGAGGTTCTGCCTGGGGCATGTTTGGGATCCAGTATCAGAGAGGTGCTTTCACCTTCCTTGTGGAGGACAGGGTGCGAAGCTCCAGGCTCCCTTCTGAATGTTCTAGCAAAACGTCTGCGTTGTTTCAGAACAAGGGAAGCTTCACGCACATCCTGCAGAGAAAATTTACTTTTGTGGTTTAATGTGGGCCCAGAACAGCTCTCCTGTGATGCACGTGTCCCGGGGAGGCCATTAAGTTAATGAACACCGGCATTTATTACTGCTAATGGTCTCGGCGGAACGGCGGAGCCAGCAGAGCTGTCCAGGACAGAGGGACTCAGTGGGGATGGGTGGGGCCTAGAGACATCCTGCGGAGGCTGGGAAGCCCAAGCTCCTAGTCCAGAGGGAGCTCCTCTCACACCCTGCTGGCCAGGTCACGTCCTGGCCCCGTCGAGGGCACGGGGTCATTACCATCCTGTCACCTGCGTGGACAGCAGTGCTTGGGCCTCATGCAGGGGTGGCTGGGGTGGGAGACAGTCCCACAGAGAAGGACAGAAATGGCCAAGTTGCCTCGCTGCCCAGAGATGGAATGGATTCTGCGGCTGTGGCTGAGATGAGGGCAGTGGCAGCTGCACAGGCCCGTCCCCATTTCCCAACCCATACTGTCCAATGGAAGCGTGTGTGTGTGTGTGTGTGTGTGTGTGCGCGCGCGCACGCATATGTGGCTGTTGGGTCCGGCCCATGGAGGATGGAGGAGGACGGTAGGACTGTCTCTGTTTGGGGCCAGCTGGCTGTGCAGCCTGATTGGGCGCAGGGTGCTTCTCCACCCTATGCCCCGGGCTGGCCAGCTTCATGGGTGTGTGACCTGGGCATTCCAAGGGCCTGCGGCTATGGGGATCTGAGCTGGCCCCCTCTTAAGGTCCTTCATGATTTTGGAATAAAGACCTCATATTTTATTTTATGCTGAGACTGCAAATATCATGGCTAGTCCTGTCCTGAGAAATGCCCCAGGCAGGTGTGCACATCACCCTTGGAAGAAGGGATACCAGGAGAGGGCCCACTAGGGTCAAAGCCATGTGAGTTTTCCTGGTTGAGGTAGCTTGGGGATGCTGTGTGTGTGAGCGGGGGAGGTGCTGCAAATAAGGATGCCCAGTTAAATTTGAATTTCAGATATGCAACAAATACTTTTAGTATAGCTATGTACCATGCTGTACTTTGAAATTATTTCCCCCCTTTTAAATCTAAATTCTCCAGATGGGAGTATCTGCCCAGGTAGAGAGAGTCTTGGTAGTTTACAGCAGTAGGCACTGCTGGCCCAGGCCTGAGATGGCTTTGCTGGTGCAGAGCCCTGGAGCGTGGCTACCCCCACCCCGCCGTCTGAGGTCAGGCAGACAGAGGCCTCTGCCCAGGAGGCTTCTTCCAAAGGCATCTGGGAGGAGCGTCCGTGGACCTCGCCTCCCCCGGGAGTTTGGTTGCATTTAATATGTGTAATGTTTAGAGAAGCGGGTCAACGTTCGCGGTCAGGGCCCGGCACATAACGAGGGCAGCTGCTTCTGCCCATCTGGACCCTGCTCTGGTATCTCAGCCCATGGGTCTCACCCACCGACGTCTGCTGGCCTCCATTTAATGAGTGACTTTGGATTAAGAGGGGGGCCAACAACAGGGCACCAATCTATATTTATTCTCGGCAAAATGAAAATTGCAAAGATTTACTTAGGGTCATTACAGGACGAGATGTAATCAGGGCCCGTCCATGACAGTGCTGGACAGATAGCGGCGCTGCATGGGATTATGGTGCCCCCTGGACCGGGCCTCAGGGCTCAGGCTTCCGGCCCCGTGGGGGGTTCTGCCAGGACATCAGGCCTCACTCCCGACAATCTCTCCCTCACAGAAGTCCCATGAGAGGGAGAAGCTGAGACGAGATTTGAGCGGGATACGCCCTCCATGTCCCAGTCTCCCCTGGGCGCCATCTTGCCCTGGCCCCTCTGTCTCACGAGCCACTGTTTGACAGACTTATCTGCACCCTTTCTTCTATATGGAACCACTTTGTTTCTTCCCAAGATTCCCATAAAAACTTTCATGACTAGGGGCCGGGCGTGGTGGCGCACGCTTGTCATCCCAGCATTTGGGAGGCTGAGACAGGAGGATCGCGGTTCGAGGACAGCCTCAGCTACTTAGTGAGCCCTTTGCAACTCAGTGGGACCCTGTTTCAAAATAAAGGTCTGGGGATGGAACCCAGGGACATTCGACCTCTGAGCTACAGCCCCTGCCCTATTTTTTATTCTTTATTTTGAAACCGGGTCTCACTGAGTTGCAGAGGGCCTCACTAAGTAACTGAGGCTGTCTGCGAACCACGATCCTCCGGTCTCAGCCTCCCGAATGCTGGGATGACAAGCGAGCGTCACCACGCCCGGCTTATTTTTAATTTTAAAATAGGGTCTCACTAAGTTGCAGAAGGCCTCGCTAAGTTGCTGAGGTTGGCTCTAACCTGCGATCCTCCTGTCTCGGGATCACAGGTGTGCGCCACCACACCCAGTTCCACCAGCACGTCTTCGTCTGCGAGGGCCCACGCGCACAGGCCTGTCCACCCGAGGCCGCTGGCCACATCAGCCTCAGGGCCCACCCCTGCCTCCACGTCCCTGCCTTCTCCCCACTCTGCCAGGCAACCGCTCTTTAATCCAGAGGGGCGTCTCTAGGAACCTGGGTGACTCGCTGACTCTGGGCTGTTCAGTGTCCTTGGCGCTGTGGGTACTCTCGTCGCTCCGCAGGCCTGGGATTCCAGGCAGAACCATCTTGGAAATTTCACCACCGAGGGATCAGTCCTTTCCAGCACAGAGAAGGCTGGACTGCTCGCCTCCTCCATCAAACGTCCCTTTCATGTCAGACTCACACTTGCCACTGCTGCAGAAATCAAGGCGGTCCAAGATGCTCTCACCCCCGCTGCGGGCAGGGCCCGGGCTCCCAGAGATGCGGATGGGCCTCTTGGCGTCTGACGCCAGCCATTCTTGCCCACTGGACAGGTTGAAGCACAGAGGATCTCAGTTCTCGAGGTGCTCTAAGGGAGGTCTCCACTCCCAGTGCCCCCCGAGCAGGCACTGCGCGGAAGAGCCACCCGCGGACAGGAAGGTCAGTGGTCCAAGGCCAGGGCAGGCCAACTTGTCAGGATGCGGCCACGTTCTGTAGCGTGTCTCGGTGACACACGGCTACACACACATTACAACACGCACGGGGCTGCACATCTCATAAATTACACCTCAACAGATGTGACGTGGAGAATCACATTGCAGGCTATAAAAAACGTTCTGGAGGTGGAGGGTGGTGGCACGCTGGATTGTAAACTTGCAAAGGGCTAAAATGGGGCTGGGGCTGCAGCTCAGTGGCAGGGTGCTTGCCTGGCATGTCCGGGCACTGCAAAACAATCGAACAATAAATAAGCTTAAACTGATATGTGCTCTGTCATGTACATACCACAATAAGAACAAAAAATCATATTGTGAAAGAACACATTTCCCCTTAGAAGAGCAGTCCCGGCGTGACCTCTCCCTGCCCACTCTGCAGACAAATAATCTTGTATCTGTGGAGCATAGTTCTGATGTAAAGCGCTGATCTAATTTGCCCCTCCTTGGCCAGAGTACCCTCAGCAAAGAGCCGGGAGCCTGTGGTCACCGCCAGGTAAGCAGGAGCCACCAACTCCTAGCTGCCTGCAGGAACCAAGGTCCTATCTGACCTTGATTAGGCGCCACAGGGCCTGTGCAGCTCAGACCTCACCTAAACCACCGCACACGCAGCCATTGGAGGAAAGACAGGGCCCAGAGTGTCAGCAGAGGATAGGCATGCGGTGCTGGGGTCAGAGACCAGGCTTCTGATTCACCCTAGCCGGGCCTGATGCAGTGCTCTGCCCGGCATGCTCGGGGAGCAGGGGTCTCCACAACTGGCCAGACCAGGCTCCCAGCAGCTCTCGCCCCCTGGCGCTCCCGTGGCCTGGGCGGGGCGTCTCACCTCCCAGTCCCTGGGATTACCTAGGGATGGCTCTTTGTGGTGGGGAGAGGCGCGGCGTGGGTGCAGTTGAAAGCCCCGCATTCCCCTTCTGAGACACATTTAGCCAGCTGCCATGAACTGCTCGATGAAGTCCGTATCCTTGAGAACCCATCCACTTCCCGCATCTGGCAGCACAGCCACCTTCGGGCGCGATATTAATTAACCACCACGTCCCCCTCAGTGCCGGAGACAGGTTCATCAATGATAATGAGCGGGTTTAGGGAGCCCATCCCCTCAAAGGCACTCTTCAAAACAGCCTCATCAAGCAACCAGAGGGCATGGGGAGAGGCCGACTGGCTGGGTGGCGTCCCCCCAACTGTGGCCAAGTTTAACTCCCCCCACGCCCTATGGCTCACCGTGAGAGGGTCCTAGACCAAACGGAAGCCACCTGCCGCGGGGCTCTGTCTCTTGATCTGTGCAGAAAGGTCTCCCCGGCCTTTAGGGACAGCCACGTGGCAGCAAGGACCCCCATGCAATACCCATCTTCAGAGGATGGAGGTTCTCAGAGCACCTGGGCTGCTCCGGGGACCCCCAACACCGAAATCCACCCCCAGTGGCCCAGGCAGGGGGCATGCCAGGCGGCCTTAGTGTCATGAGGACAGAGGCTGCCGGTGGGCACCACATTCTGATGGCTCTGCCTCCTGGAGGCACAGACTGGCCACCTGATCAGAGCTGGCCTCGGGGTTCAGGCCAGCCAGCAGCAGGGCCCCGGCGCTGCTGAGGCCACTGGCTCCCACACCCTGGAGAAGAGGCGAGGACGCGGGCCAGCCCCCAGGCCCGTGCTGCCTTCCTTCATGTGGACTTCCACGCTGTCTGCTCACCTTCCCACTCGCAGAACAAAACAGCTTTCTACATCACCTGAATGAATACGCCTTGGGCACTGTGGACCGAAAGACCAGAAAGATCACATTTCAGCCCAGGGAAACACCTGCTCGGAAGGGCACTTTGCTGTCACGGAGCACTCAGGGGAACACGGCTTTGTGCCTTGGGAGTTAAATCTGAAAATGTGTCTTAACTTCCTAATTGTATGGAACAGACCTTCATTGGAGTATTGGAATACAGTGGACAGGGTTTTGAATCCAGAGAGGCAATTGTTGGAGAAATGATTTAATACACCGCAAATCCTCGATCTCCATCCTTTCAAATGGGATGCCGAGGTGATTAATGACTAGAAACATATCACAAACAAATTTACATTATAAAATTGCTGTAATCATGCTCTGCTGGATTAAGCGGGACTTAGGAGCCGCTGCCCGGGGCTTCCGCTCCAAGCTCCGCTGCGTGAAGCCAGAGCAGCTTTGAGCTGGGAAAACGGCTTGTGCTTTTCAGCTCCCCCCTTCTGGGAAAACAATATTTGTCCTTTAACGAAGAGGCGCCTCCTCTGTGAATGTTCCCGGCCTGCAGGGAAATAGACTTGCTTGTTTGGCAAAGCCATGTCGGTGCTGGGACTCTTTCTTACTTAATCACATGGTACAACAGGGTCTCCAAAGATCCGGGGAGACATCTGTCCTAGTTAGAAGGGAAAAAGAATCTAACCTTTGGGATGAAATAACAGCAAAATCAAACAAATTGCCAGAAGGAGAGCCAGGGGTGGGTGCTGGGGACTGCGGGGCAGACCCCAGGGTCCGGGGCCGGAACTTGGAGCGGCCTGGGGAGCTCTGCCTCGGGGCTCAGGCCTGCCACCTGTGTTGGAAAGTCTGTGGGGTTTTTGTGTTTTGCTTTTTTGTTTTTATTTTTCGGTACTGGGGATGGAACCCAGGGGCATTCTAGCTCCGAGCTACACCCTAGCCCTATTTTTTATTCTTTATTTTGAAACAGGGTCTCACTGAGTTGCAGAGGGCCTGAGTAGCTGAGGCTGTCTGCGAACTGCGATCCTCCTGTCTCAGCCCCCACATACTGAACCCAGAAGCAATCGACCTCCATGCTATGCCCCTAAGCAAAGGACACTTTGGAGGCTTCCTACGTGCACAGTCTGGGGCCGCACTGTCCCCAGAGGCAGCCTCAGCCGAGCACTGGAAATGGGGCCCATCCACTCTGCACGCAAGACTGCAATTTGAACGCTGAGTACCAAAACTCCCTAGCAATTTAAATCATGATAACACATGGAGACAATACTTCGGATAGATATGTTCGGATGAATAAAAGTTATCAGTAAAATGAATGTTATTGGCTTCTCTTTGCTTTTTATTTTTTAAAATGGGACTAGGGATGGAACCCAAGGGTATTATCCCTCCAAGCTACACCCCCAGCCCCTTTTTTAAATTTTTTGTTTTGAGACAGCGTCTCACTAGGTTGCTGAGGCTGGTCTTGAGCCTGCGATCCTTCTGTCTCTGCGTCCCAAGTACCGGGATTACAGGCGCCCACTACCACGCCTGTCTTCTGTTTGTCTTTTCATGTGGACACTAGAAAGTGGACCTTTACGCGACCCTCGTTCCTCGGGCAGGACGTGCTGCTCTGGGGCAGCGGGAGCAGCTCAGTCCTGGGACACCGCCTCCCACCTGGACGCGGCTGCACTTCCTCAGCACAAGGCTGGTCCCAACCTGAGCCATAGCAAGCCCTCCCTGTTTAAACCCTCTTCCACACCTGAGAAACGCCAGCTGCTTCCATGTCCAGGTGACCGGCAGCCATGCTTTTTACCTGTTTGAGGCAGCATTGCGGGCAGAACAAAAGAAAACCAGAACTCCAGCTGGGCCGCTCCCACAAGGCAGCCCTTGGAGGCAGCACTTTTCTGTCTGGCACTCGGGACTTACACCGTGGTCTTAAAATGGGAAGTTTGCTGTGCAAACTTGCAACATTTATTTTGATAGACTGGTCCCTTCCTAGGTGGCCACTGTTGAGAACGCTCGGTACTTTCAGGACACTCAGCCACCGCAGTGAAGCCTTGCTGACATTTTGGAGAACAGTAGACCAACAGTTTGGCAATTAAAATGTTTAAATCTATTTATTTATTTTGGTGCTGGAAGTTGAACCCAGGGGCACTCTACCTCTGAGCTACACTCCCAGCCCTACTTTTTATTCTTTATTCTGAAACAGGGTTTCACTAAGTTGAGGAGGGCCTCACTTAGTAGCTGAGGCTGGCCTTGAACCTGCAATCCTTCTGTCTTAGCCTCCCATGCACTGTGGCTTAGTACTCGGACTACAAATTGCACCACCACACCTGGCTACCACAACTGATTTAACAAATGTTTAATTTTAATTTAAGCTAGCTGTTATCGAAGAAACGTTTGATCAGTGAAATGACTGTGTGTGTGTGTGTGTGTGTGTGTGTGTGTGTGTGTGTGTGTGTGTAGTGCTGGAAATTGAACCCAGAATAATTCTACACCACCAACCACCAACCCTATTTAATTTTTTATTTTAAAGCAGGTTCCCTAAATTGCTGAAAGCCTCACTAAATTGCTGAGGCTAATTTTTTTTTTCTTTGCAGTGCTGGGGATGGAACCCAGGGGCATTCTACCTTTGAGTTATACCTCCAGCCCTATTTTTTATTCTTTATTTTGAAACAAGGTCTCACTGAGTTGCAAAGGGCCTCACTAAGTAGTAGGCGAGGCTGTCCTTGAACCGTGAATCTCTGGTCTCAGCCTCCCAAATGCTGGGATTACAAGTGTGTGGCACCTTTCCCAGCCTGCTGAGGCTGATTTTGAACCTGCGACCTCAAGTACTAGGATTACAGGAGTGTGTCACCACACCAGGCTTAAAATGGTTCTTTTAAATAATAGCTTTGACCTGAGAGAGGAGGTGAAGCCTTTTTCCTTCATTTTTTCTTTTGATTTCATGTATTAGCTAATGAGCAGTGGCTCTCAGATGAAGCTTCAGTATTTCAGATACTTTGTGGACCCCAGAAGCAGGCGTCCCAAACTGACATCATTGTCTTAAAATGGAAATTATGAATTCAGCCACACATGGACACTGTTTAATCTGATATCAAATTTAATCATATTTGTAAAATAAGCTGAAGTCAAATGCGTTGTTCCACGTATCATGAGGTGCCACACATTTCTGATTTTGACTGAAATAAATGACTTCCTTTTCACATGTAATTACCACATGTAACTAATTTATGATTTGGATGTAAGGTCGCTTTGAAATGACCCAGAATAGAAGGGTGTGGTGGTGCACACTTGTAACCCCAACACTTAAGAGGCTGCCGCAAACGGACTGCAGGTTCGAGGCCAGCCTTAGCTACTTAGTGAGACCCTGGGGAACTTAGTGAGACCTTGTTTCAAAATAAACAATAAAAAATAAGGCTGGGAGGTATAGCTCAGAGGTAGAATGATCCTGAGTTCAATCTCCAGCACCCAAAAAGAAAAGGCAAAGAAGTGGAATGACCCAGAAAGGAAACAAAACTGGAGTTTCTGGTTTTCCTGCCTCAACTTACCTACAGGGGATTTGAGATAGTCTTACACTAAGCTTTCTGAGAGCGTAAAATAAAATGGGAATTAGCAGAAACCACCATTAAACATATGTCTTTGTAAGACTTAGTCGGACACTTCCTTTTGCAAACACAAAGGGCCTTTTGAAATGCAGGAAATCAGGTTAATAAAGCCAGACACAACAGGGGCAAAACAGCTAAGGCCACCGATAGGGACGAGACAGAATTCAGAGCGGTCAACCACAGCGCTGGTGCCGGCTCACGGCTTACTCACCAGAAGCCCGGCCTCCTCCCGGAGATGGTGGGAAGGGCCTTTCTTGGTCCTCCTGGGTCTGGACCCTCCAGGCAGTGAGAAGGCCTCCTCCACCAGCCTCCTTAGGCAGAGGGCGCAGAAAGAGATCTCCTTCCAAGCCGGCAAGGGGGGACAGCTGGGTGAGGGAGGCGTCCCTGGATATTTAATCCGCAGACTTCCAGGAGGCCTGCGATGGTGCTTGTCTAGGCAGGCAAGAAGATGAAATATAACAGACTAGAAGAGGCCAGAAAGCTCGGTGCCCTGGTCTTCCTGCGCCGGAAGCCAGCCCTTTGCCTGTGAGCCGCCCAGACAAACCGACGCTGGGCTGCGTGAGAGGGAGGATGGAATCTTGGAGTCCGGAGGCAGGAGGTGCCTGGCCTGTGTGTCCTCGGGAACAGGCCCGGTGGGAGACCCCTGCAGTGTGGCCAGAAGGGCCGACAGGGGCAGAGGACCAGCCCCAAGGCAGGGACATCGACAGCCAAGCCCAGCGGCCAGGGCGTTCGGGGCCGGACCACCATCAGGATGAGACCAGTATCTGCCTCGCTGTGGCCCCGGGGTCCCGCCAGGGTCTTCACTTAAGGGGTGAGCCGCGGTGCCCGACGGAAGCGCTAGGGGTCACCTGCCACGGGGTCTCGGCCCTCGATGGCCCCCGGAAACGACCCGAGGGCGCTGGGAGACGGCCCAGGGCGCGGTGGGTTCCCGGGCCGCGCTCCAGCGCCTCCTCTCCGGGAGGCCGTGCGGGCGGCGCCGTCAGGGCTTCTCGCCGCAGTGCTTGCAGGGCGCCGACGGCGACCCCGGGAAGGCGGCGCACTTGTCGGGGCAGGGCCCCAGCGCCGCGCCGGCCGGGAACGGGCACACGGCCGCCGGGCCGAAGGGCGCGAGCGGCGCGGCGGCCACGGGCGGCGCCAGGCCCTGGCCCGGGTGGAGGAAGGCCACCAGGCGCCGCATCTCGTCCAGCGCCTGCGCCTGCATCAGGATGTAGTTCTTGGCCAGCAGCAGCGTGGCGATCTTGGACAGCTTGCGCACCGACGGGCCGTGCGCGTAGGGGATCACGGCGCGCAGCCCGTCCAGCGCGTCGTTGAGGTCGTGCATCCGCCGCCGCTCGCGCGCGTTGATGCTGAGCCGCAGCGAGCGCGGCTCCCGCGCCCCCCCGCGCCGCCCGCCCGCCGCCCCCGGCCCGCGCCGCCGCCGCCGCCCTCCGCAGGGGTCGTCCTCGTCGGCGCTCTGCTCGCCGCTGCTCGCGGCCGCGGCCGGCGCGGGGGGCGCGGGGGGCCCGCCCGGGGCCGCCGGGGGGCCGTGGCCGCGGGCCGCCCCGCCCGCGAAGGCCAGCCCCGCCGCCCCGTAGCCGCGGCCCAGCGCCAGGTACGCGCCCCCCGACAGCGGCTCGAGCTCGGCCATGGCCCTGGGGTGCAGCCGGCCGCAGGCCCGCGCGCGGGGCGGCCCGGGGTGGGCCCTGGCTCCGCGCGCCCGCGCCCCGCTTTTAAGCCGCCCCGGGCCGGGCCGGGCGCGGCGCGGTCCAATCAGAGGGGCCGGGCGGCCGCCCCTCCCCAGCCCGGCTCCGCCCCGCCCCGGCCCGGCGCCCCCCGGCCGCCGTCCCCACCAGATCGCCTCCCGCTTCCCGGTCCCCACCCGCGGGAGCTCGCGCCTCCTGGGGCGGGGTCCCGGGCGGGCCACCCGCGACCTGCCGGCCCGCGGCCCTGTCGTGGAGACCCTGCCAGACCTGCGGCCTCGCCCCGGGGTCTCAGGACAGGCGCTTCCCGAGGCTTTGCGAAGAAGGGGCATTGAGCATTTCCGTGGGGAGGGGGGAGGGCTGGGGGCTCCTATGGGCGTGGAGGGCCTTCCCAGGGTGCCCTTGCTGGGAGCGCTGGCAGCCTCAGGACCCACCTTTTCAGCCCCCCACAGCCCCTACAGGCCAGGCCCCCAGCCTTCTCCCGGGAGCTGCCCCCCCCCCGGGGCCGAGTTGGTGGCCGTGGCTGTCCCTTGCTCAGGGAGCGGGGTCAACCGAGCAGAGTTGCTTATCCTGTTCTCCAAGTTCCCCCGCAGGAGAGGAATGGCAGAGAAGATGCCATTGTCAGAGGCTCTGGGAAGGCTCATAAGTGCCCAGTGTGCATCTGTGGAGCAAATGGGTGGCAGCCATGTACCCTCTGGAAGATTCTAGCAATAACCATGCTCTCCCGGGATTGCTTGCTGGGTGCCGGTGTGCCAGGAGACACAGAAACACAGATGCGTATCCGTGGGGACTTGGGGGAGAGGCCCGAGGGGCGCGCAGGGCCAACTCCCCTCCCGCCTGCACCTGCAGCCTTCTCTGCCCTGGGTGGGGTTGCCTCCAGGCTGGCCGCTCTGGAGCCCCGTCCCCTGTGCACCCTGGCCCCAGGATGTGGGGGTGTCTCTCACATGAGCCCCCCCCCCCAGGAGCCGTGCCTCCTGGGCTGACCTCGAGCCCAGGTGGGGAGTCAAGTCAGCCAGACCAGGTGTGGGTGGGTGGGCTGGTGTGGGGTCAGGCCCTGGTGCTGGGATGGGAGAATCCTCCAGGGCACCAGGACAAGGAGGGGCAGGCCCAGCCTCAGGGGCCACGGCCGCGGGGCAGGGCTTCCCTGGAGGAGCAGGCAGGGCCTTCAGGTCTCACTGGCAGTGTTTTCCAAAGGCCCCTCTGGCTGCTGCTCCTCTGCAGTTGGGCTGGGACACTCCCGGTCCTGTGCTGTCCGGCACTGTGGTGCCAGGGTGTGGGAGGCGGCGATTCCATGGCCCCAGAGCTGACCGACCTCCCAGGAGCTGGGGCACCTGCTCCCGTGGTCACAGGGGCAGGGCTGCAGGAGGGGGCGGTGGTGCCGGCCCCGGCCATGTGCACCTGTTGAGCGAGGAGGAGCAGGTGGGGACGGGGAGTGCGCCAGGCTGGACAACACTGTCCAGGCCACAGGCTCCAGGGGAAGGGCACTACGCCAGAGGTCTCGGCCCACACAGGTTGGGCCTGGACTTTGGAACATCGATGCCCCCCCAGCCTGGAGTGGAGCCGGGGCCAGCCTGGAACCTCGGCTAGCATTTGGCAGCTGGGGAAGGCTGGAGGCGGGATGGGCAGGGGTGGGCAGGCCACCTCCTGGCAGTCTGTGCGAGTTATAAAGGCTCAGCAGAGGCAGCGTTTTTTGGGGCGACGCTGCCACCTGCTGGCCTGTGGGGAGATTGCATCTGGCTACGAGATGTGCTGCACCTTCTCAGACTCTCCACGGGAGCCCACGGGTGGGGAGGAGGAGAAGCAGCCCGCCTTCCCCGCCAGTGTGGGGAGGCAGGCAGGCACTGGGGTTGAGCCTTCTGTCACCCTCATGGGTTCTGGTTAACAGGGGTTCTTTCCACTTAGGGTGCCTGGGGCACCTGGTCACGGGCAGGGTACGTCCCCGCTTCTCCTGGGTGGCACTCAAGGCCCCGGCAGCCTGCCCACCCGGGACAGAGCAGCGAGTGCGCTGATCTCAGTACAGCCACCTCCAGGGCTGAGCGTGGTACCTCTTCCTCCAGGAAACCTTCTCCACACCCTCCCCCGAAGGCGAGACCCCCAGGGGGAGCCCCAGCAGGGCAGCCAGCAGTAGGAGACATCTCTGCAGTCCACTCCAGGCTGTGTCTTGTTGGAGAGCCCCAGCACCCCGGGTCCAGGCGTGTGGCCTCTGGGGTCTTTGAAGCCATGTTCCTGTTGGGCAGCAGTTCTAGGCTTTGTAAAGCAATCTTGGTTCAACATGAAGAGGTGTGAGTATGCTTTGGGTTTACTTTCTTGTTGAAATCTTTCTTTCTTGAAAGAAAGTACTGGGGATGGAACCCAGGGGCATTCGACCTCCGAGCTACACACCCTGCCCTATTTTTTATTCTTTATTTTGAAACAGGGTCTCACTAAGTAGCTGAGGTTGTCTGCGAACCACGATCCTCCTGTCTCAGCCTCCCGAATGCTGAGATTACAAGCGTGCACCACCACGCCCGGCTTACATTATTATTATTATTATTATTATTATTATTATTATTATTATTTTGTGGTACTGGGGATTGACTCCAAGGGCATTCTATCTCTGAACTACACCCCAGCCCTATTTTTAAATTTTTGAAACAGGGTCTCTCTAGGTTGCTGAGGCTAGTCCAGAACCTATGACCCCCCAAGTACTGGGATTACAAGCCTGCGCCACCACACCTGGCTCATAATGTAAATTATTTTCATTCATTGTTGGATGTGATTTGCTCAGCGTTCAGACGCTGCCTCCGTTCACCCCCACGCAGTGGGTTTGGACCCCGAGGAGCTCTGAGCTTTCCTTCCATACCCACCCAGCCCCTGCCGTCCCCTGACCGCCGTCCGTGCTGCCAGCCTGGGCTCCTGGGCCTCTTTCTTCGCCCCTCCCAGGCTGCAGCTCTCTCCCCCATGGCGGCGGCCCTGCACGGCAAAGGGCCCTGCGCATTCTGGGTGTGGGGCTTCTCCCTCCGGCTCTCACTGGGAGAGGCCAGGCTGGGCGGAGGATGTGCCTGGCCCTTCCCTAGCCCCCAGAACATTAGCATCCTTCCTGGGCTTTCTGACCCCGGGCAGTTCCTACCCACCTGTGGCCAGAAGCTGAGCTCAGTCCACACCGCAGGGAGCTGACCAGCCATCTCCTGGAGCCCTGCTCCCATCCCAGACCCCGGGGTCGAGAGTGGCAGGCGGACAGCGGGGTTGTTGTGGCAGAGGTGACCGAAGCTCCTAGCTGAGTGCCCCACGATGGCAGGTCTCGCCCCTTCCATGGGGCAGGGTGGCTCTGCCTCTCCTCTGCCTGTGGCTGCTCCCAACAGGGCCCCTCTCCCCTTTGCTGAGCGGTGCCCTCAGCCCACCCTCCTCGTGGGAGTCCCTGTACAGCTCTGTCCCCACGCAGCCCCCGGGTGGTCCACAGGCCCGGGCCTGACTTCCCTTCCCCTTTCAAAGGCCGGCAGCCTCCACCTCCACCCCGTGGACCTGCTTGGCTGGCCAGCACCTGTGCTCTCCCTTCCAGAGACCCCGTAGAGAGGGGCCCCTGCTGAGCCGCCCAGGGTGGGGGGAGGTGGGGGCCCCACCCAGGCAGGAGGGGCAGCCCTCCGGGGAGTGCGCAGGGCTTCTAGTGCTGCCGCTGACAGCTGCCATCCAGCAAGGCACTCTGTCCCCCAGGGAGCTGCAGGCTGGGACGGGGCAGGGCACTTGGGCAGTGCTCCTTCTGGCCTCCAGGGGGCAGCAAGTCCCTGGGTTTACATCACTGCTTGGTGGTTTCAGAAGAGGCTGTGGGGCCCCAGGAGCACAGGGGTCAAGTTCGTCTTTGGCTGTTCTTGGGGCCAGATGCAGCCCTGGGCCTCTGGGGTAGCTGGACACAGCTGGGCTGCACAGGGTGGGTTTGCCCCAAACCCCTAAGCCCTCTGGGAGCAGTAGCCCCGTACGCTGAGCTCTGGGGCCCTGAGGAGAACGCTAGGGAGTACTGTCAGTGGGGGCTCAGAGCCTGGCTCACCATGTTGCTGTGGCCGGGGCTGGGGGCAACAGGAGGCAGGACCAAGAAGGCTATGCCCGCAAGGCTGGCATCAGCTCAGGGAGATGGGCTAGGACAGAGGTCGGGGCCCAGATCCACGCTGGCTGGACCCTCGCTTTCCGGATGAGTGAACCAAGCCCCAGTCACAGCACGGCCTTTGGGTGCGGCGTGCTTAGCTGGGGTCCAGCACACACGGGTGGTCCCCTGCTGGACTGGACGATGACAGTGTGGACCCTCTCAGGAGCACTGCTGGCTGACAGTGTCCGCCTGTGGGACGGGGGACACTGTGGGGGTCTCCAGAGACATACATATGTGTCTCCTGACCCCCTGGCCACACCGCTCTGGACTTCTGTGAAGGAAACACAGGTGTGTGTTCTGAGCCCCCACTGGACACCCACTGGGTGTTGCTGTCCCCTGCAGTTGGGGGCTGGGCAGGGGCTGCTTGGATGCCCAAGCATGGGAGGAGGCCAGGCTGCCAGGCTCCCTGGCCACGTGCCCAGCCTCACGCCCGGCCCAAGTGGCCTGCAGGGTCTGAGCGGCTGAGAACGTCTGCAGGAGGCCAGACGGTGCTGAGAGCCACCGAACGGGGCTCTCATTGATTCCTGCCCTTAGCTCCCAGGTTATTGCACAAATCATTTTGTACTTGGACGAGATTAAATATTAATACGTAGACAATTTAAAACACAACAGACCCCATCCTCTAAACAACCGCTTATGGTGCACTTAAAAAGCAAACCACTGGTGTTTGTTAGGAGCAAGCCTGTTGGCCTGAGTTGGAGCTGCAGAGGCGGGGGTCCTGGAGGGGACCCTCAGCGAGGTACTGTCACCAGTTCTGGGAATGGGCGCTGCTTTTTATCAAGATCTGTGGCTATGGCAGAGGCGCCTCCGGGCCGTTTGGGGCGGTGGGTTTGGGAGAAGACGGGACTAAGAGTGAGCGGGGGCCCTGTGGAGCCAGAGCTAGGGGCTGTGGGGGCGCCCGCATCTCCCCCAGGCTCTCCCCAGTCACCTCCGTTTCCTCCATGCTGAGAGCTGCGGGTGGGGGCAGCACAAGACATGCCTTTCCTTTGGCAAGACTCAGTCACTCACAGCTGCAAGGATCCCAGCTGGTTCAAACCCATCTAAGTAGAAAAGGGACTCTGGAGTTTGGGGTTATGTGAACCAAGAATGGCCTCAGGCATGGCTGGGTCTAGGTGCCTCAATGACAGCCCCGGGGACTGGGCTGCTGGTCCCCCAGCTCGGCCTGGTTCTGGGCGGGCTTTACCTTCAGGCAGCTGTGGTCCTGGCATCTCCAGGCTAACACCCCACTTGCTCAGAACCTTTTCCCCTTCCAGCATCCCTGCTTTCTAGGCCTGGACATTCTGTCCGGAATCTCCTTCCCTGCTCCTAGCCCTTGGCTGCGGTGGTCCCGGGTCCGCAGCCCCTGCAGGCTCAGCTCAGCCTGGAGTTGGGTGCCAACCCTGGACTGTGTTGACATCGTCCACAAAGGCTGCTCTCTGGAGCCACACGGATCCATTCTGAGCCTTCTTGTTGGTTCCCCAGCCCGAGCCAGGGTAGAGAGTGGCTCAAGCAAGGCGGCTCCTGGAGGGCTTTCTGGAGGAGGCTGCCATTGGCAGCACCTGGTTCCTCAGAGGGCTGCTGTGTCTGGGGAGCGGCCCGTGTTGGCGCTCCCTCTCCTCAGACCTGGACAGCTGCTCCCCAGGTCCTCAGGTCAGCCTGGCTGAGCGCAGGAGCAGCGTCTTTACCAAGGCTGCACGGGGCTCCTGTCTACCTTCCCTCTTTGAAGCAGGATTCCGCTCTCCTTGGCTCAGTGTCCAGGTTCATTTCTTTCTCCCCCCCCCCTTTTTTCTTGTACTGGGGGTTAAACCCAGGGGCATTCTGCCTCTGAGCTACACCCCAGCCCAATTTTTTATTCTTTATTTTGAAACAGGGTCTCACTGAGCTGCAGAGGGCCTCACTAAGTAGCTGAGGCTGGGTGAGATCTTGGGATCCTCCTGTCTCAGCCTCCCAAGTACTGGGATTACGAATATGCACCACCTGCACCACCGCACCCAGCTTCCCAGGCCTTTTTTATTTTGGAATCGCCTCTCCATAAGTTGCTGAGGGTCCTGCTAACTTGCTGAGGCTCCTCCTGTCTCAGCCTCCCAAGCACTGGGATTAGAGGCATGTGCCACCACTGGCTCCTTCCCTTCCAGGGGAGTTAGTTTCTGCTGAGACTGCCCCTTCCCTGGGTCACTCCAGCGCAGGGGCTGTCACCCCCCTTCTCTCATCAAGGAAACGGCAGCCATGACTGAGAAATGAGGCTCCAGTGTGCGTGCATGTGTGCACCCGTGTGAACACGAGTACGCGTGTCTGCACGTGCCTGCGGCACCTTCTGTTGTGCGCAGCAACAAGAAAGTGCCGGCTGTCCTGGGCCCACCCTGGACCCCGACCGCCTTCCGCGGCCTGGCCTGCGCTTCCTGGGCGCTCCCGAGCGCCACTTGGTGGCAATGGCTTGTACTGCGCAGGCCTGCTCGGAACCAGAGATTAGAAATGAGGCAAATTTGAGTGGTATTTAAGAAGGGGTGAAAGAATTGCTTCACATTTTGCACATAAGGCAAGACCTGCTCAAACTGCACACAGGCTGGAGCCTCGGGGGTCCCTTTTGGGGCGGGTATCCCCCTGTTCCACACCTGGACCGGCTTCCTGGCTCCCACATGGCCTGCTGCTGGCCAGCCCCAGGGGGTGGAAGCTGCCGGAGCCCCTTGGGGCTTCATGGGAAGCCAGTCCTCATTCTCTGCAGCTGGGCAGTCAGCAAAGAAGAGACTTTGTGTACTTGTTAACAAGGTCTCCTCTCGGGGTGCTGCTGGGGCTGCGAGTCACCTAAAGCTGCGTTTAGCTTATGGGCCGGTCCCTTCCTGCCCTCTGCTCTCTGCACCCTGACCGGGAAGCTCAGAGGGGCCGCTGCTTCCTGGAGCCCCTCCTCGAGGCCACCGTGGGCCTCCGGGTGGACCTGCCCTTCCAGCTCTGCAGCTCTGCACTGAGGGGTCCTGGAGAGACTCCTCGGGACCCGGCACAGAACAAGGTGTCTCAGGCACCCTGCTCACCAACGAGCACTTGGGGCATCCCCTGGACCTCGGGCTGTGGCTGGGAAGACGGCCCTGTGATTGCTGGTGTCCATAGAGGGCTGGCCGCAGTGCTGGGGTGCTATGACTTGTCTCCCGTCACTGGAAAGGAGAGGACGGGGCTGGTGGCATCTGTCCTCGGGATCCAGCATGCCCGTTGTGGGAGGGCTGAGCCAGGGGCACGAGGGATCTCTCGGGGAATGTAAGTGCTGGATGGCCAAGGGGCACTGGCATGCCTGTGCCTGCCTGCCTCCCCCCCGTCGCGCGCTCTCTCTCTCCTCTCTCTCTCTCTCTTCTCTCTCTCTTCTCTCTCTCTCTCTCTCTCTCTCTCTCTCTCTCTCTCTCTCTCTCTCTCTCTCTCTCTCTCTCTCTCTCTCTCTCTCTCTCTCTCTCTCTCTCTCTCTCTCTTTTTCTTTCTTTCTCTCTCTCTCTTCATACTGGGGACCAAACCCAGGGACATTCTACTTCCAAGCTACCCCCAAGCCCTTTCTTTTTACCTTATTTTCATTTTTTGTGTGTGTATGTGGTCCTGGGGATGGAATCCAGGGGTGTTCTACCTCCAAGCTATACCCCCAGCCCGATTTTTTTTCCTTTATTTTGAAACAGGGCCTAAGTTGCAGAGGGCCTCACTAAATAGCTGAGGCTGGCTGTGAACCTGCGATCCTCCTGTCTCAGCCTCCCAAGTACTGGGTTTAAAGGCGTGCACCCCACGCCTGGCCATTCTATTTATTTAAAGCAGGGTCTTGCTAGGTTGCTGAGGCTGGCCTCGAAGCCGCGGTCCTCCTGTCTCAGCCTCCCGTGGACTGGGCTTACAGGCGTGCATCCCCACTCCTCACTTGCACCTTTGGCTCCCTTCCAGCTGAGCAGTTCCCGCTCCCCGCAGAGCCTGGCATGGCCTCCTTGAATTGGCCATGGGGGCAGTGAGATTTCATTTATTCACTCACACTCTCAGGATTTCTTTCCTGCTGAGAACTGGGACAACACGAAATGACCTTAAAGAGGTTTTTTGTTATTTTTCAGATTCAAAAACAAAAACAACCAAGCAGCCAGCGGAACTACTTGGTGGTGAAGAGGCAGAGGTTCTGGGATGGAGTGCTTCGGACCCACCTCTCCAGTCCCCCGGGCAGTGTGCTCCCCTCAGGAGAAATGACGCCGACAGTCACCACCTGCCCGCCGCCCCCGGACACAGCGCAGGCCGTGCCTCGCCCGGTGCTCCAGGCCTGCGAGACGGCGTGGCGAGGCGCCCCAGAAGCGGGCTTGTCCAGGTGCTGCCCACGAGGTCAGCGAGTGGCCGTGCTCCGTGGCCTGAGGTTAGGGCTAATGACTAATGGACACTTGGCCCCCAGGGGAGCGTGTCAGAGGTGCAAAGAGGAAAAATAAGCCTTTCATGGTCTGGACCAGGGAGAGAATAAATAGCTGTATTCCCAATCAAGTGGCCGTCTACAGAAGAGGCAGTGACCACCCTCTGGGTCCTTTGGGGTGAAGTGGCAGTCGGCCAGTCTCTTAGCTCTGTTGGGGACGGGCAGGCCCCAGGGCGAGGCCTCCCCAGCCGGCATGAGCTGGGAGTTCTCTGCAGCCATGGCCGGCGCTGGGTGAGGCCTGGGCTCTGGAGTCCTGCCCAAAGACCCTTCTCTGATGAGGGATGAGCAGGCAAGGGCGTCCCAGGTGGGAGGGAGCAGAGCCTCGTGTGGACGCTGGGAGGGTGAGCCAGGGTGGCCGCAGGCCAGCTCCGGGAACAGCGGGCAGCCTCACAGAAGGGCCTGTGCTGGTCCAGTGCTGTGTGACGTGATGCTGAAATACGAAGCCATTCATCCCCTGTGCCTTATCCTTGAGCAACGCTGCCTGTCAGCAGCCTTGTGCCTTCCCTGCCGAGGCCTGAGGGCTCACGTGCCGGCAGGCTGTGATGGCTACCACAGACCCCAGAACATTACTCGGTGTCTTTAGGGTGCCATGGGGTGCTGTGCGGAGCTGTCCCTTGCGCCAGGAACTCTGTTTACCCTCCCTCGGTGGTGGAGGGTCTGAGGGAAACTGACCCCCCGAGAAGCAGCAGGGGTGGGGCCACGGGGTCTTAGCCTCTCCTGAGACAGAAGGGCCAGGCCTGGGCCACAGCAGGCCCAATACAGCAGGCAAGCCTGGACCTCAGGTGATGGTGGATGGGCCAGAACACTCGCAGCCGGAGCTGAGCTCGTGCTGTTCCCAGTGAGAGGCGACTGGTCCTCACAGTCCTCCCCTGGAGCCTCTGACCCCCTCATCTGTCGGCCTAATGTGTGGGTGGCCTGGGAGGCCAAGGCTCACACTGCAGAGATGATGGGGTCCCAACGTGTAGGTGGCCCTGCCTCCCTCCCGCTCCAGCCGGAGAGAGAGGGCTGCACCTGTGCTGGGCTTAATCGTGGGCGCCGATGCCTGTCCCCAGGGGCCGGCAGGGCCTGAAGAAAGACCCTGTGGAATTGCCCTGTCTCAGCGATCTCAGATCTGTCCAGAGTCTCAGGCTGTAAGAACGGCCCCTTATTCAGACGCCCAATCAGAAAGTGTCACACTATTTATGAAGTGTTTAATAATCACGGCACAATCATTGCAGGCAGCAGGTGGAAAGTAGTTTTTAAATAGTACATTTGAATTTGGTCCCTGGCAGGGAAGGAGCAAAACGGGCACCTTCCATGCTGCCTTAGTGCCGGGGTGGGTAGGGCGCTGAGCGGGGGCTGCCCTGGCACCCGTGCTCAGGGCTCCAGAATTGGCCACAGTGAGCAAGCCGCACTCCGCCAGGATGGAGGTTGTCCCTACGCCCAGATAAGAGGCCTCGCTGCCACAGGAGCAGATCCAAGGACGAGGGCCCTGCGCTGGGCTTGGGGCTAAGCAGGACCCTGGGCGGCTGTGTCAGGAATCATTTGGTCACTGTGGTCAAGTAAAATCCCAGTCAAGCCAGGTGCGGTGGTGCACGCTTGTCATTCCAGCATCTGAGAGGCTGAGACAGAAGGATCCCGGTTCGCAGACAGCCTCAGCTACTTAGGGAGGCCCTTTGCAACTCAAGTGAGACCCTGTTTCAAAATAAAGAATAAAAAATAGGGCCGGGGGTGTAGCTGGGAGGTAGAGTGCCCCTGGGTTCCATCCCCAGCATTGCAAAAAAAAAAAAAAAATCACAGAAAAGAAAGGAAGCAGGCTGAGCTGGACAGAGGCTGAAGTGCCCAGTCCCTGGCAAGGCTGTGGACAGGCTGGCGCATAGCAAGCAGGATATGCACCCACACTCCGTGCGCCCTCATCCTCAGAGGAATGGGTTCCTGTCTCCTCTCTCCCGCCAGCAGCTTTGTCTCTGGCCTGCTGTGGAGGAACAGAAGGTCTAATCCACATGGCACTGTGTGGACACGGGCTCTGGAGCCATCCAGGGGCCGCCCTTCCCTGTCACTGTCCCTCCTGCTTCAGAGGGCCCACAATGCAGAGGCGGCTTCCCCAGAGGCCATCTCAAGAGTCCTCGCAGCAGGGCAGAGAGGAGGTCCCAGGACCCAGAGCACCTGTGGGGCTGGTGCTGGCTCCGTGGAGTAGCAGGGCCTCATCCTTGGATCTGCTCTGTGGATCCCTCCGTCTGCGCTTTCTCCCGCCCTGGCCTCCGAGCTCTGAGCCAGGCCCACACCAGCACTGGAGCTGCGCCTTGTCTTTCCAGCCTGGCCAGCTGCTGGGCAATCAGGTTGCCCACAGGGGCTCAATGACAAGAGGGAGGGGGTGAGGCCCCCAGGGAGGACCAACGCTCCAGTGGGACTGGCATTCTCTGGGTCCTCAGAGCCACGGCTGGTCCTGAAGGGCCAGGGCAGAGCCAGTGTGATGACCGTGACCTACGTCCAGCACCTACCTGTTCTCTGATGTTTTCCACATGGGCAAGGTCGAGGGGGTGGGTCAGGGGAGAGCAGAGTAGTTTGTGAGCTTGCCATATCTTACAGCTAATTATTTAATTGCCCTAATTTAAAGTTTTACCAGATTTAGTATCAAAACATAAAAATCTTGTGATTGCAGCAGCAGAAAGTAATAATGTAATTAACTTGTTTAGGTAACATATTAACTCAGCTGATTGCGTGGCATCTAGCCTGCAGGAAAACCAGGCTGGCGAAGGGGCGGCACGTGTCGGAGAACAGGGCACGAGGTCCCGGGGAGGATGGGCCAGCAGCCCTGTCTTCCTGTGCTGCGAGGGAGAAGAGGTGGAGGACATCGGCAGCAGGGCTGGCCGGGATGGAGAGCACGCCGTGGACCTGGAGTGACTGTGGAGTCCAGTGAGCAGAGGAGCCTGGGCCTCCAGCCTGCAAGGGTTGGACATGGAGGAGGAGGGGCCAGGAGCAGGGAGCAGCTGGGAGACCTGGAGGGTTCAGGCGACGGCAAGACAGGGAAGGCATGGGCCTTGTCATTCAGTGCTGAGAAAATAAAGGCTGAGACTGCTACTAGGTCAGGCATCTGATAGCACTCATAATCATGCTCGTCACCCTCATCACCACCACCATCGTCATCACCACCACCATCACCACCATCACTGTTATCATCTCCATCACCATCACCACCATTATCTTTATTAGCAACTCCATCATCTTCATTACCAGTATAATCTCCTTCACATCATCATCTTCATCACTATCACCACCATCACCACTATCACCACCACCATCACCATCACTGTTACCATCTCCATCACCATCACCACCATCATCACCATTACCATCACCACCACCATCACCACCATCACTGTTATCTCCATCACCATCACCACCATCATCACCATCACCATCACCACCACCATCACTGTTATCATCACCATCACCATCACTATCACCACCACCACCATCATCACCATCACCATCACCACCACCACCATTATCTTTATTAGCAACTCCATCATCTTCATTACCAGTATAATCTCCTTCACATCATCATCTTCATCACCATCACCATCATCACCTCACCACCACCATCACCATCATCACTGTTATCATCATCTCCACCACCATCACCACCATCACCATCATCATCACCACCATCACCATCACTATCACCATCATCTCCATCACCACCACCACCACCATCACCATCATCACCATTATCACCATCACCACCATCACTGTTATCATCTCCATTACCATCACCACCATCATTACTATTATCATCTCCATTACCATCATCACCATCACCATCATCATCGCCATCACGATCACCACCATCACCACCATCATCTTTACAAACTAGCGCATATGACAGGGTACCCTAAAATATCATTTCTTGGGGTGCTTACAGAACCCTTGCACTCAAGGATGTGTGTTCACGTGTGAGCATGAGGACCAGGAGAGTGGAAGATGCAGGCCGCACAGGGCTCCACCATCGTGCGCCTCACTGGAGCTTGTGGGCTCCTGGAGGCCAAGCATCTTGGCTGCATTGGTGCTGGCCGTGGGTGCTGAGGTGTTCACTCTGCCCCTTTGGTAAGTCGGTCCAGGTAGCCCAGTGGGCTTTTTATCGGGAAAAGGAGCACCTCTTCGAATCATGGGTACCGAGCGGGGACAAGTAAAGGCTCCGGACCCCTACGCCTCAGACTTGCTTGTAGCAGGCACTCACTCATTATAGAGACTTGCTATTGAGGATCTTGGTTGTCAGAGGACTTCCACAAAGGGTGGCTGTTAGTCCAGTTCTTTTGCAAGGTGCTGGCCTTTATGTACTATGCTTGAATTAATGAGGACAAGCAATTGGGATGGTTTGCTGAAATAGCCACGGTCCACATCAGTGAAGAAATCCTTTGAACCTGAAAGCCACCTGGAGAGACATCTGCCCTGTTTGTTACCTAGGTTGTGGGGATGCCGGTTAACAGCCATCTCTCCACAGAGGGAGCGACCGTGAGGATGGGGCCACCCCAGGCCCCCACACCCTCCAATCCCCCTGCATACCTCTTGGCCCTGCCTCACCACCAGGACCTCCTACCTGAATCACCTGCCGCCCTGGGGACCAGCTCCCAGGTTCCCCTGGCCTGCCGGCATAGGTTGTGCCCACACGGAGTCCAAGGGATCCTCTCAAAATGGCAAGAGCAGGCGCTGCTGGGGTCCCAACCTGGCTCAGCCAGAGGCGTGTCTGCGCAATGGTCCCTCAGTCCTTGCGGGCCTCTGCCCCCATTGGTCCCCTCAAAGTCTCCTTTTGCTGGGGCTCCTGTCTTAGCCTCATCTGGCTCCCAGCTGCTCCCAGTGCCCACCTTTTCAAGAAGCCATCTCTGATCCACTCACCCACAGCACCAAGACAGCACCAGGACAGCCCAGATGCTGGACAGGAGCCCGTCCCTCCTAGATATCCCTGGGCCCCCAGCTTCCTCCACTTTTGCCTTTGCTGTTTCTAGTGCTTCAAACACTCGTGCTTCTCGACAGCAAGAGACCAGTGGGGAACGGATGAGCGGAGTCCTGACACAGGACCGGCCTCGAATGACCTCGCGGGTCACATCCAGGCAGTGGCCACAGGCAACAGAGGTGCAGTCCCAGCACCCAAGGTCAGGGCATGCAGTCACAGGGAGGACCCTGACAGCTCCTCTCCTCTCCCGCCACCATGCCCTGTCGGCCAAACCCAGCAGAGGCAGTGAGCCTGCGAGGCTCCCGGAGCCAGCCTCCCTGAGCCCAGGCAGAAGTCTGAGTGGGCACCGGGACCCTGCCTCTGTCCTGGGCTCTGGGGCCTGCTTCTGCAGGACAGTGCATCGGTCTGGACCTGGACTATGTCCCCTGCCTGTACCCACTAGGGCAGAGAGCAGGGGTCCCTCGAGGGAGAGCAGCTGAGCCTTCGCCCTGGGGGTGCCGTGGGCGCCGGGTCCTCTTGGGGTCCTGCTCTGTTCGAACATGCTGGCATTGCAATTCCTTTCCCAACGTGAGCCTGATTAATTAGCAGTTTCTGAAAACATTCAGGTTTCTGGTAGGCATCGTTTCCACGTAGCCTCGGGTCAGCCTGGGAAACCAGGAGGGCACAGAGGCTGGCAGTGGCTGGGAGCCCTAGCAGCAAAGAGACACTCTTGTCCCTTGAGCATTGGGCAAATTAGGACATTTGGTGCCAAGCTGCCTGGCTAATTAGATTCCCATCAGCTCCGGAGGGACCGGCTGAGGCTGTGTCTAGTTAAAGCAGGGTGAGTGGGGTTTCAGCCTGAACCTTTTGCAGAGACGGGACAGAGGCGGGCTGCCCCAGTGGGCACCGGGGCCCTGCCTGTCCGTCCACTTTCCTTCTGGCCCCTGCCCCCTGCCTCAGAGCTCTTCTCTCCTTTCCTGTCTTCCTCCTGGCCCTGCCTCCCCAGGAGGAAGGAGAAGCGGACCTCCATGGTGCAGCCCAGGGGCCCTACCACCCTCCTAGGACACTCCTGTAGGCCATACGATCCCTACGGGCAACTCCGTCTCACAGCTTGGAGCAAGCACTGAGTCAACTTCCAGACCTGCTCAACCTACTCTGTCCGAAAAAGGCCAGGGAGGCAGAGCCGGGACAAGTGTCCAGCCCTGAGCAGGCGTAGGGCAGCAGGGGCCACAGCACCATGCCCAGCCTGCACACAGAAACTGGGGTCTGCAGCCTTGGCTTGCAAGCTGTGTGTGCTTTGTTGACCTCTGGAAAGGGACCATCCCTTGAGCTCCAGAACTCCCTGGGATCAGACCCAGGGTCTGCGCCCCACAAGGTGCCCACCCCGCCGGGCCTCGGTGCAGGAAATACCCTTGCCCTTCATGGCTGGACTTGCCCAAGTCTAGAGACCTGCCCTTGCCCCTGCTGACCCTTGCAGGCGTCAAAGCTCCACTCCTCATTCAACTCCCGCAGCGTCTTGGCTGCGTCGAGCTGAGCGTGGGGAGGCCCAAGGACAGTCTGTGCCCCGCTGGGGCAGGCCTGAGCCAGGACAGGCTGGGGAGGGGAGGCCAGTCCCTCCGTGCCCCCCAGGTGGCTCTGTTCCGTCCTGGTCAGGCAGGGCCTCCCCCAGCCCCATCTTCCCTGCAAAAGGAAGGGGAATCTGCCAGGTATGGTGGTGCACACCCTTAATTCCAATACTTGGGAAGCTGAGACAGGAGGAGCTCAGGTTTGAGACCAGCCTCATCAACTTAGTGAGGCTCTCTTTCAAAATAATTTTCAAAAGGGATGGGGGTTTCCCTCAAAGGTAAAATACACCTGGGTTCAATACCCAGTTCTCCCTTCCTCCAAAATATTAAAACACTACAAAGGGGAATCTATTTTGTTTGTAAAAAGCTGATTATCATAGATAAATGTATCTAATTAGTCTCATTTGCTGACACACAAGCCTTTAATTGTGAGTTGAATAATTAGACATATCTGCATATGCAAATTACACCATTACACCCTATGTCATCATTGACACGATTCCTCCAGAGACATAATTCTCTATCTCAGGAGAGAATATGATATATTAATTTACAGACAAATAACTTTATTTAGAATCAGCAGCTCTTGTTTACATGAAGTCATACTGGGGAAATGGGGCGATCTTCGCTGAGGAGACATCTGGGCGTTCTACCCTTTGAGGGAGCCCTGTGAGCCTCCTGCTGGGGTGCTCGGAGGCTAGGGACTCCCCGCCCTCTGGGAGCCAACCACAAGCTCAGAGGCCACTGTCCTGATCTCCGTGGGCAGCAGTTCGGGTCCCCTCCTCTCTTCCTGCGGCCCTCCCCGCCCCTCCTGCAGTGGGAAGGGGGCGTGGCCAGAGGCCCGCAGTGGGCGGGAGGGGCGTGGTCACGCGGCCTGCCGCGGGCGGGGGCGTGGCCAGTGGGCTGCAGTGAGCGGGAGGGCGTGGCCACCGGCCTGCAGTAGGCGGGACGGGGCTGCACTCAGAGCTGCCTGGCGGCTCTTCTGGTACAAGCCGAGCCCTGGGCCTGCAGTCCTGGCTTCCAACAGCGCAGTCTGCTCCGGTCCAGCCCACCCCCCCGGAGTAGCTGCCACCCCTCCCCAAGGGTGTCCTGGATCAGCAGTCCCAGGACAAGACTGGGGTGCCCGCCATGGGGCTGGGCTCCTCGGTCTCTGTATGGGGCCTCCTGACTCCTCCGCCAGCCCAGGTGACATCCTCTTTTCCACCATGGGGCTGTGAGGAGGGATAGGGGCCTGCTGACAGTGTCCCTAGCCGGCCCGGCATCTGGCACCAGTTTCTCCTGATACCCAGGTAGCAGGTGGGCCAGCCTTGCCTGAGCCCTGCGGCCATGTGGGCCGCACCGGGGAGAAGGTGAGGAAGGAGGGTGGTGGTGACCCTGCCATGTCACTGTGGTGACCAGCTCTGGAGCTGGCATGACTCACCCCGGCCCAATTCGCCAGCATCCCCCTCCCCTCCGACCCTGGGCCGGCGGCCGGCAGAGGGCAGCAGCCGCCTGGCCGCTGGTGGGAAGGGAGGAGCGGCCCGCCTCGCTGAAGGAGGCCCTACTTTCAGGGTTTGGAGCCCCCCAAGGCCACTGGGGAGAGCAGTTGGAGGGTGGCAGCCATTAGCCCGCATGCCACAGGGCGGGAAGGGGCAGCGCGGGCTGCGCTGGCTTGGGCCTGGCCTTGGGGGCTTTGCCTTTGGCAAGGCTGAGGGGTCGCCTCCCCTCCCAGCCCCAAGGCCCAGCTGCTGTGCCGGGACCAGGCAGCTGCCGGCTCCCACTCACCCTTACTTCATTCACTCACTCACGCGCCAGGGAGGGCCAGACGTCCTTCGGGAAGGGCTCTGAAGACGCGGCCAGCCTCTGCTGAGGGGCTCCTGGCGGGCGCCACCCAGGGCAGTGGCCCCGCGGAGAGGAGACACACCGCTCCTTTGCTCTCTCCAGTGAGGGGACACGTCGGCCTCAAGTTCCATGCTATTGAATTTTTGAAGTTTCTTCCCTTCCACTGCAGTTAACCTGATGTCTTCCTTCCAAGTAAAACAAGATATTCTTGTCTTTTCAGTTCAAGGACTCAATCTGATGAAGAAAGTAAACTGCAAGAAGAGGAAATCCAGCCTGAAAGTGCCGTCAGTGACCTCCCGCATCCAGTGCCCGTTTGCAAGGAAGTCCATGGCTGACGTGCTGACGGCGGTTGCCGTCACGGGCAGGGACTTAGTTCTTTTAGAGCTTTATTAAAACCTGCAACCCCAGTTGAGACACGGGCTGGGGACGTGAGCTGCGTCCCTCCCTGGGGGCTGCAGTTGATGCCACCGCCTGCCCGGGCTGGGCGGATCTGGCGGGCAAGGGGGAGGCCGATGCGGAGACCTCGTTTCCAGAGCAAGGGGCCAGGAGCTCTGAGTGCACACGTGTGCGTGCAGTGGTTCTGTGCACGTGTGGACCTGTCTGTGCACATGCATGCGCAAGCTGTGTGTGTGTGGGTACATGCCTGAGAATATGCACATGTGTACACAAACTCATGCTCTGCCTGTATGCACAGGCTGTGTGTGTGTCTTTACATCCACAGGGCCTGCGCCGTGTGCCCACAGGGCTGAAGGCCAAGCCCTCAGAGCGCATCTTGCTTTTCTGAGGTGGCTGTGGTCAGTGTGGCCGCCCACGGCCTCAGCCTCTCCTTGTTCTCAAGGAAGGCACCTCTGACCCCTGGCTGGGACCTGGGCTCCCCCACTTCAGGATCTCCTCTCCCCGGTAGCGGAGCCCCGCATCACGCCTCTGGGGCTGTGCTGTCCTGACCTTGGCTCCAACAGGACGTGTTACTGATGGAGCACGTCGCCCTGCTTGGCCCCGGGTACAAACTGTAAGAGCACATGGGCGGCCCCGTGTGCCAGCCCAGATGCCCTCTGCAGCGCAGATGCCAGCGGAGGATGCTGGACCCTCAAGGGCCTGTGCTCGCTCCTTGCCCTGCCCGTGCTCCCGCCTCAGCAGCTGGCCCTGCCCCTCTCGCTCTGAGCTTTTGGGGTCTCTTTCCCTGCCCCTCATCATGCCCTAAGGACCCGCAGCCCCCGCTCCTGCCTGGCGACCAGCGGAAAATGGGATATAGGCACCGAGCTCTCCAATCCGTAGGCGAATATGCTTTTCTTCCTCCAGGCTGGGACCGCCAGGTATGTGGGGCCACAGTGTGAGCATTCTGCCTGGGGACGTGGCCCTTTCTTTTTCTTATTTATGGACCCCAGGGGCATTCTACCTCCAAGCTACACTCCCCCCCCCGCCCTATTTTTTATTCTTTATTTTGACCCAGGGTCTCACTGTGTTGCAAAGGGCCTCACTAAGTAGCTGAGGCTGGCTGTGAACCGCGAGCCTCCGGTCTCAGCCTCCCGAATGCTGAGATGACCAGCGTGCCCACCGCGCCCGGCTCCTGCTCCTTCCTGTTCCGTGTCTGGTGGTTGGGACGTGGGGTCCTGGGCTTTGAGGGCTCATCCCCTCTGCGCGGGGTCCACAGGACAACCCTGGCTATGCTTCAGTAGATGCCGTCTTCTGTGGGGCTCAGGGTGGGGACGGTCACCCACACCCTGACCCTTCACCAGGCCTGTCGCAGGCCGAGCAGGGGAGACCTTGCTGCTCCCACATGACCTTGCGTCTGTTCTCGGGCTTCTGAGCTTCTCAGGGACGCTGTGTGATTGAGCAGCTCGGGAGCCCTCGCGGGGCACGCTGGTGGCAGAGCGGGTGCCTGCTGCTGCTGCCAAGCCTTGCCTTCAGCCGGGCAGGCCCAGGGCAGAAGGGCAGGAGAGACCAGAGCGCAGGGCTCATTCGTGGCGCTGTGCCCGTGGCGCTGGGCCTGGGTCGTGACTGGGCAGAGCCCAGCTCGGGCTTAGGCCTTGCTAGGCTTTGCGCGTGGACAGGGTGGCCCCTTCCTGAGGCCGTCTGAGCCCCCAGCAGTATGGATGCTGCCGGGTGGCAAGCCCTACAGGCCACGTTCCCAGGGCCTAGAACAGCTGCTGCTGAAGGCTTTTCTGCTGTCTCAGGTGACGTAACACCTCTCAGCATCCAGGCGGCTCCCAGCTACATTTTTTGCTCAGCCTGGATAACGGCTGATTCGGTGCTGTTTTCAAGCATGGAGCGAGAGGTCAGGCGCGCTTGATGTCTTCCCGGCTGGCTCCTCTGCATCGCATAACTGCGTCTCCTGCTCTGCTGATGCCGGCACTGCCCGGCGCTGCCTTTCTATTTTGGGCACAGATGGAGGGTTCCTTTGTCTCACTGGAACTCGGAAGCTGGGATGTACTTTGGGGCAGGAAAGGCTTCCATCTCATCTGCCTGGGATCTTGTGGGCAAAGCATGACTGGAATTTAAAGATTTCCAGAGTGCACAGAAGACATCAGTGGACAATTTGGCTTCAGCCGTCCTGGGGATCGCAGGGCCCAGGTAGCCAGCCACAAGTTGTCCTGTGAGTAGGAAATGCTTGCAGCCAGCTGTGGGGCCACTGGCACGCCCTGGGCAGCCTTCTCAGCCGGCCAAGCTGGTCTTCCCTACAGTCTGCCCGCTGGTCCTGAGCCCGCCTGGTCAGGCTGCCCCTGTGCTGCCGTGGGTCACAGGAGCCTGCCCAGCTGGGTCACTCAGCCCGTTGTGGTTCTTGGATGCCCAGGCGATGGTCTCCAGCTGGCTCGGGCGAGTCCCAGGATGCATACCCCGAGCTCGCTACACGCAGAGGAGTGGGAGGGTGCTCACACGCAGGCCCTCGCTGGGTTGGGGTGGAAAGACTAAGACTGAGAGGATAAAAGCTGCACGGAGGTGGGGAGGGAATCTGGTTAGGGAAATGCCACTGGAGGAACGGTGGCTCTGAGCAGGGCAGAGCAGGCCGGCTCCTGGCGTGGGGACAGCCATGGCCAGGGGAGGGGTGGGGCTGCGACCCAGGGGCGTCTGACTGTCCTGCCCTGTGGCGGCGCATGCTTGTAATCCCAGCACTTGGGAGGCTGAGACAGGATTGCAGATTTGTGGCCAGCCTTAGCTACTTAGTGAGGCTTTGTTTCAAAATAAAGAATAATAATAAAAAAAGGGCTGGGGGTGTAGATCAGAGGTAAAATGCCCTTGGGTTCAATCCCCAGTACCACACACACACAAAAAAAGTCTTAAACTGTGATCACAGTTTGTAGACAGCCTCAGCTACTACTTAGGCCCTTCGCAACTCAGTGAGGCTCTATTTCAAAATAAAGAATAAAAAATAGGACTGGGGATGTACCTTGGAGGTAAAATGCCCCTGGGTTTCATCCCCAGTACCACAAAACAAACAAACAAACAAACAAACAAACAAACAAACAACCCTGCTGGTCAGAGGCTCATTTAGATGCCTGGCCCAGAGAAAGCCCTGTCCCCAAGGCATGTGGACCGTCACCACTCCTCAGACCATGCGGGAGAGTCCCGGTGGAGGCCAGCCAGCCTCAGTGAGCAGGAGGTGGCAGGTGGGGCCGCGTCCTTGCTGGGCTGCTGGTAGAGCTGATTGTGGCCACCCGCCTCCCCACTCTGCCTGGACAGGGCCGGGCCCTTTGTCCACCAGCCCCTGTAGCTGAGCGTCTCTGGTCTGCTGTCCCCGTGCAGTGTGGGGCTTGGGCCTGAGGCCCTCTCCAAGGTGCTGGCCGCTCGGTCCTGCATTCCTGCTGCGGGCCTTGGCGTGGCCCTGTGTCTCTGGGAGTTCGCCTTCATACTGAGCCTTCTTTCACCCCTCCTCCTTCCCACCTTCTCTTCCTCCCTCGCTCCCTCCATGATAATTCCCCAGAGGAATGAATCGGAGGGAGACCCTTCCTCTGCTCATTCCCTTGAGGAAGCGACAGGGATGTGGCATGTTAGACTTGCTCCTGAGAGTCAGGGTTCAGGTAGTGGGCAGAAGAGATGCCCGCCGGACACCTGCTGATGTAACCCCAAACTCTACCAAGCCGAGAAAGAGGCCGTGTGCTATGGGCACCAAGTTTATGCTGAGGTGTGGAATCTCAGAGGCTAAGTAGTTTCCCTCTTCCCCATTGCACTCAATAAAGAGGTGCTTCATGGAGTAGCCCTCCACACCGTCCGAAGTCAACTCGAGGCCTCTGCATGGGCCTGGAATTTATTCTACTGCCTGGCAGCAGGGCGTGGCATGGCGAGTTTGGCTCTATCATTTGCCATTTGGTGCTCACACTCAGTGGGCATGTGCCTGTGCCATGCCCCATGCTCAGCACCCGGTTGTCAGGACTCTGCTCCCTGGCCCTTTCCTTTGAGAGGGGAAGATGCAGGGTGGGCAACCCAGAGTCGGGCACCGTAGCAGGTGCACGGAGCCCCAGACCTTGCCAGCCAAGCAGACCCCTACGGGGATTAGAGCCAGATGGGTGGCTGGATGGAGAGGGGACAGCCCAGCTCTGCAGACAAGGCTGTGGGCTCTGGGCAGCTTCTGCCTGAGGTGCTGCTGGCTGTACCTTTGAGGTGACCTTGAAAAACAGAGGGTTACACAGCTCAGTTCAAACAGCACTTCTCCGTCTTTTTATCTGTGCAGTGTTATCATATTAAGGACTCGCTGTTGAGCCCTGCGGTCCCTGGGTCAGAGCGAGGGCTGCACAGTGCTTCTCTTCATTGCTACCCAGGCTGGCTTACAGCAGGGCCCATGATGCCCAGGGCCAGTGGGAGGGCACAGAGCTTACAGATCTGAGAGGACAGAGACTGGGGACACTCTCCTGCGCCCTGCAGCACAGTCCCTGGATTCCCACAGTAAATGTCAGCCGACCCCAAGGTCCTGCTCCCTCTGCCCCCCCCAGAGGCCGGGGTGCAGTGCACGGGCCCCTTCTTGGGCCAATTCCAGGGCCTTCCCTAGTGCCATCTCTGCCTCACCTCTTGGATATGAGCCAGGACAGATCCCTGGGCTCAGAGTCACACCAGAAGCGCGGAATACTGGGTCTGAGCCTGGTGGAGCCTGAGCTCAGCAGACATCTGCCCCGGTGCCCAGCCTGTCTCTGCTCCTATGGGATGAATCTAGGGGGAAAATGCTCCCTATCTGCATCCTGAGAGGCTGATCCAGGACTGGCTGGGCCTGACCAGGTCAGCCAGAGCTCCCACCCCATGGAGGCCCCTCCCAGAGCCAGGGGCCTGCCCTTCCTAGCTTCAAACTGCCCCACAATGCCCTGCCTCCCCTGCCCACTCCCGTCCCATCCTGGCCAGATTCCCCTGTGCTGTGTAGATCGCTGTCCTTGCTGGGCACGCAGGGCCTCACCCAGCATCTCCTGCAGGGCTCTTCTCTGCACAGCCCCTGTTAGCTGCTGGGCTTCAGACTGCAGACCCCCGGACACCTGCTGTCCTGGGCAAGCCCTCAGAGCTCCCTCTAGCAGAGCAAGGGGCCAACTGGAAACTTCCAGGCCTGGCGCCTCACCACTCCACCTGCCTGTGAGCGGCCCTGTGCCCCACACCCTGTGCACTCGGACACGCTGACCAAACCCAACATAGCCTACACAGAAGGGGGGCCCTGGGAACTCCGTTCAGGGGTGAGTTGAGGCAGGGCCCCACGGCATGGGGAGGAGGCGGCCCAGGGAGGTAGTCACCAGCAGGGGGAGGGCATGCGCTGGGCGGGGTGGTCGGGAGGACTCAGCTGTAAGCCCAGGCAGGCCCTGCACAAGCCAGAGAGGGACAGGTGGCCGTGGGGAGCGAGGCAGACGCCATGGTGGGTCAGGCAGGCAGGAGCAGATGGCCTGCCCCAGCCCACAAATTTCAAATGCCCCCTTCTCCCAGCAGACAGGGACGCTGGGCAGGGCAGCACGGGAAGGGGCTGCACGGAGCGGGCCTGCGGACGAGGCTGTGGCCTGCAGGAGGAGGTCACAGGAGGAGGTGGGGACCGGTGGGATAGGTGACCGGGAGGCAAGGCTGGCCCAGGGGGCCTCCGAGAGGGCTTACTACGTGGCCAGGGTGAGTCCCGCGGTCAAAACCAGGTCGGTAGAGCGCAGCTCCCCGCCAGCTTGGTGCTCAAGCTGTGGGTATGGAAATCGGGGTTCGTGCTGTCCCCCAAGCACAGCCCTGCACGAGGTTAGAGGGGCCTGGGCCACACTCCTAACCGAGGAGGGCTGGGATGGGGAGGTGAGTCCACACAGGACAGGACCTCTGGCCAGGGTGCTAAGAGGAAGGGCCCAGGGGAAGCTGCCACAGCCACAATCCTTTCTCCAAACAGGAATCAGAGAGAATTCAGATGCTGTGATTTCTCTGATAAACGTCAAAATATGTAAATATCAAACCCTCTTTCTTCAGTCACTAAAACAAATGGAAAACACATTTATTAGCATAGAGATGAGTTTAATCAAATCAGCCTACAAATTAGCCACAGGAAATGTAATGAGCTGGAATTAATTAGCAGCATAATGGTAATATTACGTCGCTCTGGTGACTACTTCAGGACTGTGCTAGCCCCCCCACCCCCAGCCTTGGCCTGCAGCCTGAAGTGGCCACCCCAGGTGGGTGGCCCTGGCCCCCAGGAGCCAGGGCAAGAGGGCTGTGTGTTCTGGGGACCGGGCTGCGATCCCCGGGGACTCAGGCCTCCCTCTAGGGCCACTTGCGTGGGGCCCAGGGATAGGGGCTGAGGTCCTGGGTGTCATGAGGTGCTGGCTTGTGCAGATGTTGGGGAAGGGGCCAGTGCGGGGCAGCCGCCCTGCCCTGAGAAGGGTCTTCTGTGCAGAGGGCTCAGCCCCATTCCAGCTCACTGTGGCATTCAGTGACATGCAGCCTTCTGGGCTGGAAGGATCCCTGGTTAGGATCCCACATGACTGCCCCCCCCCACCCCGGGGAAGGCACAGGCCCCGGCCTCCTGCTCAGAGACCTAAGTCTCAGTTTCAGCAGGAGCAAGCCAGCTACATCATGGGGTCCTCTGTCCACTTGTGAAGTGGGAGAAGGGCTGCTAAACTGCCCCCAGGACTTGCCCACTACCCTCCAGCCTGGCCGGGCATCTGGGTCCCTCCTAGGGGAGACATGGCTCTCGGGGGCCTGCTCAGCTCCGCTCACCAGTGGGCAGCGCTGGCCTCGTGCTCACCTTGCCAACCCTTCCACAGCTCTGAGGCCCGGCAGGGAGAGGCCACGGCTGGGCTGACCAGCAGCTGGGTGCCACCCCAGGAACAGGCAGGACTTGGGCCCGCAGAGGAGAACTGGCCTCTCACCTCACGCGAGTTGCCTGGAGCAGCTGTCCCCAAGTGCAGGAAGGAGAGGGCCCTTTCAGAGTCTCCACACCCATGGGCCAGGCTGAGCTTCTATGAGGTGGACCCCAAGAGGGTGGAGTGCTGCCAGACTGCAGACACGCAGAGCACACAGGGCAGAGCCTCCGCCGCCCTGAGCTCCATAATGGGGATCGCAGGAGGGAGGAGCCACAGGAGGGGCGGGGCCTGCAGGAGGGGAAGGACAATCGGGTGGGAGGAGCCTGCATGGGGGAGGAGCCACAGGAGGGGAGAGCTTCCAGGAGGAGAGGAGCCACCAGAGGGAAGGGGCCACAGAAGGGGAGGAGCTTCCAGGAGGGGCGGGGCCTGCAGGAGGGGAGGGGCTCCCAGGAGGGGAGGAGCCACTGGGGAGGGGCCACAGGAAGGGAGGAGCTTCCAGGAGAGAGGGGCCTGCAGAAGGGCAGGACCTTGCAGGAGGGGAGGAGCAGCACCCTGGGACAGGGAGCACAGGTGATGGGCAAGGGGAGGCTAGGCTGCTGGACCAATGGGCACATGGAGGGCAGCAGAAGTCGTGGCCAGGACTTTGGGATCCACCTGAGGGCAGGCTAGAGGCCTGGACGCCAGGTATTGCCTTTGGCTGCAAGTCACAGTGAGGCTGTCTTGGAGTGGGACTGGAGGAGGCTGAGCACCCTGGGAAGCCTCTCCTGATATTTGGAAGGCTTTGCGGTGGACTGAGCAACGGGAGGCAGCAGAGCCTGGAGGCCTGGGAAGCTGCGGGTCGTGAGGTCTGTGGTTCGCGTGGGGACCATCCAGCCTCCCTGGCTGAGCCCATCGCAGCGGCCCCAGCAGCCTGACCCGGCTCCTGGACTCAGGCTGAGGCTGCGTCCAGAGGGGCAGGCTCAGGAGGAGCGAGGTCTCAGACCTCAGTGAGACGTGAAGGCGTCTACAGGCAGTGGCTGGCTGCGGAGGAAACAAGACTGCAGACGTGACCTGAGGCCGGATTGCTGACGCACCCACCAGAGGATGGCAGGTGGAGGGCTCTTGGGGCAGAGCTCAAGAGCCCCCTCGGCCCCTCTCAGGCCCGTGGATGAGGTGGAGGAGCAGGTGGGTCCATTTTACCCCACTGCGGGGACAGCACCCTACGAGGAGGTGTCGTGTGTGTGCTATACCTTTAGGCCCTGAGCTCTGCCCTAGACAGCCCAGGTCAGAGCTCCTCTGCCTGGCCCAGGGAGTCACGGCGTGGAGAGCTTGCCCCAGTGGGTGGACAGAACTGGCTGTGTGGTCCTCTTGCCACAACCAATGAGTGTGTCTGGGGCTAGGGCCTTTGACACCGTCAGCAGCCCCTGCCGGTGAAGGGGCTGTGCCCCCGGGCACGCCTGGCCCTTCCCTGTGGGCTGCCTGGCAGGAGCCGGGGCTTCAGCCCCTGCTATCCTCTGCAGACACCCATTTCTTCCAAGCCAGGGATTTTATGACTCTAAGGATTAGAAGCTGTTACCCTGAGCCACCCTGGAGCACTCCCCATTCTGATTTCATGGTAAGCTTCACTAACAAACTGCTTAAAATGTGCACTAATTGTGTTTATTGTATTCCTTAATTATCATAGGTATCATTAAGAATGTGGCATCCCCTGGGAACCTCGGGGCCTCAGCCTCTCTGCCCTGTGTGTGTCTGAGGGTCTGTCTACATGTGTGTATGTGTATTTATATCTGTGTATTTGTGTCTGTGTGTCTGTGCGTCTGTCTACATGTGTGTATGTGTATTTCTGTCTATGTATTTGTGTCTGTGTGTCTGTCTCTGTGTCTCTATGTCTGCATGTATTTGTGTGTCTGTCTGTGCCTGTGTCTCTGTCTCCATGTGTCTGTGTCTCTGTGTATGTGACTCTGTGTGTGTGTCTATGCCTGTGTGTCTGTGTGTCTCCACGTGTGTCTGTGTGTCTCTACATGTGTGTCTGGGTGTCTCCATGCGTGTGTGTGATTTAGCCACTGGGGAATTCTAAGAGGTCAAGGGCACTCACCCCGGATATAAAAGCAGGAAGTGATTTTTGGGAATCTGGCTTGCAGGTTGTCTGTTCTGGCTCTTGGTGCATTGCCTACTCAAGGTGTTGGGAAACTCCCCTGCAGCCAGGAAGGGGGCAGGAGAGGCATTACCTGCAGGTGCATGCAGGAGGGGAGGCCCGGAGTCCTCCTGCAGACTGGACGGGCGGGTGGCTCTCTGCAGGACTGCCTGCAGAGAGGAGCTGTGTGCAGACTTGAGGCTTCCTGCATGGGCCGCAGACAGAGGGTGGCTTGGCCCCGCCCGCCCCGAGGCAGCTCCCGTTCCGACTGCCCGGCATCGGCTGCCCGGCATTGGCTGCCCTGTGGCTCTGTGTGTGGGAGCTGCTCTTAGATGAGTGTGTCCCCCTACCCTGGGGACCGCTGGAGTCCTGCTGGCCACCTGGGGAAGCCCCTTTGCCGCAGGTGTGCAAGGTCCAGAGCTGCTGGTGAGGTCAGGGGTGCTCGGGCTCCCAGAGATGCTAGGGAACGGGGAGGATGGCATCCCACGTGTAAGCATATGAGGTGTGGGTACCCCAGGAAGAGAGACCCTACCGCTCATTGCCAGAGGAATGAACACTCCTAAGTGCTGGGGTGCATCCAAGGGATGCAGAGGAAGCCTCCTGGGAGTGGTCCTCCACCCTCTGCCTACCTCCTCCTATCCTCCTCCTCCCTCTTCCCTCCTCCTTCTCCCCTCCTCCCTCCTCCTCTCCTTCCTCCTCTCATGTCTGTTCCAGGCTCTTCAATCCCAGAGAGGTGTCAGGGTAGCCCGGGGAAGTCCAGCATGTAGTCAGAAATGTTAGAGCAAAGTTAGGAGATGGGAGCCTGATGGGGAGGGGGGGTATTGGGGCGGGAATCGTGTCCTGGTGGGCACCCCTGGCAGACAGCGCTGGGGACATGCCCCCTCACCCCTGACACTAGACCCAGCCCTTGCCTGGGCCCTTGGCTTGCAGGCCTGACATGCTGCCCGACACCCGGGACCCAGGGAGACACCGAACATGAGAGAAACGTTGAATTCGATGTGCATTTTAAATGTGCATGAGAGATGGGAAAGAGGACTGCTAATTGCCTAAATTTTTTAATTCAGTCATGCACGCCATTTAAAAAGGCTTTGCCTTTCAGGGAAAAGGAAATTGGTTGCATTTCTTCCTGATGCAATAGAGGGGAGAAGACGGGAGGCCCGGTGTGTCCCCGTCTCGCCCACACCACCCTGTGGCCCGGGCCAAGTGGCTTCAAGGACAGGCTGTGCAGGCGGCTGTGCATGGGGGTTGGGGCAGGGCCAGGAGACCTGTCACTCGGGAGATCTTGTGGGCCTGTAGGACACAGTGAACAGAAGGGGATCCCGAGCTGTCAGTTCAGGGTCACCATGAAGTCCTACCAGCCTGAGCACTGAGCAGCTCCTTAAGAATTCTGCTGAACCCGGTGTGGTAGTGCAGGCCTATAATCCCAGTACTTGGGAGGCTGAGACAGGAAGGTCGCAAGTAGTGAGACTCTCATTAACCTAGCGAGACCTTGTTTTAAAAATAAAATAGGGCTGGGGTATAGCTTGGAGATAGAATGTCCCTGGGTTCCAGCCCCAGTAAAACACACACACACACACACACACACACACACTTCTTTTTTTTTTCTTTTTTTTTTTTAGTGGTACTGGGGGTGGAACCCAGAGGCTTTCTACCTCCAGGTATACTCCCAGAACTATTTTATATTTTATTTGGAAACAGGGTCTCACTAAGTTGCTGAGGGCCTCACTCAGTAGCTGAGGCTGGCTTCGAACCTGCGCGATCCTCCTGTCTCAGCCTCCCAAGCACGGGGATTACAAGCGTGCGCCCCCACGCCCGGCTAAGCACACACACTTCTGTTTGGAATATTTCAGAGCAAACAGTTGACCCCAGATGGAGGGGTGGCGAGGGGATCCGAGAGGGTCGCAGCAGCAGTCTCCTTCCTGAGTCAAGAGCCCCTCAGAGGCCCAAAGCGAATCACTGGACACAGGCCAGAGGGGCGGGAAGGAGGGGCGGATGGAGGGGAGCAGCAGCAGGTTGGTGGGCAGGGCCTCTGGGACGCCGGGGCCAGCCCCGTCCTGGGCACTCCAGTGCCCGCCCCGCGTGTCCCCCACATCCAGCCTGGCTCAGCTCAGCACTCTTTGAAAGCATATTTGTTAAACATAGCATATTGCAAATGATTAGATTTTAACTTCAATGTACTTTGTTAAAAATAGGTTGGCTTTTGCCAAGAGGAGGGCTGTAGGAAGGGGCTTTAAGTGGCTGGTCTTTGGAATGTCAATAGCACAAAATGTTATTAGAGTGATTTTTCATTGTGAATAGGAGCAGTGTAGCCGGGCGTGGTGGCGCACGCTTGTAATCCCAGCATTTGGGAGGCTGAGACCGGAGGATCGCGGTTCAAGGACAGCCTCAGCTTCTACTTAGTGAGGCCCTTTGCAACTCAGTGAGACCCTGTTTCAAAATAAAGAATAAAAAATAGGGCAGGGGGTATAGCTCGGAGGTCGAGTGCCCCTGGGTTCCATCCCCAGACCTGCAAAAAATAAAAATAAAAATAAAAATAAACAGAAGCAGTGTGTAGTGTGGTGGTGTTCTGTGGCGTCCCCGGTGAGATGGGGACGGAGGGGTGGGCCGAGAGGAGGGCAGGGCCTGGGTCCCGGCTGAGGAGAGGTTGGCGGCGAGGGGTTGAGGTCTGAGGGTAGCTGGTGGACAGGACTTGGGGCCAGTTTCGAGGAGCTCTCGGCTGTCCTGTGGTCCCTCGCCAGCCTGCTGGGCTGGCCGCTCACTTCCCGCACAGAAGCTGCAGCGTTTTCCACAAGCCCCCTGCCCCACGCACCACCCTGCCTCCAGAAGACCTGGAGACATGGTTTTTCCAGGAGTGGGGCTTGAACCCAGGGGTACCCCACCATGAGCTGCACCCCAGACCTTTCTATTTCGAGATAGAGTCTCATTAGCTCAAACTTGCTGGGCATGTTGGCACATGCTTGTAATCCTCGTACTTGGGAGGCTGAGACTGGAGGATCGCAGGTTCAAGGACAGTCTTAGCAATTTAGTGAGGCTCTCAGCAACCTAGCGAGACCCTGTTTCCAAATAAAAAATAAAATTGGCTGGGTGTGGTGGCACACTCTTGTAATCCCAGCATTTGGGAGGCTGAGACAGGAGGATCACGGTTCACGAACAGCCTCAGCTACTTAGTGAGGCCCTCCGTAATTTAGTGAGACCCTGTTTTAAAAAATAAAGAATAAAAAGTAGGGCAGGGGGTGTAGCTTGGAGGTTAAATGCCCCTGGGTTCCATCACCAGACCTAAATAAATAAATAAATAAATAAATAGGAATAAAATTGGTCAGGGCATGTAGCTCAGAGGTAAAATGCCTCTGGGTTCAATTCCCAGTACCACCAAACAAATAAACAAAAAACTTGTTTACATTTGCCACCCTTCTGCCTCAGGTCTTGAGTTGCTGGGATTACAGTGTGCCCCTGTGTCCAGCCGAGGCTCTGACTTGGTAGTGCAGTGCTCACAGAGAGGGTGTGTGAGGCTCCTGCCTGGGAGGGGTTGATGCTGCAGAAGGCGGCAGGAATCGCTCTACCAAGGTGTTTGGGGAGAAAGAGGAGTGCAGAGGGCCACAGCCTAGATCAAAGGTCCGGGGGCAATGCGGGGCAAGGCTGTGGGGCCGCTGTACACCAAGTGTCCACACTGACCCTCACTGGCGTCTCAGCCCCGAGTGCGAGTGAGGCCCCGGTCCCAGGAGGCTTCGGGTGAGTGCTAAGGGGGCCTGAGAGCAGGGCCCAGCTGAGACTGACAGCTGCGGATGTGAGCGTGCCCATGTGTGCATTACAGTGTGCACAGAGACTTGTGAGACATTGTGTGCATGTTACGCTGTGTGCAAGATATCTGTGAGTGTGTGTGCAGGAGTGTCCCCGTGTGTGCAAACCTGTGAGCATGTGCATGTGTGTTACAGTGTGTGCAAGAGACCCATGAGCACGTGTATGTGTGTTATAGCGTGTGCAAGAGACCTCTGAGTGTGCATGTGTGTTATAGCGTGTGCAAGAGACCTGAGTGTACATGTGTTACAGTGTGTACAGAGACCTGTGAGCACGTGCACGTGTGTCATAGTGTGTGCAAGTGTGTGTTGCACTTGTGTGTGGACATGGATTACGGCGTGCCGTGTGCACACGTGGGATGGGGTGGCGCCCACGCTCCTTGGGCGGCAGCCATATCTCTCGCGGCCGAGGGCCGGGTCGGTGTGCTGGGGTCACAGGCAGCGCGGTACCTGTGGGTCCCGGGTCCCACTGTGTCTGCGAGCCGCTGGTCCCCATGGTGGCTCACGCTGCCTGGCCACCGGTGTTCTCGCCCTCTCTCTTCTGTAGCATCTTGTGCTGCAGCTGACAATTAATGTTCGAAAGAACATGAAACGGGAAGAAATTACAGCAATTTATCAACTGAAATTATAGGTGTAGACACATGTCAGCAGTGGAAACAATTTCTATCAAAATTAAAGTATTTAGAGATTTTCCTCGTTTCAAATTATGCAGATCCCATTTGCTGAGGTGCAGTAGCAGGGTGGTTTTAATTGCAGGATTACCCAGCAAGGCCGCCCGGCGTGGCTGCCACTCAGGGCCCTCACTCCGGTGGCCCCCGGTCCTCAGCTCGGGAGTGCTGGGAGACCCTGGTCTGTGACGAGCACCCTCGGCTCACAGTATCTGCAGAGCTGCTGGACGGACCAGAGGCCTGCAGCGTCTGGATGGCCCTGGACACAGCACAGGGGCTCCCCTCCGGGGACAAGCTGAAGGACAGGAACTGAAGCTCAGGTGCCACGGGGCATGTTGGCAGGGGCAGCGTCTGCCACCCCAATTCCTGCCCTGCTCTGCCCTGCCCCTCAGCCCTGCAGGGGGGGAGGCCACAGTTCTCTGAGTAGCCCTCCCCCCAGCTGCCGGGCTCAACATGCAGCTGAGAGCCAGGTGCCCCACAAGTTAGGGCAGGTCTGTCTCATATTGGACAGCTCACATGCCAGCCGCCCAGCACTCAAAGATTCCTCTAAAAGCAATGACTAATGAAACAAAAACTGCTCTAGAAAATAAGCTCGTGTGTGTGTGTGTGTGTGTGTGTGTGTGTGTGTGTGTGTGTGTTGCTGGGGGTGGAACTCAGGGGCTTTTCTACCTCTGGGCTATACTCCCAGACCTATTTTGTATTTTATTTGGAAACAGGGTCTCACTAGGTTGCTGAGAGCTTCATTAGCTGAGGCTGGCTTCGAACCTGCACAATCCTCCTGTCTCAGCCTCCCAAGTACTAGGATTATAAGCATGTAATCTTGTAATCTTATGAGCTCTATTTTTTTATTTTTATTTTTTTGGTGGTACTGGGGATGGAACCCAGGGGCCTTCTACCTCCAGGCTACACTCCTAGACCTATTTTATATTTTATTTGAAAACAGGGTCTCTTAAGCCAGCTCAGGCTGGCTACGAACCTGTAAAATCCTTCTGTCTCAGCCTCCCAAGCGCGGGGATTACAAGCCTGCGCCACCACGCCTGGCTATCAGCTCTATTTTTTTTAAAAGAAACTTAGGAACTTATTGTAATGAGTGAGCTGCAGTTTGGAGGTGAACTTCCACATCTGTTTCCAGTGTGTCTTTCTTTTCTCTTTCTTCTCTAGCAGATAAAGCAAGTGGTCAGGATCGCCTTTGAGGCAGCTTTGTTTAGGGTGGCTGGGGCGTTGGAGCTGCAGCAGTGGTACTTGGCACCATGCAGTAGCTTTCTGGTCACAGTCTAGCTGTCACAGCATCGGTTCTCAAGGGCGTAAGTGGGTCTTGACCATCAGCACTGGGATGGGACCGGGCAGGCGCTGGCCGTCTCAGGGGCATCTGGGCGGCAGAGCTGGGACCCAGGGCTTGGACCCTGTGCCTTCGAAGGCAGCATGCCCTGTGCTTAGCGTGGAATCTGAGAACCGCATCTCGGCTGGGGGCCCTGACACACATTTTGAGCATGAGTCGTTTATATGGGGTGACCCGAGGAAATCGGTGGGGCTGTGGGGACGGAGGCGGAGGGGGCCGGGCCCTTACAAATCCATGGGGACCTCCAGTGACCTGAAGCCAGCCTGTGCCCTGACCCCACCATCCCCCAGTGGGCTGGGCTGCTCTAGGTCCCGGGCAGACACACGGAGGGGCCGTGGGTGTCAGCAGGGTCTCAGGGCAGCGTGGCGGGGTGGGGTGGTGGCAGCATCTGCTCCACCTGGATGTAAAGCAACCATGACATTTCCCAGACTCACGGTGTCCGAGGCACCTTTACCCACCCACAAGGGCACCTCACCAGGAGGGGACGGCCTCGCGTTTCCCTGGCGAGCCCATGTGCACCCCAGCACGTGCTGGGTCGGTCCGCACCGCCGGGAGTCTCGACCTTTCTTTCCCAGTGCACATGACCTGTGTCCTGCGGCAGAAGAGGAGAGGTCACTGCCCTGACCCGGGTGGGGGCAAGCTGCCTGTCCTGGAGCCAGGGAGATCTCGGGGAGGAGCCAGTGGGCTGCTTTGGTTTTGCACGTTATCGTGAATGCTCTGAGGGTCAGGGAGCCCTGATCCCTACACACGTGTGCGTTGCACCACGGATGTGTACACACATGGACACCACATATGGGCAAGCACACATGTGCTCACACAGATGTGCAAGTGGGCACACAGAGACTCAGACATATACACATGCAAGCGTGTCCACATGCATGTGCACACAGTGTGTGTGTTTGATCTGACCAGTAGGCAGTCATGTGGTTAGGGGTTTACAAATCAGCATACTTGCACTGGCTCCGAGACTCCCCAGGACTCGGTTTTCCTATCTGTAAAATGGGGCAGGGTGATGGCTTTTTGTGTATGTGTGGTATGGGAGATTGAACCCAGAGGCATTCTATCTCTGAGCTAAACCCCCAAGCCCGATTTTATTTTTAATTTTTTTGAAGTACTGGGGATGTAATTCAGCGGCATTCCACCTCTGAGCTACACCCCCAGCCCTATTTTTATTCTTTATTTTAAAACAGGGTCTCATTGAGTTAGTTGCCAAGGGCCTCACTAAGTAGCTGGAACTGTCTGCGAACCCAGATCCTCCTGTCTCAGCCTCCCGAATGCTGGGATTACAGGCATGCACCACCATGCACGACTTTATTTTTTAATTTTGAAGCGGGGTCTCACTAAGTTGCTTGGGCTGGCTTTGAACCTACGACTCTCCTGTCTCGGCCTCCCAAGTGCTGGGGTCACTGCCCGGGACGATGGTTCTCGCTCAGCCTGCCACCCAGGTAGCTGGCGGGAGATGAAGTGAGGTGACCAGCCGAGAGCGCAGCGCGAGGCCCAGGTGCGAACAGCGGCTGCAAATGGCAGCAGGCAGCCAACACTGCCACGGCCTCCGGGACAGGCTCGCCCCGCCAGGCAGAGGCCTGGCTCCTCCCGGGTCCAGGGAGTCCCATGAATAGGAAACCAAGCAGCACCTAGCACTCCTTCTCCCCGTGGCTTTGGTGAATGCTAAACAGGCAAAGCCTTCAAGGCGGCCTCAGCTCGATTCCCTGCTCCTGCGGGAGACCTTCCCAGCACTGATCCCAGCCCAGTCCTCCCCGCGCAGCAGGCTTCCCACCTGGCTCCCATGGCCCATGGACTCAGCCTCCCGGGATAACACGAGTGATCTCTCCCACCAGACTGTGAGCTCCCTGCGGGTGGGGCCAAGATCGGGGGCTTTAGTTCTTATTGTTGTGTTTCCACTTATATCCTCCATGGAACCCAGACTCCCATAGCACCCCGGCTCCCAGCCCTTCACCCTCTACCTCTCTTCACCACATACGATGAAACCATGGCTCGCAGAACCCTAGAGTCGGGGGAAATCTGCACAGTCCTGCTGGCTCATCGCACGGAACCCATTGCCCCTGAGCATACCAGTAAGGGGGGCGCTGAATGGCCAGGATCCCAGGACCCCAAAGGGCCGCAGCCCTGCTCCCCGGGGGCTGCGAGGCCGGGCCAGGTCGAGGAAGGCAGAGCCCGAGATGCGCTCAGCACCCTGGACAGCAGCACCCTGCGCCTCTGCCTCCTCCCGCCCCAGGGTTGGGCTTGCTGTTCTGGGGGTTATCTGGGATTATGGATGGGGTGGATCACACAAATCCATGAAGGGCGTAGTTTTCTGGGGCCAGAGTGTCTGTTGTGTCCACTCAAAACAGCACCTGGCCCCGCACAGCGGTGACTCCCACTCTACCCAGCTGCTCGGCTGTGTGGTTGGCCAGAGCCTCCCAGCTGGGACTTTGAGGATACTCATGTCTAGCCTGTTCTGTGTAGCTGGCTTATCTCCATCCTTTCTGATACCTCCCAAGCCAGAGCCCCATCTGTGCCTGCGTTCCCACAGCCCTCCCCCCGAGCCCGCGTGAGGCCGGCTTCCTCGACACTATGGCCCTATGGCCTGCACCAGCTGACGGTCCGACCTTCATGGGCACTCCAGCCCTCATTGTGGGGGTAAAACATTTGCTCCTCCCACCCCCAGTGTCCTGAGAAGCTCTAAGGTAGAGGCAGAAGGCACTGCGCTGCAGCCCTTGTCTGCTGCCCATGGAATGCCTGCCAGGCTGACCTTGACCAGCGGGTTACTCAGTGACTTATCGAGGTTCCCACAGTCCACAGGGGGTAGTGTCACCCTCATCTCATCAGGAAGGCTGAGGCCAGAAGGTTCGTCTCCCTGAGGTCTAGTCTGAGTCCTGTGACCTTGCCCCACCCCAGAGCCATCATCTCTGTAGGGTGGACCACCCTGGTCACCCCACCCCCCAGCTAATGCCACCCTCACAGCTGGGAGCTGCCAGCCATGTGGTAGAGTGGGTCAGGAACACCAAGGGAGTCCCTCCCGCCAGGCGTGGGCAGAGTCGCTGTCACCCACTGAAGCCTCGGCAGAGCCGGCCTGCCGCTGTCCCAAGGCAAAGGCCTCCATCAATCTCTCGCTCGGCAAAACACAATCAATACGCCGCAGAGACCGACACGTGACCGCAAAGCCGCTCTGCCATTAAATCCGTAATTGCCAAGAATTAATTTGCTAATTGCATGCAACTAATCTGCGTCCTTTGTTTTATATCAATTAAGGGACTCATTTTACAAAAGCGATCTTCCTGGTGGCTCCTCCCTGGCCGACCAAGCCGGCCAGAGCTAACGAGACAGGCCGCCCTTCAGCAACCTCGCTACGGCAGCTCTCTCTGGCAGCAGGAGCAGCAGGGAAGGCCTGGTCAAGTGGCTGGCCAGGGCAACTGGCCTGGAGTGGCCATCAGAGCCCTGGGCTGGCAGACTCCAGGTGGCTGACCAGGGCAACTCCCTGGGCTGGGAGCAGGTGCCCATGGGTGGCCACCGGAACCCTGGGTTGGCAGGACACTCCATTCTGCCAGCACAGGGACTCGGGTGGGTGGGTGGGCACAGGGGTCTCCACTGGGAGTTTCCAAAGACCAGGCAAGGCCTTAGACTAGGATGTCCACACCCCAGCAAGCCAGGTGGCCTTCACGCGGGTCTTCTCGCCCACTGTGGAGGGAGGGAGATGTCTAAGAATAGAGAAGGTATAGGTAGCCACCCCAGCCAGGCCTGCTGCCCAAAGGCCTGGCCACCCACAAACTCCGCTAAGCCCCCATTCTGTAGCATACCCAGCTTCTTCCCTCCTCAGGACCAAGGCCCTTCCCCTGGACCCCCTGAGCAGACCTGATGCCAAAACCTCTGGGAGGTTTCCGGGAACTCGGGAACCATTGTGCGGGGATTTTGGCTGCATGGAACACATCTTTGCACCTTGGTATGACATCTACTGTGTGAACAGAGACCCCAAAAGCTGGGTGTGGTGGCACAGGCTTGTAATCCCAGTACTTGGGAGGCTGAGACAGGAGGATCACAGGTTCGCGGACAGCCTCAGCTATTCCGTGAGGCCCTCTGCAACTTAGTGAAGCCCTGTTTAGGATAAAGAATAAAACAGGGCTGGGGGTGTAGCTCGGAGGTTGAATGCCTCTGGGTTCAATCCCCAGTATCACAAAGAAGAGAAGAGGCTCCGCAACATGCACCCAAACCCAGTCGTGTCTCCACCAACGGTGCCCCAAATATACCCATTTGGAGTGACAAATCTCCCCCATCTCTGGGACTCCTTGAGCAGGTGGGCAGGCGTCCACCATGCAAGAGCAGACAAGACAGAGGCACGGACGCGGTGAGCAGTCCAGGCTTTGAGCAGGACGGTCTGATGGCCTCCTCATGGGGCCACACAGACCCTTGCTCCAAGCCCACAGGGCTCTGAGCATCTGCTGCCGTCAGGCAGAGCGCCCCATCAGGCAGTGCGCCCCATGCTCTGGCCTCCGGAGCTGGCTCCCTCCCTGCTGCCCGCCACCCTGCCCTCACTTCCGGGAAGGGGGGCAGGAGAGGAGAGCTGAGCTGGGGAGGCCGGGCTCTGGAGCTGAGGGTGGAGAACTCTCTCCTCCAGGCCTTAGTCATGCGGCCTCATGCTGGCCTGGTCTCTGGGACCACCATCAGCAGGACTTGGCAGCTCAGTAAACCTAAGCCTTGCGGGAGGGAGAGGCACCATCCTGAGCCTCCATCTGGATGCTCCCCAGGCTTCCCCGTGGGTCTTTATTCTGCAAAAGCCCTTGTTTTCCCTGAGCTCTGGAGGCAGCAAGGGGACCAGGTTGCCAGAGGGCGAGGTGTCGGAAAAGTCGCTTTGCAAACTGGCTTCTGGACAGGCTTCCCTCACCTTGTCAGCAGAAGAAAGGTCCCGGAGGCTCTCATAGGACAGAGCTGGCCATGGCCAGCAAGGCTTCCCCTGGCCAGGGTGTGGGGTGCACTTTCTTTGGACCCTGCCTCACCGCCGGCAGGGACCTGGTCTCCTGGTTCAATCCTTATGCCGAGAGCTGCCTGGCTGCATCTGTCCTGAGACGGGTGGTATGCTCCATGCCCTGGACAGACAACCTCGGCTGCCCAGTCCTGGGGTCCTCCCAGCCTCAGCTCAGAGTCCAGAGAAAGCCGTAGAGGCCTGTCTCTAGGGAGTGGCACCCTTTGCCAGACAAATTAGCAGGGTGAATGAGTCTGCAACTATTGCCTGCCTTCCTGGGTGTGGTTCCCAGGATAGGGAGAGGATTCTCCGGCAGGAAGGGGATTCAGTCATTACCTCCTCACCCGGCCTTTCTGCTCCTGGGAAGTTCTGCAGTTCTCAGAGGGTGAGGTAGGATGTCACTGGAAACTTAAACCATTACAACTTTTTTTTTTGGGGGGGGTTACTGTTTGCCCTATTTACACACATTTATATATTAACAAGAGGGAGGCTCAGGAAGGCTTAATGGTTTCTGAGAGGCCCTGGAGCCCAGGGCCCAGCACCTGCTGCCCTAAATCTCACCACGGGTGACCTTAGGTTGAAACTGATTGGCTGTGCTAGGTAGAGTGGCACACACTTGTGATCTGCGCTACTTGGGAGGCTAAAGGAAGAGGATCACAAGTTCAAGGCCAGCCCAGGCAACTCAGCAAGATTGTCTCTCAAAACAAAAAATAAAAAGGGCTGGGAGCCAGTCATGGTGGCGCACACCTATAATCCCAGTACTTGGGAAGCTGAGATAGGAGGTTTGCAGGTTCGAGGCCAGCCTCAGCAACTTAGTGAGACTGTTTCAAAATAAAAAATAGAATAGGGCTGGGGGCGTAGCTCAGAGGTAGAATGCCTTTGGGTTCAACCTCCAATATCTTAAAAAAAAAAAAAAGGAAGCAAGCGGGCCCCTGTGCACACAGTACGTGTTCATTAACATTTCTCTCCATATGGACTCCTGATTTCCCTGGCACCATCACAAGGGGGGGCGGCGTCCTCATGTGACGAGGCCCTGGCTCCAGGGTCTCCCGGCAGTGCACGTGGGCGCATGCCCGGCCCATGTTCTGCTCCACTGTCCGCGAACCCAGTCCGCCCGCACCTCCCACAGGCAGCATGGCAGCGCGTCACAGCTCGCCCACCGCCAGCCGCAGGGGCATTGGCCGCGCTTCCTCAGGCGCCCTTTTGGTCCAACCTATACGCGGATTCAGCTGCCTGTGTGTTTGGGTCTGCTTTACTTTTTCAGTAGTTCTGTGGGGTTTTCCCTACACTTGAGCCATTTGTATGTACGGAATTCTGCTACAGTCCATTTGCTGATGTTGTTGTACACAGCATTTCTCACTCTTATTTTCCTCCTTCTTGCTGACCATAGATAAAAACACTGTTCCTTTCCGTGTACCGGCTCAGCACTGCGGCGCCCACAGCACCGAGGGTGTTTGGCGTCTCTGCACATGGTGTCTGCCGAGGCAGATCCCTCTTGCCCTGGGCCTCTGCCTTTGCCCCTCCCGCTGGCCAGGTGGAGGGAGCAGGCCTCTCAGGTGTGCGCTGCAGCCGTGGGATGCTTCCTCCTCTTCTAGACACAGCACGAGCCTTTCCAAATGTCCTAAGTGGAAATTCAACATCCCCATCTCTTTCTGCACCGTGAAGAGAACAGACTCCCCTCAAACCCTGCCTCAGACACTGGCAGAGGGGGCCCCTCAACGTCTTCTCCCAGCACTCCTGTGGCTTGGTGCCCAGGGGCCTGCTGGAGGACCACACCAGCCCTACCTGCCACAGATGCTCCCGGGCAGCAAGCAGGCGGAGCTGACGCCATGCGTCTCCAGGGGAGGACCTGGCCCCTGCCTGTCCTTCCCACCCATCTTCCAAGCCAAAGCCCCCTGGAGCCCGCCCCACCCAGCCACCTCTCCCTCCCCGCCCTCTTGCCCTCCCTCCGCCCTGCAGCCCCCTCACAGTCCGGGGGGCGGCCATCCCCATTCCACTGTGTGACATCATAATAGGCTGCTGTCCCCGAAACAAAGCCTTTCAGAGTTGCGAGGAGACACGCTCTATTTATGTCGTCACCGACTAGACAGAAGTGGAAATGGGGGGCAGAATAAACATCTGTAGATTGAGAAGAACAATAACATTTGTCCCCTTTTATTTCTGAAGCCTGCTTAAATTACGCCCTGCACACAGACAGAAAGGTGTGTGTGTGTGTGTGTGTGTGTGTGTGTGTGTGTGTGCAGGTGGATTAATAAAAAGACCATTGAAATGCAAAATGTGGGCTCCCCACAGCCCTCCCAGACAGAAGCCAGTCATCAGCCATGATCCTGGGGATCCGGGGCACCGGAGCCCAGCTCAGGGGACTTCTCCTTGGCCCCCAAAGACCAGAGAGGTGCACATTGCAGGTCACACAAACTCGGAAGAGGTGGAGCTGCACAGTCAGCAAGGTAGGCATTGCAAGACCACAACGACGAGTGCCTCAGTGTCCTCAATGGCCCTACCTCTATTCTGGAATAAAACACATGTAGGGTTTGTTTCCTTACATGGAAAGTACACGTCGCACTGCATCGCGGCTGAAATTCCAGCCGCGGGCACCAGCAGGCCCGAGTGTAGCAGGATCGGCGTGCTTGGGTCAAGGCGCTGTGCTCCTGGAGCTGCAGGGTCAGCGCAGAGCAGGGCCAGGCCCCCAGAGCCACAGTGTCCCGCGCGTCCGGGGTCCGTGCTTTCAGGAGGGTGATGGTCGCTAAGCCCCTCGCCCACCCTTGACCTGCAGGCAGCTGGTGGCCCACCACACAATAGCAGGGTCTGCCATCATAAGGCCTCCCGGCCCCAGGCCCAGCAGCGCTTTCTGCCTCGAAAGTGTTTCCTGTCAATAACAAAGAAGTCTGGCATGGTAAAGTGTGCCTCTGGTTGGAAATAAAAACAGAAAGGGAGGTGGGCCCATGGCTGCGCCCTAGCCCCTCCCCAAGCGAAATGCAGCCCCTTGGAGCAGAGCGGCCGGCCTCAGGGGAGCCTGTTTCCAGCCCCCAGCCCTGAGCTGCAGGCTCAGCACTGGGGCAGGGCTGCACCAGCCAGAAGTCACCAACATTTACGATAGGCCTGGTCGTTAAGCCTAATTTACTCTCTTATTCAAAAGGATACCAGTCCGAGCGAGCGTGGTGGTGCATACTTGTAACTCCAGGACTTGGGAGACTGAGACAGGAGGATCGTGGGTTTGCGGCTGGCCTCAGCTTCTTAGTGAGGCTCTCTGCAACTTAGTGAGAACTTGTTTCAAAATAAAGAATAAAAAATAGGCTGGGCATGGTGATGCACACTTGTAATCCCAGGACTTGGGAGGCTGAGACAGGAGGATCCAGGTTTTCAGGCAACCTAAGTTACTTAGGAGCCCTCTGCAACTTAGTGAGACCCTGTGTCGCTTGGAGGTAGAATGCTCCTGGGTTCCATCCCCAGTACAGCAAAAAAACCAAAACAACAACAACAAAAAAACACAGACACACATACTTCCATGTTCATATGCAAGCATACAGACCTATGCATACATGTAACACCTTCCCAGAACTGAACATGAGCCCACTGAAGTTTCCACTCCATGGACGAGGGGAGGGACCATCTCCAGGATGGTGTGTGCCAGGGAGCCAGCCCGTCAGTGCAGCCTCAGGCGGACTTGGGGCAGAGACTGTAGGGCGCAGGGCCCTGCTGCCCACACGGCAGGCTTCCCGCTGATGTCTGAGGCTGTGTGCCTCTACAGTCCAGCTGGGCCATGTCAGCCACGAACACGCCACCGGTGGAGAGCTGAGAGGGTTTGTGAAATGGTGCAGTCGGTCTGTGTCCTCTTCTTAAAAAGTCTGAGTAGCTGGGTGTGGTGGCGCACGCTTGTAATCCCCGCACTTGGGAGGCTGAGACAGGAGGACCGCACAGGTTCCAAGCCAGCCTTAGCTACTTAGTGAGGCTCTCAGCAACTTAGTGAGACCCTGTTCCCAAATAAAAATATAAAATAGGTCTGGGAGTATAGCCTGGAGGTAGAAAGCCCCTGGGTTCCACCCCCAGTATCACAAAACAAAACAACAAGAAAAACCTGAGTAGCCAGGCGTGGCGCACACTTGTAATCCCGGCATCCAGGAGAGTGGGAGAGGAGGATCTCGGTTTGGGGACAGCCTCAACTACTTAGTGAGGCCCTTTGCAACTCAGTGAGACCCTGTTTCAGAATAAAAGATACAGAATAGAGCTGGGGGGTAAGCTCAGAGGTAGAATGCCCCTGGGGTCCATCCCCAGCACCGCGAAAACAAAACAAAACAAAAACCCTGAATAATGTTGCCCTTTATTTATTTATTTTTGGTAGTACTGGTGGTGGAACCCAGGGGCTTTCTACCTCCGGGCTATACTCCCAGACCTATTCTATACTTTATTTGGAAACAGTGTCTCACTAAGTTGCTGAGAGCCTCACTCAGTAGCTGAGGCTGGCTTCGAACCTGCGATCCTCCTGTCTCTGCCTCCCGAGCGCGGGGATGACAAGGGAGCACCACCGGCCCGGCTTAATGTTGCCCTTTAACCTGAGCACAGCCCGGGCTCCCTGCCTTTCCCCGGAGCTCTGCCGAGGGACCTGGCTGCCAGGGTCTGTCCCCTGGCTCCTTCCGCCCACGGCCCAGCCTCACAGTCGGCCTTGCTGGGGTGTGTGGCCGCTGGGTGGGCGGGGAGTCTCGGTGCCTGTGCTGAGCCCCTGTGCACGCTGCGTGCCCAGCGGGCGCCAGGGTGAGTCGCGGGATGGCGAGGTTGCTCCTGGGCACATGTGTTCTGCTCCGCTGCTGAGTGGAGGCGGCTCCCACCCGCACCGGCCTCTTTGTTCCTGGAATAGGCCTTTTCCGGCTGCTTTGCAGTGCTGCACACCCAGCCGGGCCCTGCCCAGCGGGAAAGCCCACCCGCATTCCCTCTGGCCCCAGGTGGGGGTACGACCAGGTGGCCTGTGCCCAGGGTCACAGTCCTGGGGCCCTGCACACTGAGCTTTACTACTGGGGACAAGGCAGGGCCTGGGGGTGCTTTTAAGAACCCCATGAAATGCAGCCCCTTCCTGAGGCCAGGTCTCCTGGGAAGTGACCTCCATCAGTGGGCAGGCGCGGCTTGGGAGCGCCCTGGGGGTGTGGGTGGCTGGGAGCCCCTCCTCCTGCCGGCCCCTGGGACTGGCAGATGCTGAGAGGTGACTGATGAGCACTGAGGGCCTGCTTGGCTGATAAAAAGCCTAATCAGGACTTTAAAGGCTGAATCAAAAAGGCACATTTTAATTAAGTTAATAGAAGTGAATTAAAATGCGGCTGAATAAATCTTCTGGAAGCTCATCTTTTGAGTTCGGGACTGCTGGCACTGGACTCGCTGAGCTGACCCGGAACTTGCTGATTTGGGATTAAGAGCAAGTCTTGTTCCTTACTGACGGATGGCGTCCTGTTGGGCTCGACCTTTCCCCGTTGGGGGTTCAGATGTGTGTTGCTGGACACTGGGGCAGCGGGCAGGGGAGGCTGTGAGCTAGACAGCCACAGGACGGAACCTGCACCTTCCCGGGGGGCCGAGGGGCCGACCCGGTCCCTCCTGACTGTGGATCAGCTGGTGTGTAGACAGCAGGACATTATTGTGCATGGCCTGGGGTCCGGAAGGTCAAAGATCAGGTCCTGGGCTATGCCCTGTTTGGAGAGGCCCTGCCGCCCAACTGAGGTGCTTCTCCCTGGTCCCCACGTGGCGGAAGGGGCGGGGAGCTCCCCAGTCCCTCCAGGAGGCTTCACCTTCAGCACCTAATCCCTCCTAATGCCATCCCCTTGGGGTGAGGATTTGACATATGGCTTGGGAGGGGCACGGGTATTCAGACCATAGACTGTCTACTCCAAAACTGACCATCTGCTGGGCCATTTATTTTATTTGTTTTTATTTATTTATTTATTTATATTTGGTGGTACTGGGGTTCCTGGAAGCCCTTCTACCTCCAGGCTACACTCCCAGACCTATTTTTATATTTTTATTTGGAAACAGGGTCTCCTAAGCCAGCGTGCGCGGCTGGCTTCGAACCTGCGCGATCCTCCTGTCTCTGCCTCCCAAGCACGGGGATTACAAGCGTGCGCCACCACGCCCGGCTTGTTTATTTATTTTTACGGTATTGGGGTGGAATCCAGGGGCGTTCTACCTCCGAGTTACACCCCCGGCCCTATTCATTATTCTTTATTTGAAACAGGGTCTCACTGAGTTGCAAAGAGCCTCACTAACTAGCTAAGGCTTTCTTGTGAACCACGATCCTCCTGTCTCAGCCTCGCGAATGCTGGAATTACAAGTGTGCGCCACCATGCTCGGCCTGCTGGGCCATTAAAAAAAACACCTCAGAGAATGGAAAATGGGGCTGGGGTGTAGCTGGAGGTAGAATGCCCCTGGGTTTCATCCCCAGTACGGTAAAAACAAAAACAAACAAACAAACAAAAAACTCCAAGCCAAGTGTAGGGGCACAGGCCTGTAATCCTAGTACTTGGGAGGCTAAAGCAGTTGGATAATAAACAAACAAACAAACAAACAAACTCAGCAGGACTCAAAAGAGACAACCAGCATAACCCCCCTCTGATGAAAATTAATAAAACTAGAGATGACAATTTTCCTATTTAGTTTTTTTGTGTGGTACTAAGAATTGAACCCAGGGGTGTTCCACCTCTGAGGTATACCCTAGTCTTTTTATTTATTTATTTATTTATTTATTTATTTATTTATTTATAAGACTGGGGGTTGAACCCAGAGGCATTCTACCTCTGAGCCACACCCCCAGCCCATTTTATTTTTTACTTTGAAACAGGGTCTCACTAAGTTGCGGAAGGCCTAAGTAGTTGAGGCTGGCTGTGAACTTGTGATCCTCCTGTCTTAGCTCCCAAGTACTGGAATTACAGGCATATGTCACCACGCCCAGCCTCCAATTTAATTTTTTAAGTTATAAGGCCAAAAACATAGTGCCTCTGTGTTCAGTGTGGGCATTAGTCCATCTCCCGGAGTCCCAAGCAGAGGGTCCAAGGTGGAGACTGTGGAGACACTGGGTGGAGGCTGTGCTGTGGAGACCTGGAGCCCCGCACATCCCGGGTGCGATCACCTGGTCCAGGCCCCGGATGCAGCAGTAAGTCCCAGGGGACTCCAGTGCATCCAGGGCGCTGACCCGAGGCAGAGCGCAGGGCCACGCGCCACACGTGGGCTCCTCGTGAGGAGGAGAGGCTTCCCTCCCAGCCCTGCCAGCCACTGCCGAGCCCCACGGCGCCAAGGGACTCCTCAGCCACCATGGGAGACTGGGGCAGAAGCGCCACCCTGGGCTTCCCCGCCGCGAGAGGCCAGGCTGTCGGTGCCGTTCCATCTGGACGCTGGCTTCAAATGCGTCTCCGGTTCCAGACGCCCCTCCCTCCATCCTGCGCTGGCTCCACCCCGACGGCGGCGTGTGTCCAGGGCGAGACATCCGCCTCTTCTGCTTGTTCTCTCGGATCTCTCACTCTGGGGGACAGGTGTGACGGCGTCCAGGAGCCCTCGGAGCGGCCATGTCTTGTCCGCAGCATGGGAGCGCCTTCTTCGAGGGCTCCCGGCCCCCGTCCAGCTCTCGGATGTCCAGAGCCTCCGCTACCGTCGGCACTGCGGTGTCGTGGGAGACCTGAGCCGGAGCTGCGAGGCTCTTTCTGGACTCTCCACTGTGAGGTGCTGTGTGCTGTTTCGGCTGGTGAGCCGGGGAGTTTTGCTGTGCAGCAGCAGGAGGGGCTGCAGGAGGGGCTGGGCGGCTCCCGGGGCCCAGGTTCCATGGCTACCCAAAGCAAAACCCGGAGCAAGTTCCAAGCCCACAGAGGCGTGACTGCAGGCAGCCTTCCGTTTCAGAGAGCGGCCAGCCCTGCTTTAAGGGTAACGGGTCTCTGCCAGTGTCTTTTCTCTGCACCACAGAAGCCAGGGCCTGTGGGGCTGACTAGAGACTTAAAGGCCTTTGGAAGGCCGGGGGGGGGGGGCGCATGGGCCCCCAGTGCTGTCTGTCTTTGCATTCTTCTGTGCATCCAAGATTATTTCAAAATAAAAACTAGGTGCTTGTTGTTGCTGCTGTTTTTGTGACAGCAGAGCTGGGAGGGGTGGCACACACCTGTGATTCCAGTGCTTGGGAGATGGAGACAGGATCACAGGCCCAAGGCCAGTCTTGGCAACTTAGCAAGACCCTACTCCAATATAAAAAGGGCTGGATGTAGCTTTGAGCCCCAGGGCCAAACAACAACCAGCACAACATAGAACAAAGCGCAGCCGCTGCGCTGGGCAGGGGAGGTCTACCCGGAGCCGCGTGCGCTGCGCTCGGCGCGTCCGTTCCCACGGGCTGGGCACGCAGCTCCAGTAGCTGTTAGTCCAGCCTCACTTTAGCTCACGTTCGAAGCTATGAAAAGCCTCGCTGTCAAAACACCACGTTCAAATGTGTTTGCACAGCAAGGCAGAACCAGTTGCGTAAGCCTTTACGCGGGGATGCAGGCCGGCGCCTCTCTGTGCCAACTTCTACGGTAAAGCCTGCCGACCCAGAACCGGCCACGTGTGGGGGCGGGCAGCCGTGCCAGGCGGGAGCGGGAGGTGGCCAGTCACCTCGCCAAGCCATCGTCCAGTGTGAACACACTCGTGGCCGCGTGGTGCCGTGGTGTTGGGCGCGTGGCTGCTCCTCCAGCCTGGGCTGCGCGCTGCGTGGGGAGGAAGGGTGCTCGGCACCCTTGCCGTGAGCTCTGCTCTACTGTACTGCTGCGGCAGGAGCCATTGCTATCCTGCAGAAGCAGCTCTGACCGCTGCCGCTACCCTGGCACGGGGACAGGTGGACACGGTCGCGCTCCCTGTGTCAGCGGGCTCGCGGTCTTGTTGGTGAGACTGCAGTGAATTTCTGTGTGGCCGTAATTAGCACACACAGCATACAAAGGCAGGATCCCTCTGAGGAGCCCTGGGTCTCAGCAGCGCCCCCTCCTTCAGCAGAGTAAGAAATGCAAAGCAGGACAAGGCCGCGGTGCGACCCTCCCAAAAGAGTGGCCGGCGTGGGGAGGACTGGCCGAGCCGCGTGTGCGGATGAGACTCTAGTCCACCCGTGGGCAGTGCAAAATGGTGCGTCTGCTTTAAGAAACAGGGGGTCACATGTCCCTGCAGTCCAGCCGCTCCGCTCTCAGGAGTTCCCTCGCACAGGTGGCCACGTACGATGCCGGTGCCGGGCTGGGGCACCTGCTGACCACCCCCCCAAGTGCCAACACATGGCACAGAAGCACCTGCCCACAGTCTGCACCCCACACACCTGGCCTCTGCTCCCTGGGTTGTTTTTTTGGGGGGTGTTCTGGGGGTTGAACCCAGGGACACTCTACCTCCAAGCTATGCCCCCAGCCTTATTTTCTATTCTTTATTTTGAAACAGGGTCTCACTGAGCTACAGAGGGCCTCACTAAGTAGCTGGGGCTGGCTGCGAACCTCGATCCTCCTGTCTCAGCCTTGTGCTGGGATTACAAGGGTGCCCACCACGCCCAGCTGCTCCCTGGGTTTTTCTCTTGGCCAGAGACTGGTTTTTGCCGGTTCTAGAATATCACACGAATGCGATTACGTCACACGTGATCTTGTGTCCATCCGCTCACAGCACGAGATCCTGGGTGAGAGGGGGTCTTTCTGGTTCCTTGCTGAACGGCGTCCCGCTACCTGAGCCCACTGCCACGGGACCCACGGCAAGAGGACAGGGCACCATTTGTGTCAGGGGACTTGTGAGCACAGCCGCGGCTGTGAGCGGCCATGTGCCAGTCTTTGAGTGCACATGTGCTTGTATTTCTCTTGGCTGGATTCCTGGGAACAAGCTGCCGGATCACAGGGGAGGTGTGTGTTTTATCTTATAGGGAAAAAAGGCCATTTCCACAGTGATCGCACCGTTTTGCACGGCCCACGGCAGGCGAGAGCGCCACTTGCCCACACGCCGCACTGCCAGGCCTTCCCGGGCTGGCCTCGGGGGAGTCACCCTGCTGCGATCTGGCCCACACAAGTCAGCAGCTTTCACGCTGAGCGTCAGTGTGTCTTCACCGAAGAGTGTGTCCAGGTCTGCTGCTGTTTTTTTTAACTGAGTAGACTGTCTCTGTGCTGGTCTAAGAAGTGACTAGCGGGACACAGTCACGCACGCTTGTAATCCCAGCATTCGGGAGGCTGAGACAGGAGGATTGCGGTGCGCAGACAGCCTCAGCTACTTAGTGAGGCCCTTTGCAACTCAGTGAGACCCTGTTTCAAAATAAAGAATAAAAAATAGGATTGGGAGCCGGGCGTGGTGGTGAATGCTTGTAATCTCCACACTTGGTGGCTGAGACAGGAGGATCACACAGGTTTGAAGCCAGCCTCAGCTACTTAGTGAGGCTCTCAGCAACTTAGTGAGATAAATATAAAGTAGGTTTGGGAGTATATCCCGGAGGTAGAAAGACAATATATATATATATATATATATATATATATATATATATATATATATATATATATATATATTGCTGGGGGTATAGCTCGGAGGTAGAATGCCCCTGGGTTCCAGTATTGGAAATTTAAAAAAAGGAAAGGCTGGGGGTGTAGCTTAGAGTAGTATGCCCCTGCATTCAATCCCTAGTAAAGAAGAAGGAGGAGGAGGAGGAGGAGGAGGAGGAGGAGGGTGCTCTGAAAACAGCGCTCATCAGCCCAAGGGCTGCACACACTTCCCACCACCTGGGACTTGTGATTTCATTTTCTTAAAGGGGCTTTGACAGGCTTCTAAAAATTGTGGTGAAGGCCAATTGCCAGCTTAGGTTTTTTGTTTTGTTTGTACTGGGAATTGAGCCCAGGGACATTCTACCTGTGAGCTACACTCCCAGTCCTTTTTAGTTTAGTTTTTTTTTGTGTGTGTGTGTGGTCCTGGAATTTGAACCCAGAGGCATTCTACCTCTGAGCTACACCCCCAGTCTGATTTTTTATTCTTTATTTTGAAACGCGGAGGGCCTCACTAAGTAGCTGAGGCTGGCCGTGAACTCGGATCCCCCGATTCAGCCTCGCAGGCACTGGGATTACAAGGGTACGCCACCACACCTGGCTCATTCAGCTTTTGTTTTGAAACAGGGTCTTGATAAATTGCTGAGAGTGGCCTCGAACCTTGATCCCCCATCTCAGCTTCCCAAGCGCTGGGATTACAGGCGTGAAGCACCCCACCCGGCTTCACCTTGGGCTTTTAGTGGCTAATGTTTATGTCCTTCCCACAGGTCTTTGCCCATTTTGAGGGAGGAAGCCGTCTTTACCAGGTTGGGGATCTTGGGCGAAGTTGCAGGCAGGCGGTGTGTGCCTCTGTCCTGCTGAGACCCTTCCACTTCTAGCCACTTCACCCAAGCGGCCTTGTCTTGGCAACCTTTTCCATCTGCATCTATGTAGATGGCCACATGGGTGTTCCCTGTGTTTCGTTCATATGGCGAAATTAGTTGATTGGCTCTTGGATATCAACCCAACCTTGCACTCCAGCGGTCCACATTCCCTGGACACCGTTCTTCTCTCACTTTGCTGGATTCGCCTTAGTCATGTCTTGTCGAGAATTTCCATGTCTCCGTTCATAAAAGACGCTTGGTCTGTCATTTTGTTCTCTTGTATCTTTGTTGGCTTTGGCGCCAGAGCTCTGCTGGCCTTGGAGTATACAGGAGCCAGTGCTTGCTAGTTCAAGAGGACCGACTGTTTTATTGTTGTTGTTTTTGTTTTTTGTGGCACTAGGGCATCCTACCTCTGAGCTACACCCACTATTTTATTTTTTGTTTTGAAATAGGGTCTCACTAAATTGCTTAGAGCCTCACTCTGTTGCTGAAGCCATCCTCAAACCTGTGGTCCTTCTGTTTCAGCCTGTCAAGTGCTGAGATTAGAGGCATAAATTACCATGCCCAGTTCTGTTTTATTTATTTATTTATTTATGGTACTGGGAATGGAGCCCAGGAGCTTTCTACCTCCGGGCTATACTCCCAGACCTATTTTATTTGGAAACACGGTCTCACTAAGTTGCTGAGAGCCTCACTCAATAGCTGAGGCTGGTTTCGAACCTGTGCAATCCTCCTGGCTCAGCCTCCAAGCATGGGGATTATAATCGTGCACCACCACACCCGAATATATATATATATTTTTTTTGAAATAGGGTCTTACTAGGTTGCTGAGAGTCTTAAGTTGTTGAGGCTGGTCTTGAACCTGCAATCCTCCTGTCTCAGCCTCCCAGATACTGGGATTACAGGTGTGCACCACCCTCTATTTTCTGAAAGAGGCTGTGAATGATTTATAATATTTCCTCCTCAAGTGTTTGACAGAATTCAGCAGCAAAACCTGCAGGGAGCTGGGCATGGTGGCACATGCTTGTAATCCCAGCATCTGGGAGGCTGAGACCGGAGGATCACGGTTCGTGGACAGCCTGGGCTACCTAGTGAGGCCCTCCACAACTCAGTGAGACCCTATTTCAAAATAAAGAATAAAAAATTGGGCAGGGGTTGTAGCTCAGAGGTCAAATGCCTCTGGGTTAGAACCCCAGACCCGCAAACAACAACAACAACAACAACAACAACAACAACAACAACAACAACATACACACACACAAAAAAAAAACCTAAACCTGCAGGGCCTGGAATCTTCTTTGTGGCAGCATTTTAAAAAAATTGAATCTAATGTCTTTCTTTCTTTCTTTCTTTCTTTCTTTCTTTCTTTCTTTCTTTCTTCTTTCTTTCTTTCTGTGGTGGTACTGGGGTTCCTGGAAGCCCTTCTACCTCTGGGCTACACTCCCAGACCTATTTTATATTTTTGAAACAGGGTCTCTTACGCCAGCGCGGCTGGCTTCGAACCTGCGCGATCCTCCTGTCTCCACCTCCCAAGTGTGGGGATCACAAGCGTGGCCACCACGTCCGGCCGTGAATCTAATTTCTTTAATCAGAATAGAACTATTCATATTCTTTCTTCCTGTGTCAGTTTTGCTAAGTCCCATTTTATGAATGATTTTCCATTCTTCTGCCATCTAATTTATTGGCGTAGTTTATGTCTGTGCTACCTCAGGTGAGGAAATCTTGTTTTCTCTTTAGTCCCCACTGCCTGCTGGTTTGATTCACCTTTCCAGAGCGGCTCTGGCTGTGCTGATTGGCCCTATTGTTTGCCTATTTTCTGTTTCATTGATTCCTGTTCCGATCCTCACTTTGGGTTGAATTTGTTCTCATCTTCTTGTCTTCTCAGATGGAGACAAAGACTTGGTTTGGGACGTTTGGCCCTTTCTGCTCCCGGGTTACACTTGCCTTGGGCACACCGCCCTGGCCCACGTCCTGCTGGGTTGCGTTTTCATTTCATTTCACTACAGCTGCTTTCAGTTCCCTTCTGACGTACCTGTGGGCAGAGCCGCAGCAGAGGTCCTGGCTGCAGGCCGCCCGTGAGCTCAGGGCTAGGTGTAGCCAAGTTCCCATTTTGCTGATGGATACAACTTATTTCTGTTTTTAGTTGATGATTCCAAATTTTGTCTAGTATTCATCTGCGCTCTGTCCTGCTGGGGGTTCAACCACAAAGCGATTATCAGAGATTCCAGCCGAAATGCGGGACAACAGGGTCTCCCGAAGGGCGCTTCGTGCTGCCCCGTGGAGGGGGCCGCCAGGCACCAAACCCAACCAACAACAATTCGACTGCGAGTATTTTGCCTTCAATTACAATAAGCTGATAAAAATCGCAGACGCTCTCATTTTAATAGAATGCAGAGTTCTAATTGGTGGCCTATTTTGAGCGATTTAATTTCCAATGACCTGTTTTCCAAATTAACACAGTAATAAAGGCCAGCGTGCCAGGAGGGAGGGCCAGCCACGCGAAGGTGCCCGACGGTGAGAGGTGTGGGCTTTCCAAGTGCCCACGGGAAGAGAGAGAAGTTGTGCAAAGGTTTCTTCAACAGCAGCCAGAGTCTGGATTTTAAATCAGATCATAATCAAAGACAATGAACAAGGACAATGGCAGGCCTATAAAATCACTAGTAACTGCACTCTAGACGCGTTCTTTGTAGCCCTTATGGCTGGGATGGTCTTGCAGGCAGGGGGCTGGGCCACTCTGGGGCTCCCCTAAGCTCCAAACAAGAGAGGGGTGAGTCTGCACGTCCTGCCCTCCCCCAGCCCCCACGGACGCTGAACCACCAAGAGTGGGAGGGGGAGACTGGCCCGCCTGAGGACAGGCGCGTCCCTGGGTGGCCCTTGGGGCTCTGAAAGAGCAGCGGGTGCAATGGGTGGTCAGACCCTTCTCCCCGTGCTCGACTGATCCAGCCCACATCCAAGGGCCTGTCCTCGCAAAGACCTGATCTCTGCTTTAAATGGGGACAGAAAATGGCTCACAAAGGCATGCATAGGGCACATCCCACATTTGAGAGAAAGAAGAGCAAACCACATCCCTCTCCCTGTCCCCGCTGGACCCAAGTCGCCGCCATGCTGCACAAGTGAGGGCCACCCACGGGGCACAGCCAAGCCCACAGACCTGCCTCCTCTGGATGGGTGGAGCCTGTCCTGCCACCCCGTGACTGGAGAGCGGGGTGCGGGTGCGGGAGGGGGAGCTCTAGGGAAGGGAACGCTCCTTCCTCCCCACACAGGGGCCTCCCGGGCCCATGCTCAGCACCAACGGCCCTGCATTCGCTAACAGGCCCCAGAAGGCCCTTCCACACCTGTCTCCACCCGCCCCCTAAAGCACACTCGCCCCCGGTCACCACCAGAAAAACTCTCGGTCCTGTTTGTATGACCATCAGGTTCTGGGGCTCCCAGCCAGCCCTTATCCCCCTGACCTTGGGAATCCTCGTCTGAAGGGATGTCCTCGTTAATCCCACTCTGATCTGGATTAATTGGTAGAGATAAAGCCTGGTGGTGCTGGGGCAGGCGGAGCGGCTGCAGGACAGGAGGGATTAAGTGAGGACTAAGTCCTGGGGACAGAGACTGGGGCTTATGGACACGCGTCTGCCCTGACTCTCCAGGCTGCCAGCTGCTGGCAGGGGCCTGGCCACCGCAGGCTGGCTGGCTGCCACGGGCACATGTGCCGGGGATCACCGGGCTCATGGCGCTCAGGATTGCGACTAGTAGGTGCTGCGGGCTCTGAGTGTCCCTTTAAGCGGATGGCCGGTGGCCCTGGGGGCAGCCCCCGTGCACTGCTGGGGCTCATGGGTAGATGAGGGAGGCTGGCTGGCTGGGTGATGAGGAGGCCAGCGTACACCTCCCCTGCCACAGAGGGGGATGCCACGTGCTGGACACTGGGCCACGCACGGCGGCTTCACCAGGAACATGTGTGCGCTCATGATGCCGGAGGTCGAAAGTCAGAAATGGGCCTCACTGGACTCAAACCAGAGTCTGGGTGGGGTCGCGTTCCCCCAGCCGCAGTGGCTTCAGGGCTCCTACGGCTCAGGGCACTCCGCCAGCCTCGAGGCCAGTGAGCAGCTCCTTCTCACCGTGGCCTCTCTGGACTCTCTTCCGTCTCCCTCTTCACTCACAGGGGCTCTGGTGATTCCACTGGCCTCACCTGGATGACCCAGAACTGGGTCCCAAAGGCCTGCGGGTGAGCGGCCTCGGTTCCCCTCGGCCAGCAGGGCGACACACGCGAGGGCCAGCATGGGGCACCCCCGTGAGGCCTCTGCTCTGCAGCGCCTCTGCGCCTGCGCGGTCCCACAGCCCACACAGGACTCAGCGTGCGGGAACAAGGCCAGGGCAGGGCTTGGTGAGCTGGACTTTATAGAAATATAAGGCTTCCGCTCTCTGGAAGAGTAGGGAGGAAACTGAAGGGCAACAGCAGACAGCGAGGAAGCATGCTGAGCGCACATCCTGACAAGGGCTTGCTCCCAAAGTACATGCGGCCGCAGGCTCGGCACCCAGGGGCAACCGAGCCAAGAAGATGCGTAAGCATCAGGTAAGCACACGAGAAGGTGTTCAACATCTCCAGTCACCAGGGAAACGCAAATTAACCCCCGGGGGGAAGCCACCCTGCCTCTGCACACCTCGCCTGCCCGCGACGGCACCCCGGCAGGTCCCCTGGCCCTCCAGGAGCTGACCACCCCGCAACAGCAGCAGCCTGGACCCAACCGTTCCTCCTGGGAATCGCACCCTTCTGTCTGCCACCCTGGCCCACGGCCCCAGAAAGAGAGCACAGCCCCGCCCCAAGGCGCTCGCCATTAATCAACCCTTGACGTGGTTTTCAATTAGCGCGTAGGAAGCGGGGTGGATCGATCTTCCCCGCATCTCCACTTATACTTAATGCATCTATTGCCTGCACGCTACACCAAGAGCAACTGCCTATCAGGCTACCCAGGCCCTGGGGAGCAGGGTTTCATTTTCCTTCCTCAAAATCGATCGGAGATTAAGTTGCTGTGTAGCTTTTTATTGGAGACACACGTTTGCTGTGTTTAGCGGTGAAACCAGAGAGGAGATCAGCACACGCCACACACAGTCCTGCCTCCAGTGGCCACAGTAACGTGCCCATCTCAGTCCTTATCACTCAATGCACGCTGGGCACACCCCATGCAGACGCGTGCGCGCGCACACACACACGCTTTCATTGGTGTGCACATTCGCACACGTGTGTGCGCACCATCCTCACGGAGCCAGGCCGTCGAGGCACCCTCTCTGGCAAGGCCCACCCCTTGTACGTGTAGTCTTCTCTGGTCTCGGGTCTCATGGAGCTGGCCAAGTGTCAGTGGTGGGCTCTGGCCCAGTTCATGTGCTGTCCTTGGTCCTGATCCGCTGTCTACATCAAAGCAAAGAGTCACGTGTGTTGAGATCCTGAAATAAATTCAGCATGGTCTCCAGGGTGTCTACTGCCACTTCCTACTTCTCCCACAAGCAAAAACATCCACCACATCGTTCTGAAAATTAGAACCAGGCCTTCTGCCAGTGTCCCCAGGTCCCAGCAGACCCCCGGGGGCCGCCTGCCACCTCCTGCCCGTCTTGGGCATGCTCCCCTGCCCGTTCTGGATGGAGCTGGCTAGAACTCGTGCCCCAAGGGTGCCTGTTTTCTGTCCCCAGGCATGCCGTCCACAGAGATGAAGGCCTTGACCCGCCAGCAACTATGGTCAGCTTCAGGGGTAGGCCTCGACCCCTCGCATCGGGCCTGAGCGTCGCTGCGGGCTTCCCTGGTGGGAAACTGCCATAGGCCTTTCTCTCAGCAAAGAAGAGATCGTGACCTCAGCCAAGATGGCCTCCCTTCTCTCTCCTCCCAAGGGTCTGGCCCTCAATGCCCATTGGAAGCCCTCCCGGAGGGTGGCCAGGACAGGACGCAGTGGTCTCTCTAGGACCCATGTGGAGAGGCCAACAGAAGGGGAGGAACATGGCAGAGAGCGTATAGATTGCTCTGGGCCGGCCTTCAGCTGTGGATGCCTGGACATGTAGGCCCGGCAGCCCGGCCCACCTCAGGGACCAGGCCCTTGGACCCAGTTGCTCCACAAAACAGCAGGCCAGTGTAACCCTTTATGCTGGACAGGGCCGTGGGTTAAGACCACCCACCAAGGGATCCAGGGGGCTGCAGACTGATCTGGATCTCCGGAGCTCAGCTTGGGGATGCTGGCTGGCGAAGTGGGCATCCCAGGATGCCTGCCAGACCAGGAATCTGGGTGCCATATCTTTCACCCCCACTGGTGAGCTGTGTAGTGATGGGGCAGCCCCATGGCTCCCTCCTCCTTCTCTCTTTTTCTCTCTCTCTCTCTTTCTCTCTCTCTCTCTCTCTCTCTCTCACACACACACACACACACACACACACACACACATACACCTATGCACGTACATACACATGCCACGCCATGGAGACATTTCCACCCTAAGCCTATGGATTACTGGCTTGGGCTTTAGGGGAAAAAAAGAAAAGAAAGGGAAGAATTGCTAGGCAACCAGCCAGGGGTTGCTATGGCATTTTCGAGTGCAGCTGAGCCAATCAGGGCTGCTGCGGTCTGGAGGAGGGTCCTGTCAGCTCAGAGGAAGAGGAAGAGGAGCCTGGGCACCTCACGCAGGGAGCAGAGACAGGCCCGAGGAGGACCAGCGCCTCATGAATATTCATTGGGCTGATTGAGGCAAAGTCAATTAACTACTTGACGGCTTGATTTCCCTGAATTCTTTCCTTCTTTTTTAACTGTTTGGCTGCCACGGGGTAGGCGCCCTGGCCCTGAGCGCTCTCTCTCTCTCTCTCTCTCTCTAACTGGTCCGGTTGGGTTTTGCCAATCCTGGCCTGACCCCAGGGAGCCTTCCTTCCTTCCTTCCTTCCTTCCTTCCTTCCTTCCTTCCTTCCTTCATCTTTCTTTCTTTCTTTCTTTCTTTCTTTCTTTCTTTCTTTCTTTCTTTCTTTCTTCTTGCAGTACTGGGAATGGAACCCAGGGACATTCTACCTCCAAGCTACACCCCAGCCCTATTTCTTGTTCTTTATTCTGAAACAGGGTCTCATTGAGTTGCAAAGGGCCTCCCTAAATAGCTGAGGCTGGCCGTGAACCCTGATCTTCCTGTCTCTGCCTCCCAAATTCTGGGATTACAAGCGTGCGCCACCACGGCCGGCTCCCCGGGGTATTTCTGCTGAAACCTTCTCTCACCAGGCAGGTTTCTGTCCTCCAGGGAGGGCTGAACCTCTCTTGCACGGGGAGGGCCGCCTCTAGACGGTCCGACTGTGCCCTGGTTCAGCGACCACTTCTGCGGAGTAGCCAGCACCCTGAGGTGCGTCTGATGCACGTGTTCGGGGCTGGTCCGTGGGAGATGGCCTGTTTAATGTGCTGCGTTTCCGTCAGCTCGGTCTGGGGAAGCGTGAGAAGCGGTAGGCTCCAGATGATCTCCTGGATTTGACTGTAAGATCTGGGTCACGTGACTGGGCAAGTCTCAGCCCTGCCAAAGTCAGAGCTCTTCCGTGCCCAGGTACAGACCCAGCAGAATGGGAAGCATGGATGTCTCAGCAGCGCTCTGTCACAGACAGGGTGGAAGGCCTGGGGCCGTGCACAGATAAAGGGTGAGCAAACTGGTCCCGCACGTGTGGGACGGGGACCAGCGCCCATCACGGCCCAGTCTTGGGATGCTGCCAGGGAAGTACACTGCCACTAACGCCGATCCCGCGCGGCCCGCTCAGGCGAGGCCGGGCGGATCCACAGAGCCAGGCAGCGCAAGGTGGGCCGGGGCCGGGAGGGGCCGCCCCCCACAGGCCCCGTAGTGGCGACGGTTGCATAACAGTGTGAATTCACCGCGTGTCACTGGATCGGGCAATTCAAAAGGTTAATTATATGTTGTGTGGATTTCAGTTCAATAATAAAAAGGAAAGGAGGCCGCAATCTTTGCTGGCTTTCCACGTCCCCACACACTGGCTGTCAGATTTGGCCTCACCTAGGGAGGGCTCCCCATGGGGCCGACCCGTGGTACAGTGGGGTGGAAGGGGGTGCCCAGTGAGACCACAGTCGCCCAGAGTGTGGGCCTGGGCACTGGACCAGTGGCCCCTTTCTAGTGTAAAGCATGTTTAACACCAGGGAGGACCAGCCCCGTACACTATGGGCGCTGGGCCTCTGTGCACCTCTGCGTGAAGCCTTGGAGCTGGAGGCCGAGCAGAGGGAGCAGGCAGAGACTGATGGCGGACGCTCCCCCAGGTGGGAGGCAGGAAGGTAAGAGAGTTAAATCCCTTCTCCTGCGCCCTCGCCCTTCATGGGGCTGAGACAGCGACACCAAAAACAAGGCAGGAAAAGAGGCCCGGGCAGGGGCCGCCTCAGGCCTGGGGCACAATTAGACTGAAATGCACTTGAAGAGCGGGGCGCAGTGGAGCACGCTGTGAATCCCCGCGCTTGGGGGCTGAGACAGGAAGACTGCAGATTTGAGGCCAGCCTCAGCTGTTTAGCAAGACTCTCGGCAAATTAAGGAGACCCAATTTCAAAAAAGTAAAATAAATGAAAAGGGCTAGGGTTGTAGAATGCCTAAAACATTTTTAAAAAAATTAAAAAAAAAAAGAACCAGCAGCCGGGCGTGGTGGTGCACGCTTGTAATCCCCGCGCTTGGGAGGCGGAGACAGGAAGATCATGCAGGTTCGAAGCCAGCCGTGCTGGCTTAAGAGACCCTGTTTCCAAATAAAAATATAAAATAGGTCTGGGAGTGTAGCCAGAGGTAGAAGGGTTTCCAGGAACCCCGGTACCACCAGAAAGAAGAAAGAAAGAAAGAAAGAAAGAAAGAAAGAAAGAAAGAAAGAAAGAAAGAAAGAAAGAAAGAGAAAAAGAGAGAAGAAAAAAATGACCCGCAAAGAGCACAGTAGTGAGGGCCCTTCCTCACAGTTCCCCGCAGGACCCGCTGGGCAGGAGAGCCGCTGCCTCACTCTGACCTGGACTCACAGCCAGGCTGCAGCAGCCGTGGGAGAGCCTCACAGGCTCTGCTGCTGCCAGGGACACGGTTCAAATCGGTGGCTTCTGCATCCTCAGTTTCTCCTCTGTAACCTGGGGACTCTGAAACCCCCTGGGTGGCCAGGACTCAGTCTCTGAGTGATTCTCAGCCTTGTAGCTTCTAGTTCCAGTGAGAAGTTGCATCCAGGCATCCAGATGGACCGACCCAGCAAGTCGACCCAGACCAGTGGAGGTCAAGGGACATGCCTCGCTGGCCTGGGCACATCCCCCGCCCCTTGACTCATCCTGCCTGACTCCTTCTGGATTCAGCCTCCTGCACACCAGCCTGGCTCACTGCCCAGAGAAGCAACCTATGTCCACAAAGCCCGCCTGTCCCTGTGGGCGCCACAGCCAGCAACGGCCATTGTCCCAGATGCCAGGCTACCCTCCAACTGCCAAGCTGCCCCGGCAGGCCACCCGCTGTGACTGGTCACCACCAAAAACCCGCTCTGGGACCCACTACAAGGGCCACACTTGGGTCTCCTGTGGCACAATCTGACGTCATTTCTCTGCTGGGGATGGGTAAAAGACAAGGTGTGGTCACCATAAATGCCCCCGAACACCTTCCTGAACCCACCTCAGTCCTTTCCTGAGCATCCTGATAAATGGGGACATTTCTAACCCTAACCCTGTGCCCCATGCGCGCCTCATCCAGAGCCCATCAGGAGCCCTTCCGGAGCCCCACCTTTGCGCTGCCTACACCCATCTTGAGCCCCACCTAAGCCCAGGATGAACCCACCTGAACCCCACCACCCGAGGGCTGGTTCCCTGCCTGCCCCTCCCCACCCACTGTCCTGCAGGCCGCTTCTCTGGCTCTGTGGCTCCCAGGCCTGCAGCTGGTCCAGGAGGAGGGCAGAGCAGGGCTCGGTCTCTCCACACTGCCCCCCAGCAGAGCAGCTGTGGGCAGACCCAGACTGGCCATGCACGCTTCAGGGGCTGCAACACCCATCCCCTCTTGACCCTCGGCTAGGATGTGGTTTCTAAGACCTGTGGGATTTGGCCTTCACATCTGACCTCACCAAGAGCACCGGTGGGTACTAAGCACGGTGACCAGGGCCTGCAGGTCCAGGGGGCCAGCGGGGGCCTGCGGACTCATCTTGAGGCTGCTAATTAGCAGCTGCGGGGCAGGAGGACATTACAGGGCATCCTCTGAGCCACGTGTGCCCTGAGTGGAGAGGGGGTTTCGGGGCTGGCTGGTGGGCAGCACAGGCCAGGAGAAGCCTGATGCTCAGCCTGGGGGCAGGAGCGTGGGCAATCTGCAGAGCAGGCCCGGCAGCGCCTGTCCCTTCCCCGTCTGTCGATGGCCCTGCCCCCGGAACATGGTGGAGGCTGCAAAGCTGCAGCCGAGGTCTTTGCCAACACCACAGGCAGACCAGGGGCCAGGGGCAGGGAAGCGCCCTCACAGTCCTCAAGAGTCCCTGTCCCCACCTGAGCACCCACCGAGCCAGGTCACAGGCACAGGCTGGGGCCAGGACCCTGGCATATGTCCCCCACACTCTGTGGCTGGTTGTGGAGAGTAGCCAGTGATTTCCTCTCTGGGAGTTCCTGGGCACCGGCAGCACTGCTGAGGCCTCCAGGCCTGGGACCCCTACTGGAGTCCCCTCTCTCCATCCCTGTGGGAGGGCCATGACTACATAACACACACACACACACACACACACACACACACACACATACACACATATACACATACATACACATACATACACACACATACACACACATACATACACACACATACACACACATACATACACACACACATACATACACACACAAAAAAAAGTGTGGTTTCCGCTGTGATTTTATTTATTTATTTATTTATTTATTTAATTTATTTTGCGGGTCTGGGGATGGGACCCAGGGGCATTCGACCTCCGAGCTACACCCCCTGCCCTATTTTTTATTCTTTATTTTGAAACCGGGTCTCACTGAGTTGCAGAGGGCCTCACTAAGTAGCTGAGGCTGTCTGCGCACCGCGATCCTCCGGTCTCAGCCTCCCGAATGCTGGAATTACAAGCGTGCGCTGCAGAGTGGGTGCTGGGGCTGCGGGCACTGAGGCTGCTGGCCTCTGCACACTGGAGAAGCAGGCGAGAAGCCCTGTGAGGGCTGGAGGGTGAATAAAGACTCCCTGCTCCTCTCCTCCCCAGAGGCTGGCGCCTCGTGGCCCAGGCCCAGTGGAAGGCAGAGGCCGTGCTCAAAGCAGAAAGGAAGAGGTAGGTGCTATGCTGGGAAGACCACAAGCCTTGGCATCCCTTACACCTTAGTAAGAATCCTTGCCTCAGACACATTTCGGAGGGAGACAGGACAAGAGAAGGCCTGGAAAGACGGTGGCCCACTGAGGGCCCAGGGATGTGGCCCTGCTCGCCCAAATGGCTACGTCCATTCTTGACTTCTTCTTTGGCCTCTGTGTAGGGACCTGGGGCTCTTAGGGAGGAAGGCAGGCACAGCGTCCTCTCGGGCCTGAAAAGCCTCCCATAACAGGGATGGTGCCCAGGCGCCCCAGGGACAGCTCTTGCCCACGGTCACCGGAAGCGCCAGGCCAACTCCAGCAGACCCCACACCAGGCAAGCTGTGGCTGGGAAGCAGCAGATTTTTAAAAATCACTGATTAGAATGTGAAATTCAATATTTGCAGAGATTGTGAGACCACCGGGGTCACGGAGACCACTAGCCCCAAAGGAGTTTCGTTGTCCCCAAGCCAGGGACACCATGCCCTGGGACCCCCACCTGCTGCCCTCCTGGACCTCAGAGGTCTCTTCCATCCGCTCTGACTTGTGTTTAGAGGGAACATTCTAGCTGGGCTGGTGGTGCACGGTTGTCGTCCCAGCATCCAGGAGGCTGAGACAAGAGGATCACCCTTCACAGACAGCCTCAGCTTTTGCAACTCAGTGAGACCCTGTTTCAAAATAAAGAATAAAAAATAGGGCTAGGGGTGTAGCTCAGAGGTAGAATGCCTCTGGGTTCCATCCCCAGCATCACACGCAAAAAATAAATGAATAAAGAGAACATTCCATTTGCACTATTAGTGAACAATCACCAGTGCTCGCCCTAAACACCATCCTGCAATCAATACAGTTACACCGAAAGGGCAGTGACCCAGGGCTGCTGAAGGCCCTGAGCCCCACGCCTGCCCTTGTTCTCAAACAAGGTGTTCCTGAGCCTGCTCAGCGGAGAGGAGCCCACACACGGAGCTCGTCTGCGCATGTCCTGCACCAGCCCACCAGTCCCTATGCAGGCTGCAGGCCCCCATCTGGGCAGGCCTGCCTCCCACAGGCTTCCAGGAGAGAGTTGTATGCTGGGCGTGAGTTGTGTCCATTTTTCTGCTGCCGGTAGCTACGGCCACACCTCTGCTCCACTGGCCACAGGCTTTGGGTGCTCGTGCCCTCCCCACCAGGGTCTGACTGGTCAGACAGGCGGGTCGACTTCTGCTCACGTCTCGGCTAATCCTGCAGCTTGCCCTCCCTCCTGCCCCTTCTGGGCTGCCGCAGGGTGGGGTATCCTGGGTAGCACTGTAGCGGAAGTTCCTGCTTCTCCCCCACACGGGCATCTGATGGAGGGGCTGAGGGCATCCCCAGAGAGGATGTAGGGGTGCTCATCTCTAAGAGCAGACAGCAGTCTGGGAGGCCCCTCCCAAGAACCCCCAGACCGCAGACCAGACTAGCTGGTCTGAGTCCTGCAAGGGCCTAGTCCTGAGTGGACGTCCTCACCCTAGGGTCTCCATGCCTGAGGTGGGTCCGGCAGGCCAGCAGGAGGGGCTTTGCGGCCCTGGAGCAGCCTAGACTCCGCCTTCTTCAAGCTCAAGTTTCTGCTCCCAGACCCTTAGAGCTGAGCGGAGCAGTGCTGGGCGGGACAAGCCCCCATACCAGGCTTCCCAGCACAGGGCATGGACACCAAGCCTCCTTTCCCTCCCAGATGGTGCCGAGGAAACAGGGGCGGGGGGCACTGCCCCAAAGCCAAGGGGAAGGGCCAGGGCAAGCAGGGCGGGGACTGCTGGGAGCTGGCTGGCCCAGGTGCTGCACCCTGACCACAGGTGGGGGGCCAGGAATTCATCTGAGAAGTCAGGGGCCCACAGGGGCACTCAGGCCTGGCCAGGGACACTCCTCTGACTGAAACACTGGCCCCTGGGAAACAAAGGGGCTTGGCCCAGGCATGCAGTCTGGTGCAACCCGGCCTCCGCCGTGCCCAGGCTCCTGAGAGAGGGGCCAGGCCCCCACTACTCCCTGCCCACCCAGCCCACTCGGGAGCGTGGCTTACCTGGCCTCCCTTGATGGGCACTCCAGGTCTTCCCCACGCAGCTCCAGCTGCCAGGCACCCCAGGACCACGCATCCAAGGAGCTTGTACAGGAGGAGGCCCATGTCTGTGCTGCTTGCCAGCTTGCTAGGGCTGGGGAGGAGGGGCGAGGCTGGGAGGAAGGGACGCGGCTGTGGCTTTCCATGCGGGGCCCCTTCGAGGCCCCGGCCCCATTGTGCACCAGCCCGGCTCACAGTATCTGTCTTTGTGGTGACAGGCTGGGCCCACCACCGGCACTCAGGCGTGGCGGGGGTCCCCCACACAAAGGGCTGGGAGGAGCGAGGCCCGGAAGGGAGGTCCTCCCCTCCCCACCAGGCCCTGTGGTCCAAGTGCACTGGCCCCATCCAGATCCAAGCCAGAGAGGCAGGTGCAAGGGTATTTAGGTGGAGACCCCAGCCAGTAAGTTTGGGGTGAGGGACTTTCATGTTTACACTCCCACCACGCAGGGATAAAGTAGCCATCAAAGGGTCCCTGGGGCACCTGGAGGGGTGACAGGGGTCTCTGGGGCCCCTACCTATGGCACTGAACCTGCCCTTCCTCTGGGGGCTTCACTCCCCTCCCCCAGGGGGACAGGTAATCCACAGGAGACAGGTTTGGGCTCGCTGTGCTAGGCAGGAGGGGAGAGGTGCTGAGGCCCGTCCAGTCAATCCCGTGTGAGGACTGGGTAGTGGTATTCAAGTTTCCTTGGCCACCCAAGCTGGAACTGAGAAGCTAAGGATTATCTGGGGGCTGCAGGGGCGGGGCAGGGGTGGAGCCTGGAGCCCTCCTCCCTCAGGCTGAAGCCCTTTGCCAGTCTACACTGGACACATGTCTGCGGGACCCTGCAGGGCTCCCACCTCCTCCCCATGCCCTTGCATCTAGGCTGGGGGGGGGGAGCTAGGGGTGCGCAGCAGTCCAAGGCCCTCCTCCTCCATGGCTCCTCCCCTCCCAAGGAGGGTGGGGTCAAGGGTCAAGAGTCTGTGAGCCAGTGGTTCCCAGATGTGAGCCGTGGGCCCTCCCCTTTCTGGAGGAATGACAGGCCTCCCGCGGAGGCGAGGGGGGGCGAGGTGGTGTGACAAGAAGGGGCAGGAAGGGGGGCTCTCCACGGGTCTCTGAAGATCTATTTAATCCCACGCTATTCGCGCGTTCTGGGATGGCGGCAGGGGAAGGGGGGTCTCGCCGCAGCATCCCTCTCTTCTTTATCCCGCCCCCACCGAGCCACCTGACCCTACTCGAAGTTGCCCGGCCCTTTGTGCGCACCGCGGCGGCCGCCTGGAACCCCCAACAGAGCCAGCGGCCCGCCGCCCACCTCACCCTCCACCACCGTCAGTCCCCCGGAGCTAGCAAATAAATTCACTAACACAGTCGCAGCGTGCTCGGGAGAGGTGGAGGCAGCGACCGAAGACAGGAGCAGCTGGGCCCCGGAGCCCAGGGGAGCACAAACCCCGCCGAGGCCCAGCATCTGTAAGTTGGCTTTCATGGAACCCTCGGAGGCTCGGGGGCCACCCAGGAGCTCCCACCCGGAGGGCGGCGGGATGCGGCGGTGGGCTCCTCTTCCCGCGCCGCACCGCCTGGCGGCTCCACCCCCTGCCCAGGACGGCCCTTCCCCCAGCCCGCCTGCCGGCCCTGCCAGCCGAGTGGGAAGAGCGAGCCCGGGACCCAGCCGGCGCTCAGAGGTCGGAGAGGAGGAGAGAGCGAGGTCCCCGCGGCGCCGCCCTGGGGATGGGCAAATCTGGTCCGAGTCCTGGGAAGGGCGCAGCCCCCAGCCTCGCCCCCGCCCCGCCCCCCCGGCCGGCCGGACAGACCTCCCGCCAACAGCTAGGGGCCGCAGAGGGCGGTTGTAGCCCGGGAAAAAAGAGGGTCTGGGAGGGGGCCCCGGCCGAGTTGCCCCGGTGCTAAGCGCGGATCCCTTTCGGAGTCGGTAAATCTGAGGCGCGGGGTGGGGGAGGGTGCTAAGGAGACCTCCCCCTTGGGAAGGGAACGAGCTTGGGGGGCTGGGAGCGGAGGTCTCCGACGGTCCAGGAAGCCCCGGGCGGGAGGGCTGGGAGTCTGCCCTGGTGGTCGGGCCTGGGCCCCGACCCTCCTGGGGAAAAAAGGACCGGGCGAAAAGCACGCCCCTGGGGCGGGGGGTTCGGGCTTCAGTTTCAACACCATGGACAGCGGACCCTGTGGCCGCAGAGCCCAGACCGCAGAGGCAAAGGGAGAGACCTCCATCTCCCAAGAAGCCGCAGCGCCGCTCCGGGCATCCCCGGCGCCCACCTCCAAGCCTCGGGGCGCCTGCGGGCCGGGGGCGGCTTCCCGAGACCTGGGCTGGGGTCGGCCAAAGTGCCGCTCGGGTGGGCCCTGGGGAAGGGCGGCCTCGCGCGCATCCGATGCGCGCGCGCGAGGACGGCCGCGGCGCACCTGCCGAGGGCGAGGGGCCGCGGCGGGGAGGGGAGGGCCGCGGGGCCCCCGCGTGCCGACCTCCGGCCGGCCGGCGAGCTAGCCGGGCGCCGGGGCGGCCGGCCGGGCTCTGCGGGGGCAGATGGCGCAGGGGCCGGGCCGGGGCCGGGGCCGAGGCCTGGCGCTGCCCGCCGCCGACCCGCCCTCCGCACTGGGAACAAAGGGCGGCGGAGGCTCGGCGCGCCCGGGGCCAGGCCGGCGCCCCCGGCCGGCGGCCGCGAGGGCCTGGGCGCTCCCCGCCCGCGGCTGCGCCGGGCGCCCGGTCGGCGGCGCCCCGCAGTTCTCAAGGACACCTCGGGGCGGCGCGGGCCGTGACGTCACCGCGCGCCCAGTGATAACCGGCGGCGCGGGGCCCGGGCGCGGAGACGCGCGGGGACGCCGCACCTGGCGGGCGGGCGGGCGGGCGGGCGAGCCTGGGGGCCGCTCTGCGTGTTCACAGCGGACCTTGATTTAATGTCTATACAATTAAGGCACGCGGTGAATGCCAAGAGAGGCGCCTCCGCCGCTCCTTTCTCATGGAAATGGCCGGCCGGCGCCCCGCCGGAGGAGGCTGCCCGGCCGCGGCCCCTCGCCCGCCCGCCCGCCCGCCCGCGGACGGCCGGGGACAATGCGCAGCCCCGAGGCGGCCGCGCCGGCCGGGAGGGAGCCGGGCGCGGACACAAAGGGCCGGCGGGCCGCGCTCCGGGGCGGGAGGCGGGCGAGGGCGGGCTGCGGCCACCGCCGGCCACGTGTGTCCGCAGCGCCGGCGCCCGGCAGCCCGCGGAGACAAAGAGCGGGCCCGCGGGGAGCGGCGGCGGGTGCCCAGGTGAGTGGCCGCGCGGCTGGGCGGGGCGGGCCGGCGCTGTCCGCGGTGCTGGTGGCGGGCGCCCCCGCGGGCGGGCCGGGGCGCGCGGAGCCCGTGGGTCCCGAGGGCCCCGCGCCCCACGGGGGCGCCCGGACAGTTGCCACGGTAACAGGGAGGGGGTAGGGCAGGGTCTGAGGTCACGGCAAAGTCTGCCCTCCGCCGGCCGCCCAGCGGCGGGGTGGGGGCGGCGCGCACTGAGCCCGGCCAGCCAGTCCCCGCACCTTGGGGACACGCTGGCACGAGGGAGGGGAGCCCGCACCCGTGCCCCGGGTCCCAACCTGCGGGCGGCTGCGCTGGACCCTCCCGCCCCCAAACCTCGCTGGGGCTATGCGGGACGCGAGGCACGTGAGGATCCGCAGCCCGGGGAGAAAATGACAAATCCCTCCCCCCTCACCATCTGCAGCCGCAGTGACACCCACTCAGGTCTGCTGCAGGCATTTTTTTTTTCCTGTCCTCGGAAGCAGCGCCACCTGCTGGCGCCCTGGCACGCGCCTCTGCGCTGGCACCCGCCTCTCCTCCCACCGCCGCTCTGGGTCCCCAAAGCTGCAGGGTGGTGCTGCCCGTGTGGACAGGGACGGGGCAGTGAAGGACGTTGCGCCTCTGTGGCCCATCCCCTGGCTTTGAAGCTAGCCAGTGTTTTTGCTCGGGGCGCGCGAGCTCTGAGCCTGAACAGGGGCTGTGGCCTCCTCGAGCCCTCCCAGCCCCAGGCCCTACGCAGGTTGCAGAAATCCAGGAAGAAAGGACCCACTTGGGCACCTCCGCCTCACCCCCCCCCCCCGGGATGGGCAAGGAGCCCGCAAGCAGTCTACCCCAGCTCTCCAGCCCTCCGCCCTGATACCCGCTGCCTGCAGCGGCCGCCCGTGCCTCCATCTTCCCACCCCTGGGCCAAATCGGAGTCTCTGCAGAGCCTGCTCCGCATTCCTCCAATCTTCTGCCCCCTGGAGGAGGGGAAGAGGCCCAGGCAGCCCCAGCAAGCACTGCCCCATGCAGCACTGACCTTGGCTCCCTGCCCCCCTCTCCCTTCCTCCCCCCAGAGCCTGCAGGGACAGTAGCCTCTAGGGTCACCTCTGGGCTTAGGGAAGGGGCGGGGTCCCAAGGTCACTCCAAGGAGGACCAAAGGGATTGGTGGGGCAGCAGCTCCCAGGCATGGGTTCCCTGCCGGGCACAAGCACATGGCCCTGTCCTGCCTGAGCTTGACCTTGGGGCTGCTCAGAAACACCTCCAACCCTGGGAGGGAAAGTGGCCCTGCTCCTCCCCTGGCCAGAGCTCCATTTCTGCAGCCTCCTTCCTAGATGCTCAGCTCCTGACCAGGATGACCTTCCAGGTGTGAGCTGGGGAGAGCTTGGCACCGAGCCTGGCCTGCCCAGTGTCTTGGGGGCTTCCTGGGCTGGGGTCCCTAGCTGCTGCCAAGGCCATGTTGACTTACCCTTCCCAGGAGGCGTGAGTCACACTGAGCTGCGGCTCAGCCCCTCGCCAGGCCTGCGGCTCCAGCACAGGGGGCAGGGCAGCCCAGGAGCGTGGAGCCCAAGCGTGGCCAGGCCTCTGCACCTCTGCCTCTGCACCTCTGCCTCGGCGTGGGGAGGCCTGTGTGCCACAAGACCCAGCTCAGAACTGCAGGCTGGGCTGCCAGCCTTGCTGAGACTCTTGGGGCCAGGAACCCACCACTGCTGTGCTCTGCACCTGGCAGGGATGGCCACCCTTGTCCCAGCTCAGACCCTTGTTCTCTTCCTCACACCCTGCATGCACGTGCACTGAGGCCACCTGGCTCAGGAAGCCAGGGCTTGGCACACAGCATGCTGTCTGACGAGGTGCTGGGCAGCCATCCTGGTGGACAGCGAGCGTGGGCAGAGGCTGGGAACATCCCCCCGATGGGCCCAGCACCCCCCCAGTGTGGGGACCAGAGAGAGGAAGCGCCTGGCAGCCCGGTGTGAGGCTCCCTCTGCTCTGCGTCAGACCTAGCACAGCTGCCCAGTGATGCCCCTGCCCCTCAGCCTCCTCCAGATTTCTTCCAGGCTTTCCAAAAGCTGCTGCTCTGCACAGACACGGGGCGGCAGGGTGGGTGGGGCAGCAAGGCTCACTCTGCACTCACCACGCCCAGCCCTGGGCATCGCCCTCCCCGCTCCCCTCTCAGGTGGGGCTCCTGCCCTTCCAATCCAGAGCCCCCGCCCTCCTTTCCCTCAGGTCCAGCCCCCCCCCCCCAGGCAGGGCAGACAGCGGGACCTGGGACCTTCGGCCTCTGCCATAGGCCTGGGGCCGGTGATGGGTGGACCCGGTGCCAGGCTGGACTGCCATCTCAGGACTGTGTGGTCAGCGGCTCCGTAACCAAGTGCAGTACAGGGACAGGAAGGAAAGGAAAATGGCCAAATGCTCCTCTCCAACCCGCTAGAGGGGCGAGCGGAAGGGCCTTCGCTCTGCCAGGGAGGGGGCGTCTGCCTCTATGAACACCTCATCTCAGGGAGCAAGGTGGGGGGTCTTCTCACTGCATGGCACACTGCAGCCCACTCCATGCCGGACCCTGGGTGCCCCAGGAAAGGGGCCACGGGAGCCCAGGATGCAAGCCTTACGTGGCAGGCCTGCCTGCCACCCTGCTGCACACTGGCCGGACCCACCATCGGCTGAGGCCCAGGGCTCCCTCTGTCCAGCCACCCCACACACATGCTGGAGAGTGTCACCTCTTCAGCACAATACAAAGAGTAAGGCCCGAGGGTCCGCAGGGCCCCTGAGGCTCCTCATGGGCAACAGGGCAGGCGAGCCTGAGGCTGGGGCTCACCTTAGAGAAATGTGAAGGCCCGGTTGCAGAGCTGGGCCCCTCCCCACACCCACCTTCTCGCCTTCCTCCTCCCTGTGCAGCTGAGTCGCAGACTGCCCTGGCTTCTGCCAAAACATAATAAGAGCCACAGGGGGTCACACACCTGCCGCCTCAGCTTACACCCCACGCTGCTGCTGCTGGCGCTCACCCCAAAAGGCAGCTCTCGCCTTCCAGAAAGCTCTTAGCAGAAGGGCAGAAATAGCCCCCTGTGCTGGGGACGAGGGAGCTAAAAATGGCTCCGAATGCCATAAAGCCATTTCCACAGCTGCTCCAACGAGGTTGGGGCCAGCTGAAGCGGGGTCATGAGCCCCTCCCTCGGGCCATGGGGGAGACCGAGCAGGACCGAAAGCTCCCGTGGCCTCTTCACAGATCCAGACCGTCCCAGAGATGCCTGCGGGGCCCCTGCTGCCCCTGAGTCTCCACTGGCCATGGACACGGGCCAGGTGCAGCCCTAGAGCCCAGAAGATGGTACTCCAGGAGGTAGTACCCCTCCTCCTGAGAGTCCCAGCCAGGACCAGGACCGTGGCCAACTCCCAGCCCTGCAGTCTGAGCCTGCATGGCTAAATGGCTGACGGAAGACTAGGCTGGGGACACACCCTAGTCGTGGGGTATACAGTCCACGTGGCACCCAGGCCAGCACCCCCACGGCAGCACTGCTCCTGCAGCGAAGGGATGGGCTGCTCACAAAGCACACAGACCAAGTACAGGTGGTCTCAAAGTGCAACCACGTAGCACAGAGTGGGCGCCAACCCGTGTCAACCTGGGCTGGTGCAGCGAGGCCCGCCTGCAGGTGCCCGTGTTCACCACATGAGGGCGCCTTGGAGCGACTGCAGGATTCTGCACCGGGATCAGGGTGGTGAGGGCCTTAGCGCCAAACACCGCGGCAGGCAGGCGCAATGAGCGTGGACGGAGCCCCTCCCCTCTGGGAGACTGCCCCGCCCTTGCACACCTTGACCCTTTGCTCCTTTCAACAAGCATCTGTGGCCCCTCCTGGGGACCAGCCCCCAGGGGCCCCCAGGTCAGGGGAAGCTTGCAGGCAACAGGACCTTAGTGGGCAGAGGGTGGCATGGGCCCTTGTACTCCCCCTAGGACCAGCTAGAAGGGAGCCTGGAACACAGTAGGGCCTCCTGAAGGCAGCAGAAAGGAAGCTGGCCCCGAGCCCAGGGACAGGAAGGTATGGTCTTTAGGTCTCCAGTCAGGACTCACCTAGTTCCTCACCCTGCCACACCTCAGTTTCCCCACTCATCAGTGGCTTCAGGGTGAGTTCAGACAGACACGTCCACTCAGTACATGTGAGCAGTTATCTCCACTGTCGTCGGCATCTCCTTCGCAGGGTGGATCCTGCAAACTGGTCCTGTCTTCAGTTCTTTGAAGCCGTGCAGGTGGAGCAGAATTAAGATTTGCATGGCAGGACTGTGGCCACCCAAAGGCCACCAAGAGACCCATATTTTCCTAGGAAGGTGGCTTGGGTGGTATCCCCCAGAGGTCCATGTGTTGAAGGCCTGCCTGGTCCCCAGGGTGGCCTCTGGGAGGTGGTGAAACCTTTAGGAGGAGGTGGAGCCTAGAGGGAGGTCAGTCATTGGGGGCGGGGCGGGCCCTGGGAGTGTGCCCTCCAGGGGAGAGTGGAACCCTGGTGTCTTCCTTTTTCACTTCAAAATAAATTCCTCTTTACAAATTAATTATCTCGGGTGTTTCGTTGTAGTGACAGAAAGCTGACTTTACACAGGTGCGTGCACACTGAGAACGAGGAAGGGGGAGTGACCAAGTGTAGCCGAGAGCTTAGAGTGAGGAGGACTCCATAACAGACCAGCTGGGTGATGCCCAGACCCCTGGCCCCCATCAGGCCAGTCCTCCACTGCCCAAGCAGCCCTGACCAGCTGGCTATAGACAGTCTCCAAGGCTCTTTCCCCAGTCTCCCAACATACCCAGAGAAGGTATTTCCCTGCCACTCCACGGTCAGAGAGGTGCTGGGGAGAAGCCCTACTTCCTGGTTTATATGGGGTGACAACCCCTCCTCAGAGCCCATCTGTTTCAAGGCTGGAGACATCCCAGGAACTGGGGGGCCTAACAGCCCATAGAAAGGCCCGTTTCCAGCTAAACCCCCCCTTTCCTCACATACAGATCCGTTCCCAAGAACTCTCGGCCCGAGGTGGCGCTGAGTAGCATCCAAAGGAGAGAATTGCCGAGGACTGACTGCTGCTTCTGTGGGACTGTCTCCATCTTTACAACCAACCCATCCGTTTGACCAGTGTGTGTATGTGTGCATGTTTGGGTGTGCATGTGGCTGTGTGCACCTGTGCATTTGTGTGCTGTGTGCCTGTGACATCCCTGGACAGGACAATCCCCCTCAGAGCCTACCTGCCCAAGGGCTGGAGACATCCCCAAGCGCCTAAGGACCATACAGCCCAAAGAACAGCCTGCTTCCAGGCTGCCCTTCAGGCCTGTGCCTGTCTGCCTGTGGGGCAGAGGGGAGGGCAGCTTCAAGACAGAAACGAAGCCCCCCCACCCTGGACTCTTGACACCCCTCCTGCCCCGAGCCTCTGCCCACTGTTCTAACCAGAAGGCTTTCCTCAGAGCCCTGCTGCCCAGCTCCACTTCAGCTCCTGGCCTGCCCTCCTTCGGGGGGCTTCCCTGCCTGCACAAAAAGGCAGACATCAGACCTCGGGCACTGCTGGGGTGAGCTCTCTTAGCCTCACTCCTCCAAGCTGCCCCCAGCCCCGTCCCCCACCAGCTCCAAGGGTGGCGACTGGCCAGAAGCAGCATGGTCTCCATGTCTGCTCTGCACTCTGCCCTGGAATCAAGGCGTAGCTAGGAAGGCCAGTTGGGCCACTGTGTCTTCTGGGCAGCACTCACATTTAACCCCTCCAATACCCCATTCCTCCTGGGCCCCCAGTCCCTGTGAAGCACAGGTGTCAGAATCACATGGTCAGAGCCAGGCGTGGTGGTGCACACTTATGATCCCAGCACTCGGGAGGCTGAAACAGGAGGACTGGAGGCTCACGGCCAGCCTCAGCTACTTAGGCCCTCTACAACTTAGTGTGACCTTGTTTCAAAATAAAAAAGGGCTGAGGGTGTAGTTCAGAGGTAGAATACCCCTGGTTTCTGTCCTCAGTACCACAATAAATAAAACCACACAGTCAGACTCCAAGCATCGGAACTCTGCCAGGAGACTGGGCTGCCCACCTGGTTCTCAGAGGTGAGAGCAGATGTAGGGTCTGGGGAAGGACCAGTCCCAGGGGCAGCTTGGGCAGGGGGCAGAGGGGTCTCCACTGCAGGCCTCTGGGCTGTCCTGCACTCTTCATTCCAGACACAAAGGCCAGTGTCCACCACTCTAGGCAGAGTCCAGGGCTCCACCTCCAGCCCACCCCCGCCCCATGCGCTGACCGCAGCTCTAACAATGGCACATCCTCCCCTTCCCGTCCCGTCCCCCCACAAGGCAGGGGAAGGACGGGCGCAGGCGTGCTAAACAGGTGTGTTTATTAAGGCTTGTATTCTCCTAGAGGACAGCGGTCCAGTGCTGTCCGCGACTCCGTACAGGCAGTAACAGCTCAGAGAAGTGACACATTCTAAACACAAGTCTAAATAACACAGCTGGAACGTTAGCGCAGAGGGTCTTTTGGAGTACATAGTTTCGGAAGGATCTGCTCTCTAAGACAGTACGGATCCTCTACGGCGGGCGCGTGCAGAGTCGTGTGCGAGGGCGTCGGGCATGAGCACCGCTTCCATGCTAAACTCCAACTTCCCGTGGCGAGAGCTCAACAGCCCCTCATTCCACAAAACATGACAGCAAAATTGTTTTCTAAAAAGGTATTTTTTGCTTTTTTTACCCATTCAACAGAAAAAAAAATTAGACACACACAGTGAGATTTACAGTCGGCAGCATCATCCATTACACTGTCTACCAGTTCCTACGTTAAAGCTCAGCGTTATTGGTATAAAAACTGAAGATGGCATTAGGGTTCTCAAGTGAAAAAAGGGGAAAATTAAAAATGATCTGCAAACAACAAAGAACAGCTGCACACTGCACCAGACCTCAATGCCTCCCAGTGCCCACAGTGGACCAGCCAGCGAGGGCAGGAGCCCACGCAGCTGGGGAGGTGCCCTGAGGACTGGCTTTCCCAAGACACAAGTGTGGCTGCCACAGAGAAAAACTAAAGCTTATCTGTCTAGTAGAAAAAATAGACAGACTAGCATGTTAGATAAGAGACTGTAAAAGTGGCAAGCCAACTGAACAGAGTGAGCACTAACCTTTTGATTTCAGTACTGGGAGATTTTAACAGCATATTCTAAAAGACAAAACTTATGAGTTCTTGTGTTTGCTATGAAGTAGTAAAGGGGTGAGACATATGAAGTCTATGGATATATTAAATAGCTGGTTATAAGAGTAAGAACATAATTTCTGCCAAAATAAAAAAATCTTTGGGATGTATTAGGTTTTTTGTTTTATAATTTTTAAGGATACTTGCATTTCTTGTTAGGTCAGCCTGATAAGCTGACAAAAATACTTCTTTATTAGTGAGTTCTACATTTTAATACATAGAAAAAATACAAATGAATGCAGACCCATCTGGCCAAAATGAACTACAAGAAGGTAAAGATGCAACCACTCAACCCGCACAAGTACGACACGCTGGAGCTGACGCCGGAGACAGCACCAAGCATACAGTTCCAAACTGTTTTCAAAGTCAGCTGCGAACCACACAAGAAACTGCTTGTCCTTATTGTTTGTTTCGATTCTGCCGTTCCTGTAAAAAGAGGAGAGTGGTTAACTCAGCACGTGCACACAGGTGACCGCCATGCACCCACAGAAGTGCGCCTGCTCAGGGGCAGGCCCCACCAGGCCCAGGCAGCCACCCACACAGGCGGCCACGGTCTGCCCACCCTCCCAAGGCGGCTGCCACCCATGCCAGCGTTCCCTCCGTGTGCTGTCATGGCATGGAAAACATTACAGCACAGAACGAGAGCTAGCCTGGACGGCGACCGAGCCGGTTACCTGCAAGCTGCTCCTCCTTTCTCCCACCTGAGCCCCCTGGTGGCTCAGAGGACAGTACGACTAGCCGGGAAAGCAAGCTCTGAGTCCCTTGGTTTGCAGAGCAGGAGGACAAACGGGGACCACCAGCCACGGCCCTTCCCACCAGCCCAAGTCCGGGCCAGCTAACAGCACCTGTAGGCGAGCCCCTCTTTCCAGGCTCACTTCTACTTCCACGAAGGCAGCCCTCTCCCAGTGTGTGCTTGATGCACAAGTCTGGGATCTACATCCAATTCTTTCTCCTCATTGCCCACCCGGCTTCTCATCAGTGGGTCTTCCCAACTCTGTAGAATCTAAAGTCAGCTCTCAGCAGGGTGTGGTGGGGCAGTACTGTAATCCCAGTACTTGAGAGACCGAGACAGGAGAATCACAGGTCCAAGCTAGTGAGATTCTCATTAACCTAGCAAGACCCTATTTCCAAATAAGAAATAAAATTGGGCTGGGGGTGTAGCTCAATGGTAGAATGCCTTTGGGTTCAATCCCCAGCACCACAAGAATTAGCTACTTAATTAATTCAGCTCTCAGCATGAAAACCTCCCTGATGCATGACACAAGCACTACACCTATGGCTACAGGTGCAGCAGTGCACACCCACCCTACGTGCGGCTAGTGAACACAACACATGTCCTGCCAACGACGGCCTAGCCTGGGGCCTGGGGTGAACAGTGCACGGCCCAGGGCAGGCCTCTGAGGACGTTCCTCCCACGACTAGTCACCACTGAGGAGGCTACGGGTGCCTGGAGAAACGAGCAGGGTCGACAGGTCCTCCTCTGATAGCTAACATAGCTCCCTACTCTGGTGCGTAACTGGGAAATTAGGAACTCTACATCTCACTCCCTTAAGATTCGCTCTTGAGTCAAAATGCTGCTAATGATGCATTGAAAGGAGGAAGGCTGCAGCCGACGACTGGTCTGCAGCCAGGTGGTGGCGCACACGTGGAATCCCATTCTTGGGAGGCTGAGACAAGTAGCTGCAAGTTCTCGGCCAGACTCAGCAACTCAGTGAGGCCCTCTGCCTCACTTTACAGGGTAACAGGGAAATTTTGAAAGGGGACTTTGCAAAACTGTTAACTACACTTTACCTTTTATTTATTTTTTATGCTGTACTGGGGATGGAATCCAGATTGGAATTCTACCACAGAGCCACACCCCCAGCCCTATTTTGTTTTATTCTTTATTTTGAAACGGTCTCACCAAGTTACAAAGGGCTTCTCTAAGTAGTAGCTGAGGCTGTCCACAAACCGCGATCCTGTCTCAGCCTCCCAAATGCTGGGATTACAAGCGTGCGCCATCTTGCCCAGCTGCCTTTCCTATCTATCTATCTATCTATCTATCTAATCTATCTAATCTATCTATCTAATCTATCTATTTATTGCAGTACCAGGGATGGAACCCAGGGGCATTCTACCTCCAAGCTACAGCCCCAGCCCTATTTTTTTAGTCTTTTTTATTTTTTGAAACAGGGTCTCACAATTTGAAGAGTCTCGCTAAGTAGCTGAGGCTGTCCGCGAACTGCGATCCTCCGGTCTCTGCCTCCCAAATGCTGGGATTACAAGCCTGAGCCACCATGCCCAGCACTGACTTTTCCTTTTAAATGACAGCTGTGTGAGGTCTGTCCTCACACCAGCAGCTGCGGTGCTCCCAGCTGAAGGAAGGCATGGCTCCTGACTGCAGCATCCCTCAATCTGGAGGCCACACGGCATTCCTCAGTGGAGACCCTGAGTCTCAACTCAAAACGCCCAAATTCTGACTCCTAAATAAACTACAACCCACTATCAGGAGACTAAAGTGCCTGGCAGACAGCCCAACGTGGCGCAGTCAGTATGCACCAGTCTGAGGACCACCACAGGCCACCTTCTCTTCTTTGCTGGCAGGAAGCTCAAGACACCAGCAATCCCACCAAGGCCAGGGCAAGTCAGTGTTCTTGTTTGGTGCTCTCCATGGCACAGATTAACATAGCACTGAACTCTGAGGCAAAGCCGCATCTGTGCTGACACTCTGGGGAAGGTCACCATGCTCCTTCCAGAATTCTCCTAAGACAGGTAGTGGAGGCCCGCCAAGATCCTGACCACAGGCAGATGCTCATGGGCCCTGCAGGTCACTCACAAGCAGGAGGCTCAACAAAAAAAATGCAGTGTCTAAGCATCAAGTTGTTATAATGCAAGTTTTAGGACTGTGCGTGCGTGCGTGCGTGCGTGTGTGTGTTACTGGGGATTGAATCCAGGGGCATTCTACCTCCAACCTACAACCCAGACCTCTAAGTTGCAGAGGGCCTCACTAAGTAGCTGAGGCTGGCCACGAACCTGAATCCTCCCGTCTCAGCCTCCCAAGTACTGGGATTACAAGCGTGCATCACCATGCCCAGCTAGGACACTAATTTCAAAAACACCTACCAGATCATGGGTAGAGTTATAACCCTAAGCTTATCACCAACCTCTGGGACCAAGTGTCGCTTCAGGAAAACCCAAGTACTCAGTATTTAAGAGGAACAACTGAACATGCACACATTGTCAAGTAGCAGTCTAAGACCAGACCTAAACTCACTAATGATCCTATTCTAACCTGCAAATCCAGCAAGCCATGAACGGTATTAATGACATTCTGCATATGACAGCAGTCCCCTAGCACCACGCTGACTGGCAGCACCGGAGCCATCTTAGTTTGCACTAAGGCTCTATGATGTCTGTGGGCCTCAAATCCCCCAAAAAACACTTTTCTCAGAATTTGCGCTATTAAGTGGCACATGACTGTATTTATTATACGTTATACCTAAAAAGCCGAATGCAGGGAAAAGAGTAACACCCCCGACCTTTTCAGTCTTGTGAACCCCAGGCTGTCCACACGAGGGGAAGCCATCGGTGCCAGCACTGCCACGGGGCCTCTGCTCACCTCTGCCCCAAACATTTCAGGACACTGCATGCCCATAAGCACTTCCTCCTCTCACAGACCCAGAGAAGACTGGAACCCAGCTTCTGCCAACTGACACTGCGTGAAGAAAGGGGCCTCAGATGAAGGGAGCTTTATGAAGTACGTCAGGCCCATATTTCCCATTTCCGGGGCGGGGGGCACCTGTGGGTACCTGGCCCGGGTTCTCAAGAGCAGACACACTGGCTCCAGGGAAGTGTGAGGCTCAGATCCCTAGTGGCTTTACTACACAAACCTAAGAGGCAGTTAGGACCAACTCAGAGATCTGAATGTATCTGTTTACTGATAAAATGCCTGGGTTCCAAACATACTCCTCCCCTACCATTCTCTTACTATTTAAATGGTTTAAACTTCCCAGACTGCAGGATAGTGTTTTTAAAAGAAAATAAGGGCTAGGCATGGGGCACACACTTGTAATCCCAGCATTTAGGAGGTTGAGACAGGAGGATCGCGGTTTGCGGACAGCCTCAGCTACTTAGGCCCTTTGAAACTCAGTGAGACCCTGTTTCAAAATAAAGAATAAAAAATCGGGATGGGGGTGTAGCTCGGAGGTGGAATGCCCCTGGGTTCCATCCCCAGTTCTAGACCAGACCAGAGCTTCCAGCTGCTGATGGGCAGTGCTTGAGAAGCCAGAGACCCAGGGCGGTGCACAGCAAAGTGCTGGCCACCGCCCCCACCTCTGTACCTCCCCACCCCCTCCCCGCACCTGGGAACACTGCGCTGGACAGAGGCTAGGAGCACCGAGAGATCAAGCTTCAGGAGGAGAGAGAACAAGAGCAACTCCCACATATCTCTGTAACCACATGTGCACAATGGTCCCAATTGACTATGCTTCTTGAAACTGAAAAGCGGTCAGGCCTGGTGGCACAAACCTATAATCTCAGTACTTGGGAAGCTGAGACAGAAGAATCACTGCCTAGTAACTCAGTGAGTTCTCCATAAGACCCTGCTTCCAAATAAAAAATTAAAATAAAAGGGCTAGGGGTGTGGCTCAGGTAGAGTGCCCCTAGGTTCATTCCCAAGTGCGCGCGCGCGCGCGCGCGCACACACACACACACACACACACACACACACACACACACACACACACACACCTGAAAAGCAATCAAAAGTTACGATTATTAAACTCAACATCACTGGATCCTCCCAGTGACCAGGTCCCTGAGGAAGCTCCGCAGTGCTTCCCCCATGCTCTGAACTCCCTGCAGAGGCCAGCAGGGCACTGCCTGTCACTGCCCCAGCTCAGTGGACAGCCCCTCTGCTCTGCTCACCGCCCAGGTGCCCAGGCGGGCTCAGGATGGGGACCTGCAGCGCAGCGCAGCAGGTGCCCAGCACTCACCTTGCGCACCACCTCCTCCTCCTCCTGCCGCTTCTCGTAGTGAGAAAAGTCGTCGAAGATGGAGGTCGTGTGCTTGTAGGAAGCGATGATCCTGAGCACTTGCTTGGCTTTCTCCAGGGGCACCTCCTGTGTGTCTCGGGAGTTGGTGACCGGCTTGTTGTCGTTGTTCTCCAGTCTGATGTGCCGGAGCTGGTTATTGGGTACGTCCTTGACAAAGATCCACTTCACGTCAAACTTCCCCTTCCACTTGTCCTGAGACCAGACCCCGGCGCTAGTGCCGTAGTCCACAGGGGACTTCATCTCGGCCACCCCACAGAAGTGGCCACTCCCGTTGACGCTGAAGAGCAGGTAGACGGGCCCCTTGCTGCTCACGGCGCGGAAGGCGCTGTCCAGACGCTTGTTGCCGTGCTCGGTGCTGCACCAGATGGAATACTTGATGGAGCGGTGGATGTCGTCCTCAGAGTAGCTCTTTATGATGAACACCCGTCCACTTTTAAGGTTCCAGTCAAACTCCTTGGGGTTATAGCTGTGGGCAGCCTTCAGTTTCTCAAGGACGGGGTGAGATTCTACACTGGGGGCAGAATTAGGCTGGGTATTTCCAGGAGAGTTACTATCGCTGCCGGCCCCTCCACTCTGCCCAAACACCGCATTTCTGTTGCGAGGAGCGACCCAGCGGGTTTGGGGTGGCTGCTGAGGACTCTGATACTGTGGCTGGGCCAATGGGGGAGGCTGAGCTGGGAGAGGCTGGGCCACCTGCTGGGGCTGCGGGGCAGACTGGGAAGATGGTACCTGCTGCGGGGCCGGGGCCTTCGGCACAGGCCCCTTGTTATCCCAGGTACCAATGTCCATGTTATGCTTTATTGGTGGAGGAGGCAGGGCGCCTCCCATCACGGGCCCGCTCTTTGTTTTCATCTTAGGCTGTGGCTTTGCGGGCTTGCTGGCAATGGCAGCCCACGAGGTTGGCTTTGAAACTGGCATGTTTACAGTTGTCCCACCATTGCTGGAAAGGACACCTGTCAGTGCCACGCTGTTAACAACAGAGCCCACTGTCTTGACTGCAGAGGTGGTGACATCCCCAATCTTCAGGCCAACCATGCCCTGCTCCAGGCTGTTCATACCAGGCGCCTTGTTGAGGGTGTCGCTGTGAAAACCTGTCTGCCCATCCACAACGGTGCCACCCAGGGAGCTTGGCGGGTAGGTGTAGCTGCTCCCATATGCGGAGCTCTGGGTCTGCTGCCCCTGAGAACCACTTGCCCCCCATGCTGAGAATGCAGGGTTTTCTGGGAAAAAGCTAAACCTGTGCTGATACATGTTGTTCCCCAGGCCCCCCGGCTGCCCAAAAACAGCATCATGCATGAAATGATGGTCTCCGTTACTGAGTTGCCCATAGGTGGTGAGGTATGGAATCGGAGGGTCCCCTGCAGTGGACCACGGCGCCTCATTGAGGGAGTATGGAAATCCGATGGACGGTGGGTAATAGCTGGAAAGGTAGGGATCGCTCATCGAGGGGTAACTGTTACTCTGTGAAAACAAATGTGGTAAGTTAGACTGCTATCACAGATGAGGAAACACTGAGCCCACAGACTACCTCTCAAGCACAAGCTGAGCAAAAACTAGCCCGACACCATGCAGGGCGACTCACTCTTAAGAGGACACTAAGGCCTCGGATGTGAGAAGAGTCAGGAGCCAGGGGGACAAGTGATTACTACAACCCGACTGTCATCTCAAAGCACAAAGCATCATTCACAACAATCTGAGCTCAAGTCTACTGACAGAGCTGGGCTTCTCTAGGGCCTTGGCGTTTCCCTTCGAGACTCCTCCATCTAGAGGAATCCAGAGTTGGGCCTTTTCTCTATCCTCCTGACAGCACAGTGGGGAGGCAGAGATGCTTCTGATGGCAAGTCAGCAGTCGAGGACAGGCGGCTCCAGCCCTGAGCAGTTGCTGCATCCTCCTCTGGGTGCGACACCCTTCCCACGCCCGGCCCTCAGGACTCCTCACTCCTTAGGGCTCCAGGGCCTGTCCTCACAGCTACCTTCCCTCTGGTCTGACATCACATGGTTTCTGGGCACCACCCTGGCTCTAGGGCAGGCCAGGCAGCAGAGGGCCCTGGCTGGCTCCAGCTCTTTGGCAGGAGTGAGCCCCTCAAGTGTGGGGCCCCAGCTCTGGGAACGAAGCAGCTCACTTGGGGCACCCCGTTGCCATGCAGAGGGAACCTCTGTGCAGCAGCAGGAGCCTGGGTGGCTGGGCCTGGTGGGGGATGGAGTGCTTCAGTGCCTCTTGGGCTGCCTGAGAAGCTGCCCAGCGTGCACCTGGGCCTAGGTCAGCAGTGGCGAGGAGTCTCCTCGAGGGACAGCCACCTGCCTCACTGTCCGAGTCACTCAAGATGCTCTCCTGCAGAGTGCTGCACTGTGGAGGGTGCTGGGGGGTGGGAACACACGGCTCAAGGCCAGAGCGCCACTGGTCAGCAGACACTTCAGAATCATCTGTTAAAACACTTGCTCCCCTGTGATGAAATCTTTGGGATTCAACAAGTGGGACATATCGATGTTCCATAAACATGAGAAAACTTGAGCTTACTGTCCCTTAAAAAGATCTCTTCAGTCCCTGCTCCTTTGCAGCAACCTACCTCGTAAGTGCCTCCACCCGGCAGCCCTCAAGCAGCCTTCTGCAGCAGGGCGGCCAGGAGGGAGGTCTGGTGGGGACCCACTCTGTGAGGAGAATGCATGGCATGGATAGGGGGTGGTCCTTCCGAAGAGAGGCCAGCCTTCCTCCCCCTCTTCAGCCCTAACATGCACGTAGAGGGCAGAAGGAAGAAGAGAAGCCCTAGTGGCTGTGTAGCATGTTAACCCACCTGGCCACAGTGCAAGACAGACACATCAGTGAGGCCAGAGACCTTTACCTGCAAGTCCTAACTAGGACAGAGAGAGTGCGTGTCAAGCTATGCGAACGCTATCCCTGAAATCCATTTGAGGTGCTCCCATCAAATGGGCACACAGGGCAGGACGCCCATGCTCCCTGCCACAGCACCACCTGACCTGGGTAACATGGCTTCAAGCACAGCTGTACACAGAGCCAAACAATCCTGAAATTCTGGCTCCTTCAGGTCTTAACACAAAGGTTCTAACTCTCTTTCTCTTGCAAAAACCATCACAGCGGAGGGCCAGGGAACCAGGAGCTCGCGCAGACGTACACATGCCAAGGAGGACAGAGGTGGCCAGAGAAGCCCTGCCTTCTCTGCCTGCTCGGAGCTGTCAGCTGGGCGGTGAATAAGCAGCAGTAGTTGTTGGCTGCCGAGAAAGCAACACCACTCACACTACAAGCTCTTTCCTGAACACCTACATGCATGCAACAAAGGAAAAGATTCCTAATCTCAAGGCCCTAGATTCACAGTTCCCTGCAAAAACTCTGGCACTTCAAGGCTGCAGGCCTGGTGGCCAGGCTCCATTCCTGGCAGCCCCAGTCCCACCCTCCAGGCCACAGGCCAACCTCAGCTTTCCCCGCAATGCTGAGAACCCACTTTCTACTGCCTCGGTCATATTCCCCTCCAGTCTCTGAAAGTAAGGCAGGCTTCTCTGCAGAGCTATCTGGAACAGGCCACACCACACAGAAGACACCTGCAGCGGCTGCTCCCGCACTGCACATGCTCAACAGCCCTCCCTGGGATGGGAGCTGCTGCTGGATCTGTAGTGCCAAGCCAACTGCTCTGCTCTCAACTTACTGCACAGTCCCTCAAGTGCACCCTGGAAACACACCTGGGCCGCCTGTGAAGCACACAAGCCGGTCCAGCCCTGAGCCTCCTGCGACCTCCTGAACAGCCAGACACCAGCTCAGTGCTCACACTCACTGCCAAGTCCTGGAGGGGACGCAGGCTGTGGCCCAGACCCCCCCGCCTGGCAGCTCCACAACACAGTCGAAGAATGGGAACACTTACTTAGCAGGGCGCTGCTGAATGAACCAAGTTATGAAAACAAACTCACAGCTTGCTCTTCACACGTCAACAGTTCACTCTAAGAGCACAGCTGGCTCCCAAATGCCTCCTCAGAAGAGGGCAGCACTGCCACACCCAAGACCTCCAACCACAGGCCTAGATACGACATGCCCACACCAAGGCAACACCCTCTCAGGCAGTCAGCCCACTGACAGGAAAACACAACTCTGGACTCTTGGGCTCCTTCTCTTGATTAACTAAGAAATAATACATACTCCAAAGAAATGAAGGAATTTTAAATATCAGTGATCTGTCTGCAGAGATCATTGGAAACACCAAACAGTAAAATCTAGCAAAGCCACAAACCCATCCTAGAATTAAGAGCAGTTTTTTCCATACTTAATTTTAATGACTTTAAAAGACAGTAAGAAAAAAGTAATGAATTCTTAAAATTACTCCAACACTGTTTCACAAACTGACTTGATACCAGAGCAACAGAGAGGCTGGAGGGAAAGCAGAAGGTCCCCCTGAGCCCAAGGCAAGCATCTGAGTAGCATGATGCTGCGAAGCATGTAGCCGGTCCCATCGAGCCAATGACGCGGAGGGAAGAGCACTGAGGGCAGTGCTGGCCAGTGACCTGGGACGCAGCCCTGAAGGCACTCCGACCAGGACAGGGCAGGCCTGCCAGGGCGACCTCCTGCCTCAGAAGCCCCAAACCCCAAACTTACTTGGTCGTCACTTTTCCTGTATGTCTTCAAGGCTGGTCCTGGAAGCTTTTGGGCCCCTCAGCTGGTTGGCCAATAGGCAGAGACAGCAGTTTCTGACACAGAATTTCTGCGTACGCCATAGCAATCGCCAATAAGGAGCACATGAAGACTTACGGAGTCCTTCCAGCCACACTTCTGGGAAGCAGGCAGGATGGCAAATCCCTACCTACCTAGTGGGCGCCCCCATGGACCTTTTAAGAAACCTGTATTGTTCAGGCGTAGCTACAGAAACCTCTGATAGACACAAGCCTGGATGACCACGTCTGCTGTCCTTTCAGGTCATCCTGAGCCCACCAGAATCACCTGGATTCAGGACTAAGCCAGCTGCCAAGTTTCGGCCAGCTCTTTACAATGCAACAGGCTGAGGACGCTGTGACAAAAAATAGCATTATTTAACTTGGCTCGCACTACTGGGTGAAAAACTAAGCCAATCCTGACAGAAACCTTAGGCAAGGGGTAAGCACAACTTTTCAAGACAACAACTCTCCAGGCCAGCAGCTTCTCCCAAAGTATAGAGATACAAACTTTAACGAAGCCACACTCGAGACCACACCTGAGTGACCGTATATACCAGGGACTTTGAGTGATGCCACACTAAACATTAGCACTTCCTAAACTCACGAAACTACCCCCCACCCTGCAAGTGATTGCTCAAGATAAAATCCAACCCTTAAACAAGAAGACTTTAAAAAGTCCTCTTTTTAAAGGACATGGCTTTAGCCGGGCGTGGTGGTACGTGCCTGTCATCCCAGTACTTGGCAGGCTGAGACAGGAAGAGCACAGGTCCTTAACAACTTAATGAAACCCATTTCAAAGTAAAAAATTAAATAGAGCCAGGAGTGTAGCTTGGAGGTAGAATGCCCCTGAGTTCAATCCCCAAAATCAAAATAAGTGTGGCTTCCTAAAGTGGTTCAGGAAAAAAAAAATTACAAATCACCAGCAGTGGAACTCACAACAGGAAACCTTATGAAATATTCTTATAAAATGAGTGTCCTATATCACACCTAGAAGATAACTGGATTATTAAAGAGAAAACCAAAAATGCTTTAGCTCCCTCATTTCTGCTCCTGTCAGATGTGTTGGCAAGTGGGCACAGGTATGCTGATGACTGAGTGCCTTGACTGCGGGGGCAGGCACTACCTCCACTGTGCCCAGGTGCCCCTGGCCATCTGTGTGCCGGTCAGAGGTCACAGAACACGCTCAGACTGCTCAGTGGCTGGTGCAGAAGGCCCAGGCCCAGCAGCATCTCCTTCCAACCTGGATGTCACACAGACAGCATCTTCTACACTGAGCAGGACCTACTCTGGGCCATTTCGTAGTCCTTCCTTACCTTTCAGAAAACCACAGGAGTCAGCAAACTAGGCAGCCTGAGCAGACATAAGCTCAAATAAGGAAATCGAGACCATTAAGCTCAACCCTGAGCCCCTCACTGAGCCCTCAGTTCCCCTCAGTTCCAAGCACACATTGCAGACCAGAGGGGAACATGGAGCTGCCACAGGCCACGCCACAGGCAAGTAGGAGAGCTAGCGCCTGACCCAGCAGAAGAGTGAGGCCTCTCTGGAGACCACCCACTGCAGCCCCATGAGCAACACTTCCACCTACTCGCGTGCTCTTGAGGACTGATTTCTCGGACCTTTCACTCTCAACAGCAGTTCCACACAGTGAAGCAGCACAGTGCCTCGCCACACACCATCTGCTGGCTGCAAGACAAGGGCGGAGGGGCCACCAGCTTCACGTTGTCATAGCTCCGCAAATGCACCTGCCGGAAGGTCAAAAGCCACAGAACCGTCCACTAAACAGGCGTAGTCTACCATACGTCAGTAATGCCTCAAAGAGGCACCCCAGCCCAGGAGGTGCTCAGCACACCGGTAGTGACTCCAAGCTCACCGACACCGGCCACACAGGAGCTCCCCTGACTGCATGGGCACCAAGCACCGCGGTCATCTAAGAATGGAAGAGAACCTTTCTATATGGCAGCCTGCACCAGAAAAGCCCAAATCTAGAGGCAGTAACAATTCCCAAATAACTCATGATGGAAATGGCAAAATAAGGAGAATTCAGTGCAAGGAGGGAGAACAGCTTTGTGGTCTCACATGAAGAAATGAAGACAGAAGGCTAGGCATCCGCTACATGCTTGCACGTCCTCCAAGTGAGCGTTGGCTCTGCTGTCACCAGCTCCTCCACCGGGCAGACCGTGATCTCCCAGGTCCTCAGATTCCTCACCTAAAATCTGCTACCAACCCCTCAGAAGCATGGACTTGCAAAGTGTGGTGGCACACACTTGCAATCCCAGTATCTGGGAGGCTGAGACGGGAGGATCGCAGGTTCGAAGACAGCCTCAGCAACACAGTGAGACTCTCAACAACCTAATGGGACCCTGTTTTCCAAACAAAAAATAAAACAGGCTGGGGGTATAGCTCAAAGGTAGAGCACTTCCGAGTTCAATACCATAAATATATAAATAAGTAAGTAAGTAAAACGGGGTGGGGGCTCTACTTAATGTTTGGCCATTACTTCTGGCAAAAAGTACATGGCTGACACCAGGTCAGTTCTGTAACACCCTGTTCTGCCCAGAAGCTTGGTGGGTCAACGCTCCCCGTACATTTCTCAGGCTCTGAAGCTGTTAACTTGCTAAGTGGAGTGGAAAGGAGGAGGATGGAGAAAAGTTCTCAGATGCCTTAGAAAAGGGCAGATGAAAACACTGGCAGGCTAGTTTCATTCCATTACTGGGGAGAAGCCTAGTTTCATTCTTAAGTAAACATAAACAGTACATGCTAAAAATGGCAGATATTATGGTTAACCCTAATTCCCACTGACCCAGTGCTTTTTGCGGTACAGGGGATTGAACCCAGGGGCATTCTACCGCCCAGCTATACCCCCACCCCTATTTTTAACTATTTTGAAAGAGGGTCGCTCACTAAGTTACAAAGGGCCTCACTAAGCAGCTGAGGCTAGCCGCAAACCCGCAATCTTTCCTGTTTCAGCCTCTCAAGTACTGGAATTACAAGTGTGGGTCACCATGCCTGGCAACCCAGTGGTTTTTAATGAGGGCGATTCTGTCCCCAGAAGATATGTGCAAATGCCCTATCTGGGGTGGAGCGGTGACTGTGGGAGGTGCTCACAGAATCTAGGAGGCAAAGCCAGGCAGGATGCTAAATATCCTTCCTACAATATACAGTCTTTGAAACAATGTGTTGGCCCAAATGTCAGAGTAGCAAGGTTGAGAATCCCTGAACTACCTAGAAAACCAAAGCCACTGTGACTTGCCAGGCCTGTATGGGGTACTGAGTACTTCACAGGCACACTTCAATGTCACCCTCCCGACATGTCTGTTGGGAGTTTCCAACTATCTGTTTTATAGAAAAGGAAACCGAGGCACAGGAAGGTGAGCTGCCTGACACAGGCAGAGTTAGAGTTCCCCCTCATTAGAAATCCAGTTCACGGCCAGAACTTGGCCACCCTCCGAGACCACAATTCTGACACCCCAGAGCCAAACACAATGTGTCAGAACACTCCAGGAACCACACACACACACTTGCACTCTGCAAGACACTATATACCACGGGTCCATTAGGACTCTGCCTGCCTCCCATCCTCAACAGGGTGCTGCTTCCTCCAGGGAAAAAACACCTGCAACACACTTGTGCCCCAGGTTTAGCAGAAGGAAGTTTTCAAAGCAAGTCTTCAAGACCATTCTGTGGTTTCTAATCCTTTCTAGTCTTCTTTCTTGTTTAAAGTAAGAGGAAAGTCAGATGTGACAACAAAGATGTTACAAATAATTAAAACTAGTTTTAAAATAATCACATGATAACCAAATCAACTCACCGGATTGGACTGTCCAGAAAGGTAGGGCTCAAAGTCGTTGTCATGAACTGTATCCTTCTGATGCAAAGAACCATTTTGTACTAGAACAAGAAGTTGCAAAATGTTATCTTCAAGTTTCAAAAGACTACTTTTAAGCATGAAAATAAACGTTAGCAATGCCTCTTTTCATCAATTTCTAGTAGGAACCATGACTTTATTTAGAAATGGGCACAACCAGTACAGATCTGGTATTTTCACAACTAATTAAAGTGGTGATATAGACCGAATAGTTTAATCTACATTTTAAATAAAAATCTAATTTTAATTTCTTAGGAAGTTTGTTTACAAAATACAAGTGCAAAAAAAATTTCAAGGAGTTCACAACCAGGTGTTGGAAAATTGACAAAGTCTAATAAAATCTATTTTAGTGATGCAAGCGGAGGACAGAGCCTCCAAATGCCCAGCTGAATGCCCAGCTGCTCGTGGAGACCTGAGAACAGGATGTTCACCTAGGAAGGCTGTAACTGAAGCTCACTATTATCTGGTTCTCCACTTACTTTCCACTGTTACAATCTTCAGCCAGAAAAGGAAAGGAAAGGTAAATAAACTACTGGGTCTTTCCCCATCTTAAAACACGATGAACCATATTTGGTTACACCCCAGTAACACACACACTGGTTAAAAACATTCTTCCAAGTAAACATCAAGTGTGTGGTTCTCAGGAAGAGTGAGTTATGAGGGCTTACCCCAAGCCAGAATATCACAAGAGATGACAGCAGACTTAGAGACAAAGGTTATCACTACAGGAACATGGTGCTAGCTCGCAGGGCTCTCAGGCTGAGTGCATCTCCCAAGGGCCAGCCCTAAGGGCGGCAGAGAGCTGGTCACACGCCACCGCTGGCCTCTGCACCTGTCCCTCAGGCAGTGCCTTATCTCCTCTCATCAAATCAACAACCTTCCAGTGGGGAGGAAGGGGCTAAAGTACTCTGAGCACCCATTTATTTACTTCTTGAAATGCCCCTGTCTTCAACCTGTCAAATCTCTAGGAATCTGCAAAGTCTCATCTCCCAAAAGCTGGGCAAGTTTCCGGTTCCAGATGCGGCTCGTGGACTTGCCACAGGGGCGGGGGCCGCCCCATCCTCGTCCAACTCCCCCATGGCCATCCTGGAACTTGCCTCACCTTTATTATCTTGTCCTTTTGTTCTCTGTCGCCACAGGCCGGGACGTGCAAGTCGGACACAACCCAGCCCGGGAAAAGAAAGACAAAATTACTCTCCAGAGAATGGACCCCGGCGGGCGGTGCGACCCAGGCCCAGGCTTCGGGTCCCCTGCCCCGCCGCCCGCACCACAGACCCGCGACCCCGCCGTCGGACCCAATGACCCCGGCTCCGCAGTCCTGGCCAGGCCTCTAGGTCCTCGGCCCAGTCCCTCATCCCGGCCCGCGGCCTGCCTCCAAGTCCTTGGCCAGCCGCGCGCCCAGGACACCTGCCTGGCCTCCAGGTCCCCCATGCCGACACCCAGGGCCCAGGCGCGGAACCGGCGCGGCCCCGGCCCCCAGGCCTGGCCGGCCCTGAGGTTCCCGGGCGGCTCCGCGACCCCAGATCCGAGCCCTGCGGCCCCGCCAGGCCCGCTACCTGGGGGTCCACGCTGGTGGCCGACATGCTTCATGAACAGCGCGGCGCGGGGCCGGGCGCCCGCCGGCTCGGGCCTCCCGCAAGGCCGGGCCTGTCAGCCCGCGCGTGCGGCCCGGGACCCGCCGCCCACTCCTCGGGCGCGGCCGGGCGCGACGGCGGCGGCGGGTCACGCGAGCCGGGAGCGGCGGGCAGGCAGAGGGCCGGGCGGACGCGCTGAGGGGGCGCCGACTCCAATGGCGGCGGCGGCCGGGACGAGGCTGCGCGACGTCAGCACGCGGGGCAGGCTGGGAGCGCCGTCGGGCCGCCGCCGCCGCGCCTGCGCACGGCCGTCCGGCGCACCGGATTTCGCGCCGCGGTCCCAGTCTCGTGCGGCGGGGCGGGGCCTCCTGGAGGGGGCGGGGCGAGCCGGGGAGTCACGTGGGAAGCCTCGGGAAGCGCGGGGCCGCGGCGGTGGTCTGCGGTGCACCTGCCGCACGGCCCCTCCCACCCTGTGTGAACGCTCTTGCCACCAAGGCTACGGGGTGGATTCCTCACCAGAGCAAAAGAAAGTTCAGCCACGCTTGGGCCCTAGCTGGGCAACAGGCCTTTGGTCTTCGTGGACATATGCACAGCCCCTTTATGGCTCCAAGTTCATGAGAAAGCCTGGTCCTCCTCGCCCGACCCACCAGGACCCCCAGGTGGACTCTTTCCCTGCCCTCTCAGTCCAGCTGCCCTGGGGCCAATGCCCACTCAGACTACTTCCAGGTTGCTTTCTTTTCTCTGGCTGGGGCACATCGTAAGGACCTGGATCTGAGGGGTGTCCTCATCCTGCTAAGGGGACAGACCTGGATGCTGGCTCACGCAGGGTGGCAGGCAGGCAAGGTGAGCGGGCTCCCCAAAGCAGGTCAAGGCAGATTCACGAGGCAGAGTGAACAGGGGCCGGGGGCCCGCAGTGGTTCATAGGGGGCAGTTCCAAGCCTGCGCCTCCTTCAGCCAGGCAAGACAACCTCTCACCCCTGCAGGAGGGGGTGGAGGCAAACGGTTGGCCCCAGGGAGGGCTGCTTGCGTTCCAGTATTCCCGGTTGCCCATTGCTGAGTCTCCCTGGTCCCCTGCCTGGGCTATACCTGGGAAACTATGGCCTAGCTCAGAGCCAGGAGGCATGCCTGATGTTCTGAGGAGCTATCTGGCTACATGGGGATGTTGATATGTTAGGGCTGTGGGCAGTTCATGCCAAGATGAAGTCCATGGATTTGGGTAGGTTTGAACATCACATATAGCTAGTCAGTGGCACACACCCGGAATCCCAGTACAGGAAGCTCAGACAGGAGAATCACAGGTTCAAGGCCAGTGTTAGCACCTTAGTGAGACTCTGTTTCGAAAGAAAAAATAAAGCTGGGCATGGTGGTACACGTTTGTAATCCCAGTACTGGGGAGGCAGAGACAGGAGGATCACAGGTTCACGGACGGGCAGCCTCCACAACTTAGGGAGGCACTCTGCAACTTAGTGAGTCCCTGTTTCAAAAATAAAAAATAAAATAGGGCTGGAGATGTAGTTCAGAGGTAGAATGCCCCTGGATTCAACCCCCAGTACCACAGAGGGAAAAAAAAGATAAAATAAAAAGGGCTGCTGGGCTGCAGTATTTGGGAGGCTGAAAGAGGAGGATTGCAAATTTGCGGCCAGCCTCAGCAACTAAGGAAGGCTGTCGGTAACTTAGCAAGACTTTGCTTTAAAAAAAAAAAACAGGTGAAGTGCAATGGTGCTTGCATGTAATCTCAGTACTTGGGTGGCTGAGACAGGAGGATAGCAGGTTTGAAGCTAGCCCCAGCAACTTAGTGAGGCCCTACTAAAAAATATAAGAGCCGGGCATGATGGCGCACGCCTGTAATCCCAGTATGTGGGAGGCTGAGACAGGAAAGTCACAGGTTTGAGGACGGCCTCAGCAAAGTAACGAGATGCTTGGGAACCTGGTGAGACCCTGTTTCAAAACAAAAAATAAGATGGAAATGGTGGCACATGCCTGCAATCCTAGTATTTGGGAGGCTGAGGTAGGAGGATCCCAAGCTCAAGACTACCCTGGCAAGTTAGTAATACACATAGCAACCTAGTAAGACCTTGTTTTTATTTTTTTGGTATTGAGGTCAATCCTCCTCCTCCTCTTTCCCCTCCTCCTCCTCCTCCTCCTCCTCCTCCTCCTCCTCCTCCTCCTCCTCCTTCTTCTTCTTCTTCTTCTTCTTCTTCTTCTTTTCTTCTTCTTTTGCAGGTCTGAGGATGGAACCCAGGGGCATTCAACCTCCAAGCTACACCCCCTGCCTTATTTTATTTTATTTTTTGGTGGTACTGGGGTTCCTGGAAACCCTTCTACCTCCGGGCTACACTCCCAGACCTCTTTTACATTTTATATTTGGAAACAGGGTCTCCTAAGCCAGTGCGCGCGGCTGGCTTCGAACCTGCGCGATCCTCCTGTCTCTGCCTCCCAAGCGCGGGGATTACAAGGATGCACCACCACGCCGGGCCTTATTTTTTATTCTTTATTTTGAAACAGGGTCTCACTGAGTTGCAGAGAACCTCACTAAGTAGCTGAGGCTGTCTGCGAACCGTGATCCTCCGGTCTAAATCTCCCAAATGCTGGGATTACAAGCGTGCGCCACCACGCCCGTCTTTTTTTTTTTTTTTTTTTTTTTTAAGTTCTGGGGATGGAACCCAGGGCCATTCTACCTCCAAGCGACATACCCAGCCCTATTTTTTATTCTTTATTTTGAAACAGGGTCTCACTGAGTTGCAAAGGGCCTCACTAAGTAATAGCTGAGGCTGTCTGCAAACTGCAATCCTCCTGTCTCAGCCTCCCAAATGCTGAGATTACAAGTGTGTGTCACCATGCCCAGCTCTGATCTTGTTTTAAAACAAAACAAAAAAATTTTTAAGTGAAAGGGTGTAGCTTAGAGATAGGAGGTAGAATGCCCTTAGGTTCAATCTTCAGTAACACACACACACACACACACACACACACACACACACAGCTGGGGGTGTAGCTTAGTGGCAGAATACCCCTGGGTTCAACCTCTAATACCAAAAAATAAGTAAATAAGCCATGCGTGTTGGCACACGCTTGTAATCCCAGCATTTGGGAGGCTGAGACAGGAGGATCGTGGTTCACGGACAGCCTCAGCTACTTAATGAGGTCCTTTGCAACTCAGTGAGACCCTGTTTCAAAATAAAGAATAAAAAATAGGGCAGGGGTGTAGCTTGGTGGCAGAACACCCCTGTGTTCAATCTCCAGTACCACAAAAATAAGTAAATAAAAATAAAAGTGACTGGCAGTGAAGCTCAGAAGTAGAATGCCCCTGGGTTCAATCATTAATGTCCAACCCCCCAAAAAAATCCCCACACATAGAATGGCATATTGCAGAATGGTGGTGGAGCTTAGGAGGACACAGAGACTGTGGTTACCAGCAGCCTCTGAGGACCAGAAGGCCCGCCACTGTCTGTGGTGAGGCTGGACCCTTGGACAGGCTCTAGGTACCTGCCTGCAGGGAGCCCGGGCACGGGCTCTTTGGACACCCTACCTTCCTCCCACTGCTCACACACCTCAGGCTGCATGGTGCAGCGGCCCCCACGTGCGTGGCCTTCCCTGTAGCTCCTAGGTCCTGGGTTCCCTTGCTGGCCTGCCTGGTATCCCGCCCCCTTGTGTCTAGTGCATCCTAATATATTTTTAGGCATCCACTCCAGTCCCTGTGATGTGCGGTGGACGCCTCCCCTGGGCCTGATCTGGGCCTGTGAGCACCAGCTGGTCAGTGGCGGGATGTTTGGGGAATGGGAAGCTTTCTCCCTGCTGTTGCTAAGCTGTCAGCGGCCACGCTGGCCTGGATATGACCCTGGCCCCAGGAAGGAGACAGGTGAGACTGACGGTATCTAAATACCGGAGTCCAGCTGAGCCGGAAGCTGTCTGCCTCCACGCTTTGCTCCTTGAACCAAGATGTGTCATTTGTGCTGAAGTGTCCAGCTTCCGTCACCTGCAACTGAGAGTCCTGACCACAGGACAACGTGCCATTCAGTGGCCAGCCCTCACTGTCCCTTGTCCTCAGCCAGCCAGTTCCCTCTGCCTGGCACCCTCGGCTCCTCTTTCTCCTCCTCTCTAGAGCCACCCGAGGCTCTGGCACCCCTCTCCCTCTGAGGACACTTGGGCCCTCCCGTGGCCCTATTCTGCGCTGTCCTCTCCCTCATGTCCAGCAGGGGGAGCGCTGAGCCAGGCTTAGAAAGCTCACTTCCCAGCTCTCCCGGCTCTCCTCTCTAGGGGCAACCGTGGGAGGAGGGGCTCCGTCCACCAGGTGTGGGTGGGTGGTCACCTTCTGGGCGTCCCATAACTGGGTTTGGTTGTCCACAGAGTACCCACTTAGCAATGGGTAGCTGTTGAGCACCAGAAATCAAGGACCAGGCATGAGCTGGGGATCCTGGGCAGCTTCAGTGCCTCAATCCACCAGGCTGGTGCACGGCCACCCAGGGGCTCAGCGGGGTGGGCTGCAGGAGCAGCTGACCTCCAGCTCAGCTCTCAGCACCCACGTGCCCCTCCGTCCTTGATTTCCTCACCTCTGAAAAGGGACGTGCTGCGTCCATTTCAGAGGGCCATTGTGGGATCCTGCCCGCTGTTCCCCTCCATCCTAGGGCAGTGCCAGGCATCCTGCGGAGGGGTCCTGTGTTCTGTCCCCACCTTGTTCTGAGAGATGCCACCTGCCCCTGTGGGTGGAGTGGGACCTGCGACGTCATCGCTGCGCCTCTGGGCCCCTGCCAGGGAGCCCTGGAACACCTCCCCCTGCAGCGAGCACGTGACCTGGCTGCTACCCTGGCCCCTTCTGGAAAGTGGAGGGCCCCTGGCCACTCCCTGTCTGGGCCTCTGGTGGCAGAACCCAGCTTGATTCTTCACTAGCAGCTTGGTTCCTAGGAAGGGCCAGGCTCAGGAGCCCTGAGGCAGTTGCTGGCGCATTCCAGGGCCAGCAGTGGCCTGGGCTGGTGTGCTCTTCATGGGGCCCAAGCGCAGGGCCAAATGCTTATGCGGTGGCCCAGAACAGAGCTTCTGGGGCCCCGGCGCCAGCCCTGGCCAGGAGCCCTGCCCACCCTGCTATCTCTGTGGCCCCCTGCTGGGCCAGGACCACGTGGATGGGCAGATCCTGGGCCAACTGCGCCCCCCGGCAGAGGATGAAGAGGCAGAGGGGGCCGGGGCCACTTCGCCCACAGAGCCAGCCTTCCCTGAGATGGGCTCGGAGGAGCTGCGGCTGGCCTCCTTCTACGACTGGCCGCCGACCGCGGGAGTCCAGCCGGAGCTGCTGGCCGCAGCTGGCTTCTTTCACACTGGTGAGCCCTGGTGTTTTACTGCAGACCTGGGAGCTGTTGCAGCCCGGGGCTCCATCCATCCCCACGCGGGAGGGTCTGACCCACACAGTGGGATCTCCTGGCACCTACTCTTGCTAGAGCCACTGTGAGGGGCCCATGGTCCTGGGGGGACCTGGATTGCCCTGGGGGAGCCTCAGTGTGTGGGCTCTGCTGGCCTGGTGGCCATGGCCACACTTCATGGGGGCCCCAGCAGCCCTGCTGATAGAGGTGCCCTGCTGCCTTTACTCCAGGCCGCGTCCCTGGGCAATGGAGGTTTAGGACAAGGTCAGGATGTGACCCATGTGGGCGGCCAGAGCCTCTTGACCACCATGGAGCTGCGGCTTCCCCAGACCCTTTACACACCAGGCTGGGCCAGACCAGACTACAGGCCAGAGCCCCAGGGCGCCAGGTCCAGTTGAGGCCTGGCCAGCCCAGCACCTGGCTGCTTCTCTCTGAAGCAAGGGCCACCTGGTCAGACTGGAGTTCAGATTCCGGCTCTTCCCCTTGCTGGACCCACGAGGGTCTCTGTAGGTGGGGACACAGCTGGGGTCATTGTTAGCTGTGTGACCTGGGGGCTCAGCCCTCTTTCCTGTGTGCTGTCTGACTTAGGACAACTGGACGCTGGGCAGGGAGGGTGAGTGCTGGGACAGTCAGGGGCCTCCTGGGGTCACAGGGGCAGGGTGATGCCTGCGGGTGCCTGCGGCTTGTCTGTGGGCTCTGCAGCAGATGAAGAGGGCACGTCAGCCCAGGGTGGCTGCGCAGGTAGAGACAAGGGACACGTAGGCCCCTAAAGCCAAGCCTGGCACCAGATCAGCCCTTCCTCCTGTCACTGGGAATCCTCCCCGGGGACAGGCAGCAACCTGGGCCTGAGGCTCCAGGCCCTCGGGGCCTCCCTTCCCCCTCCCGGCCCGCCTACTCTGGGGACAATGGAATGCCAGCTCAACCCTTTCCTGAACATTCTGGGCCTCCTGGCATGTGCCCCAGACACTGTTTCCTTTTCCCAGGGACAGTGAGGACCTATGAATTGACCATGAGTGCCCCATCCCTACCCCTCCTTGTCAACTTCCTGGCAGGAAAGGCCACCTGGGCCCCCATCCCCCCAAGCTCTCGCAGTCTTGAGGGGCCCCCTGGGCCGCTGGCTGGGGAGGGCTCCTGGCCACACACTGGGCCTGGGCCAGCCTCTCTGCCACACCCAGGCCAGCAGGATAAGGTGCGCTGCTTTTTCTGCTATGGAGGCCTGCAGAGCTGGGAGAGAGGGGACGACCCCTGGACGGAGCACGCCAAATGGTTCCCCAGGTAACAGCCTCTGGCGCTCCAGGTCTGATCATGGAGGACAGGGTGGGATGAACCCCAAGAACTGTCCAGCTAAGTCCAGGCCTGGCCCCAGGCTCCGTGGACGGAGCATGCCAAGTGGTTCCCCAGGTAACAGCCTCTGGCACTCCAGGTCTGATCACGGAGGTCAGGGGCTGAACCCCAAGAACTCTGCCCACCTAAGGCCAGGCCTGGCCCCAGGCTCCCCGGCCCACACCCCAGGGGGGCATCGGGGGCCCTGGAGGGGGCGCGCCTCCTACTTTTCACACAGGAGCCCCCTCTGGAAGGGTGGCTGGGCAGAAATTCTTCACTGCAGCTCTTCCCTCAGTGCTCAGAGCTCTCTTGAGGGTCCCAGCGAGTGCTCGAGCGGTGGGAGTGAGCCCAGCTGCCTGCTGCAGGGTGCAGGGGTCCTCAGGAGCAGTTTCCCGAGGCCTGAGCTCCACAGCGGGGCTCTGACAGCGCAGCCCTGACCTAGGCTCGGCCCACTTCTCCAGGTGCCGATTCCTGCTCCGCTCAAAAGGAAGGGGCTTTGTCCACAGCGTCCAGGAGGCCTATTCCACCCTGCTCAGCTCCTGGGTGAGTCCGGCTCTCCTTGGGCTTGGGTGGGTAGAGGTCCCCAGCCTGATTACTCTAGGCACGAATGTTCCACAGGACCCATGGGAAGAGCCGGAAGACGCCCTGCCCGCTGCCCCTGCAGGTAAGGGCCAGCGCACGGCCTGTGTGATTCCTTGGGCACCCGCGGCCTTTACTGTGGCAAGGCCACAGTGCATCCTGCCCCGCTGGACAGCAGGGCGAATGGGCACTGTGTCCCAACACCATGTGTCCAGGCCTCCAGGTCAGGCCACAGCACCTCTTTGGCACCACTGAGCAGCCCACCACAGGCACCAGCCAATACCCGGCAGGCCCGTGGGCACATGGGAGGCGGCTGTGCCAGGGTCAGCTCTGGCCTGGAGAGCTGGTTTGCCAGCCCTAACCAAGCTGCAGTGCACAAGCTGTCAGAGTCCAAGGAAGAGCGACTGGTAGGTGGGGAGCCCCAGGAGGGAGGGCCCAGGGTCAGACCTCGGCTCTTCCTGCCAACTCTGCAGCCACAGACAAATGACGTTTCTCTCCGTGCCTTGTGCCTACACTCTGGAGCAAGGACGCTGGTGCTGCTTGGGGTCACAAGTCTGTGCGGCCTTCTAGGGACATGGAGGTCGAGCTCCTGGTCCTCCCCCATGGTGCGGCACCCCCAGGCACCGCTCTAGGAACGCAGCTCCCCGTCTGTGAGGGTCGGGAGCTTCACCAGGCCTTGGGGTGCAGAAGCCACACAGGCACTGGCCTCTCCCTCTCTGCCTTGTAGATGCCACTGGTGGCCAGCAGTGGCCAGCGTGGAGCCAGAGCCCAGCTGCAGCCACCAGCCTGTCCCCGTTGCATCTAATGGCCAGTCTGCTCCAGGAAGAAGGCAGGGGCCGAGCCGCCGGGCCCAGAGGTACCTTGTCCCTTGGATGCACCTCTCCCCTCATGAGCCCTCTGGCACAACCACCACCCCGATCTTGCTGCTCCCAGAGCGAGTGGTGGCTACTGCCTCAGGGGTTGGGCGGGCAGTGCTCCCTGGCCGGCGGCCCACTCCCGGGGAGCCCTGCACAAAGCCTCTGGCCTTGGCTCCTCTTTCTGTGGGAGGAAGGAGGGCATGCCACCGTTGCGCTATTCTGCTCTCCTGGTCAGAAGCAGACCTGTCTCTGGGCTAGTCCTTGAGGCCGTCCCTAACTGCCCACAGCTCCTGTCCACGGGGACCCTGAGCTGCTCACACCCAGAGGAGAGCCTCAGCCTGAAGATACCTCGGAGGCAGGTGCAACCTGGAATCTAGCTGGGGCGGGGTGGGGACGAGGGCGAATAGGCCCTGTGGGGCTGATGGACACCAGGCATCCCGAGAAGCCCCGGCCCTGAGGGTGCGGGTGGTCTGAGTCCCCAGGAGCCGGGGACCTGCAGGAGCAGCTGCGGCGGCTGCAGGAGGAGCGGCGGTGCAAGGTGTGCCTGGACCGGGCTGTGGCGGTGGTCTTCGTGCCCTGCGGACACCTGGTCTGCGCAGAGTGTGCACCCAACCTGCAGCTGTGCCCCATCTGCAGGGCGTCCATACACAGCTGTGTGCGCACCTTCCTGTCCTAGGCCAGGTCAGCTTCCAGAGCCACCCCTGGCACCCCATGCAGCATCCTGAAGCCTGCAGCAGCACTTCAGGGACAAGGCTGGCAGCCCTCTCCCTCCTCCCTCCCAGCCAGTCCCAGTACTTTACCTTGAACCCAGATTCTGAGTCCTTTGCCGGGGGTAAGGGTCAGGGTGGGGGTGGGTGAAGGCCTCCCACCCAGCTGGGTGTGCAGGGCTCGCCAGGCTGAGGGGAGCTCTGGAAGGCCAGGGCTGGGGCTGCCCAAGCACAGGACCCTGGACCACAGCTCAACTAAGCCCGGAGGTAATGTGTGATGGGGTGCACAACGTCACTGAGTGGGGAAGTGGGTGGGGCCCCTCATACTTGTTGAGGGGCAGGAGTGTGGCCTTGAGCCTCTTACAGGCAATGTTCCCCCAAGATGTGGCAGGTCAGGGAAACAGATAAGCCCGATAGGAACCAGGACTCTTCCGCGCCTCCTCCTTTCCCTCCAGGTTCTGTGGCTGGCCAGAGGGGCTTCCGGTGAGCACCCTGCCGGCCTCAGCCTGCCCCTAACCACACAGTGGGCCTGCTGAGGACGTGGATCGTGTCTACCACCCATCCTCCCCAGTTCCCAGGCCACAGCCCAGGATGAAGGAGGAGCCCTGCCTGGCTTGGCAGGTGCTCTCACTGGGCTGTTTGATACTTCTGAAGATAAATAAAGCAGGGCTTCCCCTCAACGGTGCTCAGTGCAGCCTTTGTTCCAGGATCCTGGCCTCTGCCTCCCCACACACCTTCCTCTCACCAAACCAGACCTCTTCTCCTTGGTAGGGCAGCACCTGCCCCGAGCCCAGCCCCCCAGGCGGCTTCCCGTTCCTCCCCACTTCTCAGGACCCGTCCAATCCCCTCTCCCTTCCCCCAGTCCCATCTTTGCTAGAATACTTTCAGACCAAACTAGCCTCTGACGCCTCCAGGGACCCTGCTGTAATCAGCCGCCACGGCCATGTTTCTGGGAGGTTGGGCTGCAGGGCGGCCTCCTGTTTATTTGTCTACCTGTGGATGCAGGGGGTTCTCCAGGACCGCGTGCCAAGGTCCCTCTTTCTGAATGGCGCTGCCATTTGTTCCAGGAAGGTCCTCACCATACAGTGGCCCAGGCTCCAGCGCTGAACTGCGCTCCACCCGCAGCTTGAGGGGGCTGGGTGTCCTTACCCGCACGCGGGGGTGTTTGATCAGAGCCTTCACAGATCCAGGGGGTCACGAAGCACCTGCAGGGCTCCCGAGGAGGGGCTCCTCGGGAAGCGGTCTAGGCCTGCTGCAGGGGAAGCGGGAGAGCCAGTGCTGCCCAAGGAGAACTGCGGTGCAGTTTCTTTTTCTTCTCTTCTTTTGTGTCTTCATTTTTAGGAAAAGAAAATGATAGAAGTGTGCAGTCGTAGCCAGCCACAGCTTGCCGGCCTCCTGCAGGGTGCTGGGGGTGGGAGGCCCGAGGGGTCTCCTCCTCAAGGCGGTCACTGACGCTGGAGGTCGTGGGCGCAGAGCGATGATCCACGGCTTCCTCACTTACGCAGGCCTGTGGGGAGGTGGGGGTCAGAGAAACCTGAGGGAGGGGACAGGTCTGGCCCCCTCCCCTCAGAGGGCCTGAAATGCAAATGGCACAAAAGCCAAGAAAGGGGGCTGGGTCCAGGGCTGGGCCCGGGCCTAGGGTGGCCAGGTCTTATCCCCCGCTCCTTGGCTGCTGTGTCCACAGGGTCTTGGGCCACGGGTCTGGGTGTGGAATGTGGAGCTCCTGCTGGGCCCTTTAGTCTCCCAGGCTCCAGGCTGCAGAGAAGATCCCCGAGGTCTGTGCACCAGACAGGTCTGCCCAGCCCAAGTGCAGCCCAGGGTCCAGGTGTGTGCCCCAGGGGCGGTCAACCCTGAGGACCACAGAGGACTGCGGAGACCCCGCCCCACCCGAAGTCTTCACTGCCACATTTTTTGGTCCTGGGAGCTAGACTCCTGCTATCTCTGAGGACCCTTGGCCATGATGGGTCTTAGTCCCAGAAGGGCTGGAGAGTGCTAAGAAGGTGGCCAAGAGATCCTCGGAGTCCCGGGCAGCGGAGGAAGGCGCTCTACTGATCCTCTCTGACAGAAAACTCTAGAACTGCTCTGGGGCAGGGCTGCATGGGGTCTGGGGTCGGAAGAGTCTAGGACACTGCCTTCTAAGACAGCAGCCTGATCCTCCAAGATCGGAAGCCAGCACCTTGCCTTTCCTGCCACAGAGAGACCCGGGAGAGGTGCCACAGCCCCCCCTCCTGAGAAGAGGCCTGCCAGCACCCCCTCCTGCAGAATCCGTGTCTGGCTCCCACGGAACCTGCCGCTGTGGGCTCTGAGCCGGGAAGTGGGGCGGAGTCCCAGAGCCGCCGCACCCTGGGATGTAACTTGGAGCTGGCACAGAGGATCCATCTCAGAAAGGGGGAGCATGTGAGTGATGATGGATGGATGACAGACAGATGGACAGACAGATGCCTGATGAGGCCCCCCAAGAGGAGGAGCCTCACACTGTGAGCAGGCCCAGTGGGCCATACTTACAAATACGCCTGCTTGGACAAGAGGTTGGATGGTTTTTCATTGAAATGGTACAGGGGAAATGGATCAAATCCAGCAATGAAATCAACTGAAAGAAATCAAGACCCAAATAAAATAAAACTCGAGGGGTGGAAAAGATGGCACAGGGAGGGCAAGTGGAGACAGACTTCCCACCAGTGCCCGAGGGGCCCGGGGCAGCCTGCCCGAGCCGGCTCCAGGTGGGTGCGCAGGCCAGGGATGGTCCCTGGAGCCCTCAGTGTGTGACCTCCTGGCTGGAGGTCTGAATGGCCCCACGGTCCCAGCAGTGGGGCAGCCCAGGCCCTTATACCTGGTGTGGAGGGGACCATGTCCTTTCAGGCCCACCCAGTCAATCACCCATCCCTTGAGGCCGTCAGCACCACTAGTGGGACCGAGGGCTTTCTGGGAAGGTCCAGGCTGACCTGTCTTAAGCTGTTCTTAATACAATGGGCAGATGGACCTCTCATGCAGTCTGGAGGGTCAAGCAGCCCAGGAGGCTGAGGGTTGCTGGGGACAGGCTCAAGAAGAACCCCTGAGCCTCAGAATCATGCCCTGGTCTCAGCATAGGATGCTGCTGCTGACCCAGGGACCGCTGACCCCACGGCCTGACACCTAGATGGCTCTAGATTCCAATTCTGACCCTGGGGAGGGTTCTGCTGCCTGAGCTGTGGCTCTGGGGTGCCCAGACTTGGACTGGATTTCTACCCCACCCCCACCCCACTAGTCCTTTCTCTGCAAAGTCTTCCTATGAGACCACATCAGGGCCCTAAGAGGTCACCAGAGAGTTAGAATCATCACAAACCAAAGGAGAGCTATGAAGGGCTCACAGACGGGGAAATGGAAACGGGACGAACAAGTCTCACCAGCACCAAGGGCGAGAGTCATGCCACCAGGGCTCAGACCTTGCTCCTGAGGGTCACGGGGCAGACCAGACCCCACAGAACAGGAGCCCTTGGGCCAGCTGAGCCTGAGGCCCAGTCTAGGCTCAGGCTCCTCTTCTCGGGCTTCTGTACTGTCCCCTCTGTCCTGGCCGGATCCAGGGAGCGAGGCCCTGCTGCGCATAGAGACACCACTGAGGAGACCCCAGGCGCTGCCCAGACACGGCAGAACTTGGCTGCCACCTCTGCTAGCCTCCCACCCCAGGGACCAGGGGCATCACAGTGGCTTCGTGGGAGTGGCTGCATGCTTACAACTGTCCTCTTCCTCCGTGAGCGCGCTGACCACGTAGCAGCCGCAGATGAAGCCCAGGAGCTGAAAGACACGAAGAGGCCCGGGTGAGGACTGCCAGGTGGCTGAGGGGGCACGATCGCAGCAGTGCACAGAAGCGCCCCGGACACTGGAGCCCTCTCCTGGGCTTGGGCTCCTCCTCTGTGAAAGGAACAGCAGACCCAGCAATTTAGTGAGACCTTGTTCAAAATAGAAAAAAAAAAAAAAAAACAAAAAACGGTTGGGGGTAGCTCAAAGAAAGAATGCCTCTGGGTTCAACCCCCTGGCCAAAAGAGAGAGAGAGAGAGAGAGAGAGAGAGAGAGAGAGAGAGAGAGAGAGAGAGAGAGAGAGAGAGAGAGAAAGAAAGAGAGGGAGGGAGGAAGGAGGGCAGAGCTGATGTGCATGGCCTCGGGAAGCCAGTCCCAGGTGGGCTCTCTGCTTCTCCCCCACCCTGCTCCTGGGAGGTGTGTGCATGAGGCTAAGAACAGGACAGCCCGCGGGGCAGGGTGCAGGAGGCACTGGAGGACCTGCTGAAGCCCGATGAGCCCCAGGAGGCACTCTAAGCCCACTGCGATGCAGGGCCGGGAGGGCAGGTCTGGCCACATGGTCTTTGAGAAAAATGACCCACAGCAGGGCCATGGGGTGAGGTGAGGAGCAGTCAGATCCAGGTGCAGCAGGACAGCAGGCTCCCTGTCCACACAGCCTCACCCTGCAGGGCTCAGACCCGGCCCTGGGTTGGCAACGTGTCCTCCCAAGTCCCTTCAGGCCCAGGGCGCCTGGAGGAGAGCCAGGAACCCACACAGCACATGTACCTGTGCAATCTTTCCCCACCCCCAGAACAGCCCGCTGGGAGAGAGCAGAGCTTCCTCTGTGGCATCACAGTCTGACGCATGAGAACACTCTGGAATTTAAGAACGGGGCAGGAGGCAGCCAGAGGTGGTCTGGCATGATGCAGAGGCCCTCGGGAGGAAGTGGGGCTTTCTGGTGACCATCAGGCCCCTCCACCAAGCACCAGGTGCTCACAAGGGACTTGCTGACAGCTGGGCTTCTTCCACATCTGACCTGGCCCAGTGGCCTCCTCTTGAGTCTGGCCATGCAGTGCCGGGCCCCAGGCTGCAGCTGTGTGGGCTCTGTGCCCTGAGACGCCCCTGCTCTAGTGTAGGCAGGTGGGGCCACGCTCCTGGAAGTCCAGCTGGTGTCTAGGAGTGAGCTGGGGGTCAGGAGGCAGGTCTGGCTCCTCACTGACAGGAGACAACCGCAGAGGTCTCCCATGTAGCCTCTTCTGGCGCCACAGGACAGCGTGGAATTAGAGGGGTTTCAGGGTGGGTTCAAGTCCCCAGGAGCCAGGCCCCGGCGCTGGCCGTGGTTCTGAAATGCAGCTAGGCTTGTCCCGGGTGCTGGTGCTGCGTCCAACCTGGTGCCCAGCTTGCCTTGGGATGCCCAAGCTGGCCATGTCACACACTCCCAGCACACCCCTAGCTTCCCATGTCCCCCATCCATCCTGGGCTCCGGCCCAGCTCCTCCCTGAGCTCCCTGCCCCAGCTCTGCATATCTCTGCCTCCGTTGGCAGCTCCCTGGCCATATGCACAGGGACAATCCCAATACCCATCTCCCCTAGAGCCTCCAAAGCAGGTGGCAGAGGGCTGGGCTCCCCGAGGCAAAGCAAGCACCCAAGACTGGAGTGGAATCTGGAAAGCCACATTAGAGGAACTTCCCAGGAACAAGAACAAAAGCTCCAACTCCCCTCCTGGCAGAACTCTCCTCCAGTGTCGGCTCAGCAGAGATAGGCTGTGCCCTCCACGAGGGCCTTCACTTATGGTCTCTTGTCTCCTTGCTGCTGCAATTTCAGACTCTGTGACATGTCTCCCTGGCCAGCTGACTCTCCTCTTGAGGTTCCCACGCGTGTTTTTGGGCAATCGGGCCCCTTCTTGCATGACTGACTCACAGTCCTGGCACGGGATGGAAGCTGTGGTTCCCTGACCTGGAGACCAGTTTTTACTTTTTTCCTTCCTTCCTTCCTTCCTTCCTTCCTTCCTTCCTTCCTTCCTTTTTTTTTTTTTTTTTTTTTTTTTTTTTGGTGGTACTGGGGTCCCTGGAAGCTCTTCATCTCTGGACTACACTCCCAGAACTAATTTATATTTTTATTTGGAAACAGGGTTTCTTAAGCCAGCACGGCTGGCTTTGAACCTGCACAATCCTTCTGTCTCCGCCTCCCAAGCGCGGGGATTACAAGCGTGCGCCACCATGCCCGGCTTTGGAGGCCAGTGTTCTGTAGGAGGTGTGGGAGTAGGAAAGGAGGATCCCTGGACGCTCGTGAGGCCACCCCTTGCATGGCTTCTCATACTGCAGAGGCCCTCAGGTGTGGGACTCGGCTTCTGCCATCAGCCAGACATGTTTGCAGATGCTACTGTGTGTCCAGGGAAGGTCGGGGAACCTCGGGGTTTGGCCAGTCTCCTGTCCAAGGTTGTCCCTGCACTCGGGACCCTACGGGCTGGTGACGCTGCGGCTGAGCACCTTCCAGCCTCCTTTCCAATGAGTCCTTCCATCAAGTGACCTGTGTTTCACAGGAGGGGGAGCTGAGGCGCAGGGAGGGTGAGTGGTTCCTGGAAGGCGGCACAGTGGGAAGGTGGTATCACCTGGGTTGGGGGCCATCTCTTGACCTCTGTCTCCACTGGCCCAACTCTGTCACCACAGATGCTGGCTGCTCCTGAGCCTTGGGTAGGGCCAGAGAACCCCACCAGGCAGGATGTGGGTGCCAGCCTCACCAGGGTCATGGTCTGAGGTTTTGGGGGGCCACTTGGCTTTCTGTCCCCCAGCCTCGGGATATGTTGGCTTCTGTGACCAACAGGAGCTCAAAGACAGTGGAGGGACAGGGCAGGGTGGGTTCAAGCAGTCCTGCAGGCCTCTGTCAGGACATATGCCCCTCGCCTGTAGAGGCTGCCAAGGCTGAGGCGGGTCTCTGGGTCCGAGCCCAGACAGCCCACTCACTGTGGCAAGCAGGACGTGCCTTGGGAAGGAGCCTGGCGGTTCCTGGGTACCTGCCTCTCTGCTGAGGCCATCCCAGCAGCCACCGGGAGTGGCCTCATCCTGCAGCAGTGTGGAGCCTCCTGGAGTGCTCTGCGGCTCAGGCAGCCTCCGCTGACCAGAGCTCAAGGCCACAGCACCGGGTCTGATCTCAGAGCTCAAGGCCACAGCGCGGGGTCTGATCTCAGTGCTTTTCTCTCTGGGTTGGGGCCTGGGGTGGGTAACGGGGAGGAGGAAGGCAGATCGGCCACACCATGCACCCAGCATAGGCCAGCCCCGGAGGAGCTGCATAGTGTGAGGCCTCTGCCCTGGAAGTACGGATGGGAGTCAATGGAGGAAGCTCAGTTAGCAGGGCAGCTGCCAGCCCCCAGGAAGGCCGCCCACCCCTGTACTCCAGCTCCTCACAGCTTGGCTCCAGAGCGGAGGAACCTCGGCCTCTCTGGGTACTCGCCGGCCAGCGAGTGGGCCAAGGCCCCAGACAAAGAACAGGAGAGGCCTGTGGGTTCAGAGCCCCTGCACACCCTCTCCATGTGCACAGTGGTTCCCAAGGCCCCGCAACCTGCACTCTGCCCTCCTGCCCCTTACAGCCACCCACAGTCTTCAGCCATGTCCTGACCTCCATCTTAAAACAGGGTCACTGACTGCAGATGGAACATAACCACATCTCATCTTTGCTGACCTCATTCAGACCCAAACCTCCGACCTGCCAACTCAAGGCAGACCGTGACCTGAGGCCAGCAGGACGCGACCTTCACCCAGAACTGCGGCACCCCAGACACCTGTCACCAAGTCTCATCACAGGAACCGGTCCACCAGCCGAGACAGTGACGTGCAGGGGCACCGGGGGCCCCACGGCCCACAGGCCCTTGCCATCCTGGGTCTCCTGCCTCTCCCTCCACAGTGCCACTGGAGGCCCAGGTTGAAGCCAGTTCCCAGCCCACTTTGCAGCGGGGACCCTGAGGCGCCTGCAGTGTGAACCCAGCAGCCAGCCGGAGCCACCTGCGACCTCATGCCTCTTGGGAGTGCGAGAAAGCATGCAGTCTGGCAAGGAGGAAGACTGGCTCCTTTGTACACAAAGCACCCCTGCTCCAGGCAGGGCAGCCCTCAGCCCCGTGAGCCCTCCCCTCACCCCACACACTTGCCTGCTGGCCCTGACCCCACACTCACCGCCACCAGGACCTGCAGGCCGCTGTGCAGGACCTCCATGTAGCCATGTTCCAGGATGCAGCCGGCACCCGGCACCAGGGCCGGGCCCTGCAGGATGCCGAGGCCCGCCACAGATGCTTCCTCATGCAGACAGCCTGGCCCGTGCTCAAGCCACCAGGAGCGGTGCCGGGAGAGGTTGAAGGTTAGGAGCTGGCTGTCCTGGGGAGAGGTTGGCATGGGTATGGCCATCATGGAGAGCGAGGGAGGCCTGTCCCGGTAGGCTGCAGCCACCGGTGAGGAGCCCAGACCCCCGCTGCTCCTTGGCCAGGAGGCCTTTCTGCTGAGCCTTGGCCCTCACCCGGCTCTGTGGGAAGGCCTCCTGCTGGGAGACCCCAGGGCTTGCTGCCACTTTAAGTGTGTTGACCTCATGTCGGCCTCCCTCACTGTGGCCCCAGCCATGGCCTCAAAGTAGGGCTGACCACCTGCTGGTAGCCGTGTTAGCTCAGCCAGAGCAGAGCACAGTGGCTTCCACCGTACCCCCTCCTGTGAGCGTTGTGCAAAAGGCCCGGAGCAGCTCAAGGACATCTGCAGCCTCCCCTCTGCCCAGAGGGTGCAAGGGTCATCAGCCGGGAGGTTGGCTCAAGCCACACACGAGGCCAGGGCCAAAGACCCCCTCTGCCACAGGAGGGTGGGGGTTCCCTCTGCCTGCACCTAAAGCCCCCGCCTGCAATCCTCCGCCAGGTGGCCTGTTTCTGCACCTCATGCCCAATTCTCCCAAGCTCTGCCTGAGCTCTGAGGCCCCCTCTTCCATGGAACCTCCGGGTGTGCCCAGCAGCTGGAGGCTCCACAGTGCCTCGCCAATACCCCCTCCCACCCACACACCACCCAAATCTTTACTAGGCAGCAACCTTGGCTGGGATACAGCTGTGTACTGACCAAGCTCCTCCCCATGGGGAGACATACCAAGACCAAGCAAACTCACAAGTAACATGGAGACCCAGCTAAGAGCCCCCGGAAAGGGAGGTTCGTAGAACCCCTCCCCTCTTTACTCACCTGGGAGAGGCCCCCCACCTCCAGGTAGAAGCAGATAATGAAGACGTTCCAGGTGATCCAGATGGCCACCCACACAGTATACTGGGGAGATGAGAGACGGGGCAGAAGTTAAGCCCAGCACTCTGCACCTCTTTGCATGGCCGCCTTGGAGCCTCTGGGTAGGGCAGGGGCTCCCGGAACATGATGCTCTGCTTGGAGGAAGGGATTTCCCTGAGGCAACCTTGAATGGGTCTGGAGCCCTTGGCAGTCTTCCCACATCCACTGAAAGGGTGGCGGGGCTCCTGCTCCACAAGGGCGTCCAGGACACACGGCACTGGCATGGCCGATTCCAGAGTGCCAGCCCGGGAGGAGTTTCTCGGCCACTACTGTCGCCCAGAAGCATCCCTGCCATCTGAGGTGAGCGACAGCAAGGTATGGCTGGCCTCAACCGCTGAGTGCCCCCAAACCACCCCACAGAGCAGCCCCCCAGCGCCCTGTGACCCAGAGCCAGAATGTTTACTGCCTGGCCCTCCGCAGGAAAGCCCGCTGCAGGCCCCTGGCCAACAGAAGTTGTTTATCTGAATTAAACAAATATGCTGAGTGCCTCTGGCAAAACCTGACCAGCAGGAGGGCCCTGTGGGGTCTGCACCCTAATGGCTGCTCCCAGGTGCCCAGGTGCCCGGTGCTGTTTCTTTGTCTGCAAGGCAGAGGTCCTGACAGCACCCACACTCCTGGCAGTTGGGGAACATGCTTTTAAGGGAGCCCGGCTCCCTGGTGTGCTCCTTGAAGCAGCCCTTGCAAAGGCCAGCCGGGCCAAGTCAAATTCTAGGCATCTAGGCTGGGGCAAGTTCTGAACCTGGGCTCTGGGCTGGCATGTCCAAGGTTCTGGTGGCCTCCAGGACATCGGCACAGAGCACTGCTGTGGGAGGCCCCTGTCCTGGTCACCCCAACCCACCTGTCACAGAGGCACCGAGCACAGTGGACTCACCACCACAACGTAGCGCGGCCGGTACTGGATGGTGCCAAAGAGCCCCAGGATGACCACGACGCTGTGGACAAAGTTGGCCAGGATGGGTGCCCACTGGTAGCCCAGGAAGTCGAACACCTGCCTCTCCAGGATGGTGACCTAGGAGGAGGAGGTCCGTAAGGGATGGCGGGCTCTGAGGAGGCCCAGGGCCACCCGCCAGGCCCCAGGCCCCAGGGTGATGGCTACAGCATACCCCTTTCCTAACCACTCTGCCAGGCGGGCCCAAATGCCTGCTTAACCACCGCCATCAAACAGGGCCGAGCACCTACTGCTGTCCGAGAATCTCCAGCTGTGTCTGATGGCTCTGAGCATCACCACTGGAATGTTCCTCCCCTGAGCTGGCCGGGCCGCGCCGGTGGGGCCAGCTCTCAGGAGCCGACCCACTGGCTCTCTGCATTCACAGGACCCAGCTCGGGCCATCTGTCCAGTGACCCTCTGGCCTCAGAGGTGAGCAGACAGCTTGCCTGGGATGTGGACAGCATGCGTTGCACATGGGCCCCGTGTGCAAGGAAACACAAAACCAAATGTGGATGTGTGTGTGTGTGTGTGTGTGTGTGTGTGTGTGTGTGTGAAAGAGAGACAGACAGACAGACTGACTGACAGCTGTACGCCAGGGGCTGTGGAGCTTCTCCAGCCTGCTGTTTACAGACCCTGGGAGCCGCTTTGTAGTTTGGTTTTTTTTCCTTTTTGGTGTGACTGGGGACCGAACCGTACCAGCGAGCTACATCCCAGCCATCTTTACTTTCAGTCTAAGAGAGGGTCCCGCTAAGTTGCCCAGGTTGGCCTCAAACTTACAACCCCCTTGCCTCAGCCTCCTGAGTCCCTGGGATTCCAGACTTGCACCACTGCACCTGGCTGGCATTTTTAGAACTCTGTAAGGGAAAGATCCTTTTTGTGATCTGCTGAGTTCCTCCAGAACCTGCCCCTGCAGGAGCTGGTGGGTGCTGGCAGCTCTGGACCTGGGCTGCAGAGTCCCTGGGAGGGGACCCAGTGAGTGTGATTCGGAGTGAGGGTGGGTAGCCAGCAGGGCCAGGACCCCGGCCTGAGGGGGCGGACTGCACAGCAGAGCTGCCGCCCAACACACTGTGCTCCCGGCCACAGGAGGAGGGGAGCAGTGCTGGGGTCCTTCCCAGAAGGGAGCCCGGGCCCCCCTCTGATGGAGATTATAGACCTAACCCAAGAATGGGCTTGTCCCCTCATCCTGCCTGCCCAGCAAGCTCTCAAGACTCAGGCTGGGCCAAAGACCTCATGGTCCATGGGTGACAGGCCTGTACCCCAGCCCATACCCCTGCTGCCCCGCGTTCGGCCCCCAGGGTTGCCCCTCCAGGTCTCACCAGGCAGGGCCCTCACCAGCCTCTCTCCTCTCACGAATCCCAGGGCTCCCTCCCACACCCCTCACGAGCTGCCCCCATTCTGGCAGCTTTGACACGGCCCAGCTGCTGGGCTCCGTGTCCCGCCGGGCGCCCATGCTTGAACAGCACCAGCCCGGCTGCCAGCCTCTGGCTTCCGCAGGCAGCTGCCCCAGTCTCCCGCCGGGCCTCCCCCACCCCACCTACCCGGCACTTGCCCCACATCACCCCATGTGTCCTAGCTCCCACCCCATCATCTGGGACACAGCCAGCCCCACCCGCAGGGCAGTGCTGCCAGTCTCCTGCTGTGCTCCCGGCCTTTGGTGCCCCAAACACTCAAGCCAAGCACGGCGCTGTGGGGCCGTGAGGATCCGCCACGGGGGACATGCAGCGGGCTAAAGCCCCCAGTGCAGCCTCCTCTGTGGCCACCAGGGCACCACTTCACACAGGTGTCCAGAGCTCCCAGGTGCACGTGCCACCCAGGAGACCACCAGGCAGGGCTGCCCTGCCACCCAGCTGTGGGAAGTGGCAGCCCCAACCGTCCTGGCGGGGAGGCCTGCCAGACGCCTTGCAAACACTGTCCCTCAAGTGTTTTCTGTTTAGAGATCCCCAGAGCTATGGGTCTGGACCCGGGTCCCAGGTCCCGAGCTTCAGTTCAAGGCTGGGGCAAAGGGCCCTCGCCCTGCATGTGCCCCTGCTTCCCCGGAGGAGGTGCAGCAAGGCGCACACATCCCACTCAGCTCAGCAGTGTGACACGAACAAGAAGCAGAAGGAACACTTCAAACACTCCAAGCCTGAGAATTCCTAGCGCTACTGAAAACACCCCTGGTTGGGAGGCACACCCGGGACCCTCTGTGTCGCCAGGACAACTGGCAGGGAAGGCCCGGCTGCACCAGGAGGGACCACACTCTTCCAGAACCAGAGTGAGGACCCCACTGGAGAGGCGCCGGAACTCCCAAGTCTGCTCACCCCAGCTGGGACCTGCTGAAGTGGAGCCAGATACCCAGCCAGCCTCACAGCACGGGGCCCAGCAGCACCCCACCCCAGCCTTTCAGGACACGCGCTCCCCCCATGCCCCTCAAACTCGAGGCCCTGCTCACTGGACACCCCCTGCTCCCTGGGCCTGCACAGACCTCCAGCACTCTCTGAACTCCAGGAACAGCCCTTCCTCAGGCAGGGCTCAGGCTGCACCCTCCATGCCCAGCGTGGCCATTCCTGCCTGGGCCGGCCGGCTCCAGGCAGGAGCAGCAGGCCCATCCCCACCACCCCTGGGGAACCCAAGTAATCTGCACTCTGGTTCGTTTCACATCAGCTGTAAGGGATGCTGACCTGGTACAGTGTCTACGCACAGCAGTACTGCCTGGCCCAGAACTGGCCTCAACGGCCGATCCCAGACTGGCCCCTGTGCCCTGAGGGCTGCACATTGATGTTTCTCAACTGTGCACAATGGGCAAAGAAACCAGACTCTGAGGGCAAAGGCCAGTCTCTCCCTGCTTCAGCGAGCACCCTGGCCCTGAGCAGCATCCAGGGTGGGACAGACTCAGGCCTGGAGCCCTCGGCCAGCCTCACACTGATGGCCTGCAAGGACACGGTGAGTACCCTCTGCCTGTGAGGGCCCTGAGCCTGGTGACCCCACACTGGCAGGCCAGAGAGCGCAGGAGAGAGGGTAGTGCCGCCTACAGGGGCAGGTGTGAGCAAAGACCTGGAGGAGGTGGGAGAAGGGCAAGGGTCTGCACCGTGCTGGGGTCCCCAGCACAGGTCTGAGGAGCTAAGGAGATGAGTCTACACAGCACACACTCACGTGCACGGTCTGAGGAGCAGCGGCAGAGGTGGCACCTGGGACTCCTGCAGCCAGGGGTGGAGGGCTGTGCAGGGTCCTTCTGGTCTGAGCCAAGGTGCTCAGAGCTCAGTGCCCCGTGGCACTACGGCCAGATTCATGAGACTGAGGCTCTTCCCATGCGGGGGGGAGCACTGGGGCCTGCCAGGACCCAGCCCCAAGCCCCTTCCTGGGCTCCAGAGCCCCATCTTGTCACCACAGCAGCGAGGCCTGGGAACGGCCTCAGGAAGCTAGGCTGGCTCAGAGCCCACCGAGGCCACGCTATTCTTCAGGGAGAGATGCTTGGCCCTTTGTCTTGTAACTTGGTAACAAGAAAACTCTCATGCTTGTCAGAAGAAGGAGAAGAGGAGGAGGAAGAAGAAGAAAAGAAGGAGGAGGAAGAGGAGGAGGACTGCAGCAACACAGGCGGCAGTGGCCTCAGGACCCCCAAGCTTCCCCGTGCCCCATACCCTCCTGCAGCAACCGCAGGCCTCTTCCCCCTGGAGCAGAGGAGGGACAGATGAGTGCCCAGCCCAGCCCAGGACAAAAGGCTTTAGAGAGCTTCCTGCTGCATCTGATCTGTGATCCTGCTGGAAACAGGAAGGAACACAGTCCCTGGGCTCACCTGGCTGAGCCTGAGCCTGCTAGAAGCCTCTCCAGGGATGTCCTGCTGCCCTCAAGCTGGGTCACCCTTTCCTTCTTTGCTGCTACCAAGTTTCTTCCCCCAGGAGGGAGTCCCCAGGAAACATGGCAGGACTGCTTCCAAGATATGAGGCCGGGCTCTCCCCAGCCTGTGCGGACCACCACCTCCATCCCGCACCATCATCCTGTCGGGTGAAGCTCCCTCCTTCCCAGATGTGGGACACACGGTCTGTGCTCTTCCTGTGCAGAGGACAGGCCGCCGGACTGTACCACCAGGGATGCGGAGGCATTCTCTCCTTACAACTTCTCAGAAGCTGGGCATGATGGGTCACACCACGGGTAATTCCAGATACTCAGGAGGCCGGAGGCAGGAAGATTACAAGTTCAAGGCCAGCCTGGGCAATTTTGTGAGGCTCTACCTTAAAATTTAAAAAATAAACACAAAGGACTGGGAATGTGGCTCAGGGGTAGAGCACACTCTAGGATGCTCAAAGCCCTGGGCTCAGTACTTGCACCATGAAATATTAATAAGCACAATGACAAGATGTATAAATAAGTAAAATGTAATAATGACAATATAAAACAAATAAAATAAAATGTAGCAAGAAACAGCCCCATCCTCCTCTCCAGGTCATCTAGCTTCAGAAGGAAGGGGGGGCACCCACCCAGCTGAGCCCACCACCCACACAGCCACACAACCTGCAGACAACAAGGCAGTTTCCTTTTTAAGACAGAAACCGGGGCCCATTAGCATCTAAGCAAAGGCGCTTCCCCAGCCTAAAGACCTTTGTTCAGCCCCCTCTGGCAGGGGCAGCCAGGAACCCATATTCCAGGCATGGGGGTGGGGGTCTCCAGGCTCTGGGCAGCATGCAAAGTTGGCCGAGGGACGCTCAAGTTCTCCGGCAAAGCTCTGCACCCAGGGGGCCCACTGGTTCCCAGCACAAAAGGCTGGGCAGAGCCCGTGGGCACAGGGACTCAGACCCTCCCGCCTGAGGGGATCCAGGGCAGCAGGGCTCGCACACACCCGCAGGGGGGCAAGGCTCCCACGCTGAAGCACAGTCCCTCCTGTCGGGTCTCAGACACGAACTCTTGGCAGCTCAGGTTGCCCTCTTGGCGCTGCTTCTGGAACACGCGCACGCTCCTTCCCTCCGCTTGGCCTCTGGCCTTCGGACACGCGTGGGCTCCACGCAAGAGCGCTCCTCCCTGGCCTCACCTCGGGACTTGTTGAGCGCAGCCGCCAGGGTCGCCCCCACACAGGCTTTTGTTTTGTTCCACGCCAGCCCCCCCCCAGCCGCTCTCCGGCACCCGTCCCCGCTCGGGACACCGCGTCCTCGCGCCAGCTGCGGCGGCCCCCGGCTGCTGTCCATCCCGGAGCCTCCCCGGGCTGTCCCGCATCAGGAGAGCCGGACCTGCACGGACTCACCAGCTGCAGGGCGCAGAGCGCGAGGAGCGTGCAGCGCCCGGAGCAGGAGCCCATGATTCCCCGCCGCCTGCGGGCGCCACTGCCGGGAGTGGCCCCAGCCCAGCCCAGCCCGCCGCCCCGGGCCGCCCAGCCGCCCGCAGACCCCGCCCCGCCGGGCAGACCCGGCCCCACCCGCCAGGCCCCCTCAGAACAGCAGCTGCCGCGTCTCCCGGACCACCCCACCCCCGGGGCCCCTGGGGGCTTCGCCCGCGGAGGAGGGGGCGCAAGACCTCTTCTTAAAGGGGCGATGGCGCGGCGGCTCTTGGAGGCACAGTGGCTCTGGGACCCACCGGCCTGCCGTGCGCATCCAAGATGAACAGCCGGCCGGGACCCCAGGAAGCCTCTAGCCCACAGCTGTAGGCCGCCCATCCTCCAAGTGCTTCCTCCGTGGCCATCTCGGAGTCCTCGGCTTGGAGAGGTCCTGGACCCCGGTCAAGACTTCAGAGGTCCTCTGGAGCAGGGCAGGGGCACTCTGGGGGCTGGAGGCCAGAGAAGCAGAGGAGGGTCCTGGGGAGGCGGTGAGCAGGCAGCCAGGGACTCACATGAACTGGGCTGGATTTCAGCTGAGGTCAGAGGAGGCCCTGGCCTCTCCTTGGAGGAGAATCTTGTGCTAGAGACAGGAGGTGGTCTCCACCAGGCCCCAGAGGAGCTGACCTGAGCTCCTGGGGGCCACTGGGTTCAGAGGTATATGGGGATGGGGAGAAGGGGCCACACCAGGCAACCCTGCCACAGAGGACTTCTGGGGAGCCCAGTGTTCATTCAGTCCAGTCGTCCTGGCCGTGGGCCACTGGTCTTGACTTGAGCGGCCCAAGCTAGAGGGCAGAGGCCAGCTTCCTCATGGGTTCAGAGCCTGGGCAGCCCTCTGTGCACCCTCCAGTGTGTACTGGGCACCCCCTTCACAAAGGAGCCATCTGGGAAGATCACTGGGGGTAGTGATCTTAGTTTCTAACTCACTGCTATTTTACCAGTTACCAAGCCTTTCCCGTAGTCATGGAGGAGGCAGGCTAGCGTTCTCTGCCTGTTTAACAGAAGAGCAGGTCAAGGGTGTCAGCCTTGGGAAGGAAGCTGGCTGAGGTGACTAATCCCGGTTCCTGGGGGACACAGGTCAAACCCCAAGGAGTGGGAAAGGTCAGAGAAGTGAGGTGCAGCTTTGTGGGGGAAGCCCAGGCTGTGGGTCCTCTGTAGGGAGAGAGCAGTGGGGTGGGCGTCGGACACTGGGGACACCCAAAGCAGCACTGGTGAAGCTGGCAGGGTGGCAGGAGCCGTGACCCCCAGAGAGAGGCTGATGGGATGCCTCAGCGAGCGCACCCCCAGGCTTGGGGCAGAGCTGGCCTGATGTTTTCTGGTCCTGACCTTTGGAGCAGCTCTGTGGAAATGGCAGGGCTTCCCAGGATGGGGCTCCTGGGGAGTTGCTCAGTGGGGGGAGCTGCGCAGAGCCCCTGCAGCCTGCACGTGGCTGGAGGGTGCCCGGGACAGGCCGTCCTGGCATGGTCTGTTAGCCAGGGGTGCTGAGCAGCATGCCTGTCCTCCACCCACGAGGTCCCTGTGGCACCTGCTCCCCAGGGCTGACAGACACACGTGTCCTCAACATGCACTGATGTCCCTTGGGACGGCCTCTCACTGCTGAATGTGGGCTCCTGGTCACCAGGAGAGAACACTGAACATGGCTGAAAGGCCCAGACCACCCTCTGACCACGCACATCCGCGGGAGCAGCCTCACACCTGGCTGCCCTGTTTGCAGAGAGGTGCGTGTGACCACAGCCTGACTGCCTCCAGCCGCAGTGGAATCCAGCTTGTGTCTGAAGTGCAGGCGGCAGGGTGCAGCTTGTGGCGAGTGTGGCTGAGGTAGGTCCCTGCATCTCAGCACTCCGTGGCCTCAGCCTGCGTCTTCCGCAGCTCCGGACAAGGGCTGTGTCCTTCCCAGTTCTGACGGACAGCAGACATCTTCAGCTGCTGGTGCTTTGCAGTTCCCAGGCTACAGGCTGCCCCTGGCTGTCCAGGGCTCACCCTTTGGGACAAGGGGGGTGTGGACCGTTAGGAAAGCCAACTGAGCCGGCTCTTCCTGAGACGTCCCCTGGCTCAGGGGCTGCTGGGGCCCTGGGGCCTCCTCCTCCTGTCATTTGTTCACCTTGCAAACCTGGTCGGTCTACATCCACAGCAGGGACCCAGCGTAAGCAGCTTCTGGGCCACACTGACCACCTGGTCTAGAACTCAGAGCACCAGGTGCACGGGAAGAGAGGAAGCTTGACAACGGAGGTCTGTGCAGTGTCTACTTCACAGCCCGCCCCGCCCAGGCCCGCCCCCAACCCCAGCACGCCTCCCAGAGCCATCCACTCTGTACTGAGGTCCAGGCGTGCCCTGTTCTATCCTAACAGGTTGCTGCAAGGAGGTATGTAGACCGCACGTGCCGGCGCCTGCTCGGCCAGTGGGCTTCTCTCCGGCCCCTGACAGGTGCTCTGACCCTCGTTTTCAGACGAGGAAGCTGCCTGGGGAGGTCACACAGTCCTGGGGAGGTCACGCAGTCCTGGGGAGGTCACGCAGTCCACAGGAGAAGGCGCAGTAAGGACTAGCTTTGTACTGGGCTACATCTTCAAGCAGGTATCTGCTGCCACCAGAATTTCACACATTGCAAAGTGCTGTGCAGCAGGTGTGGGTGTCCCTGGGGCTCCGCTGACCAGGCAGTGCCCAGTACCACACAAAATAAAAGTAAACCATGTGATCTGTCTGTGTATTTACTGTGCTTTCGTTGTTAATTTAGTGTGCATGCCTTCTGCTTATAAAAGAAAAAATTTACCCTAGCTGGGCGTGGTGGTGCACGCTTGTAATCCTGGAGCTTGGGAGGTGGAGACAGGAGGATCACGCTGGTTCGGAGCCAGCCTCACTGGCTTAAGAGACCCTGTTTTCAAATTTAAAAATATAAAATAGGTCTGAGAGTGTAGCCCAGAGGTAGAAGGGCTTCCAGCAACCCCAGTACCACCAAAAAATAAAAAATAAAATAAAAAATAAAAAAATTTACCCTAAGCCAGAATGCTATGCCATGGGGACAGGCTGTACCAAGACACCTTAGAGGTCCTACTGCCCAACAGAGGCCCCTTCTCACTGGCCCTCAGGTGGCAGAAGGGGCAGGAGGCTCCAGGGTCCCTTTTGTAACGGTATTAATCCCATTCATGAGCCTCAACAGCATCTCCTTGGGGCTGACGATTCAACATGATTTTGGGGCCCTGGAGGCTGTGAGAGAGGCTGGGGCAGGGCGTAGGGTGGACAGGGCCAGGGCTAAGCCAGCAGGGTGTTCAGCTAGAGACAGCCTGAGCCCAGGGGAGTTGGGGGAGCTCACCCACTGACAGGTGGCCTGGGCCATATACAGCCCCCAGCCAGGGGCCACTCTGGAAAGGGGTATGGTGGCATGGGTGACTGTGGCCGAGGTAGGTCCCTGTGGGAGGGTCCAGGTAGTGAGCACAGGGCCAGCACTGGTTGCCAGGCCACCTTTTCCTTTGGGAGTCTCCACTGGGTGTCTGGTTCACAGGCAACCAGGGAATCCAGGTGGCCGCAAACTCAGGGTCCCCTGTGCTTCGATTTCTGTGGGTCTGAGGCCCGGCACAGGCTCGTGTGCCTGTGCTCAGCTCCCTCCCTCAGGTGCTCAGGCCCCCGTGTGGGCCATGCTTACTGTTGGCCACATCCCCAGGCATGCCAGTCACAGCTTACTCATGGTCACACCCAGGGAGCCTGTGGGGGCTGGTCTCTCCTGCCCAGCCCGGTGCGCATGAGGGGGTTCATGACTTTGATTGCCTGCAGGGACCCTCTAGGCCTCAGCCAGTTTTCCTCCTAGCCAATCCGAGACAGGAGCCCAGCACAGTTCCAGATGGAACTCAGGCAGGCTTAACTGCCCCCTGGAGGCCAGTGAGGCCTGCACTCCTGGGCGGCCTGGGAAGTGAATTGGGCAGTCTTCAGGCTGGGCTCAGAGTCCCAAGGGCGCTGAGGGCTCCGAGATCCAGGGGTTGAGGCAGGTGTGTCTGGAGGGGATGTGCTGAGCAGGAGGGGAGCAGCTGGGGATGGCAGCTGTGCCAGGGCTCCGTGTGCTCCTGGGGAGGGTGGCTCCTTCCTGCTCACCACCAGCCGCTGCCTTGAGGCCGACCCGGGGCCTTTGCGTGGGAGCAGACTGGGGGGGCTACATCCATACCCTTGTGCCACCAGCTGCAGGACCCTGGTGTGTCTCTCGAGTGCCCGGCTGTGGCCTTGCCACCTGTGCAAAGTGGACACAACAGAACCTGCTCACTGGGCGGCCTTGGACAGGTGCCTGGGCCAGGCGCACACCATTAACTCTACCTGTCATCACCGTGTGGATGGGGGACTGGCCTGGTGAACCTGAGCCCATGAGCCTGAAGGCGCATCCCCACGCACCCAACAACCCCACACACTAAAGCCCCGTGACGCGCACAAGTAAACACACTTCTGCAAGCATACACATGTACACACACACACACACACACACACACACACACACACACACACCAGCCAAGTGGGCTGCCCTCCACAGCTCTGGGTAGGGAGGTGCTCCTGCTCTGTCCTTGCAGCTATTCCCAAGTCTCCTGTGCACAGCCAGACCGCACCAGCCTCCAGCGCTGGGCACCGCCTCCTTACTTTCACTGACCTCCCTCATGCCTCCCTCTCCGCGTGGTGTCATCACAGGGAGAACTGCAGAGCTTCAGGGTAGAGACCACAGGGATTCACATTACTGCATCTGCACGTTGACGGACTGCCCACCGGGAAGGACCTGAGTACCCTAGAGTAGGAGCGTTTCAGTGCAGCTATGTGTTCTGCACCATTTGCCACCGAATCGGCTCCTCTCTGGTCTCCAGGAGCACTTTGTCCCTCTGTCCCTTGGCCACCGTGAGCCTTGACGTTGTGGAGGCAGCGGCATCACGGGTGCCCTGAGGTGACAGGCTTGTACTGTCTACAGAAGGGCCACACCCGTCTGAGTTGTGGGGACTGGGAGATTCCCTTTGGGGTGACCAGAGCCCTAGATCTCCTGGGCCGGTGGGAACTGGGTGACGAGGCAGCACCATGGCTTTCCTGCTTCACGATCAGAGCTGGAGACCCAGCTTCTGCTGGTCGCTTGTTTCCCCACGTTGGTGTTGACGCCGTTGCGCTGAGCCTTCAGGACACTTTCCTTTTCCTCCTTTTCAGCTTCGCAGCCTTCCTCCAGAAGCCCGCTGACTGGCCCAGCAGACGGTTGGTTCCTGCTGTCTGAACCTGTGCCATCTCCTGCTGCCATGTGTGTCGACGCCAGTGGCGCCCACCCACGCCACCTTGGCTCTCACGCTCCAGGCCTGCCTTAACTGCAGGAGCTGTGGGCCTCCTGAGGCTGTCCTTGGGCTGCAGGAGGTGCCTTTGGAGGCTGGAAGTGAGGGGAACCTCAGAGCCTGGGGGTAGCTTTCAGCGGGAGGGAATGTAAACAGACAGCAGTGGGCCCACCATACCTCCTGCCACACCTTGACAACGAGCGCCTGTGTTGCCAGTGGGTGTCTAACAAGGCACAGCCACTTGGAAAACTGTCTAGCACCTTTCATAAAGTTCAACACGCACCTCCTCTATCACCCAGCGATGTCACCACTTGGGCACAAGTAAACAAGACGCTCACCAAAAGACGTGGGCTTGGTTTCAAGGCGGCTTAATCCACAAGTTGCCTTGTTAACTAGAAACAACGTAGAAATGACCCCAGCGTGTAAGCGGAGGACCGATAATAAGTGTGGCATGTTCACTTAGCAGAAGACTGAGCAATAAGGAACAAGCGTCCACGCACATGGCCTGGATGGCTCTCAAAAGCATCATGCCGGGAAAGAAGCCAACACAAGAGAACATTTCTCACTCCTATTTATATGAAGCTCTAGATCAGACAAAACTAAGATGACAGTGGTTGTCTCTGAGGGACATGTTCTACCGCTGACTACTGCGTAGGCTCCAAGAGAGTGTGCACGTGGCAAACCCAGCAAGCTACACTCCTCACCGCAGGCAGAATACACCTCAATAAAAATGTTCAGCCTGGCAGGGTGTGGTAGTGTGTTATGAGCACTATGAGCGGCAAAGTTTGATTAACAGTAAGTTTAATTAGCAGTGTGCTTTTGATTGACAGTGTGCTATGAAATATTATGGCATAGTTGTAAACAAATATTATGGGAGAGACTATAGGATAGTTAAAAACAAATATTATGTAAGTGACCAATTGGAAGAAAGGATACAACCTGCTAACCAATCAGAAGAAAGGTAAACAATCCAGTCATGACTACACACACAAAAAAACCCTCTATTTATTTATTTATTTATTATTTATTTATTTATTTATTTGCGGTACTGGGGATGGAACCCAGGGACATTTTACCTCTGAGAGACACCCTCAGCCCTATTTTTTATTCTTTATTTTGAAAAAGGGTCTCACTGAGTTGCAAAAGGCCTAAGTAGCTGAGGCTGGCTTCGAACCTGTACATTCCTCCTGTCTCAGCCTCCCAAATGCTGGGATTACAAGCATGTGCGACCACACAGGGCTTAAAAAACAGACAAAACAACTCTATTTAGAAAGGACCAGAGGCCAGCTACACGTGAAGGAGGCGGCTGCCAGGAGCCACAACCGACTCAACTCCAAGGAGCCCAGGCGTCCACAGGGGCATGTCTGAAGTGACTGCTGATGGTCAGGGACCAAGGGCCTGCCTCTGCAGCCTCTGAGGAGACCACACTCTCTGGCCGGCCCCGGGAGGATTACCAGGCCACGACCAACAGCCCATTTTGCAGAATGGACTTTTGATTTGGACTTTGAACTGCTAGTGAGTGAACTGTGTGAATGTGATCTTAATTTGCGTGTAATTAACAGAACGTGCTTTAACTTCTTTTGACCCAAATTCGCCAGGGATAGGCTGGAACACTGTATGGGGATGTCCCCCATTTTGCTTCTATCAAGAAAGCCAACACGGAGGCAAGACACAAGTTGTGCATGTTCTTTGCTTTACCTGACAGCGCATGTAAAGAGATTACAACAGGCACACGTCTGTAATCCCAGTACTTGGGAAGCTGAGATAGGAGGACTGAAGGTTCCAGATCAGTGCAATCTCAGGACCCTGTCTCAAAGAAATAAAAAAATAAAAAGCTGGGGGTGTGGCTTAGGGGTAGAATGTCCCTGGGTTCAATTGCCAGTGCTCCACCACCACCACATATTAAAAAATACACAGAAAGGCAGAATAAACAAGAGGTATATATCCCAACTTCAACAGCTCGCTGGCGCCCATTTGCACATAGGGGTCTGCTGCTCACGCTGCCTGTGGCCGCCCCGCAGCCCCTCTCCGGGTGCCCTCCTTGGCCAGGCCCCACCTGTGCAGGCCGGGGTCCGGCCCCGCCTCGCCCCGAGCCTTCCCTCCCCGCGGGGCCCCGCTCCCCAGCCCGCCGCAAGCCGGCCTCGAGTCCCGGGCTGAGGGAGCGTTCCTCGCGGCAAGTCGGGAGCGCGGCGGCGCAGACCGAGCAGCGCCAGGCCCACGGCGCCGCGGCCCGGAAACGAGGTGGTCTTCCCCGCGGCCGCCGCGCGGCGCTTCCGGGCTGGGGCAGGGCGGAAGTCCCGCCCACCGCCTTCCCGTGAGGCCTTGTGGAGGGCGACGTAGCCGGAAGCTGCTGGCGGCCGGTGGGCGACCCGCGCGCCCGGTGCAGCTCGGCGGCCCGGCCTGCGCGCTGCCCGACCCGGCCCGATCGCGGCGGCCAGCTCGCCCCCGCCAGGTAAGCCTGTACTCGGCGCTCGGACGCCGCCCGAGGCCGGGTCCCGAGCCCCCCGCGCCCGCCGAGCTCCCCGGGGCCGGCCCTCCAAGCCTGGACCTCCCGCCGCCCCCACCTGAGGCCGCCCGATCGCAGCCGCCCCCACCTGAGGCCGCCCGGCCGCCCGATCGCAGCCGCCTGCCGCCGGGGCGGCCCCGCGCGTCTCCGACAGCACCCCTTCCCGAGCCCCCGCCGACCAGCCCCGGCCCGGCCCGCTGGCTGGGGCCCCAGGGCGCCCCGCGGCTCTTCCACCCCCAGAAGAAATCGTCTGTCCGGAGGCGTTGGGAAAGCCAGGCTCTCCTGCCGCAGCCTGCGTTATCGCCTTACCCCTTGCCCTTTGACAAGGGTGATTGTCTGGAGGGAGGGCGAAAAGGACGCAAAGATGGGCTCTTAACACTTTTCCAGCGTACCTGGATCGAGAAGGACTGTCCTGTTATTGTCTGCCCTGTTAAACAGCTTAACCGCAGACTACCACTTCTGAGAAATAATTCTGCTCACTTATTACAGGCTTCATATTCCTGCCATGCCCTGTTAATGACAGCAGCCAAGTGGAACCTTAATTCTTTATGGTCCAGGGGGAGGTAGCTCTTAAGTTTGCTTGGCATCCATTCTAGGATCATACCTGCCAGAGTTCAGAAATAAAATGTTCTTTAGGAGAAGGCAGGGCTGTTGTTCTTAGACATAGTTTCTTTGGGCGCCTCTGTCAGTTCTGAAGAACACGTTTGTGGTGTCTCCTGACCCCTGCTTTGCTCTAGGGCTGAGCCATGTCTTTAATGCCTCTTGATCTCAGCTTAAGAGTGCTTCAACTTACGGCCCAAATGTCCTCCTATCTGACAGTGACGTAGTGGACTCACAGATGGTCTCATTTGTCTCAAACTTGCTGAAGTTATGTTTTTATCATCTTTTTCCAGATGTTAAGAGTTCTTGGACTGTTTTTCCAGATAAACCGTAGTTACGCTCTTGAAAGTGAGGAGGTCTTTGTTTTGTTATTAAACGAAGTGATTGAGACAGATGCGGCTCTCATCCCAGACTTGGTGGTCACACAGGAGAGTTCCTTCTAAGTCCAAGGCAGATCATTTACTGTTCACACATTCTCTCTAGTGGTCCTGTGAATATCCTGCCGCACTCTAAGCCATTAAAAAGCCGAAGCAGTCTCGCCCTGTCCTGGCTTTTCTTTTCCTCCTTGTGTCAGTCACAGCCCCTCAAGGCAGGCATGGTGCTGTGGAAGAAATCTGGGCTGGGAGCAGAGAGCTGCGTCGGTCTTTGTCTGCTGTCCTTGTACAGCGGCCCACCCTTGGCCTTTCTGTGGCCACTGTAAGAAGAATCTGTCCAAAGGGCTTTGTAAACTCAAACCCACAATGGTGTCTCTTTCAAATGTGGGTTTATCCATGTCTGCCTTCAACGCTCTAAGTAGACAGTATTCCGCCCAAATGAGTCATGCCAGGGCCCAAGTCCTGCAGGCAGGATAAGTATTCAGACATTCCCCTCATGATCTGTGGTTTCACACGCTGTCCTGGCTAAGAGAATTACCAAGTGGAAGGCAGCCTAGGGTCAGCTTTTGATTTCAGTTTTAGGAGACAGCTAGTTCCTAACTGCAGGTGGCTGAAAGTGGGTCCTAGCGAATGTGAGGAAGAAGGGGCTCGTAGATTCCGAAGCGGTGGTGCATCAGGACGCCCCTCGGTGAAGGCCTTATTCCTGCAGACTTGATTGAAAATGAGAGGCAGGACAGAGATCTTCCTGATCTTCTCTAAGCTATACTCCTGTTGAGCTCCACTTAAACCCAGGAGGCAAGCCAGTCCAGGTGGCCATGTTCATGCAGCCATGCAGTGGAAAGATGACGCTGAAAATGTGGGTGGAGAGCCAGTGTGGCTCCTCTCACACGCGTGTGTCTTCCACGCACACGCTGTCCTGTGGGTTAGGGAGCAGCACACAGGGCTGTTCTAGAAGTGGGTGAGCTCCGGAGACGCGGCACTCTTGGGCCTGTGCTGGCCAGTTCTGTGTGCAGAAGCAGCGAAGTTCTGTGCATCTGGCACTGAGGTTGGCATCACCGTCTTAGTCCAGCTTTGACGTCCCTGGTCGTGAGTAAATGGGCCAGCAGTTGAAGTTGAACATGGCCCAGCTAGTAGATCTGTAAAGCAGTGGACGGCTTTTCCCTTCAGCCTGGGCTGCTGCTGTCCTCATCAGCCTCCCTGCAGTCTGTTGTCTGTGGGCTGCTGTGGCTGAACCGTCTGTCACCTCCATCCCTCAGGAGGCCCCAAAGAGGACCTACCTACAGACTGTCCAGCAGGATGGCTTTCCCACGCCATCAGCCAGGGACATGTCTGTCCCGGTCGCAACCCGGGGTCTTTTGCTCAATTGGAGAGGTAGGGACTGCAGAGTCCCCAGGTCCCTGTTGTCACGTGCCCCTTGAGGCAGGGAATCAAGTTTAGTAGTCAGTCTGCGTGTCTTGTGAAGGTCACTCCTTGCTGTGAGTTTTGCCATTAAAAAACAGGACTTTTTATAAACTCAGCAGCTGTGGCGGCACACAGTGATTAAGCAGAATGGACACCCAGTGTTGTCTCAAGTTGGCCCTCACCAGTGACTGCACTGGTGGCCTGGGAGGGCCACAGAGTGTGGAGAAGAGGGTCCTCCGGTGTTTGGGCCCTGGCACTGCCAGCAGAAGGCAGTGTTACACTGTAGCTTCACAGCAGCTTAGCAAACAGTGTGTGGCACATGCTTGTAATCCCAGTAACTTGGGAGGCTGAGACGTGAGGATTACCGGTTTGCAGCTAGTCTCATGAACTTAGTGTGGCCCTCGGCAATTTAGTGAAACCCTGTTTCAAAATTAAAAAAAAAAAAAAAAGAATTAGGGCTGGGGGTGTAGTCAGAGTTAGAATGCCCAGTAACACACACTGGGTTTAATCCCCAGTAACACACACAGGCTCATGCATGTGCGTGCAGCTGAGCAGACGTTCTTGTGAGGTTATCCCTGTCCAGTATTTTTGAACTGTGGACTTATTTCTGGTTTTTAATAAAAAAATTTTTTTTTTGTATTGGGGGTGGAACCAGGGGACTTCTATCTCTGGGCTACACCCCAGGCCTATTTTTATATTTTATTTGGTAACAGGGTCTCACTAAGTTACTGAAAGTTTCACTAAGCTGCTGAGGCTGGCTTTGAACCTGCGGTCCTCCTGTCTCAGCCTCCCAAGCGCTGGGATTATAAGCGTGCACCACCACACCCAGCTATTTTCTTTCTAATAAATTACCTGTTTGTAAACTTAAGAGTTTGTTTTCCACTTTTGCAGCACCATGGCCAGCCCAAGAACCAGGAAAGTTCTTAAAGAAGTCAGGGTGCAGGATGAGAACAATGTAAGTGTCTGCCTCGGGGCCTCAGGTAGACGGGGAACCTCCCCCGGCCGATTACAGCTCTGTGGTTATGAGCACCCCTTCTTGAAATAGCTGGTCATTAGCGGAGCCCCCAGTACTGTGGGGAGTGCCGGCTGCTGCTGCTCACCAGTGACACCAGGGGGCGCAGCTCAGGCTTTGGCCAGGCTGTGTCGAGGATGCTCCAGATGGTCCGCTTCGCCTTCTCCTCACGCAAGCCGCTCTCCCTCTGCTCCCAGTTTGCGGGCAGGGCTCCTGCTGCCTCCCTTTGCCTTGAGCCACACCCTGTGGGCACCCTGAGCGGCCTTTTTGGGCTTGTTGATTCTAGTTCTTCTGTCCAGGCCTTGCACGTCTGCCGTCCTTGCTCCGCACCCTCTTAGGGTACTTGGGTCTTTGGGGTCGCCGGCCCTCCCCTTTGCCGCCTGGTGAGTTGCATGGGCCCCTTTGCAGGTTTGTTTTGAGTGTGGTGCATTCAACCCTCAGTGGGTCAGCGTGACCTACGGCATCTGGATCTGCCTGGAGTGTTCGGGGAGACACCGTGGGCTTGGGGTGCACCTCAGGTCAGTGGCCTGCCACTCTGCCTCTGTCGAGCCATGTCCCGCCTCGCGTCCCTCTCGTGGCCGTCTGTGTGGGGACTTGGGGGCCGCTTCCCTGCCAGGTGGCTCCCCAAGGCACCATAGCCCGGCCTGTCAGCTGCTGCCACCTGGCCTGTCGTGTCCTCCGGCTTCTGTCTGGCTTCCAGAGCATGCATCTAGTTCGCGGCCCAGCCTTGGGTGGGGGTCCCCAGGTCCCGTGACTGGTTGCCAGATGGGCCCCTCGTTCCTAGCTTCGTGCGCTCCGTGACCATGGACAAGTGGAAGGACATCGAGCTGGAGAAGATGAAGGCTGGGGGAAACGCCAAGTTCCGAGAGTTCCTGGAGTCTCAGGAGGATTACGACCCCTGCTGGACCCTGCAGGACAAGTACAGCAGCAGAGCCGCAGCGCTCTTCAGGGACAAGGTGTGCGGCGCTCGCTCTGACGCCAGGCGGGGCCCTGCGAGCTGCGGCTGCCAGCAGTTAGGGACTCCTGCCAAGGCCACGCATGGTCAGACGAGGACGTGCGCCCACACCTCGCGTAGAGCAGCTCTCCCTGCCCGGGGAGCAGGCGGCCTGGGATGGATGGGGTGGCTCTGAACCTGGGGCTTGTCCTGGGGCCAGGCAGGCCCTGTGTGCCCAGCTCGCCAGCACTGTCGTCATCACAGCCAGCATGTGCCTGGCCCCGGCGCTGGCCTGGGGCGGTGTGCATGTGTCTGCAGCGTCTGTGCCCTTGACTGTTGTGTGTCCTCTTGCTAGGTGGCCACTTTGGCCGAAGGCAGAGAGTGGTCTCTGGAGTCATCACCTGCCCAGAACTGGACCCCGCCGCAGCCCAAGGTGCTGCCATCCACTGCCCACCGGTAACTCCCCCTCTTCTGGCTGCTGCGTGGGCCTCAGCCCTGTTCTCTGCCAGACCCTGATCTGAGCCGTGGCCCAGGACCCCACAGAACCTTCCCTTCCCCGCTGTCGTGAAGTGGCTCCAATGGGGGCTGCTCCTGAAGTTAGGCCTCGTAAGCTTCCTGAAGCTCTGTAAGCTATTAGTAGAAATTCAAAGATAAGTCTACAGCAAGGGAAGCAGGCCCCACCTTGGGTAGCCCGGCACGTGTCGCCGCATGAACCGTGGTGTGCTGGGGAAGGGGCGGTGTCTGGGTGCACAGTCGCTACCCGTGAGAGGTGTCATCGTCCCGTAGACCAGGTCCTGAGGTGGTGTGGGCTTGCGCAGTGGACTTCTCCTGCTGTGGGAGTGTCCGGTGTCGAGGCTGGTGTGGGATGGGCGAGCCCCAGAGGGCTCCAGGTGTGCTGAGTGCACCCCCCGTGGGCCTGCCTCCCTTAGGGCCCATCAGAAGATCCTAGCAACTGCCCTTTCTTTTTCTGAGCCTGGACCCTCCCGGCATTTCCCAGCCAGCGCATGGGCCTCTTCTGAGAGCTGCGAGTGTGGGCGTGGCTGGGGTCTCAGCAGCTGAGCCTGAGCATCTTGTGGGGCCGAGCTGCAGGCCAGCCTGGCCCTGCTTCCCAGGCGTGAAGGCCTTCACCTGGACCACGTGGGTGCGGTTGGCGTGCTGGGGCCACCGGAGGTACCGCAGGTCTGTGTCCTCCTGTGCCTAGTGCTTGCCTCCCTGACCTTGACTCTCGCTTTCAGACCCTCTGGCCAGCCACAGAATGTGACCGCCTCTACCGACAAGGCTTTTGAAGACTGGCTGAGCGATGACCTCAGCTCCTACCAAGGGTGAGGCCGCCCCGCCAGGCCCTGCAGTGGGGGCTTCCCTGGGTGGACTGGCCTGCTCTTCTTGTGCGGGGTCAGGGGGTCCAACTGTGGCGCTCTGGCCAGCCCAGGTTTGAATTGAGCATCTTGGGTGTAGATAAAACTTAATACTTAGAAGAAAAACTGTTTCATTTTAGTCGGGCGTGGTAGCGCACGCTTGTAATCCCCACACTTGGGAGGCTGAGACAGGAGGATCGTGTAGGTTCAAAGCCAGCCTCCACTGGCTTAAGAGACCCTGTTTCCAAATAAAAAATATGAAATAGGTCTGGGAGTGTAGCCCAGAGGTAGAAGGCCTCTGGGTTCCATCTCCAGTACCACACACACACACACACACACAAAAACCCTACTATGTTTTTTTCTGGAATGTACCTGGCCTGTGAATGAGTTTTACCCAGATTTAGTTCTTTCGCTGCTTCTTCCGGTAGCCCTAATTACGGGGTCTGGTCTTACTGGGGACCCTCAGGCACATGGCAGGAGAGGCTTTTCAGTGTGAGTGACTAGCTTACCACAGCCCTTAGGGGTGCAGAGGTGGGTCAGCGTGTCCTTCAGGCTTGGGGTGTTGGCCATTCAGCCATAGCAGGACTCATGCCAGCGGCTGCTGCCTGTATGCGCTCTCTTCGCAGGGCTCAGGAGAATCGCTATGTGGGGTTTGGGAACACAGTGCCCCCCCAGAAGAAAGAAGATGACTTCCTCAACAACGCCATGTCGTCCCTGTACTCGGTGAGGGTACCTGGCCCTGGCAGAGGGCCTCCCAGCACACACAGCCACAGGGGCTGCGGGGCACAGGCACACCCCGTCATGGGTGGTGGCAGCCCCTCAGGGAACTGCTGTCTGGTCTGTTGGAAGCCCTTTTCCTCACCTTTGTGACATGTTCTTTTAAAAATGTGATCCAAGTTGAGTGTGGTGGTGGACGCTTGTAATTCTCGCGCTTGGGAGGCTGAGACAAGACGATCACACAGATTCAAAGCCAGCCTCAGCTACTTAGGCTCTCAGCAATTTAGTGAGACCCTGTTTACAAATAAAATATAAAATAGATATGGGAGTGTAGCCCAGAGGTAGAAGGCCTCTGGGTTCCATCCCCATTACCACCAAAAGAAAAAAAAAACGTGACCCAAGCCGGGCGTGGTGGCGCACACTTGTAATCCCAGCATTTGGGAGGCTGAGACCGGAGAATCACGGTTTGTAGACAGCCTCTGCTACTTAGACCCTCTGCAACTTAGTGAGACCCTGTTTTCAAAATAAAGAATAACAAACAGGGCAGGGGTTGTAGCTCAGAGGTAGAATGCCCCTGGGTTCCATCCCTAGACCCGCAAAAAAAAAAAAAAAGTGACCCAAGTTGGCCTTGAGCCTGCAATCATTCTGTCTCAGCCTCCCAAGTACTGGGTCACAGGTGTGTGGCACCACACCTGGTACAAGACATTTCTATTTTCAAATAGTTTTAACTTCAAAGCTTAAGATGAAGCAAGTTTGTACTCAGGCTCAGGCCTGTGACCTCTGCCTTCGCACTGCCTGTGGCCCCGAGAGGCAGGTGGGAGAGCCAGGCAGGACCTTCACGGGCCTGGGGGCTCTGCGGCCGCGGGCCTGGCTCCCTCTCGTCCTTTTGTGCTCATCCATCCCCACACGTGCGGATGCTGCAGCTGGCCAGGTGGGGCACCTCTGGAGCCCCTGCGTGGCAGCTTTGGGCCTTGATGCACTGTCCTCTGCTGCTTCTCAGGGTTGGAGCAGCTTCACCACAGGAGCAAGCAAGTTTGCCTCTGCAGCCAAGGAGGGCGTAAGTAGCTGGGGAAGCCAGGGACGTCCTGGGGCCCTACCACAGACGCCCGTCTCGCACGGCTTCAGCCCCAGCAGAGAGGTCCAGGAGTCCTTGCTGCTGTAGTCACGGGTGTCCTCTGGGTGTTGGGTACAAGCTGCCCGCAGAGGATGACCTGCCCTTGCGAGAGTGGGAGGCAGACCTGAGTGATTGGTCTAAGGGGTAAGACACAGATGATTAAAAAAAGCTTGGTCTTTGTTTTTCCTTTCAGGCAACAAAATTCGGATCCCAAGCAAGTCAAAAGGTGAGAGGAGTTTAAAGTTCTGAAACACGCTGTGTGGTCCGTGACTCACATGCAGCATCGGGAAGCTGCCTGGGCCCAGGGGTCCTAGTGTGAGGGGCCCCGCAGTGCGCCATCTCTGCGCCTGCGCAGTTGGGGCAAGCAGGAGGCTGCCCTAGGCCCACCTTGCACTGCTGGCTGCCGGTGCAGGTCCGAGGCCGCTGTGTGGCCAGCCTCCGTGACTGGGAAGGAGCTGGAGCAGCCGGTGCGGGCCATTCAGCCTGGCCGCTCCTCTAGGAGGAGTGTTGCTGAGACCACAGGTGGCAGCCTGAGCCTGGGAAGTGGCCTGGTTTTTGCCTGGTGGGCACACGCTGATGCAGGCTGGGGCAGTCACGGGCTATGCGTCTCATTTACCTTTAAAACTCGGCATAGCCCCGGAAATTTCCATGAGGCTCTCAGGCCTCTGGCCTGGGCTGGCCTGCGTGGTTCTGTGGTGTTTCTGGGGCCTGCACTCATGCATGGAGGGAGGCCAGTTCTCTCGGTCCCTCCCCTGTGGCCTGCAGCACTCAATGCCCCTGGGCGCGTCCCCCTCTGAGGGTCTTTTGCCCTGCACACCTGGTTGCCCGCTCTGGGGCACATCCCTGGCTGTCTTGGGCCTCTGTGTCTGACTCCTGAGAATCAGCCGCGCAGACTGGACTGCGGCGAGTTTGGAGGCACAGAGTGGCCCTACAAGGGTGGGCGTGGAGCAGGCCGACGTGAGGTCTGCTGACGGCTGCCGCGGCTTCAGCATCAGAACAGTTCAGCCAAGGACGCTGCTCAAGCTGCTGCCTGGGTGTTGCCAGATCCTGCTCCAACCACCTTGCTCTCTCTTTCTGCTAACCCTCTGCCGCCTTGGTCAAGTTTTGGGGTCATAAGCAGCAGCCAGAGCCGGTAAAGCCCGTATGTGCCGGTGCATGCCGCCCACCCACGTCTGCTGAGGACCTGCTTGGCGCTGGCGTGCCCGTCCCATGTGCTTGCGTCCCTGCGTGTGCTGCGCTCACTTCCTCCCTGGCCTGCCCAGCTGGGGGTGGCCTGTGGCTCCCCAGGATCCTGAGCCCGGTGCTGCTCAAGCCAGGCACATCGGATGGGCCTTGGATTGCCAAGGATCCCATTTCATCGTTGTTACCCCGACCCAGACGCAGAAATCCCCCCTGCTGGGGAGGACCCTTCTGATATTATGGCACTATTCCCTGTAAAGCCTTTTGTCCAGCCTTGGGGGAGGAGCACACCGCATCCCGGGCCGCGCTTGGCCCTCAGCGGCCACCCCTGCGTGGCATGCATCCCCAGGAGCAGGAGCTGGCGCCTGCACCCCAGTGGCTTCTTCCCTTGCTCAGCCTGTGCCCCCCCTTGCCTCCACGGGTGCTCCTGGGAGAGGAGGGAGAGGCCCCCAGGCAGCCGGGCAGGAGTATGGGCTCCAGGAGTGCCCACCCTCGCCCACACTGGTGTCCTGTGCCGCCTGCCATGGCTTCGCCCCTGTGCGCCCCTTCCCGTGCCTTCCCTCATGCTGGCAAAGCTGGGCAGCTCTGCTGTGCCGCCCGCCGTGGCCTTGCCCCATGTGCCCCGTCCGCTGGCTGGCTCTCTATCCTGCCGTGCCTGCCTGCCCTGTGCCAGGCTCACACGGTGTCCCTCCCAACAGGCTTCGGAGCTAGGCCACAGCCTGAACGAGAACGTGTTGAAGCCCGCGCAGGAGAAGGTAGGGCAGGCTGAGGCGCTCGTGTCCCAGGCTTGCTTTCTGGGCAAGTGGGTGGGAGCTTTGAGCCCCCCATGTCCTTGGACCAGCGAGTCACAGCCTCTCCCTGCTCCTCTGACCCGGCAGCCCCACTCAGCTCAGTCCCCGAGCTTGCCCTCCGGTCTGCCGCACACTGCGTGTGGGGCCATGGGGCACAGCGCCAGCCTGTCCGAGGAGGGGGTGGCCAGTGGCCCACAGAGAGGTTCAAGCAGGAGGCGCTCAGCTGGGGAGGCAGGGTCCTTGTCAGAGGAGGTCTCGGGAGGCCATGGCAGGTCTCGGGCAGGTGGCTGTGAGCAGCGTGTCCCTGGCAACGGTGGCAGGTGGCCCTCTCCCCCGAGCTTCAGTCCCTAATGCTGTCCTTTGACTCTGCACAGGTGAAGGAGGGAAGGATTTTTGATGATGTGTCCAGTGGGGTCTCTCAGCTGGCATCCAAGGTAGGGCAGGCCCGCCTGGCGTGCAGGTGTGGCCAAAGCCAGTCTCCATATTCCTGGCCCTGGCACTGGGCCCCCGTGACGGGAGAGGCCCAGTGTGTCCTGCCCGATGCAGCGGGCCAGCCTCTCAGTGGCCGCTGCTTGCTGCTGCCGAGGGCGTGAGGAATATGGAAACAGCTTGAGCGGTGGGGCTGTCAACTACTAACTCCGTTTCTCCCCTTTTCTGCTGCCGGCGGCCTGTGCCCGGGTAAGTGCCCACGCAGCCTCTGGCTGCTCACCGGTGCCTCCCAGCATGTGGCCCACTGGGGACCTTGTTCACATGGCGAAGGAGGCCGAGCTCCTCTTACCCTCCATGCAAGGGCCCCTCCACCACAGGTGGCCTGGTTAGGGTGCTGGTGGGCAGGCGGACGGGCAGGCAAGCCATGAACATGGCACGCACACCTGTGAGTCCAGTGCTTGGCAGACAAGGTACCACGTTTAAGGCCAGATTCAGTGACTTAGCAAAGCCTGGTTTAAAAAAAAGGGCTGGGGAGAAGCTCAGAGGTAGAGTGCCTCTGAGCTCAGTCCCAGGACCCACACACACACGCACACCGAGCAGCAGCCGCGCTGTGCACTGAGTGCTGTAGTGCATTGCATTGCTGAGTGTGTGCAGGTCCCTGAGACTCCTCAGTCTGGGCTAGGTCTCCTTAGCTGGACAGGGCACATTTGCGCTTGCGTTGGGCCCCTGGAGCCACCGTGCTGTGCAGTGGGCCTTGGCTACCATCTTTTCCTGTCTCCTTCCAGGTCCAGGGAGTTGGCAGTAAGGGATGGCGGGATGTCACCACCTTCTTCTCTGGGAGAGCTGAGGACCCCTCAGATAGGTACGCTGTACCCCCAGCCGGGGACGGTGGCCTTCCGTCCTCCCCTGGCCCCTCTTCTCTTGTGCCCTTTCCATGGTGCTCTGGGGGGCAGTTGTGGTCAAGCTGGGACCTGCCTCTGTTGGCTCTGCTCAGGGCCTCAGACCCATGGCTTGCTCATGAGCGGGGGGCCACACTGTCTTCCTTCCCTGCTGTGCAGTTGGTACATAGCCTCTGGTTTGGGTGAGTGATGGAGTGCAGACTGAGTCCATTCTGGGCAGGGCCCGTGGAATGGCAGGTGTCTGTTCTCCAGGCCTGACACCTGAGCAGGCCAGGCAGTCGGAGGACCCTTGCTGGTGGTCACAACTGTTGGGCGTTCCTCTCTTTCTCTGTATAGGCCCCCGGAGAACCAGAGCTATCAGAACAGCAGCGGGGACAACTTCCATAGCAGTGCCATAGACCAGAGCTTCTGGGAGACCTTCGGGAACACTGAGCCCCCCAAGGCCAAGTCCCCAAGCAGCGACAGCTGGACCTGTGCAGACGCCTCCACTGGGAGGAGGAGCTCAGACAGCTGGGACGTTTGGGGCTCAGGCTCTGCGTCCAACAAGAACAGCAACAGCGATGGCTGGGAGAGCTGGGAGGGTGCCGGTGGGGAGGGCAGGGCCAAGGCCGCCAAGAGGGCAGCGCCCCCTGTGGCCACCGACGATGGCTGGGACAACCAGAACTGGTAGGCCCCGAGCCTGGCCACCCTGGCCGCCAGGCCACGCGTGTTTGCACTTTGCCCTCTCCCGGTTCCTCTCCCACCTGACCCAGGACGGCAGCCCAGCACGCATGGCTGCAGGTGCCCTGCCTGGCGCGGGGCTCCAGCCGCGAGGGTGAGAAGCGCCCTGCATGCCTGCCGTGGGCTCTGCAGTCTGGCGCTCCTGGGGCCAGGCCTGGGCATTTGAGGGCAGAGTCTCCGGCTGCGGAGGCAGGCCTGGGCACCGCCTCCTCTGCACCGTGGCTGTGCTGTCAGTTGAAATGTTTCTGTCTTCGAGGGCTTGCTCTAGCTCTTCTCTGTTAGAAGAAGATGCCTGGAAGCAGTCCCGGAGCTCGCACTGCCATCTACCCTCCGCCTCCTGAGCCCACGCCTCCCCTGCGGTCTGTGCTGAGACCCCGACATGCCTGCAGGCCCTCCCCGCCCGGGGCCCAGCGCTTGAACTTGGTCATCTGGAGTGTTCTGGACAGCTCAGAAGTCCCAGGCACGGGGGCTGGGGGCACCGGCGCAGCATGTCTGTCCCTTCCCTGGCCTGGCACAGGCAGGGGAGCTGGTCAGGGCGGGCCGGCCTCCAGAGCTGCCATCTTGGCCCGAGTGGCTGCCTCTCGCAAGACTCTCCAGGCAGAGATTGTCAGTTGGAATTTTGCCTCCCGTCCTGTCTGCAGCAGCCACTTCCTGCCGGCTGGGGACCTGGGTGGATGCTGTGGTCGGCGGTCTGCGGCTTTGCTCTCCTGTGCCAGGCCGTTGGGTCTCACTGTCCTCCTGGAGCCTGCATGGGCTTTGAGCCTGTTGGACTATGTGAGGCGAGTGTAGCACCGGTTCATGGGCTTCTTGGAACACTGATGCCAGCAGCGTTGCCTGGCAGCCCTCCGCTCTGGACAGATGGCTGGGTGGGCGTGGGGCCTGGACTCCTTGCACCCCTGTGTGACCTTCAGTTGACCAGCAGTGCATGCACCTGGTGGCCCCTGTGTGGTCTATGTGACGTGCTTGCCCTGCCGCCGCTGGGCTCCTCACAGCGCGAGCCATCTGCCAGGGGGCGTCCAAGGGGTGTGGTGGCCTTTGATCAGGCGCCCTCTAGTGCTTGGCCCTTGGTGGGCATGCTGCCAGGTAGTCCAGTCTCAGGACATGCCTGAGCTAGGGGGCAGGGGTGGAGCTGGGGCTGTTGCTGAAGGAGCAGCCTGCTGCGGGTAGTGGGATAAAGGGCTTGGGCCAAGAACCCACAGGCAGATGGGAACCACGAGGTCACAGTAAAAAGCTCAGGGGAGCCAAGTGTTACAAGTGCTGGCACAGGTGTATTTCTCTGACCAAGATGACTCCCAGCATGTGCCCGGGTCCCTCCAGGGCTGTGCCTAGTGTGTGGACACCCATGTAGAGGAGAGCCTGGGGTAAAGTTGCCCCAGCTGCACAGGCCCCTCGTACGTGTTTTGGGGCTTCCTTCAAGGGGGAGGTCTGCCACTCTGGGGCACCTCTAGGACCCCTTCCAGCAGAGCAGGTGTGTGGGGGGGTGGCTTCTTTGTGCCAGTGTGGCCTGTGTCTCCTCTCTTTACTCGAGGCACTGACCAACGGCATCCCAGTTGAGCACATGGGAACAGGACATCTGAGCCCTGAAGGCTGACTTCCTCTGTGCTGCGAGTGGGTGGGCAGGAGCCAGGTAGGGATGCAGGTGCTCAGGAAGGAGACACGGGTGAGCCAGCAACCTTACGGTCCCAACTGGGCTTCAAGGGACACAGGCCCACTGTCTCCCTCCCCTCCTGGGAGGGCCAGTACACTCAGGTGGACCCTCTGGGAGTGAGCCCAGGGCATGTTTGCCCAGCAGGAGCCTGACCAGCTGCTGCTCTGTGGCCAGGCCGCCTGGGAAGTGGGGGAAGGAGGGCAGGAGGTGGCCAGTGGCCCTCGGCCTAAGTGGGTGGGCAGCCTCCCCCGGACCATGCCAGAGCCCGTGTGGAGAGACTGCAGCCCTGTCTGTGGCAGGTGGCAAGGAGAGTGCTGTGTTCTCCCCACTCCCACCCTCCATCTAGCCCTGTTCCCTGACACCAGAGTGGCTTGGCTAGGAGAGGCCTGGGGGAGGTTCTGGAGTCCGCTGTCTCCTGGAGCACTCAGGGCAGAGTGGCCACGGGTTGGTGGACATGGTGCTTGGCCAGGCAAAGTTGCCAGTCCGCTCAAGTCCGCTTTGAAACTTAGTTCTGCCAACTGGCGAGCCGGGGAGGAAGTGGGCAGGGAAGCTGTCCTGACCACCAGGTGGACGTCTCCCACTGGCCTGTGCTGTTGCCCTTGGTCAAAGTCCCCACCTGACCAGTAGATGCTTGTCAGTCAGCAGGCGCTGAGTATCCTCCCCAGCTGCACCCTGGGTCAGCATTCTTGCTGCTGTGACCCCAAATACCTGATGCCTGCAATTTGGAAGGTTTTTTTGCTTATAGATCTGGAGATTTAAGCACACACATGCTCTCTCACACATATAGAGCCCACTTTGCGTGTGCTGCCAAGCAGGAGCTGGCCTGTGGAGGAGCTGGCATGGCACCGCAGGAAACAGCCTCCTCACGGGCTGTGCCCCGCCTTGGAGCTGCTTCCACCCCGGCTGCCTCCAGAGTGTGATGCCCTGGGATGTTCTGCATCCAGGCTGTGACTCACATGTTGACTTGTCACTCAGCATGTGCTCTTGACATTGCCTGTCACCCCAGATGCAGCCCAGCCAGGAGTTGCAGTCCAGGGCCTTCAGTACCGGGTGGTGGGATGGGCGGGGTCAATTGGGGGGAGCACTGGCCCAGCCAACGTGATGGGTAGATCAGCTGCCAGAGCACTGGGGAAAGGGGGGCCTCTGGGCAGTGCCCCCTCAGCTCCCTGGGTCTCAGCATGACCGAGTGGTGTGAGGGCTCAGCCTCTGGTGCTATCTCCAGGTAGGCCCAGGTGTGAGGAGCACAGGACCACCGAGTGGGCTCTGTGGGCACCAAGAGCGTGAGGAAGTTCGGATGCCGGCTTGTGTGTGGTGTGCACCTGCATACCCGTTAACGCTGCCTGTGAGCTGCGGCTACACTCATGGGCTGGGTGGCGCCTCGCCTGGCTGCAGCCTGGGCCTGGGTGGGTCCCTGAAACTAGAGGCTGGGATGGGGACTTGGCACTCAGCAGGCATCGGGGATGGCCGTGCTGCTGGCCAGGCTTTTCGTCCCTTCATGGGTCAGTCATGATGGGCAGCTGGGGAAAGGCCACTAGGTCGGCAGCCAGGCCCCCAGTCTGGGCAGTGGGACCCAATTCAGAGGAGGGAGCCCCAGGAGCTACTAGTAACACAGATGCAGGCAACCCTTAGCCCAGTGGGGCGTGGCTCCGCGTCTGTCCCCAGTAGGGAAGCCCAAGGCCTGGAGGGTGGGGGAGGCTGGCACCTGTGCAGGCTCCAACCCTGCTGGGGTCCTGAGCGAGGCTGGGGTCGAGGCATAGCCAGTGGCGGGGGGGGGTCTGGTCCTGTGGCTGGCCTCCAGAGCCCGGTGGGGCCATCAGGGTGGTTGGAGGGCTCTACTCAGTGCTCTGTTAGGCCTGGACAGTGAAGAGTCTTGAGTAGTGGAGAGCAGTGCCTAGGTGGAGGGGTGTGAGCCTGGGCCTGAGCCTGGGGGGCTGTCCGGGGTCCTGGGGGCATACAGGCTGGGGGTGGGGGTGGGGCTGTGTGGTCCTTTCTCCAGTGGCAGCACGGGGTCCAGGTGCTGCTCCATGAGGCTGCCCGGTGCCCAGCAGTTCAGTCCATAGCCTTTGTCCCCAGGTGGCCCTCCTGGGGAGCCCTTTGAGGGACAGAGCCTCTGGGGGTGAGGAATGAAGGTGCTTGGCTCTTGCCACCCTCTTGTGGGTTCCTGCCCTCGTGGTGAGTCCTTTGTGCAAGAACCACTGTGTCTTCTAGGAGAGATGCCTCAGACAGGCCCACAGGGAGGAGGGAGCCAAGGGGTGGGATGGGCCAGTGACGTCGGAGGGCCGTTCATAAGCCCTGTCCTTCCTGTGGCCACAGCAGGACCAGAATGGCCCAGCCATCCCTGGGACTCGAGGGGCGCTGTCCTTGGAGCAGGAAGAGGTTGGTGATGGGCTGCAGCCGAGGGCTGGGGGCCCCTCCAGTCTGCAAGGTGGGGAGGGTGGGCTAGCCGCTCAGCTCCTTCCTGGGCAGCAGGACCAGATGCAGCCAGGGAACCTGGGCTGCCCTAGCTCCCGCTACCCCTGTGGGGGTTTTAGATAGCACCCAGCGTCAAGTACGACAGATGTCCAGCAGGGAGGGCCTCTTGTGGCCCTGGGGTGAGTTTTATCTAGATTTAGTGTGGATTGAGAGTCTAGGGGCCTGGGAGAGCTGAGGAATGGCCACACGGCACCTTTGTGGGCAGACTGCGGGCTGTAGGCATCTTGCCTTCAGGCCTCCAGTGTCTGGGTTTCCTATGTAGGTTGCTTGTTGAGGGCAGTACTGGGGGCTTGAGCCAATGGTCAGGGTGGTATGAGGTGCAGCATTCCCTTCAAGGAGTAGCTGGCTTCCTGCAGTGGTCCCCCTGAGGTATACTGGGTGGGGTGTGCAGGGTGTGGGGGCTTGGTACGTCTGGGTCAGTTGAAACCCTGGAGGACCCCAGAGCCCTACTTTGGGGGGGGGTGGGCTGCACTGACTCCTGCCCTCAGCTCAGCACAGAGGCAATGGGCCTACCCAGGAACCTCTGCTCTCCTAAAGGTAAGAAATGGCGCCCTGGGTGGAGGGCCCAGTGTGAGCCATGCAGAGACCTCGCAGGCCAGTCTGGCCCATGCAGGGTTCTTCCTTCAACCTTAGGGTAGGTGGAGGAGCTGAGTCACTCAAAGCCCACACATCCCAGATGGGTCAGCCTCTCCTGTGAGCCGCATAGACCTGCCCTTGACTCCCAACCCCTCAAGCAGGGCCCTGGTGCACACACCTGCACCTGACACGGCTCCCCAGATCTGCCCATGAATGCGTTTCTGGCCTCAGCCAGGCCCAGGTGTCCCTCTGTCCTGGGTGGGCGGGGCTGGCACATGTCTACATGTGTCCAGCGGACAGACACTGACCCTAGCCGAGAGAATCCTCAGAGCCAGTGTCCATCCATAGCCCATTTCACCCGCCAGTGCTGGGCATGGGGTGGCGGGGAGCTCAGGGACCGGCTGTCACTCTCAGAGGACCTCAGCTGTTGACCCAGCTTGATGTGAACCGAGTAGGGGCATGGGAAGCCCCCAGCATGGACCCCACTCTGTCCTCGGATCCTCGGCTTTGGGTGACAGGAATAGCATCCTCATGGTGATGGGCTGGGGCTGGCAGTGGGTCGCAGGCCGCTGGCTCCAGACGTGTGTGTTTGGCCTGGGTGCCCAGGCCATGGGACGCCGCAGAGCAGTGCTGGCTTTGTGGTGGCAAAGGCTGTGGCCTCTCCTCCCCAGGCTGCTCACCATGACGAGCCCCCGAGCCCACCTCCGTCTCCGCCTCCGCCTCTGCCTGTGGCTGGGCACCGCCCTGGCGCTGGGGCCGGGACAAGGTAAGGGGCTCCTGGGGTCTCTGCCACCGGCCTTCCCCCACAGCCACTCACCTCACTGCTCCGCTGAGAACTGCTGACCACACAGGCGCGCACAAAGCTGCTCACTCAGCTGACCGTGGCCGCACCATCTTCCCATCATGCCTTGGGGATGCTTGTGCGTCCTCTGTTTCTGGTTTTTTTTAAAAACGTTCTGGGCACACTATCTGTTTAGTTCACATCAGTGATTTGCTGGATTATTCCACAAATGCCTTTCAATATAAATTTTCAGACAGCCCACATCTGGAGTCAAGAGAAGTCTCCCTTGCCCCCGCCCTCCCCAGAGAGCGGCTGCTGTCTGCCTCTCCCTCCTGCAAGGTCAGGCCCCGGGTGCCACAGGGCCTCCATCCGGCCCCACCTGACTGGCCTCCATTATCCTTCCCCGTCTTCTGCACCCCTTAGCAGTGGTAGGGGGAAGGTCTGTGCTAGGGCTCCTCCCTAGATAGAAATACAGGCCATGGGGGATCTTAAGCAGCTTTCTGCCAGGACCTTGCTCCTGAGCTGGGTGATGCCGCCTGCCTGGCACATCCCACCTCCCACGGAGCAGTTTTTACTCTTGGTGGCACCTCAGCCCTGTCTGAATCTGTGTGCCCTGGGTTACCACCGAGATCTGACATTGTCTGGGCTAAGAACTTTGCCGCCCACTGCACCCTCACAGGGCTTTGAGCCCACCTGGGCCCAGGTCTGGCCCTGAGTTGGCAGGCCTCTCAGTCCCCAACCTGTCCGCTCATGTGGGCGGGTCTCTGGGCTCCCTCTGCTCAGCCTGGACAGGCCTAGGAGGAGCCAGAGCCGAGATTTCAGTTAGAATCAAACCTTAGTTGCCAGTGCGAGTCTACAAAGCAGTGCCAAGCAGAGGCACCATGCCCACAGGGGCCCGGCAGGGCGGGGCTTGGGCTCAAAGGGTACCTGGATGGAGGAGGTGTTGCTGCGGTGGGGAGGGGAGCGTTGCCTGGGGGCCTTCCCATCCCCCACCCCCGGCCTTGGCGCCGCTGTCCTGAGAGGAAGCTGGAAGGGCCCCCACATGCAGGGGGTCAGTGAAGAGACAGAGGGCTCTTCATAGGCAGGAGCAGCCCTGCGCACAGCTGGCTGTCCAGGGGCCCAGCTCGACCGCACATTCTTGCCTTTCATCCGGGTGCTTCCAGGGCGCCCGGGCCCCCAGCCCCATCCGGAGACAAGCTCAGCTGCTCCTGCTCTGAATGGGTCATTGTATCCACCCTGAGCACCCTAGCCCCTGCCCGTCTCCCGCACCCCGGAGGGCAGTGGGCAGCCAGAAGAGACCCCCTCTGTCCCTGTGTTCCAAAATAGCTGCCCTCTCCACAGAGCCCATGAGCCCACTTCCTCCGGGGGCCACAGCAGGAGCCCCCCCAGCGCAAGGGCTGAGGCGGTACACATGTACGCCACACAGACACACCAGCACATGCACACAGGCAGACACAGCCACCATGCTCACACCATGCTTTGGGCAGACTTCTCCCAGCCTGTCGGTCCCCCAGGGACTTGTCTGGGAGTAGGCCTTGGCAGCAGGGGCTCCGGAGCAGCACATCTGTTTCTCCTACAGGCTCTGGAGTTGACTGGGAGTCCCGGGCAGCTGCCAAGGTCCGGGCGGTCAGCAGTCCCCCAATGCTGACACCCTGGTCACCAAGAGTGGAAACTGCTCTCCTGGGTACCAGCTTGAGCGAGGGGCATCCTTGGGAGGGCCTAGACTCCCACCCACTGACACCCCCAGCCTCCCTGTTGCTGAGGGCCTAAGGAGGGCAGGGTCAGCCTCAGTGGGGCTCCTCCTCCCAAGTCCCCCTGGGACACCCAGGGTGGGCTATGTCCCTTCAGAGCCCCCGAGATGGGGCCGTGCCCCCTTCACACCTCTCAGGGCAGGTGCTCCCCTCCTCCCCGGGCCGGCTGGGGGAGGAGGAAGTTGCTGGCCACTGGGGTCCCCATCACCCCACGCCGTCTCCACAGTGAGCAGCCACCTGAGGCTGGCGGTGCTGCCGGAGGACCGGCTGCAGATGAAGTGGCGGGAGTTGGAGGGGAATGGCCTTGGCTACCTGGTGCAGGTGAAGCCCCGGGCAGGTAAGGGCCGGCTCCTCCTTTCTAACCTCCAAGACTTTGCCTACCTCCACTGGTTCTGTGTCCGCTTATCTGACTAGTGACTGAGACGCATTTAACGTCTGCGCTGTGGCTGTGGACGACTTCCCTGGGGTCGTCACATTGGGCTTGTTTTACACGTGAGGCTCTGGCCAGGGAGCACTCACACTCAGAATCATGTCTTTGGGGTGGGGCCTTTCCGCTGTGGAGGGCTCCCCGCCAGCGCTCCACCTCTCTCTTTTCCCTTTTTATCTACTTTTTGTGAAATCTCCTCTGCTGGTGCGATTTTATTAACTATCTTTTCCAGTTCAGTCACTCTCAATCTTTCTCAGAAGCATGTACTTGGGTGTTATTTTTGTCCAGTGTGACAATCTTTGTCTCTTAATTGACATATTTATTTCTACCATTTACACTTGGTGGAATTATGAACCTACTTGAGCTTAAACCTACTATCTTCCTGTTTTTTTTCTTTTTGCTATACTTATTGTGAGTTTTTATTCCCCCCCCCCCCCGGGAACTGAGGATTGAACCTAGGAGCATTCTACCTCTAAACTATAACCCCAGACCTTTTTATTTTTTATCTCAAATAAAAAATAAGTTGTTGAGGCTGGCCTCAAAACTCTGATCCCCCTGTCTCAACCTCCCAAGTACTGGAATTTCAGGAGTGCACCACCACACCTGACGTTCTTGACTTCTTTTGAACTGATATTTTTGTGGGAAATTTTAACACGCTGCAGAAGACAGCAAAGTATAGCAAGTCTCATGCTCCAAGCTTAGCTGGAACAGTGATCCACATATGGCGAGCACTGCCCAGTGTCTCTCTCCTCACCCCTCCAAATGCTGGATTATCTTAAAAGAAGATCCCAGATATCATATAGCTCTGCCTACAAATATTTCAGTATGTTTCTCCAACGGAAACAGCTCAGAAATAACCCCACATCTTAGTATGCCCCCAAATTAAAACTGGTTCAGAGCGGCAGTAAATATTTAGTTGTGTTCAGGTTTTCTAGCATGTCTGATGAATGTCCTTTGCAATCACTTCTCCAAATTGTGACCTCAAAGCCAGGTGTGGTGGTGCTTGTGATCTCAGTACTTGGGAGACTGAGACAGGAGGATTATAGGTCTGAGAACAGCCTTGGCAAATAGTGAGACTTCCATCAACCTAGAGAGACTCTGTTTCAAACCAAAAATAGGGCTGGGGATGTATCTCCGAGGTAGAATGCCCCTGCACCCAACCCCCAATACCAATAAATAAATAAATTAGGACCCCAAAGGAGTGCACACCACCCATTTGCTTCTGTGCCTTGAATAAGCAAGAGCCGCTGGAAACCCAGGGGCTCCACGGCGCCTCTGCAGCCCTGGCCGCCAGCTCCCAGGCCCGCTCCAGGCCACCTAGTCCAGGGACATTCTGCCTGTGAGCTATGCCCCCAGCCCTGTTTTATTTTTATTTTTTGAAACGGGGTCTCACGAGGTTGATGAGAGTCTCACTATTTGCTGAGGCTGTCTTTCACCCTGCCATCCTCCAGTCTCCACCTCCCAAGTACTGGGGTTACAAGCCTGTGCCCCCACACCCAGCTTGATTTGTTTGCTGTTAATACCCAATCCCAGCCCTCAGAGTAGGGGACGCAGGTGCCATCCCATGACAGGTCCCCATGACATCTTCAGCAGGGTTTTGTGAAGGAGGTCTCTCTTCTCTGCTCTAAGGCACCTTTCCTTTGAAGAAAGCCCTTCCTATTAGACTCCCACCCTTTTCCTCTCCCCTGGCCTCAGGGGAGCTGGGAGCATCCTGGAGGACTTCCTACCGTATGTGTGATGCACCATGCACACAGGTGCACGCCCACCTCAGTGGCCCCAACAGCTCTCCCTCCCCCGCCCCAGGGGACTCGGAGCAGGAAGTGATGCTGACCACCAAGACCCCCAAGGCCACCGTGGGGGGCCTGAGCCCCTCCAAGGGCTATACCTTGCAGATCTTCGAGCTCACTGGCTCTGGGCCTGTCCTGCTGGCACGGAGGGAGTTTGTGAGTAAGTTCCCTGTCCTCCCCTGGACCCCAGCCCAGGTGGACATGGATGAAACACCTCTGGACTGGAGCTGGGGCCTGGGTTCAGGTTATGCCTTGCCCATAAAGTGCCAGGGGGTCTTGTTTCCTGCCCACATCCTGAGCAGGGAGTCCACAGGGCCCATGCGTGTGTTCTCCCAGGAAGGGACCCTGACCCGCGGGCCTCAGCTCCCTCCCTGGAGGGTGGGGTCCTGACAGCCCCCCTCTCTGCAGTCGAGGAGCTGAAGAGTAACTTCCTGGGCAGGAGCAGCCGGAGGCCGGGGCCAGCTCTGGAGCCCACTCCCTCCCACGTGGGGGCCCCAGGCTCTGAGCAGACCCTTGAGCCCAGAGTCACCCTCGCCCCAAGCCAAGACCTGCCCACCCTTGGTGGGTCCAGGTGGAGTGAGGGTAAGTTGCTGGGCAGGGAGGGAGGGAGCGGAAGCCTCTTAGTTCCTCTCCAAGTAGCCAGGAAGCGGGAGTCCTCCCTCAGGTCTGGCTCAGCCCTCTGGCTTTAACTGAAGCTTACCCGCTGTGCTCCTGGATTCACGCAAATCCAGGCACTGGGGCCAGTGATCTCTGGTCCCTTGGTACCCCTCAGCCTGGGCCTGGGCAGTGGGAGGTGGCAGCAGTGACTCCCCACCTCCAGAAGTGCCGGGGCAGGCCAGCAGCTGCCCCCAGACCTGGGCAGCAGAGCCATACCAGGACCTTGGCCCAAAGAGAGATGCCAGGTGAGCGGGCACCCCAACAGCTTGCCTCCCCATCAGGTGGGGTCCTCAGAGGGACTCGGAACTGCAGGAAGGGTCTTTCAGACTTGCCTCCCCCCAGTGGCCCTGGCGTCCTGGGCAGGGGAGGCAGTCTCAGGGGTCTGCAGCCAGGCTCAGCTCAGCTTGCAGCTCCGGGCCAGTGGAAGCCATGGCCCCACCTGCACTTGTGCCCCCCTGACAGCCCCAGGCCCTCAGTTCCACTGCACACCCCCCACCCCCGCCGACCTGGTCTTCCTGGTGGATGGGTCCTGGAGCATCGGCCGCAGCCACTTCCAGCAGGTCAAAGACTTCCTGGCCAGCGTCATCACGCCCTTTGACATCGGGCCAGATACAGTCCAAGTAGGTGGGTATGGCTCCTGCTTTGGTCCTGCCCTGGAATTTGTTACTATAATTCTTTACCAGCAGAGGGCAGCTGGCTCCCCCAGAGGAGAGACAGGGGACACCAGAGAGACCCCTGCTGGCTGAAGTCTGTGGGGTCTGAGTGGGGTTTTGTGGCCCAATCCCTGGGCGGACTTCCCCGCATAAGCCAGGGCTGCTGAACGGCAAGCTCCCAGGGCCCCGCTGGTGGCTCCTCCATGGGAGCCCTGGGCCCTGTGCACAGATGTCTCCCCCTGGGGAAGGGGCTTCCCTCTGGTAGGAGCCCCAGCCCCTGGAAGGCTGTGTACAGAGCAGCATCTCTTGGGATGTGGGTCCAGCCCTGTTCCATCTCATGGAGAACACTGTGCTCAGAACTCAGCCCCGTGGCCTGGCCCTCCCCAGGTCTGACCCAGTACAGTGGAGACCCCCAGACTGAGTGGGACCTGAACTCCTTCCATACCCGGGAAGAGGTGCTGGCGGCTGTGCAAGGCCTCCACTACAAGGGGGGTAACACGCTCACAGGTAGGGCCAGAGCTTGGACCCGTGTGGCCCATAAGACCCTCCCAGACCAGACTCGGGTGTGATTGTGCTTGTCTGCCCTGCGTCTCGCTGCTAGTGAACAGCTCCCCTGATCCCACAGCTTCTCCTGGGCCCCACCCCTGGGCTGGGCTGCCTTGCAGGTGGCCCTCAGGGACCTTGGGCATGGCCTTGCTGGACCTCCCAGGGAAGAGGAGCCACCCTGTTCCTGGGTGACCCAGGCTGGGGCTGAGGGAGGCCCAGGGCTAGGGCGAGAACAGTGAGGCTGAGGGCGCGGGAGCAGGGGCTGACGCTGCCCGTCACTGCACCTCCGCTCCCAGGCCTCGCCCTGAACCACGTGCTAGGACACAACCTGAAGCCTTCGGTGGGGCTCCGTCCAGAGGCAGCCACGGTGGTGATCCTGGTGACGGATGGCAAATCCCAGGATGACGTGCGCGCCGCCGCTCGCACCCTCAAGGGCCTGGGCATTGATGTTTTCGCCGTGGGTGAGCCCCGTGCGGGTCCCAAGCTCCGGGTCTGAGTGGGCTGGGTCACAGGACTCTCAGAGCTGGAGAGCGGGTGGGCGCTTGGCCAAGAGCCTGGGCTCCCATGGCTGTGAAACGCGTGGAGGTGAGCACTGGCGAGGTGGTCTGGGTTTTCAGCATTGCCTGCAGGGTCCCTGGTCCAGCCTCTGTGCTAGGACCCCATGTTCAGTGTGCAATGTTCACAGAGAAGCCTCAAGCTGATCCCCGTCCACCCTTCCCCTCCTGCCCAGCTGCCCCGGCGAGGACCACCGTGCCCTCAGTCCCATGCACAGATTTAGCTCATTGTCAATTCTGTCCCATGGGGAAGAAACTCCAGATCCCCACCTCACCACACTCTGCCACAGCACCGTCTAGCCTAGCCACTGAGCAGAGTGCTTAGGACCAGAGTGCCGAGGCCCAGGCCGAGCCAAGCAGCTGGCCTCTCCACCTCCGGCCCCCCCTGTGCCGGGAGCCTCAGTGGGGCCCCTGGTGGTTCTGGCCATACGTTAGCCAGGGCTGGGGGGCTGAGGAGCTGCCAGTTGGCATGCCCACCTCCTCCTCGTCTCGGAACAGGCGTGAAGAACGCTGACGAGGCGGAACTGAAGCTTATAGCATCCCGGCCCCTGGACATCACGGTCCACAATGTGCTGGACTTCCCCCAGCTGGCCACGCTGGCCGGCCTGCTCAGCCGCCTCATTTGCCAGAGGGTCCAGGGCAGGAGCCTGAGAGCGGGCCCAGGTGAGGGCGCCCTTAGGTGCTGCTTGGGCAGAGGCATGGGGGAGGCTGTGGCTCCTGCAGGCTACCAGGATGACTCCATGTCGTGAAGGGTCTGCAGCCCCAACAGGAGGATATCCATCTACCAAGGGGCCAGGGGAGCCATCTTCCTGTCCTTCTTACAAGTGGACACTGCGGGGGCAGCAGAGAGGCCCGACTGGGCCCTGATTGCCACCTCTCTGCCAGTCACACCAGCTCCGGCTCCAGACCCCCTTCCGGGGCCCACCAGCCTGGTCCTGACCCGAGTCACCTCCTCCAGCGTCCACCTCTCCTGGACTCCAGCCCCGCAGCTGCCCCTCAAGTATCTGGTTGTGTGGCGGCCTTCCAGGGGTGGCGCCCCGCGGGAGGTGAGAGGGGCCTGTTGAGAAAGGACGCGAGGGGTGGGCGGCTGCACACAGATGCACCAGAGAGCAGGGCAGGCGGGAGCGTCCAGGAGGTGGCTGTGTTGACCATCTCACCTGCCCCGTTCCCCGCTGGCGACCTTGATGTGCAGAATGCGACATGCCCAGCTCCCCCAGCCCACACCTCAGCTGGCAGAGTCCCTGCCTGCCCCAGTCCCACCTGCCCCCTCTGCCCCGCGGGCTCCTCCATTCCAGGTGGTGGTGGGAGGAAGTGTCTCCTCTGTGGAGCTCCGAAACCTGACCTCCAGCAGCGAGTACTCCGTCTCTGTGCTCCCTGTCCACAAGGGCGGGGTGGGTGAGGGCCTGCGGGGCCTGGCCACCACAGGTAGGTGGGGCGCAGGCACCCCCTCTGCCTTCCCCTCGGGGCTTGGCACCCCGGGAGGCCTGCAGGCTGCAGGCCGTCCTGGGTCTAAACCCCCCACAGGGCTCAGTCCCTGGGCCTCCCTGAGCCCCGGTGTCCTCTGCTGAACACCAATCATCCCATCGCCAACCCCAGCCTGTTCCTGCTCCTGCCCACCCGTCGCCAGAGCCCCGCTGGCCTGGCCCACGGCGCATGGCTGAGATCCCTCATCTCAACCACGAACCCCCTTAACACTTCTACTGAGATAGAGCCTCATTCGCTTGAAGCCGAAGCCCGGTGGGCTAGCATTCAGAGCCCTGAGCCCTCAGTAGGCCTTTGCGGGGGAGCCGTCTGCCCCAGCCCTGCCTCTGTGGTATTTCCAATCAAACACGCCTGCACACCCGGATTAGGGGAATCCTTTTGACATTTGAACAAGGGCCCCTTGCTGTGGGCAGATGCCCATGCCTGTTCTCAAAGTGCCCCTGATGGTTGTCCCTCCCCAGCACCCCTGCCTCCGCCCCAGGCACTGACCCTGGTGGCGGCCACACCCAAGACCCTCCACCTCACCTGGCAGCCCACAGCTGGGGCCACCCAATACCTGGTGCGATGTTTGCCAACCTCCCCCAAGGGCGAGGAGGAGGGGAGAGAGGTGCGTGGCTGGGGGCGGTAGGGGGGCAGAGGAGGAGGGGAGAGAGGTGCATGGCCAGGGGGGAGAGTGCGGGGAGGGCAGGCAGGGCAGTGACGCCAGGCCTTCAGGTGCAGGTGGGGCGGCCCGAGGTGTTGCTGGACGGCCTGGAGCCAGGCAGGGACTATGAGGTCTCCGTGCAGAGTCTGCAAGGGATGGAGGTCAGCGATGCCCGGGGCATCCGTGCCAGGACCTGTGAGTGCCCCAGGCCTCCCACCACATGGTGGTGCCCACTCTGGATCCTGAACTTTCTGCAGGGTGGGGCTCCAGACCCACGAAGCCCTTGGGCACAGGCAAGGGTGGCGTGCCAGCCTCTGAGGTCTTGCTGCACCCTGCAGCTTCTCCGGCACCCCCAAGGCACTTGGACTTCCTGGACGTGAGCCACGATTCCGCCCGTGTGTCCTGGGAGGGAACCCAGAGGCCTGTGCGCCTGGTCAGGATCAGCTACGTCTCCAGTGATGGCGGCCACTCGGGGCAGGTGAGAGCCCCTGGCCCGGGGCCAGAGTGTCCTGAGGGATGCTGGGAACCCGTGTCCACACACAGACCTGGGGAGTCCAGCACCACGCCCCCTCTGCGACCCTGCCCTGTGGCCTCTTCCCACTCACTCCTGAGTCCACAGTACACCTCTGCCCTGGCTCCTCACACCCGGCCTCTGAGCTGGGCAGGGACACAGCGTGGACACTGTCCTGCCCCCGGGGGCACCTGGTGGGAGTTGGGGGAGACACGAGGAGGTGGAGAATCCAACACAGGCATGTGGTGGCAGGTGTGTCACGGAGAAGAACCAGCTGTGGGGCTCTGTGGGGGCAGAGAGGGGGCACCCCAGTGGGCCTTCCTGGGGTTCTGTGATTCATCTTGTCACCACATTTGTGGGTCCACAGACTATCCTGCATGCAATCCCTGGGTCTCCACCCTGCGGGGGCTGCACACACCCACTGGTCTCCTCGTGTTCCCTCAGATGGAGGCTCCCGGGAATACCACGTCGGCTGTTCTGGGCCCCCTCTCCTCCTCCACCACGTACTCCGTCCGAGTCACCTGCCTGTACCTGGGTGGAGGTTCCTCCACGCTGACCGGCCGTGTGACCACAAGTGAGAGGGGAGAGGGCGAGCTGGGGCCCGGGGAGTGGACTGCGCCCTGTCCTGTTGGGTAGCTCAAGTCCTGACGTGTGCAGGGCGTCTGCTCTGGCCAGGACTGAGCAGTCCTTGGATGAGCCTGGAGGTGTGTCAGGAGAGGGCAGGGTGGGGCACACCGCTGGCAGCCAGTCTCCGGCCTCCCTTGCCTCCATCTTCCAGGGAAAGCCCCCAGTCCAAGCCAGCTGTCAGTGACCGAGCTGCCCGGAGACTCCGTCCGGCTGGCATGGGCGGCTGCAGCCACATCGGGCGTGCTGGTCTACCAGATCAAGTGGACGCCCCTGGGAGAGGGGAAGGCCCATGAGGTGTGGGTGGGCAGAGGGTGGACTGGCCCTCTGGAAATACCCTCCTGGGGTGTGCATCCTGAGGATACCTGCCGCATGTGCCCTGTGAGCTGGTGGACACCTAGACCCTCCTCTCTCCAGATCTCTGTCCCAGGGACCCTCAGCACGGCCATCCTGCCTGGCCTGGGGAGGCACGCAGAGTACGAGATCACCATCCTGGCCTATTACCAGGACGGGGCCCGCAGTGACCCCGTGACCCTCCGCTACACTCCCTGTAGGTGGTCCCTCCCCCACTCTGCTGGTAGGAACAGCCAGAGGGGCCCCAAACTCCCCATGTCCACAGACCCAGAACCTTGAATTCCCAGAGCCACTGGGATGCAGACTCCCCGAGTCGCAACCCCCAGACATGCCATGGGGTGTGCAGGGCCCCACCAGGGCGCAGGTCACCTGGGGTGTGGGACAGCCTCTGTGCAGGAGCAGCCAGGACAGCAGGGCCTGCTGGGCAGAGTGCGGTGTGGGGAGTGTGCCCTCTGGCTGCGGGCTCCTGCCTCGAGGTCCTGAGCCACCCTGCCTGTGCTGTTGGCTAGCTTCAGTGAGCAGGAGCCCCCCCTCCAGCCTGGGCCTGTCCTCGGAGACCCCCAACAGCCTGCAGGTCAGCTGGACACCACCAGGTGGCCCTGTTCTCTCCTACCGGCTCACGTATGCGCCCGCCTCGGGCTCTGGCCCTGAGAAATCGGTGAGTCTGTGAAGCTGTCACCCACAGGCCTCTCCAGGAGCCCAGGGGCAGTGTCTGAGATGTGCCCACCTGTCTGCTGAGGGTGGCAGCCTCCGGGTGGGGTCCTCACTATGGCAGACCAGACGCTCCAGGAGGGGGCTGCTCAGGTGGTCCTGCCCCCCCAGATCTCTGTGCCAGGCTCCAGGAGCCACGCCACGCTCCCTGACCTGCTGACTGCCACCAAGTACAGGGTCCTGGTCTCTGCTGTCTACGGAGCAGGCGAGAGTGTGGCTATATCTGCCACAGGCCGGACAGGTGTGTGGATACCCAGACCCCAGACCCAGCCAGGTCTTAGATGCTACTAGATGCCAGGCCAGGACAGATGCCAGGTTAGACCAGACCCTAGGCTAGATCCCAGACTCAGCCAGGCCCCAGACCCAGCTAGACAGATGCTAGGCCAGATCCACACCAGGCCGGACCCCAGACCCAGCCAGACCCCAGACCAGCCAGGCCCTAGTCGCAGCCAGACTCTAGACACAATCAGACTGCAGACCAGGCCAGGCCAGACCCCAGGCTAGACTAGCCCTAGACCAGACCCCAGACCCAGCCAGGCACCAGATGAGGCCACATCTCCACAGGGTGGGGGTCCTCTCTACAAGACCAGGCCCTGCTGAAGGGAACTGAGGCCACTGGTGCTTTGCTCTGGGTGGCCGCAGTGGCTAGCAGACGGCCTCGGCCTTGCTGCCATCCCTCCCCCCCCATGGCATTCCCCCCAGGGGTCTGGTTGTGGCTTGGATGCCTGTGGGGGGACGGGGTCCTCACTCCCTGACTGGCATCCTTCTCATGCCTCTGCTTGGGGGGGGGTGTTCCCGTCCTCACCCATGCTGCCATATTGCTGGCTGGACAGAGAGCCTGTGTCCTTAGCCTCTGACTGGTAGGTGCCCCGGAGCACGCCTGCCAGGCACCTAGCATCCCAGGCCCTGCTGTCAGGCGGCACCCTCCCAGGGCGCAGGACCCAGAAGATCGCTGGTGTTGGCCCCGAGCTCTGCAGAGGAACTGGGCACCTGCGCTCTCAGAGCCAGTGACGGCAGGACATCCTGTCCCCTTCTCGGGGGCCACAGGCCTTGAGTGCCAGGGGACAGGCGGGGGGTGCAACACGAGCCTCCCCCATGCCCACAGCGGAGGACAGTGTCGCCTGGCGGCTGGGGGGAGGAGTGCCTCACCAGCCCTGTCTCCTCTCAGCAGCCTGCCCCGCCCTTCACCCCAACAGCTCCCTGTCAGGTAGGTCCTGGCACCCGTGACCGCTGTGCTTGGCCTTCTGTCCCTTGGGCTCTTTGCAGAGTAGGGGCCCAGGGGCTGCGACTGGGGACCCTCCATAGGATGCTGCTCCTTCTCAGGTGGCCCCTACTTCTCAGTTGGGGAAACTGAGGCTGGCCCAAGGTCGGCTTCAAGACATGCAGGTGGAGACATAGCTGGGCTCTGATCCTTTGTGGCTCCTGGGAGGGGGGCGGTGCCAAGTGCTTTGTGAGAGCTCCAGCCCCATCAGAGTAGATGAAGGGCTTGGGGAACCTGGTCTGGGCACCCTGCCCAGCAGGGGCTGAAGTGCAGGGCAGAAAAGGGGCTCCCCGGGAGGACTGCACATCTCACCTGGGCCCCGGCCCGTGAGGGGCCTGCTGCAGGGTTGGCGAGGCAGCCTCCTTGAAAGGGGCTGGTGCTCAGCTGGCCTCCAGCCCCCATGCCTGCTGGAGTGCTAATAAACTGAGTGTAATTGAGATTTCAGCCTCCACTCTGTCCCCATGGATGCTGGAGAAGGAGCTAGTGCTTTGAGACCCCACTGTGGCACCTCCTGCTCTGCCCGCTGGGATGTGGGCTGGGATGTGGGGGGTCCTTGGGATGAGAGAAGCAGAGGGACCACTCAAGACTGGTGCCGGGGTGGGGGGTAGTTCAGCGAGGTCTTCCTTGGAGAGAAAACAAGTGTGGGGGCTGCGAGTGGGGCAGTGTGGGAACTGAAGCTCTGCTTGCTGGGGCGAGAGCCAGGAGCTGGGGTCACAGCTGGGACTGAGTGTCCAGGTCCTACCCCATAGCATCTCTGGGCCTCCCAAACTGGGACTTTTGGCCGAGTGATTTCCCCAGGGTGAGGACTGGGGCGAGGGATGGGGAGGTGTGGCCTGGGGTGGGGTGGGCGTGGCCAGAGAGAGGCTGGGTTCTTCCCCAAAGGGCAAGGTGGTGCCAGGAGCCTGCTGCAGCTCCCTGTAGCCCCCCAAGGCCCCGGGCTTCAGTCTCTGGCACTTTGGGGCCCCAGCTAGAGTGTGCCGCCCACCCTGCCCCAGTCCTCGCTGTCCACCGTCCCTGCTCAGCCTTTTCTGTCCTGCCAGGCTTTGACCTGATGGCAGCCTTCGGCCTGGTGAAGAAGGAATATGCCTCTATTCGAGGTGTAGCCATGGAGCCCTCAGCCTTGGGCCAGACCCCGACCTTCACGCTCTTCAAGGATGCTCAGCTGACTCGGAGGGCCAGGTGTGAGGGACAGGAAAAGGTGGCTATGGGAAAAGACCGACCACATCTGCCACCCCAGCCCCCAGAGCCGCCGGCTCCTGCATCCCGCCCCAGATGAGCAAAGTCTCCAGTGTAGTGAGGCCCCTTGGCCTGCCCTGTTCCCACGTGGCCGTGGCTGGCCCCAGTGTAGCATCCCAGATGCCCTCACCGGCCGTCTGCCCGCCTCCATCCTGCTAGGTGTTTAAGGAGCACTGCTTCACAGGCGGCCAAAGGACGACTTGGGGTGGACCCACAACCAGGGCCACGCCCCCTGCTCACCCAGGACCCAGCCCCGCCCCTGCCGCCCCTGCCCTCCTGCACATCACAGCCTGCGCCAAATTAGTGGCTGTTCCCCTAGATCTCCGTTGTGACAGCCCCAGGCCCGCAGTGTGCGTGGCATGCCAGGGCTGCCTGCCTGCCTTTCTGGAGCTCAGGAGGGGCCAGATGGTTCCCTGGAATGCTTCCCTTTTGGGTGTGCTTGCCCGGCACAGGTGTGGCTCCCGCCACACAGCTGCCTTGGAGGGGACTGGGCTGTTGCGTGGGGGCTGCAGGCCAGGGGAGCCATGTCACTGCGCTCCCTGCCCTGGGGCGGCATGGGCAGGGACCCCATTTCTCCCCAGCCTCAGCACTTGGCCAGGTGTGCTCAGTGGAGGCAACTCCTGAACACAGCGCTGCCTGGGCCACAGCCTCCTCACCTCAAAGGGGCCCTGAGCGCGGGGTCTTGGCCAGCCGTGCTGGGTGGCCTTCACTGCTGTCCTGGCCAGGCCTCGGCGAGGTCAAGGGCAGTGTCAGGGCAGGTGTTTCCATCACCCCAGGAGGGTATCCTGTCCTTTGTCCTGATGTTCATGGGGAGACCAGGGCAGGGGAGACTGGCTTGGCTTTGCAGATTCCTGATTCAGTCTGGGGTCTAGGGGGTAGACGACCTCTACGGTCTGTCCGGTCTGTCCGCAGCTGGGAAGGCTGTGGGCGCAGGGCTCCCGCACGGGGCAGCCCTGGAGGCAGGGCTGGGCTGGTTCCCGCAGAGCCTGACCAGTCGGTGGCCACCCTCTGTTCTGTTCCTGTCCCTCGGCCCCCAGCGACATCTACCCTGCCACCCTCCCCCGCGAACTCACCATCGTCTTCCTGGTGCGCCTGCTCCCCGAGACGCCCCGCGAGGCATTCGCGCTGTGGCAGATGACGGCCGAGGACTTCCAGCCCGTCCTCGGAGTTCTCCTGGACGGTGACTGTGGGCCCTGCGTCGCCCTTGTCAATGGGAGGGATGGGGCCTGTCACCCCTCTTTACCCCATGGCTCGGGAGTCAGAGAGTCAGTGGGCTCCCCAGGAGGGGGCCACCCACCCAGGGTCCCCTCTGGCTTTGCACCCTCCGGCTGTGCCTGCCCCTTGCAGGGAGACCCCGGCCGGGTCCCGTCGTGGCCGTGGCCTGCTGCTCACAATCCGTCCTTCCCTGTTGCTCTGCCTCTGGACCGGTCTGGCCTGCTCCTCGCCGCCCTCAGCCGGCAGAAGATCACTGACCTATTTCAACCACGACCCCAGGGCTGTCTCGCAGGAGGTTACCTTCGACCTGCCGGAGGCCAAGAAGATTTTTTTCGGGAGTTTCCACAAGGTCCTAGGAACTGTCCACCTCGGTCCTCGGGCCGTACCCTGCCAGACCGGCCTCCCTGCCACCCAACTGCCTCCCCTGGGGAATGACAACCTTCCTTGAGAGGTGGACGGGTCAGGGCCTCTCACAGGGGCCTCCGCCCCCTGTCCAGATGCCCGTCCTAGCTGGGTCAAAGTGCATGCATCCCGCCCTTCTCATTGGGGGGCACCTGCGTCAGGCATCACGGGAAGTTGGGGCCCAGCCAGGCTGACTCCCAGGCCCCATGGATGTGGGCGGAGGCGGGATCCCGACCAGGCCCCAGGGGGTCAGCGCGTGCTCCACCTGCCCTGGCCCTGACCTGGGAGCCAACGGGCACTGGCCCGGCTGTGGGGGACCCGGTGTCGTCTCTGCAGGTCCACGTGGCCGTGGGACGCTCCAAGGTCCGGTTGTACGTGGACTGCCAGAAGGTGGCTGAGAGGCCCATTGGGGAGGCTGGCAGCTTGCCTGTGGCTGGCTTCGTCACGCTGGGGCGGCTGGCCAAGGCCCGAGGAGCCCGGAGCAGCTCGGCCGCGGTGAGCAGGGCTGGGCCTGTGGGCCGGTGGGGGCGGTCCTCGGGGCTGGCCTCCGGCTGACCTGCACCGGCTTCCCAGTTCCAGCTCCAGATGCTGCAGGTAGTGTGTGGCGAGGCCTGGGCGGACGAGGACAGGTGCTGCGAGCTCCCTGCCTCGGTAGGTGGCAGTGTGGCTGTGGCCACCGCCCCTCAGTCCTGTGTGTGTGTGTCCAGGCACTGCGGAGTTAGGGGTCCAACAACCTATCTGGACCATCACAGGGCTGGGTGAGATTAGGAAGGGGTCCTGGAAGAGGTGGCCTTGGGGGCCAGGGTGGCTGGCTAGCAGGTCCCAGAGGCTCTGGAGCAGGCCGGGACGCCCCTACAATAGTTGTGTGTATGGGGCCATTCCCCTTCTCTGTGGGCCTAGCCGGTGCAGAAGGGACAGGAAGGGCTTGTCCAGGCTGCTGGGGCCTTCTAGCACGTGCAGGGCTCAAGCTGCTTACCTGAGTGTCCAGCACAGGGCCGGGGCCTGGGAGGGGAGCGAGAGGAGCGAGGGGTCATCCTCCCTGCCTTGGGTTCATCGGGCAGCCTGGAGGGGCAGCCAGGACCCCAGCTGTGGGTCTGAGGCTTCCCAGAGCCATGTGTCCTTGGCCCCGCTGAGCCCTAGGATCTAGGGAAAGGACCCCTGGACGAGAAGTCTCCCTTCTTCCAGAGGGATGGAGAGACGTGCCCAGCCATTGCCTCTACCTGCACCTGTTCCTCGGAGACCCCAGGGCCCCCAGGCCCCCAAGGCCCTCCAGTGAGTCCAGTAGCCCCTCCCCTGGGTCGACTAGGGGCTTGGAGCCACAGCACGGCTATTGGCAGGGGTGGGGCAGGCCCCTCACTGGCCCCTTTCCCAGCTGGCATGAGGCCCACCGGGCACCTCTCCAGGCCTCCCCCACAGAAGGGCGGCTCTTTACACAGTGCCTCCTCGCTGGGCATGGTGGCCAGCTCACTGCAGCAGGTGGGGCAGGAGTTCTGCCAGGCCCCCGGGAGGCAGCTCTCCAGGCCTGGTCCCTGCTGCTGGATCGGTCCTCAGAGGACACTTAAACAGCCCGCCAGAGCCACCTCTGCTGGCCCTGAGGCTCCAGTACCACCACCCGCCAGCTCGGCTGGGTTTCAAGAACCCATCCCACCAAGAGCGCTTGTGACCTTGCTGAGTGGGGCCCAGGGCTTGAGCCCAGATCTGCCTGATTCAGTGTGTGCCCAGCTGTGGAGGGAAGGGTGCCATGGAGCCCTCCCCCACGCGTGTTCAGGGGCCAGGGCTGGAGTGTGGGTGGCGCGGGGGCTCAGCCTTATTTGTGCCTTCACAGGGCCTCCCCGGGAGAAAAGGCACCCCAGGAGAGCAGGGCCCCCCAGGGCCCAGGGTGAGTCTGAGGTTGTGCAGGGAAGCTCCCAGCACATTCGTGATGCAGGGAGGAGCTGCATGTCACCCTCCCAAGCTGGGTGGGGGCTCCCGAAGCTGCAGACAGGCAGGGGTCCTGATACCTCAGGGAAGTAGGGAGTTGGTCCAGGCTCCCCATCACCTTCCCAAGCCTGGGGCTTGATGGAAGTTCCCTCTTCATCCACCCATGTCTGTAGCTTGGTTTATAGTTTCAAAGTCTAGGAAGGGCACTTGTGCCCCTGTTATATTTCTCTTCTCTCTCTCTCTCTCTCTCTCTCTCTCTCTCTCTCTCTCTCTCTCTCTCTCTCTCTCTCTGATATTGAGAATTGAGTCCAGGGTTATTCTACCTCCGTACTGTTTTTATTTTTATTCTGAAATAGGTTGATGAGAGTCTTACTACTTGCTGGCTCTTCTTGAGCCTGGGATTCTCCTGGCTCAGCCTCCCAAGCACTGGGTTTCAAGGCGCGTGCCACCATGCCTGACTCCCTTTGTAATGAAGTTCAGTGAACTATAGAATCAACTTGTCCATTTGCCCTAAAAAATTCAGCTGGTATTTCTGTTGGAACCACCTCCAATTTATGGCTGCACTGAGCAAGTGACGTTTTTATGATTCAAATCTTCTCGTCCAGGAATACAACTCTTCTTCTGTTTGTCCAGATGTCTGTTGTGACTCTTAGACTTTTCTTTTTTTGCGGGTCTGGGGATGGAACCCAGGGGCATTATATACCCCCAGCTATACCCCCAGCCCCATTTTTTTTATTCTTTATTTGGAAACAGGGTCTCACTGAGTTGCAAAGGGCCTCACTAAGTAGCTGAGGCTGTCCGTGAACTGTGATCCTCCTGTCTCAGCCTCCCAGATGTTGGGATGACAAGCGTGCGCCACCACGCCCGGCTCTTAGTGACTTTTTGAGGTCACTTTTTATCAGACTACTGAACTCTTGTGCATCCCTACGGAAGCAATCTCTTGTCACCGTTGCAAGTAGGGTCTTTTCCCTCATTACAGTTTCTACCGTATTATTTATATATGGCCTGTTATCTCCAAGTATTATTTAATATCCAGCTTCCTTCCTTTATTTAGTGGTGATACTTTTTATTTTCAGGTAGGTTTCTTCCAGGCACCCCAGTACCACCAAAAAAAAAAAGAAAAAAAAATTGGAGCCGGGTGTGGTGGCGCACACTTGTAATCCCCGCGCTTGGGAGGCGGAGACAGGAGGATCACACACGTTCGAAGCCAGCCGCGCTGGTTTAAGAGACCCTGTTTCCAAATAAAAATATAAAAATAGGTCTGAGAGTGTAGCCCGGAGGTAGAAGGTCTTCCAGAAACCCCTTATACCACAAAATAATAATAATAATAATAATAATAATAATAATAATAATAGGAAAGAGTGGTTTCCCCAGTCTCAAACGGTTTATTTTGAAACAGGGTCTCATTAGGTTGATGAGAGTCTTAGGACTTGCTGAGGCTGTCCTCAAACCTGTGATCCTCCTGCCTCAGCCTCCCAAGTACTAGCAATACAGACATATGCCACCACACCTGGCTCAAACAGTTTAAACACTGTGGTGCCCCCATCCTAGAGGTGGGTTCTGGTGAAGTCAAAGTCTGGTGTTTCGGGGTTCAGAGCTGAAGGAAAGCCTCTTCCGTGTGATAGACCATCAGGCTTTCCTCCTCCAGTGATATCCACAGCTCCAGTCCCTCTGGAACCCAGAGTGGGGCGGGCAGAACCGGCTGCAGGTCCTGACTCGCTTGTCTTGGGCTGGGCAGTGGACAGGGCAGTGCCAGGGCCTCCTCAGGTGGTCATGTGGACACTCGAGCCACCCCTGACTCTCCACTGAGGTACCTGTGTGTGGCCTGGGTCCGAGAGCCACGGAGCAGCAGCCCGGGGCCTGGGGGCCAGCAGTGAGCAGGAGGGACGTGAGGGACCTTCTCAGTCTCCTGTGTGTCTCCAGGGAGAGCCAGGGCCACCCGGACAGACAGGACCTGAGGGCCCTGGAGGTCAGCAGGGGTCACCAGGGAGCCAGGGCCGCACGGTCCAGGGGCCCATGGTAGGTGCCGCTCCCTGCCCCTGCCCTCCCTTCCCCTCCCCCTTTCCTCTCTGCTGCCTGGTAACCTTCCCTTCCAGGGTCCACCGGGGGCCAAAGGACAGAAGGGGGACCACGGACTGCCAGGCTTGCAGGTAGCACGGGCAGGGTTGTAGCCAGGCAGGGCGGGGCCTGGGCCCCTCCTCTGGTATGACCTCGGCCCCTGGCTGGCCGGCCACTTCTGTTCCCTCCCAGGGCCACCCTGGCCAGCAAGGCAGCCCAGGGAGAGCTGGCCTCCAGGGACCCAAGGTACCGGCTCTGGTGGAAGGGTGTATGTAGGGGAAGGCGGCTGGCCAGGCAGGCCTCGGGATGCACAGGGCTGTGGGCGGCCATGGCGCACCCTGGGAAGGTGCTGGTGCTGGGCCTGCTCTGGGGGGAGCAGCAGCCAGCCTCAGCAGGTGCCTGTCCGCCTCCTCGGGTGTGGGCCTGTGGCATGCCTCCGCCTCTGCTCACCCTTCCCTTGCCACCAGGGCATGAGAGGACTGGAGGGGCCCGCTGGCCTGCCCGGACCACCTGGCCCCAGGGTAGGTGCCGCCGCCGCCTCCTCAGCCCCCCTGGGAGCCAGCCGCTCAGGGCCAGGCTGGGAGAAGGGTCTGCGCACCAGGGCCCCTGCCCAGGATGCCCCAGGAGGGAGTGCTCCTGCACAGGAGCAGCCGCCTCAGGCCTCCTCCCCCTGGGCTGGCTCCCATGCAGCCTCCTCCACAGGCAGGGGCCGCCGGGGCTCCTGGCTGGGCCTGGTAGGGTGGGCAGGTGGGCTGGGGGACCAGGACCCAGCCCCGCTGCCCTTGCTCGGTGGGGCTCCTGTGCCAGGGAGGACATTTCCACCCTGCCGAGAGCCAGGGCCACCTGCTGCAGGTGGTATCACCCAGTATCACCCCAGGGCCAGTTATTCCCAAGCAACTGGATCTGAGGCTAGAGACGTTTCCATGCAGAATCAGACAACTAGATGTGGGATGCTGGGTGCTGGTGTGGGATGTGGGGTCCTCCCTGGGTGCTGGTGTGGGATGTGGGGTCCTCCCTGGGTGCTGGTGTGGGATGTGGGGTCCTCCCTGGGTGCTGGTGTGGGATGTGGGGTCTTCTCTGGGTGCTGGGTGTGGGATGTGGGGTCCTCCCTGGGTGCTGGGTGTGGGATGTGGGGTCCTCCCTGGGTGCTGGTGTGGGATGTGGGGTCTTCTCTGGGTGCTGGGTATGGGATGTGGGGTCCTCCCTGGGTGCTGGGTGTGGGATGTGGGGTCCTCCCTGGGTGCTGGTGTGGGATGTGGGGTCTTCTCTGGGTGCTGGGTGTGGGATGTGGGGTCCTCCCTGGGTGCTGGGTGTGGGATGTGGGGTCCTCCCTGGGTGCTGGTGTGGGATGTGGGGTCCTCCCTGGGTGCTGGGTGTGGGATGTGGGGTCTTCTCTGGGTGCTGGTGTGGGATGTGGGGTCCTCCCTGGGTGCTGGGTGTGGGATGTGGGGTCCTCCCTGGGTGCTGGGTGTGGGATGTGGGGTCCTCCCTGGGTGCTGGTGTGGGATGTGGGATGCTGGGTGCTGGTGTGGGATGTGGGGTCCTCCCTGGGTGCTGGGTGTGGGATGTGGGGTCCTCCCTGGATGCTGGGTGTGGGATGTGGGGTTTTCACTGGGTGCTGGGTGTGGGATTTGGGGTCCTCTCTGGGTGTGGGTGTGGGATGTGAGGTCCTCCCTGAGTGCTGGGTGTGGGATGTGGGGTCCTCCCTGGGTGCTGGATGTGGGATGTAGGGTCCTCCCTGGGTGCTGGGTGTGGGATGTGGGGTCTTCCCTGGGTGCTGGGTGTGGGATATAGGGTCCTCCCTGGGTGCTGGGTGTGGGATGTAGAGTCCTCCCTGGGTGTGGGTGTGGGATGTGGGGTCCTCCCTGGGTGCTGGGTGGTTGTAGGACATGGACAAGTTTGGAGACCTGGGTGAGGCCTGAGGGCAGCTGAGGTTTAGCTAAGGGGTCTGGTCCTGGTTGGCAGTGAGGCCCCCAGGTGTTCAGAGCCAGGACCCAGGGGCAGACTCACTGAGGCCTCACACCAGCTGTACCCTCTGCCTTCTGCAGGGGTTCCAGGGCTTGGCAGGGACCAGGGGCACCAATGGAGAGCGAGGGCCCCCAGGGGCCGTGGGGCCCACGGTAAGCCATCCCCGTGGCCCCAGCAGTCAGCCAGGGCCAGAGACCTTCAGGAGCTCAGCGGTCCAGGCTCAGGATCTTCCTGCAGGAGGCCAGCTACTCCCAGCTCTGAGCAGAGCCAGGGGGCTGGGGTCGCCTCTGCCCCGTCCTGGGGCTGTGGGGGGAGCGGGGAACAGAGCCGGAATGGGACAGCCACCTTGGGAGACCAATGTGGCCTGCAAGCAGGGTGGGGCCTTCAGCAGCTCCACAGGGCCCTGCGCAGGGGGTGGGGGTGTGTTCCTGGGTCCTGGGCAAGCTGGAGGAAGGACGAGGTGATGGGCAGGGGCACCTGCTCAGGCCTGGCTCAGGCTGGGGACGGGCCTGTTTATTCTCCAAGCATCCAGCTCTTCGGGACCCCTGTCCCCAGCACAAAACATACAGCCAGGGATAGTCCTTTGCCCACCCATGTTCCCCACTTGGGACTGCCCTGCTGCCGGGTATCAACCTCAGTTGCTGGCTCTGGGTGCAGGCAAGGGCCCTGCTCCTGGGACTTGGGAGGTCAGGTTGAGGACGAGGCCATGGGCACCATGTTCGGGACCCTGGGGCTGCGGTGTGCATGGGCGGCTGGAGCAGCGTGACCCACTGACCGGCTTCGCCCCTCTGCCTCCTGCTGCAGGGGCTTCCGGGGCCCAAGGGAGAACGAGGAGAGAAGGTGGGTGAGGCCGGATCTGGGGCCGGAGCTCCCTGGCTGGGGCCGGCCGGCTCTCACCACCAGGCCTCCTTCCAGGGTGAGCCTCAGTCTCTGGCCGCCATCTTCCAGCTGGTGAGCCAGGCCTGCGAGTCAGCCATCCAGGGTGAGTGAGGCCTGGCCCAGCCTCCTCCTGCGCCTGTCCCCCTGCCCTGGGCTGACACGCCTGTCTCCAGCTCACGTGCTGAAGCTGGACTCCATCCTCCGCGGGAGCGCCAGGCCCCCCATGCCTGTCCTGGCGGAGACAGCGAAGACAGACGGTGCCCCCGGCACACGCAAGAAGGCCCTGCCTCCTGGGGAGTGGGGGCTTGGGGACCGCCAGCCTGGGGACCAAGGTACCAGGCCCCCACTTATGGATAGGGCTCTGGGGCAAAGATGTAACTGGTCCCTGGTCCTGGCACAGCGTGTGTGTGTGTGTGTGTGTGTGTGTGTGTGTGTGTGTGTGTGTGCATGTATGTGTGTGTTTCCTTTTGTCAGGAGTTATATGAATTCTACCCTTTATCCCAAAGATGTGTCAAGGAACTGGGGCCATCCCGGGAAGCCCACAGGCTGCCTCTCAGCCCGCAGCCGCAGGCCCCCCACTCTGGTCACTCCCCAGTGATAACAGGGGCCTGCTGCTGAGCTGAGCTGTCAGCCTCAGCTCGGGTCTGGCCAGCTGGCCCTGCCCAGGGAGGGAAGGCACCTGTCTATGCCCTCCAGTCAGAATCGGGCCCCTGAGAGGGATGCCTGTGGACCCACACCACGGGCCTGCCCATCTGTCCCCTGCAGGTGAGCCAGCAGCCGGTGGCCAGCCAGGCAGCCCTGGGCCGCAGGGGAGCCAGCCCCTAGCACCCCCGAAGGAAGCAGGTGAGTTTTGTCCCAGCACCCACCAGGGGCACATGGGGGCAGTCAGGGTGCTTGGATGGCACAGCATCCGCCCTGATGGCCGAGCTCGGGCCCACCCCGGGGTGTAGTGTGGTGCTGCAGAGTGGGGATCCCAGGGCATGACCAGGAGGAAGGGGCCAGTGCTGGGGCAGGGCTGACCTCAGACCCGGGTTGGGCAGCAGGGGTGTGGCGTGTGCATGGGATGGCTGGGCTCTGGACTGGACCGCGGAGAGCAGCGATGGGAGAAAGCCCTACCCAGGCTCAGCCCTGCGGGCAGGGGGAGCTCAGGCTGCACCCACGAACCTGGCCCAGCGGTGGAGCCGGAGTGCTAGGTGAGGAGGCAGCACCATCCCTGCCTGGAGGCTGCCAGACACACCCCAGGCCTCTGCTCCAACCACAGCCCTGGGACCAGCTTTGCGGAGACCCAGGACACCGGCTCTGTGGGGCAGTGGGCGGGCAGCTGTGTCCCGAGCCAGTGGCCAGCTGCCCGTGGCCTCGCAGACACTCCACCCCTCTCTCCTACCAGGACGACCCCTGTGCTGCCCCAAGTAGCTGGCGCCTCCTCCCCCGACTTCCCTGGGGCTGTCTGGACTCAGAAGAGCCTGAAGGCAGAAGGAGCCGAGGCGGTTGGGCACCCCCACACTGACCACCGACCACTCCTGCCTGCCCCCTGAGCAGCCCTCAGCCCCTCCCAGACCTTCTCTTGTGACACTCCCAAGCTCAGATAAACCCGATTGCTCACTGTCAGTGCGAGGTGCCTGCTCAGTGCTGGGGAGAACAGGTGGGGCTCACACAAGCCCCCCAGGGCTCCTGCCACCTTCTGCTGGGCCTCCTCCAGATTCTCCCAGATCCTGCACAGAGCTCCTCCTGCCACCCCACCCAGGATGGTAGATGCTCAGCTGCTCACCCAGGGTCACCCTCACAGTCAGAACATCAGCCTGGACACTTCCTGTCTCTCCCAGGGCTCTGGCCAGACCCCTTCCCCACCAGCTGTAGAACAGCAGGTTTCCTGCTGTGCCCGCCCCAGGGCCTTTGCACTTGCTGTGTGTCCTGCCTGGTTCTGGTCCAGGTGGCCACTCTCACCTGTACCACCCCTCCCTTGGAACAGCACCCGTGAGCCCCTGGATATGAGTGTTTGGATAGGAGCAGGGCCCTGTCTGCCTCATCCCCACTATGTCCCCACCTGAGGAGGCCGGTCCTATGTGAGTGGCCATCCCTCACTGGCCCAGCCTCTGCACTGGCTTCCTGGCCTAGGTCTCAGAGCCAGGGCATCCTTCAGCAGTGCTCCCGGCCCTTCCGCCCGAGCCTCTCCTCGACCCTTGCAGGTGCAGCGCCAGGCCTCACTGTCTTGTCCAGAAGCAGTATGGGGCCAATGTGTAACACATTGGTGTTCAGTCTTTGCCACCATGGACGAGAGCTGGGAGCACCCACTTCCTCTTCCAAATGTCCAATAATTGGTCTACGGTGCAGCTAAGTAAGAGAGGTGCCAGGAGCAAGGAGGGAACCGCACCATGGCGGGGAGAAGAGATGAAGAGGTTTTAAAAGGAGCAAAGAGACCTTAATGCAGGCAGAGGGAACCATCCACTAAGTTAGCAGGCACGGGTTTGCAGATACCACTATGGCACCGAGTAGGGGGCAGCAAGACAGCCTCAGGGACCATGCCCACCTCACCTTCTCGGGGAGGGCCTGCTCGCCCGCGTCAGTGAACATGGAGGTAAGTGGGAACAGTAGGAGGCTGAGTAGGCGAGGAGCACACCCTGCAGTCCGGGGAGACGCAGCCTCCCAGCGTCAGCTGCCACCTCCCACCTCTGTACATCACGGGAACAGAGGCCCGAGAGTGCTCAGAGATCAGTCAGTGCCCAGCCCTGTCCTGGGTCAGAGAAGCTGAGGCAGCATCCTGAGGGAAACTGAAGACCCCCGCCAGAGCAGAGGTGCAGCTAACGCAGCCCCTGGGGAGAGTCGTAGCCTTGGGTGCCGGGGCCGGAGCTGGCCGTGCTCCTCAGGAAGGGTGCGAGCTGAGGAGGCCAGTGTTAAGACCAACTAGAGTAACATGGCAAAGACAGCAGCTGAGTGGTCCCGGGCAGCCTGGGGACCTGTCCCCTGCGGCCTTGCCCTCTCCAGCTGAACACAAGCAAAGGAAACTGCGTGTGAGTGAATATCGGGCGACCAGGACTGCCTGGCTCTGCGTCTCACAGAAAGGCCGCCGTGAGGAGTGACTGCCAGTGAAACCCAGGCTGTTTCCAAGGCAGGAGGGGCAGTGAGCGTCAGCGTCCAGCAGCAGCCGGGCCGCCAAGCAGGAAGGAGACAGAACAGGCCCGGCAGGGGCCAAGATGAGAAGGGCCCCGGGCAGAGTCAGGAGCAGAGAGAGGGCGAAACCACAGCTACAGAAGAGCCGGAGGAGCCTCGGGCGCTCCGAGCCACTGTGCCAGCGGAGCCTCAGACCCAGAGCGGACGACGCTAAGCCCGAAGTCTAGGTAGTCCCCGAGGTGGCTCCGAGCCCAGGGCCACTCGCCGTCCTCGCGAGCCAGCTCGGGGGCTGGCGCGCCTGAGAGCTTCCCGAGAAGCGGCGCGGACTCGGGGATGCGGACAGCTCGGTGTGTGCACGTGAGAGTCTCAGAAGTCATCACAGGACAGTTAACTGCTCCTCCTGAAATCACACACACACACACGCACATGCACACATGCACACACACACGCACACACACACACACCTGTCATAGGGCCCCATTAGCAGGTTGTGGTCCACTGATAAAGAGAGAATGGAACATTTGGGAAGAAAAAACACGAAGAGACCAACAGCAGTCTATACCAGAGAAAAAGTGATTCTAGTGTTTCTTTGATTCATTAATTTTTTAATTTTTAATTTTTTCGGTACTAGGGATAGAACCCAGGGGTATTCTGCTTCTGAGCTCCACTCCCAGCCCTATTTTTATTATTTATTTATTTATTTATTATTTTTGTGGTACTTGGGATGGACCCCAGGGGTATTCTACCTCCAAACTACATCCCCAACCCTATTTTTATTCTTTATTAATTTTTTTTTTGGTGGTCCTGGGGTTCCTGGAAGCCCTTCTACCTCCGGGCTACACTCCCAGACCTGTTTTTACATTTTTACGTGGAAACAGGGTCTCCTAAGCCAGCGCGCGCGGCTGGCTTCGAACCTGCGCGATCCTCCTGTCTCTGCCTCCCAAGCGCGGGGATTACAAGCGTGCGCCACCACGCCCGGCTTATTCTTTATTTTTTAATCTTTTTTTGTGATACTAGGGATAAAACCCTGGGGTATTCTACCTCTGAGCTCCACTTCCAGCTCTAGTTTTTATTCTTTCTTTCTTTTTTTTATTATTTTTTGTGGTACTGGGGATGGAACCCAAGGGCATCTGCGCTATACCCCCTGCCCTATTTTCTATTCTTTATTTTTAAACCGGTCTCACTGAGTTGCAAAGGGCCTCACTAAGCACTGAGGCTGTCCACAAACCGCGATCCTCCCGTCTCAGCCTCCCGAATGCAGAGATTACAAGCGTGCGCCACCACGCCTGGCATGGTCCATTAATTTTTAAGAATCATTATATATCAAAGAGGAAAGGAGAGAGCCAAAACCTAGAGCCAGAAATAACAGATGTAAGTAAAGGTGAACCAGCCGGAAGTACAGTGCGTGGGAACCAAGGAGAAATCAAGTCAATAGGCAAGGCCCGGTGATAGACGGGAGGTCGGGCTGAGCACCACGAGCCTCAGGATGGATCCCAGAGGGCAGGAAAGGGAACAGAGGTGAGGGCTCAGAATAGCTAGCTTTTGAAAATCTGAGCTTTAGAGAAAGACTTGGATTCAGGTTAAAAGGCTCCAAGTGCCCCATGAGATGGACTTTTTTTTTTTTTTTTTTGTGGACTAGGGACGAAACCCTTCTACCTCTGGGCTACACTCCCAGACATATTTTATATTTTATTTGGAAACAGGGTCTCTTAAGCCAGTGAGGCTGGCTTTGAACCTGCAAAAGGCGATCCTCCTGTCTCCGCCTCCCAAGCGCGGGGATTACAAGCGTGCGCCACCACGCCTGGCTCCACACAATGGGCTTTAAAGTGAGGTTAGATTCACTCAGGCAGCACACAGTGAAGACGGGAGAGGCCGGCGGCCTGAGCCACGGAGGGGCAAGAACATGTGGCCAGCGGTGGCGACAGCGACGGCCGCGAGTGCTGTGGAGGGCACAGTGCAGATCCGCAGGACTACCACTAAGCCCGCTGGCCAGATGTCCTGGGAGCCGGGCTGGTGGCGCACGCCTGGAATCGCAGTACTTGGGAGGCTGAGCCAAGAGGATCACAGGTTTGAGTCCAGCCTCAGCTACTTAGCAGGACCCTTAGCAACTTAATGAGACCCTGTTTCAAACTAAATAAAAAACACTTGGGGTGTGTAGCTCAGAGGTGGAGCGCCCCTGGGTTCAATTCCCAGTACTGAAAATGAAAGAAAGGTGTTCTGCGCGCCATGGAGTTTCCAGGCCCAGTACAAAAGGCCCTCTTGGAAAGTTCCAAAAGGAAAATAACCAGATATGTGGGAGACGCTGTGGTAAGAGGAACTTCACCCACGTTCAGCATGGGGAGGCCTCGAGCGCTGCACCCCGCAGGACTGAAAGCTCCGTTGTCTTTCATGGCCGGTGCCGGAGGCAGCCGTGCCCCGGAGGTGGAGGTGTGGGAGAGAGGCTTCGGTCCGTCTAGACGGGTCTTGAAAATGCATACTCGTAAAGTGAGCAGCCGCGGCCAGGAAGATAAACCCAAAAGGTTCACCGAGCATGGCTGGCTAGACCGTCTTCTTCCACAGAGAGGAGAGAGCATATTTAAGCAAATAGCTAAGTAAATAAAAGAGATAACTCAAATATTTCCCAGTGCAGCAGAAATTAAATAAACACAAGTGAGTTTCCCTGGCTGAAAGATGAACACTCTAAATTGCATTAAAAGACGAGAGAAGGCTTTCTTCTCCCAGCCATGATGGAGTCACTAGTCCCTTGGACCCCAAACCACCATAAAAGGCCAAGCTGGAGGCTGAGGCGGGAGGAGAGCTTGAGCCCTGAGGAGCGAGGCCACCATTCATCTCAGACTCAGACAAACCAAAGCCCTCCAAAGCTGGGAAAAAGACGCCGACCACCCTAAGGCATTGCATAGGTCAGGATGGTGGTGTCCCCAGAGGTTTGAGGTAGCTAGATGTTTGAATCAGAAGGTGAAGCTCACACCTTCTACCAGACACAGTGTGTGTGGGACACGGACAGAGACAGACCACGTGCCGGTGTGAACAGAAGCGTGGCAAATTCAGAAGGGTCAAACAGGACATTTCTCTATAGTAAAGACGGGGAAATCGACAGACAAGAACAGGCAATTTGTAGTGGAAACATGGTGAAGCTCACTAGCAGTTACGCAAGCACAGCTCAGCCAGTGAGAGCCGCAGCCCACCGCCTCGGTGTGGCCCCGTGCCGGGAACCCTGGTGGAAGGAGGGTCCTCGATACAGCCACTTTTGAAATGGGTCTGGTGACAGCAAGCTGACCACGTGCAATTCCTACGATTGAACCGTGTCCAGTAGACACCCACATCTGTACAGCAGGGCATGTCCACAGCACCGCTGCACACCGCAGCCCCCAATGCTATCACCAGGAGGATGGGTGAATAAATGCTGGAGCCACCAGGCAGCAGGTGCCGGCTGCATCCATGCGCATGCGCGGCGGAGCTGAGACGGCCAGGGTGAGGAAAGGAAATCAGACAGGAGAGCGCACCCTGTGTGGTCCCAAGAGAGCCAAATTCAAGAGCAGGAGCCTGCAGGGCGGGGCGGGCGACTGGGGGAGCCCCGGGTGCTGGAAACATGGCAGGTTCCGTCCAAGAGAAACCGTGTCTAGATGTGCCACGGAGGACTCGTGCCCGCGGTGTGTGCGTCACCCTGCAGGGAAGGCAAATACCAAGAAATGCCAGCCAGGATTAGGGCCGGGGAGCTGTCTGCGGACGGGGCAGTGTAAATGGCACGGCCGTGTGGAAAGCATCTTTGCATTATCTCTAAAACCCAATACCAACCCCAGGGCTGAGCAAAGCCGCTGCTGGGCATTACCTCCTAAGCAGGGTGCTTCCAGCAGCGGGGCGAGAAATCAGTTTGGTGGTGTGTGACTAGTGTTTTTCTACAGATCAAAACAGACAAGAATAACATAAACCCCAAGCGTGGCGCGTGCCCGCAGGGGTGGCTGGACGTGTCTACGCGCCCACTGTGGATGTGAAGTGGGCCTGTGCTCATCCCAGCAGGCCCGGCTCGGGGGCTGTTGTTCTCCTCTGTTGTGGCGGGGCCTTCATGGCAGCTTATGGGTGCACAGAGTGGCCCTATCTAGCAGCGGAGAGTTCGGGTGGGCTCTGCTGGGCCTGCAGCCCACGGCTGTCCAGGACATGGAGCCGCTGAGCCGTCGGCTCCTGGGAGGCACCAGTGTCCAGCTGTTGAAGCAGCTGTCTATCCACCTCTGCCCCACGGCTCGGGCCACCCACAGGGACGGGCTCCAGGACTCTGGGTCATCCTAACTTATGAGGTAGACCGAGGGCCTGGGGAGGCTGTGGTCGCGGAAGGAAGACTGTTGCTGCACATATGGGAGAAGGGACCGGTGACACCAGGCGGGTGTGCGGGGAAGAGGGTCAAGGGAAGACAGGCTGTGGCCAAGTCAGGGGCTCTGCGGGAGGACCAGGCAGAGCAGACTAAGCAGCCTGTGTTGACCAGTTTGGATAATTCTGGCAGGTTCTGAGCTGTGATGGCAACTGGTTGCCTGGTAGATGGCCCTGGTTGGTCCGGGGCAGAGACATCTCTACCTGGTGTGAGGGTTTGACAAGAAGGCAGGGCGCAGCCCTCGACTGACTCGTCTGCCCAAGAAGGTGGGTTCCAGGCAAGCTGTGCAACCCTGGAACCAGCCAGACCCATCTCAGGTCTGAAAGGTACCCTAAAATATTGTAATAAACAGTCGTGTATGCTTGTAATCCCAGGACTTGGGAGACTGAGACAGAAATGTAGGTTTAGGGCCAGCCTCAGCTACTTAGTGAGGCCCTCTGCAACTTAGTGAGACCCTATATATTAAAAAAAGAATAAAAAATAGGGCTGGGGTGTAGCTTGGAGGTGGAATGCCCCTGGGTTCAACCCCCAGTACCACAGAAAACAAACACAGTTAAGGCAAAGAGAATCAAGAACAGAACAGGTGCCCACACAGTCAGACACCCCCAGCACCTGGCTCGTGGCAGCCACAGCTAGAAACCAAAGCCACCAGCCGGCCACAGACAAAGAAACTACGATTCCGTTTATTCAGACAGGACACTGCCCAGTGCTGAGCACTGACAGATGGGACAGCGGTGCCCTACGCGGAGCCTGACACCCACTCAGCGGAGCACCACTGTCCAGGACGGGGGAGGACGCAGGGCCGCGAGGACACTGGTGTCTGTGGGGCTGACGGCGCCGTTCCCGTTCCCGGCCCGAAGGCCTCTTACCATGTGTTGGCCCAAGTAGAGGTCGCCTCAGTTACAAGTCAACCCTGGGGGCAAATACGGAAACAGCACCCGGGGTCTTCGGTGGGGCATCACTTCACTTTCCTGCCCCGTGTCCTCTGGGTGGGTAGGTGTGGGCTCAGTGAGAGTCCCAGGCTTTGCCTTTCCTGACCCAGAAAAGGGCATTCACGGCCTGTTCTCCGGCGACCTGCCGCTGCTCCTGCCCACACACCGGCAGCTGCACCACTTGCCAACACACATCACAGGCTCACATCTGAAATCCAGTTCCTCCCCACCTAAGGCCCAGTGTCTTCCCTGTTCCCTGTCCTGGCGTGAACTTGCCCGTCTGGGGTCTCCCAACATCCTGGGGTTCCAGTAAGGGACATGGGTGATGCCTGCAGCCCCCAGGGCCGGTGCAGATGGGAGCTGATAGGTGGGCTGGACCCCATGGGAGGAGGGCACCTAGGGCTGAAGGGGCGAGGCCTCGGGCCCAGGGACAGTGGGGACACATCAGGGACGTCAGAGTGCCATCTGTGGTCAGGAGGTCACCGGCCACCTGCTCTGGAGAAGCTTTGATGGGCTCAGCCCGTGGTGCTGTTTGCAGGTTGAACAAATGTGCTCCCCACCCTCCTGGCCCCCAGCCCTGGGCCACAGCCGATCAGAGCCAGCACTCAGCCTTCCAGCCCGAGGCAGCGTCGCTTTCCCATATCACAGCAGGTTCAGAAGAGGGAGGGTAAGTGTGAGTGGGGGCCCTCAGAGCTGGGACAGGAACCAGCAGGCGGTCGCATGCCCTGGGGCTGGGCCGCACGCCTGCACCCCTAGATCATGCCGGCCAGCCAGGGCGGCAGGAAGAGGCCCACGGTGCCCAGCAGGCAGACGATGATAAACATCCAGAGGAAGATGCGGTCGATGACCATGGCCACGTACTTCCAGTCCTCCTTCACCTGCAAACACAGACATCGTCATTCCCAGCGCCCCTGGCCCCACGGGCAGCAAGAGAACCTTCTGGAACCAGTGCGGCCAGTGGCAGGTGCCAGCCGGGTCCCCACAGAAGCTGAGCGGCACAGCGGAGCTGTGCAGGGGGAGGTGCAGCACGGAGGGGCATAGACTAAAGCCCATTACGCACGCCCAGTCCTCGCTGGACAGTTCCGCAGCGCGGGGACTCCGAAGCAAAACCAGCTCCTGCCCCCAGGGGCCTGGCCAGGAAGTCTCTGGGTAGCTCTGCACGCGGCCCCTGCCTCGCGCTTCCTTCTCTGCTGCCTCCCCACCTGGGTGGCAGCTGCCTAGGGGGACCCCGAGTCCCACCGGGCTTGGCCAGCACTGCCTTTGGGGTGGGCTGTGAGTGAGCACCCTGAGCCAGTGGCCAGGAGAGGCTGCGGCTGGCACGGGCTCAGGCAGCTGAGGCCTCGCAGGCTGGGCCCAGGGTGGAGATGGCTTCCCTGTTTCGGCGCCTCTGCCCTGATTTTTCAAAGTAATCACAGGCGTCCCGATGGGTTTAAACCGAACATAAATGCTAGGTTTACTTTCAGAAAACCTCAGAGTGAGCAGGGCCACTTCTAATGAAAAGCGCCGCCTAGGACTGAGTCCCAGGAAAGCTGAGCAGCAGCAGCCCCTGCCTTGAGCCTCTCCCTCCCTGTGCCCGGTGCCCCGGCCCAGCTCACGATGAGGCGGGCTCACAGACCAAAGTTTTCCGCTGGCCGGGCCCAGTCCCTGTGACTTTGCCTGCCCAGAGCTGGAAGCAGGTCAGGCCGGAGCGGAGGCAGCTCGGCAGTGGAGGAGGGGAGGCCGAGCTCAGGACTGGTCTCCCGAGGATTCCGGTCACACTTGTGATGGTGTCGGCCATTCCCTAGCTGCCCGCTCAACCACACGTCACGGGTCAGGAGCTGCCTCTCATTTCCAGAGTGCAGCAAAATGTGATCCCACAGCCAGCTTCTCCCAGGCAGGCCTCCGAGCCCTGGAACTTTCCAGAGACCTCCAGAATGGCTTCACACGTCCCAGGACTCACTGGTGTACTGAGGGGCAACGACTCACTCCTCGGGGTGTGGGGCACCAGACCCCTTCTTCCCAGAGCTCACTCAGCTCCAGGGAGACAGACATTGGGCTGGACGGGAGCTGTGCTGGACAGGCCCCTCAGGTGGGGAGGGAGGACAAGGAGGAGCCAGGACAGCGCAGGTGCCGGCCGGCGCAAGGTCCGCACAGAGGACAGGTGCTGAGGGTCAGCAAGGACGCCACGGCTGAAGTGGCGGAGGCTCCAGGCTGCCTCGTGAGGGCTCAGGCCCCGCCACCTGCAGCCCTCTACTCTTGGGCAGTCTGAGCCGCAGGAAGCAGCCCTCCTGGCACCGCAGGGTCCTGAGCCTGCCCGTCTGAGCTAGGACTCAGTCCTGGAGACCCCACATATGACAGGCAGGCACATACCCAGAAGGGTGGTGCCCATAGCCCCCAGGGACTGCCCCGCCCACCTGCTTTCTGGCCCCACTGCCGTCTTAGGGAGCAGACACCACCCCTCCCCATGGGGGCACCAAGGGGGGTCTACACTGGGGCTGAGGGCAGAGGCAAGAGCAGCCTCACTGTGTTTTGGGGAAGGTGAGGTGGACATCCACTGGGTATGGTTGCCTCGGAATTCTGTGGTCAGTAACGGTCTAATGCCGCACCCTTGCCCAGGAAGATCCTGTGTGTGCCGGAGTGATGTGCTGGGGGCCACCCTCACCCTGCCACCCACCAGGGCTCACCAGTGCTAGTGGCGTAAAGGGAGGCCCTCTGAACACCTGCTACTCTGGGCCACCTGCTCTGCTTCACCCCAGCTCCGCACAGGGTCCGGCAAAGGCTACTGGGCAGGAGCCATGCTGTGCTCCTGGAGCCAAGCAGTCTAGAATCTGGGGCCTGGGCTTCTGGACCCTTCGCTAGAAACCCAGGCATCCGCTGTTCATTGGGCAGGGAGCCTCCCACACACAGCCACGGGGCAGGAACTTACCGAGAAGTCTGCATCTTCTGCCTTCAAGTGGTCTGCGATGTACTGGACGCCCTCCACGGCCCGGGTCAGGGCCGGCGACAGGGGCAGGTGCTGGGGTGGCACTTTGGTGCTGCGGGCCTTCAGCACGGTGACCGGGGACATCGCAGAGGGCTCCTTCTTGCAGGTGCATTTGCACGGAGAGAGCAGATCTAGGGGTGGGAGATCAGCCGGGCGGGCCTTCAGCGAGGCCGCGGAGCCAGCAGTCTGGCTGTCGGCCTGGGAGGCAGCACCTTCCTGGGGGGCGCCGCAGTACTGGATGCTCTGAGACCGGCACCGGACGCCCTCCGCCACTTCCTGGGGGCTGGCCATGTGCTGGACACTCAGGGACCTGGCTTTGGTGAGCCCTGGGGCTCCGGTGCCGTCCAGCGGGGGGCGAGGGCCAGGTGATGGGCAGGGGCTGGCCTTCTCGGCCTCTGAGGGCTGCAGGGCAGGGGTCTGGGTGGAGGGAGACTTGCAGGCAGGCTGGGATTCCACCGGAGTGTCTGGGGGGACGCAAGAGGACAGTGTGGGTGACGGGCCCCGGCTGCGCGGGCCGCTCAGGACGCTGGGCTCCCCCTCAGGCTCGGGCCAGAACCGCGGGGCGTTGGCCATCTTGTGCATGGACTCGATGAGCCGCCGGCAGTTGTCCTTGACCACAGACGGCCGCTTCATGAAGAGCAGGCGCGGCACGATGTCCAGGAAGACCCTGCGCACCCAGGCGGGCATGGTGTGCGTGCGCGGCGAGCGGTGGTGCACGTTGAGCACGAAGACCGTGATGATGATGGACAGGGTAACAAAGATCATGGTGAAGAGCAGGTACTCGCCGATGAGCGGGATGACCAGCGAGGTGGACGGGATGATCTCGGTGATGAGCAGCAGGAAGACGGTGAGCGAGAGCAGCACGGAGATGCACAGCGTGACCTTCTCGCCGCAGTCGGAGGGCAGGTAGAACACCAGCACGGTGAGGCAGGAGATGAGCAGGCAGGGGATGATGAGGTTGATGGTGTAGAAGAGCGGCAGCCGCCGGATGACGAAGGCGTAGGTGATGTCGGGGTACACCTCGGCGCAGCACTCGTACTTGCGGGTGTTGTAGGTGCCCACGGCGTCCACGATCACCCACTCCCCGCTCTCCCAGAAGTCCAGCTGGTCCACACGGCTGTGCATGCTCACCAGGTCGATCTTGGCCTTGTCATAGGTCCAGGACCCGAACTTCATGGTGCAGTTCTGCTGGTCGAAGGGGAAGAAGGTGACGTCGATGCTGCAGGAACTCTTGTAGATGGCCGGGGGTGTCCACTGCACCCGCCCGTCGTGGAACAGGTGGGCCTTGGTGAGGTGGGTGACTGCAAAGTCCCCGTCCGCGCTGGCAGGAAGAGAGGAGGGGAGTGAGGCCCTCACGTGCGCGCACCCGCATGCACCTGCACGGTCCTGTATGCAGGACTTGCAGCCTCGTCCTGGGCCGCCAGTCCTGGGCAGAGCATAGGACTTGTGGCATGGACACTTGGCCCCAGGCTGCCACCTGCCTGTCCACCCCCGAGGTGAGACGGTTCAGAGCACACAGGGCCAACCTGCGCCTGGCACAGGGTGCTGCTGTGGGCGGTCCTAGGCCCAGGGGTGGGGCCAGTGTCTGCGCTCTCCCCACGCCAGGCTCCTGCGGCCTCACACAGCTGCACCCCCACGTGGGCACTGGGCAGCCTCCCCCAGACCCTGGGGTAGTATCTATAGAGGCAGAGACAGTGGCAGCAGCCAAGGCTGGAGCCCCGCCCAGCGCGCCCTGAGATCTTTGGCTAAGAAGCTCTGATGGGGAGCCTCATCGATGCTAACGAGCTCTCTGAGGTCTGATCCGGGGGCAGCAGCTGCCACCCACTGATCTTTACACTGCAGAGGGAGGACCATGCCCTCCTGAGCCACGTTTCTCCTGCCCATTCCTCCGCCTACCTTCATCCCTAAGCCCCCATGTGAAGGCCAGGGCTTCTCAAGGCCCTGAGGGAAGGGCCTGCTCCTCTGGGCTCTGCCTGCCCACTTAGCCTGCACCTGGCCGGCCCTGTTGTCTGACCCATCATGAAGCCATGGTGGCCACCTAGGGCCCCCAGGGACCTCCTCTCAGGTGCCAGCCCCGCCACTGGCTCTTCACCCTTAAGGGCCCCGAGATCAGAGTCCCCCATGGGCCCAGCTGGTGCCCAGCCGGTCCTCTGCCCCCGGGAACTCGTCCTGGTGACACCGCTGGCCCTTCAGACGAGGGAAGGAGACCCTGCCTCCACACAGGCGTCCCAGTGAGGCTCCTCCGCCCACCGCCTGGCTTCTGCGTGGTCCGAGGTTCCCTTGGGACAGCATCTTGCTGCACAGGTCAGCCCATGAGGAATGGGGCGTGGGCTTGCCTCCTCCTCCCAGCCCGGTCTCTCCAAAAGCCAAGCCTCGGCCTTCCCAGGTACACGGGTGGATCGCGCCCTGCAGACCCACTGTGGGAGGACGTGAGGAGGGCTCCAAGCCCCACGGCTTCCTGCACGGTGCCCTGGCCTGCGGCCTGCTTCTTGCCCTCAGCGCTCACAGCCCAGCTCGGTTTCTGGGGACTCTACCGGGGACCTGGCTCTCTGTGCCTGGGAGTGCCACCTCTGGGGTTGATGTCAGCGAGGCAGATGTTACCCTGTGCGAGGACGGAGGTCCCAGAGCGGCAGGGCAGCCCAGTTCCCTATCCTGGCTGTGGAACCTGCTGCCTCCCCGTGAGGCCCCAGCTGTGGAGGGGTGAAGGCGGCTGCCTTCTTCTCCCGCAGGGCCCAGAGGCCCAGGGCATCCTGTCCTCAGCACCAGCAGCTGCTGTCCCAGGCTGGCTGCCCAGGTGGCGGTGGTATACCCCTGTAAGCTCCACAGCATCTCGGAGGCCGCAGGAGCCTAGGGGGTGTGGGTGTCTGGGCTGAAAGATCCAACCAGAAGCCCATGCTGGACTTGCTGGCCTGGCTGGAGGCTGGGAGCAGGTGGGTGGGTTCTGAGCTCTGCCCCAAGGTGGAAAGGCCCCACCATGTAACTGCACTAAAGAGGTCAGTGAGACCCTCTGCCCACTGTCCAGCACCAGATTGGGGACTTCTGGGCCCCTGCTCTAAAGGGAGGCTTGGAAAACCTCCAAGGGATAGCAAAGCCTCCCTCGAGGGCTCCCCAAGCCTGCAGAGGAGCTGGGCCCCTGCCCACACTGGGGCTGACCGCCGGGCTAGTGGCTACTGGTTGCCCCTGAAAATGAGCCTCCTCCTGTGGCATGGCACAGGGAGGAGGAAGCTGTGGGAGGCAGGGGGAGAAAACGGGATTGGGGGACGTCGCCTCCTGAGCTCCAGTCCAGGAGTATTTGGTCCTGGTGACTATTTACACAGTCCCACAACTACCCTCTGCCTGGCCCAGTCCTACCTGGTGCGTTTCCCACCTTTCACGCAGGTTGTGCTGATTCGGTGCTTGGCCCCAGGGCGGGGTTGGGCCAGCTGAGTGTGGATCCCAGAAGGGCCAGGAGGCCGGCAGCCTCCCCGGGCCCCAGGACAGATGGGGCAGAGGACAGCAACTTCCTGCCAGCTCCTGCATGCACGCTGGAGCCTGGGGGAGCCTTCCCTGGCCAAGGCTGTAGCCACTATTGGACTCAATTAATAGGAAGAGGAGCCCAATCGTTCTTAATCAAATGGGACTGTTTGTAGGTCAGGCGGACGCCCTGCGGCTTGGATGGGGCTGTGGGCAGATGGCTGGGGCCAGGGGGTGAGGGGCTTCCATTTGCTGTCTTTCTAAGTGCTGTGGGAACGGCTGCCTGCTCCGTCCAGGCTGGAGAACCGCCCCTGGGTGGTCAGCTCAGAGAGTGGCCGTTCCTGCCTTGGGGGCCTGTGGGAGCCCAGGGGAGGACGAGTTTGAGGACACCGGCTCTCGGGAGGCCACCCTGCCTTGGCCAATCTCTGGAAAGTCACCGTGGCTGCCAGGCACAGCCAGCGGGCTGTGTGAGCTCAGCTCCCGGTGCCTGGTGACCGTCTGCTTGCTTGGGAACTCGAGGAACCTGGCATGTGGCCGGGCATGGAGAACCAAAGCTGCCCCAGGCCGTGGGCACCACCAAGGCAGGGCCCCAACTCCCCTGCCCTCAGGCCACAAGGTGGTGACCAGGTGGTGCAGCCACACTCATCTGGTGTGACGCCTCAGTCTCCAAACCCACCCGACGCTGGCCTGAGCCCCCACGACAGCTTCCCTAAGCTCTGAGCCCCACGCGAGGCTGGCTACCCGCCGCCCAGGCCCATGCTCACTTGTTGTAGAGGACAATGTCGGGCCGCCAGATGAGCTCGGAGGGGATGCGGATGGAGGTGACGTTCTCATAGTCTCTGGGGTCCCAGCGGAGCTTGTAGTCATGCCACTCCTGGGGGGCGAGGGGCCGAGGTGAGGAGCCGGGGAAGGGCAGGGCAGGGCCCCCTCACCGGCTACACCACGCCTCCACGTACCTGCTTCACCCACACGTTCGTCGTCATCATCTGGTTCTTCTCGTCCTAGGGGGAAGAGAAGGCACTTGAGACCCCGTCCCGGTGTCAGGACGCCTCTCTCCAAGCCATAGCCACGGGCACAAATGGGGCCAGGCTGGATCTCAGCGGGGAGTGAGTACCTTGTCTCTGGTGGCAACCAAGCCCAGGACGGTGGCCTGAGGAGACTTAGGCTGAGGGACAAGGGCCCCCTAATCTTTCCAGAAGGAAACAGGGACAAGGCCCAGCCTGTTCTCTGCCCCTAGGACATCACTTCACTGGCCTCCCCTCCTCCACCCCATGCAGGCTCTGGCCGGTCTCCCAGGCTGCTTGCAGGTTGAGCCTGCTTCCCAGAACACTGGCCACCCAGCGGCCTGGACTGGTGCCCCCAGCAGGACGCTGCAGAGTAGGTGGGATGCAGAGCAGAACATGTACCCCTCTGCCTGCCTGGGTGCGGCTGCCCCCAGCGCCCGCATGGCCAGCTCCGGTCAGAGGGGCGTGCAGTGGGAGCGGGCTCCAGGGTGCTGGGTGTGCCCTCTGCCGCGTCCACCCAGTCCCTCGTGGCCGTCACTCCCCAGGCCCTTGGTGCTGCAGAGGCAGCAAGGCACACTCTTCAGGACTGGGTGTCAGGTCAGGGAACCACTGGGGGTTCTCAGCCTCCTCTGCAGCTAAGGCCCGGTGTGAACTCACACATGCGGTGCACTCGCCCTCCCCTAGCACACAAGCCCCCCAGGGGCACAGGCCAATGGGGTGCTGGGGCGGGAGCACCAGCCCTCAGCCCCTGGGGCCAGGCATAGGCCCAAGGCGGTCCCTGTACGCACACATGTGGCTGCAGGCCTCTGCAACACCCAGCACGTCTGCACACATGTGTGCATGTTCACACATGTCCTTGGCCAGCTCCAGAGCAGAGGCCAGCGCCAGGAGCTATGGCCTTTGCTGGAGTCTGGGCATGAGCTACGCTCTCCTGGACAAACTGGGGGCCCTGAGGCCGAGACTGGAGCTCTGAGAAGCCACCAGCGCCACTGCTGTGAGGTGCCACTTCACAGTCACGTTTGCAAACCTCGGCAGAGCTGACAAGCCCCAACATCTCACACTGTCCCTGGCTGGGGCCAGCCAGGGACCCCGCAGGGACGGTGTTAAGGGCTGGTTCCTCAGGGACACCTGCGGTGGAGGTGTAAGTGTCTAGCTCTGAACAGGGACAATGGGCTGGGGGCTCCCCAGGGGGGCTGAAGGCCCTCGTGCTTCCAAAATCTTGGGGTGCTGCCTCTCACTTAAGATGGCATGGCTGCTCCCAGCCCACATAGGCAAGAACACCGGGGTGGCAAGGGAGCCAGCCCTCCTGCACGCAAAGGCTCCTCCTCTGGCCAGAAGACTCAAGCCTGTCCCGGCAGGGGGTGGCGTGGGCCTGCGGGGATGCTGGGGTCCCTTCCGCGGTCCACTTCCCTTCCCCAGATGCAGGCCCGCCCTGGACCTGAGAGCTGAGATTCAGCAGTAAGGCTGGGGCCAGCCAGGACCCAGTGCAGGGAAGCCCAAACCCTTCCAGCCAGACAGACCCAGACCACCCAAGGCCAGGCCACTCACTCCAAGGCTACGCTCAAGGCCCGCATAATGGGCCCTGCCCTGGGTGCTGCTGAGACTCAAAGCAGGACCAGCCAGGCTGTGCAGCGTCACCAGATGGTTGCCCTGGAGGTCAGTCCCAGCCCGGCCATGCCTGGCCAGGAGGTGCGGGTGCTGGCCGAGCACCTCTGCCTTGCACGAGGCCCAGGCCCCCTGCAAGTGCTTCTGGGCTCTGACACTGTGATCTCCGAAGGCTCTTTCACTGTCGCCTCGGTTCCACCCACACTGCAGGGGCCTCTGCCTGGCCCCCAGGTGTCCTGCCAGAGAGGCCAGCATACCCCAGGCAAACAGAACCTGACCGAGACTTGCCCATTCCTAACCAGTGGACATTCAGGGCCTCTGGGACCAAGCAGAGGTCAGGGGTGCCACAGAGTACCAAGGCGCCCAACGTGCCCCACTGAGGCATAATAGAAACCCCCAGGGCCCAGTGGCTGAAGGCCATGGCACTGCCCCCACCCTGGGCATTTTTGCTTTCTGATCTGGAAGGCACCTGGCTCCCTATGAAAATTCGGCCCCTATGTGGACAGCAGGGAGGGGAGGGCTGGGCTGTCCTGCTGGGCCTTGGGCAGGCAGAGTGGGTGGCTAAAATTCTGCCCCACCCGCCACAACTGGACACACAGCCATATGAGCCTTGGGGTGCCCCTGCCCATCCTGACTGCCCTCCTGTAGGACCCTTCCCTTCAGGGTCACCCAGTCACCATGCATGACAGCTGGAGCCCCACACGGACCTACCACGTCAATGAGCTGGGCGATGGACAGGCCGAAGCGGACAAGGACCACGTCTGAGATGTTGGCCACTGGCCGGGACCACTTGTTGTAGCCAGAGAAGAGTGTCTTCAGGAGCCGTTCCTCCGCATGGGCCCGGGTCTCCAGGCGGCCACTCGCTGTGGGGAGAGGGAGGGGCGGCTCTAGGCAGAGGGTCCAGGCTGCCCCTCCAGCCTACACCAGGCAGGCTCATCCCTTCCTTCTGGTTCCCTGCACATGCCTCCTGGCCCAGGACCTGCAGCAGCTGCCTCTTCCAGACTGCTCCGGCAGGGTCAGGCCTTCCTGGCACCCTGCACCTGGCCAGGGAGCCAGACAACCAACCTCACAAGCACTGATCGGGGGATTCTCCCCATGTATCTTTGGAGGGAAAGGTTGTATCTTCAGTGACCAGGAGAGACAGAGGACGTGGGATAACAGCAAAAGCGGGGTGCAGAGGGCATGGGAGCCCCCAGGGGTCAGGGAGAGAGAGGAAGAAGGGGAGTGAGGACCCATTCCACCCAAGAGCTTGCTTCCTGCAGCTCGGGGCACCAGAGATAATGCTCACAAGGACCTGTGCCTGGTGGCTGGGCCTGGCACAGTGCTGCAGGCACCCTAGGTTCTTGCAAAGGCCAGGGGGTGCCCTGCCTTGGCCCCCGCTCTGAAGTCTGGGGAGGGGTTCCTCAGGCCCACCGGTGCTCCCTGTCAGTCTCCCCACCTGGTCTGGGGGCCTCTGTGCCACCCTGGTTGGCTGCATCATGGAGGGAATAAGGGCAGGAGGAGAGACCCCTGCTCCCTCCTGGGTCCTGCTCCCACAGGTCTCAGACGGGACTTCGGAGGAGTCAATCCTAGACCCCTGGGACCCCGACTCCAGCCCAGAGCACCTCCCCCTGCTGTTGACCAGTAAGTGCAGCCGGCTGCTTCCCAGAAGCCCAGGGGTTAAATTTCCTGCAGGAAGCCCCTGAATGGGGTAGGGGCGCAGTGCTGCCCAGGAGATGGGAAGGGGAAGGGGTGGAGGGAGGCTGAGGAGCAGAAAAGGTGGGGTGGGGGCTTCCAAAGGCAGAGGCCATCTCTGATCCCCTAAACCAATAGCAGTGAGCAGGGTCTGCAGAAACATTTGGCCGGATGGATGCCCCTCCCCACAGGCCCACCTCTATCCAAGTTGGAGATTCTGGGTCTGGTTTCACAATGGAGCTGGGGTCCCACACACACCCGCCAAGCCCTGCACGGACATTTGTGGGAGGTCGACTCCTCCAGCCCTTGCTCTGTCTGCGCCGCAGGACCGCCAGTGCACCTTGGGTGCGGAGTCTGTGGCCGCCCCGTTGCGCGCACCCGCGGCTTGGCACTGCAGCCAGGAGCCTCCTTTGGCTCCAGGGTCCCTGGCGCCCGGGCCAGGGCGAACAATAAGCGCGTTCAGCTCCCCAAAACTTACCGGGCAGGAGGCCGGTCCCCAGCAGCAGGAGCAGCAGCAGCTGCGGCAGTGCCCGGGAACCCCGGGGCTCCATGGCACGCCAAGCGGGCTCTAGACGCGGGCGGCTCCCGGCTCCGCCGCTCCCCCGCTTCGAGGCCCCAACTTCATGCCCCAAGTCGCAGGCGTCTGTCCCTGGGCGGATGGCTGCCTGTCCCGCGGGGCGCAGTGGCGGCAGGGCTGGAGCGCAAGGCTGTGGGCTCAGCGGCACGGCCCCGCCCGGACCTGCTGCCTTCAGCCGCTGGGAGAGGGGAGGAGGGGGAGGGAGGGAAGCAGGAGGGGAAGGAGGAGGGGGAGGAGGAGGGGGAGGAGGAGGGGGAGGAGGAGGGGGAGGGTCGCGCACAGGAGGGGCCTGGAGGCCCTGGTCCGCACTGTGGTGGGGTGGGGGGTAAAGTTTCCTGCTCCTCCCCGGGCTCTGGACATGCGTGAGCCTGGGTTGGGGACCCCGTGGTTACTGCGTCGATGGCAGGATCCCAGCGCAGTCGGACCCTGCCCCCCACCTTCCTCTCCAGCCCTCGGCCCCTTGCCTGCCTGCAAGGGTGGGCTCTCTCATCCAGCTACTCTAGGCTAGCGGGCGGAACGCCCAACTCCATCACCCACCCGCCTCAGCCTGACTGCAGTTTGGAAACCACACGTCTCCTTTTCCAGCGAGACATTCCTGAAGGAGCCCGTTGCGGGGCGTCCTGCCTCCCCCTGCCCCAGAACCACCAGGAGATATCCCCTGGGGAAGCCAGGCCCTGCCCCCTTTTACTGGGGAGTGGAAAGACCCTGATGGCCCCCCTGCAGTGCTTCTTGTCCAGCCAGGCCAGGGTCCCTCACACCCCCCAACCCCCTTGCAGCCTATGGGTGCCTTTCCATGCACTGTGAGCCTGAGCAGAGCCGTGGACATGGGCTGCACAGCAGGGTCTGCGGCCCAGGGGCTTGGAGAACAGATCTCTGGAAAACCGACCTGGGGCCCACGACTTGCTTCTCTGCAGATGTCCATGCAGGGGCCTCCAGTGGGAGTCAGGAGAGGCACTTTGTGTGGCTAAATCTCCCAAGGAGAGGGCAGCAGAAACCTTAGATCCGAGGGCCCTCCCCAGGCCCTGCAGCAGGCACCGTGCCAGCAGAGACCTCGGTGTGCAAGTGGGGTGGAGAGGCCCCTGCCTCCCCCCACAAGGCCGGGAGGCAGTGCCCGCCCTTCCCCAACCTCCTTTTCAGCTCTCACGGGCCCTTGCCATGTGCCCAGCCCGCTGGCCAGTCGTTCTCTGCGGGGCTCAAAGCCTCACACACCTGCTCTGAGACCTTGTGTCCACTGTGTGGGCAGCACCCTCAGGCAGAGCTTCCAGAATGCTCAGGGCCAGCTACCCTTGTGCCTTCCCAGACGTGGCCCATGTGTGTGGACGCACGGGCTCACTGTGCCCGATGGCACCCCTGAAGGGTAGTTTCTTCCTCATTTCCACTTTGTCCAAGAGGGCACAGAGAGTTTTGCCACACGTCCAAAGTCACGCCACCAGCAGTGGGATTCCCACCTCCTTTAGAGCCTATGCCCTGGCCTCCTGGCCCCAGGCAGTGTCCGGGAAGGCCGCACCTGTCCTGCTGCAGTATTTCCTGGAGCCAGGGGAAGCTTGACGGCTCACATGCGCAGGTCTCCACCCCTGCTCCTCACCCACCCCAGCTCCTGGAACCTTCCAGAATTCACTGTCACTTGACGATCTAGCTCTGTGCAGGGGACCAGGAATTCTCCAAGCATGCTGCGGATTTGGTCCAACAAGCAGCTGGTCTCCTGATCTGCCCAGAGCAGGGGCGCAAGCCCTCATGGGGCCACGCTCGCAGACCTGCACTCCCCATGCAGGAAAGAGAAGGTGGCAGGTTGGTGTCTCCCGCCTGGAGGGAGCCACAGCTGAAGTTTATTGGGGTTCCTCTGTGAGACACCTGCTTCTTATGGTCACAGGATGACCCCGCAGCACCCGGCTGAGCCAGAGCTGACCCCATGGGCCCCTTCCAGGGCCCTCCCACCGGTCTTATCTGGGCACGCTGGCAGGGGGCTGCCACCATTGACTTGGCAGCAGAAGGGGGCAGGGGCAGGGCGGCCTCACTGATAAGGCTCAGTGCCAACGGGGCGTTGTGTCCTCACCTGCAGCCAGCCAAGGACTCCTCTGGGGTGAGGCTGCTCTCTCCTGCCTCGTCATGGGGGCTCACACTCCCTCCTCCAGCCCAGCCCCATTCCTGTGAAAGTTGGGGGCCTCCTCTGAATAACTTGCTGGCTGGGGGAACCTTACGAGAACCCAGAGCCAGGCACAGGGAGGCCACACGCTGCGCCCCGCTCCGGGGACTGCTGGGTCCGGTGCAGCCCCAAATCTGATCGCTCTCAACCACCTCTAATGCAGGAGGCCTCGGACACACTACGAAGCTCTAAGGGCCCTGGGTGGGGCTAAGCGTGAGCCTCATGTCCTGCTTGGGGTGGGCTCTGGGACTTGGCCCAAGTGGGGCCAGGAGGACCCAGCGCTCCCCAGAGCAGCTCAGCTCAGCCTTCCTTTCCCTTTGGCCAAGCAGCCCCACAGGTGAATTCACCCAGAGCCCGCTGAGGCCGGCAGGCCCGGCCTCTCGCCATGCTAGAGTCAGCTCCGGGCTGCGTGCTCCAGCTCACACACATCTGTCTGCCCTGGCAGGCTCTCCCCGTGGACTTGCTAATGCAAAAAGATTAATCAGTCTAACTCATTAATTTTGCATGGCTCCTCCCTCCCCACCTGCGGGCTGGGAAGGTTGTCTCGCAGGAACCTAGTAATCAAGGCAGCTGAAATGGGTTCCTGTTACAGGCCCAGAAAGAAAAGCCCCATTCAAAGCTGAAGGGACCGCTCTAGGGGAGAGGCCCTGGTGGTCCTGAGAGCAGAGCTGCGTGCCCCCCGAGGGCAGGGGTTGCAGAGCACCCCCGCCTCCCATCCCCCAAACTTGTCATCGCCTCCCAGGCGATGTCCAACTGGACAGTCATTTCTGCAGGCAGAGGTCTCTGGGGGGATGTCCCCTCTCCCCTCCGCCCTGTGCAAGGACATTTCCATGGTAACCATCTGCTGACCTAAGCGGGACTCATGTAAATAAAGGTGGGCCTCCAGGCTGCCCTGAGGAGCAGGCGCCATCTGCGGGCTGAGGGCAGGTTAGGAGGAGGAGCAGGGCTCCTGCTGACCCCTGGCCCTCTGAGCTCTCCATGCCCCAAGGGGGCTTCTTCCCAGTCTCTGCCCAGGCCCCACCCACAAAGGGGGGGTCGTACCTTTGTCCCACCCGGGGACTCAGCGCCTGGCTACTGCATTTCTTTCTAATGAGCCCTAGCCAACCTTTAAAAACCAAGCATCAGCCGGGCGTGGTGGCGCACGCTTGTAATCCCCACGCTTGGGAGGCAGAGACAGGAGGATCTCAGGTTAGAGGCCAGCCTCAGCAACTTAGTGAGGCTCTCTACAACTTAGTGAGAACCTGTTTCAAAATAAAGAATTAGCCGGGCGTGGTGGCGCACGCTTGTAATCCCCAAGCTTGGGAGGCAGAGACAGGAGGATCACACAGGTTCGAAGCCAGCCATGCGCACTGGCTTAGGAGACCCTGTTTCCAAATAAAAATGTAAAAATAGGTCTGGGAGTGTAGCCCGGAGGTAGAAGGGCTTCCAGGAACCCCAGTACCAAAAAAAAAAAAAAAAACCCAAAAAAAACCAAGCATCCCTGGAAAGGAATGGGGGGGAGCCTGGAGCCCCCCCCCCCCCCGTGAATTCCCAGCTCTGGGCTTCCGCTGTTGCTGGGGCCAGGTGCTTGCGAGGTTGGGAACAGGTGGGGAGGGGAGGAGGCAGGGAACACCTGGCAAGGGGATTCCAGGGACTGCGTCCACAGTGGCCCTGTCCTGCGGCAGCTGGACCCATCTCTAGGCTGGACACTGGCCGACTGAGAGGCTCATGCTTGGATGGGTCTTGGGCAGGTGGAAAGGTGAATTGCAGAGCCCAGGAAAGAGGAGCGGAGGCCCAGTGTGGCAGGCAGGAGGGGCCCTGGGGCCTGGGAAGCGGCCCACCCTCACCTCCTCTGGGTCCCTCAGCCCCCAGGTGTGGTCAGCGGTGAGTGGGCTTGGCAAGGCCTCTGCCCTTCCCTGGAAGTGGCCTGGCTGTGCCGAGTTCTGTCCCCCGCTCTTGCCAGGGTGTTGGGGAGCCAGGCCTGGTCTTAGGCTCAGCCCCTGCGGGTGTTAGTGCACAGCCTGTCAGGAGCACCCCCTGCGCCCATCCAGCATGGCCCTGCAAGGCGGAAGGGGCAGAAGCCATGTGAGGGGCCGGTGCTGTGCCAGCCCCAGGTTGCCTTCACAGTGCAGGTGGACTAGTGACCTCCTGGGTGAGCAGGCATCCACTGGCCACCCAGGCCGCTCCCTGCCCCTAGGCCCGAGCCAGCCCAGCGCCCTGCACAGGAAGTGCCTCTCCTGGGCGGATAGAGAGGGGGAGTAGCTGGGCCTCTGCCCCCACCTTTTTTTTTTTTTTTTAGCAAAAATTTTGGAAACGGGGACTGAAATGTAGCTCAGTGGCAGTGCAGTTCCCTTGCACACATGTGGGCTTGAACCCCAATATGGAAAGTAAGTGTTGGAAACTATGAAGTGCAAAAGAATTATGAGAGTTGCTCCCGAGTTCCCAGAGCATGCCGTCCTGTGGCACCCCTGCTCCCGGAGACGGCCATGCCCACCCCAGGCCCTTGCAGAGCCTCTTCTTGGGCTGGCAGGGGCCCCAGAGGTGCTAGGATGGCGGTGGGCCAGTGAGGGTGGCCGTGTGCCCGGCAGGGAGGCCTGTGGCCTTTCCAGCACCACTACCCCAGAACCAGGAGTTTCTCCATGGAGCTGTGGATGGTAACTGAGGAGGCAGAGCCTGGCTCCTCCCAACACCAGAGTCCCCCCAAGCTCTGGTCAGGCCCTGTGTGGCAGCGGCGGGCAATGGGCCACGGTGGAGCTCCTCCTGGCCCAGGGTCCTTGGCAGCCTCAGCCTGTGGGCACTTGCCGTCCAGGCCAGCTGGGGTCCTTTCTGACAGGATGCTGGCCAGGGCAGCCTCTGGCCACAGCTGGAATCTCCGCAGGCCCATTCCCCTGGGCCTCCTTGGCGCCTAGGGCTCCCGTGTGCCCAGCTTCCTGGGAGTAGACGATTGTCTTCACAGACTGGCCACTGCTCTGTCCCGGGCTGGGCTCCAGAGTCACAGCGGAGTGTATCTGTGCCGCCTCCATTCCCCGCGCCTCTCGCTAAGCAGTTAATTACCCATAAATACTCCAAGGAGGCTCTGCAGGGACTAATGAGCACCTGCCCTCAGCCTTGCTGTGGCCAGGGTGGCACTGGCCTGGTTGGCAACAGAACTGTGCTCCAAGCCCTGGCTCTGCCCTGCCACCTGGTGTCCTCAGCCAAGGCACCGCCCTCTCTTGGCACTAGGGCCTCAGCCGTCAGTGGACCCTGAAGGCCAGGGGTCCTTGTGTGGGTGGAGGGAGGGAGTGATGGCCAGGCTTCCAGCTCCCGGCCCTCGTGGAACCTGGGCTGTCACTGGGTCCGCCTGGTGATTCTTCTGAGCTCAGAAGCCCCGGGCAGCTCACCCAGGGTCCGAGCACAAGCTTCCTGGCGCTGCCTGTTCCCAGCCTGGAGACCCAGCCAGGCCCTGCAGCCAGGGCTGAGGCAGGCAGCAGGGCAGGTACAGATGTCAGGCTGCAGGGAGGCTTGTGTCCTGACTGGCCACCGGCACAGAAAAGCCCCTTTTTGTGCCCGCTGGCTGCCTGTGAGTGGTTTCCATCCCGAGTCCCTCAGAAGCCACCTCTCCCAGCGCAGAGGGAGAGGACAGAGGGGCAGAGGGGCCGGCCCTGGCTTTGCTGCAGAGGACGGGGTTGGGGAGTGTTCTGATTCACTTCACAGACTGATAGCACTGGCCCAGCCAGAGATTTAGTGACCCTCCAGGGAGAGTGCTAAGCCCTTCTGGAAAACTTCCCTCCTCCTCCTGCGCCCCAAGTCACCTCGCCCTCTCTGGTGTTCTGGTACCAGGTAGAGCCGGGACCCCTGCAGTCCCCCACAGGACTGGTGCCTGGAGTCCCTGCAGGCTGGGCCTCTCTGGGCCAACAGAAACGCCATGTGTGGGCTCAGGCCAAAGCTCCCACAGATTCTGAGGGACAAAGCTGACCGTGGTAGCTCTGGATACCCAGGGATGGGCTGGCATCAGGGCCCCTCCCAGGGTGAGGAAGCCACCCCTAGGATCCTGACGGCTGCTGGGAGGGAGGAGGCCAGTCCCTGCAGCCCCCAGAACCTGGGATGGGGAGGAAGTCAAGAGTGGGGAAGCCCCAGGCTGCAAGAAGGGTTGTAAGTGGCCAAGATGCCCCCAAAGCAGGCCCCAGATCTGGAGCCATAGACGGAGCAAGGGGCAGCAGGCCTCAGGCTCCTCCTCCCCAGGTAGGACACTGGCCACTCGGCCTCCAAATAGGAGCCTGGGCCAGCTCTGGGCAAAGGGGTCATTGGTAGAGGGAATAGAACCAATTGCCTATGAACCAAGCATGTCCGTGGTCCACAAGTCTCAACTGCTATCGTGGGGATTAATAAGTAGTCCTAGCCGGGGGTGGTGGCCCACACCTGTGATCCCAGCACTGGGAAGGCTAAGACTGGAGCATCACAGGTTCAAGGACAGCCTCAACAAGTAATGAGACTCTCATCAACCTACTGAAGCACTATTTCAAAATAAATAAAAATAAAATAGGGCTGGGAGTGTAGCTCGGAGGTAGAGTGCCCGAGTGCAATCCCCAGTGCTGTAAAAACTAAAAATAAATAAGCTGGGTGTGGTGGCGCACGCTTGTAATCCCCGTGCTTGGGAGGCGGAGACAGGAGGATCGCGCAGGTCCAAAGCCAGCCGAGCTGGCTTAAGAGACTCTGTTTCCAAATAAAAATATAAAAATAGGTCTGGGAGTGTAGCCCGGAGGTAGAAGGGCTTCCAGGAACCCCAGTACCACAAAATAATTAATTAATTAATTAAAAATAAATAAAATGCTGTCCTGTCGATGGGGAGGCTGGCGGACTCCACCTGCCTTGGGTTTCTGAGCCCAGCCCCAGCCTAGCTCCATGCAAGGGGTTCATTTGCAGCATGGAGCACTTTCTCAATTTCTGGCATGTTCTAACATTTGTCAAACCAGATGGATTGTCCCCAGCATCTGGGAAGACATTATTATTCTGTCCCTCCCGTGATGTCAAAGCCAGAGCCATCTGGTCAGGCAGAGGGACCCAGGCCTCAATTCTAGGGTTCCCCACCTCAACACCAGGGCCCCCCACGCCCCAATTCCCCAAACCCACACCAGCACGGCTACCGCTCCAGCTACTTGCTGCCTCCAGCCCTGCCCAAAGCTGTGTCCTAGACACCACGCCCTGAGGATGTGTCTGCTCAGGGGAGCTCCCAGTCGGCTCAGGCTCCGGTTCCTTATTGACAAAGACCATCTACAAATAGCTCCTCATGTCACCCATCCAAAGTGCTTGTGTCATTTCAAACGGAGCCCAGGAACCAGCTCAGGCACAGCAGGGCCAACTACCTGGGCAGGGCTGCAGCTCATGAATATTCATGGTCTGGGGTACATCTCTGCGGCTCCCTAGTTACCTTGAATATTGAGCCCCTGGCAGACTCTCAGCCCCTTCCCCAGCCTCTCCTCCTCCAGCAGCAGGGAGGAGCCTCGGCCTCCCTGTCTGCACCCGGACTGTCCTGGAGCCGGCACCCTGCCCCAGCTCACTGTCTCTGAAGCGGGCGACACGTCCCTGCCCTGTTCTCCGGGAGGCCCTGGACCTTGTCCCAGTTCTGGTGGGGATAATTATCCTGGCGTCCATTTGCAGAGTTTAAAAACGATTCCTCAGTGCTGGAAACGCAAATTTGGCTGTGGTGTGTTTTGATGGGCTGGCACGCATCCCTCCCGCTGGCTGGGCCCCATCCGGGATGGCCGTTTCCACTACTGGGGAGCAGAAGGCTCCTTCTCATTGGCAGTTGGCGGCAAGTGCAGCTGTGGACGGGCCACAGTCGCTGCAAGCTTAGACACCTGGACGTCCCCAGGGGCTGTGCTGGCCAGGGGGAGAGTCTGGGCTCAGAGCCCGGGTTCTGGCTGCCTACAGGCCCTGTGGTGAGGCACCCAGCCTCCACCTTGGGGAAAGGATCCTGAGGAACAGGGGCCATGGAGGGGGAGGCGCTGGCAGACAGGAAGGCACTGCTCCCGGCCTGGAAACCACCAGGGCAGGTGGCCCTAGCGGCGGCCCTGAAGGGGACTCTGAGCATGCCTCAGCTGCAGGAGGGGGCCGGGGCCCTGCAGCTCAGCGCTCCTGTTCTGAAGGGGGGAGACCCGGGACCCCAGAAGGCCTCTGGGACCCTCAGGACAGCAGCACCTGGCCTGCAGGAACAAGGCAAAGCCTGGGGCGTAGGACGGAGCAAGGCTGTCCCTGATTCCACTCGCTGAGCCAACACCGGCGGTTGGCAGTCCCACAGGATGTGAAACCAAAGCAGACCTGCTCCCCCATTCCAGAGCTCAGCCCTGGGAAGACCTTCAGGGCACAGGAAGGGGATGGCTGAAGTGCCTTGTCCACAGGCCACAGGCCCGCAGTCTGCCCTGCTTCCCTCTGCTCTCCTCTCCCCACAGGTGCACAGCCGTTCTAGAAGATGCCGAGGCCCTCCCTGCACACCTGCCTCACCTTCCTCCCAGCCCTGGGCAAGCTGGATGCCTCTTTGCATCCAGATCTGGGATAAAAGGCCACCCCCCTCGAGAGGGCCTCCCACATCCCTCAGAAGTCGGGCCCTGCCATTCTTTGTAGGGAGATGCCGGATGACTGTCTCCTGTATCTCTGCAGCCCAGGAGGCTGCACCCACATCTGCCTTGGGCATCCCTGCCCCGCTTCCTGTGTGACTGAAGGAAGGCAGGAGGGGGGTCGTGGGGGCATGGCCTTCAGTGTGCATATCGGGGACCACCCGGAGCCACTGGCCCCCACAGGCCTGATGGAGAAGCCCCGTTGCGGCCGAGAAAGCTTAAAAGGAGGAACAGGGGATTGACTTCTTACTTTGAAAGTCCCACCCCAGGACATGAATCCTGGCATCCCAGAGGCAGCCCCGGAGCTGGCATGAGCCGGCAGTCCCCAGGTGCCTGACCCCAATCTTTCCCTCAATTAAGAGGCTCTGAGAGGCTTTGAGGTCAGCACCAGCTCTGGGTTGGGTTTCAGCCTCGTCTGGACTGTGCCAAGTGCAGGGCTCAGAGACAGCTCCCCTGCGCCCCGTGGTGCAGTCGAGGGGAGGAAGCCTAGCCTGCCCGCCCTGCCCTGCGGTCCTGCCCAGCACTCTCACCTGTATGCTTGCAGAGCCGAGGACAGAGGGCCCGGGGTGGCGCGTCGCCCTCTGCCCCCGGAAAGGGAACCCCGGGCTCCAGCAAACGTGTCTGTCAGGAGACTCATCCCTGCGGCCACTACTGTTAGAGTCTGCAGCCCAGTCCCCCATGCAGACCCTCAGGTCTCCTGAGACCCCTGGCCTGGGCCTCACTTACGCCTAGGGAAAACCAAGCCCCTACCTAGCGGCTGGGCAGTTGATGGGCGGCAGCCAGCAGTGGCAGTCCAGCCCCGACGTTCCCAAGGTCCAATGGGTCCCTCCACCCAATGGGGACTCCCCCGGTGTCCTCATACGCAATGGAATCACAGTGCTTAGTGCTTGGTTGAGGAGTTAGAAGAGCCGGAGATGGTGGCGTCTGGGCACAGGGTGTTCCCTCGAACTGTCCTGGGAAAGGCCCCAGGGCAGCTTCTCCTTCCCGGGAGCCAGGATGCCCAGGAAGCCCCGAACAAGGCCAGACGGGCTGGCAGGGCTGGGGACCACGGAAGGGGCCAGGCCATGGGTTTCTCTGGGCTAAAGGTGGAAGCCACTCCATATCAGGTTGGTAAATCCTCAGGCAGCCCACCTGCAAGGAGGACGGTGTGGAGTTCTGAGGGAGGGGCGTCAGGATGGGCTAGAGGAATCTTCCCCTCAAAGCGGCCATAAGCCTGTGCTCTTTTGTCGGTTGTCAGCCTGTTCCATCCAAATCAAACCCCGCCTCAGGAGCCACGTCAGGAAACTCTGGCAGGGGAGACCGGCTGCTGCTAATTAAGGTCTCTGCACTTTACCTTGCCTGCTTAATTAGCTGCAACACCCCCTCTGCCCTAGGGGGCTCTTTTCCGTCTCCTGCGGAGATGCCCGGGAGGCTGAGCCAGGCAAAAGCAAGTGGCCCCTTCATCTCCCACCACTGCGAAGGCACGGGGCGCTCAGCTTGCCAGCCAGGCTGACGCAGCTGCAGCAAAGATGCTTCATTCAGAGAGAAGTGTGATTTTAATAGGATTTCTGTGCTCCAGGCTGCCCTTGCAGGACGCGTCCTAGGGAGGAGGTGGGGGTGGGAAGAGTCCCCTGGGCAGGACCAGCCCCTCTCCCCACCTCCCTGGGAGCCCCGGGTCTCATGGAGGTGACCTTTCAGCAATGCATGAAGGGGCCTAAGTCACCTGGACCCCAAGATGCATCCAGAGGCTGGCGGGATTCTCCCCACCCGAGGCTAGGGCATGCCTGGTGTCCACCTACCTGGCCTAGCCCAGGGTCTCTCCACCCCCCAGGCTGCATGGCATGTAGCCATGGCACCACAGGCCGCGGCTCCGGGTGGAGCTGGGAACTTTGTTCTGTTCACAGGACTCGACTTCAAAAGAAAGCTTGCATGGTGGAGCGTCTATTTATAAAACAGAAAAGGCAGAGCTGCCTCGCTGGGGCTGGGGGCTCTGAATCAGGCCAGCCAGACCTGTGAACAGACTGCTCCAGTCCTATATCTCCCAGCCCCGCCCATCCCGCTCCCCGCACCCCTCAACCTACACTCCCCAGCCCCACCCTTAGCCCCATGCCCCATCCAACCTGCACAGCCCTGCACCCACCCACCTTATCACCCTGCATCCCACCAGCACTGTACTCAGCCTTACCCAGCCCTGCACCCCAACCTATACTCCCCAGCTGTACCTCCTAGCCCTGCACCTCCCTGCTCTATACTCAACCCTGCACCAGCCCTGTACCCCAGCCCTGTACCCCCAGCTCCACCGCCCAGCCCTCACCCCACCACAGGGCCCTCCTCCAGCCCCATCCTCAGCCCTGGCCTGGGTTCCAGACGTTTTCCCAACAGCCAGGCCTGCAGGACACAGGTCAGACACACACTGCCAACGCTGCTGCTCTGTGGCTCCGGATTTTTGGTTTTAAAAATTTTTAGCAGGTGGTAATGGTAATTGAACACTTCTATGAACTAGGTACTCCCGGGTCCATCCGATTTCCCTTTTTACTCATGTCTTTGAATTTATTTTAGTCCCACAGTTTAGAGAGGAGTTCATTTCCCTTGGGAAATATTTTTTAAATGATCCAGATAAAGGAAATCCTGTAATGACTACCAGCGTCCTGCTCCATAGGTGGCCTGAGGGTGGTCTCCAGGACAGCTGGATGCTCCTACCATGACACTCTTGAAGAGGTGTGTGTGTGTGTGTGTGTGTGTGTGTGTGTGTGTGTGTGTGCACGCGCTCGCACGTGACTTACCCCGGGCCAGGTGGGAGAGAGAGCCGGTGACCCTGGGGCGGGTCACTGGCTCTGGGCAGCAGGCTGGGCTGAGAGCACGGTGAGCGGTGCCTGCTTCCCTCTGGGTGGCCCTTGCTGAACCAGCAGTCAGAAGCCAAGGGGTGCCCTGAGACGCCCAGGGCACGAGTGGCGGGTCTCTGGCATCTCCCACATTTTTTTGGTTGGCTTTTGTTCTTTTTGTCTTATTCATCGTGAACAATTCCCCCGGGTCTCCCTTCTAGCTCATCAGGGCTTGGCTCCAGTCTCTCTGCTCTGCTATTGAGGCCGTCCTTGGGGCTTTTTATTTCAACGCTGCATTTTCTCAATTCTGAGATTTTCCATTCTCTGTTGGAGATGTTCCATTTTGCCGTCCACTCTCAAGGTGTTGGCCCTTACTTCCTGGAGCATGGTTGTAATAACTGCTGTATTTTTGTGGGGGGTTTTTTGTTGTTGTTCTGTGGTACTGGGGATGGGACCCAGGGCCATTCTACCTCTGAGCTACATTCCCAGGCCTATTTTTTATTCTTTTTTTTTTTTTTTTTGTGGTACTAGGGATGGAACCAAGGGGCCTTCTACCTCCGAGCTACACTCCCAGACCTATTTTATATTTTTTATTTGGAAACAGGGTCTCTTCAGCCAGCGGAGGCTGGCTTCAAACCTGCACGATCCTCCTGTCTCAGCCTCCCAAGTGCGGGGATTACAAGTGTGCACCACCACCCCTGGCTTTATTCTTTATTTTGAAACCGAGTCTCTATGACTTGCAAAGGGACTCACTAAGTAGCTGAGGCTGTCCCTGAACCACAATCCTCCGGTCTCAGCCTCCCGAATGCTGGGAATACAAGCGTGCTCCACCCTGCCCAGCTATTTTTGACTTTTATTTTGAAACAGGATCTTGCTAGGTTGATGAGAGCCTCACTACTTGCTGAGGCTGTCCTTGAACCTGCAGTCGTCCTGTCTCAGCCATCCAGGTACTAGGATTATGGATGTGCACCACCGCACCCGGCTAGGGTCTGAACTTTGATGCCTCACTGTGGGTACGCTGCCATAACCACCCCAGTGTCCCCACACTCAGGGCAGAGGGAACTTCATTGCTGGGATCTGCTGCCAGCCAAGGACAGAGGCCCAAGGACAGAGGCCAGGCTGGGAGGACTCCTCAGCCTGCAGAGGAGGCGGCCTTGGGCGACCTTGCCTGCTCCAGGAGTCTGTCTGCAGTGGACACTGCTGAGACGCAGTGAGGACCAGGGGAGGCGAGAGTGCGTGACAAGGTCAGGGGACTTGGTATCGCTCCTCAGCTCCCCTCCCGGCACTCGAGGAAAGTGCTCCCGGGAGCAGAGGCTTCTCTGCGGAGCCCCCCCACCCCCAGGTGGACCACAGGGCTTGAGGCCAGGGCGATGGAGGAGGGCTTCCCAGGAGAGGGAGGCGAGGAGCCCGCCCCCTGTGCACCTGTGCAGCCCCCAGCTGTGCCTGCTCCACTCCACCCCTCAGAGCCCCCCCCGGACAACGTCTCCTGAAGTCAGACTCGCAGGACTAGTGCCCAAGGAAGAAGACTGCCCACCGCCACCTCCTCACTGCCCAGGGCAGGGCCAAGCCCGGAGAAGACCCCCGGCCGCTCTAAAGCACTGCTGAGAGCGCCTCCTACAGGCCTCCCTGGGGCCCATGCCCGCTCTTGGTGCCCGGCCAGCAGGTCACTCAGCATCTCCAGTGCAGCAGGTTGGCTGGCTGCTGCCTCGGCCAAGGGCACACCTTGACCTGTGCCCAGGGAGGGGCCCACGGTCCTCCCTCTCCCTGGATGAGTTGGCCCGGGCCTTGCTTGGGGAACAAACATGTTCGGTGCAGCACAGAGGGGGGAACGCATCCCTCCTGGGAGGTGGACAGAAGGGCCCCTCCCTTCCGCTCACTGCTGGGAAGCCTCAGAGCTCAGTTGTGTCTCCTGGGCCTCAGCTGGGGCCCAGGCCCAGGGGCAGAAGCACACCCACAGACCACACCTCAGCCAGCTCCATCTGCACTCCCAGACCAGCCAGGAGGCAGAGGGACTGTCCTTTGCGGAGAGGGCTGTCAGTGAACTGATGGCTCTGTGCTGATGTGGACGGCTGGTGTGAGTGTGTGGCTTTTCTCCATCCAGAGGCTCTCCCGTTCGCCCAGGACGTGCCCCCCACCGCCTCCTCCCGCCCCGCTCTGCTCTGAAACCTCATTCATCTTTCAACACCTCATCTGAGACCCTCCGGGACCCATCCCCCACCCCAGTAGCCTGTGCGTGTCTCCATAGCAACTTGCACGTGCCTACAGCCATTTCATCAGACTATGCAGTCCTGACTTGAATCCTTCACAGCCCTGCAGAGGGGAGGGCGTCCATGACCCCAACACAGCCTCTCAGGGGGAAGGGGATGGGTGCCACACACGCCACTCTTGCCCCACAGCACCCATTTGTGACCTCACTCCCTGGGTTGTCCTGAAGGAACAGGAAACCAAGGCCCAGAGTGGGACCCTCTCATTCCGCCATGGTGAGAAAGGGGCCCGCGCTGCCTGTGACAGTCACGCCCCTCACGTTTTCAAGGACACTCTCAGCCAGGTGCGGCTTGGCTCTTCCCAGTGAGAAGCCATCCCTGTCCTGACCCCCACCCCAGGAACAGAGGCTGCCCTGGATGACACAGCCCAGACACATCCTCCCGCAGAATCTCATGTGTCCCCTGGGTGAGGGGCCAGAGGCAGAGCCCACAGTCGGCTCCCTCTGTGATTGAACCTGGGGGCAGGGGTAAGTGGGCCGCCTGGGTGCCCACTCCTGCTGAGCAGGCATCAGCCCTCCCAGTGTGCGAGTCTTCTGGAGCAGCTGATGGACTGCCTGGCAGGTGTTTCCCCCTGATAGCAAGGCCGTCCTGTCCACCAGCATCCACTGTCGGTATCTAGGGCGCCCTGAGCCGGCATGGTCTCAGCCAATGTCAAGAGCCGTCCGCCCTGCGGCCAGGGCGCCGGGCACAGCTGCGGCCCACCCCCGCAGCCTCCGCCAGCTGGGAAAACCATGAACCTGGAAGCCGAAAAGGCTCCTTCCCCGGCAGCCGGCACCTTCCCCAGAGGCAGGCGAGGACCTGGAGTGGTAATCTTTCTTTTTTCTTTCTTTTTTCATTCTTCTTCTTTCTTCTTTCTTTCTTTCTTTCTTTCTTCTCTCTTTCTTTTTTTCCTTCCTTCCACTTCCTTCCTTTCTCTCTCTCCCTTTCTTTTTTTTCTTTCTTATTGTTTTTTGGTTTTGAGGTACTAAGGATTGAACCAATGGGCATTTGCCTCTGAGCTACATCCCCAGAATAATTTATATTTCATTTTGAAATCAGCCTCATTAAGTTGCTAAGAGTCTCACTAAACGTTCAATCCTCCTTTCTCAGTCTTCCAATTTTTTCTTTTGGTAGTAGTGGGGGTTGAACCCAGGGCATTATACCTCTGAACTATACCCCCAACTCTATTTTTTTTTTTACTTTGAAGCAGAGTCTTGCTAAATTGCTGAGGATTGCACTAAGTTGCTAAGGCTGGCCTCAAACCTGCAATCCTCCTGTCTCTACCTCCCAAGTACTGGGATTACAGGCACGTGCCATTGTGCCTGGCCGAAATAATTTCTGATGTAAATGTCTCTGCCCATAAGACATTTTCTGGGCCGTACCTTCATGTAGGAGTGGGGGCCAGCTAGCCCCCACAGCTCTGGCCTGGCAGCTCCTTCACTCCTGTTCACTTGCACCACAGCTACCACCCTCCCCTTCTGGGGGGCAGGCATCTCAGGCTGGGGACAATTTCTTGGGGGACTGTGGGGTCAGCGGGCCCTGACTTGGAGCTGCAGGCTGGGAGGAGTGGGAGGGGTGCGTCTTGAAAATCTGCCCCTGGAGATGGGGGAGCTGTCCAAGGTGCTGACCCTTTCTGCTGCGGGGGGGGCGATTTTCCTCCTCCCCCCACACCCCTGCACTCACCCCGCCACCTGCTAGCTGTCCTCTTCTCGCTCAGGCAGGACATGTATTCCTGCCCACATACAGGTCCCATTTGGAAGCCCAGCAAAGGGCCCAGTTTCCTCTTCTGTGACGTCTGCCTCTTCTGGCCAGATGCTGTCAGGCCGGGAGGTGGCACTTCCCAGGCTCCGGATGGCAGGTCTGACTGGACGCTCCTCCAGATCTGTGTCCTCTCCTAGGAGAGAGGTGGCAGTTCTCCAAGGAGCACCCAGAACCTGACACCCAGGGTGCCCCGTGTTGACCGGCTAGGATGAAGCCCTTTAAGCCAAAATCAGTTTGGGGTTGAAAAAGAAATTGAGACTCCTGTTGCGAGGTGGATTTTCCACACTTGGCCTCCCTTCTGCAAAAAGGGAGGCTGGAGGGAAACCTCCACCCAGCCCAGCTCCAAGCAGAGCAGAGCCTGGACAACTGCCGCAGCTGTTGCTGCAGCGCCACCTGCTGGGAGTATCTGGGAGTGCCCTGTGCTGCCAAGGGAGCCGGGTGGGGCCCGCAGTGGGTGTCACCCTGCCCGTTAGGAGTCCCGGTCCACCATATGGTTCCGCCACAGTCTCTTCCTTAAAGTGAGTCACCTGTGCCCCCAGGTGACTACCGGACCAGTCCATGTAGTTGACAGTTGGTGCAGCCTTTGGAAGGGAGTATCTGAGCACTCATTGGATGAAGCCGACTTAAGGGACGCACTTCTCTTCCACAGGCCAGGGAGTGGCCCTCCCCCAGCCTCCTCAGCCACGGCAGCCCTGAGGGTCTTTCAGGATGGAGGCCGACTGCGATGGCTGAGTCCTCCTCATTCAGCCCTGGGTATAACCCAGCCCCACCACCCACCCCACTTCCCACCTCATCCAACACTTGCAAAGACTCTCAGCTGCTGCCACGTCAAGACCGCGCTGCTGGGCATCTGGGACCTCCCACATGGGGAGGTTCTGCCAGGTGTGCTGGACAGGTGCTCAGGGGATGGACGGGTAGGGGCAGAGGCCCAGGAAGGGAAGTAGGGTAGCCATCATGAGACAAGGACTTCATCAGGAGCAGAAAGCACAGGGGACCAGTGGGCAGCAGCGGGTAGAGCTGCCCTCCTGCCTAGGCAGCTGGGGAGCATGGCCCCCAGAGCCTGTACACACCCGCAGCAAAGGCCTGGGGGCATCAGGCCAGCAGGCAAAGGCCAGGGCCGCGTGGCTGGCTTGCTGGGGCCTCCTAAACTGGAGACAGAGCAGGGGGTCCACAGACACTGAGGTGGCTGGAGAGAGGGAGAGGAGAGGTGCGTGGGCAAGATCTCTGCACACGCCCAAGCAAACTGCCCAAGGACCCCAAAGCCACATCCAAAGGGTCTGAAGGAACAGGACCCACACTCACGTGGGGCCAGGGATGCTCCCGCAGACAGGAAGAGCCTGGGTTCGTAGACACCAGGCAGAGTTCTCAGTAGTGGGAAATGACTCAGATGAGACCAAGCATTGATGTTACCCATAAACAAATCTTTTTTTTTGTTTGTTTGAAGATTTAAAGAAGTTTATTGAAAGATAGAAATACAGAAAATAGAAATACAGCCCCATGCCAAAATGGCATGAGGGGTGACTCGAAATGAATACACCCTTTTTTTTCTTTCTTTCTTTCTTTCTTTTTTTTTTTTTTTTTTTTTTTTTGCACTAGTGGGGATGGAACCCAGGAGCATTCTACCTCTGAGCTACACCTCCAGACCAATTTTTTATTTTTTGTTTTGAAACAGGGTCTCACTAAGTTGTGGAGGGCCTCACTACATAGCTGAGGCTGGCCATGAACTCGCAATTCTCCTATCTCAGCCTCCTAAGCACTGGGATTACTAGTGTTCGCCACCACGCCTGGCTTACCAATGAGCAAACCTTAAAAAGAAGACTCTCAAATTCAAAGTACTCCTATAACAAGTAGTAAAACCATTTATAGGAATGCAAAAATGCTCACAACCAACAGAAATCACTGCAAATTAAAAGTCACAATTTATGGCATTAAAACAAGGATTACCAGGCATAAAAAAAAAATGGACCAGAAATCAGTCAATTGATATTGGCCCCAAACTGACACAGATGTTAGAATCAGTACCCAAGGACATTTAAAAATTATTATGCCTGCATTTAATTTACTTAAAAAGTTAAGTAGATTTGCATCAAATATTAAACAACGAAACCCACTATTATGCATAATTATGATACACTAATAAAATCTATTTAAAGTTAAGTGCAGATATGAAAATATAGAAAAGACTCAAACATAACCTTTAGCAATGAAAACTAAGATGCCAGCCAGGCGTGGTGGCCCACGCTTGTCATCCCAGCATTCTGGAGGCTGAAACCAGAGGATGGTGGTTCGCAGCCAACCTCAGCTACTTAGTGAGGCCCTCTGCAACTCAGTGAGACCCGGTTTCAAAATAAAGAATAAAAAATAGGGTTGGGGGTGCAGCTTGGAGGTAAAAAGCCCCTGGGTTTCATCCCAGACCCACAAAAAAAAAAAAAAAACTAAGATGCTTAACACAAAGTAAACTGAAGAAAAGATGAGTGAGCTTGAAGACAGAGAAGCACCCAAGACAAACAGAGGGAAAGAAAATGTTTGCATGTGTGGCACTGGGGATTGAGCCCAGGGCATTCTACCTCCAAGCTGCACCCCCAGCCCTGTTTTATTTTCATTTGGAAACAAGGTGTCACTAGGTTGATGTGAGTTTCACTACTTGCTGAGGCTGTCCTTGAACCTGTGATCCTCCTCTCTCAGCCTCCCAAGTACTGGGATTATAAACATGTGCCACCAGGCCTGGCTAGAAAAGAAAATTTTTAATAAGAGAACTTCACTGACCTGTGAGACAGTGTAATGCGGCCTAGTATACATGTAATTGTGGTTCCCAATGGAGGAGTAACAGAACAAATATTTGAAAAAAAGCTTGGTAATTTTCCAAATTTTATTAAAACAATTCCACAAACTCAAGTATTCTAAGTACAATATACATGCATGACTAAATCTATGCAAAGACACATTGTAATTGAATCGCTCAAAATCAATAATAAAGACCAAGCAGAATAGATAACGACAGGGAAAGACACTTGAGACACCTGGGAGTGAAGGTCACAGCAGGTCCTCATCAGAAACAGCGTAAAGAGCTGGGTGTGCTGGCACACGCCTGCGATTCCAGCCTGTGGAGGCTAAGACAGGAGGACCATAGATTCGAGGACAGCCTCAGCAAGCAGTGAGACTCTCATCACCCTAGGAGGCCCTCTTTCAAAAACAAACTAAAATAAGGCTGAGGGTAGAGCTCTGGGGTAGAAGCCTCTGACTTCAACTCTCAGCACCACAGTGTGGGGGACACTGTAGCACAAAGAAACTGGACCAAAAACCAACCTGGAATTCTATACCCAGCAAAAATACCCCTCAGAAACAAAACTAAGGCTGGGCTCCAGAAACCCACAGGAGAACACCTTTCCTTGAAACCCACAGCAGACTGGGCTTTCAGGGCAACATGGGTTCCTGTGCGAGGGACAGGGCCTGGCACTGCCACCTGCACACATACTAAACGCCATGAGCCAGTAAAGGTTCAGTTAATGGTGGCGCACGCTTGCAATCCCCACACTTGGGAGGCTGAGACAGGAGGATTGCACAGGTTTGAAGCCAGCCTCAGCTACTTAGTGAGGCTCTCAGCAATTTAGTGAGACCCTGATTCCAAATAAAATAGGTCTGGGAGTATAGCCCAGAGGTAGAAAGCCCTGGGTTCCACCCCCAGTACCACCAAAAACAAAACAAAACAAAAACAAAAATATTTGGCAAATCTTGAAGTCTAGTTAGCCTGCACTAGTCTGGCACTCAGGTTTCTTGGAATGGAGTTTAGGGTGGTTTCACCCTTTTGCACAGCACAGAGGTGCAGAGAGGACAGACAGAAGACACCCAGGGGGTCTCTCTCTCCCCCCCTCTCCCTCCCTCTCTCTCTCTCTCTCTCTCTCTCTCTCTCTCTCTCTCTCTCTCTCACACACACACACACACACACACACACACACACACACATGGGTGAAGGAACAGCCTGCCCGACTCTTTCCAGCCCCACCCTTAGTCTCCGTGGGAAGCAAGAAACTCCATCCATAGAAGGGGAAAAACAGTAAAAACTGGCTTCTCAGGGTGCTGAGGAGACGCTGCACTTGAGGAGGGGAACAGAAGAGAAAAGCCCCCCAGGAAAGGGGACCTCCGAGCTTAGCACACAGTTGGAGGAGTGGAGGAGGGACAAGGGTGCTTGGGGAGGCCACACCCCTGACATGGAGGCTTGATAAAATCTCAGAGAACACTCCCACCACCCACACATGGCTAACAGGGGCCAAACAAAAATAGAACTGGACACATAGATGATCTCTGGGAGCAGCTGGAGGGAACACACACACACACACACACACACACACACACACACACGAAAAACTAAGGAGAAGATATTGATAAAGTCTCCCACACACGCAGCTCACACCCCAATGTGAGGACTCCTGGAAGCCCACAGGAGCCATGGCAGGACAGCATTGACTCACTCTGCTCCTCATGTGACTGATGGAACCCCACACCAGGACCTGGAGAAGGAAGGCCCGTGGGTCACCAGGCACGAGGACCTGCACGAAGCCCAGGGCCACGGGGGCAGGGAACGCTGCCAGGGGAGAGCAGTCATCGAAACCAGAATCTGCTGTGACAGATGATGGCGCTACCCAGCAGAGAGCTTAAAATAGTCTGAGCTGTATGTCAAAGCTCTGGCGCAGACGGCAGGTACCAGGCAATGTGAGTGATTTCAGCCGAGATGGAAACTAAAAGAGCCAGATGGAAAGAGTTCAAAACAGCAACAGAGACGGGAACTTCCACGCCCAGTAGGCGCAACACAGCCAAGGAAGAGTCGGGGAAGACAAAGAGAAACCCGTGCCTGGTGGCCACGCTGAACACACACATGGGCACACGCACCCACATGCGACCGCACGCACACACACGAGTGTGAAATCGGTGTCAAGTGCAGAATGGAGGAGAAATGGTGGCCAAATTGTTTTCAAAGTTAATGATAAACAGCAGATGACAAATCTAAGAAAACTGGAGAACACCAGGTAGAATAAAAACCCAAAATAGCTGTGTGTGGAAATGTCAAATTCAGACTTTGAAACCTAAAGACAAGTGACGCTCTTACAGGCCCCCCAAGGAAACACACGTGCTCGCACTCATACTGACACACACCTATAAACTTCTTGTCAGCAACCCTTTCAGCAAGGAGCTGGTTGGGAGGGTATCTTTAAATTGCAGGGGGAAAAAGCCTCATCCCAGAGTTCAGTAGCCAGCAAAACCACGCACCAACTAGAAAGGATAAAGTCTTTCTCAGGCAAACAAAAGCAGGGCTCCATCACCCTCAGACCTGTTCCTGTCTTTTTTTTTTTTTTTTTCATGAGAAAAAAAAGCTAGCAGGCTGCAGGACAGAGGTCAACACTAGAAAGGAGTGCTGGAATTAAATGAGAGGACCTAAAATAAGGTTTCTTTTTTCTTATTTTTACTCTCTTTAAAAGATAACTCATTGTCCAAAGCAAAACCAGAAACAGCATATTTCATTCTTAAGATGCACAGGGTTGCTCTCAATGGACCCAGAAGAGATACCAGGGAAGAGACATACACAGAGCGGCTAGAGGGCAGAATCTGGTCCAGTTGTGGTGGTAGCCACCGAAAGTGTAAATGGTCTAAAAACACTCTCAAGGAAAAATTATAGCTGGGTGCCATGGCACACACCTGTAATCCTGGGACTCGGCAGGCTGAGACAGGATCTCAGGTTTATGGCCAAGCTCAGTAACTAGGCCCTCAGCCACTCAATGAGACCCAGTTACAAAATAAAAATAAAGAGGGCTGGGGCTGCAGCTCAAAGATAGAAGGCCCCTGAGTTCAAACTCTAGCAGAAGGAAGGGAGGAAAGAAGGAAGGAAGGAAGGAAGGAAGGAAGGAAGGAAGGAAGGAAGGAAGGAAAGAGAGAAAGAAAGAAAGAAAGAAAGAAAGAAAGAAAGAAAGAAAGAAGAGTAAATTGAAGAAACCAAGAATCAACTCTAGGATTTGAAAATAATCATTTCAAATATAAAGACAAAGATCAAATAAGATAAGAAGATGGAGAGTGTGTTCAATGCCAAGGCCAACCCTAGGGCATCTAGGGAAGGCCTCGTAACATCAGAACGAGTGATCCAGAACAAAGAGCCCTGTCAGGGGTAAAGCAGGACATCACGCTCGATGAAAAGGTCAGGTCTCCACAGAGCATACAATTCTCCATGTGTGCGCATCCGACAAGTCTCAGAACACAGGAGACAAATGCTGGCAGAGCTGAAAGGAGAGGCGGACGAACTCAAGGCTGTGGTTGGAGGACCCGCCTCTCTCAGCAATGACTGACAGGACAATTAGGCTGAAACCAGGGCCAACACAGAGGACTGAACATCGGCCAACTTGACCTCTCTAACACAGGAAAGAGACAGCATGGAGACACCCAGGTTACGGTTTAGATCTGAGATGGCCTCCAGACCTAGGATGTGTTTCACCATACTCAGAGGCCACTGCAGCCCTGGCTCAAGGGGGCCTGGCTACTGCCTGATCGGTGGCAGACCTTGGCACTACCTAGACAGTGTTGGTTCTGCAGGAATGCAGGATGTTCAAGTGAAGGGGTCATGAAGGCTTCTGCCGAGATGGCAAAGGAAGGCCTGGGAGGCCAGGTAATGTGCAACAGAACTGGAGTCTCTGTGAGAGGCCCCTGAGAGAACCATGAGAAGAGAGCCAAAGTCACGACAGAGCCCCGACAAGTTAAGAGGTCTCACGACCACGAATGTCTGCTAAGAAAAGCTGCAGGCTACAGAAGTCCAGGCTAAGAGACAGCCAGCGAGGCCACAGGGGCAGGGCTGTCCCGGCCATTGGAGATCACATCTCACCACCATGTGTCCTGGCTGCTGGACATGGAGCTATTACATGTAGCTCCATATATATAGTCCTATATGGACTTAATGCTTGCCCTGCTGGGTTTTGGTCCATCTCTTCTTCCTATGACTCTATTGCTTCCTTTTGGAATGGGAATGTTTATTCTGTGCTATTGGGTATTGTATATCTGTAACTTGCTTTTCATTTTTACAGAGGCTCACAGCTAAGAGTTTACCTTGAGTCTCAGAGAGACTTTGAATTCAACTTTGAACAATGTTTAAGCTGTTAAGACTGTGGTGATGGACTGAATGCACTGTGGGATAGGCATGAGCTTTTTTGGGGATGGGGGAAATATTATGGTTTGGACCTAGAATGTCCCCCAAATCCTCAGGTGTTAAGCAGCACAGAAAGTTGAAAGGTAGGGTATTGGCTGGATGTCCCCCAAATCCTCATGTGTTAAGCAGCACATAAAGCTGAGAGGTAGGGTATCGGCTGGAGAAGGTGGGCTACTGGTGTGTGGCCTTATAGATTAGACCCACCCTTGGCTACTTTTTTTTTTTTTGGTGGTGGTACTGGGGTTCCTGGAAGCCCTTCTACCTCCGGGCTACACTCCCAGACCTATTTTATATATTTTTTAAATTTGGAAACAGGGTCTCAAGCCAGCGCTCCGAACCAGCGCAATCCTCCTGTCTCCACCTCCTAATTGCGGGGATTACAAGCGTGTGCCACCACGCCCGGCGTGTCCTTGGCTACTTCTCACCTCTCCTGCTTCCTAGCTGCTGTGAGCTGAGCAGCTTTCCCCACCCACCCTGCATCACAATGTTTCTACCTCAGAGCCAGCTGACCATAGGCGGAAACTACAAAACTGGGAGTCAAATAAACTTTCCTCCTGCAGGCTGTTCTTAAGTCAGGTATTTTGGTCACAGCAACACAGAAGCCGACTAACACACCCAGCAACGCGCTCTCTCACGTGGTTGCAACACTCAGTAAGATGGTATTCCCAGTCATAAAGCAGATCCTAATAAATGTAAACAAACAGAAATCATGAAATTTCATCTTAGAACATTTTTTTTTTTGCAGGTCTGGGGATGGAACCCAGGGGAATTCTACCTCCGAGCTACACCCCCTGCCCTATTATTTTTTATTCTTTATTTTGAAACCGGGTCTCACTGAGTTGCAGAGGGCCTCACTAAGTAGCTGAGGCTGTCCGCGAACAGCGATCCTCCAGGTCTCGGCCTCCCGAATGCTGGGATTACAAGCGTGCGCCACCACGCCCGGCTCATCTAGATTAAATAGCTGTTCTGTGACAACCCATAAAAGGAATTATCAAGGAAAATCTGAAAACTTTGAATTTGAATGAAAATGAAAAGAATAACATATCAAACTTTGTGAAAGGCAGGTAAAGCAGTTCATAGGGGGAAGTTCATACCATTAAATGTTTATATTAGAGAGAAGAAAGATTGCAAGTAAGTGGCTAAGTGTCCATCTAAAGAAAACGAGAAGGAAAATTAAACGTGAAAAATAGAAGAAAGGAAATAGTGAAGATTAGGGTAAAAATCAATACAATTGATGCAGCCTGAGGCAGGCATGGGGTTGGTGGGAAGCTTCCCTGACCCCAGCACACTGGCCTGTGCTGGACCTGAGACCTGCTGGGCTGCCTTTCCTAGGAAACACATCCGACCTTCAGGCTGATGTGTTGTCTGAGACGACAGTGAAACTCCCGCTCGAAGGCGGGAGCTAGGCGAGAGTTCCACCTGGCTATGCATCCACAGCAGAGCCTCAAGCAGGTCCCTTCGCCTGGTCGCTCCAGGTCAGGTCATCACCATGCCACAGGAAGGACCCTTCCTTCAGGCAGTGTGACAAATGGCCAGATCTGGGCAGGAATCAGGGTGTGTGGGGCTGGCCCCAAGCCCTGGGGGGCTCTCAGGCCCCCACTGGCTCTCAGTAGGAGTCCTGTCCCAGGCTCCCAGCAAATCTGCTCTCTAGGTAGAGCAGAAGGGCTACACCCACACCACCATCTCTGGTTCAGGTTTGGCATTTATCTGCTGCAAAACAGCATCTTGCCCTTCCCTGACGTGGTGGGCAGCTACCTGTGCCGACTGCATACACGGCAGGATCAGGTATGCAGAGCCTGGGGTGAGGGGATTCACTGAAGGGCGGCTGGTGCCTGGACCCTGGACCCAGGACCGCAGTGAAGCTGCAGGAGCCCCGGATGTGAGCTGATTAGCGTGTGCCCCAACCTGAGCTGCTGCTGAAGGAAGGGACTGAGGCAGCCCCTGCCCTAACAGAGCCTACCTGGCTTCCTTCTGTGAAATAACAAGGACTGACGTGTGGTCAGTTCACCAGGAAAAGCACCTGTGCCGAGGGCCCGCCGGGGCAGGACTGGTTGTGTTTTCTGGGCCTCATGGGCCCAAGGTCTAGATGAAGACAGAGGGCAGGGTGGCACTGAGTCCCCGCAAGACCAGGCTGTGCCTGCATGTCTCGGCCCCCAGTACGCCTCAGCTGGGGGTGGCGGAGGAGGAGGAGGAGGAGGAGGAGGAGGAGGAGGAGGAGGAGGAGGAGGATGTGGTCTTCCTGCCAGCAGCACAGGAGTTAGCATAAATCCATTCCAATGCAAATGTCAAGCCAGGCACCCAGGAAAAGCAGTCTCTCTGAATGTCACAGAGGAGCCAGCTGCAGCTGTCTGGTAGCAGAGCCAGGAGCGGGTAGCTGAGCTGCTTTCTCTAGGTCCTGGGCGGGAGAGGCCCTGGCAGGCATAGAGGGGCACAAGGATGGTGGTGCTCTGAGGCCCACTGGGGACAGAGCGAGGCAGCCCAGGCCAGGGGAGCTGTCGGGTCCTGGGATGCGCCCAAGCAGGTGTGTGCGAACCCCCCTCCCAGGCTGCAGATGGCAGTAGGATGCACAACATCACATGGGTCCAGGCCAGAAGGCGAGCCCAACAGGGCGAAGCCACGTTTGCCCAGGGTTGCAAAGGCACCTGAATTCACTGTCCTGGCCAGCAAGCAGGTCACAAGAAAATGACCAAGAGTGTTAGCGGACCATAAGTCAGCAGGACACAACCTGGCGGCCTTACAGGAGCCCGCCTGGGTGAGCCAGGGTTCCCCCTGACAGGGCTGTGGGGACTGGGCCACATGTAGAAGCCTGTGTGAACAGGCCATCTGAGGGCAGTGGGCAGTCCAGCGCAGACCAGGGCCCCACGGCCACCAGTCAGAGGCCACAGGGATCACTGGGTAGATTCCAAAGGGAGCCTGAGGGAGGCGTGGGCCTGGGTGGGGAGCCACTGTGCACCCTACGGGGAAGCACCCCTGCTCACCCTGTCACTATCCACAGACCCGCAATGTTACCCAGGAAGTGCACGCAGCAGGTGTTCCGGGGATGTCCTCAGCCACGACAGAGGTCTGGGGCTTCCTCTCTGCTGCTGCCACAGGCCTGGCAGCTCCCTGCTCAGGGCCACCCCAGCCGATTGCTTTTCTGCAGTGCTGGAGACTGAGTCCAACACCTTGTTTTATTTTCAAGTTGAAAATAAAAAAGACATTAAAATTTTATGGGTGCATTGCAGTCAGACATCCTACTGGAGTACAGGATGGTGGAGGCACACATACGCACATCACTCATTTAGCCCTCCCCAGTTCCCACCCCATCCCCTCCTCTTTTTTTTTTTTTTTAACAGTACTGGGGATGGAACCTGGAGGAATTGTACCTTCGAGCTACACCCCCAGTCCTTTTTTTTTATCTTTTATTTTTTATTTTGAAACAGGGTCTCACTGAGTTGCAAAGGGCCTAGCTAAGTAGCTGAGGTTGTTCGTAAACCACCATCTTCAGGTCTCAGCCTCCCGCATGCTAGGATTACAAGCGTGCGCCACCATGCCCAGACCTATTTTATATTATATTTGGAAACAGGGTCTCTTAAGCCAGCTGAGGCTAGCTTCGAACCCACGCGATCCTCCTGTCTCTGCCTCCCAAGGGCGGGGATTACAAGCGTGTGCCACCACACCGGGCCCTTCCCTCCTTCTTAAAAAAGACATTTTCATATTTTATTAAAGCTGATGTGGCTGGGCTGCCGCTGGGTGGATTCCCCAGGACCCGGTGGTGCCTGGGTTCTAGGACTTCCTTGGTGCTCACCCACTAGTGGGTTCCCCACCCCGCCTGGGGCCATGAGGCGCCCACCAAGGAACCCACGGAGGAGAGGCGGGATCGAGGGGAAAGAGCTACGTGGGCAGGGGCTGCAGGGTGGCGGGGGTGCGTGAAGGAAGATTTGGGAAGAGGGTAGAGGGGCATGGAGGGTGGGGCGGAGAGAGCCACCTGCAGGCAGGTCTGGGTGTGGGTTGGAGATTTGTGACTTCCCTGCAGGCAAGAGGGAGCCCAGGAAGGCTGTAGTGCTGAGGAGTCTGTGGTCATAGGGTCTGTGTGCAGAGGCATGGAAGAAGACGGGCTTGGGGATGCAGGAGGAGGACCTTGGTGCCAGAAGGAAGATGTCGCGGGACTTAGTGTTGATGGGCCACACCTGCACACACAGAAGCAGTTCGCATTGGCCTCGTGACCCCGTCATTTCCCAGGGAGCGGTTGGGGGGCTTTGGGGCCCAGTGCAGGGCCCTCTACTCATGCCTGTGGGGACTCCAGCAGGGGCTCCCCAAAGCCTCTGTTCCCAAGAGCACCCGCAGCTCTCAGAGGGCACACGGTGTGGGTCCACTATGGGCCAGAGGCTGTGGGGGCTGCTGGTCCCTTGAGGCTCCAGTGCCTGGGGTTCTGTGTAGGGGTGGGCGGAGGCTCAGGCAGAGGGCTCAGCAGGATGGGCTGAGGCCAGTGGAGCAGCTCAGAGTCCGGGTAGGGAGAGGAAAGGCCCTGGGCCCTGGGAGACACGTGGTGCACCCCAACCCATAAAATCTCTCTATGTCCCCACCCACCTCCACCCAGTTCACCTCTACCTCAGGCCTGGTCCTACAGAAGAAACTGGTCCAAATAGGGCCCATCTTCTGCCTCTCCAGGGCATGGGAGACTGAGCTGGGTTGGGGCTTCCTGCCTGGCAGGGGCCCCACACCATGTGTCTGTAAGCCCCCAGTCCTCCTCTGGCCTCTGGGTCCTTCTCCAGGCTCAGCAGTGCCCAGGTGGCCTCTGTGGGTGTCCAAGAAAGGCTGAACACAGAGGTGTGGGGAGCAGATGCACAAATGTGGTCGCAAGGAGAGCTGCCGGCAGGTTGCCCAGAGGTCCTCGGGTTGGCCCCACGGGTCCTTTCTCTGGGCCAACACTGCCACCTGGTGGGTATTTTAGGCATAGCCCCAGCTCCAAGAGTCGGGAAGGCCAGAGGGCCAGGCAGCCGCCCAGCACACCTGCGGTCTCTTCACTCACTCGATGGCCCATGATCCATAGCGGCGGGCACACCCTCGCCCACGGCAGGGGTCACATGTTCCTGCCCCTCCTGGGCCCTCAGGAGGGAGAAATACAGTTGGCCCTAGAGGCCCGGGCGCTGCAGCATGGTCAGCCAGGGGAGTCTAAATAGGGCGCAGCCATCGTGCCTCCCCACCCCGGCCAGGAAGGCCCCGTGCTCTTCTGTGGGATTGGTGAGGGCAGCCTGGAGCAGGGGCCGGCGGACACACTGCAAGTCAGATGTGCGGAGGACGTGTGCCCGCTTCCCTTCCCCCCTCCTTCTCTCTGGAAGGCAGCTGTAACGGCCTAACTCCAGCAGCCATTCTGTGGTGCCCTGTGGGAGGAAGTGACGTGAACAGAGCAACCGGACAGGAAGCTCCTGGCCCTGGCCCCGGACCGGGCTGCCTGTGCTCAGGCTCCCTGCAGCTGGTAGACTGCCGGCTGCTCAGCACTCCTCCGTGAACCACAGCCAAGGAATGACTTCTGGCGTTTCAGGCCACTTGAGGCTAAGCCAAGAGGGTCCCAGGGAGCCAGCAGGACCCAGGGCTCAAGGCCTACAGGACGGAGCAGTCCAAGCAGGCCTCCCCACCCCATTCCAGTCCTCAGCCCAGTGACCACGTGACATTGAGGGACCACGCACCGTGCATGTTGGATCACTGCATTTTACTAAGTGCACAGCTTCACTGGGCATCCAGACTCGCCCCGTGGCAGCAAAACTTTCCAGAACTGTCCACACGTGACCCTTGTGGGATTCTGCACCCCAAGTCCCCCCCACAAACCCGCACCAGCCGGTTCCTATGGCAGAAGCATCCACCTGTCCGTGTTGAGTGAGTTAGCATCTCGGCTACTCCGTTAGAAAACTAGAGTCCGTTCCCTGGCGTCTATCCCTAGAAGACGGCTGTGCGCGGAGCCGGGTCGGAGTGCGCGGGCGGCAACGCGATCGCTGAGGGGAGGCCGCCGCGGCGGCCCGAGGGATGCACGCGAGACGGCCGGTGCGCGGCAGCACAAGGCATCATGAAGTATTCTTTGGAGCAAGAACAAAAGTGCAGAGTCAGCCAAAGGCAACAGCGGGGGTGGGAAGCCGCAGCGCGGTGGGCGGGGCCAGGCTGCAGCGGGCGGGCAGGTGAGGGCCGCACGGGGCCAGGCCCATCCCAGGCAGAGGCGCCCAGAAGGACTCGTGCGCGGCAGCAAGCAGAAGCCCTTCTGCCCTGCACCATCTCAGAGGGCGCTGCGGCCTGCCAGAGGCGGTCCGGTGTCTCCGCCTGACGGGCTGGGCCAAGGCCAACCTCAGCGAGTCTCTGGACACCTTTAAGGCCACGACTGTGAGACCCAGTCTGAGCTGGACGTTCGGCGATTAGCCGCGGGCAAGCCTACCTGGCTCCCTGGGAACACACGGCCTCAGATCTTCCCTGGCACCTGGCAGAGGGCCAGACACCAAGGGGCCTTAGGACAGGGCAGCAGGGACATCAAAGCAGCGTACAAGATGGGGGCTCACTGGATCCCACCTCCCACCATGGATGCCAAGGAAACGCTGGCGGGCCTTGCTCTCTGCGGACACCTTCCTCCTCCCACCTGCTCCTCAGAGTCCCCAGCTCCTCCTCCTGAGGCCAGCGGTCAGCCTCAGCCCTCAAGACAGCAAAACTCAACAACCACGGCCCCCATTCGTTCCCACTCCAGGGGTACAGAATGCCCTGGGGTGCACCGCGCAGACTCTCCATCCTACCACGATGCCTTCCTTGGGAGGTCCTTTCTGCAGCTCCTCCTCCACTTTCAGCTGGGTCCTGGAGGAGGCAGGAGGACAGCTGGCCTGGGACAGATACCTAGGGGCCCCAGGAGGCTCATTTCACCCCATAGCCCATGTCCTGTGCACAGAAGTCTGGGTTGCACGGAGCGGGCTGCCTGCATGTGGCTGTGGCAGACAATGGCTCTGTCAGGTGTCTGGCTCCAAGCCCTGTGTGCCTGGCCCATGGACCATGCACAGGGCCCCTTGCTCAGAGTCTAGCCCCATCCTGTGGGACACAGGCTCTGGGAAGCCTGAGTAGACCACTGTGGGGCGCCTCGTGGTCTGTCCCTCTCACCACACTTGTTCCAAGGGATGGTGGCTCGACCTGTTGGCCTTGTGGCCCCACTCTGCCTAATTACAGTGGTAACCCTGACACAGGCTCACCCAGTATCCCAAAAGGCTGCCCAGGCTTGGTTTGCCCTCAGGAAGAATTTGGAAGTATCTCAGAGCCAAGTTCCTTCCCTGAAGAGCAGAGATGTTCTTCACAGTGCTCTGAATAGGCTCCAGCCCAGCGGGGGTGGCACCAAATCAGGTACCTTCCCTTCCCTCCTCCAACATCCTGGACCTGTGACCACTAGAGCCTCCGGCAGAGCACAGAGGAGGTAACTTGAAAGGACACAAACACTCTAGAAGATGCAGGTGGCCCTGGCTGGGGACTTTCCTTGGGCTCTTGGGGCGATTGGACCCGTGGCTAGAGATTCCCTGCAGAGGGCTCCTGGTGCGGGCAGCTGCCCAGACTCAGCTGAGTTGAGGTGAGGATGTCACTAGGGGCAGCGTGGCCTCCGCCAGGAGCGGCCCAGGTGAGGCCTGCGCTACTGCCCTCCCATACCACGAGGAGGGAGGAGTGTCCCGGCCACCGCAGGCGGGAGGGCCCTCTGAAGGCTGTGATGAAGGGACAGAAAGGAAGCTGTTGGGACAGAAAACGCCAATGGTGGACAGACAACACTGGTTGGGGCAGGCCTGGGGTCAATGAGGTGCAGCCACACACCTGGGGCCTAGGGAGCCACCCCCCCCCAGGCCAATTGCTGGGACAGACATGGGGACGTCCCTGCGCCCAGACCCAGACTCTGGCTTCCTGCAGCTTCGGTCCAGGGCAAGTGCCCGTGGCCCCACTCTGCCTCACTACAGTGGCTCTGGGTGGCTGCCCAGCCAGCCAGAGGAGGGCAACGCGGGGCCCTAGTGGGCTGCAGGAGGCCCCTCAGCCACTGCTGCCCAGGAACATTGGACAGCTGGAATCCCCAACCGTGTTCAACATTCTAGAACCATCTGCGTACAAGGGCTGATTCCTGTGGCCCCATTCCCAGGCAGCTCATGTCAGGAAAAGTCAAAGAGGAAAGCATCAGAGACAAAGGGCAGCCAGAGTTGGAAACACGGGTGCGTGGGCTTTCGTGTGCATGTGTGTGCATACCATGTGGGCTGTGCAGCTGCGTGAGCATGCGTGAGAGACGCATCTGCCCTGTGTGCACTTCCGCTTACACTTGTGTGTCCACTGTGTGTGGTCTGTGACTTGCATGTGCTCCTGTGTGTGCATGTGTATAAGTGTGTACCTGCCACGGGGGTCTGATTGCCTGTGTGTACATGTGTGTATGCGTGACATGTGTATGAACAGTGTCCCTGTGTGTGCCCTGCATATGCATGTGTGAAGGTGTGCACCTGCTGTTTGCACTTGTGTGCATGTGTGTGCGCTTGCAGGTATGTGAGTGCAAGTGCACTTGTGTGTACATGTGAAAGTGTATGCCTGCTGTGTGTGCCCGTGTGAGCTTGTGTTAGTGTGCACCAGCCATGTGTTCACCTATGCACATGTGACCTTGCATGAAAGTGCGCCATATCACGTGTGTCTTTCTCTGTACATGTGAAAGTGCATGAGTGTTTCTGCATGTGTGGTATGTAAGAGCACATGCACGGGCAGAATGCACATGTGTGTGTCAGGGGCACAGAGAGTGCAAACTCTAACAAACGTCCCGTCTGGGAAGCCTGCACACAGCGCCGCTGGCTCTCAGCCACACGCGTCACCGTGCACAGCCAAGAAAGCGCACAGACGTCTCGTAAAGCTCCTCCTTCTCCTCTAAGGGTGGGACCCCAAGCGCAGTGGACAGTGATGTTGCTTGGGCCTGGGTCTGGGGGCCCCTGAGAGGGGCTTCTACCCCATCATCTCCCAGACTGGGGCCCCATGTCACCCGCTGGGTCTCACACCTTCCCTGCCAATGCCCTCCTCTATCCTGAGGGGGGGCCCTTGTCCTCCATCCTCACCCCACAGATCCCCAACCCTCGTGGCCCAGGCCCCTCTGCCGCAGCAGCCCCGGAGACGGGCAGACCTCCCTCAGGGAGGGCTGGGTCGGGGTGTGTTGGAGCTGACACACTCCTGTGGCCTGTGGCCACCTCTGGAGCTTCCCTACCCACCACAGAGGGCCAAGGGGGACTGAGACCCCAGGCTCCACCCGCCCAGGGCCTGGCGGGCTCATCCTACATGTCAGTCTGCAAGGGACACGCCTCTCCACGGAAGGGCTCTCAGCCCCCCAAGAGCTGCCCCAATTCCTGGAGTGTCAGCTGACACGTTGGGTGGAAGCGGCAGAAGCTCCTGGCCGGGGCTCCCAGGCACAATCGCCTCTCACCCTGTTGACCACAGATATGACTCCCCAGGGCCTGGGACCCCCACAGCCGGGCTCTGCCACTCCAAAAAACTGTTTAAAAGTTCTTCCAGTGGCAAGATGTTGCTGGGCTGGAGGCTCCTCCTAGATTAGGGTTGGGGATCCATGGCCCCAGAGAGCCCAGCCCCGCGACACTATCACCTAGAGTCAAGGTACACCCAGGCCAGAAGAGAAGGGCCAGAAGTGGGGGCTTCACCCAGGGCAGGAGGGACAGAGGGCCCTGCTCACCAGGGCCCAATGAAGGGGACAGGGCATCTCTAGCTCCCATCAAAGGCCCCGGTCTGCAGGAACGGGAGTGTCAGGGTCGCCACTCCACTGGGATGGGCACGTGGTGGCCAATTGGTGGGGTGAGCTGGTGGTTTGAAGGGCTTTCCTGGCCAGTGACCACACCATCCATCCTAGCCTGGGTCTGCAGGGCTTGGGTAGGGGATGGGCAGATGGTCCCTCAAAGTGTTGACCACAGCCTGGTGCCCGGCACTCATCCAGGACAGTCAGGAGAGAGGAGAGGTCACGGGTTCTCGCCCCAGACTTGCTGCAGTGGGGGTTGCTGGCTCTGTGCGTTCTGGGAGGGCCTAGGGCCGGGTCAGCAGGAGTTTCCCAGAAGCCCTTGCAGAGGAAACTGCAAGCCGGGCCTCCCTTGAGAGGCCGAGGCCAGGAGGGTCCAAGGGTGGCTCTGGTCTCTGGCTGGTCCCCAAGGCCTCACCCTGTCCTTGGCTCCAGGCAGAGTCGTGAACTGGGGCAGCTCCCACGGGAAGACCCACAGATCCCAGAGAGAGGAGAGGGAAGATGCTGCCTGGCAGCTCCCTAGCTGGGCACCCGGGCGAGGGCATGGCCCAGCTGTGCGAATGGGTGGGCCGGGAGACGCCTCCTGGGGCAGCCAGGAACCCAGGGACAAGCTGTCAGATCTGAGGGCGGGCCATGGCGGGCAGCCAGCCATGTCCTCCTGGACCTGTCAGCCCAAGCCCAGACCCACTAGGCCTTAAGGTGGCCGCTGTCAGAGGTCAGGTTTGCCTCGCCACACTCTGCCCTGGGTCCTTGCCCAGCACACACTCCTGCCAGCTGCACCCCCATCCCCACTCGGCCCTCCTTGTGCCGCCGTGGCCTGTCCCTGCTGAGCAGGCCCGGCAGGGTGCTCTTGAAGCCCCTGTTGGGGAAGAACTTCACAAAATCTCACTGCAGCAGCCAAAGAGCCTGCCCACCGCCCATGTGGCCTGGCAGCGGGACCCACAGGTGCCTTCGCAACACACATGCCTCTAGGAAAAAGGCCCACAGAGCTCCCACCCGAGCCAGAAAGCAGGGCTGGAGAGATGCCGTAGCCCCCTACTTCCTGGGCCCAGCCCAGCCCACGTCACCAAAGGGGCCCTCGCCTGTGGCTGAGCGCGGCGGCGGCCCGCAGGGCGTGCAGAGGTCAGAGTCCGTGTCTGACTCGCCCTCCGCGATGTAGGGCCTGACTTTGGCACAGGGTGCCACAGCTGCGTAGCAGCTGCCAAGCGCGTCCAGGTTCTCCTTGGACTGCGAGATGCTGAAGCCGCTGAAGGAGCGCTCCAGCTCCTCGTGGTCCACGGATGGGATGGAGATGGACGTGTCGCTGTCCCGCAGGGCACCCTCATGGGGCCTGCAGGCCGGCGCGTCCTCCAGCCTCAGGAACTCCGTGCTAGCCCGGTGGCCACCGCTGTAGGCAGACAGTGACCGCTCATGGGCCGGTGGTGGTGGAATGCGCACCAGGGAGCCGTGGTCCCCCACTGGGGACGTGCCGTGGCGCTGCTGCCACGAGGTGGACGGCGGGCACTGGGCGGGGGGTGCGGCCGGAGGCGCCGAGAAGTTCCTCTGGCCGGTGGAGCTGGCGGAGCGCACAATCTTGATGATGCAGCCGCGCTGGTCCACGCGCTCTCGGCTGTCCTCGGGGCTGTGGTACGGCGGCGCCGGCTCTGGCTCTTTGGCCCCAAAATAGGCCTCGGTCTCCGTCGGGGGGATACCCATTCTCTGCATGTAGATGTTCACCAGGAAGTCTAGCTTCTTCTCCATGGACAAGACCTGAAAGAGAGGGCTTGCTGGGCTTCCAGGGACCCAGCGCTCCCCAGGAGCAAAGAGCAGAAGAGGTCAGTCTCCTGAGCCGGCCTCTCCCCAGCCCTGGCCCTACCAGTCAGTGTGTGGCTGAGCTCGGGAGCAGACAAGGGCCTCACGTGATGGTTTCTGAAGCGCCACTCCCAGAAGAGAGGCTGTGGGGCGGGGCTCAGCAGGAGGAGAGGGGAGGCAAGCCAGTCCAGGGTGACTTCTGGCAAGTTCCATAGAGATGATTCCAAGGCCCCCCCACAATGTGCCCCAGGACACGGAGAGAAACATATGGCCTCGTGCTGACCTTGGAAAGGAAAGCGCCCATGCCTGGCATGGTGGAGCAGGGCTCCAGCAGAGAAGCCCAAGGCTGCGCCCCTCCAGCCTCCACCCTGCCCACCGGCCCCAGGCTGACAGCGGGCCCCACCGCAGAGGCGCGCCCTGAGCCTCTCCCACCTGCTTCTCCACCTTGCCGAGCCGTCCCATCATGCTGGGGTCCTCTGGCAGCTCTGCCTCAGCTGGGCCCTTGGTGCGGTCCTTGTCCGTTATCGCTGGGCCCCGCCCCACGATCTGGTCCACTCTACCGGGAACAGAGACCCGGCCCCCGCGCGTGAGCTCGGGAGGGTGTGGCCAGCCCCTTGCCCTTCCTCCTGGGCCAGCCCACAGCCCCCCAGACAGGGCTCCAGGCCCAGCCCAGAGCCCACGGGGGTTGCAGGGGCCAGGACAGATGGACACTGTGTCTTAAGTCCTTGCCTTGTCTCTGGCACCCACAGGGTTGTTTCCTACCTGGTCCATTCCCGGGCCTGGCACATTAACGGGAGCAAAGCGGAGCCCTGCTGGCCCACCTACCTCCTCTCCAGCAGGGCTCCCTGGCTGTCACCTCCACCCCACCTGTCCCCAGCTCCCTTCCTCCTTGGCCTGCAGCCAGAGGGGCGGTATGGCTGCTGGGTGCCCACGGAGCTTATTTACACCATAATGTGCCACCAGCCCTTGGCCCCGGGTCTGACGGGCAGTTAATGGTCTGCAGCGGGGACAACAGAAGCAGGAAACCACGGAGGGAGGCGGGAGGGCTGCAGCCCATGCACCAGGCAGGAAGGAGGGGCAGCCACACAGGAACCGCAGCACTCGGCAGAGGAGGGCGCAGAGCCTTGCTAGCCAGGGTGTGTGTGTGTGCGTGTGTGCATGGGACATGTGCTTACACACACAACTGCATGTGCCTATGCAGGGAGCAGAGCTAAGCTGAGCTACGGATGGCTAAGCCAGAAAGAAGCAAAGGAACTCCTTCACCCCGGGGACAGGAGCCCGGCCGACCCGCCGCAGAGACAGCTCCTCGCCGTCGTGTGCACCAGGAGACCCTGCAGGGTGGGAGCTGCTGCAGGAGCAGGCGTGAGCTGAGATCCACAGCTGGGGGCACCCACTCGGGAAGACCCTGTGCTGAGTCCACAAGCCCCCTGGACTGCCTAGCAGGACCGACAGGCCTCAGGCCACCTGCCACTGGACAGCAGCCTTGTGCATCCAGAGCGCCCCGCAGGCACCACACCAACCGGGTGGTGCCAGCTCTGCTCTCTGCGGACCAGCCGCCCTGCCTGCTTCTGTGGGGTGGGGGGTTTCCCTATGCTGCACGAAACAGCACAGGACGGGCTTGCGTCAGCCAGATGCAGCCTTCTCATGCTCCGGGGCTTCATGCCAGACTCATGCACGGGGGAAGGGGACCTCTGGCTCCAAGCAGACGCCAGGTGCAACGGAGCGGGCAGGCCCTGGTGCTCCAAGTGTCCACATGTCCAGGCACGACGCGCAGCGCCTTCACCCCTGCCACATGACGGGCTGCCTGTCTGGGGGCCCAGGGCTAAGCCTAGAACTGCAGCTGGGACAGAGGGAGAGGGTCTTCTGGGGACCCCGCACTGCCTTCTCCCCTTGGGCTGGACTGGGGACTCAGATTCAACCCCCACATACTCCACGGGGTGGGGGCTAGGCTGTCCTCTCGGGTGCTTCCCTGTTGACCTGGGTGCAGTGTTCTGGGAGGCCTGGGGGCTCCAAGGGCCAGCGAGCCTTTCTTAGTTCATGGCTGAGACCCCAGCCACTGCCACTGCTGCATTGACCTGGGAGATAGGACTTCGGCCCCAGAGTTCAGCCAAGCAGCGGACTCGGCAGACACTGTCCAGGCCGCCCTGGGTCAGGAAGCCGCAAACACAGCCTTCCTACTTACTCCCCAGGAAGTCTCTCTCGTGGGAGGAGCTGCTGGCCAAGAAGGTGCCCGGCACACTGACCCTTGGCCTCGTGGGCAGCAGCACTGGCCCAGAGGGTGGCAGACGCTGACCGGTGACGGCCAGCTCACCGGGCTTCAATCACTTGACACCCGAGGAGCCAGGCGGGCACCGCAGCTGGTCTTCCCAGCTGCCGGGCTTCGCTCTGCATGGCCTAAGAGACTCGCTGGAGGGGAAGGCCCCATCTGAACGGTCCCAGGAAAGCTGGAAGACCTTGGAAGGTCCCAGTTAACCACCAAAGAGCCCTCTCTGGCCAGCCGACCACTCTGGCCCCCATCTGCCCGTCAGCCAGAGGGAGGTCCTGCCATCTTCCTTACTGACATTAGTTACCAGGACCTCAACTTGAAGTAGCACTGGTGCTCAACTGAGCCGCCCCCATGCTGGGTGCCTGGCAGGGGTTTTTTCCTATTCTTCATGATGGTGTAAGAGGCAGGCTCAGAGGGACTGGGCACAGGAAAGCGGCCATCTGCTCAGATGCACAGAACCAAAGTCAGGGCTGGGCAGGTCCACCCAGCAGTGGGCAGGTTTCCAGGGCCTGAGTCGGTCAGAGCCCAGAGAGACCATGAGAGTCTCAAGGCATCTGAGCTGGCGTCAAGGACACCGGTGCCTTCCCTCCACTTCTGCCCAGGAGCCAGCTGGTCCCCAGTGGACATCACAGGATGTCCAAGGGAAGGAGCCCTGGCTTCCCAGGAGGCCCTATCTGTGGAAGACTGGTGGGCATGCCGGATTTTGCTGCCCTGCACTGCCCCAGGGCCCTGGCAGGGGCAGCTCTGCAGGGGAGAAGCCGGACAGGCCCTGAGTCTGTGGAAAGACCAGCAGAGGTGCTGCCGTCCTGTGGCCTGGGGCGAAGGCGCTGGCCATTCACAAGACAGGCAGGAAGGTGCCGCGTCCTGACCTAGGTGAGTACTGAGGTGACTCTCTCGAAGGGGCCGCGGGTCCTTTGGTGGGGTACTTCTTGTGCCGGGGAGTTGAAGGGGGTGGGGGGCCCACAATCATATCTATCCTGGCAACGTAAATGAGAAAAGAGACACCAGCAGAGTGGGTAAGCAAGCAGCTTGAGGGAGTTGGGGGCACGCAGAAACAGGGCCTCCACTGCCAACAGCAGTGATCCCCGAGAAACGCCTGCTCGGATGAGAGCCAGGGCCTAGACCCGCCGGCCGCAGGCCCACCACACCCCACATTCTGAGCACATCATTCTGCCCTGGGAGCCGGGCATTCAGCCTCGGCACCCAGATCTGGGGGGGCCTGGGTCTCGGGAGCCTGCGTGGGGCAGATCTGGGGCTGGGGCAAAGTCCCAGGGAAGGTGTCTCTACGGAACATCAGGGTGGCGCTCCTGGGGCTGACTGGCTGTATCTATTTGTCTTCCAGACAGAAAGGAAAAGGAACCTGCACACCAGCTAGGGTCAGGCTGGGAGTTCTCACTGGCCACGTGCAGCAGGGCCAGCTTCTGCGTGGGGAGATCGGGTGGAGGGAGGGGACACCTCTGGCCATGCCCACGAGTGACCCCTTCACTGTCACCTGGAGTAAGGAGGCAAGCGCCCGGGGGCAGACCTGGACCTCCCCCACCTCTACAGCTGCTCCAGAGGCCAGGGCCCAGGAGGGCTAAACTTCCAGGGCTGGAGGACTGCGCCCTGGGAGGGGCGGACCCTGTTGCCAGAAGTGTGCTGGAAGCACATGCATGTGCATGTGCTTGTTGTGTGGCTGAGGGTGTGTGGCCGGGAGCACACATGCACAGGTGCCAGGCTAAACCTGGGACTGTGTGTGCAAAACACGCCTGTCCACAGGAGTGCACGTGTGTGTGTGTGCATGTGTGTATGTGTGTGTGTGTGTGTGTGTGTGTGAGAGAGAGAGAGAGAGAGAGAAAGAGGGAGAGAGAGAGAGAGAGAGAGAGAGATGCGTGTGCAAGTGGTGCCTGGAAGGAGCTGGCCACTTCCCACACATGAGGCAGGTGAGTGCCCACTACCACCAGGCCTCCGGTGCACATTCTACTCCCACTTCCTGCTCAGGGCAGTGGGCAGCCTGCATTCTGGGGCCCGTGGGAGCCCTACAGCTTTGCCTCACTGGAGGAGTACTCCATTCCCCACACACATGCACACACACGGGCACATGTGTACACATGCACATGTATGCACCCACTGCAAGTGTGCATACACGGCACAGCACACAGGCGCATGTCCACACATCCACACACACCACACGCACATGCTGGGCACACACACGCGCATACATGCTCTTATCCGTACGCGTGTGCACACACTCAGAGACACACATGTGCACATTCACACACTCATGCATGTGCACACAAATCTGTGTGAGTGCACACCCACCACAGTGCAGGAATGTGGGGAGAGAAGGGGGAGACAAATACCAAAGACGGATGGACGGACGGACGGACTGCGTGAAGACGGCAGGAAAAGCTGACATGAGCTGACGGGCGGGCGCCTGAGCACTGGCCCGCCCTCTACCTCCTCCCCAGCCCCGGGACAGAAGGGCAGGCAAGTGGGGTGCTTGCCTGGACTGCAGGCTCTTGATGCGGGACAGCATGTCCAGGTGTCCAGCTGAGTACTGCTCGATGACGTCCATCACGTCGTACGGCCTCAGACTCTCCTTGAACTTCCGCTTGGACACCAGGAAGCGCATGACACTGCAATGGGCAGGCAGAGTGTGAGCACCAGGCCAGCGGCCACCGCTGCCCCCAGACAACTCCGAGACCGCAGCCCCAAGTGTGTCTGCACGCACACCCATGCCAGGCAGAGCTGTGCCTACACAGCAACTTGTGCGTCTCCGCTGGGTCCCGCTTGGCCCCACCAGCCACCCTCAGGGCCTGGCCTCACAGACAGACCCCGTCTACCTAGCCTGTCACCCCGGCCCTGGAACACCCGAGACTCAGCTGTCCCATGGTCCCCAACAGCCGCTGGACTCGGCAGCCCGGGTCCAGTGCACAGGGGACTAGTCCGCCCACAGCAGCCCCAGCACCTCAGCCTGCGATGGCCCATGGACCGGGACAGCAGAGGCCCACCACTCCCGGCAACAGGAACCACTGGGACCAGCAGGGGTCCGTTTCAAGGCCCACTGTGACCTGCACCTCGACTCCCTCCTCTCCCCAGGACCCAGGCCCTGGTTGCTCTGCCCAGCCCAGGAGCACCAGCACAGACGGTGCACAGTGCGGGCCCGCCTGGCCGCGGCCGCGGGGCCTCACCACACGGCTCTGATGCTGACTTTGAGGCCAGGGGTCAGGTCCTCGGTCACAAACTCGCAGTTGCAACTCTTGTTGTCCTCCACGATGTCCTCCCCAGGGAGACTTGCTTCTGGGTGGGAGGGAGCAGGCACGTCACACCCAGGCCTCAGCCACAGCCACGCTCCCCAGAGACGCTCAGACTCCCCGGGGCCCTTTCCTCTCTCCCCCCTCCTGGCAGGCCCTGCAGGAGAGGCTGTGGCCCCAGGGAGAGGAGGCGTGAGGGTTCAAAGGGCATCTCTGTCCAGAGAGGAATGTAGGATCGTGAGGTGCCCCAACCACACACAGAGCACTGTTCGGCCGGAAAAGGCCCGGAGGTCTGGCACGTGCCAAGGGGGCAGGCGCCTTGAGAACCCGACGCTCTGTGACAGCAGCAGCCAGCACGGACCACCGGTGCACGAGGCCACTCACGTGGGGCCCCCGGGGGAAGAGCAGGCCCTGGGAAGGCGCGGGAAGGACCCTCTGCTAGTGGGCTTGGGGCTTCCTCCCCAGAGGACAAAAATGTCACCTGGGCAGAGGTGATGGCTGCAGCCGAGTAGGAAACACCACAGCATGTAGCGCTCTGCAAGGCTCATCTAGTGTGATTTCTCCTAAGAGTGGGGCTTGGGGTTTCCCTGTTCCAAGGGCTGCCACATGTGCCCTGAAGCTGCGAGCTGACGTTCCTCCCGATGGCAACTAGCCTGGGGAGGCTGGCGCTGCTCCACACCCACCTTCAGAGTTCTGCCGGGATGCCGCGCCCTTGATACGGAAAGCCTGGCGTGCCCGGCTGCGGTCGCCGAAGCTCCAGCTCTTGGGCACCTTGCTCGGGCTGTCCTCAAGGCTCTGGTCGGCGCTCGGCGACCGCCGGACCGGCTGGGCCTGGGGAGACCCTTTCCCCTTGGCAGCCACGCCTCGGGGGCTGGAGAAGACACGATCTTTCAAACTGACCTTCTGGCTGCTCCCATGCGAACCAACGTGGACAGTGGACAGACACACACACACAGAAAGACAGCAAGAGAAGTCACTCTGGAAAGAACACGGGGCGGTGTCTGTCCCCGAGACCAGAGGGAGACGCAGGTTCAAGGAACAACCAACCACATGAGAGGCTCGGAGCAGCTGCGGGTGAAGTGCGGGCAGGAAGGGAGGGGCCGCACAGGTGCGGTCAGAGCTCGGCCGTGCCTGGGAGGGATCCCATGGACTCCACCATCTAGTACCTACCACCAGGCGCCACTGGCTCCCCACACTGTCCCAGCAGCCCCCGCAAGTGACCTCACAGGAGTCCCAGGTTTTCCTGCAGGCCTCCCCTGCCCCCAGCAGCCTCTCCCCATCTCTCTTCCCCCTGCCCAGGGGCTACTGCTCATGCTTGTCCAGCCTTTCCCTGGCTCCTGTGAGGGGCCTGCCCAGTACCTGGCCTGTAGGCTCTACCCCCACCTGAGGGCGGGACCAGGTGTTTCAGGCCTGGGAGACAGCGGTTTTCCCCCACCCCAGCCTTCCCCAGCAGGGCCACTGTTCCCATAGTGTTGAAAGTCTTGGAGCCGCCCTTGGCTTCGTGTTTCTTGGAAACCATGGAGACAGGGCTGATACCCTGAGTTCACCAGCTCCAACATAGCCCGGGCACCAGCAGAGACAAACGGTCCAGGAGCCAGGCCAGCTGCTGGCTCCCACACTGTGCACACAGGGGGCCTCAGAGAAGAGCGGCCTCTCCGGCTGGGGGCCCATTCACGCCGGCCACGCAGAGCCATAGGCTCCCCAGGATGGCTTCCAACCAGAGCCCTTCACCAGACCCGGGGTCAGGGAGGTCTGGTGGGTCCTAGAACTGTCTCCAGGAGGAAGCCCTAGTGTCCAGTGTCACTGGCTAACATCTCACTGCACAGCAGTCCCGCATGCTGTGCACAGCCAGAGACGTCTACACAGCGCCGAAGGGGCCACCCAGAAAGGACCAGCCTCAGTGCCCAGCCTACCAGCCTGGCACCGTGCACAGGGCCAGTGCCCCACCTCATGTCCAGGTGAGGGAGCAAGAGGAAGAGACCCCAATGGCCTGGAACATGGAGGCCACTCGAGACGGAGAGTTCGGGGTCTCTAGGCGTCCTGTGTCCTGTGTGCATCAAGAGACAATGGCGCTCGCTTGCGTGGGACACTGAGCCTGTGCCTCTGTGCCCCCCACTGCAGGCAGGTGAGGAGAGTGGGACCAGGCAACCCAGAAACTCCCCACTGGTCCAGGGGAGCCAGACACTGGAGCCACCTGCCAGGGGCAATTCCCGGCTGTGGCGCCACGGTAACACCAGGGCCCACAGGCATCGTGACTTGCCAGCTCTGGGATGCCAGCTTCTAGAGCATTCTTTTCTCCTTCTATGGGCTCTGCCTCTATCACGCAAGCCACTTCAGATGCAGAGACACGGGGCCTATGCCAGGCAGTCTCCTGGACACATGGGAAAGCGGATTATAGCCCCTTTGGGCCTCACTTCCCTCTCCTTCCCTCTCCAACCTCAGAGCTGGTCGCTTCCTTCTCAATCATGGCCACTGAAATGCTGGGGGGGGGGGGCAAGATGGAGTCCAGGGCCGCCACCTCCTGGTTCCTGGGCAGGCAGGACACCGGCCATTCACAGGAATGCTTGCGTTTGGAGGCAGCTCAGGTTCCTGCCTCCCTAGAGGACAGGTCGGATCCCAAGCAGTCCCCCAGACCGCACTGGGCCAAGAGGTAGCAGTAAGAAGAGGGGCTGGGTGTGGAGTCCAAAGGCCTCTATAAGCATCGATCTGGCCACATCAGAACCAGGGGCCCCCAGGAACCCAGCCCATTCATGGCCACTGCAGAAAGGACTCTCCTACCCCAGCCATGACCCTGGCTCTGCCTCCTCAACCTCAGACTCGGCTCTGAGGCCTGCGAGGGAGGCCCTGCTGGAAGAGGGGCTGCGCAGTCCGCACCGGCCTTCCTCAGCCCCAAAGCCTGGAGTCTCACAGGCCAGGGACAAGCCAAGGAAAAAGCTAATGAAATGATGATCTCCCAAGAGCCTCCTCCACCGCTCCAGCCGGCAGCCAGAACCACCCTCCGCTGCAAGGGCCGGGCACGTCAGTGTTCAAAGGGCAGGGGCAAGCTGGGGAAGAGTCTGAGAGAGAGAGCAAGCCCCAGCCCTCCTCCGCCTGCCCTTCCCCAGGGTAACATCCACATGGGCACCGGCTGCAAATGGCCCTCACCCCAGCCAGCGCACAGGGTTCAGCTCAGTGCTGCAGGGAGCTGGCATCCAGAGAGCCGCCCAGCCCACACCTGGACAGACAGCACCCGAGGAGAGGGGGACATTCCAGGAAGACACGCACAGCAGGGCTCCTCTGCCCCACACTTCCAAACCCTCTCATTCTCAAGCAGCCTGGCCTCAGCCCCTGCCCTAAGGGTCCAGCCTGCGACCAGAAGCACCCAGGACACCGGCACTCCAGACAAGCAGAGCTTCAGCTGGGGCCTGAGCAGGCTGCCTCCCTGGCAGCCCCTCCCTTTCTGGGGCTGCAGCAGCCACCCCTAGAAGCGCCTACCTCCAGAACACACAGGTAGCAGGAGGCCTGGGGAGCACGCGGGGCCCTGCAAGCCCCTCTCCCGGGAGGCAGTGTCAGAGCATGCAGATGCACAAGCATGCTGCTCGGCGCCAGCCGGCCGGGCCACATGCACAGGATGAGGTATGCTCCGATGGGGCACCTCGGAACGGCCTACAGGTCGCCAGGCTGGCCGGCCAGGAGGAGGGCGGGCAGGAGAGGAAGCCCCAGAGGCAAGGGGCTCCCAGAGCAAGCAGTACAGAGGCCTTCACACACCGACAGCAGACAGGGAAGGGGCAGGAGAGGTGTGGTCAAGGTGCGGGGGCTTTTCCACAGTCCTGTTTCCAGTCTGCCCTAAACCAGGCCTGTAAGTCAGAAGGGGAGCCGGGCCTCTGGCCCTGGGCAGTCACACAGCAAGCTGCCTTGCTCAGCCAGTGGCAGCTAAGTGCTGGCTGAAGACGGTCCTCAGTGCCCAGTAGAGGTGCTAGACTGACCGGCCCCAGGAAATGCCCAAGGGCAGTAACTGTTTCCATAGCAATGACCGACTCCGGCTGGGCCGGGGCGGAGGGAGGAGGCCTTTGGGCCTGAGCGCAGAGCTCTGAGGCCACTGGCAGAACCAGCCGGGCCCGGCATGTCCGAACCTCTAGTAAGCAGGGAGGGCGGGAGCGTGCAGTGGGCACCAGTCCGTGCAGCGTGGCGGTACCTAGAGTGTCCAGGGCAGCATCCACACAGGCACCCTCTGCACGGTCTGCCTCCACTGGAAATGAGGAGAGCAGAGTTAGTCGGCGGCGGCAGGCCCTGGCGGAGAACAGCAGTGCACGGAGGCACCGTGGCCACACGGCGGCCCTGGGCTCACAGTGCCCTAGCCGCAGGGTTTGCATCTGAGCACGGACAGCGAGGAGGGGTGCGTGAAGCCCCCCGTGGCCTGGAAAAGAAGAGGTGTCCCCGATTTTTGGAGAGAAAGAATCCCTGTGTTTTTCCTCCAAAAATACCTTTTCCTTCCAAACCTAGAGTTGGGGTTCATGTCTTAAAAGATGTATTATATTTTTTGCTATATTCATGCCAACAAAAAAATAATACATGGGCTAAGACTTTGCAAAGGCTGGCTCTGGATGGTCACCATCCGGGAAGTTACCATGGTAGAACATGCACATCTTTGGAGGAAGAGGGGCGGTGGCTTTACCCTCCAATCTGGGGCTTCGCCAGCCGCTTTGCCGCCCAGTTGGAATTAGGCCTCAGTTTACCGAGGAAGCAGTGGCTGCCACTAACTGGAAGAAAGCCAAGAAGGGACTTGGGGACGCGTGGACTTAAAAGGATTTGGCCAAGCCAGTTCCTCTTGGTCTCACAAATCCACTTGAACAGGCCCCTGCCTACAAATGGTCCTCAGAGCAGGCTCAGCAAATGCTCAACTTTCCAAGAATCCCCCCAAAACCCCGAGATTTATTTGTTCATTCAAACGTGTAAATTTTTTTTTTTTCGGTACTAAAGATGGAACCCAGGGGCATTCTACCTCCGAGCAACACCCCCAGCCCTATTTTTTATTCTTTATTTTGAAACAGGGTCTCACTGAGTTGCAAAGGGCCTCACTAAGTAGCTGAGGCTGGCTTCGAACCTGCGCCATTCTCCTGTCTCAGCCTCCCAAATGCTGGGATTACAAGCGTGCGCCACCACACCCAGCTTCAAACGTGTAAATTTTAAGCAAAGAAAAAAAAAGAGAGAAAGAAAGAAAGAAAGAAAGAGGAAAGAAAAAAGAAAAGAATTACACAAATCCTCCCTTCTCTTCCAGGCCCCCACCTTGCGTCTGCCCTCTCTCAGGCAGCACTTCTCAGACGTCACACCCAGGGAAGTCCAAGGGTATTAGGGCTCCAAGTCTGAAACAAAGCAAGCTCAGGATGGAAGTGTTCAGCATCCCGCTTGCCTTTCGCACACTTATTCAAATCCAGAGGGTCCTGGTGGCAAGTCGCCGCAGCTGAGCCTCCACGGGGGTAAAGGCCACGCCGCTAACTCCGGGGGAGGAGCAACTGCGTGGCTTCTGCAGAGCACCCGCTAGCCGGCAGCCGGGACCCGAGCACCGGCTGCGCAGTGCCCCATGTGGGCTTGCTTTCTGAGCAGACAAGCCGCTCAGGTTCCTGAGTTGCTTTGGGGCTGCAGGGCTGGACTCGAGGCACAGGCTAATGCACCGCAAGATGCTGCCATCAGCCGAGTACCCGGCGACCCGGCCCCAGGGCACCCCTGCGCCTCCAGTTCTGCTGCTCTCAGAAGCCCAACCTCATCTCAGCCGCAGACGCACCGAGGCCTGTCAGGAATGTAGACTGGCCCTCAACCAATGTGGCCCAACACAGGCCCAACACAGGGCTACTGACTGAGGATCCCCAGGGAGGCCTCCGCACTCAATGGGAAGGAGGACAGAGACAGCCCTGGCTCCCAGCACCCACGAAAGCCCCCAGACTTGACCCAGTCCTACTGCTTCACCCAAGAAGCACCGCCCGGGCCCCGAGGCCCAGTTCTGTGATGTAGTCTGTCTGACAGCTTGAGACCCTGGCATGAATCTCCAGTGTGTCCAGCTTAAGAAATGTCAATTTACCCATGACTTCCTAAAGGACAGCGCAGCTGAGAGCCCAACTCAGCTGTGGAGGGAACTCCTGGCCACAGCCCTCCCTGAACACCACACTGCTTGGTGGGGCACCAAGGACCTCGCCCCAGGCCAGCATGCTGCTGCCTGCTCCCCGGACTGAAGCGGATGCTGGGCTTTTCCCTGCCCTGCCACCAGGTGGAGCCTTGCCCTATCGGATAATGCCGGGCTGACCTTGAGGCCCAGGCAGCGCCCGGCAGGCAAGCCCAGGGGTCCTGAGGCCCCATGAGGGCAGAGATGCGCACAGACAGGGACCAAGACCAGACAGGACAGACCTGCACCCAAACCCACAGGTGCCTCCACCTGCAAAGAAGAGGAGGCTGGGTGGACAGAGGGTAAAGCCGGCCACAAAGGACAGGTCGGAGCAGCAGCAGCCACAAGACACCAGAGCAGCACAGGCCCGAGCACCTGCCTGCCCCGCTCCCGCACTCAGGCCCTGCGCAGCTCCAGCACAGGAACACGGGCCTCGCCAGGTGCCGAGGAGCCAAAGGCAGGCTGGCCGTGCTGCCGGGCATCCTGAGCCAGGGCCAGGAGGGCGAGTTGGTGCAGGTGAGTGAGGGTCTGCACACCGCCTGCGCAGACCAGTGAACGTAGCCAGGAAGGTGCTGGGCAGGTGCAGGCCTCTGGCTAAACACAATTAGAGGTGCGGCCACAGGCCTGGGGTGGCAGAGCCCTGGGAAGCCCAATCCCCCTTCCCATTTACGGAACAGCCTCCCCTGCCAGATAAGTGTACCTGCTACTTGTGACCCAAGTAACAGGGCGACTTCCTGAGCACCTACGATGTACTGGGTGCTAAAGATGGGACTGTGGCTGCCCCAGGCCGTGGGCAGAAATGCCACCCCATTACCTGTTGGGCAGGTGTGCATCCCAGGGAACAGAGTGGACAGTCTTCATCGACAAAAACTGCTTCTCTCTCCATAGCACCCAAGCACCTTCCAGGACCTCAGACCCGTGAGGAGCCGTGGGTCGGCCCTCGGGCCGAGGAGTCACAAGGGACGGGGCCCACAGCGGTTACCCCACTGAGCACTTCACCGTGGGTGTCCCAGGAGGCCCGGCCAGGCAGGTGGGTGCTGGCCCTGGGGAAGGGCGTGGAGAGGCACAGGCAGGCAGGGGCCACCAACACGCAGGAAGAGACAGAGGAGTGGCGGGGGCAGGGAGCGGGGGAGCCACGGAACATACCGGAGAGCCAGGGGCTCCGTGGGTCCTCACCTTGAGTCCTGCTTTCAGGGCGAGCACCTCATCCCAAAAGACAGAGCAGACGAGAAAGGGGCCCGAGGGCAGTGACAGTGATTAAAGGCACTTGGGGGGCAGCAAGATTTCCAAATGGGGCGGGGAGGGAGAGAGAGAGAGAGAGGCTGAGAGAGTCCCCAGTCCAGTGAGAGCTGGAGCTGCGGCTACAAGCGGGAGGCCGTGAGTCAGGTGGCGCTGGGGGCAGCGCGCGGGCAGCCTCGGCAGCGGGGCGCGGCCAGCACGGGGGGCACCAGACCTCGCAGGCTGACGAGCGCGGTCCCTCCTTGTGGGCAGCTCCCGCTGTTCCCCCCAGCGTGTCGGGCCGCGGGCTAGCCGCTGCTACCCTGGGCTGACCCCCCTCTCTGGCTCCAGGGTTGGCTTTCTTAGCCTCTCTGCGGGCATTTCAGTCTTTGGTCCTCTGCGCCGATAGGAGCAAAAGCATCGCCAATCTTTTCAATTAGACACCACCTGCTATCTATCCCCTTTTTGTGGGATTCAGAGAGTGAAGGATTGTCCTCCAATAGACAGAGAGGGTGGGGGTCAGCCCAGTTCCCCCCGGCCCCCAGCAGCTCCTGGACATCTGGGTCAGCCGAGTCACCCTGTGGTCCAAGAGGGCAAGCGGGGGCAGCAGGTGTCCATCTTGGCCCTGAGGGCTGGGGGTCGGGTTTACTCTGCACTGAATGGGCAGGGCCCTGGGGGATACCCCGCTCCTGGGAACGCAGCAAGGGTACACGGGTGGGCTGGACCCCATAGCCTGGGATTTGTGAAGTGACCTTGGTGTTCTCAGTACTGGGAGGGCCACCTCTGCCCTTCTCCACCCCAGCAGACTGGCCCCAAGCCCTCACTAGCCTGAACAAGCAGCCCCAGGGCCAGCGGGGCCCAGGGAGCAGCCAGTGTCAGCACCCGGATGGCCCCTTGGCCGGTCCTGGCTCAGCAAGGAGCACAGGAGTGGGGACAGGTGGACCCTGATTCTCTCCCAGCAGCTCCAAAGACCACCAAGAAAGAGAGGCCTCCTACCCGCCTGGCCTGGGGTGGCAGGAGGGGTCCCTGCCCAGAGTTTTCACCTGGGGGTCTCAGCTCAAACCAACTGCAAATCGGGCCCCACCCCTGGAGGGAATCACAGTGTTCCCTTGGCATGGAGTCCCCTGTGGTCTGGGTGGGTGGGGCCCTCTGAGAAGCCCCCAGCTGCCGAAACCCACAGTGCTGCAGAGTGAGCTGGAAGCAGCAGCGGGCCCTGGGCTCGGGGGCGTGACGCCGGGCAGGCTGGGCACGCAGCTGCACGCTGGCACACAGAAGCACACGCAGGGCCCGCATGGCAGCCCTTGCCCCGACACATGGTGCGTACACAGAGCAAGACAGACAAGCCAAGGTAGCTGGAGGCAGGAGGCACTGACCTTGACGAGGGCTCCGGCTGAGGCTCCTTCCTGCAAACAAAGACAAGAGGGTTAGCAGCTGCCCGCTCCGGCCGGCCCCATGGAGTGCCCAGTGGCCCCGCGCTCCCCCCCAGCACCCCTTCCAGACCCCAGCCCCCCACCCCGGGCCTGCACCTGTCCCCACACTGCCACAGGCTGGGGCTCAGAGAGGACACCTGCCCCAGGGCCCCCAGCTGAGGGAGGACACCTCAGGGCTAAGAAGTCCCTTGGGGAGAGGGGAGGGATTATTTTCAGAGGGGCTGCGCAGCCTTCACCCTAAGGGTGCTCTCACTCAGCATTTATGACACCAGCTTTAACAGAACCAGGCTGATATAATTAAGTCTCAAAACGGAAATGTGTGCAGGAGAAAGCTCTGGACTAGGCGGAATTCTTCTCTGTGTAACTTCCCGGTGAAGGGCTGAACCGGCAGGCAGCTCTGCCGTCCTCCGTGAGCCGGTGTCTATTTCGGGCTAGTGTTGCTCTCCAGGTCTCTTCTGCTTGGGAGGCTATTTTGGCCAACATCTGCTTAATTGGGAGTTGATTATTCCTGCTGGTAATATTCTCAGTCAACTGAATAAAAGGTTGGTGGCTTGGATCTTATGTGGCTTGGCACAGCCAAATGGGGAGGGGTCCCAGCAGGACCCTTGGGAGGCAGCAGGTTGGTCTGCTGTAGGAAGGCTCTTTGGCACACTTCCGAAGGCTCTGTTTGACAGGCGCCACGTCACCAGGACACTGGCAAAGCAGAGTGGGACGAGGGTGAGGGTGTGCCAGACTTCGGGACTCTCGAGGGCCACGCACTCCAGCGAGTCCAGTCCAGACGTGTCGGGGGGGTACGGGCCCACGTGCTCCCCAGGTTTGTTCTCTCTTATATTCTGAACACAGTCACCCCAAACACCCAATACCCCAAACCCACAACTCACTGCAGCACCAACTCTATTCCGAGATCCCCCTAAATACCACAGGCTCCGAAAACTGCAGGTCCCATCTGAAGTCACCTAAGTGACTGGAATCCGGAGTGAGAGACTTGGTGTGTGCTGTCCTGGGGCTGGAGCCTCCATAGGCCTCCAAGTCCCAAAATAAGTTGTCTGCTTAAAAGCTACAGTGGAGACGCAGCACAGAGAAAAAGGAAAAACAGGAGAGTCGTCCCTGGCCACCCAAGCCTGACATCCAGTGGGCAAATTCCACATAGCTCCAAGCTCTGGGAAGGAGCAGGAGCTCCTTCTCCCTCGGCTTCTGGCTTCGTTAACCCTCCCGTGCTAAAGGCAGAGTGTTTGCAGCTGAGGGGCCCATCAGCCTCACTCCCAGGTGCAGAGGCCCAGCAGCCCCGCAGCCTCCTTCCAGCTCTTCCTTGCTGGCAGTGTTTCTGCGGCCCAAACCCTGAGCGCATGCCACAGGGCCGGCGCCACTGAGGAAAGTCTTCCTGGATAGGGCCACCTTCGCTGGGCTTCTGCTGAGATGGATGTTGGGTCTATCAGTCCAACTTGAGATCTTCGGCAAAACGGGTCCAGCCTCATTATGGCCTCCCCAGCAGTGAGCCTCCTGGTTACGGCGATCCTGTTATCCGGACAGGCCCGGACCCTCCTGCATCTTCCAGTTCTGGTGTCTTAGCAATTTCTTCGCAGTCAGCCCCCCACACACACATACCTTGGAAACCTTCTGGGCTAAGTTTCCATCACCTGTGAATCCACTTGCCCAAGAGAAGAGCCCACCCAGCCTGCGCCAGGGTCACCTTTCCTGTTTCCAGGAACGCGTTTCTTGCTGGCTTCCTTCTAAGCTGCACCACAACACCTCTGCCATTTGTAGTCCCAGCAACATTCTGTTCGTGGCGATACCTGTGCATGCTTTTGGACCACAGAGACTGTCATGGTCCCACTCCTTCTCAGCCTCAGCAGGAGCCTCTAACACTGGAGCCTCTGCCAACCGTGGCTTCAGGGCAATATGGATTCGCCCTGGCATGCCTCAGACCTCGTCTGCCTCTTACCAACTCCAGACTCATTCCACGTTCTTAGGCGTCTGTTACAGCAGCAGCCACCTCCCAGGACCAAGGCCTGAATCCCTTTGCTAGAGCTCCCGTAACAAGATGCCAGAACGGGGCGGCTTTGCAGCAGAGGATGTTGTTTCATCACCTGGGAGAAGCTGAAGTGGGTGTAGCAGGCTGCACTCCCTCCCGGCTCGGCTGGGCTGCGGAGGACTCGCCTGTCCAGCTGCTCGCAGCCTCTCCACCTCTCCTGCCCTGCCCAGCCCCAGGTGAGTCTCCAAACATCCCTCTCCTCAGGAGAGGAGACGCTGTCATTGGACAGAGCACACTGTAATTGGACTCAGGTCCCTCTGGAAAATCCAGCTCAAGCAGGAACAAAGCTTTGGGGGCCAGGGGCCGCCCCTCGACACACCGCGACTCCTCTGCCCTGCTGCGTCTTCAGTGACAAAATCGCCTGGGGACTGTCCTGGCTCTCTGCTTCTGCTGAGAGCTAGCCCAGTCTCTGTGCACACCAGTCCGTGTCTGAGCACCGAGAGTCACAGCTCTCGTATTAACGCGGGACCAGAGAAGCCGCCAGCACATGCCACCACTCGGCGCTTGAGAGGACACAGGGTGGCACACACCTTCCACCCAAGTCCCAAGCACCAGCCACGGACAGCGTGCCAGGCCCCTGCAGCCCCACTCTGCCTCCCTTCCTTCCCTGTGTCCACCATCCAACAGCCGCCCCTCTGGGGACAGGAGGCTGGACCAGCGACAGAAGCAGAAAGAGAAACCACCAACACCTCCCAACACCCATGACCCAGGAGCTCGCACGCCACTGCTGGGGGCCTGGGCTGAGGCCGCCGGGGCCCTCAGGAGCCTGGCCCCTGCTGCCCATGCCCGTGGGAGAGCCCGCGCTGACCTGAAGGCGAGGCCGGACTTGCTCTTCAGATTCCTCAGCAGCTCCAGCTGGTTGAGAGGCGGGATGAGTCTGGGTGGGAGAAAGAGAGGGCAGTGAGCTGACCACCCGCAAGGCCCAGGAGGAGCTTGGCCCACGCCAGCTCCCCTCTGCACAGGGAGCAGGCGCCAATGCCAGGCTTGGCGGGGACAGGCGCTCCCTGGCGATGCCCAAGGGGGCTCAGGTCTCAGTGTCTCCGCCTCTTCCAGGGCCCGGGACCATCTTCACTCTCTCGGCTGCCCCTGAGACCTGGGCCCTGAAGTGGGGCGTGGCCATCTTGGACGCGGAGGGGAGGGTTCCTGCTGTCCCTAAGAACCAGCCCTGCAGGTGGAGGGAGCACCACACCAGGGGAGGCAGCTCAACTCCCGAGGTGGGCGCTCCCTGGATCCAGGCAAAACTTCTCCCTCCCACCGCTTTCCACCTTCGACTCCTCAGCTCCCTCCTGCCTCCCTCATAACTTCCAACCCTGCTGCAAGGAAGGTGGCCATTGCTCAGCTACCCGACCCCAGGCCCTGGACACTCTGTGCTGCCTCGGACCTACCCCACCATGCCTGGGCCCCGCCACTCCGGCCCTAGCTCGGCCCCCACACCTACCCCCACCCGGACACGGTCACTCTGCAGAGCTTGCCGTGGCCCCCAGCCACGCTCCCAGGAGCCCCGACCATGCTCCAAACCCCCAAGACCCGAGCCCTCACCCTGCCTGGTCTCCATCCTTCTAGACCCCCAGAAGCAGAGCACAGGTCCCTTTATCTCTGTGCCTGGGGCCTTGCAGAATGCTTGGCCCCCTCCCAGGCAGCCTGACCTGGTAGCCTAGACTGCCTCCTGGGGAGATGCCTTCCGGTGCCTCCTCTTCCTTGACACCTCACCTGGACCCTTCCAACACCCCTGCTGTCTCTGCCCCACTCCTCCCTGCTTAACTGGCCCCCACTCCTGGCCTCCTGGTGTCCCTGCAATTCAACGGACACCTGCCGTCACCCAGGGGCCTAGCCCTCCTTGACCCTTGCAGCCCCATCAGAACCAGGCCCTGAAGGGGCTCAGGAAACCCTGGGGGAGGGGGCAGTCCTGTGAGCTCTTGCCCCTCAGTGTCCCTCACCGCTCCCTCTCTGAGACTGTCCACTGTCCAGTGGGTCAGCACCATGCAAGAGCCCAGCGTCAGGTGGGTCAGTCCATAGGGACACAGCTGGCTTTAACCCTGCCTGGACCCCCTCACCCCAAAGCCTGGAGCAGGGGCCCCAGGGACAGGCCTCCCTGTAGAGACCTGGGTAGAGACTAAGCCTGGGTAGAGACCAGTCACACTACCCTCAGAGCCAGGGAGCACCAGGCAGGGTGCCGGGGCCGACTCAGCAAGCCAGGGTGCTGTGCACAGCCCGGTCACCTCCGGGCAGCCATGGTGGGAGGGGGCAGTGTGCCTGGAGTGGGGAAGTGGGGTGCCCCAGGACGGAGAACAGGTTGGGCTGGATGTCCAGCCAGCTTCAGGGGACAGCTCCAGCCACTCAGGCTGGGATGCTGCAGACATGGGGGGCATATTTCTGGGTGCAGGAGTAACTGAAGAAGCAGGCGCCAGCTGGGGCTGGGAGGAGCCTGAGAGGAGGGGCAGCTCAGGAGCTGGGGGGAGGAGCCTCTGGCTGCCCTGCAGCACTGGGGCTAAATGCCTGGGGGGTCTCACCCACCACTGCCCGGCAGGCAGCATGTGGGAGCAAGATGCCCAAGGGCAGCCCCTCCGTCCTGAGCTTAGCCTCTGGACCCAGGCTCCAACGAAGGGACCTGTGCCCACTGCCCAGGCCCCTCCTGGCCTCTGGGCAGGACAGGCCCATCCACCCCTTGGGGGGAGAGCCCTCTGTGCAGAGGAAGTGCAGGCTCCCCCCTTGCGCCTTCTGGCTGTGGCCAAGCACTGGGGGATTGGGCCCCCGAGCCCAGGGAGGGAGACCCCAGAGGCAGTGGGCCGACCTGCCCAGCCTAGGGCCTCTGGTCAGGAATGTGCCCTTAGCCCTGGACATCCCCAAGCCCTCATCCACAGCTCTGTTCCCAGGGGGCCGTGGGGCACGCGCGGCAGGGACAGGAGGCCACAGGAATAACAGGCAGGAAGCGCAGGCGCAAAGGAGACCTGGGGACAGACAGACCCAGCAAGGAGGAAGCAGCTGAGGAGCGGGGGCTGGGCCAGAGGGCTCCAGGCAGGGAGGGCTCAGGGTGACAGGTCGGAGGAGGCCCAGCGTGAGGACCGGGCCCCAGGGCCGGTCCAGAGCAGACACCACAGAACGAGAACCACACACGGCTTTCTGTTCCATGCGTTTCCTACCTGGACGCCCCGTAGGTTTGACTTTGAGAGCTTTCAAGTGTTTTCACACACACACACAGAGGGAAAAGAACCAAAACGTTTAAAAAGAACGGGATAAGAAAAAGAAAACAAAACAAAACAAAATAGTCAAGGGAAGTGGGGGAAACAACAGAACAAAGAAAATTAGCCCAAGGCTCCGTCCTGTCCTGGCCACCGGCAGGGCGCAGCCTGGAGCGGCACCACGCAACAGCGTTCGGGAAGGACTGGTGGGTGTGAAGGAGGGGCACACGGGCATCGTCCTCCTGGGCGGCACCGACAGAGGAGGGTGCCGCCCCTCGGGATGACCCAGCCTGGAAGTCCCAGCCAGGCACTGTGCCCACACCACCCTGGGAGCATCCGGGGGCAGAGCCTGTGCAGCAGGTAAGGATGGGGGGACCCCAGCCTGGTGTGGCCTACCTTGGAGCAAAGGACAGCCAGAGGGTGGGGCGGCAGTATGGCTGCACGGCCTGTCTGCGGCAGGAGTCGGTACAGACAGGCCCTGGGCAGCCGCCCCTGCCCAGCTGGCCCGTGGGGCTGGGGGCACTTCCGGAGCTGCCTCTTCTCCTGCCCAGGCCATTAGGGCGTGCTGGGCTCTGTCCTGTTGGGGTGCCGGGGACCCCTGGGAAATGGGTTCTCCTAGCCTAGAGCCTTCCTGAGCTTGGGGTCACTCTCCTTCCCCACATGGGCACCCTGTTCCTTGCTGGGGGACTGGACACCACCACCCTCCGTGCCTGCAGCTGGGTCTCTGGCCAATGGCGGGGCAGGTGCGGCCCTAGGCTGGCCTTTACCTGTGGGCTACGGGGGAGGGCCTGTGCCTGCAGGGTTCACCATGCAGCCCCCCAGCCCCAGCGGAGGACAGAAAGCAAAGGGCGGAGGGATGGAATGAAAAGAAAAGCCACCAGGCTATAAAACAAAGAACGAAAGTAACATCAGAAATAAATCACACGCACAATTCTTTTTTTAAAAAATACATTTTAAAGTAAAAGAAACAAAATTGAATCAAAATAATGCACAACAGAAAATGAGGCTTAGGAACAATGAAAGTTAAAACACAAAACCGCTGGCGGGGCCGGGCGCATGGTACCTGTACATGGGCACCGTGACCGTCCGCTCGTAGTACTGCCACGTGGAGTGGAGGTCGGTGCGTGACAGGTTGGTGGCGTAGAACCTCCAGGCGGACTGGGGAGGGAGAGCAGCCGGTCAGCGGGGGGCGGGCGGGCGGCCATGCAGCGCAGCCGCCCCTTCCCAGGGCCCAGCGGTGCCAGGCTCCGCCAGAGGGTGACTCCATTCCTGTCCCCACCTCAGTTTATCCTCACAAGACAGACTGGCAAACCCCGCCAGGCCAGTGGCTGTGGAAGAGGGGTGCAGACAGACCCCGTTCTTCCCTTGTCTTGCTGATGCTTGGAGGATCTAACTGTCCTGGCCAGCCCCTCACCGCCTCCCCAGGCTCCTGGGCCCGGCAGGGACGCGGCCTCCCCCAGGCCCAGTGGCTCAATGGGTTTCCCTAGACGGGGGATGTTCGCTGGGCAAAGCCCTGCCTGTCCTCCAGGCTGACCTCCGCTGGCCCAGACTTCTGTTCCCAACATGTTTCTTGCGTGACGAAAAAAATGTGCACGATATGACACTCTCCACCTAGCCATTTGCAACCGCACACTCAGAGTCGTGCCACCATCACCACCGTTAATGCTGCTGTTTTTATCTCTCTGAAAGGAGCCCCCACGTGAAGCTGTCTTCCTGCTCTCTCCCCCAGGCCCTGGCAACGCGTTTGCCTATCCTAGGTAAGCCTGTCACTGGGGTCCCAGGGCGTGTGGCCTTCTGGGTGGCCTCCTTTGCTGAGGCTGATGTCCTCAGAGGCCACCATGCTGTGCCAGCAGCCAGGAACTGCTCCTTTCTATGGCTGAATAACAGGCCACTGTAGCTGGGTGTGGTGACACCCACTTGTAATCCTGGACTTGGGAGGCTGAGACAGGAGGATCGTGACCAGCCTCAGCTACTTGGTGAGGCCCTCCGCAACTTAGTGAGATCCTATTTCAAAAAATTAAGAATAAAAGCTGGGTGTGGTGGTGCACACTTGTAATCCCAGCATTTGGGAGACTGAGATGGGAGGATCACGGTTTGAGGACAGCCTCAGCTACTTAGTGAGGCTCTTTGCAATTCAATGAAATCCTGTTTCAAATAAAGAATAAAAAATAGGGCTGGGGTGTAGCTCGGAGGTAGAATGCCCCTGGGTTCCATCCCCAGTACTGTGGGGAAAAAAACAAAAAACCACCTGGGACACAGCTCAGTGGTGGCTTTACCTAGCACACATGCAGGCACAAGGCCCTGAGTTCAACCCACAGCACCACAAAAACAAAATCTGGATATCCAGTTGTCCAGCTGTCCCAGCATCATTTCCTGAAGAGGCTCTGTTCTCCATGGAATGAACTTGTCACCTCTGTCAAGGATCAAGTCACGAAAGACGAATGGTTTTACTTATGAGCTCTCCACCCACTGAGATGTCTATCCTTATGTAAGAACCACGCTGTTTTGATTACTGTAGCTTTGTAAAAAGTTTGAAATCAGAAAGTGTCAGTCTTCCAACTTTGTTCTCCTGTTTCAAAATTGTGTGGCTCAGCCGGGCGTGATGGCAAGATGCCTGTAATCCCAGTAGCTGGGAGGCTGAGACAGAGGACTGCAGGCTTGAAGCCAGCTTCAGGACAACTAGCAAGACCCTGTTTCAAAATAAAAATTTAAAAAGGGCTGGGAGTGTAGCTCAGAGGTAGAATGCCCCTGGGTTCAGTCCCTAGTACACACACACACACACACACACACACACACACACACACACAATCGGCTCTTCTGAATCCACTGCAATCACACAGGACTCTTAGGATTCTGCAAGGTGGGTCACTGGGCTTATGATAGGAACTGGTCGACTCCGTAGAACAAATTTTGTTAAGATCCTATTAACACAGGCCGCCTTTCTGTTTATTAGGTCTTCATTCTTTCCCTCCACAATATTTTATAGTTTTCAGTGCAGGAGGACCTCTTAGAAAGGCCTGAGGTCAGACCCAGGCATGCTGCCTTCCAGAAAGACGCAGATGAGCCTCTGCTGCCGGCAGGCTCGGGGACCCTGGCCTCTTGGGGCTGGACTCCAACCCCAGCTGCAGACCTCTCAGAGAGCAGTCCTTCCACCCAGTGCTCCGCAGTAGGGCTGCTGGGGTCCCCGCTGGCTGATTTCCCCAGGCCCCACCGGTCTGCCACAGGCTGCCTTGCAGCCACTCATCAGATATGGGTCAGAGAAGTCCCGAATCTCCAGGAACAGCCTCAGCGTCCACTGTGGGGAAAACCGCACAGCCGGGAGACGTGGGCAGAGCATGCCGCTGTCCCTGGGTGGTGCCGCTGTCTCTAGATAGCCTGCAGGCTACTGTTCCAGGACCCTGGGGTGGGGGCTTGGCTTAGGCAAATTTCTGAGCTATCCAGACCTGTCAGGCTGCATACACACTGTGGCTTCTGTTAACTGTGGGCAGCGAGTGAGGAGGGGCTTCTTTGTTCTCTGGATTCTTTTTTTTTTCTTTTTCTTTTCAGCACTGAGGATTAAATCCAGAGGCATTCTGCCTCGGAGCTACAGCCTCAGTCCTACTTTTTATTCTTTATTTTGAAACAGGGTCTCACTAATTTGTGCAGGGCCTCACTAAGTAGCTGAGGCTGGCCGCAAACCTGTGATCCTCCTGTCTCAGCCTCCCAAGTACTGGGATTCCAAGCGTGCCCACCACGCCTGGTTGTTCTTTGTATTCTTTTGCAGCTACACAAAAAGGAGCCCTTTGGAGTCTTTATGGTGAAAGATAAACATACATACATGAAAGCAAGCTGGACTCACAGCCAAGACCAGGAGAGCCACTTCTTTAAAAAAAAAAGGGGGGGGACAGGAGAGGCCGAGCCATCTTTAAAAAGGAAAGACAGGAGAGGCAGGGTCTGCCCAGCAGATAAGGAGCCTCCATCATCCCGAGGGTCCAGAGGGAATCTCTGTCCTTCTGCCTGAGCACCAGGTGGCCGCTGCCCCCAGATGGTGGTGGGCAGGCTGCCTGGGCTCAGGCATGGCAGCCTGGTGCAGGTGGTTCAGCCTAGGGTGCCAGGCACAACTTGCTATCTGAGCAATGACCTCTCTGAGCCACGGGTCCTGCAGCTGTGCAACCGGTGTGTAAGGACCTGCCTGCCAGGGGGCTGGAGGGTGACCACCAGGCGCCTGAGCCAGGACCACCCAGAAGGGGCTGCCCGTGCTGTGCACAGCAGCAGGTGCCTGACCTGTCCCTCACACTGATTTTGACCTCGTTCCCCCACGCGCTCCTACCGAGGGATGAGATGTCTGGAGATGGCCGCCCCAGGCCCAGGCCCGGGCTGGCTACGCTCCTGTGCAAGGTGGTCCCCTGCCGGTGCCGTGCTCACCTGGATCAGGCCCGCTGCTGGGTTTCTCCTCTTCTCAAAGTGCTTCTGCCGATGCTGTTCTTGAACTTTCAGGGCAAAGCCGGACCCCAGAATGCCCTGCGAGTCACCAATGAGACCATGCCCCAAGGGTTCCTTCATCTGGACCCCACCCCTGCCCGCGTGGGTTCCACCTTCTCCTCCCCTCTTCACCTGGTGGGGCGGGCTAAGATTGGGGTCAAGGAGCCCTCTGCTGGCAGGAGCACGGCAGAGCCCTCACTGAAGCCAGAGAGCAGCCGTCCTCTCCTGACCTGTCCACACCGAAGCATTCACTAGGTCTGGAAGCACGGCCCTCTGCCTGCCCAGATGTTGCGAGGGTTGGCGAGCCCAGCCCCTCCCTGTGCCTGGGATGGGTCTTCGGTGCCACGGGGCCCTGACAGGTGCTTTCCCCAGGGAGCACTGCTCCTGGCCACAAGGATGCCCTTGTCCAGGGCCATCCACACAAGAAGATGCAGAATGACCCACAGCCCCAGTCCAAAGCCACAGCCTGGGGCCTCCTCCCCACTCCGGGAGGCTGCAAACCCTGCAGGGACCCTGCTCCTGGCCCAGGTTCCCCCAAGGGGAGGGTGCCCAGAGGCCTGGACCTGCCCCGCCCCCATGCAGGAAGGCGCACAGGCTTACCGCGGGAAGAGCAAAGAAGGAGACGCCGATGAGGGTGAAGGTAGCTGCCAGGAGCCTCCCGTTCCAGGTCTGGGGGTACTTGTCCCCGTAGCCAATGGTAGTCAAGGTGATCTGAGGGGTGGCAGGGCTCTGTCACCTGGCCAGGCTGGTGGGGCCACCGCGAAGGACCCAGCCCTGCTCAGCTTGAAGTCTCACTGTACCCGGGCATAGCTGGAGCCAGCCGGCCCCTCGGGCCGGGGATGGGACAGACATCCCCAGCTCTCCCACACCACCCATGCCCAGCGAGGACAGGCCGGCGTCGGCTGCCCTTCGACCTGTGTACCCAGCTCCCCACGCAGATGGCTAAAGGCCATGGGGTCCTGCCCTCTAAAGTGGGGACACCTTGCCACTACGAGCAGCGCACATGTCCCGGTCTTTCTCCTCCATCCTGAGTGAACAGGCGCCAAGCTCAGTAGAGACGGAGCCCTGGCCCTCCCCACTGCACACTGGCCAGGCCCAGCCTCCACCACCACCCCACAGGCCTTCTCAGCCACAGCAGCACCCAGAAGACACACACAGCCTCCGGGGCTCCCCTCGCAGCAGGAGGAAGGAGCCCACCCTCAGGCCAGGGACAGGGACCTAGCGAGTGGCCAGGACTCACCAGGCCCCACCAGAGCGCGTCTGCATAGGTGTCGAAGTGGTCATTCTCGCCTTTCTCCGCCAAGTACACCAGGAAGGAGGCCAGGATGAGGCACAGGAAGCCGATGTACCAGGCGGTGACCAGCTCCTGCAAGGCCAGCAGTGTCCAGGGGAGCCCTGCTTGGGGTCTGCGTCTCTGCGGCTTTGGGGTGGGTTCCCTGCACACACGTACACCCCCAGGCTGCCAGAGGCTCTGCAGGCATGGGTCAGAAGGAGGGCTCCCGCTGGCTGTGAGCCAGTCCCACCCTATCGCCTGTGTGGCCTAGACCTAGGGAGACCAGCAGCAGCCCCTGGCCAGCGAGCCGGGACCCACTTGGGCCCAGGGCCTGGTGGATGGAAGGAACCACAGACACTCCAGAGACAGCTCAACCCCCACCCAGCTGGTCCTTGGCACCCAGTGCCCTTACCCAGAGAGAGACAAGGGCCCAGGGACCAAGAACTCAGTCCCACCCCTGAGGTCCTGCCCCAAAACTGTCACCAAACCCCCTGCAAGGCTCGGGCAGGCAGGAAAATGGGGAGGGGACCATTTAGCAAGTACACAGGCTGGCCTCATAGCACCACCCAGCAGGATGGGGTCTGGGCTACTGGGGGGCTAGGAACCCCAGGAACACAGCTGTGTGGCTGCAGCCACTCCGCGGATCCCTGGCCAGCAGCTGCCGCAAGCCACAGCTTAAACAACCACCCGGGCAGGTGACTCTGGCAGCGTATTGATCCGCCACTCAAAACCAAGAAACAAGACACCCAACCACAGAGGATCCAGCTCCACGGAGGGGCTGCACAGCCCAGCCTGGCTAAAGAAGAAGCTTTTGGGGGCAGATGACAAAGCTGAGTTAGGTTGTAGAAAGAAACCCCAACAAGAGAGGGGAGGGAGGCTCGTCCTGAGTGGGCCCTGGGCTTGAACCCGGCGTGGCGGCCTCTCACCCCCCAGCCCCGCCCCTGGGGCACCAGGGAGGAAGGCGGCCTGGTGGGCTGGGCTGAGCCGGGCCCCTCGCTGGCCCTAGCTTCTCACCTTGCTGTGAGCATAGACCACCGAGCCCAGGAGCTTCCAGGTGCCTCCCCGGCGGTCCATGCGGATCATGCGCAGGATCTGCAGAAAGCGCAGGCTCCGGAGCGCAGACGTGGCGAAGACATTGCCCTGGGAGCCGGCGGCCAGGACGGCGATGGAGGCAATGAGCACCATGATGTCTGTGGGGCGGACGGCAGCACTCAGGGCCGCCGGACAGGCGCTTCCTACCGCCTGCCCTGCCCGAGGAGCCTGGGGCAGGCCGCCCACTCCTCCCACGTCCTGGCCACAGGCTCCAGCTCCAAGTGAGGAGAAACTTCCAGAAGGAGCAGCACCGCAGCACAGACTCCTCCCGGGGGCCGCCTTTGGCCCTGCTCCCCCTGCTGATCCTCTCCACCAGGACTCACCAATCACACAGAAGGGCTTCCGGGCAAACTTGAGCCGCCCCCTCCAGCCACGGTACCGGCAGCAGCAGCCCGCGGCCCAGATCCGCACAAAGTACTCTACCCCGAATACCACAATCGTCACGATTTCCTGCAGGGGAGGCCACAGCTGAGGGCCGTGGCGCCCGGGGACGGGGCCTCTGGGAGACCACAGCGTAGGCACCTCGGGCCCAGGGCCACGGTGGGCCCACCCTCCCTGGTCAAGCTGGAGTGTCCTGCCCTGAGCCGGATGCCCTGCCCTATCTCAGCTGGGGGGCTGCCCTGTCTATGCTGGTGGGGTGTCCTGCACCATCCAAGCGGGGTGCCCTGCCCTGAACTGGGGCGTCTGGGCTAGTGCTGCTGTGGAAGGCACAGCGTGGCTGAGCTGAGGGAGGGTCTCAGCTGACTTGGAGGGGGACCGGCTTCACCCAGGACTCACGCTGCCCCGGGCAGAGGCAGGGGGTAGGAGGAGGCATATGCTGGTGGGATCAGTTTCCCTGAGGGGGCCACCCTGTTACCCATAGCAACACAGAAATGGCACTCCCGTTGCCATGGTACCCACCCCTGCCCCGTCACCGGGATGATGTGAGCATCACAGCCCTCCCTCACACGCCCCCACCTGCCAGGGAACACCCCACACCTGGGTGAGGGGGGTTAGGCTGGGCCAGAGCCAGGGAGGTGAAGAGGAGGCCAGACCCCGGGGATGGGCGGGGATGGGCGGGGCAGGGCTGCGGCAGGGCAGCTGGGGCCGGGGCTGCGGGGCTCACCAGGATGTAGAGGGCGCCCTCCGAGCTCTTCTCGTACTCCTTGATGGTAGAGAAGACGGACAGCACGAGGCAGGAAAAGACCAGCAGGAAGCTGGGGAGCAGCAGGGGTGCGGTGAGCTGCGGCCTCCAGACGTCCCGTCCCACCGCAGGAGCCTGACGCAGTCCACACCTGCCCCCCGCCGCGTCAGCCCCTGCAGGGGCCCCACCACCCTGGGCTGTATGGCTGCAGTCCTGACACCCTTGTGCTTTGGGAATGCCCCCCAAGCTCTCAGAGTAAAAAGGAACCAGCTGTGCCTGCCCATCAACTGCTGCAAAAGCGAGAAAGGGAGCCGGACCCACGCGGCCTGCCCCACGGTAGGCATGCGGGGAGCGCTCTTCCTTTTCCCTGCCGCGCAACCCTCTCCGCTAGGCTCAGAAGCGGGAACTTCTCCAATTAAATCTGTGCTCAACCAAGATGTCTTAGATTATGCTCTTTCTGACCTTGCCCTGGCTGCCAGGAAGCTCGGAATTTCTGTTTCTTCCTGGTAAGCTGCCGGCTCCCTCCTCTCCGGCCTAGGTTTTCTGCAAGTAATCACTGCGAGACCCCCGTCCCATTCCCTACTCTAATACCTGACTCTCCCTAATCTACAGACTCCCCCATACGCTCTGCACCCTTCTCAGCCATGCAGCCCCCTCTGACGCAAGCCAAACCCTATTCCCTTGCTTATAAGAAAAGCCCTTTGGGGCTGGAGCGGGCTCTGTGCAGAGAGCTTGCCCAGGAGCATAGGGCCTGGGTCCCATCCGCAGCACTGCACATGAGAAGACCCTTGGAGGCTGCCCCCATGAGTCCAGGAGACCCTGGCTCCATCAGGGAGCCACCAGGCCTGCTGCTTTAAGCAAAGGCAAGCAGCATTCAGGGGCCAAGGACCAGGTCAGGAACAAAGCCTGAGCCACCAGCCCTGGGGCCTCCACTCCATCTCTACACCCCACACTAGGACCAGCCAGCCCAGTGGGCGGTGTTGGCAATTTAAGCAGATAATTGGAACTCAGCCTGGCACACAGTAGGTGCTCAATGCATGCCTACCCTGCACTGGGTGCCACCTACGCAGCTATCCGAGCCCACCTGGGCTCACTGGCCTAGTGCCCCCCTCCCCGCAGCAGGCCCTCCTCAGCCCACCGTGGCCAAGCTGGTGCCCGTCTTGCTGCAGGTCCCTCACCCCAGGGACCTGCAGGCTGCGGACAGTTGCCTCTCTGCACAGCCACTAGGTCAGTGTCAATCACATCTAAAAACACAACAACACCAGGTGGGTGTTTGACCAGTGGGCACCGTGGCCCAGCTGACATCTAGAAGTGGCCATCGCAGACCGGAAGAGGACGGGACCTCAGCCAGGCCCAGCATGCCAGCTGATTCTTCAGCTCAGGAGAGAATGCTCAGGTGATGCCAGAGGACCATGTGGGAGGGACGATCTCCTGCCGGGTGCTCCGCAGAGGTCTCCATCACGACTGGTCCTCACCAACACCCTCACCAGGGCACTTGCTGCCCAGCCTGCAGCAGAGAGCCCAGCGGGGCGGCTAAGGAGCCAGGCGCCTCCACGCAGGCCAGGGAGGGCACCACAGCCAGGCCCATCCATCCAATGCCCCAGGCAGATTCTCCAGCCTGGGTGGACAGGGAGAGGCAGGCTCTCAGGGAGAGTCCCACGGGGGCAGAGGGGACGAGGGAGGGGAGCCAGCACCCCTGCCCCACCACCTAGCTCCGCAACCCCAGAGTCTCCCAGTGAAGCTCTGAGGATGCTCAGGGACCCACGCCACACAACAGAGCCAGAGCCCGGCCACAGCAAGGCTGGCCCGGCCTGGGTCCCACCCCGCCCGCACACCATCCCAGAAACTGTGAGCCTCAGCCCAGCCCTGAGGTCCAAGAAGCTGCTGGCTGCCCCAAGATACACACTCCCCTACCCACCGCCTGCCGTGGCTAACTCCCTGCTGCCCCACCCAACACATGGGCCCTGGGGCACAGCCCGCAGCCAGCCCCTCCTCAGCTCCTGGCCCGAGGCAGCTCCCGAGGGTCCTCTGCTGCTCGCCAGCTCCTGGGCAGAGGTGACAGTGGCAGCAAGGCACAGCGGGCCCGCTGGCACAGAACACATGCGAAGAACGGCCACATTTCAAAAGTGCAATTAATTTCCTCTGTTCATTAGCCAATTTATTCAATTAACTGAGCCCTGGAAAAAAAGAAAGTGCAGACGTCGAACCTTCTGCCTGCCTGGTGGTGCTTTCTCCCGAGGGAGGACAGGGGATTCCTGGGCCCCGGGTCAGGGTGGGAGAGACACAGGAGGGGCCCGATGGCATTCCCTACCACAGAGGGCAGCCAGAACCCGCTCAGCCCAGCAGAGCAAGGTATGGTGCCCAGAGAGACATGTAACACTGGCAGGCTTCCTGAGAGGTGTCCCTGGGCCTGCACCAGCAGGGTCAAGAGGTGCTAGCCTGGCCATGAAGGAAGAAGGTGAAGGGTGTTCCCAGCAGATGGAAGAACAAGTGGGGTGGTCCAAAGGAAGGGACGGGCTCGCGTCCTGGGGTCAGGCAGAGGGTACATCTGGCCAGACTGGAAGCGGGGCAGGGTTGGCAGGGACAGCCCCACAGACTCAAATCCTGAGTCCACGATGTCCGATACTACATCAAGAAGTCAGCGTCTCACATGGTAAAACCTTCCTCTAAGTTAAAAAAGAACAAGGCCAGCCAAGCCAGGTAGAGTGGCCCACTCCTGCACTCCCAATTCTGGGGAGGCTGTGATAGCAGGATCCTGGATACAAGGCCAGCCTCAGCAACTTAGTGAGGCCCCAGCAACTTAGTGAGGCCCTGTTTCAAGATAAAAATGTTTAAAAATATAGGCTGGAGGTGTTACTCACACAGAGGTAAAATTAGTCTCCAGTACCAAAAAAAAAAAAAAAAAAAAAAAAGAGTCCAAGGTACCAGGTAATCTGACCCCTCTCAGCCCTGCTCCAAAGGTTCCAATAGGCATCTCAGAACATTCCAGAAAGCCCACAGAGGGGGTGCATGTTGACGTGACCATGTCGTACAGATCTGTACCCCTTCCTATCCTCCAGGGACTCCAAGGCCCAGAGCCTGTGAGCCTGTAAGCGGACCGGGGAGATGACAGTGCAGCCCCGCAGGCTCTGGACGGATGGATGGACCCTCTCAGAGGGTGCCTGGATGGCTCCTCCCTCCCCAGCAGCCCCGCCCAGAGGACCCACCACGCTCCACGGCTCCACGCTTTGTTTTTTAGGTTTTCCGAACAGACGGCACAGATGGCCGCGGGGGAAGCCGTGCAGGGTTGACTGCGTGATGGACAGGCAGGAAAGAGTGGCTCCCACGCAGCGCACGGAGGCGGGCACGGGAAGGAAGCGCCGCCCAGCCTCTGGCGCCCACGGAGCTGGAGAGCCATGGATGCTTCCCCACTCGCCACCGCACCTCTAACAGCAGAGCCGGCCGCCCAGCCCAGCCCAGGGCTCCTCACCGGTGCTTCTGCCCCGCCCACACGCATTCAGAGATGGGGGAAACTGAGGCTCTCTGAGGCTTTCCATTGCTGTTCCCGGGAGCAGTGGAGAGGGGCTCCTCTGCCCTCTGGCCTTGATCCCCAGGCACAGAGGCCTCAGTGATGTGGGGCACCCCAGGGGTCCATACCCAGAGCCCTCAGGCCGGAGCACTGGCCGGGCAGGAAAAGGGCATGCAGGGATCTCCTGCAGGCCTGACCCCACAGCACAAGAGCAGCCACGTCTAAGCAGAGCCGGGAGACAGAGCCCCTGGGTCACCGGGTGGGGCTGCACACAGCACAGGGTGGAGACCCTGCCCCCGCCTGCCTGCCCTCCTGAATACTTCTCACCCCAGCTCTGCTGTTGTGGCCTCTGACCCTCATGGAAGCTGCAGTTCCCTGGGTGGAGTGGATCCAGCACCTCCTCCTCCTTCCCCTGGAGAAAGCTCAGAGACCTGGAAGCCCTCTGGGCTCGTGGAGACCCAGAACCTTCCTCCTGGGCCCGGCCACCTTGCTCTGAGACATTCAGACTTGGAAATCAGCGCTCTGCCCACCAGCTGGGACTGGGCAACGGGACAGGAGCCTCGGTCCTCAGCTACAAGCCTCGGCCACACTCCCCCAAACCATCCACGAAGCAAGGCCCAGGAACCCTCCCCACACCCCCAGCCCACTAAGCGGCCAAGCCTGGAAGGACAAAAAGGAGAGAGGCCTCTGAGCAGAACGGGTCATGTTTCTGCAGCCCAGAATTACAGCACGAGGGGTTTCAAGGCTAATTATGATAATAGATTCAACTTCAGGATGCTTCCCTGGCAGCGGTTGCCAAGGAGACAAGCATCAATAGCAGCTGGTCCCCAGCCTCAGATTCATAGGCCAGGACAGGGCCGGCAGGGACCTCAGACAGCCGTGGGCAGCCCCACCAAAGCATGGGGGACAGGCCACCTGGACACATCCCAGTGCACAGCCAGACCTCAACTCACAAGAGGCAGTGAGGGTCCGGCCTCAGCCCTGATGGTCAGGCTAGCCTTCCCAGCAGCAGGCTGGGCTTTGTCAGACTGGAGAGGGCTTTGGGGACACAGTCTGAGCTCTGGACAGAGGTAGGCCCTCTTGAGAGGCGCCTGAGAGCAGGACGCTGAGCAGAGGGCCCGCGCGGGCCAGGCAACACCCGGTGGTCCTAAGACCCGGGGGACACCTGTGTGTGCCCCGCAAGAGTGTGTGTGGCCCACCCAGTGAGACTCCTGCTCTCTCTCCCTCTCCATCTGGTGGCAGGGAATATCTCTTTTCTGGAGAAACATGGCAATGCCCCTGCCACCAGGACAGCATCCTACCTCCCAGGCTGTGGGCAGGGAGGTCTGGGGCTGCCCTGTAGCCCACAGAGGCTGCCCGGACCCTCCAGTCAGGCTCTTTGCCAGCACTGACCCTGGAGGTGGCTAGGGGCTACCAACCTCATTCAGCGTGTGTGTGGTACTGGGGTTTGAACCCAGGGGCACTCTACCTCTGAGCTATACTCCCAGCCCTATTTTATATTTTATTTTGAAACAAGGTCTCACTAAGTTGTGGAGCACAAACCTGTGATCCTCCTTCTTACTAGGATTACAGGCATGTACCACCACACTTGGCTTCATTTACATATTTAATTCCATAAAAGCATGCTTCCCGGCTCCCAGCCCCAGTCCCCTGCTCTCAAAGGACTGCCAGGGAGGGAAGGCAGGTGGCCATGAGCTCGGATCCTCAGCTACTGACAGGGTGCCCAAGGACCTACGAGCAGAAACAGGCTCCCATCCCCGTTCTACAGCTGGGGAAGTAGAGGCGTCTAGTAGACTCACCACGGCACACTCAGGGACCCAACCAGAGGATGCCGATGGCAGCGCCACCCCGCTCGCAGCCCCCTTTCCCCAGAGGGCTCCTGTGTCCCCATGGGGTCCTCTGCACAAATCCACCCCTCTATAATCTTCATCCCACTAAGGAGCCCCTCCCAGGGGGCCGGGAGCAGCCAGGTTGAGGCCCAAGCACAGCCCTCTGGTCCAGACGCACGGCCAGCTCCCCAGGGACGCCTCTACTGCCTCGTCCATTAGGCCGTAGCCAGCACTGTGGCCTGGAATCTAATTTCCCCTAATAAACTCTCAGCTGCCAGGGCCACTGCCTCTGCAGTCTGAGTGGAGAGAAGCGGGTGCTGACGGCCGCTCCAGGCGCAAGCCAGACATGAAGTATCGCTGCTCGGCCAGCCAGGGCCCGGAGCGCAGCAGCCACGTTCCACCCGGTCTCTTCTCCCTGGCAAGCCTCGCACTTAGCCGTCTAGCCCCCGGAAGCTGTGTGGGCTGCATCTGACACCCTGAAGCCCACCTGCCTGGCCAGACAGCACCCACAGAGGTTCCCAAGAGGTCCCACAGGGTATGCAACAGGTGCTCAGCAAAGGCCTCAGACTCTGCGGCCATAGCTCGGCCCGTCTGTGTCCCCCACGCCCCCAACCAGTGACCCATTCAGCCCTCCTCCCAACCCAAGACAACAGCTGCTGTCATAGACCCCTGGGTGCCCACTGACCCGTGGCCCCAGGATGGCCAGCGATGGTTCTTGCCAGGATACAGAATGCAGGGGTGCTGAGGTTTGGGTACTAACCCCCCACATCACTTCCTCAACACTCACCCCAGCGGAAACAGTGTCCACAGGGGCTCCAGCCCGCAAAAAGTACCAGCCCAAAGCTGCTTTTGCAGCGGCAGGGCCCTCCCTAAAGGCGGTATCTAGTGTAAGCTGAGTGCTAGGTGCAGGGAGCTGTGAGCAGAGGAGGGCTCCGGGCCTGGCAGGAGCCCCGCTGGCTCAGCACACAGGGAGGCTGGTCCCTAGCACGACCTGGAGACTTGGCACCTCCTCCTGAGGTCCCCGGAGACGGCAGCTCCATGTGGCTAACTGCTCCCATTAGTGACCACAGGTGCCGGACAAAGGCAGGGGAGGTACATCGAGCAGGGCTGGCCTGGGCACCCTCCACAGGCCCAACCCATCGCCACCCTCTGGACCTGTCCACTACGACAGGCTGACAGGCTGACAGGCTGAGACCCCCACCCTGGTGTTCTAGGCCCTCCTGAGAGCTCAGCCCAGCTCCTGCCCCAGTGTGCGCTCATGCGGCTGCCCACTCCCCACCCAGCCACCCGCAAGCCCCCAAAGACCACACTCCCCCCGCCAGCAGCAGCAGGGAGGCCCAAGAGGGATGGGGGCCAGGGTGTTATCCAGACTCTGGCGCAGCCGCACCCCGCACTCCACCGCTCCCTCCCAGACCTCACCCTCCCAAGCTGCCTCCTGCCCCAGGACCTCTGCCCACAGAGCAAAGGGCTGCGTCCACTTGCCCAGCTCCCTTCTGGGGGCTTCCCCACTGGTATGTTTGTGTGTCTGGGGTGGGGTGGGGCGTTGTGTGTTTCACATGAATTGGGCTATTCTGGAAGGAGGGGATAAGAAGAGGGCGGTGGCCCCTGCTGCTGGCCCTAATACCCTGTTGGTCTACAGAGGGGACCCCAGCCCGCCTCCGTCCCTACCTGGGGGCTTAGCTCCAACAGCCCTGCTTCCCGGCCGCCTCCTCCAAGTGACACAGCAGGTGCTGGGAGCTGTCACCAGCAGAGAAGCTGCCCTCACAGAGCTCCCCTGCGGACAGATCGGCTCCAAGCCACAGGCACCCTGCACCCCAGGTCCCTCTGCACCCTGCGCCGGGCTCGCTAGGACATGCCCGCCTGGAGTGGGCATCTGCAGGGAGGCTCCCAGCCCAGTGCAGGAGCAGAGCTGCGTTACCCGGTGCCTGCCCGGGTGCAACCCTCTGAACAGGCTTCATCACCCTGCCCGCCCTTGCTCCCAGAACCTGGGGCCCTTGGGGAAATTGGCCTTCTCCTCCTTGTTGTCCGGTAAATGATTTCCCACGCCTGAGCAGAGGACCAACTCTAAAGCTGTGATGTTTCGAACAGGAGTCAGGGGAGGTGAGGAGCCCACGGGGCCTGGCACCAGGGTCAGGCAAGTTCTCCGCCCCTCGGCAGACAAGGAGGAAGGGCCAGAGGGCCCTGCCTGCACCCCGGCAGCCTGGAGCTCAGCACCAAGTGCCGACCTGCCCGCGGAGGCCGTCAAGGGGTCTCTGCAGACACCTTTCCAAAATGATTCCTCTTCGAGCATTCTGGGACAATTGCTGTCTTGAACATTCTCAAGATTAATCCCAGTAATCCAAAAGGAAACTTAAAGGGCTGATTTTGTTCTGGCCAGGTAACCAGCAGAACTAACAACATCGACCTGAAGCGTGCTGGGAACACGCCTTGCCTCCAGTCCCCGGAGCAGAGCTTCTGTCCTCGCCCTCTAGAGGCAGTCCCTACCTCAGCATGAAGCTGCTGGAGGCGCTGCGATTCTGTGGCCAGCTGCGGCACAGGGGGACAGAAGCCCGGGGCAGCAGTGGCCAGGGAACACAGGCACTCCCTGTGGGCAGGCCTCTCAGCAGCAGAGTATGAGGCCACTTGGCAGCACTTGGGAGGCTGAGACAGGAGGATCGCACAGGTTCGAAGCCAGCCTCAGCTACTTAGTGAGGCTCTCAGCAACTTAGTGAGACCCTGTTTCCAAATAAAAATATAAAAAAGGTCTGGGAGTATAGCCCGGAGGTAGAAAGCCTCTGAGTTCCACCCCTAGTACCACCAAAAAAAAAAAAAAAAAGAAAGAAAGAAAGAAAGAAAGAAAAAAGAAATGACCAAAGGAATTCAAAGCCCCTGCAGGCTCTGTCCCTCCCTGACCCACCAGGCCACTGTCCTGGCCACCCCAGCACCTCTGCACAGTGCAGGGCTACTGTCAGCCCTGCTTCCAGGAATGCCCTCTCCAAGAGTCCGGTCCCTCTGGAGATGCCCACCTCCCTGTGAAGCACAGTGCCTGCCCAGTGGGCGGAAGGACGCGCCTCAGTTCTGAGGGAAGATGAGACCAGGTCAACAGAAGGCAGAAATCAGAGCCCACTGGGCCGCACACCTGGGAGCAGCGGGCAGCCCGGCTGTACAGGGCGCAGGAGCAGGACCGGCGTGAGTCATTCCAAGAGCGCGCCCGGGACCGTCTCAGAGCGGCACGCCTCTGCCATCCACCTGGTCACTAGCTTTGGCTCTGTCAGGCTGGTGGACAGGTGCCACCGAGGCCTCCACACGTGCGTCACCACAAACAGGGGCTGTTTTAAGAAGCTCCCAGATTTGTCAGCGAATCGTTGTCAGAAATCAGAGCTGAGCTGTAGCCTCAGAGGAAACAGCCATGCAGGGCAGGCTGACCCTGTCCACGCAGAGGACAACCCTCATCTGAAAAGTGGATCAGGCTCACCAGCCGTGTGGGAGCCAAACTACCAGGGCTGCTGGGGACACAGCCTGTGTGGGAACCGGATGTCCACAGGCTCATGGCAATTCTCTCCCGGTCCGGGGGCTTGCTGGTAAACCTGCCCGTAGTGCTGTTTTCAGGCCAAAATCGTTCCTCTCCACTGCTCCCTAACCCAAGGATGCCGGAATGTGGGCTGCTTGGCCCCAAATGGAAAGGTGCCTCCTAACACCCCGGCAGGCCCAGAGTGACTACTCCAGTCCAGGGAAACAGTCACCCCCCCCCCATGCCCCGTAGCCAGCTCTGCTGGACATACACCAGACTTCTGCTGCTAAGGACCTGGGTCTCAGATCTAAACACATGACCACTGGTAACAGTGGCCAAACCAATCCATCAAGGTCTAGCCACCACTGACCAGATGGAGAACTGGCCACAGGACAGCTGAGGGCAGGAAGTGGGAGATGCTGCCCAGGACAGGGCCAGGGCCCGCTGTCACCCTCCGGGCCCTCCACACCCTACCCAGCACGAAGTCTCCCATTCTGCTGAGGGCGGACCCTGCGGCCCTGTGTTGGTGTGCAGTGTGCGATCCTAAAGGGCCAGGCCAGTCCCAAGCTCTGGCTAGCAGGTGTTCAGAATGTCTCGCCGAATGGACGTGCTGTGTAGACAGGCTCAGCCTGCAGTGGGCAGTCGGGAGCACACAGACAGATGAGGCCTGTGGATTCACTTTTAGCTAAAACAAACTGGAGAAAACATGGAAGACTCTGAATCCAGGACAGGACACAGGTCATCAAGACCATCCTAGCCTCGCCAGGCGTGGTGGCGCACGCTTGTAATCCCAGTACTGGGGAGGCTGAGACAGGAGGATCACAGGTTCTCAGCCAGCCTCAGCTACTTAGTGAGGCCCTCTGCAACTTAGTGAGACTCTATTTCAAAATAAAGAATAAAATAGAGCTGAGGGTGTAGCCCAGAGGTAGAATGAATGCTCCTGGGTTTCATTCCCAACATCACACACACCCACACACCCACACCCACACATACCATCCTGGGTTCCAGAATATTCAAAACCAGAGAGGGGCCTCCAATCCATGCACCCAGCATCTGGGGGTAGAGGACCCCAGATATTGAGCAGGATGCAAGCCAAAGGCCTTCAGGATGCACTGTGCACCCTCCTGAGTCTCTATAGAGACAGGTTTGAATGTCCGACTTGCGCTGATTCATATAAAACTAAGGCTTTCTGCACTCTAATCTGTGACCAGAGAGCTGCCTGCCTGCTGTGGAGTATTTGTTCTATTACCTTGCAAATACGAGAAGGTTGAGAGATTTACCCCATGTGCAGTCAGACAGTATGATTAGAAATATTCCATCATCTCAGAGAAATTTCACTTTAAGTTATTGGTAAAATTTGGAAATTCCGACAGGAGGCCGGGAAGTCAGACAAGCCCAGTCCCCAGCACTGCAGGTTCCCTGGAAACCACAAATGTTGAAGGCATTTGCACCTTTTGGGAAATTTCCACAAGATTCTCCACTCCCCAATCAATAGACGTTCCCTCCCTGGAGGGCTGCAGGAAGGCTGGGACTAGGAGGAGCTGAGAACACGCCATTCAGTGACTCGGTGTCTTCCCGGAAGGTGGAGAGCTCAGTCAGCAGAGGCCAGAGCAGCCCTGCCAGGGCCCGGCCTGCACTTGGCCCACACACGGGCCCAGGAAGCGTGGCCGGGAAGCTGGCCGGCATGCAGGGCTGAGGCCAAGAGCAGAGGCTACTGTCCCCACCACGCAGCGCGCACCCACCCAGACTGTCCCCAGAGCCCGAGGCAGCCAGCAGCAGGGAGGGCCCAAGGGGCAGCTGGGACTAGCCCATCCTGGGCCACCCCCGGGAGAGCACCAAGGCACCTGGAGAAGGACCCTGACTCTGGAATGCACTCTTGCTGCTATGAAATAGCACCTGGCCAGCCCACAGCTATGGGAGGCCTCCACAGGGTACCTGGACACCGTCTGTGGATGGAGGGGCCTTGGCACCCAGCCCAGCCGTCCAGCCCATCCTAGCCATGACATGAGCCCAGCCCCTCCAGCATAGCCACCCCACCTCACACTTGCCATCTGGTGTGTATATATATATATATATATATATATATATATATATATATATATATATTTTTTTTTTTTTTAATGTGGTACTGGGGATTAGACCCAGGGTTCTGCCACTGAACTACACCCCCAGTCCTATCTATTTATTTATTTATATTTTGATATAAGGTCTCGCTAAATTACCCCATGCTGGACATACATCAAGCCTGCGATTTTCCTGTCAGCCTCCAGAGTAGCTGGGATTAGAGGCATGTGCCACCACCTGGACCGTTTTATTTTATTTTATTCTATTCTATTTTTTTGTAGTACTGGGAGTGGAACCCAGGGGCATTCTTCCTCCCAGCAACACCCCCAGCCCTATTTTTTATTCCTTATTTTTGAAACAGAGTCTCACTGAGTAGCAAAGGGCCTCACTAAGTAGCTGAGGCTGTCTATGAACCACAATCCTCCTGTCTCAGCCTCCCAAATGCTGGCATTACAAGTGTGTGCCACCACGCCCAGCCTCCATCTGGCCCATTTTAAATGCCAAATCTAGTTACTGTGGTGCACGCCCCTAATCCCAGCTACTCGAGAGCCTGAAGCAGGAAGATCAAAAGTTCAAAGCCAGCCTGGGCAAAAAATGAAAAGGGACAGAGGTGTAGCTCCGTGGTAGAGCACTCTTATGTCCAGTTCCCAGCATCATAAAACTGGTTACATAAGTAAAAAATAAACGCCATCTCCTCCTGGGCACTCGGTGGCTGGGGGTGGGAAAGGTCCAATGATCTGTACCCCAGGGCTCAGCTCCTAGGCAGAGCCCTTCTCCACTCACGCAGGACACCCTCCCGCCACCTCAGTTTCCCCATCACAATAAGAAACAAGTGAGCCCAGAGGCACAGGACCACGGGCCCACTTCCCTCTGCCACCTGCGCCATGGGTGCTATCAGCTGAGGAGATCCATGATAGACTTACTGTCCAACTTAGGCCGAGTGGGCCGCACAGCACCAGGCTAGCCCAGAGCTCGGCCCAAGAGGGTCCCTCAGTGCTCACCAGGGAGCCCCTGAGCTGTGGACACAACTGCCTAGTCCAGGACCTCTCCATCGATAGGGGCAGAGCACCCTTTGCAGCTGGTGCCCAGCCCACCGTGCCTACCACGCCCTGGGGCCTCGGGGAGGTGCCTCCCTCCTACCCCAGACAGCAGCTGTCCCCCAGAGCCCAGCAGGGATGGTACAGCTGGATGCCTCAGAAACCAGGATTTGGTGGCCAGAGGCAGAAGGAAGGTGGCCCAGGGGGCCAGCACTGTACGGGGCCTGTATCTACTCTGAGCCAAGGGCTATCAGTGGCTGCCCTGGCCTCAGTCCTCATTATTAATTAATGCTCAAACCAAATGGTGCCTGACGCACAGTACAGGCTGGGCCAGCGGCGCATACCAGGCCTGGCCGCAGGGTGGGGAAACCCAGGCCCGCAGGTTCCTGACCAGGTGGGGGCAGGGCCTGGAATGTGACAGCAGCCCAATAGGATGTGCTATCCTGGCCTGGAAGAGGTGGATGCCCCTCTTGGTTACTCTTCACAAAGTCCAGGGGACAGGGGGTAGCTGCACCCACTTTACTGATGGGAAAACAGAGGCTTGCATAAATTCTGGCCCAGAGTCAGCTCCCAGAGACCCTGCTCTCGGGCAATCTCCCTCCTACCTCCACCCCCACCCAAGAAATCTCCCTGCTGCAACAGCACGGCTTCCCACCAGCCACCCCTGCCAGGGAGCCCTGGAGGCCCTGTGCCTCAGGAAAGGAGCCCAGGAGAGGCCTGGAGCAGGCTGGGGCGGGCCGCCTCCTTTCGGGCCTCACCCCAAAACCTTCACACGCTGCAGGGGCAGGAACTGCTCGGGGGGAGGGGTGGTCCTGACTCAGGGATATCCAAATGGCGATGACACACCCCACTCCCCGCTCTCCAGAGACAGCAGGTGCAGGGGGCTGACTGGATCAAACCACACAGAGGATTCCTGGCCTAAAGGGGAACCCCAGGAAAGCTGCCAGCCCAGGACACCCATGCCCCATCCCCCGGATGCTGGGCTCTGCCTGGTCCACATCCCAGAAGTCACCTGGCGCCAGGACATGGCCAGCCAGAGCCAGCCCACCCCAGAGGCCTTTCAGCCCCCAGCAGGCGGAGGCAGAGGCAGATCGTGGCAGGAGGCCCAGTAAGGACACTTCCAAGGGCTATCAGCCACACTCTGGACCCTGGCGGAGAGAGCCAGATTTGCCTCTCTGGCGGAGGCAGGGGCCGCTCCGTGCTGCTGGGGCCAGCAGGCCTCCAGCCCTGCCTGGGAGGAGTCTGCCCTCCTCCCACGGGCTCCCCAGGACATCTACTCTGAAGGTGGCTGGCCTTTGCCCCTAGGGACCGACTGCCCATCCCCGGACCTCCCCTTCACATTGCCCAACACTCACAGCTGTGCACACTTGGGGTGCACACCCCTCGCAGGCCAGGCGGCACTGGCCGAGGCCATCCCAGAATCTGGTCCTCACTCCCATCCCAAAATGCCTACAAAATGGCCGAGTGTCTGCGCGCTTCCCTGTCCCTGGTTTAGCCGGGATGGGGGAGCAGGCGCCCTGGCACTGGGAGGCAGCTCACACGCTGGCGTGCATCGCACACACATGCAGTAACCTTCACAATGCACGCCACACTGAGAGACTCGTGTGCAGGAGCACAGTGCTCCCTGGGAGGCAGCAGCGCCGTGCCTGAGCCCCAGGCCTGGGGGAGGCTGGTGGCCCAGGACAATGGCAGCCCCCACTCCTGCCTCCGCTGCGCCAGGGGGTCCAGAGCCCAGAATGTGCAGGCGCCTGGGCAGGGTACAGGCTCCAGGGGCACCTGGGCCAGGGCTGGGTGGGGTAAAGCTAAGACCCCTCCCCATTGCAGCAGAGCCAGGCTCACACGGAGTGTGAAGTTGGACGGTGGCTGGGGACAGGGCACCCCCACTGGGTTGGGGGACACCCAGAGCGGAGGGGCTAGCGCGGCAGAGGGGTAGGGAGTCTCCTGGACCCTGGCTCCAGCGTTCTCCTCCCTCCCCGCCGGCCCTTTGTTCGGTGCAGTGGGCCGTGGGGAGGGGCCGCGCAGGCTAGGGCTAAGGGCTCCTGGGAGGGACTGGACGCGCCAGCCAGACGCCCCCCCCCCCGCCCCCAGCCCCACCTGAATGGCGCCTGGCCCCAGGACTGCTCTCCAACACCGCTCTCCCATCTCCGCCCTTCGCTTCAACCCAGGGACGCGGCGCCCGACCCAGACCCCCGCGAGCCCTCGGTCCAGCGCGGCCGCCGGCCACTCACACGTAGGCGTGGTAGATGAACGCCCAGCCGCGCGGCCGCTCCAGCACGTTGTAGAGGGAGTTCTGCAGCTTGCGGTAGAAGGCGTTGCGCTTGGGGGGCTTCCCGGCCCCCGCGCCGCCCGCGCGCGGCTTGCTGAGGATGCTGCCGCGCTTGGGGGCCTCGGAGCCCGCGATGAGCAGCGCGCCATCCCGCGTGGAGTCGGGCGCGCCGGGGTCCAGCCCCACGAAGCCCACCTTGAGCTTCTTCTCCCCGCTCGGGCCGGGGTACACGCCGCCGTTGCGCGGCTTCTGCACCATGGTGCTGGCCGCCCCGGCCGGGCCGGGCTCAGCGCGGGCTCAGCGCGGGGGGCGGCGCGGGCCCCAGCCCAGGCCTCCGGCCCAGCAGCCGCATGGCCCAGGCGGCCGCGCGGGGATGCTGCGGCCACCGCGCTCCCTCCGCGCCTCGGTGCCGGCCCGCGGCCGCGCCGGCTCCGCCCGCCGCCTCGCCCCGCCCTGTTAACCTCTGCGCCGCCGCGGGACAGCGCCCACGAGGGGGGGGAAAGGAGAGGCCCGACCGGCCTCCGCGACCCCTCCCCCGCCCGCCGTGCGGCCGCGTGTGCCTTCCCAGGCGCTCCAGACGCGGTCACCCTTGGGGCCAGCAAGACTACCCCAGGGCCACCTGCCTGGACCCAGGATCACGCTGGGATCCATCCCAAAGCTCAGCGCCTGATGGGGGGAGGGTTGAGCTCCGGCCAGCTGGGCTCTGGAGTGGACACCTCCGAGGGGGTGGGGAGGGTGCTGGCGCTTGCCAAATTCTGGTTAAAGGCTCAGCCCATAGGGGTCTCCTGTTCCTGCCCCAGGGTGGATCAGGCCTTTAGGCCCCTTCCACCCTCCCCCAGGTCTGGGGAGCTTCCTGAAAGGGCCTAAGCAGGGCCTGGAGAAGGCCCAGGGGGCAAAGGGGCGTTCAGGGAGGCCGGGAGCCAAAATGAGGGCTCATGGCAGTCAGAGAGGCCAGGCCTCGAGAGCCACCTGCTGCCTGGAGGTCCCCGCGGGCCAGGGCCAGGGCTGGAGGGTGGGCCCCAGGGAACACGGAGGCCGCTGGGGACTCTAGTGGCAGAGTCCAGGACAAAGGAGAACAGGTGTTGGACGGGTGGGAGTGTCCTCTTGGGGGGAGAAGAGCCACCATGACTGCCCCCTGCCTGCCAGGGAGCAATGGTGTGGGGAGAGCCCCACCGAGGCTCCTGCTGGGAAGCCAAGAGGACCCACTGCCCAGTCCCTGGGCACTCTGCTTCCTCTGCACAGCTGGGAAAAAGCGCTGCAGGTGCATCTCCTGGCTCTCCAGCCTCTCCCCACCTCCCGGCACCACGTGGTCCACCACAACAAAGGTCCCCTTCAGTGGCAGGCACTGGCCTGGCTTAGAAATGGCGCTAACCCTGGCTGTGGGTCAGCCTTTGGTTGTGTTTACTTTTTGGTTTCCAGAGCCCCTGGACATAAAGCCTGGGCTTTGGGGGCTGTTTTCAATGATTACGGCCGATAGGGGCACAGTGCTAACTTGTCAGTTGTCTAGAATGTTGGAAGGGGGCTGCCCCTTACACAGGCGTGCACAACACATGTGCCCTCACACAGGACAACTCCTGGCCCTACCTCTATGCACAGACTGGCTGGCTTGGCCGTCTGCCTCCAGGGCACTCTAGTTAGCCCCCATTCTCACTCTGCAGAAGACCAAGCAAAGTATTCTTAACTCAGTCGCACCCACAGTGGAAGGCCTGGGGCCTCTTCTGTCCAAGAGAAAGACACACTTGATGCTTCCTGGGAAGGAACTCTCAGGTTTGAAGTCAGAGCAACGTGCACAGCCACTGAGATGGGAGCGAAGTTTAAGGCTCTCTGGGGACCCAGGACTTTGGAAAGACAAGCCTTCTCATGCTTTCAGGAGAAGGGGGCACTGCCCTGAGGTTGTAAGAGCCATTGGCCACCCCACAGTGTCTCGGGGCAGCTGCGGTGTGGCTCCCCTGGCAGAGGTGCTGGAAGGGGACCTGGCTGGTGTGAACCAGATCGTTTCCCCACAGCCCTCTGTTCTCTTTTCTACCAGCAGCTTTGCCATGTTTCAGAAGGTTTCAGAAAATGAATACTATATCAAGACCTGGAAGTCTTTGCTTCCTGTGTTTGGGACATCCTCCAGTGAGCTGGCTCATTAATCATGTATGCTTTGTGTGTGTGTGTGTGTGTGTGTGTGCTACTGGGGATGAAACCCAGGGGCATTCTACCTCCAAGATACACCCACAGCCCTATTTTTTTATTTTATTTTATTTGCCATACTAGAGATGGAACCCAGGGGCATGCTACTTTCAAGCTACACCCCCAGCCCTATTTTTTAGTCTTTATTTTGAAACAAGGTCTCGCTAAGTTGCAAAGAGCCTCACTAAGTAGCTGAGGCTGTCAGCGAACCTTGATCCTCCTGTCTCAGCCTCCCGAGTGCTGGGATTACAAGCGTGCCCCCCACGGCCGGCCTAAGTATGCTTTTAATGTTGTGCCTTACACGCTTGCAGACCATACATTGCAGCAACCTGGTTACCAAGCATGCTCCACCACAAAACACCAGTGAAGGGGTCCTGAAAACACCCAATTAGGGTATATTTCACACAAGCAGCAGAAATTCCATTTCATTTTAAAATAGATGGGAAAGCGTTCTGGTTCTAGCCGTCTCTGCCAAGACTGCTTCAACAGGATTCCAGAGAGGAAGAATGGAAAAATTCAGAGGCCCCATGGGGTCAGCGCCCGCCCAGGCTGCCGCTGAGCTGGGAGCTGTCCTTTCAGCACCTCCTGCCTCTGTCCTGCTCCCCTCTACTCTGGGCAGGAAACTTCATAGGCCCTCCTGTCCTCACCGCACAGGGAAGGTGGATGGCCAGGCTGGCGAGCTGACATTGGCTGAGCTGTTAAAGGCCAGCCTGGAGTCCTTGCTAGTTCCAGCCGCCCCAAAGCCATCCTGCACTAGGGGGCTGGGACCCCGCCCTGCCTCACACACCCCTTTTGCCTGTCTGGCCCACTGTCCTGAGTCTGATGGTGTGGCTGCTCATGATGGAATTCAAAGCAAAGCACCCTGGGATTATCCCTTTTTTTTTTCTTTTGCATACTGGGGGCACTGAGTCTTAGGGCATTCTACCTCCGAGCTACACCCCCGTGCATTTCCTCCTCCTCCTCCTCCTCCTCCTCCTCCTCCTATTATTATTATTATTTTTTTTTTTTCTGGGTCTGGGGATGGAACCCAGAGGCATTCAACCTCTGGGCTACACCCCCTGCCCTCTTTTTTATTCTTTATTTTGAAACAGGGTCTCACTGAGTTGCAGAGGGCCTCACTAAGTAGCTGAGGCTGTCTGTGAACCACGATCCTCCAGGTCTCAGCCTCCCAAATGCTGGGATTACAAGCGTGAGCCACCGCGCCTGGCTGCATTTCTTTTATTTTTCTATTTTTCCTGAAACGGTCTTGCTAAATTGCCAAGGCTGGCCTTGAATCAGCGGTTCTCCTGTCTCAGCCTCTCATGTACTGAGATTACAGGCGTGCGCCGCCAGGCCTGCTGGGCTTATTGCTTCTTTGGAGAATCTACAGTGACCTCCCCGATGGTGCCAGTGAGGGGCAGGCCCATCACTCCCAGAAACCCCCTTTCTTTTCTGCCACCCTGAGTCCCAACCGCAACCCTGGAGGTCAGGACTCTGGCCTCACAGACTCTATGCTTGGGGGGTGCAGCCTTCTGGGGGCCATCCAGCATGCCATGGGGGGCCCACAGAGAGTCTGCAGAAAGAAACAGCTCAGCCGCCATTGAGCCCCCGCTAAGATGCGCCTGTTGTCTCAGGTGTCCAGCCACACGGAGTTCTGTGGACCCAACCGCCACACTACGCCACGTGTGAACACAGCAGCAGCGCCCCTCCCTTCATCTCGCTCCCTCCCATCTCCTCCCAGGGGAACAGGTGCGCTTCCTAGGCCCAGGGTTCAGAAACATCACACGAGACTTCAGATGAGCTGGTGGGAGCCCAGGAGGAGAGCTCTGTGCCCAGAAAGACTTACTATGGGGAAACGAGAAAGAGACAGGTTCTCAATCACTCAGCCTGGGTCAGAGCTGTTGTTTCAATCCTATAATTTGGAAAACAGGAAATGCCTGCCTCGGCAGAAAGGCCCAGCTAGCCCCCGCCCCCCGCAAGGAATTTTCCGTTATTAGGCAAAGGAAGGGCCATGTTCATCCAGCTCCTGGGGAGCAGGGAGGTGAGGAAAAAATTTAGGATGTGAAGGCATTTATTTCTTAAGCATCTCACACTAACACCTATTGACTAAAATCAATAGAAATTTAATTCATAGTTTTTTAAAAAGGAGCAGAGCTCTAAACAAGCTCTCCTTGCCCCCAGCGAGCAGCTAATTGCATAAGGGAGTAATGGCTGTATTTCTTGCCTACTGGTGATTCCTTCACTACGGGAGTCCCTGATTTTTGGGAACAACAGAGACAGGCTAGGCTGGGGGTCGGGGTGGCTCCCCGGGGTGCTAGCTGTGCCCACCTGAAATCCATGTTTGTTATTTCTTTTTGGGATACTGCAGATGGAACCCAGGGGCATTCTACCCCTGAGACACACCCCAGCCCTATTTTTTATTTTTTGTTTTGAAACAGGGTCTCACTGAGTGGCAAAGGGCCTCACTAAGTAGTTGAGGCTGCCCGTGAGCCGCGATCCTCCTGTCTCAGCCTCCCGAATGCCAGGATGACAAGGGTGCCCACCACGCCCGGTGCCATGTTTGTTATTTCTGCTCAGATTTTTCTATGTGGGAACCACAAAGAAGTCAGGAAACTGTTCCCGTTCTGTGACAGTAAGATGTGAGGAATCCAGAGGCCCTGCAGCCCAGGCGGGCATGACCCAGGCCAGCACAGGTCCCGCTGTGCCCACCCCTCAGTGACGCTCCCCAGGCGCTTTCCAAACCACAGCCCACTCACCTGTGAGAGACTCAGCCCTGCCGAGGCACCCCCGAAGAATGCGGACCTCCACCTGCAGCCCCGCCCACAGTGCACCCCCGCCACATGCAGGTGGCTTTGCACCGACTGTGCCCTGCCCAGAAGCTGTTCCGTCTCCCAGCACCAGGTGGACACGGGGCCTCCAGCACCCACCCTCCCTCTCAGCTCTGGCTCCCGACATGGTCTGGAACTGCCTGCTCATGTCTCCTCCCCCTCATGGTGAGCCCCTCAGAGCCTCCACCCCAGCCCGTAAAAATGTCTCGGCCACGTCCACCAGTGAGTGAGCTGTCACCTTGACCTGAGGCCTGTGTCCCTCAGAGCCTCCGCCCACCACGCCAGCAACGACTGGCCCAAGGCTGTGGGCAGCTGGAGTGTGGTGCCTGGGAGCGGGCTCCTGCTGGCAGAGTGGCCAGCGCCCTCTGCGCCCTGGCTGCCTGCCCGCTGCCCACCCAGGCTTGCTCAAGTGTCTCCCCTGGCCGATGTCCAGCAGGCTCCAGACAGAGCCATCCAGCCTGGGGCAGGGCCCGTGGGCTCGCCCTGGACAAGGTCACCAGAGGACACACCAGGAGGTGTGTACAGAAAGGCTGGCTTCTCTGCCCGGCGCAGACAGGATGGACAGAACCTGGGCCCTCTGTTACCCAGCACTGCGCAGAGCCATCTCCGCCAGTGAACTCCACCCTCGCACACAGCAAGCTCACCCTGCTGGCGGCCGAAGGCAGGTAGTGCTAGCTGCAGAGTATGGCCCCAGGCCAACACCATGGCTCATCCGTGCTCTGTGACCTGGAGCAGGCCAGGCAGCTGCTCTGAGCTTGCGCTGGACTCCATGATCACGTCCCCAAAATTCACTTGTCCAAGTCCTGGCCCAGCAATAGGAGGCAGTGGGGCCTTGGGTTCAGTGGTACAGGCCAGAGTGCGTCTGTGCCGCTGCAAGTGGGCCTGCGCACCCTCTGCTTCCTGTAGGGAGAGGCCATGAGATCAGTCTGCAAGCCGGAGGTAGAACCTAGCCAGCGAAACGCCAGCTCCTTACCCTGGGACTTCTACCTGCAGAACCCTGGGAAGAAAGTGCCGGCCTAAGCCTCCTCCAGCAGCCTCCAGTCCCCCTGCCCGCCCGCCCACCTGCCTGCCAACAGAGAGAATCGTGCCTCCCTCCGTCCTGGGACTGCCGTGGCTTCAGCTTGGGCGGCTGTGGCTTCCGTTTCGGCGTCCACGCACCCTTTCCCCTGGTGCCCAGCAGCCCCTCCTATGGGCTGCAGCAGAGAGAGCACCGCGTGCCGCCCACAGGTCGGGCAGCCGACTCCATCCCAGAAGACTGGCTCTCTGCCCAGTCACTGTCAATGTCCTCACAGGGGGACGCCCATTTAGGTCAGCCATTCTCACCAGGGGTGATGCTGCCTCCTGGGGGACACTTGTCCATGTCTGACACACACATGCACACAGAAACAGGCACAGAGATATTCAGGTGCTCACATACATGCACAGAGACATGCAGCTGCACACAGACACACAGGTGCACACAGATGCAGGAATGCACATGCCGCATGTACACAGATGGGCACACATACATAGGCACACACGTGCACATAGACACATGGGCATGCATGCATGTACACTCAGGCACACAGGCATGTACACACAGGCACACACATGGGACACCCAAGCCTCTCCTAAGCCCCACACAACACCCTATGGATATGTGTCATGTGCCAGCATCTACCAGGGCACACACTGAGCTCTGAGTACCCACAGTCCTGCTCCTAGGGACACTAAGGCATCTGGGAGCACACACAGTCACCTAGAGGACAGTTTCTCCGTAGTCAAGGTACATGAGGAACCCTGGCGTCCATGGCCGCAGCCTCATATGCCCAGGCTCGGGCCCTGGGATGGGGTGGACGGGGACGGGGAAGCCAGTGCTCACAGAGCACCATCACTGCCAGAGACTCCAGCCCTCCGGCCACCCTGGAGTCAGGGGGAGGGTGGGAATGGGCCTCCTGACTAGGTCTTGGGTGGCTAGGAGCCCTGGGAAGACAGGGCAGGAGACAGATCCAGTTCAGCCTTCAGGGGCGTCCAAAGCACAGATTAAATCTGCCACTCCTGTCTTGGTGGAGCCTACTCTGAATTGCTCACTACACCAGCATAGGGTGGAGCCCCAGGCCCCAAGTTCCCCCCAGGCCCTGACCTCAGAGCCTGCACTGAAGCCCCGGCTGCCTCAGTCAGAGCCCAGTGCCCAGTGGCAGCCAGCTGGGCCACCTCCCTGGGCCTGGGGTCTCCCTCAGCCAACTGCAGCCCAAGTGCCCAGCCCTGGTACTGCATGGTCCCACCCCTGCCAGGGTCCAGGTGACCCGACTCACCCCATCACCACCCTGTGAGCTGCCCACTGGGCTCCCCAGCCTGATGTCCAGGGGCTGATCTGCCCCAAGGAGGCTAGGGGCTCCCCCTTCCCTGCTCCCTCTCGTGATGGGGTGAGGCCCACCCCGCTGGCCTGTGGGATTCCCGGACCCTGCCCCAGGTTCTCATCTCTGTCTCAGCCTGGCTCGGCAACAGGGTGTCAGAGGGTAGTGGTGCCTGTGTGCCACGCCTCCCCGCAGACGGGCAGGCTCGTCCTTTGTCTCCCAGACCTCGCCTATAGTAGGAGCTCACTCTCCCCCAGAGGTTCCTCCTGCCCTGAGTGTGGGTGGCTCTAGGAGCTCCCCAGAGACCCCTGGCTGCAGCCCCATGCAGGCCAAGCCCCTGCCCTCCCCAGAGCTGCTGGTGGGTGGACACAAAGGACCCCCTCACCCAGACAGCAGGAAAGCCCTGGCACGCCCTGAGAGCTGGCCATGTGTGCTGCCCCCCCAAATGCCAGGAACTCAACCCAGATTTCTGCCTCCCCCATCATGGGGCTGCCCCCCAGCCAGACCCAGGAGCTGCAGCAAGGCCCAAAGCCCTCCGGCATCTAGTCCAGGAACCTGGGCCTTCTGGCCTGTCTTCAGCACCCCACCCACAAGGAAGACGAAAGGCTTAGAGACCAGGATGCCCATCCGCCAAGGACTTCAATGGTAGTGAGGTGGCCCACCCGTCTTCAGGTCCTTCCCCACCAGGAATGCCCCACCCGCTGGGGGAGAGTGTGGCCCAATGCAGACCACAGGCCAGAGGCCAGACAGAACTTGGCAGCAGACTGACCTTGACCAGCCCGCAGCACCAGAGGCACCACAATTGGCACTGGCTAACTGTTAACAGGGTGAGGGGCCTCGAAGCCTTCAGGGTCTGCACCTGAGCTTTCTTCACCTCCAGCAGGACACATTTCTCACTCATCCTGACTCAGGCTGGCAAATTTCTTCAGTTTGACCACAATTCTAATTGGGTCACATGTGTAAGAACAACTTCTTGTGGGGGGGGGGGTCCCACTAGGTCCCACTCTGCAATAGTGCTAGTCCAGGAAAGGCCCAGGATGGGCTTGGGAGACATCAAGAAACACCTGATGTCCTTGGGTAGGGTCACCCAATCAAACCAAGAACTTCAGATGAGCAACCAATGCCTTTTCAGCTAAATATGCCCCCAATATTTTACACTAAAAATGATTCAATATTGAGCTGAAGTTATCTTGGACTGGGTGTCCTCTGTCTATCTGCTAACCCAGCCACCCTCCCTCAGAGTACTCTGACATCCATCACCCAAACACTTAAAATGGGGGTCTGCGGGCCACCGCACAGCCCTGGAGAACTGCCTCCCCAGACAACACTGCTCCCTGGCCACACGGGTCTTCCTCCCTCCTATTCTTCCTCTGTCAGATGATAGGCGGCCCACCCCACCTTGGCGTTGGGGGGCTGTAGCCCCCCCCCCCCCGGAGGGTTCCTTGGACTGGCGGGCCCTCTTCCTGACAGCAGAGCTGCCTCTCGCCTGGGGCTGCACATGCCCCTGAAGGTATCAGGAGCCTGACATTGGACCCTGGGACCTTGACTTTGGGTCCAAGAAAAGGTTTGCACATGTGACTCAAGTAAGGTTCTTGGGATGGGAGATTAGCCTGGACTATCCAGGTGTGCGCTAAATGTGGTCACAGTGCCCTGCTCTGGGCCACGGGAGGCCCCACCCCCTTGCTGTGCAGGGTCAGTAGAATCTGCTCGCATCCCTCCAGCAACAGGCACCGGCTGCAGGCGGCTTCCTGGAGCAGGGACAGATGGACAAGGGGTGGTCTTGCTGTATCCCCCATGCTGCTGTTTAAGGTCAGAGTGTCCCTCCTAGATGCACCGATCCTGGTGCATCTCAAATCTGCCACCCCCCAATGCCTGAAGTCACTGCCCTCCCAGCTTCTGGGTCAAGAGTTCCTCTAGTCCAGTGCAAGCTCACTCCTCTGGCACGGGGCAGCACGGTCCTGGGGCAGACTCCAGACACCACCGGGGTGGGAGGACAGGGCTTCCAGGGGGTGGGAGCCCTAAAACCTGGGCCAAGGATGTGTATGCTAACACTCCTGGGGAGGGGCCGACGGCTCCCCCCTGGCCTCAGAGAGACCTCCAGGACACGAGCCGACCCCCAAGCCCTGGGGCCATGCAGGTCCCCACTGCCTGGGGTTGCCGGCCTCGCTGCCCACCTGCATAGCTCAGGACAGCTGGCCGGGTCACCGGGCAGCAGGGGAGGGGTGCTGGGCAGGATGTTCTGGGGGCCCCAGCAGGAGGCGCACACGGCTCAGGTCGCTCAGTTTATTGGGAAAACGGGCACTGAGCGCGGTGACGCTGGCGCGGAAGCCGGGGATGGGGCACTTTTCCTCTTGAAGAATTTCCATTGGACCTTGATGGCGAGCATCCAGTCGCTGACGGAGAGCCTCTTACAGGCGGAGGTGCAGACATGCGCCTGGCGGGGGTGCGGGGCGGCGGGCCCGCGCCTGGGGCGGGGCAGGGGGCGGGGCGCGGCGCCGCCGGGGAGGGCCGCGCCGCGGGCGCCCGCGCTTCACTTGCCCGCCTTCTGCGCCTTCTGCGCAGATTTGGTGACCTTGCCGGCGCCGCCGCTCTTCTTCTCCACGTTCTTGATGACGCCCACGGCCACCGTCTGCCGCATGTCGCGCACGGCGAAGCGGCCTGCGGGGGGAGGCGCGTGAGCGGGCCGGGATGCATTGCGCAGGCGCACTGGGCGCCCACAGCATCCTCCCCGCGCCGGCCCACCGCCTATTAGCTATTATAGCAGCGGCCTGGGCCCAGCAGGCCTGCGCAGGGCAGCTACCTAGGCGGGTCTGAGCTTGGCCCCTGGGGCAGACAAGGCAGACAAGACATCCTGCCGGTCGATCACCTGACTGGCTGTCGACCTGGAGTAAGACGCCTTCGTCAGCAGAGGGATGCCCAGTAGAGACACCTGCGCTCAGTGACGCCAGGCTCGAGCTCCACAGAGGAGTTGGCCAATGTAAAGGAGCCCCCCACCCCGCGCCCGTGCCCCCGATGGCCCTCTGCCCTTGTGAGATTCAGCCGTGGCCTCGGGGCTGCACCTCCCTCCACCTTGCTCACCGAGAGGCGGGTACTGTGAGAAGCTCTCCACACACATGGGCTTCCCGGGGACCATCTCTACGATGGCCGCGTCTCCAGACTTCAGGGACTTGGGGTTGTCCTCCAGCTTCTTGCCGGAGCGCCGATCAATCTTCTCCTTCAGCTCTGCAAACTTGCAGGCGATGTGGGCGGTGTGGCAGTCGATGACCGGCGAGTAGCCAGCGCTGATCTGCCCGGGGTGGTTCAGGATGATGACCTAAGGCAAACAAGGACCATGAAGTGCGCCTGGCCACCAGGGGGCGCAGTGTCCAACAAGGACCATGAAGTGCGCCTGGCCACCAGGGGGCGCAGTGTCAAACAAGGACCATGAAGTGCGCCTGGCCACCAGGGGGCGCAGGGAAGGCTGGCCAGTCACAAGGGGAGGGGGAGTACTCCCAGATCCACACCAGGGAGGGGTGCCCACCCTGGAGGAAGCCTAGGTCCTGGGCCACGGGGAACCCACTTCCAGACCTGTACCCCGGCATCCTCACTGAACATGCGGCAAAACCGTGGGGCAAACAGCAATGGTCAGTCTTGTTGAAAGGCCAGGCTAGCCCTGACCCCAGCTCCAGCCAGGACAAAGACGGCAAGGTCAAAGTGGACCCTGGCTATTGTATGCCAACCACATCTCAATAGAGTCATTTTTTAAAAACTGTCCTGTGGCTGGGCGTGGTGGCACACGCTTGTAATCTCAGGATTCAGGAGGCTGAGACAGGAGGATCATGGTTCATGGACAGCCTCAGCTACTTAGTGAGGCCCTCTGCAATTCAGTGAGACCCTGTTTCAAAATAAAGAATAAAAAATAGGGCTACGGGTGTAGCTCGGAGGTTGAATGCCCCTGGGTTCCATCCTCAGACCCGCAAAAAAAGAAAAAGAAAAAGAAAGAAAGAAAGAAAGAAAGAAAGAAAGAAAGACAAAGAAAGAAAGAAAAACAGGGTTAGGGTGTAGCTCAGAGATAAAATGTCCCTGGGTTCCATCCCCAGTACCATAGGGGGGGGGGGGACCAACAACTGTCCTGTGAAGAGGTAGCCAAAGAGCGTAATGAAAACGGAGAGAAAAAAAATCCCACAGGGACAAAGGGGGATGCCAAAAGCGAGGCCTTCCAGCTGCCATGGACAGAGAAGGACTCAGTGGGCAGCCCCAGGGTGAGCACACCTCTAGCCCGTGCTCTCCTTGGCCCGGGGCAGCATCTCCCCAGGACCACCCGTGCCACTCTGGGCAGAGACAGGACGCTCCCAACACGCACGCACCTGGGAGGTGAACTGGGCGGCCTCCTGGGGTGGGTCGGACTTGCTGTCCCCGCACACATTGCCGCGGCGGATGTCCTTGACGGACACGTTCTTCACGTTGAAGCCGACGTTGTCGCCAGGCAGGGCCTCGCTGAGTGCCTCATGGTGCATTTCCACCGACTTCACCTCGGTAGTGATGTTCACCGGCGCAAAGGTCACCACCATGCCCGGCCGGAGGATGCCCGTCTCCACGCGGCCCACTGGCACGGTGCCGATGCCTGGGCCGAGAGGAGGGAGCGTGAGGGCAGGCGGGGCGGGGGGGGGGGGAAGGGCACAGCACTGGGGCAGAGAGCCTGGAAACAGCTCAGGACTTTGTCCACCCTGACGGAGTCGGATGTGATCACCTGGAGGAGTGCGCGGGTAGGGTGGGGACAAGGGAGGCCCCGGACAAGACAGATAGACTCCAACAGAAGGAGAGACTCCCCGGACCCAGCCAGGGAACAAGAGACTAAATAAACGGGGTCCCCTAGAGCTCAAGGGTAAGAAACACAGCAAAAGGGAGAGAAGATGGACCCCAGCCCGGCCCCGGGGCAGCCGTCCCTCAGAAGCAACGTGGGCCCCCTCTGAGGACCCCTCCTGCGGCTTTCAGGCTGCAAGGCATGGGCCAGCTCCCTGGGGCTGCTCCTACTGTAGGCTCCCTGGCCGCTATGAGGGGCTCCCTGGGCCCCACTTTGGCACTGTCGGTGTCACTGAAGGGGCACCTGTGCCCTGGCACTCCTCAGACCAGCTTACACCCAGCTATGTGGCTACCCAGTAGGTGGCTCGTCCTCCCCAGAGTGTGGGGCCCATGATCATCTCCTTGGTCTGTGATGGACAGAGGCTCAGTGGCACTACGGTGTGACGGCGTCTGAGGCTGGCAGCTGTACTCTGTGCCAAGGTGAGCATGGTACCCCACCCTGCAGTGGTGCCCTGCTATCTCTGGCCATATCCCCTGGCCAGGGTACCCACCATTCTCCTCTACAGGGAGGGGGCTCGTCTTTGTTTATGATTTGGGTTTATTTGCAGCACTGAGGATGGGCCTTGCATATGAAGGCAAGCACTCTACTGCCAAGCTACACCCCCAGACCGTTTTATTTCTTACTGTGAGACAGAATCTTGCTAAATTGCTGAGGCTAGCCTTGAACTTGAGACCCTCCTGCCTCGTCCTCCCTAGTAGCTAGGATTAGAGGGGCATGGCACCACACCCGGCTTTGTTCATGGCTTCTGTTTCACCTTTCCTGGACTGGGACTGTCTCCCAGGACACAGACTCAGGATGGGGGGAGGGACACCTCTTTGCTCCCACCTGAGGCCCGGTCCTGGCACAGAGTTCGCATCTCCCTGGCAGAGGGAAAGCCCGGCAAATGCTGGGTTGGCGGCTGACTAGCTGGAGGTCAGTGGGCAGATGGACAGGCAGTGAGCAAACAGACAGACAAACTGAGGGATGGACAGCCCCAAAAGCGTGTGGTGTGGAAGGAGGGTGGAGACAGTGGCCCTGGCCCCGGGAGAGCATCGGGGACCCGGAGGGGCAGGGAGCAGCAGCCAGGCCTCACTCACCGCCAATCTTGTACACGTCCTGCAGCGGCAGACGCAGCGGCTTGTCCGTGGGGCGTGTGGGCGGCAGGATGGTGTCCAAGGCCTCAAGCAGGGACACGCCGCTAGCGTTCCCTTCCTTGCGTTCCAGTTTCCAGCCCTTGAACCATGGCATCTGGGTGGGGAGAGAGTACCTCCTGGTCACAGGACATGTACGGCCTCCTGCCCAGGCCACCTGCTCAGGCCCTCGCCAGCCGCCCGCCCCCACGGCCAGGACTGCAGGTGGAGCCTGCAGGGCCAAGCACAGCCCCTCCCAGGATGCCCCAGTCCAGCTGTCGTGGCTGCAGTCTTTCGAGGCTGGACAGCCCCCATCCCCAACCTCAGGAGGACAGACAGCTCTTAGGAAAGGGAACAGGCAGAGAAAAACAACAGCGTCACAGCCCAGACGGCTGTGAAGCTCCAAACACTACGTGAGCCCCAGCCCCACCCAAGTCCCCCATGGTCCACAACCGTCCTCCACGCCCTGGCTGGGCGAGCACCAGAAGGGCAGCCTGCAATGGCCGGGGTGGGAGTCAGCATCCAGCCTGAGCTGCAGACTCTGCTGGCCCCCATGTATCTCCAGCGCAGGGCCCACCACTGCCAGACCCTCCCAGCGGACAGATGTAAGCTCTCCCTCATCGCACCTCCTCCCACCCACCAGCCGTAGATGGAGAAGGGGGCCCACCCCAGGGCCCTTGTGTCCTGCTCTGACCTCCAGCTGAACCCCAGACACCCAGGTCAACAGACGGCTCACTGAGCATGAGTGGGCAGGGCCCCGGCACTGAGTACCCCAGGCCAGCGGGAGTGCAGGCTTGAGCCCCTGGGCGGGGGCTACATGCCCACTGCCACCTTTCACGAGGGCAAGCTGGCAAGAGGGAGGTGCTTGGGCTCTGGGCTCCAAAGAGCTGGTCTGACCCCCCCCCCAGCCCAGCCAGCTCCTGTGCTTGGGTGCCTACAGAGCTGGCTAGAGCCAGGTAGCTGCCCTTCGGGGAGAGAGATCGTCTCTGGCTGAACAGAGACCTAGGAACGTTCCAGAGTCTGAAAAATGTCTCCACTCAGGACCTCTGATAGGCCAGGTCCCTGGGCCACAGGCTTCCCAAGCCTCAGGCTTCCCTGGTGACCAGCCCAGAGCCAGCCTGGCTCCAAGGCAGGCGGCCAGGGAGGTCCTCGGCCCTGCTGACCCTGCTTGGTGTCCGGCCACAGCAGTGGCCTGGAGGAGATGGAAATGAACCCCATATGGGATCCCAGGAGGCACTGCCTGTGCCCGGCAGACACTGTCCTGGCAGTCGACGTGGGGATGGTGCCTCCCAGAGAAGGAGCCTCGGCTGCCTCTGCCAGTTGGCAGGGAGGCCGCACTGGAGAAGCAGAGCACCGACGGGCCCTGACCCGGCAGGAGGCTGCCGTCCCCCATTCCTGTGCTAGGAGGCCCGTGGGCCCCGGGAAGCTGCGGTGCAGCGCTCTGCGACCCCCCCACCCCGAGCCGGTGCCCCGGGGCACTCACGTTGGGCGAGGGCTCCAGCATATTGTCTCCGTGCCAGCCCGAGATGGGCACGAAGGGCACCGTGGCTGGGTTGTAGCCGATCTTCTTGATGTAGGCGCTGACCTCTTTGACGATTTCATCGTAGCGCTTCTCGCTGTAGGCCGGCTCTGTGGAGTCCATCTTGTTGACGCCCACGATGAGCTGCTTCACCCCCAGGGTGTAGGCCAGCAGCGCGTGCTCCCGGGTCTGCCCGTTCTTGGAGATGCCAGCCTCGAACTCCCCCACACCTGCCGCCACGATCAGCACCGCGCAGTCCGCCTGCTCAGCAGGTCAGGCACAATGAACCGGCTCGGCCCCTCGCCCAGCCCCGCCACACACAGGAGGACTAGGGGTGCCCACTCAGGCCGGGTCAAGGAAGCCCGGGTCCGGGCACTGGCTCCACCACCAGCAGGCTGTGCGCCTTGACAAGTCACTCCACCTCTCTGGTTCTGCCTTCTCCATCTGTCTGTATGAATGCCCCGGGAATGTTTGGGGTCCCATGTGACTGTGCATTTCTGCCCATATCTGGCTGTCCCCACATCCTGGCTTCTACATCTGTCTGTGAAGGGCACATCCTCATGCTCGCGTCTGTCCCTGTCTGGTGGCCTGATGGACACCAGATGTCCCGACTGGTGTCTTGGTGGGCACCCCGCCTGACCCAGTTCTCCGGGGAACTCTATGCCAGGTGGGGTGAGTGGGACAGGGATGAAGAGTGCCCTGGCCTGGCAGGAAGTGCAGGAGACCCCGGTCAACTCCAGGGACCCCACCGGGTCCCCCCCGCCCACCTGGGATGTGCCGGTGATCATGTTCTTGATGAAGTCGCGGTGGCCCGGGGCGTCGATGATGGTGATGTAGTACTTGGTGGTCTCGAACTTCCAGAGGGAGATGTCGATGGTGATGCCCCGCTCCCGCTCTGCCTTCAGTTTGTCCAGCACCCAGGCGTACTTGAAGGAGCCCTTCCCCATCTGAAGGAGGGAGAGCTGCTCAGGGCCAGCCCCTGGGCTGCTCCCCTGGGGCCCCGGGACCCTGGCTCCATCTCTCTGAGCTGCCAGTCCTCCACACCAGTCCTCCTGGGGTTCCTAAATATGACCACTGACCAGAGTGTCCATGGCAGGTGGTGCAAGGACCTGGAAGCCCCTTGACTCCATGAAGCCTCCTCCCCTGGTGGAGGGGACCTTTATGTGAAGCTGGGCCCTCACCCCCTCACCAGCCAGAAGCCAACAGCTACACGAGTTTGGAGCTATCACGTAAAAAACCGTCTTGTTTTTCGAAAAAGAAGGAAAAGCAGCAGAAGAAATTGGCCCATGTTGCCAGGTAGCCGGCTTTCCAGCCATTTTGCAGCCTTTGAAGTTCCCAGGAGCTCTGAGTAGCCTCCTCTGCATCCCTCCACCAGGTTAGAAGCAGGCCTCCCCTAGGGCGAGGCTGCCCGCCCTTGCAGACGTCTGGGAGCTGGACCCACAGCCTGGCCCCTGGGCCAGCTCCCTGCCAGGCCCTCACGTGGACAGGCTCTGCTCTCCAGGGTGGCTGCCCAGCCTGGAGGGGCCCTGGCATCCTGCAGCCCCTCGCCCCCTCCCACCAACACCCAGGTAGAGGCGCAGCGGGGGCACAGACGCAAAGGACATCCCCGGCCCTGCCAGGGCAGGAGCTTGGTCCAGAACACTGACTGCCCCTCCAGCCTGGATGCCAGGTGATTACCCTGCCCCCACGGCCCCTCCAAGCCCCTCACGTCCTCCCAGGTCCTGCACATAACCACCCCTCCTCCAGTGCCAGGCAAGTGCCCTCCCAGGCCTTCCAGATATCCCCAAGTCCTCCCAGATCCTGGCTGCAGCTCCCTATCCAGGTACCAAGTGAGCAATCTCCCAGGGCCCCCCACCCCTGGCCACAGCCCCTCCATCCAAGTGCCACGTGAGTGCCTTCCCAGGTCTCCACAAGCCACCCAAGGGGCTTCTCTCGGAGCTCAGGGGGACCGAGCCCCACTCAGAGCCACTTTCCACCCTTGGTCTTAGCCACCAAGAGGAAGGCAGCCAAGCCCTCTCGTCCTCAGCAGGCACCAGGACCCCTGCCCCAGGGCACCACCCTGGACAAGCAGCCCTCACAGCCTAGCATAAGAAAATGGAGCTGGCAGGCGTGCTGCCCGCCAGTCAGCTATTAATAGCAGCTTTGAGCTGTGGCCCAGCCCTGGGACACTCCAGGGCAGGGCCACCTCAGCCCCCGCCTGGGCCCTGGCGGACAAGGGGACAAGGCTTGAGGGTCCCTGGACCTGGCCCACTGTGTCAGAGCCCAGAGCCCCACCGGGGACCTGCACAGACAGAAGTGCCTGCTGTGAGGCTCCCTCCCCCACCATGGGGCAAATCTTACAGCCCGATGCCACCCCACTGGCACATTCTCAGAGAGGTGACCCCAGCGCCCAGATCTCCCATGTGAACCTGAAAACCCACATCCCCTCGCCTGGGGGAGAGGACCAGGGACAGCCCCTTCGCCCTGGGAGACGACGAGGGGCACACACCCTCCACGCCGCCCTGGGGAGGTGAACTAGCCGAGGTCCCTGGGGCCGGGCGGGAGGGCTCACCTCCGCTGCCTCCTTCTCAAACTTCTCGATGGTCCTCTTGTCGATACCCCCGCATTTGTAGATGAGGTGGCCGGTCGTGGTGGACTTGCCCGAGTCCACGTGGCCGATGACCACGATATTGATGTGCGTCTTCTCCTTGCCCATTCTGCCCGAGTGGGGGAGGCTGGCACCACAGGGCTCTGGCTCGGGGCAAGTGGGTGGTCAGCAGAGATTCTGTGGGGCCAGTGGCAGGGTGGACAGGTGACGGGGAGGCTCAGGGGATGCCCAGTGAGACACCGCCCTGTCCTGCTACATGTTGGGAACACACCCCTGCCTACGGTGTTTGCCCTGATGCCCGGGCCAAGCACCCAAGGTGGGGAGGGAAGAGGAGCCCCCCACCCCAGCCCAAGCCTGGCCAGGCCAGGCAGCGAGCACGCCCTGATGTAGTCTCTGTCCTCGTCTGGCTCTCAGAGCCCAGAAGCCCCACTCCTTATGAAGGGGTCCAGCCCTGTCTGAGCAGCAGGCTGGACAAGCCCCAGGAGCAATGGGAGCTGGGCGATGAGTCACCCTGCCCAGCCCTCCAGTGTCCTGTCCTCCCCGTCCTCGAGGCTGCCCCCCCAGCCCCAGCCAGGGACACTGCACCCCACCCCCACCTGCTGCCCCTGGGAGAGCCGGCCAGCACCCCCACTCCCCTCCCCAGGCAGGAGGGCGCCATCTTCCTCTCCTCCCTGCCCACAGGCTGGCGCTGAGAGACTGGCGGTGTGCTGCTCAGATTAGGGCCCAGAATAGCCCAGGCCTCCCCAGACCTGAGCAGGGACAGGCCACAGGACAAAGACCACGACCCGCCAAGCTCAGGGCCAGCAGGGATGCCCTCGGTGGGCAGGGGGCAGGTGGGACCCCCACCCTCTCCCCTTCCCCTCTATTCCTGCCCCCTGCCTGCCCCAGAGGTCAACGGAGAAGTCTGGGCAGTCCAGGAAGGGACAAGTGGCTGAGGGGAAAGGGCGGGGTGCTGAGGTCCCCCATCTCCCGGCTCCCCTCCTCCTCACGGCCAGCACCCAGAGCCCTGAGCCCCAGCAGCCCCAGGCTGGGACCCTGCCCAGCCCCGCAGGCCTCAGAGGCTCCAAGGTGACAGCAGCAGGGCGATGGCGGCCCAGGAGACAGTCTCCGTCTCCTCCAGCGCGTAAACAAGCGCCGCGGGGACCCACCGCCCCGGCCGGGCGCAGTGGGCAGGAGACCCCCAGCCCAGCCGCGACAGACCCTCTCGGCCCCGGGCCCAGGACCGGTCCCCAGGGAAGGCTATCCCTGCGCAAGGCTGGGCAGGGGAGGGACGGGCTGGGCGTCCTTACCCGGAGCGAGGTCTCAGCCAGAGGGACTGGCGGCGCCGGCGCCGGCGGTTTTATCTCTCCAGGAGGGGGTCCACCTATTGACGGTGAGGGCGCAATGCACTGCGCCCCTGCAGTACGGCAATGCGGTACCGCGCGGGGAGGGCGGGCGGGGCGGGTGCGAGCGAAGCGGGATGCTGGGGCCGCGCTCCCACGCACGCGCGGGCGGCGCGGGGACGCGCGAGGATGCGGCGCGGGGACGCGCGGCCAGGCGCGCCCGGGAGAGCGCGGACGGCAGAGGAAAACAGGCGCGGGAGATCTGGGGGCAGAAAGGGAGGGGCAGGCAAGGAGAGCCGACAGAGGGAAACCATGGGGGGGGGGGCTGATGACAGGAGACGGGGGCCAGTAGAGAGGGGAAAGACGCTTCCCACATCAAAAAGAAGTCCCAGGGAAGGAAGAAGTGGGACAAGGACCCGTAGGGGTAGGATTGGGGTACCCAGGTCTAGATGTCTGGTCTTGGTCTCCACCCCGCAGCCCCTGCTCATGGGGGAGCCCCGGGAACGCACCAAGTGGTCCAGGGGGCTTTGTGGGTGGGTCCTCTGCCCAGAAGCCTGCCCCTTGGCCTCCACATGGCAGCCCCTGAGCCTTTCTCTGCAGATCCAGCCTAGAACCACCCTCCCTCTGAGGCCTTCCCCCACACACACACCATCTGGGTGGGCTCCGTCTGGAAGCCCACTTGGAGCTTCTGCCAGTCAGCCTCCTCTGCCAAGCCCCAGCCTTGCTCCTGGAGCTTGGGGGTGGGGAGTCCTTGAGGGTCTTGGGCAGGTGAGGGTGTGCACAGTGGGCTTTAAGGAGGGAAAGTGGCAGCTGTGAAGACCAAAGTCAGGGCTCCCCAGACCGTCCTGTCAACCTGCCCAGGCGTCTATCTTTCCCCTGTCCAACTGGGTCTTGCCGTTGCAGGGTCTGGAAGGTAGCAGACAGCTCGGGGTCGTGTGCTGAGTGAGGGACAGCACACCCCATGCCCGCCCTCTGCCCCAGTGAGTGCCCACTGGGTCTAGACCTGGGGCACAGAGCAGTGCCTAGAAGCACCAGGGACCAGGGACAGGCCCCCACGGGCCAGCCAACAGCTATGAGGCTGGTCCCCCAGCCAGGGAGGCTCTGTCTGGCAGGGCAGCAGCTCTACACGGGCCAGAGGCAGGCGGGTCTCTCAGATGACTGGCACTTCCAAGTGCTGCTGATACTGTCAGTTGGGAGCCAGAAATTAAAAATAAACTCCTGGAGGGATGGCAAGACTGCCCCAGCCCAGCTGGCCTCCACCTCCAGGCCTCCCTTCCTGCTTGAAGGTTAGGCCAGCTCGGAATTTCGATTTGGAAACTAGCTTGCTGCGTATGCTGGGGGTAGGGAGCCAGATTACTGGCAGCTGAGCCCTCTAGAGAGCAGAGAGACCTTCTCAACATAAAGGGCCCTGGGGACGAGACGATGCTAGCCAGTGCCCACCAGCACGCAGATCCTGGGCTGCCCTCAGCCTGCAGGGTCTTCAGCACACCCTCCCTGCACAGGTGGGCCTGGGCCACGCTCCTCTGCCTCTGTGTGCGGGGCCCAGGCCAGGGGCTTGCCTGTGCTGGGGAGGCTCTGTCCACCAGCAGCTGAGTGACCAGTGACACGGAATGTACCTCCCTCTCCAGAGTGCCTGTGCGCCGACCCTGGGAAGGCGTCAGAGGTCTCTCTAGGCCCCCAGGACATGCTCTGTCCACCAGCAGCTGCGCCACCCACGGGCCTGGAACCCGCCCCCCACAGCAGCATTGGAGACACTGGGAACCCGCAGAAGATGAGCCGAGTCTATGGAAGGTCACGATGCCAGGTACCAAAAGCATTGTGCAAACCAGGCGTGGTGGCGCACGCTTTAATGCCAGCATTCAGGAGGCTGAGACCAGAGGATCACGGTTCTTGGACAGCCTCAGCTACTTAGTGAGGTCCTCTGCAATTTAGTGAGACCCTGTTTCAAAATAAAGAACAAAAAAATAGTGCAGGGGGTGTAGCTTGGAGGTTGAATGCCCCTGGGTTCCATCCCCAGACTCGCAAAAACAAACCAAAAAAAAGCATTGTGCAGCCACTGACACTGACACCAAGCGGCTGCTACCTGCCCGGGGCACCGAGCGGCCACTACCTCAGGAGCGGCACCAAGCGGCCACTACCTGCCCAGCAGCACCCGGTGGCCACTGACTACTGAACAGTACCAGATAATACTGGACATCTCAGAGCTCCTCACTCCTGAGTAGCAACTGCTGTGGTCTGGACATGTGTCCTAGAGGTCAGCCTGGAACTTGGCCCCAGGGCAGATGCTGGGCAGCAGGCCTCAGAGGCCACTTGGGCACAAAGGCTGCCCTTACCAGTGGGTCAGCGCCTCTGAGAAGAGCTGTGGAGGGGTCTCTCCAGCGCCTCTGCTCACCGCTATGGCACAGCAGGAAGGCCTGCACAGAAGCCAGTGTCTTGAGTCTGGACTCCCCAGCCTGCAGGACCCCAACAAATTAATCTTGTTGTAAATTCCCCAGGCTCAGGTACACTGCTATAGCCACAGAAAACAGGCTAAGATGACTCTAACTACTGAATACAGAGTAGTGCTTGGACTACCAGGTCCTAAGTAACACCAAAGGACTACATCATCCCCCTAGACAATGCCGGCCATGATCAGCGAGCCTTGAGAGCCTCCGCCCCAGGTCACATAGCAAGTAGACGGCTCTGAAGGCCTGAACCAGGCCACTGTGACTTCTGGACCGAAGACCAGGTCCCACTGTGGCCGTGGCCTGTGCTTCCTGCCCCTGCCTGGGTCAGCTTCAGCCCATCGGTAGCTCTCCTCCTGCAGCTGAGTCCCTGGTCACAGTGGCCCAGGAACTGCCAAGGGTGAGCAGGCAAGGAGGGGCCACAGCCAACCAGGGCTCCTCTGTGCAGCAAGTGGGGGAAGATGCCGGCTCTGCCTTCCCCAGCCCCTCCGTTCCTCCCCAGCCCTCTGGGGAGACGCAGGCTGCCCCCTCTTTGGCTGGCTGGGGTTTCACAAGCCTCGAGAATGAAGAGCCAGCTAAAATTAACCGTTATCAATCTGTCAGCCCTGGAAATAAAGCTGCCTCCCATTGGCTACTGGTGACGTCACCGCCAGGTTAATAATAGCTGCGAGTGCACAGCTAACCACCTGTGTAGGCGCCTTTCGGAGTCCAGGCCAGGCCAGCACCCTGGGCACCGCTGCCCAGGGGCAGACAAGGCAACCCGACTCCTGCCATGGGGCCTGGGCTCAGCTGGGGTGCTGCCTGGCCTCAGCATCGCCAGGGCCTCCTCTCTGGCTCTGGCCATTGGCTGCCTCTGACCCCGGAACAAGTACATTTGGGGTCATGGGGCCTCTCGCCTGCCAGCCTGCCTGGCTGCACAGTCCTGATAGCTCCCAGAACAAGGTCCTCTCCTGTGGCAGCCCTCAGGGCAGGGCACCTGGGGCACTGAGCAGGCCCCAAGGAGGCACACTGAACTGCCTCCGTGGCAAGAGAGGTGCTCCTGACTCCAAGGTCATGTCTTCCTGGATCTGAGACGCTGGCTAGGCACTGGCGACGCGCAGGCCAGCCAGGCTGGCCAAGGACCCGCGCATACCACCCTCCAAATCCCAGGGCAGAGCAGGTCTGGCCCACTGAAGTCACCAGGGAGTCCAGGCCTGCAGGGAGCCGTTGCCATGGTGAGAGGCAGTGCACAGCAGGAGGCGGCTCCTCCCTAGGAGCCCACCCCATCTTCTGGGAGCAAGGCTCAGCTCCTCTCCTCGACAACAGGGGAAGAAGGAACAGCTGGCCTTTGGGCGCCCCCCTTCCAGGCTGACTAGAGCCCAGCAACAGGGCCCTGGGAATGCTGGTCCCCATCCTGGGGGTGCCAGGAACCAACGGTGGGAGGGAGTCATTGACCAGGAAGAAGTCAGCCTCTCCTGCCAAAGAAGGGCAGCACCCCCCAATGCCCAGAAAGAGCAGGGAGTACCCAGGAGCGTGTGTCCCCGCCCCAACCCCCTGCTGGCCTCCTCTGGACCTCTGCTCTCAAGCCTGGTGGGACCAGCCGCTGTCCAGGGTAGGCAAGCGTGTGGCCACCTCGCAAGTGTGCCTTCCTGGGCTCCACACCACGCTGCCCAGTGGGTATCCTGTCCAGTGTCACAGGTATCTGTGGGGAGGATACAGGGACCAGCTATTCTGAGTGGCTGGGAACAGAGACTGACGTCACACCAAAAGAGAAATAACGTGTATGTGTGTATGCGTGTGTGTGTGTGTATGCATGTGTGTGTGTGTATGCGTGTGTGTGTGTATGTGTGTTACTGGGGATGGAACCCAGGGGCATTCTACCTCCAAGGTACACCCCCAGCCCTATTTTTTTATTCTTTATTTTGAAACAGGGTCATACTGAGTTTCAAAGGGCCTCACTAAGTAGCTGAGGCTGGCCACGAACCCAAACCCGGATCCTCCTGTCTCAGCCTCCCGAATGCTGGGATTACAAGCATGCGCCACCACGCCCGGCTTTTGAGAAGTAATGTTTTTATTTTGAAAATATTTCACACTTAGGAAAATGGAGCAACAACAGTCCCAGCCAGGCATGGTGGGCACGCTGTAATCCCAGCATTCGGGAGGCTGAGGCCAGAGGATCACGGTTTGTGGACAGCCTCAGCTACTTAGTAAGGCCCTCTGCAACTCAGTGAGACCCGGTTTCAAAATAAAGAATAAAAAAATAGGTCAGGGGGTGTATCTTGGAGGTCAAATGCCCCTGGGTTCCATCCCCAGACCCACAAAAAAATAAGTAAATAAAAAAGAACAGTCCCAGAGCACCCTCACCCTAACCCTGCTAACGCCCTGCTGCACCCCCTTTCCCGTCTGTGTCCTTTTGTGGGACGCCGCGGCGTGGAGCCCGCCCCCTGTATCACTTTTTCTGGGTGTGCTGCCCAGCCCTCGCCCCACTGCAGGCTACACGCCGACCCTTTGAGTGTTTCTGTTGCTGTGACAAAATGCCTGAAGCTGGGTTCCTCACACAGAGGCTAGTTCCAAGCAGGCCTGGATGCAGGTCGCTTGGGACTTCACAGCATGGCGGGGCCCCTGCATGTGCCACTGTGCCAGGCTCGGGTGGAGGGAGCGATCACCAGAAGGCAGGAAGCCAGAAAGTAACCCACACCTGGCAGGAGCCTTCTTCTGTCCAGCAAGGGGTCAGGCTCCGCTCCAAGAACAAGCCGCTCTGGAAGAGCATCGGCACTCCCGGGGACCTGGGTCCCTAGCACCAGACCCACCTCTGAGAGCCTACCACCCGCACCCTGCCACGCCGGAGCACGCCCCCAACACCAACCTGGCGCGCAGTCACCAGGTGCCAGACTGTTCCCTTCCAATGAACCAGTAATCAATAAAGCTGCCAGTGATCACTGTCTTCCAAAGTGCCCGGCTGCTCTGCAGGCCCCCAGCTCTGCGCTGTCTCACCTGCCCAGCCAGCTGGCCTTCCCACACGGTCACCATCAGTCGCCTGTGCCTTTCTGGTTAGAGTCGCTAGAGCGGGTAGGAGGTGGCTTTCATCTGCGTTTCCCTGAGGACTAAAGATGCGCAGCATCTCTTTGTGTGCCCATGCGCTATTTAACTTCTTGGCGCAACTTCTATCCAACTCCTTGACCCATCCTTAAATTGGGGTGTTTATTTTTTTAGTGTCAGGGTTTTTTTGTTTGTTTTGTGGTACTGGGGATTCAACCCCGGGGCATTCTGCCTCTGATATTACACCCGCAGCCCTATTTTATTTTTTATCCTTTGTGTGTGTGTGGTACTGGGGGTCCGGGCTACACTCCAAGACCTATTTTGTGCTTTATTTGGAAACAGGGTCTCACTAAGTAGCTGAGAGCCTCACTAAGTAGCCGAGGCTGGCTTCCAACCTGTGCGATCCTCCCGTCTCAGCCTCCCAAGCACTGGGATTACAAGCGTGCGGCACCACGCCCGGCTTTGTTTTTTATTTTGAAGTGGGGTCTCTCTAGTAGCTGAGGCTGGCTGTGAACCTTCAATCCTCCTGTCTCAGCCTCCTGAGCACGGGGACTCTAGGTGTGTACCACCACACCTAGGTTTGAGTGGGTTTTGAGAGTGCTTTGCATATTACAGCTGTCAGATATGTGCTTTGCCATTGCTTTCCCCGGTCTGTGGCTTCCTTTTATAATCTCTTAACCAGAGTCCTTCATGATACTAAAGTTTTGCTGGGAGCAGCGAGGGAACCAGTAGTTCCCGCTCCTTGGGAGGCTGAGGCAGGATAGCTGGGACCCAGGAGTTTGGGATCAGCCTGGGCAACACTTTAAAGAGTAACAATGAGAGCCTCACTGTCACGACCCTAAGGCTCCGACCTGCAGAGCCCCGGGAAAGGACACACAAACGCCGTCTGCTGATGACACTTCCTCTCTAATGCTTCCCTCCAATGCGCACAGCAGGCAAATATATATCAGTCTCATAACCCCTCCCTCACCACTCCACCCACCCCAAGCTTCCCACAGCCAGGGCATGCGCATTTCTAACCCTCTCCTAGGCGGGCTGGTGGTAGCACGAGGCGCCGCGTCACTGATCATCCGTAGGGCGCCTGATAGGGCTCACTGCGCAGGCTCAGGGCACCGCCAGCCTCGTGAGCCTCGTGACTTGGCAACATGCCTAGGCGCCATCTTGAGCCACCGCCCCATCCCGGTCTAGCCGAGTGGGCCCCGACACCGAGCGTGTTGGTACATGTTTGTAATCCCAGTACTGGGGAGGCTGAGACAGGAGGATCGTAGGTTCACCACCAGCCTCAGCTACTCAGTGAGGCCCTCCACAACTCAGTGAGAGCCTGTTTCAAAATAAAGAATTAAAAATAGGGTTGGGGATGTAGCTCAGAGGTATAATGCTCCTGGATTCAATCCCCAGTATCACAAAATATAAATAAATAAAAATAAAATAAAGTGATCCAATTATTTAAAAAAGAACAATAATGAGCCAGGCACAGTGGCACACACCTGTAATCCAGGCTTGGGAGGCTGACACAGGAGGATCACAGGTATGAGCCCAGTACACAGTAACTTGGTGAGACCCTGTTTCAAAATAAAAAATAAAAAGGGCTCAGAGGTAGAATGCTCCTGGGTTCAATCTGCAATACAGAAAAAAAAAAAAAAAAAGCTTTGGAACCAGTTAGAGGTATCAGCTGTATTTAGTGGGTGTAGGGTAGTGACACTGAGTCATACCCTTTTTGGTGGCACAGGGGATGGAGCCCAGGGGCACTCTACCTCTGAGCTACACCCCCCAGCCCTATTTTATCCTTTTATTTTGAAACAGGGTCTCACTAAGTTTCTGAGGCTGGCCGTGAACCTGCGACCCTCCTGTCTCTGCCTCCCAAGTACTGGTATTACAAGAATATGCCACCATGCCTGGCTTAAATAGTACTTTTAAAATGTTGATTTTGTCTGTGAATTTTACTTCAATTTTTAAAATGAGAGAAATTCTCTATATTCTTGGGTTTTAAGACTACTTTAGTGATTCTAGTTTTTTCACCTTCTCATCCTAACTTTAGGATTTGCTTGCCTATATCTTCCCCAAAAATCTAGCTGATATTTTCATTGGAATCACATTAAACCCAGAAATCAACTTGGTGATCGCTTCTTGGCCTTTTGGCTAAGATCAAGTGCAGAAATCAACTTGGTGAGACCTAACATGTCACACTGTCGGGTTACGGACAGGATCTGAGGCCACAGTCACTGTCTTCTCTGATTTATTAGCATGTCGTCTGAAAAAAAAATCTGCTTCTAACTAGATACTACTTGTATACAGAGACACTGTGCGTGTGTGCGTGTGCGTGTGTGCATGTGCATGTGTGTGTGCGTGCATGTGCGTGTGTGCGTGCGTGTGCATGCGTGTGTGTGCGTGCGTGTGTGCGTGTGCGTGCGTGTTCGTGTGCATGCGGACCTTGTACTCTGCAATCTTCCTCACCTCACTCATTCCTCCTGTTACCTTTTCTGTAGACTCCTTGGAATTCTCTACAGAGACAATGTGTTGCGGGTGAGTAGGGCCGTTCTATTTCTTCCCTTCCAACCTGTGCTTTGTTCTCCTAGTTTGACTTTACCGGCTAAGACTTCCCGGAGGTGAGGCGTGATGGGGTGAGAGTCGGCGTCCAGTCTGCTCAGGCGCTGGGGGAGAAGGCGCTGGCTGGGAACACTTCGCCCATGTTACTAGACTGAAGACACTCTCTTCTGTCCCTCCTCTGCCAAAAGTGTTTCTCATGAATGGCTGTTGGGTTTCACCCAGCACTGATTCTCCGTTATTTGATACAAGAGTTTCTGAGTGCTTGTTGGTACATTTTTATAATAGCTCCTGTAGAGCCTTTGTTAGATAATTCCAACATCTGTGTTATCTCAGCATCCGTTTCGGTTGGCTGTCGCTTCCCGTGTGAATTGAGACTCTGCTAGTTCTTTGATGCTGAGTAATTTTGGATTTTATCCTGAGGTTCCTTGTTTTGATGAGTAAACACTTCTTAGTTTGTTGTCTCTGATTGGAATCCGGGGCACTGAAATGGCTGCTTCTGCCAGTTCTGTTCACCACTGCATTTTGGGGGAGAAGTATGTTGACTTTGCCACCCTTTCTGGCTGGAGATCTCTAGTATCTTTTATTACACAATTCACACTTCATCAAACCTTTATGAAAGGCCCACTACACAGCGGATTCTGTCTTAGGCCCTGGGGACTCAGCAGGAGACGCCATCTCTGCCTGTCCTACTTAGCAAGCAGAGAACATCTTAGAATGTTCCTGAAGCCTGGCATGGTGGTGCACGCTTGTCATCCCAGCATTCGGGAGGCTGAGACAAGAGCATCACATTTGGAGGACAGCCTCAGCTACTACTGAGTGAGGCCCTTTGCAACTCAGTGAGACCCTGTTTCAAAATAAAGAATAAAAAATAGGGCTGGGGGTGTAGTTCGGAGGTAGGATGCCCCTGGGTTCCATCCCCAGTCCCACACACACAAAAAAAAAATGTTCCTGACAGTGCAAAGTGCTATGAACCATGATACCATCAACTTCTACTGAGCACCTAGTGTGTGCCAAGCACTGGGCTGAGTGTTTACAGGAGGCATCTGTGCGTGTGTGTGTGTGTGTGTGTGTGGGAACTGAACCTAGGGGCATTCTACCTTCGAGCTACATTCCTAGCTCTTTTTTAAATTTATTTAGAAACCAAGTCTCACTGGGTTGCTGAGAATCTTGCTAACTTGCTGAGGCTGTCCTCAAACCTGCAGTCCTCCTGTCTCAGCCTCCTGAGTATTGGGATTACAGGCATGCACCACCATTTCTGATTTACAGGAAGCATTTTAACACTAAAATAGCCCTATGAGCTAGATCCTTCTCCACTTTACAAAGAAACAAAGGAACAGAGAGGTTGTGGGCCACTGACTTCTGGGCACATAAGCCCTCCCACGTCGTAAACACTCATCAAGTACTAGCCATCTGACTGCTCATAGAAGGGGCATCAGCATCTGTCGGAGAGCCAGGCAGCGGCTGCTGCTGAGGACACAAAGCCTCTGTCCAGCAGGGAGGCTCAGGGAAGCCAGGCAAGGCCTCCAGCATCCAGGCAGCCAGCAGCTGTCCCCCAGGAGCCATGTGAGGAGCACCTGGTGCTGTGGCGCTGGCCTCAGGCTCCTGCCTTGCTCCCAGCACCTGCTGCTAAACGCAGCCGACGGCAACAGCCTCGGGTTTGTGGCCATGGCCGAGCCTCTGCCGCAGCTCGCCCACATCCCGTCTACAGGGCCGAAGGCATTCTAACTGGGACCAGAAGCCCAGCCTTGCTTCTCCTGCGGACACCCTGGGACCGCTGTCCATCTCGGGCCAGCTACCCTCTCCTCTCCAGCACAGACAGCACCACTCATGCTGTCCGGGCAGCCTCTGGAGCCTGCGGGTGGCGGGGTCCCGAGCCTGGGAGTTGTCTGTTCCCATTTCCTCATAGCTGGAGGCTCAGGTACACGTTCCCTCCTTGTTTCTGTGTCCTGGCCCAGTGCTCACCCCTGCAGACCAGGAGGCCCCATCGAAACGCCAAACACACCGCAGGAGAAGCGCTGCCACTTCCTGCCTGGCACGGGCCCCTGTGCGGACACTCTCATCGGAGAAGACAGGCTCAGCCAGACAGCTGCTGGGGAGTCTCACAGACAGTGGGAGGTGGCGCAGGTTCAACCCAGGCCCGTGGCTCCCAACAAGAGCCACAGCCGGAGGTCGGTCAGCAGACCCCCAGCAGAAGAGGGCGTGGACCAGCCCCCACTGCACTCCTCAGAGACGAGGGAGGGAACCAGTCACCAGGGAGCAGGTGCCAGTCACCACCAGGTATCCCTGCAGCTTGCGATGGGGACAGGGTGCAGAGCCCCACCTCTGGGCAGCTTCTACTTCTCCACTTTAAAAAAAGAACACCCCAGCCGGGCATGGTGGCGCACGCTTGTAATCCCCACACTTGGGAGGCTGAGACAGGAGGATCGTGCAGGTTAGAAGCCAGCCCCAACTGGCTTAAGAGACCCTGTTTCCAAATAAAATATAAAATAGGTCTGGGAGTGTAGCCCAGAGGTAGAAGGCTCCTGGTTTCCATCCCTAGTACCATCAAAAAAAAAAAGAACACCCCTGCTGAGACAGGAGGATCACATAGCTTTGAAGCCAGCCTCAGCTACTTACTAGTGAGGCTCTCAGCAACTTAGTGAGACCCTGTTTCCAAATAAAATATAAAATAGGTCTGGGAATATAGCCCGGAGGCAGAAAAGCCCCTGGGTTCCACCCCAAGTACCACAAACACAAAAAAGAACACCCTAGCTGAGCGTAGTGGTGTGCACCTGTAATCCTAGTACTTGGAAGGCTGAGACAGGAGGATTGCAGGTTTGCAGCCAGCCTCAGAAACTTATTGAGGTTCTCCACAACTTAGTGAAACCTTGTTCCAAAATAATAATTTTTTAAAAAATTAATAGGGCTGAGAGTGTAGTTCAGAGGCAGAATGCCCTTGGGCTCAATCCCCAGTACCACAGAAAAGAACACCCTAGCTTTCATCTCAGTACTCGGGATGCTGAGAAAGAAGGGTTGCAGGTTCAAAGCCACTGTCAGCAATTTAGCCAGGCCCTCAACAACCTATTGAGACCCTGTTTCAAAATTTAAAAATAAGAGCCAGGCATGGTGGCACACGCCTGTACTCCCAGTCCTTGGGAGCCTGAAACATGAGGATTACAGATTCAAGGACAGCCTCAGTAACTAGTGTGTCTATCGTCAAAAAAAGGGGGGACTAGGAATGTAGCTCAGCAGTAGAACACCCCTGGGTTCAATCCCCAGAACAAATAAAATAAAATAAATAATTTTTAAAGAATACCATAAACCAGGCGTGGTGGCCCATGCTTGTAATCCCAGCATTTAGGAGGCTGAGACAGGAGGATCCGGGTCTGTGGCCAGCCTCAGCTACTGAGTGAGGCACTTTGCAACTCAGTGAGACCCTGTTTCAAAATAAAGAATAAAAAATAGGGCTGGGGGTGTACCTCAGGGGTAGAATGCCCATGAGTTCCATCCCAATACCACAAATAAATTAATTAAATAAATAAAATAAAAATAAAGAATGCCGTAAGTCCAGGTGTGGTGGCACACGCAGGTAGTCCCAGCACTCGGGAGGCTGAGGCAGGAGGGTTCACATGGGCTCAGGGACTTCAAGCCCAGCCTGGACAGAAAAACTTCCCTCCTTCAGTCTCTCTGGTGGGTGAAACTGAGAGTGAGTTGGGCAGGTCGGGTCCAGAGCACAACCAAGGGGCCTGGGGACACAGGGTGGCCTTGCCGTCCAGCTGGGCGTGGTCATCAGGTGGCCCCACCGTCAGCCTTGCCACCTGAGCTCTGCCTCCATGGGCAGATCTGGCTGAGCTGGGCAGGGCGCAAAGGCTCCAGCCAGCTGAACCGGACATGTTCACCTGTCCCTCTCCACCCCCTTCCCAGGGCCTGGTCCCCAACCTGCACCTCACAGCCCAGACGCCATCTCAGCGTCTGACCCCTCTCCAGGAGGAGCCCCTGATGGGAAGTGGCCACAGCGCCTCTGCAGGGCCCGGGACCTGGGCTGCCCAGAAGCCAGCTGGACCCAGCCAGGGTTCACACTTGCGCCTGCAACCGTCCACACACAGGCCAGCATCAACACCTACTACTGACTCAGAATGAGAGCGGTTACCTGGGGGACAGGGCTGCCGTTTCAGTCTTCTCTGAAGCCCTGTGCCGCGGGTCCCAGGCAGGCCCCTCCTCAGGGGTCCTGAAGCCACAGGATCTGCCACACCCTGGAGCCCCCCTGCCATGGAAATTCAGGAGAGGCCAAGATGGAGGTGTGGGTCTGCCAAAGCCTACCACAAAGGCAACCACGGACCGAGCCTGGGAGGGTGTGGCTAGAAGGCTGGACGACCACCCTGCCTAACAGGACACTGCCTCGCCCACTACAGGTCCTGCCAGGGCCCCACCCACCCCTCTCGCCTAACACACCTTGCACCATGTCTGGGTACCCATATGCCGCTCCCTCTGCCAGGAACGGGCAGCTGGCCCCACCCTCCTTCCTCCGACCTCAGCCTTTACCCACTGGGAGGCAGCTCCAGCCTGCCTGGCCACCCTGCCTGGCCAGCACCTGCTCACAGCAGGTCCCAGAAAACTGGAGTAATGGACAACCAGGAGCAGAGTCCCCATCAGAGCCCCCAGTGCTCCGGGGTCTGGGAGTGCCCCTCCAGGTCCCAGGTCCCTGCCTGTGTCTGGGTTCCCCGAGTGTGTGTGAAGACAGGTCCTCCCATGTCTGTGGCCTGGTCACTGGAAAGGCATCCCGCACAGAGGTGGCATGCTGCCCGGCCAGCCACATGCGTATTGAACTCGACACTCACTCAGCTGCGGACCCTTGGGGTCCTCCTGGACCCCTTAAATGTACCCCACAAGGACCTCCCCGGCCCCTCTCGGCCACCAAGAGGACCCTGTGCCACAAGACCTGCTGTGTACAGAAGCAGATTTCTGGAAGGGATGGCAGGGTCTCCTGAGGGTGTGGGAGGCTGGGGCTTGAGGTGCTGGGCAGGAGAGGGGTTGGCTTCCTGCCTGGGGGTGTAGGGAGAGACAGGCACCTCCTCCTGATAGGCAGGCCAGACGTGGCTGGCCAGCCCCAGACACCTGAGGGAACTTTTTGGGGTTCCCCCCAAAACGGCCACTGCCCTAATAGCAGCTCTCTACCCCACCCACCCAAATAAGCCCCCCTCCATCCCCGCCACCCCTCTGGTGAGCCGCCAGGCCGGGAAGGACCGGGCTGCAGGGTTCCAGGCGCCTCCGGGCGCCACGCAGCGTGCACAGCGGGCGGCGGGATGAGGCCACAGGGACAGCAGACGCCCTGTCCTTCCTACGAGATAGTGGGGCAGAAAGGCCCCACGTGGCGGAGGGGCGCCGCGGGTCCGGGTCTCAGGGAATTTGCCAGAAGTGCGGAGGACTGGAGCGCCGGTAGGCCTGGCTGAAACGCTCGCCCGAGCCTCCCGAGCCGGACAGTGACCGCTGGGGTGGACTTGGACCAGAGCCAAAGCGAGGAAGTGCCGCGCGGTGGGCGGGGCCTGGGTGCCGGGGCGGGGCATAAGTGGGTGGGCCCTGGGGCTCGGGGAGGAGCCAGCGCGTGGGCGTGGTCTCCCAGGCCCTGGGGGCGTGGCCGGGTCGGACGCCCCGCCCCGGTGACGTGCCGCGGTGGGCACTCCCAGCAGGCTCGTGTGCGCGTGCGCAGCCCCCGTGGGGTCCCGGTGGAGGAGCGGCCTCCCGCGGCCACCCCTGCCCATGGGCTCCGCGGCCTAGCGCCCGGCCCTCCACCCGCGAGCGCGCGCCGGGGCCCGCAGGGCCGCCGCGGAGGTGAGGGCGCGTGGGCGCAGGGGCGGGCGCGGGGCGCGGGGCGGGCAGGGCGGCGCCGCCGGCTCCCGAGCCCAGGCCGGCCGTGCACAGAGCGCCTTTGTCTGGAGGTGCAGCCGGCCCCGGCCGGTTGGAGCCGCTGCGAAGCTCGGCCGGACGCGGCGAGGCACAGGGAGCCCTCCCGAGCAGGTGCCCTGACCAGGGCCGGGCCCCAGCAGGTCTCCTCCAGCCCACAAGGCGAAGCATGGCGGCCATCCCTTCCAGCGGCTCTCTCATGGCCACGCACGACTACTACCGGCGTAAGTAGGCCCCTTGCCGACCCCCGCCGGCGGGGCAAGCGCCGCCCGGTGCAGCCACCGACGCCCGGGTTGCTGACGCCTCCCTGCCCTCCCCAGGCCGCCTGGGGTCCTCCTCCAGCTGCAGCTCCTGCGAAAGCCATCCCCCACCCTGGGGAAGCCATCCCCCACGACCCCGGTGAGTGCGGCTGGCCTCGGGAGGGGGCTAGAGGCTGCCGCCTGGGCGGGCAGCGGGGTCACGCGCCCTGTTTCCCCCAGGTCTCCCCAAGGCTGACCCGGGTCACTGGTGGTCCAGCTTCTTCTTCGGGAAGCCCACCCTCCCGTTCATGGCCACCGTGTTGGAGTCCCCAGAGCAGTGAGTTCTCCGTGGGGGCGGAGAGGGAGAGCCCGCCCACCCACCCCAGCAAAAGTTTCCTTGACTCCTGTGCTCTCTGCCCCAGCTCGGAATCCTCCCAGGCCTCCAGCTGCGTGGACACCCATGGCGTGGCCCCTGAAACCGCCCGAAAACAGCCGAACAGCCAGGCCTGTGCCAGGCCTCAGCCCTGACCAGGTGGCACCTCAGGCTGGCGCAGATACATCAAGGCAGCACCCACTAGCAGGAGGCCAGAGACCACCGAAAGACCCCTCCTCTCCTGGCGGCTCCAGATCCCCATAACTGTGCCTTGGTCCAAGCACAAAATAAACTCTAAGCAGCGGGCAGACATGTGCCAGACATTGCTGAGTCCCTCCTGGCCTTTCTGCCCGTAGCTGCCCTGACCCCAGGCCTTCCTGGGGCTCCCTGGGGCCTAAACAGTGGGCCATGGTGAGGTCTCGAGTCAGGTGGTGAGATGCTCCATGCACATAAGGCCCTGACCAGCTTCAGTGAAGTAACTTGTTCCTCCTGGGGAGTTTGGGGTGGCAAGTGGTCCTGGAGCTGCACAGGAGAACCCCAGGGCAGCGCTGTGACCACGGGGTGGGGGGAGGCTGGGCTGTGAGCTTGGGGGCCCCCAGGTGTAGACATGTGCAGGAGGCTGCCCCTCAGCACCAGTGAGGGGGTGGGACAGCCGGACCTCTCGGTGGGCTCCTGTGGGGGCAATGTCCTAGCCTTCCTACCCCAGGTACCCTGGTTTAAAGGTCCCTGGGCACAGGAGCTGGAAGGGGTGGCTTATGGCCCGCAGGGGTGAGGAGCAGAGCCAGGTGGGGTCCCCAGGCTTTCCTACCCCCTGTCCACCCCCGTAAGTAGCCTCAGGAGTCTGTGGATGCTCTGTGACTGAGCCTCCCTCCCTTCTGCCTGTCCCCAGTGTCCAGGAAGCAGCACCCAAACCCCTGGTCCAGCAGCCAACACTGGAGCAGAGGTGTCCTCCCAAGAGGGCAAAGGGTATCCTGAGCCCCACCGAGCCTATCTAGCCACGGTCTCAGGGCCCACAGAGCCCCTGGTGGCAGCCAGCAGTGGACTCTAGCCACCTGGGCCCTGGGCTACAGGCTGCTGCGCTCTCCTGCCTTTCCATCCGCTCTCTTCTGAAGGCAGGGGGGTGGGCGGCTCAGGACCAAGGGTCCACCCCAGAGGACTTGAGTTGGAATGGGCTGGTGGGGGCACACAGTGTTGGGCCAACCGGTTCTTTCCGGGAGCTGCCGTGCTGCGGTCAGGCTCAGGCTCAGCCTCCGGGCTGGGCAGAGTGCGCCCCCTGGCCAGGGCAGGGCGGGCCTGTTGTCCACACGCCTGCTTCCCGGCCAGTCTGGAGTCCGCCTGATACAGAGCTGAACCTCCGTCAAGATCTCCCTAGGTCACTGAAGAATTAATACCTTCGCACCCACCACCAGCATCACTCCGAGGCACCCATAACAAAGACGGAGAGAAAGCCGTGCACGTTTATGTAGTCCAAGTTCTACGTGACGGAATCCCTCAGAACAAAGCACGAAGAGCAGGGGGGTCTGTACGGGCGGAGTGCCCCTTGCCCACAGCGCTTCCCATTTCAGAATCCCACCACCGGTGCTGGGGGCATCTGCGTAGACTTCTCTGGCTGAGAGCCCCTCCGCTGAAGGCCTGGAGCCCTGCCCTCCAAAGAGTGCAGTCTGAAGCCGAGGGCCAGGCAGATGCCCAGCACACTCTTTAGGGGAGAAAGCGGGTGAGGCTCTCGGCACTGCGACCTCTGAGTCCTCTGCGCTCTTGGTTTGCTGGGAGCCGTGTTTGTTGTCTTCGGCCCCACCGGTCCCTGGTGGGCACTTCCCCAGAGGCCTCCAGTGTGGGCACAGTTGGCTGCCCTATGATACCCAAAGTGCATCTCAGTGGAGGGGGCAGTCCTGTCTGCTGAGGAGTACAGGGCTCTGCGGATGCCAGCAGGTGTTGATGAGGGGCACTTCCTTGCAGACAGAAGTTGCTGGTGAGAGCAACCTGCAGGGTGTAGAGTCCTCCCTCACTGTCCGGCCTGCGGGCATCTTCAGGAGATGGAGGCCACCAGGGGCCCTCCCACGAGCATCTGATGGGCAGTGGGGCTGTCCTGGGGGCCACCCCTGGAGCTGCCCATAACGCTCATTCAGGACGCAGCTCAGCCTCGTCCTGCCCAGCTGGTGGGCTTTGGTCCCGGGCTGGTTTACTCTAATGATTCCAAGGCAGAAGGATGGGAGAGAAGTTGGAAGTACTGGTTTGGAAAGGGTCTGTCAGATATTAGAGGAAATGGCAAATTCTGGATGCAGTCTGGATTGTGGGTGATAAGAGAATACCTCAGACCTGCTGAGAGGACTGCAGTCTAGTGCCCAGGGCAGGGATTTTCTCCTGGGACGATCTTCCTCCCCAGCCTCCTGCATTTCTATCCAGTAGAGCTGAATCGTTTTCAGCATGTTATTTCCATAAAAAGGCGGCCTGCCCGTTGATACAAGTGCAGCAAGGACAGTGATGGACAATTCTCTGCGTCTGCTCTGCTGAAGCTTCATGAGAGGCTCAGAGTGGAACCTTTTTTTTTTTTTTTTTTTGTAGTAGGATTGAACCCAGGGGTGCTCTGCCTCTGAGCTATGCCCAGTCATATGTGTGCAGATATTTTCTTTTCAAATAGAATCTCAGCCAGGCATGGTGTTGCACGCCTGTATTACTTGGGAGGCTGAGACAAGAGGATCGCAGCCTTAGCAAGTAGTGAGATTCTCATCAACCTAGAAAGACCCTGTTTCCAAATAAATAACATCAGCCTGGGGGGTGTAGCTTGAAGGTACAACCCCTCAGGGTTCAATTCCCAGTAGCACAAAAGAGAAAAGAAAAAAAAAGAGGAACAAGGTCTTACTAGGTTACCAAGACTTACTACTTGCTAAGGCTGGTCTCAAACCTGTGATTTTCCTGTCTCAGCATTCCAAGTGCTGTGATTATAGGTGTGGACCACCATGCTCAGCTAAACCTACCTCTTTTTACTTTTTGTTTTGAAATAAGGTCTCACTAAATTGCTGAGGCTTGATCATCCTGTCTCAGCCTCCCAAGTACTGGGATTACAGGCATGTGCAACCATGTCTACCTTAAGTGGACTTTCAAAAGCTGCTTTTGGTTAGGAAGCCAAGCCAGCATGTGCAGTCAGATTTTGCCTGTGAAATTGGTGTGTTTGATGACCTCCTCTCCAGCTCCATAAAGCATCTGAAAGCCCCCGGACCAGCTGAGAAGTGGTGCCCCGTCTTCTGAGGCGACCATGATTTCAAGATGCCAGGCCAGTTCCTCCCAGGGCCCCTATCAGCACCATGAAGTCAACTCAGTCCTAACACTAACTGGCCACAGTTGGGCATGGTGGCACACACCTGTAATCCCAGGACTTGGGAGACCGAGACAAGATCACAGGGTATGGTTAAACTCAGCAACTTAGACCCTGTTTCAAAATAAAATAGGGTTGGGGTATAGTTTGGAGAAAGCATGCCCCTGGGTTCAATACCCCATACCACACATACACACACACACACACACAAAAAAAAAAAAACTAGTTACATCTGAAAACAGGGCCTCCAGTAAAAGTCGTGGTAGTGTGTGGGCCCAGCAGCCCGTCACGCCCTGTCACAAGGAGAACACGGTTCTATTGAACTATACAAGTGGCTGTGTTGCCATAAAAATAAGATTTGCTAATAGTGTGTGGATTCCACAAGGATCAGGAAGGGAAAAGATAAATGTTTCTGCTTTGTTCACAGGATGTGCCTTGCAAAATCGCTGTAAGCTACAGATAATTAAAAAGAAGCAAAAAGGTTTCCTTAAATGAGGAAAGCAAAACATTAAGGAAGGAACCAGCAATGTTTTAAAAAGTCATAAGACAGCTGGGCGTGGTGGCACATGTGACCTCAGCAACCCGGAGACAAGAGCAGGAGGATCACAAGTTTGAGGCTGGCCTTGGCGACTTAGACCCTGTCTCAAAATAAAAGTAAGACTTGAGCCAGAGCACAGTAACGTAGCAAAACGCCCAACAACTTAGCAGGACCCTGTTTAAAGTTAAAAATTAAAAGAAGGCTGGGTGTGTAGGTCAGAGATAGAACACCACTGGGTTCAATCCCAGTGACACACCCACCTCATAAATAAGTCCATCCACTCTTAGCCAGCTCTTGACTCCACGAGATGATTCAGTTTCCACACACCCTTCACATTTTGTTTTTTTAAATACCTGTCAGCTTTCCCCCGTGTTTTTCTTTTTACTAATTCTGGAGCAACCAGTCATCCTGTGTTAGTACAGGACTAATGACCCCTTTCCCTCAGAAGGCACCCTCTGCGCTTTATGACTCCTTATCACACATACATCTTATCTTCCTGTATACTTTGCTTGCAAAATTGTTTCCCTTATTATTTCTAGTGGTTTTAATTACATACATTAACTCTAATTATTACCTCTTAGAAACCCTGTATTCTGGAGGAAACCCGGATGTGAACAGCAGTGGCGGCCACCAGCGTCCTGCTGACGAGCCCGTTCGTAATTTGAAGAAACGAGGCCTCTAGCAGTTTTCATGCTTATTAACAGACTCACATATGTTTAGCTTCTCCATACCGTAAAACAAGATGCCGCAGTATCAACGTACCCTATGTTTAGTAGTTAATCTTTTTGTTATCTTACTTAGAAATGACCCAGATGTTGAATAGCTATCACAGTTTAACTTAGAATAACTCGTGTGAGGCTAGCTTCGAACCTTTGGTCCTCCTAGCTCAGCCTCCCAAGAACTAGGATTACAGATGTACACCACCACACCTGGCTTGGAATAACTCTTAAAGCTTGTAAGTTACCAAAAAGATTTTGGGGAAAAAAAGTTTTAGAAATGACTTTTAAGTAAAAATAAAAATTGTTGTTGGAGAATGTGTTTGCTCCTGGCGTCCCACTTGGAGGGACCTGCTTGGCTCTGATCGAGAGGCTTGAGCTTGGGGGCCCGCATCGGGGCCAGCCGCTAACCTACATCCTCAGCTGCCTTTCTGTTGCTAAGCCAGGCAAGTCTGGGAAACACCACAGAAGCAAAGAAGCTACAAGATAAGGAAGGACATTCTCGCTCCCTCCCAGGCCTTCTGCCCTTGGGTTCAGGTCCTAGTTTTATCGTCTTAAACACCCAATAGAATCAATAATAAGCTCATTTGACTAGATCCAGGTAGGAAAAAATATGTTCATCTGCATTGTATTTAATGCTGATGATCTAAGGAAACCCCCCTCTTGTGTGGGGAGGTGGTACTCGGACCCCCCAGGCAAATTTCTTTTTTTTTGGGGGGGGGTGGTACTGGGGATGGAACCCTTCTACCTCCATGCTACACTCCCAGACCTGTTTTTTGTATTTTATTTGGAAACGGGTTCTCTTAGCTTCGAACCACCACACCCAGCTTTTTTTTTTTTTTTTTTAAATTTTGAAACAGAGTCTTGCTAAGTTAGTGACATTGGCCTTAAACCTAGGATCTTCCTGTCTTAGCCCCTCGAGTACTGGGTCTACAGGCATGTGCCACCATGGCCCGCTGAGTTTCTTTTCTGTGTGTGTGTGGGGGGGGGGATGGAACCCAGGGGCATTCTACCTCTGAGCTACACCTCCATCCCTATTTTTTATTCTTTATTTTGAGAGAGTGCCTTACTAAGTTGCCGAGGTTGGCCAAGAACCTGCGATCCTCCTGTCTCAGCCGTCTGAGCACTGGGATCACAGGTGCACCTCCCCCACCCCAGGCTGGACCAGACTTCTTTCCACAAATGCCCAAGAACGGCTGCTGCCTACCAGAAGGCTCGCCCACACCGTGCCCCACCTGCAGCTGACAGTCCGGAGGAAGCACCCTCGCTGGTCACAGGCTGTCTCTGCACTTATGGACGCCCAGAACCAAGTTCACACGGACTCACAAGCCAAGTAGGAGAGGAATGAGAAGCCTTTGCCTCCTGCTCCCAGGGCTACAGCAGGAGGAGCCAGCCTCGCTGGCCTGATGAGAGCCTGGCTCTCGCCGGCTGCTGCCAGCTTTCCTGGCCGCCCTGCAGGGTCCGGGAGGAACAGGTGTCTCAGCCCCTCCTGCTGGGCACCAGAAACTGCTGGAGAACAGTTGACATCTTTTCCACGCTGCCAAGAGCCCCATGCTGGAGACCCTTCCAACAAGGGATGGTTACAAGGGCAAAGCGTACACATTTATTTAGCCTGAGTCCTGGGTGACGTGGAAGCCTTCAAAACAAAGACGCTCAGGCGTGGGGAGGCGTGTGTGTTGGGAGTGGTCGTGCAGAGCACAAGTGAGCGGGAGCAGAAGGACGCCTGGGAGCCTTGCACAGGCTGTGTGCAGACCTTGCCTGGCATCCTCTGGGACTGTCCTCCTGGCACAGTATGGGCTTCAGGGTGCGAGGGAAGGAGGAGGCCAGAGGGTGCCTCCTGGGTGCAGCCACTGCCCGGAGGCCATGGGAGGGGAGGGAGCATGGCGTCCTGCTTCTTTTCCGGTCTCCAGCGTACCATGCCGGTATCTGCTGTGTAGCTCCTACCCACCATCTTGTTGGCCAACCAAAGAGCAGCGTGTGCCCTTGGTTGGGGCCCAGGGCGGCCGCCCAGGCCTCTCCAGCGAGGCGGCGGCAAGGCCTGGCCCTGCGGCTTGAAGACATCTCAGAACAGATTCTCATACCTGGTGAAACCCGAGAGTTTCTCCCGCAGGGCCTTGAAGCAAGGCCTCTGTTGGGGGTCCCTGCTCCAGCAGGAGCACATCAGCTTGTACACGTTGGGTGGGCACTCCAGGGGGCAGGGCATGCGGTAGCCAGCATCCACCTTCAGGAAGGCCTCATGATTGGACATGCCTGTGGCCGGGTGGGACAAGAGGAGTGGAGAGCTGGGTGGCCAGTGCCCGGCCTCCACCACCCGGGAGCCACACCCAGCCGCCTGCCTGTCCCAGCATGCCTTGCCACTGGGTCTTGTTTTCTTTTATTTCTTGTGGCACTGGAGATTGGCCACAGGGGCAGTCTACCTCCGAACTACCTCCCAGTCCTATTTTATTTCTATTTGAAAACAGGATTTTGCTAGATTGATGAGGGTCTCACCATTTGCTAAGGTTGTCCTGGAACCTGCAATCCTTCTGTCTCAGCCTCCCAAACACTGGGATTACAAGCGTGTGCCTCCATGCTTGGCTTGCCACTGGGTCTTGAACACCCTCTAGCATACTGTCTGCAGCTAGTGCCCTCCCCCAGGACAGTGACCCCAGGAGGCGGCCCCAAGCACAGACATGGACGTCCAGCTACTTTGCAGGTGTGGTGTCCCAGTAAGAAAGCATCTTCCAAAGCTAGGCGTGATGGTGCATACTTATAATCCCAGCATTTGGGAGGCTGAGACAGGAGGATCACAGTTCGTGGACAGCCTCAGCTACTCAGGCCCTCTGCAACTCAGTGAGACCCTGTTTAAAAATAAAGAATAGCCGGGCATGGTGGCACATGCTTGTAATCCCCGCGCTTGGGAGGCGAAGACAGGAGGATCACTGAGGTCCGAAGCCAGCCTCGCTGGCTTAAGAGACCCTGTTTCCAAATAAAAATATAAAAATAGGTCTGGGAGTGTAGCCCAGAGGTAGAAGGGCTTCCAGGAACCCCAGTACCACAAATAAATAAATAAATAAATAAATAAATAAATAAATAAATAAATAAATGGGCTGGGGGTGTAGCTTGGAGGTAGAATACCCCTGGGTTCCATCCCCAAAAAAAGCAAGCAAGCACCTCCCATCATCCCACCCGCCACTTGGGACCAGCCCTCCACACTTGACTGCCTGCCCACAGACAGGGACGCTGAGGGCCAGTACCTGGGTAGGGCATCTGGCCCCGACTGAAAATCTCATGGAGGAGGACTCCGAAGGACCAGACGTCAGACTTGACAGAGTAGTGTCCTCGGGACAGTGCTTCGGGGGCTGTCCATTTGTAGGGGATGTTGTGGTCATGGGAAAGGTAGATGTCCTCCTGCATCAGACAGGATGGGGTGGACACGGGGCCACCACGCCCCCCCCCCCGCAGCATGGATGGTCACAGAGCCGAGTGCAGATGGGCCAGAGTCCAGCCACATTACGCGGAATGTTACTGACCCACTGACGGCCGGGCCAGCCCCAGAAGTGCTGACCCCTGGGGTTCTTGGGGCTGGGGTGAGCAGACCAGCAGGGGGCAGAGCCTCAAGGTGCACAAACAGCAGAAGCTGCAGGCTCAGCGATGGCCAGCGCGAGCGTGAGGCCATGCCTGTGGCCATGCCGCACCCCGCCCTTTGCCGGCAGCCTACCAGGAAGCTGATCACACCCAGGGTGGGGGCTGCCGGCGCCCTTGGCCTCGCCCTCCAAGGGGCCTACCTTGACCAGCCTGGCCAGCCCGAAGTCCCCAACCTTGCAGATACTGTTCTCCCCCACCAGGATGTTCCTGGCAGCCAGGTCCCGGTGGACGTAATTCTGTGATTCCAGGTAGCACATGCCCTCGGCCACCTGCGACGCCAGGTCCACCAGCTCCGAAACGGGCAGGGCTCGCTCATCAGAGTCTGTGGGCAGCAGGAGGCCAGGGTCACTGCGCTGGACAGGGCTCTGCAGGGCTGGGGCAGAGGGCAGCTGGCCTGGTTCACAATCGAGACGGGGCGGGGCATAGCCCCTTCGGAAGGAACTGGCTATCAAGAGCCAAAGAGCGGTGTGCGTGCTTTGCCCACACTTCCCTGCAATAAAGCGGCCAGAAGCTGCAGGAAGCCGCTCACTCCAGCATCCCTTGTGCCTCTGAGCACTCCACCTGGCTTAGCAGCAAGCCAGTGTCTAGACAGCTACAGTGGGTGTGCACCACACAACTCACAGATCTCCCTCCTCCTCCGCCTCCTCCTCCTCCGCCTCCTCCTCCTCCTCCTTTTTTCTTATTCTTTTGTGTGTGGGATACTGTGAATTGAACTTAGGGGCATTCTACCTCTGAAATACACCCCCAGTCCTATTTTTTTTAAACAGAGTCTCACTAAGTTGCATGTGTGCATGTCATAGTATATACACACGCATGTCACGCCCGAGTGTATGTGTGCATGTCCTGGCGTACATGTTTGCATCTGTGTACATGTGCATGCCATGTGTGTGTAGGCGTGCATGTCACAGTGTATATGTGCGCATGTGCATAAGTGCATGTCGTGTTCACATGTGTAAGTGCATGGGCATGTCAGAGTATTTGAGTGTATACCTGCAGAGGTGTATGTGTGCGTGTATGCATGTAGGTGTGTCAGTGTGTATGTGCATGTCATGTCAGTGTGCAAGTGTATACTACACATGCACATGTACCAGTGGGGGCATGTTCATATGTGTACACACACCAGAAGAAGAGCCACAGGTCCAGGAGGAGAGGCATGCTGGGAGGCTGAGGCAGGTCACTGCCGGGGACTGGGCCAGGCATGTTAGTAAAACGGCCTCAGGTAACTGTAGGCGGGAGCTTCCGCACACCTCTTCTTGCCTGTCCGAATCTGTTACTTTCTAATTTCTTTTGTGTGTGTGTGTGGTGCTGGGGTGGAGCCCAGGGGCACTCTACCTCTGACCTGCACCCCCAGCCCTGTTTTTTTTTCTTTATTTGAAGCAGGGCCTCCCTGAGTTGCAAAGTCACTAAGTAGCTGAGGCTGGCCAGGACCCTCGATGCTCTGTCTCAGCCTCCCAGATGCTGGGATGACAAGCGCGCCCACCACACCCGGCTACCTGTATTTTTTAATTTCTACAGTGAGCAGATGGGGGACTTGTGGTCTTTCTCAAACAAGAAAGCAAGAGCGAATGCACCGGAGCCTGTGGGTGTCGTGCACGGAGGGTGGTCACACTGGTGCCCCTGCGCCGCTTGTGCCCCGTGCCCCTCGAACCCGGGAGGGGCCCAGGCTGCGGCCCACTCACCCCGCAGCAGCTCCAGCAGGCTGCCCTTGGGCATGAGCTCCGTGATGATGTAGACGGGGTCCCCCACGGATGCCACAGCGTACAGCGCCAGGATGTGCTTGTGCCGCAGCCTCTTCATGGCCTGGATCTCCGACTGGAAGGTGTTCTGGTGCAGGAGGTTGTCTGGGGGACAGAGCCTTGTGGGTGAGCCCCTGAGCTGACCCAGGGCAAGGTCTGGCCCCAGCAGCTCCTCCTGGGACAGGGACCCACAGGCCTCACAGCCTGGCTGTGGCACCCAGACCTGGTGCCCTCATTTGCCCTGGTGGGACCTGCAGCCCACATCTGCCTGAACCAGAGATTTAACGTTGACACCATCAGCGCCCCCTGGCCCGGTCCAGATGGGAAGCCAGACGGCTGGGGCACTCAGGATGTGCTTTCAGACTTCCATTCATTCATTTGAGTAGTTTCCCTTTATGTTGAGGGCTTAAAATTCCCCTCTATGAGCCGGGCGTGGTGGCACACGCTTATAATCCCCGCGCTTGGGAGGCAGAGACAGGAGGATCGTGCTGGCTTAAGAGACCCTATTTCAAAATAAAAAGTATAAAATAGGTCTGGGAGTGTAGCCCAGAGGTAGAAGGGCTTCCAGAAACCCCAGTACCACCAAAAAAAAAAAAAAAAAAAAAAAAATTCCCCTTTATGACAAGTGCATTTGAGTAAAAAGATAAACGCAAATTGGAAGCAGTGACCCACTGGCCCTGTAGGTGCCCGGCAGGTGCGTCGCCCCCCAGGGGAGGCCAGAAGCCCCCACTAGCGGGACAGGAGGGTCACAAAGGCAGGCACACTCACCTCGGGAAATCACCTTAATGGCCACTCGGACCTGGCCTTTCCAGAGCCCTTCGAAGACCTCCCCAAAGTAGCCGGCCCCTAGCTTCCTGCAGAGCGTGAACTCCTCACGAGGCCTCTCCCAGTCGGCCCAGTGGGGCAGGGGCTCAGACTCGTGCTGGAGGGACGGGCAAAGACACAGGTGTCCTGGTCCACGAGCGCAACCTGGGGGCCCCGGGTGGACTGGACTCTAGGGTGCTTCACTCGGGGGGCATCTGGGCACCCTGCATGCCCACACCACTCTCCTCGCCCTCTGGAGGGGCCATTGACTCCCTCAGCAGGGGTGAGCCTTTGCCCCGAATTTCTGCTAGAGCCAGGACTGGGTGGGGGGCACCGCTGACCTCTGGCGGGCCTGCTATGGGAGCAACCACTCCCTGCTCTGCAGCCAGGCAGCTTGCCCCCACCCTGCCTGACCCTGCGCGCGAGGGCCGCCCTACCTTCTGGCAGGGCACAGTCAGCCTCAGGCCGTGGGACAGGCTCTGGGCCCTGTGGTAGCCCACGAGCTCGGGCAGGCTGGAAAAGGACACCGCTTCATTGAGGTACAGCTGGCCCCCGGAACGCCTCTGGACCCTGTAGTGCCTCACGGTCCCACTGTCCCGCACTGGGCAGGGCGGCAGGCGGAGGAAGCCGTGAGCTGGCGTCCCTGCGTGAGCACTGGCCCACCCCCGCTCCAGGGCCAGCTCTCCCTGGCCTGCCTGCCCCACCCCCGCCTGCCCTCCCCAGCCTCTGCCTGGACAGCGGCTTCCCCACCAGCCACACTGAGATGCCCAGCAAGTGGGGCTTCTCTGCGTCCCCCACACCCCATGCGGGTCGGGGGTAGAGAAGACACAGAGGGGTCAGCGTCTCCCTCACAGGCAGAAAGAAGCCGGGCCAATGCGTGGCCGGCGAGGAGGCCCAGGGGATGAGGGCGGAGGCAGACACACCTGAGAGGACGTAGTGAGCTCCCGGCTTCTCGCTGACCCTGATCAGGAAGGCGCCCGTTGAGTTGCCCTCCGCCTGCAGCCGGTGCATAGCTTCCGAGCGGGAGATGTTACCGAAGAACCAGCTGTAGAGAAGGTGGCCTGAGCCAGAGCTGCCACCAGCCCAGCCCCACTCCACTCTGACCCCACCAGGCCTCCCGTGAGGTCCCTGACCCGCACAGCCTGTCTGCCCGCTGTGGACCCTGAAGGCCCAAATGGCTGGTTCTGGGTACTAGGAAAAGTCCTAGAGACCATAGGGGGAAAGGCAAGCACTGCCCACCCCTACCCAGATGACCCCGTCTGTGGTCACAACTCCCCAGAGGCTGCAACCCATCATGTGGGGCTCAACCCTGCAGTGACTGCTGCTGCTGCTGCTGCTAATGATGATTCTTTTTTTTTCCCCTTGGTACTAGGGATTGAACCCAGGGGTGTTCTGCCTGTGAACTACATGCCCAGCCTTTTTTATTTATTTATTATTTTGAAAAAGGGTCTCACTGAGCTGGGCGTGGTGGCGCACACTTGTAATCCCTGCACTTGGGAGGCTGAGACAGGAGGATCGCAGGTTCAAAGCCAGCCTCAGCAGCTTAGTGAGGCTCTCGGCAACTTAGTGAGACCCTGCTTCCAAATAAAATATAAAATAGATCTGGAGGTGTAGCATGAAGGTAGAAAGCCCTTGGGCTCCATCCCCAGTACCACAAAAAAGAAAAAGAAAAAAAGGGTCTCACTAGGTTGCTGAGGCTGGCTTCAAACCTGCGATCCTCCTGGCTCAGCCTCCCAAGTACTGGGATTACAAACGTCTACCACCACACTGGGCTTTTTTTTTTTTTTTTTTTTTTTTTTTTTTTTTTTTTTTGGTGGTACTGCGGGTGGAACCCAGAGGCTTTCTACCTCCGGGCTATACTCCCAGACCTTTTTTTTTATATTTTATTTGGAAACAGGGTCTCACTAAGTTGCTGAAAGCCTCACTAAATAGCTGAGGCTGGCTTCGAACCCATGCAATCCTCCTGTCTCAGCCTCCCAAGCGCAGGGATTACAAGCGTGCGCCCCCACACCCGGCCCATACTTGGCTTTTATTCCTCCATATTTTTTTCCAGCACTGGGGGTGGAACCCAGGGGCATCCCACCTCCGAGCTACACCTCCAGCCCTGTTTTTTAGTCTTTATTTTGAAACAGGGTCTAGGGTCTCACTGAGTTGCAAAGGGCCTCACTAAGTAGCTAAGGCTGGCCGCGAACCACTACCCTCCTATCTCAGCCTCCCACATGCTGGGATTGCAGGTGTGTGCCCCACGCCCGGCTCACCTGTGCACTCTTCCGCACCTGTACCTGCACACATGATGAGCATAAACACGTGCACACACCCATGTGTATGCTCACATGCACACTCGCACAGCCACAATTGTACACTTAAAGTTGCACATATAGGCATATGCACACACACACACGCACACGTACAATGTCCGCATTCATATTCTCACACTTGCACATACATGCACACACAAATGTGCACATGTGCACACTCAGGTGCCTCCACATCATACACTCACACTTGTGTGCATACACACATGCACACACTCATGTATGTGCACAGACACACTCTCTCCACTGGCAACACCACTGGCAACACCAGCAGGGACCGGTGTAGGCTGTGGACTGAGGAGGGGCCTTGGGGTTCCCTAGAACCTTCGCCCTGCCCTTGGAGTCTCTGACGCCTTCAGGAGCCTTTGAAAGCCGGGCGTGGTGGGCACACTTGTCATCCCAGCATTCGGGAGGCTGAGACAGGAGGATCGCAGTTCGCGACCAGCCTCAGCTACTTAGTGAGGCCCCTTGCAACTCAGGGAGACCCGTTTCAAAAATAAAGGCTGGGTGTGGGGGAGTGTAGCCCGGAGTTAGAAGGGTTTCCAGGAACCCCAGTACCACACACACAAAAAAGAAAAGAATAAATAATTAGGATTGGGAGTGTCACTTAGAGGAAGAATGCCCCTGGGTTCCATCCCCAGTACCGGAAAAAAAAAAAAAAAAAGCCTTTGGAGCATGCGTCCCCATTGAAGGCATCTGCCTGGCACAGATCCCCCTGGGGTGCACCCCTTGGCTCGGGGGAAACTAAAAAATCTGGCCCTCCCTTGTGAAAGTTCACCTGCTTCTCACTCCTCCCTGGATAGGCACTTGGGCTCAGAGACCTTTGCACCTGCTGCACTGCCCGCCCGGCCCGCCAGCCTTCTGTGCACCCGCCCATCCTGGCACTGCACCCATGGGCCCTGCCTCTGAAACCACCTGTTTACAACCCGATGGGCTTGTGCTCTCTCTCTGCCAGGCTGGAGATCTGTGGCATGTGCGAGGTGCTCAGGGTGGGTGGTGAGGAGAGGCGGGGGGTCTCAGGACCACAGGCAGCAGGGACCCCTCCCTCTGTGTCCTTTCCACCACCCGTCAGAGCAGCCACAGAAGCAGGGTCCTCGGGGCAGCAGACATGTCCGTGCCGGCTGCCCCTGTGGGTCTCAAGGCCCCCGGGAGCCCAGCCCTGGGGCAGCCAGGATCAGCGGGAAGCCGCCACAGTGCCCACCCAGCGGGCAATGGGCGTGCCCAGCAGCCTTGTGCTCCTCACCCAGGTCGCACATCTGGTTCTGGCTGTTTGGAAAGTGAGCCATCTTCACACCCCCAGAGTCCCCTGGATGCCCACACAGGCCTCAGCAGGTGGCCAGCACCCCAAAAGCTCGCTCTGGAACCTCTGTCCTTGCTGGGTCCTAGCAGGGCAGCAGCCATGGCCAGGAAGTGGCCATGGGTGGCTCCTGGGCCCACCCACAGAGGTCATGAGGCAGCACTCCTAGGCCAGAAACAGGAGCCAGCCAGACAGCGTCCTCCAGTGCAGGGAGGCAGAGCCAGGGTCGCCCACCTGGCTTCCCAGGCTGGCCCAGTGCCCCGCGCCCCTCTGACCCACCCACATGGCCGCCCCGCTGTGAGCCCTCAAGCCCAGGGACTCACGGCTCAGACTCAACAGTCTCCTTCTCTGCCAGGTAGTTATAGGGTACGTAGCCCTCGGCCACGGCCCCACCTGTGGCGTCCAGCAGGGTGGCCCACCACCACTGATCCTCCTTCCTGGCCACATGGAAGAGGTCCCCCTTCTGGAAGCTCAGCTCTTCATCTGTCCGGGCCTCAAAGTCCCACAGGCCCACATACGTGGGGCCCGGGTGGGTCTGGTCCCGGGACACCATGACAGGCACAGCAGCAGGACCGGGCTGTGTGCTAGCTGTAGACGCCTGCAGCTGGCAGGGGCAGGAGGGCTGTCCCCACCCACTTTCCCACAAGACGCCAGCTACACCCAGCACCTGTTGGGAACCGCCTTCCCGGCTCCCTCCTGAGGCCCTGCCAGTCCCCACATGCCACTCAGGAACGAGAAACCTCTAGCCAAGCAGCCACACAGATGGACCAGAGACAGGAGAGGGGTGGGGTAGCCCCGGGACCATGGCACTGGGCAGTAGTAGAATCCAGCGCCCCCTTGGGGCATGTCTCAGAGTCTAAGGTTGGTGGGAGGGACCCTGTGGGACGGGTGGCAGACTAAGAATGCCCAAGAGGGCACCAGTTTCCCTCCACCAATGGGCACTGTCCCTCACCCAGAAAGGCCACCCACACATGCTGACCAACACAGGGACCAGCGGGGGCCGCGGCAATCCAGAGAGCCCCCTTCCTGGGCAGGCTCCCACCCACCAAGCGCCTGCAGGACCCACCCAGGGAGGAGCGAGGGGGACCCTAGCTGGAGCCCAGGAAGTCCTTGACAGGGTGGGGCCAGCGGTTCCAGGGTAAGGTGCGTGGACCATGAGCAGGTCTTGGGCTACTACATATGCCAGAGGGCATACCCGCAACACTGCCCCCACAAAGTGAGGACCCTCAAGGCACCCACCTTGGGGGAGCTGCCCCCAAAATCCTGCTGGGCAGAAGGGAACACCAACAGGGAACTGGGGATATCCAGAACAATGACAGTCATGAGGACAGCCTGGTGGGCTGCCTAGGAGAGGAGGTGCCCACCGGACACGCCGCAAACCCTCAGCGGAGGCAGTAGCACTGCCCGCCTGACAACAGCGGGATCTGAATGCCAGGAGGCGCCACGCCACCCGGGTCCCCAGCACCCCAGCCCCAGTCACCCCTCCAGCTGCAGCCTGCCCCCGCTCTGCCGGACCCCGCGGCTGCCACCCTGCCCCTGCCAGCAAGCCTGGCTCAGCCAACCCCATTCCCAATGAGCCCTGGCCACCTTCCCACCCGTGCTGACCCTGCTGTGTCCACCCGAGGGTCTGGAGGACCACGCAGGGCAGGGAAGGCTGGAAGGCCGCCTTAGCTGTGAGGATGAGCACGGACTCCACTCGTGCACCAACGCTCTGTGTCTGCTGTTTTTATTCTTTGGAAGGCTGATGGAACGCAGGATCCTTGCTCACCCGCTCTAGGAGATGTTCTACCACCGAGCTACAGCCCCTGGACTTTTATTGAAAATTAAACAGTGGTACCACCCACCCACTTCGTGTGAGATCGGGAGCAGGAGCATGGCAGCAACTTCGGAGGCTAAGGCAGGAGGGTCACAGCCCCAGGCCAGCCTCAGTAACTTGACAACCATGTCTCAAAATAAAAAATAAAAATGACTAGGGATGTGGCTCAGGGGCAGAGTGTCCTTGGGTCCACCCCAGGACCACTCCCCACACACACTAGAAGAATGCGGCCGGGCATTGTGGGACATGCCTGTAAGCCCAGTACTTGGGAGGCTGAGATGGGAGAATCACAGGTTCAAGCCCAGCCCCAGCGACACAGCGAGACTTAGCAATCTAGTGAGACTCTGTTTCAAAACAAATTTTAAAAAGGAGCTAGGAGCCAGGCATGGAGGCTGAGACCAGAGGATCGCAGTTCGCAGACAGCCTCAGCTACTTAGTGAAGCCCTCCGCAACTTAGCGAGACCGTTTCAAAATAAAGAATAAAAAACAGGGCAGGGGGTGTAGCTCGGAGGTCGAATGCCCTTGGGTTCCA